>NC_088386.1:132118333-133320000 GCF_037993035.2 Macaca fascicularis
CAGTTCAATGCTAAATAACAACATTAATAGCATTCATAATTATCTTATTCCTAACTTTAATAGGATTGTCTCTAATGTTTCACCATAAATATAACCTTGAATATTAGTTTCAAATAGATACTCTGTTCTAAGTTAAGAAAATATCTTTCTATTCCTAGGTTACTACAAAGTTTAAGATGTAATTTCATGTTTTGCCTTTTTCTAACCAAGTTGATAGAAAAAGATTTTCCAGGCAGACGTGGTGGCTCATGCCTGTAATCCCAGCACTTTGAGAGGCTGAGGTAAGTGGATCACCTGAGGTCAGGAGTTCAAGACCAGCCTGACCGACACGATGAAACCCCTTCTCTACTAAAAATACAAAAATTAGCCAGGCATGGGGGTGCACATTTGTAATCCCAGCTACTTGGGAGGCTAAGGCAGGAGAACTGCTTGAACCCTGGAGGTGGAGGTTGCAGTGAGCTGAGATCATGCCACTGCACTCCAGCCTGGGTGACAGAGTGAGACTCTGTCTCAAAAAAAAAAAAAGAAAAAGATTTTCCAATACTGACCCATTTTTGCCTTCATAAAACAGGCCCTATTTGGCTATTCTTCTATATTTAATGCACATATTATATATAAAAAATATAATTATGATATCACTATATATCAGAGAGAGATATGATATATGTGCTATTATATATACTAGATCACGCTAGATCTTCACTATAATATCTATGAATAAGCACCCTTTTCTCATTTGAAATAGTATAGTATATATAATACAGTGCCAGACTCAATTTACTAAGTTTTTAAAATCTCTTTTAATAAATAAATTTGGTTTATAGTTTTATTTTTTGAGCTATTTTTGTCAGGTTTTAACATCATGTTATGTTAACTTAGTAAAACTATCTGAGAAAATTTGTTTTTTTTTTAATACTTGGGAAGAAGTTTTTTTTTTTTTCTTTTTTTTTTTTTGAGACGGAGTCTTGCTCTGTGGCCCAGGCTGGAGTGCAGTGGCGTGATCTCAGCTCACTGCAAGCTCCGCCTCCCAGGTTTACGCCATTCTCCTGCCTTGGCCTCCTGAGTAGCTAGGACTACAGGCGCCTGCCACCTCGCCCAGCTAGTTTTTTTGTATTTTTTAGTAGAGACGGGGTTAGCCAGGATAGTCTCGATCTCCTGACCTTGTGATCCGCCTGTCTCGGCCTCCCAAAGTGCTGGGATTACAGGCTTGAGCCACTGCGCCCGGCCATACTTGGGAAGATTTTAAAAAGCAGACCATTATTGGAATTAGGAAGGCCCAGTAGATCTTGCATTTGACATTGCCTATGCCTGGCATTTAGTTGCAGGTCATAATTTGATATTTTTCATTTCTTTCATGTTTACTGGCACATTTTATTTTGATTTCTTCTTGAGTCCATTTTGTTAATCTATATTTTCCTGGAAAATAATCTTCATTTTAAAGAAATTTAGCATTGCATAGGTACCAGTCAAGGTCCAATAGAAAAGAGATGGAGAGGCCGGGTGCGGTGGCCCACTCCTGTAATTCCAGAACTTTGGGAGGCCGAGGTGGGTGGATCACCTGAGGTCGGGAGTTTGAGACTAGCCTGGCCAACATGGTGAAGCCCCGTCTCTACCAAAAATACAACAAAATTAGCTGGGCATAGTGATGCACATCTGTAGTCCCAGCTACTCGGGAGGCTGAGGCAGGATAATTGCTTGAACCCAGGAGGCAGAGGTTGCAGTGAACTGAGATCATGCCACTGCGCTCCAGCCTGGGCGACAGAGCAAGACTCCGTCTAAAAAAAAAAAAAGAAAAAAAAGAGATGGCGAGTTCGATATGGGATCATTCCAGAAGTGTTTATTGTACCCAGACGTGGGTACAAGGAAACTGACAAGGGTCAGGGTAGTAATGTGGGGTTGGTGGCAGAGGTATTACCATCCTGGGCTGAAGGCCAGTCAAGTGAGCTGTCTTAGCAGAAGCAGCAATCCTTGCTTGGGGATACACAGCTAGCCTGAGGCAAAGAGCCAGCCCAGAGAATGCATGTTCTGCCCTCACTCTCCTTTCCTCCCTCCTGCTGCCAGGACACCCCACTGGCTAAACCCAGCTGGAAGGCAGAGGGCCGAGAGCTGTAGAATGAGGTCCCTACAGATCCATAAAGGTGGAAGGAAGAGATCTTCACTGTATCGATGAATAAGCACCCTTTTCTCATTTGAAATTCACTGTAATTGTGTTTTCAATGTTTTCCTGTTTAGTTTTGCTGGAGGTTTTTCCATTTTGCACCTTTTTTCAAGAAATCAGCAATGGGATTTTGTTGATCAGTTCTCTTTTAAAATATTCTAACCCATTAATTTTTGCCTTCATCATGATTAATTCCTTTCTCCGATCTTCTTAGGTATGTTTTGTTTCTCTTTCATGCTCCTTGGATTGACTGCGCAGTCAATTTCATAACATTTTTTTCCTAGAGTCGTAATAAAAGCAACTTTTAAAATGGTATAAATTTCCCTTTGAACGTTGGTAGGGTCATAGCCAAGAGTTTTGAGGCAGTGTTTCCTTCCTTCCTTCCCTCCCTCCCTCCTGTCCGTCCGTCCGTCCTTCCTTCTTTCCTTCCTTCCTTCCTTCCTTCCTTCCTTCTTTCCTTCCTCCCTCCCTTCCTCCCTCCCTTCCTTTCCCTCCCTCCCTCCCTTCCTTCTTTCCCTCCCTTCCTCCCTCCCTCCCTCCGTCCCTCCCTCCCTCCCTCCCTCCCTCCCTCCCTCCCTCCCTCCCTCCCTCCCTCCCTCCTTCCTTCCTTCCTTCCTTCCTTCCTTCCTTCCTTCCTTCCTTCCTTCCTTCCTTCCTTCCTTCCTTCCTTCCTTCCTTATTTTGAGACAGGGTCTTGCTCTGTCACCTATGCTGCAGTGCAATGGTGTGATCATGGCTCACTACAGCCTTGAGCTCCTGGACTCAAGCAATCCTCCCACCTCAGCCTCCTGAGTAGCTGGGACTACAGGCGCATGCCACTATGCCAGGCTAATTTTTAAAATTTTTGTTGTAGAGACAAGGTCTCACTATGTTGCCCAGGCTGCGCTCAAGTGATCTTTCCACTGTAGCCTCCCAAAGTGCCGGGATTATAGCTGTGAGCCACTACACCCAGCTCATCTTTCTTAATGGTCTGCAATTAAATAACTGTTGAGGCAGTAGTTATTTGGGAGTGTGCTATAACGTTTTCAAATGGTTATGTTATTTTTTTAAATTAACAAGCTTTTTACTATTAGTTTTCTGGTATATTGCAATATGGCTGTAGACAATGTCTGTTTCGGCATTAGCAGAAGTCGCATTTCATTTCTTTCAAAATATGTTTGTCACATTTATGATTTGGAGCTACTGCACTTCATTTTTTTTTCTTGGCTCACTTGGTCTGTGATAGACAGATATGAATTAAAAATCACCTAAATTATTTTTCAGTCAATTTTTCTATTTTAACACAATCTTCTTTGGCACATAAAGTTTATAATGGTTATCTTTTCACCATGGACTGTATCCTTGGTCAATATCAAATGACTATTTTTTCCCCTCTCATTTTGTGTATTTCCCTGGAATTCTATTTGCATATTGATATAAAAATACATTTTTTTGGGGTTTGTTTTTGCCAGAATTATCTATCTCTGCTCATTCTTTTTTTTTTTTTTTTTTTTTTTTTTTTTTGAGATGGAGTCTCATTCTTTTGCTCAGGCTTGTGTGCAGTGGCGCGATCTCAGCTCACTGCAAGCTCCGCCTCCCGGGTTCACGCCATTCTCCTGCCTTAGCCTCCCAAGTAGCCGGGACTGCAGGTGCCCACCACCACACCCGGATAATTTTTTGTATTTTTAGTAGAGACGGGGTTTCACTGTGTTAGCCAGGATGGTCTCGATCTTCTGACCTTGTAATCCACCCGCCTTGGCCTCCCAAAGTGCTGGGATTACAGGCGTGAGCCACCGTGCCCAGCACTCTGCTCATTCTTTAATTTTTTTTTGAAACAGAGTCTCGCTCTTTCACCCTGGCTGGCGTGCAATGGCGAGATCTCGGCTCACGGCAACCTCCGTCTCCTGGGTTCAAGCGATTCTCCCTCCTCAGCCTCCTGAGTAGCTGGGATTACAGGGACCCACCATCATGCCCAGCTAATTTTTGTAGTTTTGTAGAGATGGGGTTTCACCATGTTGGCCAGGCTGGTCTTGAACTCCTGACCTCAGGTGATCCACCCACCTCAGCCTCCCAAAGCGCTGGGATTACAGGCATGAGCCACCACACCTGGCCTCATTTTTAAATTTTAACCTTTGTTTCAGTTTGTTTGAAATGTGTTTGCGAGTCTGTGTTGGTAAGAGGGTAGTTTAAGCGATTTTCATTTATTGTTATAAATCAAGTGTTTGGTCTCACTCCAGTCTCACTTTATTCTTTTTGTTTTTTTCTGCTTCTTGTTTCCTTTGTTTTCTGGTTCTGTTGTACAGGTTTGTATTTTCTTTGGATTCATCTTCCATATTTTGGAAGTATGCACTGTCTTTAAAATGCTATTAGTTACCTTCAAAATAAAAAAATACCAACCTAGGCCTGGTGCAGTGGCTCACACCTGTAATCCCAACACTTTGAGAGGCCAAGGGGGGCAGATCACGAGGTTAAGAGATGGAGACTATCCTGGCCAACATGGTGAAACCCTGTCTCTACTAAAAATACAAAAATTAGCTGGGTGTGGTGGCACGCACCTGTAGTACCAGCTACTCCGGAGGCTGAGGCAGGAGAATCGCTTGAACCTGGGAGGCAGAGGTTGCAGTGAGTTCAGATCATGCCACTGCACTCTAGCCTGGGTGACAGAGTGAGACTCTGTTTAAAAAAAAAAAAAAAATCTCTCTCTCTCTCTCTCTCTATATATATAAACCTATAGTTCTCTAAAAATCTAAATAGTATCTTTTATGTTCTGGATATTCCATCACCCTTTCTCTCACATTTCTCTCTTAACCAGTTCTTCTCCCTTCCTTTCTTAATAATACTGGAGTTTGGGTTCAGTTTGTGATTATTACATGATCATATTTTATATTGCATATCTCCTTCAGTAACCATTTTGGTATTTGCATTTAGTTTTACAACTCGCTTCCCAATTATTTGTCACAATTCTAGCTTGTATGCTCACCACCTGTCCTTTAAGTCATCCCTTCTGTAGGTATTTGCCGAGCTCCTACTAGAAGACAGGGATTGTGTTTTGTCTGCGTGTTATGATGGCCAGCTCCACCTTCACAGAGCTTTATGGTCCCAAACATAACAACAACAATGCAGGTGCTGTGGTCATATAAGGGGGAGTTCAGGGGAAGATTTCTGGATGAAGTGACATCCAAGTTGAGACCTGGCCGTGGAGCAGGAGTTAGCGGGGGGAAAAAAAGGCATGGAGAGTTCTGGGGACGAGAGTGTTCTAGGCAGAGAAAACATATTACGCCAGGTTTGGGAGGTGAGAAGGAGCAAATAATGTTGGCGGGGGAATGAGTCTGACATGGGGAGTGCTCGGCAATGAAACAGGAGAGCAAAGCAGGGAAGACCATGGAGTCCATTATCTGCCTGAGAAGGAGGCTGACACAGGGAGCACTTGCCGGGTATGAGTGGAGGAGTGGCCGGGTCTGATTTTAATTTTAGAGATATCACCAAGGCTGGGTGTGGTGGCTCAGGCCTGTAATCCCAGCACTTTGGGAAGCCAAGGCAGGCAGATTACTTGAGTCCAGGAGTTTGAGACCAGTCTTGGCAACATGGAGAAATCCTATGTCTACAAAAAATATTAAAAATTAGCTGGTCCTGATGGTGTGCACCTGTAGTCCCAGCTACCCAGGAGGCTGAGGTGGGAGGATTGCTTGAGCCTAGAAGGTCGAGGCTGCAGTGAGCTATGATTGCACCGCTGTACTCCAGCCTGGGCAACAGAGTGAGGCCCTGTCTCAAAAACCAAACCAACCCAACCAACCAACCAACCAACCAACCAACCAACCAAGGAAATATCACCAAGGCTGAATCTGGGGAAGAGTTTAGAGGAGACAGAGAGCCCAATGAAGAAGATGTGTCCATCTAGGGGAGAGATGGTGGTGGCCTCACCTCAGGTGGTGGCAGTCAGGAGGGTAGGGGATTTTGAGAGATATTTAAGGGGCAGAGTGGGGAGAATCTGGGGATTGACTTCCCCATTCCTGAGCTCTTCTTTAGTGTTAACTCTTTGTCAGCTGCAGTACGTCCACCTCAATGGGCCATTAGCCCCAGCCATTCCCCCATACTGTCCTTACCAAGGGCACCAATGCTGCTCTTGGCCCAGGCTCTGCCTTGCCAGTGGTCCATACTCTGCCTCACTTTACTTGCTGTGTCAGCCATGCCTGACATGTTGACGATGTCTTCTACCTCAATGCAGCCTTCACTTGGCTTCGAGGAAGGTGTGCTCTCATTCTTTCCACCTCGCTGGTTGCCTCTCTTCAGTTTCCTTAGCTGCTGTCTCATCTCCATCCTTCAGATATTGAACTGTCTCTGCATTCAGGCCTGTTCCTTTTTTCCATTTACTCTCACTTGCTGGTGATCTTGTCTAGTTTCCTGGCTTTAAATACAATACCATCATTTTTCACTGACCCTCAAAGGTATATCTCCAGTTGGCCAAATCTCTCCCTCTCAGATTTGGGCTTGAATACCCAGCTGCTTACATTGTAGCTCCACCTGACTGTATCTCACAGTCAACATACCAAAAACTGAACTCCCTGGTTCACCAGGTCCCAACCTGCTGTGCTACCCATAACCTGCCCCATTCCCAGTTGACAGCAAACTCATTCTTGCAGTCTCTTGGGCTGGAATCAGAGTCATCCATTGCTCCTGTTTCTCCTATACTCCACATCCAATCTGTTAAAAAAATCCTGTTGGCTCTACCTCCAAAATATATCCAGGGTCAGATTGCCTTCCTTGTTCACACCACCATCATCCCTCACGTGAACCACAGCAACACCCTCCTAACTCATCTTTCCATGTGTGTTCTCCTCCTTCTCAAGTATCTGCTTAACATGGTGCTGAGGGGAAGATCTTTACAAAATATTGTTGGATTATGTCACTCCTCTGCTTAAATCCCTCCAATGGCCAAAGTCATTACAATGTCCTGTAGACCCCACACAACCTGTGCCCTCTCCCCTACCCCCCCAATCTCATCTCCTACTCCCATCCCACTAGCTCCTTCCACCTCCGGCCACACTGGTCCCCTGTGGTTCTGTGCGCAGGGCCGGCCCACTCCAGCCTTAGGCTACAGATGGCTGGTCCTCTGCTGGACTGCTCTTCCCCAGATATCCACACAGTGGGTCCCTCACATCTCTCAAGTCTTTGTTCAGCAGTCACTGACCCTAACTGCCCAACTTAAAATTGCAACTGCCTTCCACCCTTTTAATTTCTCTATAGTCCTTATCACCTTTTTGGTCTGCTGATCATGCTCAGTGTTTAATGCCTGTCTTCCCCATTAGAATGTAAGCTCCACATAGCAGGAATACTTCTTTCCCTCATTAGTTCACTCACTTATCCCATGTGCCTAATATGTTGCTGGGACATGACTGGTGCTCAGTAAATACTTGCTGATAAATAATTGAAGTATTTTTCTTCTTTTTCAGAAAATGCATTAGAAAGGCATGTTTTTGAACGCTTGATATCTAAAAGTGCCTTTTGTCATCAAAATGAAACTATCTTCACTGAGTCTAAAATTCTAGTGTCCAAACTTTTCCTTTCAAAATCGGTAGATGATATTTCATTGTCCTATGTCACTATTACAGTAGAAATATCTGACTCCAGCCTGGTTTCTATTCCTTTATGAATAGCCTGTTTTCTGCTTAAATACTTTGCCAGATTCTTCCATGTCTTTTTAAAACATTTTTGTTAGAACATATATAGGTATGTGCCTCCCGTCATTGATTTGCAGAGAGCACCCTTTCGATTGCCAACCAAAAGTTAAGACTTTCAGTGCAGCTAAGTTTTCTTCTATTATATCTTTGGTTATTATTTCTGAACCATTTGTCCTAGGCTCTTCTGCAGTAACATCACTTATGTGTGGGTTGGCTCTCTACTCTATCCTTTATTACCATTATTTTCTCTTTTAGTTTCTTGTTTTTGTTTTGCACTTAAGAAGAGTTTTTAACATTAGTCTTTCATTATAGTGAACATTGAGGTTGACTTTCCAACAATTCAGATGATGAGTTTAATCCAATCATGGTAATCCAATCTCTTTTGCCAGTTATTGGTTCAGAGAAGGGCAGGTTTAAGCCAACTGATGACACTTCCTCAGGGTTTCTAGAAAAAAGGAACAACTGGATATGAACAAGGAAATGGACCCATTGTTGCTGGAAGCCACCTTGTGGCCATGAGGCAGCCATTCTGAGGACAAAGCTGACTCACTGAGGGTGGCACAGCAGAGAGTTGGGAAGCACCAGGTTCTTTGAGGACATCATCCAGACACTGAAACAACCAATTCTGAAGCCTGCTACTTCTGCACTTACTGATATGTGAGATAAAAAGATACACTTCCTTATTTAAACCTGTTTGAATTGGGTTTTCTGCTACTTGTGATTTAAACCACCCGTATCAGAGTCCAATCAGGCAAAGGAAACCAATCCAGGTATTTCAACCAGAAACAACTTTACACATGGAATTGATTATATAGATAATCAAACTGCTGAGATTCCAACAAGGGGAAGGTGAAGTAGCCTAGAGATTAGCAAAATAGAAAGCTGTCATTACTCTTAGAGTTGGTGGGACAGTGGGATGAGGTAGCCTAATCAGAGTCCAGAGAGCAGGGCCATCTGCTGGAACCAAGTTGAGTCAGGGGCTACCCACTGGGGACTGGGGCCGTGAAGGGAGGGGCTTCTGGTGGGTGTTGGTGTCACAGAGAAGATGCAGGTGCTGCTGGCGAAGCTACACAAGACAAAGACAGAAGAGGAGAAATACTTGGCTTCTTTCTTCCTCCACACTCGTTTCCCATGGCGTCTCCCACTGGCTGAGTCCAACTAGAAGCCAGCTGATGGGGGCTCTGAGGGCAGTTTGAGGGGGCTTTCCCTTTCCCCCTGTCCCCCAGGATGCAGAGCGGGACCCAGGAACAGCAGGAAAAAGGGTCTGAGGGCACAAGGGTCAATGGCCCAGCACCCATGGATTTGATTCTTTCTTTATGAATCAACTCTGCCTTTTCCTTCTTTAGTGTGTACTTCAATCTGTGCTGTTAGTTTCTTGGTATACTGTCTCCTCCATCTTCCGTTTCATGTCACTCTATTGAGTTTTCATCTTAACTAGTACTGTTTCGATGGATCCCAGAGGCTATGTCTTCTTGTACTCCATAGAGGATGGCATATACTTTCTGAGATTTTCTTGGATCTCCTTTCTGTTTTCTGGATGCTGTCTATTTTTCTTTGTTTGTCCTCTTTTCCCCCATGAATCCGTTCCTTTTTCTCCTTATTAGTCTTTGATTAAGGAGAGAAGCAGATGCAAATTTTGCCAACATGCAGGGGAAGTCTGTGGTCCTGCTCTGTGCCCACCCGGGAGACTGCGGAGGGACAGCGTGCAGGGAGGGGGACGAGGGCCTGGTCCAGCCCCGTTCCCAGTTGGATGGTTAGCCCGGTGGACTTGAGCTTTGGCCTGGAGGCTTCCTCCTGCTACCCTCTTCCTGCAGTTGGCAGGTTGCTCTGAAACCGGGATTCCTGCGATTTTCACCTCTGCACTTTACTCTGGCTTCACAGGCGTCCCCCACTGCCTGGCTGACCTTTTTTTTTTTTTTTTTTGGTAATGTCTGCCTGACAGCCTGGAAACTGACGGCCGTGCAGCAGAAGGACATTGGGTCTGGGTCTTCCTAGACTCAGACATGAGATTGCCTTATTGTTGCTGTGGATTTCCTCTCTCTCTTTCTCTCCCTTTCTTTCTTCCTTCCTCTAATCTGTGCCTTCAAAGCTATTTTTTAGAGGACAGGAGCTGCTCTTTCTAGACTGGGCATCATACTGACACTGTAAGAGCTATTATCGGTGGTCCCCTCCCCACGCCCAATTATTTTTGTTCTCATCCATTACTGTCACTGAGTCAGGCTTAGCAAGCTTTAGGGAAAGAGAGAGACGGAGCATGAACACACAGACACGGAGAGACCAAGCCACAGAGGGAATGCCTGGCAGGTGGCCTGGGGCCGCCACAATCTTCCCAGTCCATCTCGCCAGCCCTGTCCCTCTCTGCGCCCCACACATGTTGGTATTTCCGGCTATCATGAGCCCCACTAACATGCCATTTCCTTGTGCACGGCAGTCTCTGATTTCAATTATCCCCTTCTGTGTTGGGAAAAAATCACGCCATTAAGAAGGACTCACGCTGGACCCCTCGGGATGGAGTCTGCTGCTATTTATCTGGTACCCTAGGCGATGCTCAGGTCTTGCTCATCGCAGCCCTCCAGCGACCCTCCCACTGGCCCTGTCACTTCTCTGCAAAATGTTAAATGGCTCCCAGGGACCGCAGGTAACCCAGACAGGCCCCACCCTGGGAAGAGCTGCCCTTCCTTAGAGCAAAAGCACCGCCTCCTCCCGCCCCTCCCCCACCGGGTCACAGACTGTGACAGAGTCTTATTGCCTGTCTCTGGGAATTCATTTTCTGTCTCTCCTCTGTTCCACCTCTCTGGGGCTCCCTGCCCCTCCCCGTCCTCTGCATCATGCCCCCTCGTGTTTGCCAGGCAGCTGGCTGCCTTCATTATTTTTACGCCAACACAGTTTAAAAATCTCCGCTGCCTCCTTGCTGTCTGCGGAGAGGCGGCTGCCACATTACTCTGACATGCTGATGTCATTAGTATCCACGCGCACTCTCTTCAGCTAATGAGGCGGCAGAAAGAAAATTAAGGGGGAAAATCACACAGGCACATTGCTTTATATGTAGATGGAGAAATAAAACAAGAGCAAGAAAAACACAGGCGCCCTACTTATGATCTCTCCTCCCTCCTCCCGCTGGGGACTGGGTGCACTCGGCTCTGTGAAAACGGGAGGGGAAGCCCTGGTTTTTGACTACTGCTACCTCAGAAATCTCCCACTAAAAATCCTGTGGAATCGGGATAAGTGAAGTCTCTTTACCTGATTCTGTAATTAGGTAAAAAGAAAACATGAAAACTTTAGGTCTCCATTTGCAGTATGGTTAGTGCTCAGAAGCTGAGACAAGACCAGAGATTTGCAGATGTTTCTAGAATCTGTTTTTTTTTTTTTTTTGAGACGGAGTCTTACTCTGTCGCCCAGGCTGGAGTGCAGTGGCGCGATCTCGGCTCACTGCAAGCTCTGCGCCCCAGGGTTCACGCCATTCTCCTGCCTCAGCCTCCCGAGTAGCTGGGACTACAGGCGCTCGCCACCACGCCCGGCTAGTTTTTTGTATTTTTTTAGTAGAGACGGGGTTTCACGGTGTTAGCCAGGATGGTCTCGATCTCCTGACCTTGTGATCCGCCCGCCTCGGCCTCCTAAAGTGCTGGGATTACAGGCTTGAGCCACCGCGCCCGGCTTTTTTTTTTTTTTTTTAAAGACAAGGTCTTGCTCTGTCGCCCAGGCTGGAGTGTAGTGTCACGATCATGGCCCACTGCAGCTTCCACCTCCTGAGTTTAGGTAATCCTCCTGCCTCAGCCTCCTGAGTAACTGGGACTACAGGTGCATGCCACCATGCCCAGGTAATTTATTTTTAATTTTTTGTAGAGATGGGGTCTCACTATGTTGTCTAGGCCGGTCTCAAACTCCTGGGCTCAGGTTATCCTTGTGCCTCCCAAAGTGCTGGGATTATAGGCAGGAGCCACTGCCTCTGGCCTAGAGTCTGTTATTCTTGCATCAACCTCCATCCCCCATGCGAGCTATGTGAATCCTTCACCTGGACCACCACCACCCCCTACCTTGTGTGTTCTCTACGTTGAGCTTAGAAATTCCAAAATACTGATTTGATGATGTAATCTCCTTCTTTGAAAATTATGTAATCAACTCCTAATATTCCCAAGTCAGAGGCCCAGGCCCTTAAGGCCCCACTTGGCTACCTAGTCTCAACTGGTGCCCCCTAGCTGTTTCCTCTCCAGCGACTGGGTCATTTTTCCAACTGCACAGGACAACCGTGCCTGTCCTGCTCCAGGACATTTGCCCAGGACGTTTGTCTAGAATGTTTGTCCCCTGTTTCACACAGCTGAGCCTTCAGCCTTCAGATCTTGGCTCACTCATCACACACTTGAGGGAGCCTTGGACCCTGCCCCCCAGCCAGGTGAAACCCCTGTTCTGTGCTTTGCAGCACTTCTCACCACAGCAACTTCACCTTGGTGTGTGCACTTGGCTGATCCACGTGACAAGCAGCCTCACCAGGGTGGGAAATACGTATGCTCCTGCTCCTCCCCGTGACTCCAGTACCAAGCACCCAAGTTCCCCCAAAATGTTTGTGGAATGAATACATAAGTACTAAAGGGATGCCCGTGGGAAGCACAGCCAATGCCTACATGACTTGGGGGAAAATGTTCATTACTGGTGTTGTCCCTGCACGTCCCTGACTGGTGGACAAGTTTGAGTGTGAAGTATTATTAGTATTTCATTTTTACACAGGGGAAAGTGGAAATGCAGTCCCTCTCAACCGCAAATCATGCAGTTTCTGCATCTATGAGTTTCTCGTATCTGGGAAAACCGTGCGGGTCATCCGACCTGGAATGCAATCCAGTCTCACCCTGAGAAAACCACCTTTGTGATCATGGCATCTCCTCTCCCAGGTGGGAGCCTGAACTCTTTACAGCCACCTGCAGGTGCGTTTCCCCGGGCTGCTGCTGGCCTCTGCACCACAGGAAACAGAAGGGCCTTTGGGAAATAGCACAAAATAGGAGACAAGGTAGGAGGGGCTGGAATGTGCTGGCTACGCATGCTGACTGCGAATGAAAAGTGTTCATGGACGGGCGTCAGGTGACATCCAGGGACAAATAGAGCTGGCCATGTAAACTGAGCCAGTGAATCAAGGAGGTTCCCAAATGAACACCTGTGAAGGAGGCAGGGGAGGGCAGGGGTGTGAGCCCTGGCTGGGTGCTGCTACCATCAGCTCTGTGTCCCATCTTGGAGCGGGGCTAGACTTACACCTTCCCACACTCTTTGATGCTCCATCATTTTCTGGGGTGGAACCAGAAATATGCTCTTCAAAGAGGTGAGAAGAGCATAGCGCTTCCTTGGAAAAAGATCACATGGGACTTCATGACTGTTTCACACATTTGTCTTCCAGCTAAGGAGAGGCTGAAGGAAAGAGACCCCTAAGCACAGCCTTTTATCCAGACCAAGCATCCAGCCCACAAAGTCACCTGTGGCAGGTGCCACACAAATGCAGGTCCACATCTGTGTGCGCTTCTCTGCCTTCTTGCCTGCTGCCCCGCAGGCCCAGCCCCAGCCTGTCCTGACACCTTCCAGAATCCAAACCTGCCAGAATCCACAGCCTGCCCCCTGTGCCTGCCCTCGACGCCCTGTCCCTGCCCCCAGTGTTAACGAGCGGTCAGCCGGGCAGAAAGGCCTGGCACTGTCAACATGCGGGCTTCCGAAGCCGTGACACTGCTTTGATTCTCAGTGCAGAGCACTGCGCCGGCTCGGAAGGATGCCCTGTGTCCGCCTGCCGCGGCGATGGTGCCTTTGTCTGGGCATGGGGAGCTGTGATTTATGTCATAAGCTCGCTGTGAAACCTTTTGCCTCAGTAATTCTGTGCTCCATGGGTGTCTCTTTACATCTATTCACAGTATGGCTGCTGCCCATGGACGGCGTGCCCTGTGACAGTGCTGGTGGCTCTGCGCTCGCCTCGCCATGGCGCCCGTGTGGTGCCTGCCCAGCATCTTTGTGGCCGGCTGCGGCGTCTGTTGGGTCTGTTGCTTTGATGTCGCACATGATTAGATGCTGTCCCTGGAGGAGCGATTGGTGGAGGAAGAGGCTGCCTCTAGCCTTCCAGAGTGTTGTGCTTCGGTTGTGGGGACAAGGCTAGAACATGACAGGCACTGCTGCCTTTGCTTAGGGGATTCTCAGCATGGTGAATGCGTCCCCATCTGCCACCCTCTCCTGGCCAGATGTAGGGGTACCTGCTGGAGGTTTGGGGGAATCCCCGTGCAAAGAGGTGGAATCCTTATTTACAAAGATTTAGTGCAGGCCATGAGCCCGGGGTGGCTGGAATCCCTTCATTCATTCAGCAAACACTGATGGAAGGTTGGCACTTGCGGGCGCTATGTTCAGGGAGGCAGTGGTGGGCAATGCTTTTTGGTAAAAGCCTCAAGGTATTAAGATTTCTCCAGAACAAACTGTCCCCCAAATCTAAACCTACCCCCAACTGAATGGAGGATGAGTTGCATCACTGACTGACCCCATTCCTGTATGGCTGACATAGTATTGGGGATCCCATCCCAGAACAGGGCCCCTGAACACCCGGAGAGGAGGCACTGTGCTTTGTCCTGCATCTCTAGTCAAGGCAGGGTAATTCCTACAGCCTTGGGAACGGAGTCCAGGGGTCAGAGGTCCTGTTCCAAGAAATGATGCCTGTGGGGCTGCCCCTAGGACTTGAAAGCCTGGTCAGAGATCACTCACATTGAAATAACTTCAATGCTAACAAAGGATTACTTGTAGTCACTACTGAAATATACTGACTCCTTTCTTTTTCTTTAAAATAAATTGCCCCATTCTGTCCTGGAGAAATAAGTCAGAAAAAAAAAACTGCCCCAGATATTTTCCCTTTGTGGCCCATCCTGTAAAGTTTGTTTTCTCTTTTCATTCCTTTCTTTTGGAAACAGGGTCTTGCTCTATCACCCAGGCTGGAGTGCAGTGTTGCTATCACAGCTCACTGCAGCCTCCACATCCTGGATTTAGGTAATACTCCTGCCTCAGCCTCTTGAGTAGCTGGGACTACAGGTGCATGCCAACAGGCCCAGCTAATTTTTTAAAAAAAATTTTTGTAGAGATAGGGTCTTGCTATGTTGCCCAGGCTGGTCTTGAACTCCTGGACTCAAGTGATCCTCTTGCCTCAGCCTCCCAAAGTGCTGGGATTACAGGTGTGAGTCGCCATGCCTGGCCTCTTTTCATTCTTTTTTTTTTTTTTTTTTTTTTGAGACGGAGTCTTGCTCTGGCACCCAGGCTGGAGTGCAGTGGCCGGATCTCAGCTCACTGCAAGCTCCGCCTCCCGGGTTCACGCCATTCTCCTGCCTCAGCCTCCGGAGTAGCTGGGACTACAGGCGCCCGCCACCTCGCCCAGCTAGTTTTTTGTATTTTTTTAGTAGAGATGGGGTTTCACCATGTTAGCTAGGATGGTCTTGATCTTGTGACCTCGTGATCTGCCCGTCTCGGCCTCCCAAAGTGCTGGGATTACAGGCTTGAGCCACCGCGCCCGGCTCTTTTCATTCTTTATGCAGTTTCATATGACAAGGGTTGAAGTGTGTGTTGGTTTAATGCAGACATAACGTGCATGGGAAGGTCAGTGGGTGAGTCTTGTTTCCATGTTATAAGTTGATGGACTAAGCCTGCTAATGATGGGAAACATTAAAATTTAAATAATAAATATAAAAGGTAGCTGTCACAGAACATAAAAATGCTCGCATTTCTTCCCTTTCAGGAGTCCACCATATTGAAATCACTGCATTAGTGGAACACCGCAAGACAATTACCCATAGAGGGGGTGAGATAGCACCGGGAAAGTGCCATCCTGTTTGTCAAGTAAGGAAACACGAGGGGAGTTGTCTTGGGGGGTTTTCTAACTTTTCCTAGATAGAGTCTTTACTCTGAACGCATCTATAATGGAAAGTTAGCATTTGAGAGAAATGTGTGAATCTCACTTCTTGATGGTTCAGACCACTGAGAACACTGTCCTTTTGCATATTAGCTTTTCAGCTATTTGTTCAAAACTCATCAAGCCAAAATATGTCTTATGCCTATGAGTGATGAGTCTTGGTTGATGGAGATAATTTTTAAATGAAAAACATCCGGGTTTTACATCTAATGGAATGACCCCTTCAATGAAGTCTTTTGGGGAGGACAACCTCTTACTCCAACCAATATTTTGGAAACATTTTCAGTCTTTTGGGTATTTTCTGAGGTGAGAAATCTTTGTTCTTTATCGTTATTATTTCTTTTTTCTTTCTTTCTTTCTTTTTTTTTTTTTGAGACAGAGTCTTGCTCTGTTGCCCAGGCTGGAGTGCAGTGGCACAATCTTGGCTCACTGCAAGCTCCGCCTCCCAGGTTCACGCCATTCTCCTGCCTCAGCCTCCCGAGTAGCTGGGACTATAGGCACCCGCCACGACGCCCGGCTAATTTTTTGTATTCTTTATTAGAGACGGGGTTTCACTGTGTTAGCCAGGATGGTCTTGATCTCCTGACCTCGTAATCTGCCCGCCTCGGCCTCCCAAAGTGCTGGGATTACAGGCGTGAGCCACGGCGCCCGGCCTATCATTATTATTTCAGGGTAGATCTGACGGGTGGAACAAGGATGAGTTGTTCAGAGTCAAGTCTGCAAGGGTGAGCCATCAGAATGGGGGTGAGGTCCCAACACTGCAATGACCTGGGCAGGGCACTTTACCTGGCCGAACCCCAGGTAGAGGGAGAATATCACCTGCCTCTCGTGTTTCACTGCAATGTGGTGAAGACCGAATGAGAGAAGTCTGCAAATGTCCGAAGCGCTCTCATTAACAAGGTGGATGATCAGATTGGGTAATTTCGTTTCACATCAAATGCCAGATGTGGCAAGAGACTGATTTTCATCGTTCTGAAAATTATACCTAAAGAGAGCTGCCTAAATATTTTGAGCTCTGACTGCATCATCGAAGTAAGTGCCTGGTGTCCGTCCCCAGGTGACTACTTTGAAAGGATGCATTCTTGACATGCAACCCCTTAATTCTCCAGTGGCTCTAATCAGAAGGCTTCTAGGCTCCCGCTCCTCAAAATGGGGTCCCAGGACCAGCAGTCTAGGCCACACCCGGGAGCTTGTTAGCAATGCAGGTTCTCCCACCCCAGACCCACTGAGCAGATTCTGCATTTTCACAAGTCCCCGGGGGTGCCTGGGCCATTACAGTTTGAGAGCGCCGCATGCAACCCAGCTCCCAGGCCGGTCACTAAGTGGCAAAACTCCAGGGCACGTGCCAGCCCGGCCGGATCCTGCCTTACCTTGGGGAAGGCGTCGGGCCACACAGTGGGCGAGCCGTGGTTGAACAGCGCCTGCACCGTGCGCTGCGGTGCAGCCTGGAGCGCGCAGGCTGCGGTCTGCAGCACGCGGGCCAGCGGCGAGGCCCCGCCATAGTCGAGCGCGCCCGCGTCGGCGCCGTGCCGCAGCAGGAGGCGCGCCAGGCTGTGGCTCGCGTGGCCGCAGGCCTTGTGCAGTGGGCTGCGCTCGTCCTCGTCGCGCGCGTCCGCCTCCGCCCCGTGCCGCAGCAGCAGCGCGCACAGGCGCAGGCAGCGCCCGTGCTCATCGGGTCTCCGCGCCGCCCCGCAGGCCACGCTTAGGGCCGTCTCCCCGCAGCCGTTCCTCGCGTCCACGTACGCCCCGCGGTCCAGGTAGAGGCGCGCGTGCTCGTCCAGGCCGCGCTGCGCCGCCACGTGCAGCGGCGTGTCCCGGCCCTTGCCGCCCACGCGCTGCACCGAGGCCCCGTGCTCCAGCAGTGCCTGTGCGCACCTGTAAGAGGCCAGGGCCCATCACTTGGGCGCCCCGCAGGACGCCCGCACCCTTCCACCCCCGGCCTGCTGCTCCAAAATATCAAGTAATCCCTGAATGAAAAGATATGCTCCACTCTCCCATACCAAGGCGTCGGGAATTCAAACTAAGCTGGAAAAAAAAAAAAAAAAAAGAGAGAGAGAGAGATTATGGCACCACCAGTTCCCGAGTAGTGGAAATAGCCAAGGACATGTCATAAGAATCCACGTGCAGAGTTACATTTTATAAGGAAATGTTAACTGCTTGGAGCTTCCTGGGAGGGTGATGTGGTTCAAATGACAGTACTCCATGCACTGGTTACCTGGGCTGTTTGTCACACCCGGAGGTTAAGCGTTTGGCAGTCACAGTTCTAGGGAGAGGCCCTTGGGAGTCAGATTCTTTCTCGGCCGCCAACTAGCCCTTCTGGAAACCGCTCAGCTTTGTGAGGGTGTGAGGCAAGCCTTGCCTTGCACCACGAAGGGACTTTCCCCATCCCTCAGGACACTGACTCAGCTTGGCACCGCCCTGTCCTCTGACAGTCCGGGGAGCATTAGGTGGGAAGCACAACTGTGCCCTGTTGTGAGCCTACCTGTGCTCCTTGAACAGACTGGATATTGGCCGCATCCAAATTCCCCAGTGGTCTCTAGGAGCTTCTAGACCCCCATGGGAGCCTGTGGTCTCCCCCAGAGATGTCTTTCTTCTGCTGCCTCCAGGAGCATGACTGTCCTCTACCCCAGGCACCAACGCTTCCTCAGAGCCTCTCCCATCCCCTGGGGGCATGCTAAACAGCTCAGCCTAGGCTCAGATGCCTGGTGAGAAGTGTGCTCCAGCCTGGAAGCGGGAAGACACTCATACAGACCCTCCTCCCTCCGCTGGTCCTTGTCCTTCACGGACACTGAAAAACACAAGTCCACCCCCAACTTCAGCTACCTGCTCCCACAGTCACCTGCCATAGGTAAGGCCGCTCCAGCCTTGGAAGTCTGCAAACATGCCGACTTCAGACTACAGCCCCGGTCCTCTAGCTCCCCAACACCTGTTGGTCCTACTCGCCATCTTTGCTCTGTAGAGACCTAAGCCCTGGACCTCTTGTTTCTCTCTACCCTTCCTGGCTTCAGTTCCTTTCCTGGGCAGCACTGTGGTCACCTCCTCATCTACAACCTCAGTTCCCTTGAATGGAGGGGACCATGGCCATCCCCTACTCAAATGGCCGAATCTTCAAGCCAGCGTCCATTCTTCACCCCCCTCCTTTTCTCTGCCGGTCTGCCGAGCCCTGTTGGAGGACGTAGCATTCATGGAGCTGGACTTGGTCTCATCTGGGCCTCAGTTAACTGATACCTTTCAGTGTTAAGACCACCTCCTCCTGCCTTGCTCTTCACTAGCCACTCCTAGTGTTGACCTTGGTCCTCAAGCTTCCGCCCTCTTTCCACCTTCCTCCCTCTTAGCTGTCTGCACTGGCTTCATTCAGGGTGCGGCTCCCAGGAACTCCCTCACCTGCCTGCCTTCTGCAAACACATCTGTTTCAACACTGATTAGAATCTGTTTTGACAACTGCTGTTGCCTCCCTCTTCCTCATGCCTAAAGAAGGCACTCCCTCTCGATCATCTTGACCCAGAGTTAGTCCTCTTTGGCCTCTTTGGGGTCTTGCTCTAGATGACTTGCTCTTTGCCATTTTCATGTCCTTCTATTTCCCTGCTCCATTTCAACTGGTCACTGAGCCGTGTTGGGTCCATCTCATCACCTGAACTGCTTCCCCCCTCCACTCCCACTGTCACTGTCCTTTGTTGAGGCCACATTGTTTCTCTGAATGCTTATGAGTCTCTTTATTTGCCCTTTGCTGCAATCTAGCAAGCTGCATACTATCTGGAAGGAACTTTTCCAGTGCGAAGCAAATATGTGCCTGCCGACGACCCCACCACTCCCCCTGCCTGCTGGGCGAAGCCCACACTGCTCTCCTCAAGACCCAGGACACATCATGATCCAGCTCCTGGAGGCCTCACCGGGTTCACCTCCTGAGGCGCCGCCTCTCCATGCTTCAATTCTACCTGACCAGGTATGGTGCTGAGAGCATACGCTGCCGTGCCATGCCCCCACGCCCTCTGCTTGCTTCTTCCAGATTGCCCCGCTGCACGGGATGGCCCACACAGTCCCATCTTTCCTTCCTTTTAGAAGCCTTCCTGTGCCACCAGGCAGAGGAAGAGGGGTCACACCTCTGTGTTGTCACATGCCTTGCACTATGTGCCCAGGCACCACATTGGTCACCCCATATTTCAAATATTTGTTGGGCCAGGCACGGTGGCTCATGCCTGTAATCCCAGCACTTTGGGAGGCTGAGGTGAGTGGATCACCTGAGGTCAGGAGTTTGAGACCAGCCTGGCCAACATGGTGAAAACCTATCTCTACTAAAAACACAAAATTAGCCAGGCGTAGTGGTGGATGCATGTAATCCCAGCTACTCGGGAGGCTGAGGCAGGAGAATCACTTAAACCCGCGAGGTGGAGGTTACAATGAGCCAAGATTGTGCCCCTAAACTCCAGCCTGGGGACAACAGAGCGAGACTCTGTCTAAAAAAAAAAATGGCACTTTGAACTCCTTCGGTGTAGAAATGGAGGCTTTGTTTATCTCTGATTCCCAGTGCCTACCACACTATTGGTATTCCCTAAAAGCATGTTGAACAAACACATTCCATTAATTAACACCTTTCAGCTTTTCTTTGCCGCTGCTTTTCCTACTATATTTACCTAACTGGAGCTCTGAACAAGATCATCCATTGAGGGTTTCCCGGCTGCCCTTAAATCCATTTATATTTTTACCTAGAGGCTCTCAATATTTTAAATTCTCCCTTTGGACTGTCTTGTTTCTACATCAGCAGTGTCTTGAGAAGTGGTCTGTCTTGAGTGAAAGATCTTTACAAACAAGTACAGTTTGATGTGGAGTCCTTTGGGACCAGGATTGGCTAAGGGAGGATGCAAATTTTACAGTAGAGTGCTTCACTTTGCTTCCTACTTGCTTCTCTGGGAGGAGTTTTGAACAGTGCAGCAGGAGGTTAGAAATCAAGGGTTCCATCTCGTTTTGCCACTGAGCCTGTGAGCACTTGCAAACAATTACAAAACATTTTCTTCTTTTTAAAGAAAAAAATCTTTTAAGCAGCTCAGCCTCTCTAAAGAAGTCCACAGGGAAATACGACCAGTCCCGTTTTCCACGTGCACAGCCTGTAGCTGGCTAATGGCCAGGCTTTTCCACATACACAGCCTCGCTGGCTAATGGCCAGGCTGCTATTTGCAACACAGATACCTTTCAGAGGAATGAGGACACTGGCCCACCCTCTGGAGGGCTGCAGATGCCCTTTTGGTTTTTAATGAAGAGCTTCTAATTGGCTAAACCTTGGCACTTTTTTAGAGTGGGCAATGGTTTAAGTTGCAGAACCACAGGCATGGGGAAGAAACAACACAACAAATTGACTGGGGCATGTCTCTGCTTGCACACAGTGGCAGTCATTAAAAATGAAGGTGTGAGAGCCTATTTAATGGCATGAAATATATTTGCAGTGGATATGTGAACAGATCAGGTTACAAAATAGCACCACTGTACAATCCCATTTTGAAAAAGCATAAATATATCTATGCGTATATGAAGAATACCAGAAATTGGCCGGGCGCGGTGGCTCACGCCTGTAATCCCAGCACTTTGGGAGGCCGAGGCAGGCGGATCACGAGGTCGGGAGATGGAGACCATCCTCGCTAACACAGTGAAACCCCAGCTTTACTAAAAATATGAAAACTTAGCCGGGAGTTGTGACAGGCGCCTGCAGTCCCAGCTGCTTGGGAGGCTGAGGCAGGAGAATGGTGTGAACCTGGGAGGCAGAGCTTGCAGTGAGCTGAGATTGCACCACTGCACTCCAGCCTGGGTGACAGAGTGAGACTCCATCTCAAAAAAAAAAAAAAAAAAAAAAAAAAGAATACCAGAAATTTTTCATTTCAGTTTTTAATTGATTTTAATTTTAATTTAATTTTTTTAGAGACAGGATCTTGCTCTCTCATCTCGCCTGGAGTGCAGTGGCACGATCACGGCTCACTGCAGCCTTGAACTTCTGGGCTCCAACAGTCCTCCTGCCTCAGTCTCCCAAGTAGCTAGGACTATAGCCGAGTGCCCCCATGCTCGGCTAAATTTTTTTTTTTCTTGTATTGACGGGGTCTTGCTATGTTTCCCAGACTGCTCCGAAACTCCTGAGCTTAAGTGATCTTCCTGCCTTGGCCTCTCAAAGTGTTGAGATTATAGGCGTGAGCCATTGTGCCCTGCCAAAAAACCTAGAAATTTAGAGGGCAATGTGTGTTTATCGCTGGATGATGGGCATAGTGGGAGCTTCTGTTTCCTTTCTGCCTGCATGTATTTTTCAAGTTTTCCAAAATAAGTCAAGGTGCAGTTTGATACAAGAACCACAACAGAGGTTATTAATAACAAAACCCTCCCTACCTGCTCCAGCAACAGCCCATGGATTCTAAGAATATCCCTTTGGCTTTCCAGGTTCCCAGAATACGCTTGAAATTTGCATTGATCTGTTTAGGTATAGGCAGCATTTTGGAACATATGTATGGCAATGCCCATGAGAAGGTGAGGAGAGGAGAGGGCTGGGCTGGCTGGGAGCTACTCAGTGATAACAGACCTGACCTCGGGACCCAGGCCCATCTTTGAACCACTATCATTTCAATCCCTCCTATCAGTGTCACCAGTGGAAGAAATGGCCCAGTGGGGAAAGCATACTGTTTGTCATTTCATTGCCTTCTCTGTATCAATGTCACCAGTGGAAGAAGAAATAGCTCAGTAGGGAAAGCATCCCTGAAGCTTTGCAGGCCTATGTGTGGGACCCAGCCTTGGCTGAGCCTTTTACTCCAAGGCAAGATTTTGTGAGTGGGTTTCCTGCTCTCTTGATAGGCAAAAGTCAGAAAGGCCTGGGGTCAGGGTAGAACAGTCACTGTTGGGATCTAAGGGTAGAATTCCCATCTGAGGATGTCAGAACAACTTTGTCTTTATCTTGCAAGGACTAAGGAGACACCATGTTGTCTCAGCAGCTTCTGATATGAAGCACCTTGGACAAACACATTCATCTCTGGGTCCCTCATCTTTGTCTTCGATAATGACTACAATGACAGGCTGTTACAGGGGCCTAGGATTGACAGCAGAAAGAAAAAGTAACTTAAGCCCAAAGGCAGGAGTTAATAGAGATGAACCCATCAGGGACTGTTGAATCAATGTCATTCCAATTCGTGTCTACGGGATGGGGGGATGTGGGACTTTGGCCACTCCCTGCACACCCTCCCGTCCACCCTCTAGCACCTTCCCAAAGCACTGGCTTTTCCTAGTCCCCTCCCAGGGCACAAGGCCTGAAGGCCTCAGCCGGGGCTGTCCCGCTGTTTGCTCCTTCCTTTACCCACCTGTCTCACCCACCTGCTCCCACCTGTCTCACGTGCATGCCAAACCTCCATGCCCCCTGCACGCTCTGCCCAGGTGCCTCTTCTCAGCCAGAGCCTGTCCAGGCTTCCATTCTCTCGTCTCCCCTGCTTCCTGATCACCCTCTTTATTTAAAGCTCTGGAAATGCTGCTTCTCTGCCTCCTGGTTCTGAACTGAAAGGTCTTTTGGATTCCCCAGTACTTGGTCTTTTTTTTTTTTAAACAACTATTTATCTTTAGTCCCTGCAACAACTTTGCATTGTAGGTGGAATTTACAGTTGGGGAAACTGAGGCTTAAAAGGCCAGTGACCTGCATAAGGCCATGTGGCCAGGAAGTGGCAAAGCAGAGGTCTCATTGCTTCATGTGGCTTCCCAACTGTCAGTCACACACCCCTCCACAGCCCCTTCCAACTGGTTTTATTTGTTAAGCACCTTCTCTGAGGCAGGTTCTGTTCTAGGCATTTTCCACAAGTTATCACTGACCTTTTCATTCATTCAGTAAGCAGAGAACATGTGCCATGCTCCTTTTGAGGCAAGGAGAAGTGTTTCTTCTTTTATCACTCCACAAGAATTCCTGGACAGATTCACCGACAGGACACTGAAGGTAGGGCAAGGCGACCCATGGACCTCATTCTATGGGGTGGCACAGTAACCAGTTCTCACCCGGTCCTCCCAGCTACCTGGCATGGTAGATGACATCCTCCCTCATTTTTGGTGAGGAGTTCGTCTTTGAGGTTTAAGCAGTGGTCTCAAGGGCAGGGCCTGGCAGAGGATGGTGGCCTTGCAGTCAGTGTGTTCTGTTTGGCATATGAACTCCAACCCCCAGCTATCCAGTGGTGAATATAAGGACTCCAAACCACTGAAAGATGATGCTGACTGAGCAATGCAACAACAACAACAACAACAAACAACTGCTAAAAATAAGGCTGCATTCAAGACTCAAACGTCACCTCTTTTGTGTGTGTGGGGGGGGAAAAGGACATTGCTTCTGAACATTTTGTTGGAAATGTTAAATATCTGATTTGGTTTGCTTGTGTCCCCACCCAAATCTCATCTTGAATTGTGCTCCCATAATTCCCATGTGTTATGGGAAGGACCCAGTGGGAGCCAATTGAATCATGGGGGCGGTTTCCTTCATACTGTTCTCTTGGTAGTGAATAAGTCTCACAAGATCTGGTGGTGTGATAAGGGGAAACCCCTTTTGCTTGGCTCTCATTCTGTCTCTTGCTGCTGCCGTGTGAGATGTGCCTTTCACCTTCCACCTCCCCAGCCACATGGAACAGTAAGTCCAATAAACCTCTTTCTTTTGTGAATTTCCCAGTCTCAGGTATGTCTTTATCAGCAGCGTGAAAATGGACTAATACAGCATCTGTCTCCGGAAGTTGCCGGAGTCTTTGGGCAATCCTGAGCTCCTTCTCCTGTTCTCCTTACGTGACTGCTGCTGGAATCTCTTCTGACAGACAGAAGTGGGTTGAGCACTACACAGTGTATTCAGTGGGGGTAATGGGTGTTATGAGCCCATCTTGTTGAATTACTGTTACTGCTGCTTTTCCTCCTCAGAGATGACACAGAGGCAGATGGGCTGGAGACACGTCTCAGGGGAAGTGGGGCTGCAGTTGAAGGCTGGGTCCCAGGGTGGGTGCTGGGCATGTGCCAGCCTATGGGGGCAAGGTAGGGGGAGAGCCTTGGGAGCAGAACAGAGCCGTGTTTTCTAATGAAGCTGCTGCAGGAAGGTTCTCTCCTGTGGGTCTATGCCCCAGCTGACTGCGATGAAGGACGGGGAAGCCACAGCTCCATGACTTTGATGGAGGAGCAGTTCCACTTTATTTCCCTGGACCTTCTGCTGAAGCTTTCCTTTGGGGATCTTCCATCTACCCACTTTCTGTTCTGCATTTTCTTCTCTCTCCCTCTCTCCTGGGATGCTAAGTTATGAGACTATCAGGCATAAATGTTTGCAATTGAAATGGCTGATATGAATACACAAATCCATCAGGGTAGGAGGGCGACTGAGAAAGAAACTGGTTGGCCATTTCTATCATCATGGTTTCCCTTGGAGCAGTGGCTGCCAACCATCATATGTTTTTCTGAAGTGTGGGATGATTGCAGTGGATTATGTTATTTTGGGCAAATTCTCTCTCCATTGTAAATGGAACCTTGGCAAACTGAAAAATGATTTCGTGAACAAGATTTGTAAAGTCAGCTCCACTGTTTGCCCCATGATATAGTTTGGATATTTATCAGTGCCGAAATCGCATGTTGAAATGTAATCCCCAATGTTGGGGGTGGGGTGGGGCCTGGTGGGAGGTGGTTGGATCATGGGGGTAGATCTCTCACGAATGGTTTAGCACCATCCCCTTGGTGCTTTCGTCACGATAATGAGTTCATGGGTGATCTGGCTGTTTAAAAGTGTGTGGCAGCCAGGTGTGGTGGCTCATGCCTGTAATCCCAACACTTTGGGAGGCCAAGATGGGTGGATCACCTGAGAGGAGTTCGAGACCAGCCTGGCCAACATGGTGAAACCCTATCGCTACTAAAAATACAAAAATTAGATGGGCGTGGTGGCACACGCTTGTAGTCCCAGCTACTTGGGAAGCTGAGTCAGGAGAATCACTTGAGCCCTGGAGGTGGAGGTTGCAGTGAGCTGAGATGGTGCCACGGCACTCCAGCCTGGGCGACAGAGGGAGACTCCGTCTCCAAAAAAAGGTGTGTGGCACCTCCCATCCCTGCTCCTGCTTTCACTGTGTGGTGTGCCTGCTTGCCGTTTACCTTCTGCCGTGAGTAAAAAGCTTCCTGAGGCCTCCCCGGAAGTAGATCCCAGCATTATGCTTCCTGTACAGCCTGCAGAACAGTGAGCCAATTAAACTTTTCTTCTTATAATTTCCCAGGCTCAAGTATTTCTTTATAGCAGTGCAAGAATGGCCTGATACACCTCACGTGCCCACTAGCAGCATCTGACCTTCTGGAAGCTTCTTTGGTGCCCCTTCCTCAGTAAGGCATGCGTAACTTTTCTTCCTCTTTCCCTCATCCCCTGGTCCCAATATACTAGATGAAGAGGAAGATGCAGTAGCATCGGAGTGAGAGGAAAGAAAAGGAGGAAATGGACGTCAGAGTGGAAGCAGGTGTGAGAGGGTCCAGCAGAAGCAAACATGGCTGCCAAAGTGTTTGAGTCCATTGGCAGGTTTGGCCTGGCCTTAGCTGTTGCAGGAGGCGTGGTGAACTCTGCCTTATATAATGTGGATGGTGGGCACAGAGCTGTCATCTTTGACCGGTTCCGTGGAGTACAGGACATTGTGGTAGGGGAAGGGACTCACTTTCTCATCCCATGGGTACAGAAACCAATTATCTTTGACTGCCATTCTTGACCACGCAATGTGCCAGTCATCACTGGTAGCAAAGATTTACAGAATGTCAACATCACACTGCGCATCCTCTTCCGACCCGTCGCTAGCCAGCTTCCTTGCATCTTCACCAGCATTGGAGAGGACTATGATGAGCATGTGCTGCCATCCATCACAACCGAGATCCTCAAGTCAGTGGTGGCTCGCTTTGATGCTGGAGAACTAATCACCCAGAGAGAGCTGGTCTCCAGGCAAGTGAGCGACGATCTTACAGAGCGAGCAGCCACCTTTGGGCTCATCCTGGATGACGTGTCCTTGACATATCTGACCTTCGGGAAGGAGTTCACAGAAGCAGTGGAAGCCAAACAGGTGGCTCAGCAGGAAGCAGAGAGGGCCAGATTTGTGGTGGAAAAGGCTGAGCAGCAGAAAAAGGCAGCCGTCATCTCTGCTGAGGGTGACTCCAAGGCGGCTGAGCTGATTGCCAACTCACTGGCCACTGCAGGGGACGGCCTGATGGAGCTGCGCAAGCTGGAAGCCGCGGTGGACATCACATACCAGCTCTCACGTTCTCGGAACATCACCTCCCTGCTGGTGGGTCAGTCCGTGCTCCTCCAGCTGCCCCAGTGAGGGTCCACCCTGCCTGCACCTCTGCGGGCTGACTGGGCCACAGCCCCGATGATTCTTAACACAGCCTTCCTTCTGCCCCCACCCCAGAAATCACTGTGAAATTTCATGATTGGCTTACAGTGAAGGAAATAAAGGTAAAATCACTTCAGATCTCTAAAAAAAAAAAAAAAGAAAGAAAGAAAAGGAGGAAATGGAAAAGAAAAGACTCTACTAGCTTCTTAGACAGGGATGGGGTGAGGTGGGGGGAGCTTTTTTTTTTTTTTTTTTTTTCTAGATGGAGTCTCGCTCTGTCTCCCAGGCAGGAGTGCAGTGGCCGGATCTCGGCTCACTGCAAGCTCCGCCTCCCGGGTCTATGCCATTCTCCTGCCTCAGCCTCCCGAGTAGCTGGGACTACAGGTGCCTGCCACCTCGCCCGGCTAGTTTTTTGTATTTTTTAGTAGAGATGGGGTTTCACCATATTAGCCAGGATGGTCTCGATCTCCTGACCTCATGATCCGCCCGTCTCGGCCTCCCAAAGTGCTGGGATTACAGGCTTGAGCCACCGCGCCCGGCCAGGGAGAGCTTTAAACTCGACGAGAGAAACGTTGTATGCATGCAGGTATATATATATATTTTAATACAGTATCTTCTGTGAGGTACACACACAGAAATGCACAGGTCTTAAGAGCACAATTGAAGGAATTTCAACAAAGGACTATACCTATGTAACCAATACCTCCATGAAGATGTAGAATATTTCCATTTTGCCAGGAATTTCTCTTGTATTTACCACCAGTCAGTCATAACCCCCATAGGCAACCACTGTGCTGATTTTTCTCACAGTGGGTTAGTTTTGCATTTTCTAAAATTTTCCACTGTTTTGTATCTGGCTTCTTGTGCTCAGCATCATGCTGTTCACATTCATCCATATTGTTGCATGCATGGAGTAATTCATTCTTTTTTAAAGTTGCTGAGTCGTATTCAATTGTATGGATATACCATAATTTTAAGCCATTTTCTCATTGATATTGATGGACATTTGCATGTTTCTATTTTTTGACTATTATGAATAAAGCTTTTATGAATGTTTTTGTATAAGTCTTCCTGAGGACATATGTTCTCACTTTTCTTAGGTAAACACCTAAAAATGGAATTGCTGGTAGGTTTGTATTTAGCTTTGTAAGAAACTGCCAAACAGTTTTCCAAAGAGGTATCATTTTACTCACCCAAAACTGTGTATGAAAGTTCTAGTTGCTCCCTAATCTTGTCAACATTTGGTGTTGTAGGGTTTTTTTTTTTTTGCCATTATAATGCATGTGAAATGGTGAATATTTCTTTGTGGTTTCATTTGCATGTCCTTGATGATTAATGACGTTGAGCACCTCTTCATTTGCTTATTGGCCATTTGTATGTTGTTCAGAAAGTGTCTGATCAAGGCTTTTGCCCAGAGTATAAAGTTTTGATTTGGCATGGACTGGCTTTTGGGTATTAAAATGGGACTTGCCAAGTGACCAGAAAGCTGAAGAATGTGCCTGGGATGCCACTGAGGGTCAGGGAAAGGGACACACTTGTAACAGAGGATGTTTGAAGGGAGGTGGCCAGAGATAAGTGGACTACTTCCTGATTATAGACAGTTTTTGGGGAAAAAAACTTCAGTTAACAAAGGAGAGGCAATCTTTTAGCGTCGTTCTCACAAACTTTGGCTTTGGGTCCTGGCTCTGCTGGTTTCTGTTCCTTGCCACCTTACCGGCATAACACGGACTCTCTCTGAGCCTCGGTTTTCTAGTCTGTACCATGCCTTGCAGGCCTGAGAGGTTCAGAGGAAATAAGACATTTGCAAATGCTCAGGAATGTGTGACATTCTGCAAATATTAAATCATCTACTGGGGGCCGCCTTTCTCTGACATCTCATTCTTCAGTATTCCTCAAGATGCCTTAAAGTTTTATTGAACAAGACCATGTTCTCCTCTCTACTTGAATAACCAATAGTCACTCACCTGGGATGTGGAAAGAATGTATTGTTTTCTGGATTATGTATCAATGCCTGTGAACCTGGCATCTCAGGCAGGTGAACTTCCTGTTCTTAGGTGGAGATTACTGGGTTCCCCAACCCATAAGATAATTAGCTGCTTTTATAGATCCAACTCCAGCTGATGAATCATTTTTTGTTTGTTTGTTTGTTTTTAAGACAGAGTCTCACTCTGTCACTCAGGTTGGAGTGCAGTGACGTGATCATGACTCACTGTAGCCTCGACCTCCTGGGCTCAAGTGATCCTTCAGACTCAGCCTACCAAGTAGCTGAGACTACAGTTGTGTGCCACCATGCCTTGCTAATTTTTCTCACTATGTTGCCCAGGCTGGTCTCAAACTCCTGGGCTCAAGTGATCCTCTAGTCTTGTCCTCCTAAAATGATGGGATTACAGGCATGAGCCACTGTGCCCACATGAATTATTTTTCATTTAGTTTAATTAACACACCTGAGACAAAAAAGTAAACTTGCATGCTTTTCATTAATAAGTTCCATGAGGAGAGCAAGTCATCCTCACTTTTGTTTAAATCAAGACAGCTATAGATAAGAAAAAGAACAGGGCATCAACACATTATTTTCTTATTTTAATTATCTCGAATAAAAAAGGATCAAGGAGAGGAATCTGATAATAAATAGGGCGAGGCTAGCATGCAGGCTACTGATGTGAACACAGTAACTTTACTGGAACTTTTCTTTTTGGGAAAATATCTTCAAAAGGCTCCTAGATTAAAGCTCTGATATCCCTTTCAGTGTGTTGAATTCTGAATTCTGAAGCTTGCTGGTTGGAAGGAAGCACAGGTAATTTTTTTTTTTTTTTAATCCCAGGAACTCAGAGACTCAAAGGTTTTAAAGTCCTGTGCCCATGGCGAATTGCCAACTAAAAGGGGATGGAGCAGAACAGGGTCCCTAGGTGTGGAGACCATTGTCATCGAGAGTCAGAAAATGGAATGGCTCTGTATGTAGGTCAGCGACCCCCTCTCTACTGTGAGGTAAAAAAATTAAGGATGACCTAAAATCTACTGTGTTTAAAAAGATTGCAGAGAAAGTAGCTCTTTCTTGTCAAAGTGATAATGTTTATACTACCTGAAGCCAGACCTCCTCAGAGTATGACTTTAGGGGGACTCTTTAGAGCTGAAAAGCCATGGTCAAAACCTCAGGCCCTTTCGACATCTATTAACTTTTCATCCTTCAAGGTAGTTGGCTGTGTTATTGTAGAGGTGTTCAATGGGACCTGCCAGCATATTCCATTATCATCATTGATACTGAAAGGATTCTAAGTCAGCTATTACAGAGTTCTGCCTGAAATGCTGGTTTATTCATCACTTATCTTAAACCTTCCCCCAATAATCCGGATTTACATAAGTCAAGAGTGTCAAATTAAACAGCCAAAGGGAAAGATTCCCATAGAGCGACACAGAGAAGAGAAAATGAAACAAGAAAGAAGGAAGAGGAGGAAGAAGAGGAAGACAGAAGAGAGATTTTTTAAGTCCCCACTCTAATAAAAAGACATTTAAAAAGTCCTTATTAAACAATGGCCTGGGCCCGTATGATTTTTGTAAAACCAACGGAAGCCAGGATATTAGATTCTGTTGTGCAGCGTGTAAGCTGAGTAGCTCTGGTGGTCTGCAGGATATTAGATTCTATTGTGCAGCGTGTAAGCTGGGTAGCTCTGGTGGTCTGCAGATGGCCTCAGCCCCTTATGGTGTCCAAATGTAAGCTTTTTGGCTTCTCTTCAGGAGTACTGTAAGGGTTCACAGCATTTGTGTTTATTTTGTGCTATGATTGGGTGCTGCATTCTCATTTCTTAGTAAGAAGCAATACTTTTCTGATCCTTTAAAGTGGGAGAGGAGTTGGGGCCCAAGGTGTGAAGCAGACTTGATTTTTAAAAATCTTTTTATTTTAAAATTATTTTAGATTTTCAGAGGAGTAGGAAAGATAGCATAGAGAGTTTCTGAATATCCTTCACCAGCTTCCCCTAAAGTTAATATCCGATATTATTATGGTATATTTGTCAAAACAAAGAAATTAACAATGGTACAAGACTATTAACCAAACTGTTGACTTTATTTGGATTTTACCATGTTTCCCACTAATGTTCATGTTCGATTTTAGGATCCAATGCAGGATACCATGTTGCATTTAAAGAACTTAATTTTGAACAAGAGAATAATAAATATAACCATGCATTTTGGCAAGGCAGGGAGGGAGGAATGGTGAATACCCTGCCTTGGAATATCATCAAATGGGTTATATTTTCCATAGGAACATGTTATAATGGGGAGTTATATTCTTGACTAAAGACATTATAGCAAGTAAGTAATAAATGACCAACAACTATGGAGATAAAGGAAAGAAACATCAAGCCCCCAAATGAATTTGAAATAGTAAAATATAGTTTCAATTCCCATAAAAGAAATACAGTGATTGGACATGAGGCCCCAGCAATTGCTGTCAGCACCTGTGTAATTCTATTTGGTTGGTGCTCTTCTAAGCAAATTAGCTATAGTAATTCATTCAATTCTCATAACCGTTCTATGTAGTAGGCTCAATTATCATCCCTATTTTACAAGTGAGAACACAGAGACCCAGAAAAATTAAATAACGTGTCCAATGTTGCACAGCTAGTAAGTGTTGGAATTAGAATTCAACCTGGGCCTCAAATGTGTTAAATATGTAAGTGTAGATATAAAATTGTATCGTATGAAAATGTGATCAAACTTGAATGCATTCAATGCACAATTGAATAATTTTGCCTCTTTTCTTAGTATATAGAAAGACTTTTGCAATTGATTTGGTTGGCTTCCGTCTTTTAATAAAGCTGATGCTTCTTTCTGTCTTAGAAACTTTCTGGTAGAAATCCACCAGCATCCCATTCTCAACCTCCATGCATACAATATATTTAACATATTTCTGGTCCAATGTTTGGCACATTGCCATATCATTACCTTCCTCTGCCCTGAAACTGCAAGCACTTTGAGGGCAGGGACTATGTCTAATGCAGCCCAGCTTCAGCCCCTCACAGGGTTCAATAACTGGTGATTGAATGCTTGCAGGAATGGAGTCAATATTGGTTGACCTTGGAGCTGTGTGTTTCAAAATAAATGGAATTTCTATAATTTTTTCACAAGATGACACCTTTTCACATCCCAGCAAATCATCTATCAGATGAGTCAAGAACAAAAATTGCAAGTGAATGCAAGGTAGAAATTAATCCATGTTTAATTAATAATTGGAAAGAAAACCTCTTGGTGGAAAGTGGAGAATGCCCGCAGCTAAGGACAGAAATGTGTCACAAGGTTGGAACTTATTCCCCAGTATGATTGGCAACATTGGATTTCTCAACCTCCCAAAGGCCTTCTGGGCTCCCAGGCTGAGGGTTCTATGAAGAGGATCCAGGCAGAGCCTGGTGAGCTCTCTGAGTGGAGGAGATGGCACTGGAAGTCTAGGGATCCCAGGGCAGCCGGAGTTTGTAGGGTAGGGTGCTGGAGAGGAGAAAGCTTCACACAGAAAGAGCTTCACACAGAAAGAACTTTGCAGAGGGCCCCCTTGAGTATTCAGCTCAATACTAACTAGTGTGTGGGCATGAGGAAACTACTTAAGCTGTGGAAAAAACCACCTGAAAGGAAGGATTAGAACCGACTGAAATGTGTCAAATATATTGTGTGCATAGAGGTTGAGAGTGTGGGCTGGTGGATTTCTACCAGAAAGTTTCTAGGACAGAAGTGGTGCAGTGCTCATCACATGCACAGGTTCAGGAATAGTGGCTGTTCTCAGCAACCAAAGTGTGAAGCCTTATAAATAATTAGGTATGGAGAGAGTACCAAAATGAGTTGTCTCAATAGTAGAAAAAAAAAATTAACCTTAGACTAACCACCGATTGAATTCTGACTAATAAAGCTTAAAAGCAAGACCCAAAAGGATCAAACTATTTCCAAGTAACTTTACATTCCAGAGCAGAGATCAAGAATATTGACAGGAATACAAAAATATCAAACACCCAATGAAATATAGAGAAAAAAAAAAGCACAAAAAATCAAAAGTGACCCAGAGGCTGGGAATGGTGGCTTATGCCTGTAATCCCAGCACTTTGGGAGGCTGAGGCAGGAGAATCATTTGAAGCCAGGAGTTTGAGACCAGCCTGGGCAGCAAAACAAGACCCCAATTCTACAATAAATAAATAAGTGACACAGAAATGACACAGGTGACAGAATTAGTAGGCAGGGCCATTAAAACAGTTGTTATAACTATATTCCACTTGTTTGAGAAGCTAGAGGAAAGACTGACCATGTTAAGTAAAATACAGAAATGTAAGTCCTAAAATTGGAATTCTGAAGTTGAAACTACAATGTTGGAGATAAAAATGTACTGGATAAGGTTCATGGCAGATCAGGTATTTCAGAAGAGATCAATCAATCAATCAGAGAGAGACAGAGAGAGAGAGAGGCTGAGGAAAATGAACAGAGCATCAGTGAACTGTGGAACAATTTTAAGTGGCATAGTATATGTGTAATTGAAGTCCCTGAAGGAGAGTACTGGTTGTATAGAAAAAAATGTGAAGAAATAATTGCCAAAATATTTCCAAATTGGATGAAAAGCATATAAACCCACAGATCTAAGATACTCAATGAATCCCAAGCATAAGAAACATAAAGAAAACTGGCCTGGTGTGGTGGCTTACATCTCTAAGCCCAGCACTTTGAGAGGCCAAGGTAGGCAGATCATCTGAGGTCAGGGGTTCAAGACTAACCTGGTCAACATGGTGAAACCCTGGCTCTACTAAAAATACAAAAATTAGCTGGTGTGGTGGCATGCAGCTGTAATCCCAGTTATTTGGGAGGCTGAGGCAGAAGAATCATGTGCATCCGGGAAGCAGAGGTTGCAGTGAGCTAAGATCATGCCACTGCACTCCAATCTAGGCAACAGAGTGAGACATCATCTAATAATAATAAAAAAGAAACATAAAGAAAACTACATCAAAGCACCTTATAACCAAATTGCTTAAAACCAGTGATTACAGAAAATCTTAAAGCCAGATAAAAGGATATTTATTAGATATGAAAGAACAAAGACAAGAAGGGGATAGCAAATTTCTCATTTTAAAAAATCCAAGTTAGAAGACAGTACAGTTATGGGTCTAAAGTGCAGAAAAAAGAAGAAGAAAATAAAAAACTGAACTGTCAACTCATAATGCTGTATCCAGCAAAAATGCCTTTCAATTACTCAGGTGAAATGAAGACTTTTTCAAACATACAAATGCTGAAAGGACCCATTACCAGTAGACATACAGTGCAAGAAATGTTAAAGAAAGCCCTTTAAGCAGAAGGAAAATGATACTAGATGGAATTTTGGAGCTACACAAATACATGAAGGGAACTGGAAGTGGTAACTATATGAGTAAACACCAACACTTGTTTCTTATTACTTCAATATATTTAAAAGAAAATTCTCTGTTTAAACAAAAATAATAACAATGTATTGCGGGACTTATATGTAGAAGTAAAATGTATATTACCAATAATAGCACAAAGGCCAGGAGGAGAGAAATGGAAGTATACTGCCATATAGTTTTTATACTACACATGAAGTAGAATAGTATTACCTGAGGGTAGAATGTGATAAAGATGTATACTATAAACCCTAAAGAAATCACTTAACACAACAAAAAGTTATATTTAGTAAGCCAAAAAAGGAAGTAAAATGAAATCATTAAAAATGTTCAGAATAGAAGAAGTTAGAAAAGAAGATAAAGAGACAAATAATAGATGAACCAAATAGAAAAGAAATAGACATTTGCTTTAAACCTAACTGTATCAAAATTACATTAAATATGAATGATCTACACCCAATTAAAAAACAGAAACTGTCAGATTGGATTAAAAAAAGCAAGACTCAATTATAATCTGCCTACAAGAAACCCACTTAAAAAATAAAGACACAGGTAAGTTAAAAAATGAAAGGATGGTGTGGTAGGCAGTCTCTAGCATGGTTCCCCATTGAAGTCTATCTTCTGGTATCCATGCTCTTCTCTCCTCTCCTTGAGTATGTGCAGAACATTTGATTTGCTGCTAACCAATAGACTATTGCAAAGGTGACAGGAGATTGTTTCTGTGAATAAATTACAGAAGATTATAACTTCCATCTTGCAAGCAGATCGTCTCTATTGTCTCCTCAGCTTGCATGCTTTGATGAAGCAAGTTTCATGTCAGAGAGGTACACATGACAAATGCTATGGTTGAATGTTTGTGTCCCTCCAAAATTCATGTTGAAACTTAATTCCCAATGTAATAGTATCAAGAGGTGGGTCATTAGGAAGTGATTAGGCCCTCATAGATGGGATTAGTGCCCTTATAAAAGGCCTTGAGGGATTAAATTTGCCTCTTCCATTTTTTCTGCTCCTCCGCCATGTGACAATGCAGCAACACAATGCCATCTTGGAAGCAGAGAACAGGCCCTCACCAGACAGTGAATCTGCTGGCACCTTGATCTGGGACTTCCCAGCCTCTAGGACTGTGAGAAATACATTTTTATTATCATCACCCCTGGCTAAGTGTTCTCGTTATGTTGCTCAGGCTGGTCTCAAACTCCTGGCCTCATGCAGTCCTCCAACCTTGACCTCCCAAAGTGCTGGGATTACAGGGGTGATTCACTGCACCTGACCTAGACCAAAGAATATTACTAAAGATAAATAATTTCATGATGATAAAAAGGTCAATTCTTCAAAAGGACAGAATAATGCTAAGCATTTATGTACCTAATAATAGAGCTTCAAATTACTTGAAACAAAACCCAATAGAACTGCAAAGAGAAACAGACAAATCTACAATTATACTTAGAGAGTTTGACACTCTTCTTTTAATTACTTGTAAAACAAGTCCAGTGAAAATCAGCAAGTATATAGAAATCTTAAACAACACTGTTAGGCAACTTGATTTAATTGACATTTATCACTCCATTGAACACTCCATTGAACATTGAACATGAGAACACTCCATTGAACTACTGCAGAGTATACATTCTTTTCTAGTATACATGAAACGTTTGCCAAGGAATAGCATATCTTGGATCATAAAACAATTCTCAATAAATTTAAAAAGGAGTAAAGTCATACAAAATAAATTCTCTAGCCACAATGGAATTAAATTAGAAATCATATCTGGAAAATCCCCACATATTTGGAAACACAATAACATACTTCTATATAACCCATGATTCAAAAAAAAGGAAAATTAGAAAGTATTTAAAACTGATTGAATGCAAAAACACTCATATTAAAATTTGTGGGATTCAGCTAAAATAGTATGTAGTGAGACATGTATAGCACTAAAAGCCTATATTAAAAAACATGAAAGTTCCTGACTCAATGACATTAGCTTCCACCTTAAGAAACTAGAAAAGAAGAGCCAATGAAACCCAAATGTGAGCAAGAAAGAATAATAGAGAGTGTAGTGGAAATCAATGAAATAGAGAAAAACAATGAAACCAAAAGCAAGACTTACTAGGAGGAAAAGAAGACAAATTCTACTATCATGAATGAGAGAGGTGATATCACTATAGAATCTACAGCGCTTAAAAGGATAATAAGGAACAACTTTATGGCAGTAAGTTCAACAACTTAGCTGAAAGAGGTCAATCTCTTAGAAAATACAACTATTAAAGCACTAAAATGCTCACTCAAAAAAAAAAAAAAAGAGAGAGAAAGAATCTGAGTAGCCCTATAGCTAGTAAAGAAATTAAATTCATAGTTAAAAACCTTATCACAAAAAGACTCATGTCCAGATAGCTTTACTGATGAATTCTACCAAACATTTAAGGAAGAAATAATAATTTTACACAAGGTCTTCCAGAAAATAGAAGAGGAGAGACTACTTCTCAAATTATTTTTGAGGCCAGCATTACTCTGATACCAAAACCAGACAAAGATATTACAAGAAAATAAAACTACAGACCAATATCTTTCATGAACATAGATGTGGATATTAAATATTTTTTCCGGCCGGGCGCGGTGGCTCAAGCCTGTAATCCCAGCACTTTGGGAGGCCGAGGTGGGCGGATCACAAGGTCAGGAGATCGAGACCACAGTGAAACCCCGTCTCTACTAAAAATACAAAAAATTAGCCGGGCGCGGTGGCGGGCGCCTGTAGTCCTAGCTACTCAGGAGGCTGAGGAAGGAGAATGGCGTGAACCCAGGAGGCGGAGCTTGCAGTGAGCCGAGATCGCGCCACTGCACTCCAGCCTGGGCAACAGCGTGAGACTCCGTCTCAAAAAAAAAAAAAAAAAATATTTTTTCCAGTAAATCAAGCCCAATAATATATAAAAAAGGATAACTCCTCATGATCAAGTGTGGTTTATCCCAGGAATGCAAGGTTAGTTTAACATTTGAAAATTAATCAATATAAAGTATTATATTAACAGACAAAACTTACACCATATGATTATCTCCATATATGTAGAAAAAGCACTTGAGAAAATTCAATATTAATTTGTAATACAAACTGTCAGCAAACTAGAAACAGAAGAGAGTTCTCTATTTCTGAAAAAAGGAATCTGCAAAATTTTACAGCTAATATCATACTTAGTGGTGAATTAATGCTTTCCTTAGGATCAGGAACAAGAAAAATTGTCTGCTCTCACCACTTTTATTCAGCAGCGCACTGAAGGTTCTAGTCAGTGCAATAAAACAAGGAAAAGTAATAAAAGGCATCTAGATTGTAGAAGAAGTAAAATCATATTTATTTATAGATGACATGATTGCTTACAAGAAATCCTGTGGAATTCTACTAGAACAGTGAGTTTAGAAGGGTTATAGGATATAAGGTCAATATGCAAAAATAAATTATTATAAATTTTATATAGTAGCTACACACAATCAGAAATGGAAATTTAAATATACAGTTGACAACAGCATCAAAAATGAAATAATTAGGGATAAATCTTACAAAATATATGCAAACCCTGTACCTTAAAAAACTATCAAACACAGCTGAGAAAAATTAAGGAAGAAATAAATAAATGGAGGAGTATATAGTGTGCATGATTTGAAAGCCTTAATATTTTTATTTTTATTTTTCTCCAAATTGATTTATAGATTTGGACAACATAATCCAGCAGGCTATGTTGTAGAAATGGATGAACTGAATCTAAAATTCATCTGGAAATGCAAAGGAGTTAGAATAGCCAAAACAACTTTGAGAAAGAACAATGGTTGAAAACTTATACTACCTGACTTCAAAATGTATTATAAAGTTACAGTATTCAAGACAGTATGGTATTGGTGTTAAAATAGGCAAATAGAGCAATGAAACAGAATAGAGATGAAGGGGGATGGCTCTGCCGTGGCACCCTGGTGACCCTGCACATATCCACATAGGCCACAAAGCAAACCAGTACTGAATCTACGTCTCGGCAGAACACCTGGATACTCCTGGGTTGGATGCTTGTAAGGAGTTGCTATAAGGCCCTTGCCCCCTCGCCTGGCTATGTCCCCTAGGAGGCTGCTATAAGACGGTTTCTCAATGCCTTCTGGATCCTGAGGAGGCAGGGAGCTTCCTGCTTCAGCCCCTTCAGAATAGAGATACAGGCTATGAACCTCTCAGTTCAGAGCTAGGCATGGCTGCTCAGAAATGGGGTATTCTTCAACTTGCGTTGACGTTATCCAGCCCCTTTTGTCTAGGTGTTATCCTTTTTGGTGTGTGGGATAAAGACCGTGAGGAGCCAACACCACTGGCTACTCTTCCTTTCACTGTTTATGTAATAAAGGGGCTCCTCACGTCTTCACCAGGTGAACCAGTCAGACCTTGCCCTGTTTTGCACATGCGTGACAAGACAGCTCAGAAATAAACTCATGCATATATAGTCCATTCATTTTTGACAAAGGTGCAAAGACCGTTTGGTGGAGAAAGGAAGGGTTTAGATGCACAAATACTTATTTTCGACTAACTGCTGGAACTGTCAGATATCTACATGCAAAAATAAATAAATAAATCAAAAGCTTCAATCCATACTTCACATCATATTCAGAAATGAACTCAAAATGGATCACAGACTTAAATGTAAAATGTAAAGTTATGAAATTTCTAGAAGAAAATATAAGAGAAAATCTGTGTGACCTTGGGTTAGGCAAAATTTTTTTTAGATACCATAACTCAACATAATCCTTAAAAGAGAAAAAATGGATAAACTGGACTCCATAAAAATTAAGAACTTCTGTTCTTCAAAACACATTGCTAAGAGAATAAAATCTAAGCCAGAGACTGGCAGGTAATACCTATCAATCACATATCTCACAAGAGATTCATATATAGAATATCCCAAGAAACCTCAAAATTAAATAAGAAAACAAAAAACCCAATTTAAAAAATGGGCAAAAGATTTGAACAGACACTTTATCAAAGAAGATACAGTCATGTACCTTATAACAATGGTTTTAGTCAACAACAGACCACATATACAATAGTGGTCCCATAAGATTATACTGTACCTTTTCTATGTTTAGATACACAAATACTTCCTATTGTGTTACAGTTCCCTACAGTATTCAGTACAGTAGCATGCTGTCCAGTTTTGCAGCCTGGGAGCTAGAGGCTAAACCATATAGCCAAGGGGGGCAGTGGGCTATGCCATCCTGGTTTGTGTAAATATACTCTATGATGTTTACATAATGATGAAACAACACATTTCTGAGAATGTATCCCCATTGTTAAGCCACAGATGACTGTATGTGGATGGCAAGTAAGTTCATGAAACAATGCTCAACATCACTAGTTACCAGGGAAATGAAAATCAAAACTATAATAAGATATGTCTACACACCTGTTAGAATGTGTACAGTTAAGGCCTGACCATACCACGTATTGGTGAGACCATGAAGCAACTGGAACATGCAGACATCGCTGGTGGGGATGTAAAATGGTACAACTTTGCAAACTAGTTGGGCCATTTCTTAGTTATTATTATTATTATTTTTTGAGACAGGGTCTCAACTCTGTCACCCAGGCTGGAGTGCAGTGGCGTGAACAGGGCTTACTCCTGTGCTCAAGCGATCCTCCCACCTCAGTCCCCTGAGTAGCTGGGATTACAGGTGCATGCCAACATGCCTGACTAATTTTTGTATTTTTTGTAGAGACGGGGTTTTGCTGTGTTGCCCAGGCTGGTCTTGAACTCCTGAACTCAAGTGATCTGCCTATCTCGGGCTCCCAAAGTGTGGAAATTACTGGCATGAGCCATCGCACCTAGCCTAACAGTTATGTTCTTAATCATATCATGTGACCTAGCCATTCCAATCCTAGGTATTTATTCAAAAGACATAAAAGCATATGCCCATTCAAAGGCTGGCACACAAATGTGCATGATAACTTTGTAAAAGACCCAGACTGGAAACAATCAAATGTTTCCCAACATATGAATGGATGAGCATACTGTGGTTCATCCATACCACGGACCACTACCCAGGAATAAAAGGAATGAACTATGGATACACACAGCAACATAGATGAATCTCAAAATAATTATGTCGAGCGAGAGAAGCCAGATAAAAGACTGCAGATTCCATTTATACAAAATTCTAGAAAATTCAGACTAAGCCAAGTAATAAAAAGCAGACGCTAGGGATGGAGAATAAGGAAGGGGCCAGTGGGAGGGAGAACCGTGGGCACCGCGAGGCCACAGGGACAATGATAAATATCTGCCCTCCACGGACTGTGGGGTGTTGCACGAGTGTATAATCTGAGGAATTTATCAAATTGTACGCCTTACACACGTGCGGCTTGCTGAATGTCAATCACACTTCGGTAAAGCTGCTTTTTAAAGAGCATTGCTAGAACCTTGTTTCCTTCCTCATTCACAAGACTGGCGGGGGTCCACGTGGCCCTCTGAGTCCCCCCCTCTGAACTCAGGTGACCTTTCTTAGGTGGGTCCCCTGGCTGGGTCCCTGAGTGCCCAGTAGCCCCGCCTGCCTGCATTGCTGCCCTTGCTGGGCAGGACATCCAGCAGCTTTGACAGTCGGTGGAGAAGCAGCAAGGGCGACGCGGTTTCTGAGAGCCGCACGGGTTCCCAGCGCTAAACGTGGGCGACTTTCCTTACTCTTCCCCTAGAGACAGAAGGTCACGCAATGACAACTCCAAGGGCAGGGGCTGGAGCATTCTAACAGAAATGTCAAGATGACACAATGCAAGCCGAGAAACCCCACCACGAGTCCCGTACAAAGACACGTGGCCCCGCTTCTTCTCCGAGCCCCGGAGCACCCGCTGGGAGGGCGCTCTCCAGGGACGGGGGCTGTGGGACCCCCAGACCCCGCGCCCGGGCGCGAACTGGCTGCGCGGCCGCTGGGCCTCCCTAGAGGCCGGCACAGCTCCGTTTCCGAGCGGGCCTGGAAGCCCCGCCCGAGGAGCTAACCATTTATGTCACACTGTGACAATTATTCTGCATAAAATTATCATTAAAAACCCTAATTTTTCAGCCTCCAACCCCGCCAGTGGCCTTTTAGCATCCCCGGCGCCGGCGGCTGGGCCGTGATCACCGCGCTCATTACCTCGGCGTGGCGCCTCCCGCGCGCGCTCGCAATCAAGCGCTAATTAAACCCGCGGGGGCCGGGGCGCGGGACGAGGGCCGGGAGGTGCCGGGTCTGGGGTCCCGGGTCAGGGGTCTTGGCTCTGGGTCCCGAAGCAGGGGCCAGGGTAGGGACGGGGCGGATGCGGCCCTGGGGATCCAGTGTACAGAGTCAAGGGTGCAGGGTCCGGGTCCGGAGGCGGGGGCTGGGACGGAGGCGGAGGCGGGGTCGGGGGCCTGGGGGAGTGGTCTGGTCTTGGGGTGGGGCGGGCGCCGCGGGCCTGACCTGAGGTCCTTACCCGAGCGAGGCGACCGTGCGGCAGAGGTGCAGAGGCGCCAGGCCCTCTGCGCTGAGCAGGTCGGGGTCGGCGCGGTGCTGCAGCAGCAGGCGGGCGCAGGCGGTGTGGCCCCCGAGGCAGGCCTCGTGCAGGGCGCCGCGGCCGCCGGGGCTGGCGTCGGGGTCTGCGCCGCGGCCGAGCAGGTATCGCACGCAGGCGGCGTGGCCGTGGGCCGCGGCGATGCACAGGGGCGTGGTGAGCTCGCGCTTGTATTCCAGGGTCCAGAGGCCTGCGGGGAGGGAGGTGGAATGTAAGGTCAGGGGGAGGTTAGTGGTGGTGGTGGTGGGCGGTGTTCATTAAGGCGGAAAGAGGGTGAAGCGTCTCTTAAAGGTAGGTACCAGGTGGGCATGTAGGGAGAAGAGCATAGAATCAGAGACGCACAGAGAGAGAGCAGAGAGACACACTGGGAAGAGACAGGCGGAGACAGAGGAAGAAATACGAAGGAGAGATTGAAGGCTAAAACGGAGCCAGAGAGATGGGGCGCCAGGTATTGAGAAGCAAGAGGGTTTTGCCAAATACGGGGGTGACTGGGAAATGGGGTCAGTTAAAAGCTGTCCAAGCAGGGTGCACGGTAGGCGAATTTAAGTGAGGAATCCACCCGTTCCAGGCCCTGAGTTAGGGCAGCTTGAAAGAGGAAAGTGGGTTGTGGAATTTTCCCGAATCCAGTACTCCCTTAGCTGAGCCCCAAACTTGTCCCTTTGTCATTAAGAAGAGACAACGCACAAAACAAACTGACCCACACATCACCAAGGTTGTTCAAGAAAAGGACTCAGAGAAAGTTTAGCTCTCTTGCAAGTGGCTGAGTTTTTAGAAGCACGCTTTGATGTGGCGGTCCACATTCAGCACAATTCTGGTTTGTTTCTTTGCGCTTTTTAGGGGTGTGTGTGTGTGTGTGTGTATAGGGTTGCTCTTTCTTGAGGGATGAATGGAGCAGGTGCTACACATTTTTACTTCTCTGAAAACTTTGGCACTTTCAAAAAGCCCGTGGAAGGTTGTTAGCGGCCAGGAGCGCTCGTGGAAATGGGGGACGTAGTCCCTGGTGAATACACATCAAGGGGCAGGATTTCACATGGCAGGAAGGCCTTCTGATAATGATGGAAGAATCGATACCGTGGCTGTAATGAGCCGCAGAGGAGACCCTTTTCACAGGCCACCTCCTTCCTGGGACCCATGCTGAGCAGCCTTGAAAGCCCATTCATTAATTACCTACCTGCATGTGGTGCCAGTTCCAGCCGCCCCGAGTCCCCAAGGCCCAGCCTGGAGCTTGTTGCGCACTCGGTGGGGGAAGGGGGAGCTGTGGAACTGGCGTGGAATGGTGGTGGCCAGAGGCCCCGGGAACGTGGACCTGCATGGGTTTGAGCTGCCCTTCCCGGTGAAGACCAGGTCCGATCTGGAGGGGGTGATGGATGTACTCTATCTACACTGTTATCCCGGTGGTAACAATAACCTACATTCCTGCAGGCGCCAGCTCTTGGTTTTTTGATTCGATTCGTTTTTTTGAGAGATGAAAACTATTTACTGCCTTCTCTGGGGAATGCTAAGTCCCCAACCCAGCCCCACCTGACCCTAGCAGGTCAGTAAACCCGCTCTGGATTCCTGAGTCTTCCTAGGGACTGATGGGAAGAAGCCGTAGGTGGGGATCTAGCTCAGCCACAGTATGGGCTAGCACCGTCTCCATGTCCTTGGTGATGCAGTCAGGAAGCCTGAATCCGCTTTCTGTAACTCCCGCCCTCTGGTCCCAGTTCTGCCACCAGGAGGGACATGGATTAAGGCTTCTCTGCGTGTTGTGCGTCCCTCTAAGCATCAGCTCACCCATGTCAGTGCTCTCTATGACTGCGGGCTGGATGGGCCGGCATTCCATCACGGAGGGGCACTGAGGTGGTGGCCACTGGGGACCTGCTCCGTGTGCTCAATTCCCCACCAGGGGAGCTGGAATTGGCCACCGGGAAGTCTTTTCATGGGAGAGCACGTGGGGCCACTGTTTTCAAACAGGGTCTGGTCGTTTCTGCTGCTGGATCTGCTGCCGGGCAGTCAGGTGGCTGTGCTGAAGGAGACTGGAATCCAGGCAGCCTGAGCTTGCCTCCCTCTCTTCCCAGCCTGTGCGGAGGCCTGGGGCCACTACTCACGTGGTGGCTGCGGTTTCCTCCATATCAGCCCACATCCCTTCACTGTGGGCGTGCCCCGGCGTCCTGTTGTCCAGGTGTGCCACAGGACAGCAGCAGAACTTAGGGGTAGGAAGACTCAGGAGGGAAAGAGGAACCTGATTTTGGATACAGAATGTGCAAATGATGGGTGAACATGACTATCTATTTGAAACGGTGACATTTGTGTGTGTGTATGTCCAGGGCTGCAGTTGGTATTTTTGGCCTGGGATAGGTGAGGGAGAGGAGGCCCAGAAGGACTCCGCTGGGACATGCAGCCCCGACAGGAACTGCCATTTGCCTTTCTCACAGCCCCCACTGCCTCACTGATTGGCAGAAGCTGCTTGGCCCATTGACAGTGTTTTGAGTTTATTCTCTTCTCCCATGTGAGGTATAAACAGAACTGTGTCAGTTCTTTGGAAGCCGACCTTCCTCATTCTTTGCCTGCCGGAGCTTAAGAATCAGGGACATGGGACACTGGCCACCGGCCACTGACCTCAGATTCTCAAATCCCATGGTCTGGGAGAGCTGCTGTAGATTCCAACGCATGAACCTTCCTGGTAAATATGTTGCATCTGAGCCGGTGGCAGGTGGGGTGCCCAAAGCAGTGCCAGCCGAGAAAGGCCTGGATGCAGCATGGTGGTCAGCAAGCGTCTGCACATCCTGAGTAGGCAGGGAGAGGAGGGGACCTCTCTCCACTTGGGAGGTCTGCTTGTCTGCCCAGCGCACAGTCACCATGTTCAGGCAGCAAGAGCACCGGCAGACATGTACGAAGTCAGGACCTCTGGTTTCTTCCCCTTTCCTTCCCCATTCTTGGGATTCCCTAGATTCCAGGAGGAGGATCTACAGAGAGCCCTGGGGTCCTTCCTCTACTGGTGCTGGCTGTGACCCGGTCACCCTGCTGTAGCTGTGACATTTGCAGATTCATAGAAGAACCTCACACAGAGCTGTGTGCCAGAGGCTGCTCCAGGCGGAATTGAAGGAGAGACTTTCCTTCTTCAGCGCCCACCTCCCTGGCTGCCAGATGCAGGCACAGGCAGCTCTGCACCCAAACCAATGTTCCTTTGTAAAGACGAGGCACACACAGCGTCATCGGACAGGCATTCCCGCCAATCGCTGCTTTGCCTTTCCAGTTGGATCTCTTATAGGCCATCACTTAAAACCTACACTTTAAAACTACTGCAGAGCAAACTTCGTCAGATGTCCTTTTCTTGTATAGGTTAAACCCAGTGCCACTGTGCCCAGTCTACACGCGGGAGCCTTACATTCCAGGAGAGTATTAGTAGCCCCTTAAAAATAAATGACTGAGCTTTAAAGAACAAGGGTACCTGACAGTCCAAACGTGGCTGGAGATTTCACCTGCCATTCCATCTCATCCTTATTGATCTCAAACACCACATTGGCATCCTGGAAGAACTGGTCCATGAGGGGCTTCAGATGCTCCAGGTCCCCTGCGACCAGGGCAGTGTGATATTCCAGCACTGGAGACCCTGCTCTAGCTTGCGGCTCCTTCTCTGTCTTTTGAAAGATTTGAAGTTTTCCTCTCTCTGGCTCTGGCTGTCTCTCCATTACAATACCGTCGATTTCAGTTCAGGAACGGGAAAGATGGTCTTATGGAGTGTGAGCTATTTCTATTGTCATTACTCAATTGTCATCCAGTTGGGGCTCGATGGTGGTGTATTTATAACTCCTGTGGGCTCTGATGTGATAATGGTTACTTGATATGACCAGGGGCATGTGAGCACTGGGATGTTGCAGTGCTGAGCCACCCCCTTTGTGATGATATAGATGCTAATTCCGGAGATAGAACACATCTGGATAGCTCCAAATCTACTCTCCATGCACTGAGGGCAGACTCCCAGCACACATTTAATTGTGATGGACTTGTTTATCCTGCTGTTGGGCAGATGATTCCCCAGTCTTAAATAGCATTGAATTTACCTGTTTATGTGGAGTAAGAGACTCACTTATAAATATGATGTCAGTGACCAGAATACTTAGCAAATAAGTAATATCTTCTCAGATTTTTTTTTTTTAAAGTACTATATTTAGAATCTGGAAATAAAAGTCTTAAGCTCAGAGGAAAGAAACAAATATTTATGAAGCACCCATTGTATACCAGTTGCTTTTTAAGTATTACCATATTTATTTATTTACTCCCAATAACAACCACATGAAGGAAATAGCATGACCACGGCCTCTTGGCAAGCTAGCAGCTATGCTGTGATTGGAACTCACGTGCGTCTGTCTCAAGAGTCCGTCCTCTGTCCCCCACACCACTCTGCTGGCTTCCAGTTCATCAGGTAGGACCTACTCAGAACTGGGTCAGCACTGTCAGGAGCCACTTTCCAGAGAGGGCTCTTGGCTGCCCAGGATTTAGTCTCTCTCCAAGTGAAGGCGGTGCCACGTAGCAGGACCTACTCGCAGGGTGATAGGGCTGAAAGGGTCTGTCTGCTGTCACTAGTCGGCGCTCTCCACTCCCAGCTCTTGTATGGTTTGGGTGCTATGAATGGTTTCTACATTTATAAATAGTTGGGAAAAATCAAAAGAAGAATAATGTTTCATGATACTCACGGCAACCCTCCACCTCCTGGGTTCAAGTGATTCTCCTACCTCAGCCTCCTGTGTAGCTGAGACTACAAGCATGTGCTGCCACGGCCAGGTAATTTATTACTATTATTATTATTTTTTGTAGAGATGGGGTTTCACCATGTTGACCAGGCTCGTCTCGAACTCTTGATCTCAAGTGACCCGCCCACCTCGGTCTCCCAAAGTGCTGAGATTACAGGCATGAGGCACCGTGTCTGGCCAATCCCAGCACTTTGGGAGGTCGAGATGGGAGAATTGATTGAGTCCAGGAGTTTGAGACCAGGCAAGAGAGCAAGAGTCACCCCATCTCTCCAAAAAAAAAAAAAAAAAAAAAATTAGCTGGGCATGGTGATGTGCACCTGTGGTCCCAGCTATTTGGGAGGGTGAGGTGGGGAGGATCACTAGAACTCGAGGCTATAAGGAACCATGATTGTGCCACTGTACTCCAGCCTGGGCAGTGAAGTGAGACCCTGTCTCAAAAAAAAGTAATTACTACCTGAAATAAGTGAGACTTCTCTTTCTTGGTTTGAAGGGTGTCTTTTTGCTTTTTATCCCATCCATGTTCTCTGTTGCCCGACCAGTAATGAGCAGATGTGTGTTCCAAGGGTTGTGGCCAGCCTGAGGATGTGTGAGGGAGGCCCCACTGGACACTGCAAATGACCAAGTTCCAGATAAGTGTCCCTGGGTGTTAGGAGGCTCCATGGGACAGATAGGGGGTTCCCAAAGACATGATCAGGGGTGCTGGTACCTGTGAGTTTCTTTCAGGGATGGATAACTGATCCCCAAATGTGTGTCCCTTGCTGAAGATGAGAAATGCCACATTTTTTTTTTCGAATGAATGGTAACAGTTCTTGATTAGTAACTTATGAGTTATTTACTAAGGTTTGGTTCAGGGCTTTATTTTATTGTCAAAAAATTAAATAAGCTCATTTTTTTTCTTGTAATATAAATCATATGCACTTCCTTCCTTCCTTCTTTTTTTTTTTTTTTTTTGAGACAGAGTCTTGCTCTGTAACTCAGGCTGGAGTGCAGCAGTGTGATCTCTGCTCACTGCAACCTCTGCCTCCAGGGTTCAAGTGATTCTCTTGCTTCAGCCTCCTGAGTAGCTGGGATTACAGATTCTCACCCCCACACCCAGCTAATTTTTTTATTTTTAGTAGAGACAGGGTTTCACCTTGTTAGCTAGGCTGGTCTCAAATTCCTGACCTCAGGTGATCTGCCTACTTTGGTCTCCCAAAGTGCTGGGATTACAGGTGTGAGCCACTGTGCCTGGCCTGTTTTTCTTTCTTTCTTTCAACCATTCTTGTTTTTCCCCACTAGGAGGTTGGAATGGGCCAATGATGGTGAGCGACAGAGTTCTTTGGCTTGTGCACATGAGTTACAATACAAACTATGTGAGCAGAGGCTGGAGGGAGGTGAGAGGGTCAGGAGAGCTTTGCCTGGATGAGCAGAGAGAAGGGCAGTGGAGTATGTGCCCGGGAGAGCTAAGCAGACCCTCGCCCAGGGAGGTGGGCATTAGCATGAGCCCCCATTTGCTCATGGCCAGTGTTAGACCTGGGGACCCATGGGATCCCATCCCCACATGGTGTTGCAGGAAGCAACAGCAGAGAAGCAACAGGAAAAGAGATGCGAAATAAAGGAATACAGCTCACTGGGCTGCGCATCCTTGGTCACAGTCGAGCTTCCTAAGCTTCCTCTTATGCTAGTTTCTTCTCTCTCATTCTTCTCTGAACACAAAGGCTGCCCTGTGACTCCCCCTACCTCTCGTTAAGTGCCCCCCGACCTCTGAGTGTCCAATCAGAGCAGGCTTTCTGTGTGGGCTCTTTATTTGGAAGAGTAACCTGGCCTTTGGGTTGCCCCTTTCACCAAGATCTTTTGTAACTAAGGGGTGCCCAGCAAAGGGAGACCTTTGATTTTCCTTACAAGAGGTTGCAGCAAAGGGTGGAGTAGAAATCACACACATTTATGGTTTGATACAGAGGTGTCTTGACCCTTGTTGTAGAACCCTTGTTCTGACCCTTGTTACAAGCATGAGTTTATGTGCACAGACTGACCCCAGGCCTGGAGGTTCACCCAAATGATAAAACCCACCTCTCTTCTACAGAGGAGGGCTGCAGGGTGCTGGGTGGGGAGGGACGAGGCCACGTTTGGACATCTATGATGCAGCGGGGTTAAGAGACAGGGGCTGTGCCATGAAAGCTGAGGAGCTCACACGGGTGAGAGTCAACCTCAGCTGGGTGTCGGGGGAGACTTGGCCACGACCCCAGTTGGTTGCCATGCGGGTCGTGAGTTTATTTTTTTACCATGTTTATCTGACCTCTGGGCAAAGACTCAGTTCTGAGGCTGCAGAAGGGCCCACTGGGCTTAGCTCTTGGGGGGTCAGGGCCAGCTGCCCTCGGGGGCTACTGCTCCCTGGACACCCACTGTTAGAGACTGTGTCAGATGTATCCCTGCAGGTGGTTACCCTTGAGGTCATTTGCAGGTGATGAAACTGGGACTCACAGATTCAGTTACCTTTCTCAAGGTTTCTCAGTCCTGACAAAGCTGTGCCCAAGCACCTTCCCGTGAGTACAAGGGCTTCCTACCTTGCCCTCACTGTTGTCCCTGGAGCACGCCACACCTTAGCATAGGGATCTGCAGTCCCTGGATAGCGCCTTCCTCTCTGCAGGTGTCTGTGCAGGCTGTTCCTTCTGCCTGCGGTTCTTATTTTCCCCTCCTTGCCTGGCCAGCCTCATTCATCCTCCAACACAGCTTAGCCTCCCTTGACCTCCAAGACCAGTCCTGATGTCTGTCCTTGCCTCCTGACTGTGGCACTGGGCACTCTAACTATTACTGCTGGTTCCTTGTCTGTGTCCCACTTCACCATGAGCTTTTTGGAGGACGGTGGGGGCTGTCTCTTCCTCTCTGGGAAGTTCTCCATGCCCTGCATGGTGTTCCACACAGAGAACGTCTTCAGTGTCAATAAGGGAGAGAGCGAATGGACTGGACTCTTTGAAATTTGCTCAATGTTAAAATTCCTCAGTGGTTCTTGCTCTTATTCTTGGCCATCTGTTGCCTTTCGCCCTTAGGGAAGAACACCATAGTAACGTGGACGCTCCGCTGGCCTGGGGCAGATCTTGGGTGCTCAGTGTGGGGACTTACCTCAGATCTGTGGACCTCACTGCACAGCCCATCTTCTCCCACCTGTAGAGATCCTTACCAGGTTTTGTAAGAAGACCTGGTCTGGCACAGTAGGTCATGCCTATGATCCCAGCACTTTGGCGGGTGGATCACTTGAGGTCAGGAGTTCAAGACCAGCCTGGCCAACATGGTGAAACCCTGTCTCTGCTAAAAATACAAAAGGAGTATAATGTATGCCTAGGAGGCATAGGTTGCAGTGGGCCGAGATAATGCCACTGCACTGCAGCTTGGGTGACAGAGTGAGACTCCGTCTCAAAAAAAAAAAAAAAAAAAAAAAAATCTTGGCTACCGTATGCTCCCTGAGAACTCTTTAAAACCTTGTTTCACATGTTTTTAAAGTTTATCTGCCTTATCCACATCATCAGTAGCAAAAGCAGCATCAATGTTATCAATGGGAACAGCAGAATTTTTTTTCAGAGCCCACTGTGTACGTAGGACTCTGCTGGGGCAGCGGAAAATGCATCAGTAAAGAAGAAATGGACCGTATTTGTTAGGAACTTAGAACCTTCATTGGAGATCAAATGCGTTTGCATGCATAAAATGACCAACAGTAACACAGTGCAGACCATGTCCCTTCTCAAATGTCCACCAGAACAACATGATGGGCTTCGGGCTCATCTCCTTCCCCTTCAGTTATGTATTCCATAGTTGCACTATTCATTTCCCCGCAATATGAAGCTCTCGGGGTCTTTCCTTTCTCTAAGCATAGCCATTTTGCCATTTTAGTTTTTCTCGGACTGATTGTTCGGGATTAGATACATTTCTGAAGGACTTACTCATGCACAGCTATAATCTGATCCAACTTGAACCTGTGTTTCACTTTAAACTAGCAAATTTTCTGATGCCTGATATAGCTTGTCATTGGTTATTTTTAAAAGGGGTGGGACACTGGAGGTAAGTCCAGGGATAAAAGCCATTCCACACTGCACCAGATGCTAAATTTAGCTTTCCAGTGTTATTTATCAACAGCTCCCTAAATATCCAAGCTTGATTTCAGTAGGTAAGGCATCGTAGTCAAGAAACAGACTTTTTTTTTTTTTTTTTGAGAGCTTTAAAAATAGCTCATGGTAGATAGCATTAGTTCATAAGTAGGACATGCAGATGACTTCATAAGCATGGCAGAGAGCTGTCTTTTTTTTTTAAAGAACAATAATAGCCACATGTTGATGATTGCATTAAAACAAACAAACCTGAAAACCAACCCATTCATTCATTCATTTTCATTCATTCATTCAATAAGCATTTATTTAATCTTTTTTATGTTTTAGGGTGAGTCTTAAGGTTTGAGGTTTTGAAGGCAAAAAACCTAATAATACCCCTGCCTGCAAGGATCAAACAGGAGAAAGCAAGGAGCGGAGGACTCCAGCAGACAGAAGTTCTTTAGCTTTCTTTCCCAGCAGCTGAACGATGTCCTGTAGTGGCGTGAATAACACTGTTTTCTGACCCAGTGCTCTCGACTGTGGTCTTTGTTGCCTGCCGCCTTCACATTATCTATAGCTTGCTTGGGTCAGGTCATTTTAATCTCATTATTTTTTTGGTCCTCATCCTTCTCCGCTTAGTCAAAGCCAATACATAGCCTCAAGATACAACTCAGGTTTTATCTTCTTTGCCAACTTTAGCACATATACAAATTCAACTTCTTTCAAGAGTGAATTTGTATATGAAGTTGCTGAACAATTGTCAAAGTCTTTGAGGAACTGTGATAAAACAAAAAAAGGACCAGAAGTCTAGAGGTTTAGTTTTCAAATGGAAAGAGACTTTGTATTGCTCAGACTGATGATCTTGACATTAGACCTGGGCAAGATCCCTACACGGATTATGAAAAAGATGGTCTGGAAGCATTTAGAAAACGGAGTTGAATCACCTGGAGCTCCGTGAGTCACTAGGAACATGTCGGGGTGGACTAGAATTTTCTTCTGTGACAGGGTTATCATAAATATGCGGAGGGGGTATAGACAACAACCTGCAATGCCGGTTTCATGACAGCCTCTTGGAGGAGATGGAAGCAGTGTGAGTCTTTCTTTAGGAAACTTTGGCTAAATAATGCAAACTGGAGAAATAATGCACACGATGCCTTGACAGCAGTGGTTCAAACCTTGGCTGCAAAAATGAATCACCTGGGGAACTTTAAAAAACACGATGCCTGGAGCCCACCTGGGAGTTTCAGGCATAATGGGCTGGAGGTGCAGCCTGGGCATCAGGACTGTTAAAAAGTCCCCCGGTGGCTGGGTGTGGTGGCTCACGCCTGTAATCCCAGCACTTTGGGAGGCTGAGGCAGGTGGATCACCTGAGGTCAGGAGTTTGAGATCAGCCTGGCCAACATAGTGAAACCCTGTCTCTGCTAAAAATACAAAAATTGGCCAGGCAAGGTGGCATGTGCCTGTAGTCCCAGCTACTTGGGAGGCTGAGGCAGGAGAATCACTTGAGCCCAGGAGGCAGAGGTTGTGGTGAGCTGAGATCATGGCACTGTACTCCAGCCTGGGCAACAGAGCAAGACTCTGTCTCCAAAACAAAAAAAAAGAGTCCCCAGGAACTTCTACCATGCAGCCAAGTTTGAGAACCATTGCTGTGAAAGGCAGGCGTGGAATCTGTGACCCTTTCAATGCAGTGTGGAATGGCTTTTATCCCTGGACTTACCTCCATTCTGTGTGATACATATCGTGATTTGAATACATATGTGGAAAGTTAGCGATCAGATGGGTGGCATGGAGCGTGACACAGCCAAGATTCCAAAAGGTCTCAACAGATCAGAGCAAAAGGCTGATTCAATCAATGCCGCAAGGCAGCGTTCAAACCCCAGGCCCATAGGAATCTGTTATCCTTGCGAATCGCGTGGCTGAAACAGCGACTCACTGCTATGGGTTCCCTGTTTGGGGCACTAGAAGTTTATTTCTCTTGTTTTCAGGTTCAGATGTTGTTGGTTGTTTTGATGCATTGATATTTATACCCGAATTTAGATGGCATAAATGCAGCAAATTATTTGAAAACATTCAAAGCATGTCTGTACAGTAAGAGTAACTCATGTCAGACAGATGACCATTTAAGTTCCCTTTCTCATTGGCACTCTTGGCTTTGTAGAACTGAGCGTCCCTCTGAGAACTCCTGAGAGCCCCTGTGCTTTGCTTCCTGGTGTTGTCCTTGACCTCTGTGTTTGCTTGCACTGTGTACCTTCCACTCTCCTCCCACAATGGCGGCCACCATGGGCTTCTTTGATTTTTCTTGGTTGGTTGGTTTGTTTTCAAGCTAGCCCACTAATAGCATCACTTAGTGTATCTGGCAATCACAGTGAGGATGTGATGGGGTCCATCACAGTTTGCACAGCCTTATTCCACTTTTCACTTCCATGTCTGTTTCCTTTCTCTCCGGTACAGCCATGGAAATCCTCCCCCTTTTTTCTTCAGTGTTGTTCTGTGCATTGCCAGGGCCCGTGGGGTTTCAACGTCTACTCCAGGGTGCAGGTCAAGGAAATGCTTCTAAACAAATACAGTGCCCTTCTTGAAATGGAGGGATTCTGATGAATGTAACTTTCTCCAAGGCAGTACATTTAATAGTTTTAGTTTTTCAAATGGTGTACTTAGTTGATGAGGAAGCTCATTTGTGTGGGTGGACCGTGGCAGAATACTAAACAAATGTAATTGCTGTGGTCTTTTGTTGCAGACCATGAAGTGAATTTAGGAAAAGGAAGGCAAGAATCTCCAAGCAGGAGAGGAGGCCCAGCTTGTGTCTGGCTAACTGAGTGAATAGACTGAATTTCTCTAATATTTGCCAGGTAAGTCAACTGGATTTAAATATAATTTTGCAAAGAATATTTTGGAGGCTTAAATAATAAGCATAATGTTTCGTCTGCAGGAGACACAAACACTAGTTCTTTATAACTGAGTCCTATAATGTAGGTAGCTAATGAGAGGGAGTTTTTGCCTCTGGATCAAATGAGATGAAAAAGGTAAAATCCGCCTTGAAATTATAATGGGATATCCAAACGGTAGTGTTTGAATGGTGATTATTATTTTCACGTGACATTGGGATCTTTGCTTCCTGCCATTGAGTTGACTAGTGATTTTCTTTTCCCCAGAAGCCTCCAAGGATTAATCCAGCTGAGGCTGAAACCTGGGGCTGGCGGGCTTTGTGGCAGGGTCACGCTCTTTCTCCATGGTCACAACTTTCCATGCCTTCAAGCCAAGAGGTAGAGTTTTCGAGGCTGCAGGACACCCTGCCGTTTTCTTCTGTTCTTGGGGAAGGGCAAATGTTCAGATTCTTTCCTAGGTCATTGGCAAATGTCTGGCTTCCTTCTGGAAACGTCCAAGTGGACAGACAGGGGCAGAAGGTCATTACCCTTGTGGACATTGTGAGATTCCGTGCACTCTTTCTTAAATATGCCAGTGCACATTGTTGACCTGGTCAGTTTCCTTCTCCCCTTTTTTACCTGAAGGGTTTCTGTAAATGGCCATGTACTAAGTCTGATTGGACTCTGCGATAGTAACATCACTACAAACTGGTGCAGCAGCCCCAGGCCTTCCAGTGGGGTTACTTTCTCACCCTTTTCTGGTCTTTATTCTTCCTGTTTTAATGTCTAAAGCCACCTTTCTTTCACCCCACTCCCTGAAGAATTTAAAAAAAATTAAAAATAAGAAGCTGGGCAGGTATATAAAGTTCTGCTTTTAAGAGTTCCAGGACACATCCATCCACCAGAGTTAGTCACACAGACATTAATATCAAAAATGTTAAAGTATCTCAACCTCCTCTCTGAATAACAATGTTAGCACAGCACACCTCATTTAACAAAACATTAAAACATTTTACTTCCTCAGATCAAGTGCATCTATTAATAATGACTTAAATTGTCTGTGCTGATTTCACATTATTAAGAAATCTCATTTCCATCAAGTGGAGGAACACAATAAGGGAGTTTCGAAACCACCTCACTAACTTATTTTCCCGTCATTGCTACCAAGCCCAGTGCAGATAATGCAGAACAACAGTCGCTTCTCATTATTAATGTGATCTTATCCAAAGGTCAAGTGCTGCTTTCATTGGCAGCCCAGGAGGGCTTTTTTGGAAGCTCAGAAACAAAGGTGCCCTTGAACGCCGTGTATCCGCTGTGGATGAGTGCAAAACGCAGCGGCCCAATCCTCAGCGTGCACAACCATGAGTAAATAGCCCTGGAAGGACATTTATAGACTCTGGGGACGTTGCTGGAAAGTGTATCATTGAAGCTCTCCCTGATAAAGGTGACGAAGTTTCTTTACAACTGGCGTGGGGATTTAATTACATGATAAAATTGCAGCTCCTGCCTCTTGAGACAAATTGCATGTTCAGACTGATTGTTTTTTATGAATCTCACACAGAGAGCAAAATACTTCTCTCTTGAAGTTGGTTTGGTCTGATTGTTCTGCCCTGTGATCCTTTAAATCCCTTCTAGAAACAAAAAGTTTACCTATCCTGCAGTTGAGAAGGGTGGTCTGGGAGACAATTTGGTCAACACTGCATACAGCAAAGTGAGGCCAGTTTTGTCTGACGGAGTTAAATTCCAAAATTAGAACTTTAAACTTCCAAAAAAAATGATGAGAACTATAAGTGATGCTAAACCACAGGACCGCTAATCACGTTCAGTTTGACTAACTTAAGATGCAAGTTAAAAATGACAAGAGATCTTTTTGCCTATTGTGAAAGATTTTTTAAAAGTCAAGTTTTTGAAGAGTTCAGTGACACTAATGCTCTCCCATTTGGCAGGTGGGAGGGTAAATTTCTGTTCAGTTTGGAAATGTTCTATTCGGAGTTTACATGTAGAGAGCATTTTTCAGGTACTAGAAGCTTACAGAAATAAACAGAAATCTGGCCAGGCGTGATGGCTCACGCCTGTAATCCCAGCACTTTGGGAGGCTGAGGCAGGTGAATCACCTGAGGTCAGGAGTTCCAGACCAGGCTGACCAACATGCTAAACCCCTGTCTCTACTAAAAGTACAAAAATCAGCCGAGCGTGGTGGTGTGCGCCTCTAGTCCCAGCTACTCAGGAGGCTGAGACAGGAAAATTGCTTGAACCCGGGAGGCAGAGGCTGCAGTGAGCCGAGATCGTGCCACTGCACTCCAGCCTTGGCAACAGAGCGAGACTCGGTCTCACACACAAAAAAAGTAGAAATCCTTGCCTTTAAGGAGTGTTGAATTGAGTGGGAGGGCAGACGGCCACCATTAACTAGCGGTGGAATCAGATCACTGCTGTATGGAGGTACAGGTATTAAGATGGGGATGCCTCAAATAAGGGATCAGAGCGATGGGCTAGGGAAAGGGCCCGCTTTCCCCTAATGTGGCATCTGAGCAAAGCGAGAGGGAGGTGCAGGACACGGAAGGTGCATTTCCTCCCCAGGATGTCTGTTTCCTCCTCTTGATCTATTGCTGTGGGGAGCTGTACCCTATGTTCTGGCCTGAGCAAGAGGCGGGTGTCACTAGCCACCATGCTATGGTGCATGGGGACACAGGTACAGTCAGGAAGGCAGCCAGCCCTTTGATGACACGGAGGGGTCAGGCCGACGGGCACCTGAGCAGGAAATGAAGCCGCCACAGACAGTAGGCCTGTGATTCAGGACTGAGAGGAGAGGAGGGGCCTAGATGGTTTGGTGGACACAGAGATGAGCCCCCCAGGCCCCAGCTGTAGGGAGGACTTGTCACCCCAGCTGTTAGCTCCTCCACGGTTTGCCTCAGCTGCAGAGCTGCCTCACCCAGGAACACTCCTCCCAACGTGGCCAGATCCAGTGATGGATCCAGCTGCAGCTAGAGCTGTCCTGCCATTTTGGCCCCAAGCAGGGAAACCTGTGACAGGTCATCTCTGTTCCAGAGCTGCCCCTGGGGTCAGCCAAGGCATGGTTAGGCGGTGTCAAGGATCCCCACTGCCCTTGCCAGCCTGGCTTTCTAGGTGTTAATCCTATGAAGTTTCCTGTGAAACAAACTCTGCTCAGCATCCAACGCTGACCCCTGAGCTCACAAGCCACTGGGAGGATGGTGGGTGTGTTGCTGGCACACAAGAGGACGGGAAGCAGCAGAGGAGGTGGCTGTGCAAAGGCCAGGAACGGACTGGGGACTGAGGTGTTGTGGAGATGTGGCTTGGACCGGAGTTTCTTAAGCACCCGAGGTGAGGGACCACAAATTTCCTTTTCTTTTCTTTTCTGATTCTAATTTGTTGCAGTTTGATTCTCGTTCAAGGGGCTCAGTCTTTATTTTTGTTTTTATTTTTTAAGGACAGCATCTCACTCTCTTGCCTAGACTAGAGTGCAGTGGCACAGTCATAGCTCACTGTAACCTGAACTCCTGGGTGCAAGTGGGATCCTTCCACCTCAGTCTCCTGAGTAGCTGGGACTACAGCCACTTGCCGGTTAATTTATTATTATTGTTATTATTTTTTTTTGTGGTGGGAGATGGGGTCTCACTATGTTGCCCAGGCTGGTCTCTAACTCCTGGCGTCAAGCGATCCTCCCACCTCAGCCTCCCAAAGTGCTGGGATTACTGGCCTGAGCCACTTCACCTGGTCTGATTCTCTTTCAAAGTACAATGAAATTAGTTACTGGCAAAAATAAAACTGAAAAACAATAGGTAATTACGAGTCTGCAAATCAAACTCATAGATGTTACGTTAATGTGTTAAATTGCTGTAAACACGTCTAAATATTTACTGTCAATTTCGGTCAAACACTTCCCACAGTGACTCCTGCCTCCCACCACATTCAGAGTAGCCCTGTGACTAATCAGCCTCGGTGGGTGCAGGGATGTGGGGAGAGAACAGCAGGGATGCTGGGAGAGAATGGCAGAGAAGCCGGGAGAGAACGAACGGCAGAGCTGAGTTAGCTCAGAGTACATCTTTAGGCCTTTGGATGCCTGTTATAATATTTAAACTGTGTGCTGTTGGACAGGAGTCACCAAACTTTTTCCATAAAGTGCCAGACAGTAAATATTTTACATTTTGCAAGTCATGTGGTCTCTGTGGCAACTGCTCAATTCTGCCACGCTCACATGAAAGCAGCCATAAAGAATATGTAAATGAAGGAGGTGGCTGAGTTCCAATAAAACTTTATTCATAAAAACAGGCAGCCAGCCCACAGGCCAGCCTTTGCTGTAGGCGGTACAGAGCATGGCAGGTTTGTGGGAAGAAGAGTTACATGATGCATTGCCATATATCGAACTGATTGCACCCTTCTCTCTGCACACGTTTCACCCCTTCACTCCCATGGAACCTGCTGTTTATTCTCAGAGTAAACTTGACTCAGCAACAGGAATTGAGCACCCAGGCATGCGAGCCCACACAGCTGACTCCCTTCTGTCAACTCTGCCCTTCTTCTGGTTGGCTGAACATCTTGGATCTATAAGCTCATGTTTTTTACCACTAAAATTGGGAAACGCTTGGTAGTTATTTCTTTAATCGTTTTTTCCATCCTGTTATTGCTCTTCTCTTCTCTTTCTTGGACTCCAGTTGTGTATGTTAAACCTTTTATCTTGTCCCACAGACCCTGTTCATTTAATTTCCCATCATTTTACTTTCTCTTCTTCAGATCAAATATTTTTCTATTGATGTTTTCAAATTTGCTGGCTCTGTCTTCTGTCCTCCTCCATCTGCTGTTAAGCCCATTGTTGATGGGAACAAGACCAGCCCTAGCTTCAAGGGAAGTGGGTGATACAGTTTGGGTTTGTGTCCCCGCCCAGATCTCAGGCGAATTGTCATTCCCAATGCGGGAGGTGGGGCCTGGTCGGAGGTGGTGGGATCATGGGGGCTGAGTTCTCAGGAATGGTTTAGTGCCATTCCCTTGGTGCTGTTCTCAAGACAGTGAGTGAGTTCTTGTGAGATCTGGTTGTTTAAAAGTGTGTAGCACTCCCCACCCTACTCTCTCTCCTGCTCCTGCTCCTGCCGTGTAAGCTGCCTGCTTCCCATTTGCCTTCCGCCATGATTGAAAGTTTCCTGAAGTCTCCCCAGAAGCTGAAGCCGCTATGCTTCCTATACAGCCTGCAGAACCGTGAGCCAATTAAACCTCTGGTATTTCTTTTTTTTTTCTTTGAGATGGAGTCTCATTCTGTCGCCCAGGCTGGAGTACAGTGGCGCGATCTTGGCTCACTGCAACCTCCGCCTCCCAGGTTCAAGCGATTCTCCTGCCTCAGCCTCTTGAGTAGCTGAAATTACGGGCACACACCACCACGTTTGGCTACTTTTTGTATTTTTTGTAGAAACAGGGTTTCACCATGTTGGCCAGGCTGGTCTTGAACTCCTGGCCTCAGGTGATCCATCCACCTCAGTCTCTTAAAGTGCTGGGGATTAGAGGTGTGAGCCACGGCGCCTGGCCTGGTATTTCTTTATTGCAATGTGAGAAGGGACTAACACAGTGGGGAGATGTATTTCTTTCTTCAGGTGGGCACGTTGCACACTACAGGATTTTGCTGGTAAAGCAGAAGAGGAGGGTGGTTGTGAGGGGACAGCTGGCAGCTGGTGGCATCTCCTGGCACTTGTCCTTTCTCCTCTATCTTCTCGTTAGGTAAAAGAGTCAGGTGTTTTCTTTACAAATTAAGATGACCTCATTCCTTTGCTGAATGGCTCCTCATGGCCTTTCCAAGTAAGTGTAAACACCTGTGCCTAGAATTTGTGGCCTCAAACAATATCGTCCCAGTCTCTTTGCCTGGGGCTTCCTCTCTTCTCTGAGTTACACACCCAAGTCCCAGTTGGGTCCCACTTCCCTGTCCCACGTGCCATGCCTTGGGGGCCCTACGTTTGCTGCTGGCCTCCCTTTATTTGGGCTTCCTTCCTTTGGGTCACAGTCTCCCAGGAACATGCTCCTCTTTCGAGGGTGGAGCCAGAGGATTTCTACTGTGTTCTCCCTGTGCTATTTGGCGCATTAATATTTATTTCTTATTTATTTATTTTTAACTTCTATGTATTCATTTGTTTTTCGGAGACTGACTTTCACTGTTGCCAGGTTGGAGTGCAGTGGCACGATCCCGGTTCACCGCAGCACCTTCCAGCTTAAGTGACCCTCCTGCTTCAGTCCCCCGAGTAACTGGGACTGTAGGTGTATGCCATCACGCCCGGCTAATTGTTGTATTTTTTGTAGAGATAGGGTCTTGCCATGTTGCTCAGGCTGGTCTCAAACTCCCGGGCTCAAGAGATTCACCCACCTCAGCCTCCCAAAGTGCTAGGGTTACAGGCATGAACCATTATGCCCAGCCCATAAATATTTATTAGGTACCTACTATGTGCAGGATGTGTCAAATAAGACAAACCTAGTCCCTGTCCAATCTCCAGGTGCAGAGGCTGGCATTAAAAGATAGTGGGGCATTGGATGGGAAGCTGGAATCAGGCTATAGAGAGCATGCCTGCCATTTCCAATTAGTTCCTTCGGAATGTTTATTTCTCAAGCCGAGCACTTGTGGCAGGAAACTGTCGTCATCTTGGAAAGGTAGAAAAGCCTCTTCGCTATTATTCTCATTTCTTTTTGTTCTTTCCAAACTCTCCAGTGTGCTTGGGAGTGATGCTAATAGATGTATGTCATCAGCATACATTATTTCTTTATTAGCCCGTTTCTCAATTTTGATTCTGAAAATATCCTGATTTAGTCTAATTGCAATTTCACTGTGTTCCACGGGCAGTGACGGTTCATACTTGGGGGGAGCTGAGACGCGACCCTGTAGGATTTTTTTTTTCTTGCCCATATGCCTTTGAAGCCGGACCATTAGCTCTAAGGCATGCATCTCATCTCATCACAGTGTGATTCAACCTGCTTCTGGGGGAAAAAAAAGAGCCTAGGGTGTGTGTCTCATAGAAAGCAAAGAAACATTTTAATTCTAGGTGGTGGGAGATATTTTTCTGTATCTAAAGAGAGGGCTGCTGCTGCAGCCATTTTATTCCTAAATAATTTAACTATATTCAAAGATAATCTGATGTTATTGTAGGAAAGTGTATTTCTAATAAATTCCACTTGATCTGGGTGAATCAATTCAGGCAGCGCATAATTGAGTCTGTTAGCAAGGACTTTAGCAAGAATTTTGCAATCAGCGTTAATTAAGAAGATGGGACAATAATTTGTGCATAATTCCGGATCTTTTCCTGGCTTGTGAATCAAAGTAATAAGAGCAATGCTCAGGCTGGTGGTGGGAGAGTGTCATTAGGTGCTGATTTATAAGTACTTAGAAAGGTTTAATTTCATTTTGCTTCGAGCAGGGTCTCCCTGCCCCCACGATCTCTGGTGGGGTGAGCAGTCAAGACAGCAGAACGCTTCTCGTCCTGCCTGCCCTGCCGTGGGTGACCTCTCGCTTCCCATTTCTGTTTTTATTCTCCAGCCTAGCACCCCACTCACTTGCCTGTGATTTTTTGGATTATTTTTGCTCAATGATTTGAAACCAGGGACTCCATCTACTGAGATTGTGTGTGTGTGTGCGTGTGTGCATGACTGTGTGTGCGCATGTGTATATATGCATATATGTGCATCACATCAGATTAAAGGGTTGTAGACAGCTTCACTGGGAAGTTTTTTCAGGGACCTTCCTGCAAAATGTCTCTGGGTGGGTAGGCAGCATGTGTCCCTGACTACAAGTCAGGAAGCATACCTGCTCCCACTCGGCTCCTAACTGGCTGTCGACTAGCAACACAGGTGAGCAGCAGTGTTCCCGTCTGTAGAACGTAGCTGTGGGATGAACTACAGGTGCCGTGGAGCACAGGAAAGGGCACTGGGTTTATATTGCCGACTGTGGAACCCAAGGTGTGTCATGCAACTTCTCCAAGCCTCATTTTCCTCAGCTGGAGGAGTGGAAAGGTGAGAGCTCTTGGAGATGATCTCACCTGTTCTCCAGGGAACAGCAGGTCCTTGATGCATTGCCGACTCCTCCTTCTTTGCCTCTGTTTGCCCAGTTTCAGTTTGAACATGCCCTGATTTGGGGACTTATTCTTCCTAAGCCTTGAGCCAAGCTGCTGCTTAATCTGTGCATATGAGTTCGTACACCAGCTTCCTACGCACCTTCCAGCTGGTATCCTCACTGCCTCTTGACTTGAACCTCACCACTGGAGCCCTTCCTTCCAAGGCGGGGTGTGGCCCACACAGGCCCCTGTTAGAATCCATCATCCTGGGAAGGCAATGGGGGTCGGGAGGCTTTGTTCATCCCCTCCACAAACACAAGCCATTCGTCTTAGAACCTGAGTTAGTCCAATTGGTAAAGATGCTTAGAGATGATCCAGACCAATCCATCTTTGAAAATGAGGAAATTAAGGTTCAAAGAGGTGGTCTGACATGTTCAAGGTCACACAGGTCATGGGAGAGCTTAGGCAAGAACCTGGGTCCCCTTCTTCTCAGTCCCTTGCCCTTCCCATTACACCATGTCTCGGCACCACCATCAGTGGGTACGCTCTTGTCATTGCGTTGGAAAATGATTCCTCCAAGGCAGGAGCTGTGCTCATTTAACTTAGAGTCAACCATTTGGTTTGTCCTGAGTGATGTTATTCTCCAGGCATAAGGAAGGATGTCTGACTTAAGGGAGCAGGGGATATGGCCCATGTGTCATGGTTCGCCCCGCATCAAGCCTTAGATGAGAAGTCTAATTCTGCAAATGGACCCCATTTTCACATGTGTGCACATGTCTGTGGTGTGTTTACCCGCACTCATTCCCCACCTATACATGCGGCTGGTGAGATCTCTTAATAAAAACTCAATTAGTATTTCTTTAACTTTCCTCTGGATGCTTAAATACCATTACCCCAAACACAACATAATGCCTCTATTTTTCTATTTCAATCAAGAATTCAAGTAGCATCTTGACTTGTATATAATATATCAGCAGCAAAATCATGGAATGCTGACATCCTTAATAATAGCAATTAGTAATCAGTTGTTTCTTAAGTCGTTTGATTACACTAGTTACCAAATTGTACAGTTGATGCATTTGGGGGGCGAGATGGGTCTCACTGCCCCTCCCCCAGCCGTCCTTTCTCCCTCTCTGTGTTCTCTGCAGCTACTGAGCCAATTGGTGTTGAAAAGAGGCAAGCACAAATAATGCAGTTGTTACTAATATTAAACAATAGAGACTTGGCTTTAGCAGAAAGTAGAATTAAATATTTCTCTGCAGAAACACAAATCCCGATAGTGTCTGTGGAAATGCAGTCTGTGCCCACCCAGCTGAAGGTGAGCAAAGGAGCTTGGCTCCTCCATGCCAATCACTGCACCCAGAGTCCGAGCTTTCTCTCAGGGCTAAAACCCCGTGCTAGACTCTGGATATAATCGAGTGTTAGGTGAGGTTCTTGCCCTGGAGGAGGTTGCATTTGGGTTTGAATTGTCCAGTCGGTATATAAAAACCAGCCTAGCAAGGCCATGCATTTCAGTAATGGATGGAGACTAAAGGCATTATGCTTTCATGGAGGGAGGATGCAAGATTTCTGTCCCAGAGCTCAGGGATGGCCTTCCAATGGAGGTGACCTCCCCTGCTTGGGGTCTGGAAGGATGAGATGGCAAAGGTGAGCAGAGGAGGTGCAGCCCTGGCTGGGAGGATCCTGTTGGGATGGGGAGGCTGACTGTAGGGAGTTGGGGGGTTAGCCTCAGTGAGCCCAGCAGGATGTTGAGTGTCCCAGGTCCATCCTTGCAGGAGAGCAGGTGTCTTCGCAAGGGCACGGGCCAATTGCCTCTTTAAGAGAACTCGGATTGATGGCCATTCTCCTGCCTAATGCCTGCCTCAGGGTATGTTCTGTGCTTTGCCCCAATGTCTGCTAGGGCTAAAATTTTCAGTTCCTTTGACTTCTGCCTGCACCAAGGTGGGGGCACATGTTCACCTGAGGGACTTCTCCAGAAAAAGTTCTTTCCACCATTGGATACCCCTTTTTCTCTATGCTTTTTTTTTTTTGTGGTGATGTTGACATGGATGCATCAAAATATATTGTTTCTTTCTGTTCTATTTGGTGGAAGTAATAAGTTTACAGGCCAATGAGCATGGTGATTGCAGTGCAAGAGGCAACGTCCTCAAGTGATCATGTTAACATGCAGAAAGAATGGTTACTTTTCTTTTTCTTATTTTTTCACATTGTCATTTTTTGAACAAAACTCAGAGTTCTTCTGTCTACTGGGGTTGTCCTTGGGATAGAAACCTCTTCCCTCTTCTTTCCCCCAGGTACTTTTGCCAACATGAGCCTTGACCCTTGCCTTCTCCTGGCCCGGGTGGGCATCCCTAGCTCTGCCCCCTCTCTTGGCCCAGCCCTGTTTTCCTGTGTTATCATTCCTTCCTTTTCACATTCTTCCTCTCGGGGATTTAGATGCTTGACAGGGTCTATTCCCAATATGTGCTGCATTTCAAGGTCATTGTGATGAGTTTTGACCACTGTTCAAAAATTGTAAAGACCCTACATGTAGCTTACAATCCAAACAGCTCTTTCTCCCATGAAAGATGGTCCCCCCAAACTTTCCCTTGCCTTGAGAAAGAGAACATTTGTTCCCACAGGAAAAAGGAGCCTACGCCCATTTTAGGCTGCGACAGTGAGTCTTTGGGATTATGGCTTCAGGGAAGCATGGAGAAGGAGGGAACCTAGATGATCCAAGCCAGCAGCGGTTCCCCAAGAGCCTCTGCAAATCACCAATTCTATGGGTTGTCAGCAGACATGAAAGTGAGGTTCTGGGGTGAGATGAGAAACCGTGCCAAATGCAATTGCAATCCTTAAGTCCCTTTGTGGTAAAACTCCTCCAAGTCTTTGATATGTCATCGTGGCAATCTCTGAGGGGAGGACCCAGCAGAAAGCAGTTCCCAAGCTCATCCCACCATGGAGCTTTTCTCAGGAAGCTTGTGGGTCTCTATGTGGGAAGCAGTGATCTAATCTCATACCCTTGTTAATAAGTGGAGACGTTGGTCTGGAGAGAGAAAGTGACTTTCCTGAGGTTACATAGCTCAGTGGAGTAGAGGTTCAATAAATCATCATAATCCCAGATCCCTCTTGTTTCTATCTTAGCCGGTGGCCCTATCCTCTTCTCATCACCACAGCCTTCCCATTGAGCCTCCCAAATATTTGTAAAGATGCTTAGAGATGATCCAGACCAATTCCATTTTTGAAAATGAGGAAATTAAGGTTCAAAGAAGTGGTCTGACATGTTCAAGGTCACACAGGTCACGGGAGAGCTTAGGCAAGAACCTGGGCCCCCTTCCTCTCCTCTTTGTCACTTTGCCTTTGTGTCTTCCTCTGCCTTGGCTTAGACTCTTGCCATTTCTCATGTGGGCAACTGCCTTCAATGAACTCCCAGCTAGATTCATCTTCTTCCTAGCCTTTCTCTGCCTCCTTCAAATCCTAGTTTCCCATGTTAGCCAGAGTGGCATACCCCAAATGAACGTCTGACTGTATCGCTCCCTGCACCCTCATCCTGAAGTCCAGCCTGCTTTCTCTGTGATAAAGTCACTGATAAGGCGTGCCCTAGGATCACCTGTTTAATCATTTAGCATACCATCATCCTGAATTGAAGCAACCTGGAGAGACCCAAGCACTTTAAACATGTCATCAGTATCAAATTGTTCCTGCACTGCTGAATCATTAGGTAGGAAAAAGTACATGTGTATGTGTATCAGTCCGTTTTCATGCTGCTGATAAAGACATACCGGAGACTGGGTAATTTATAAAGACAAAGAGGTTTAACAGACTCACAGTTCCACATGGCTGGAGAGGCCTCACAATCATGGCAGAAAGCGAGAGACGAACAAAGTCACGTTTTACATGGTGGCAGGCAAGAGATAAGGAGAACCAAGCGAAAGGGGAATCCCCTTATAAAACCTTCAGATCTTGTGAGACTTATTCACTACCACAAGAATAGTATGGGGAAAACAGCCCCCATGATTCAATTATCTCCCACTGGGTCCCTCCCACAACACGTGGGAATTATGCGAGCTATAATCCAAGATGAGATTTGGGTGGGGGCACAGCCAAACCATATCAGTATGTAATTTATAACTTAATGGATTCATTGTGGAAGGAATGTAACTTTCCTATCACCATTTTCACAGTTTCAAGTGTTTGGTACAATGAGACACACAGTAAAGATTTTGCAGGGCAATTAGTAATGTGAAAAGAAAGGATATTTAGGTTCGAGATTCCCAATACACAAATCTTCAACCGGCTGGGACAGGTTTATGAAGGAAGAGCTGTTGAGAGGACGCTTGCTGCAGTCAGGATCCCAGCAGAAAGCAGATGGCATGAGCTCAGGGCATGCTGAAGGCAGGCAGGGTTACAGGAGCTACAGGAGACCACCTACAGGCGGCAGCAGCCACAGTGGGTGGCCATTCCTAACCCTGTACCTGATGGCACAGGAGGGGCAGGAGCTGCTGGGAAGGAGCCGAGCCTTCCGCAGAAGGAGGTGCTAAACCCAGCAGCAATCTGGCAAGGAGGGCCGGGGAAGCACTCGCCCTGCCCTCGCTTTCCCCCAGCTCCTTTCATTAGTGGCACCCAACAGGAGCCAGAGGGCAAGTGGGACTGATGCAGTTTGCAGAGATCAGCCTCTGGGGCTGCTTGGGTACGGTGGGCCTTGAGGGCGAATGCAAGACGTACAGCTCAGCACTCCCGGTCCAATCACTGCTTGTGATGACGGCCTTCCCTAACCACATCCCCCCAGGGCAATCATCTAGAGAGATGGAAGGTACCAAATTTTGGATCATGGCTCCTGACCCCTGCCAGATGTTAGGAAAACCAAGGTGAAGAGGAAGCAAGAGAAGGTTCCTTCCTAAAGCGGCTTAAGTCCCCGTTGCAAGGCAGCCCAGGAAGTAGATCCAAACCAAGGGGGTAGGGCGGACCCCCTCAGAAGTTCCAATCTCAGACCTCAGCACCTCAGCACCCCGAAAGCTCCATTCCCTAGCAGCAACTCTCACACATGTCCCATCCGTGTTCCTCCTGCATGTTGCGTACATGTGTGTGCATGTGTGCACCTATGTTGGAAGGGAGAATGGGGGTGAAGAGGAGCCCTCAGCGTCCCTTAGGGGCCAAGACTAACCTCGTCCCCTAATCTGACAAGCTGGGAAACAGCACAATACAACTAAAAGTAAATCACAGGTCAGGAAAACGCTTTCAGGAAGCACAACAAAGGGATGATTTCTATTGCTACATAAAGAAGTCCTACAAAATGATAAAAATGATTCAAAGAGATGGAGAGTTCCTGCCCGAGACCCAAATAGACAAGTCTTGCACCTGATGAGGCCTACAAAGAAAAAATCCTGTGGACAAGACTTCGTCCAGACCTGCAAAGAAAGGATGGGCGCAGGCAGTGAAGAATTACCAGTGTATGCTTATTAAATGGCAATTTAATACACACATTCATTACCAGCGATGCTCCATGGTGAGGCTGTGGCAAAACACATCACCTCACTGTCAGAGGGAATAGAAACCCTTGCGGAAAACAATTCGGAACCAATTTAGAAACAATACACTTTGAAAAAATGTTATGTTCTTGTTCCAGTTATATGGCTCCTAGGAATTTATGGTAAGGATATAATCCCAAATAAGAAAAAAGCCATATGAATCCTAATAAAGATGCTCGTTACAGCATTATTTATAGAAGCAAAAAGGTAACCAAATATTATATTTTTGTAGGCATTTGGTTTAAGTATTTCAATAGGGGATTGAAATTAGGAAGACTGGCAACATAGAAGATACTTTAGATTTTTTAGATCTCAGGGGAGCAGAACACACAATTATGTGTATGATATGGTTATCCGTGGGTGAAATTTACACATGCAAATGGACAAGCTTGGAAAACAATGGAGCCACAGAGCAGCCACTGTGGTGGATTATGGCACCAAGGGTTAGTTTTTTTGTGTTGTCTTGCACTTGTTGCTTATGTAGCACACGCATGTACAGTATGCAGTACGCGTGTATGCACGTATGTACGAGAGTCAGATACCCAAGTACATATCATTTGCTTTTTTCAAACATTTGCCCCTCTACCTCCAGGATCTGCCCACCCATCAGCGTAACTTAGTAATAAAGTCCCAGATGCAGCAGGCTCGTTCTGGTTACCTAGCAGCATGCCGGGGGGCAGCTGAGCCGAGGGGTCTTTCATCCAGTCGTCATTGGCCAGTTCTATCACGGCGTCCACGGGCGTGACTTCAGTGCAGATTAAATCCCCCACTCTCTCCTCATCTTTGGCATCCAGGGCAGACTTTAATCTCTTCACTAAATCTGAGTTGAGTGGGTAGTCGGGAAGGTAATCCGAGTTGGACATTGTTGTGTCGTTTGTGCAGGGACCAGCCCTTCTTTTCTTCCTCTAAAGTGACTCCAAAATCAGCAGCTGTCCGCGAGAGTGGCGTGAGGGCTGCTATAAGTAGCAGCACCCTGGCTCCTCTTACAGTCCCTGGGGAGGGCCACCTGCCAGCAGGGAGGTGTGAAGTAATCTTTTCAGAGGCCTCAGCGAAGGATTATTCTAGAGATGGGGGCAGCAGACATGTTTGTGAATGGTGCAAGAAGGAGAGACAATATTTTCAAAGAGAGCTTTCATGGGTATTGTGGAATAATGTCTTCTTTTATCAAAAGTGAGGCTCTCTCCTGAAACTTTGAAAACCTCTTCCTGGCCCTGGGCTTGGACCTCAGTTCTGCAGAAAGGAATATTTTCTAATATTCTACCCCTTGTGTTCCTTCACTTCCTCTAAAAGGAGCGTCTGGTCACCTGTAAATTGGACATGCCTCAAACTGCATAGAATAGAATGGAATCTTTGGTTTCCAAATTCAGAGAAGGACTGGCTGATCTCAGGAAGACAAAAGCATCACAGAAGTGAGAAAAAAGTAACCTAAATATTACCTGCGACCTCCCCATGCCTCAAGGCTGGTAAACTTGGCTCAAAGCCTATAATTCCATGACTTGTGGAAGTGCAGAGACCTCAGGTGGATTTCTGTGCACTCCTAGGGGCAGAGGTGGGGCTTTCTCTCCTTTACCTGTGTCTTCAGTGTGCTTGGGTCTCTGCATGACAACTTGTGCCTAAGCACAGCTGTTCCTGCAGCTTCTCTGCTGACATGAAGTGTACTGTGGTCTCTGAGGGCCCAGTGAAGGCCGTGGAGCTTACAGGGCCTCCTTCGCCTTGCCTCACATCTTGCCACCTTTTCCATTCCCCACTTTCTCCTCCCGTGTGCTTAATTTTCTGTCTCAATTTGGCCGGGACCACAGTGCGCAGAGACTTGGCCCAACGCTAGTCTAGATGTTTCTATGAAGGTGTTTTGGGATCAGATTGGAATTTCTTGAACCGGCAGATTTGGAGTGAGGCCAATGGCCCTCCCTAATGTGGTGTGGGCCTCAATCAGTCAGCCGAAGGTCTGATTAGAACCAAAGACTGACCTTCCCTGAGCAAGAAGGAATTCTGGCGGCAGACAGCCTTTGGTCTCAACCTCAGGTCTTCCCTGGGTCTCCAGCCTGTCAGCCCACCCTGCTGATGATGGATTTATCAAGACTGCACAATAGTATGAGCCAATTCTTGAAGAGAAATTCTCTGTCTCTCCCTACATAGTGTTGGTTCTGTTCCTCTGGAGAACACTGACTAATATACCCTCTTCCTCCTTTCAGCTCCTTTGTGTGATTTTCCAGCTTCTGTTCCATCTGCACTTGAGGTGCCAGGCACTGTAGTTCCTGCCCAACATCCACTCTCCTTCCACCTGCCCAACAAGGCCTGGCTTTCTTGGCAGGAGCACTGTGCCCAGTCCCTGGGGATGAGTCACGTTGATTTAGGTCGGTAATGTCAGTCGCAGTCTCCTTTGCTTGCTACTCAATGTCCAGTCTCCCTTGCAACCCAATTCTGGCTGGCGGTAGCAGGCATGGGCTGCGGGGGTGAGTCTGGGAAGTTACCTGCTTTCCTGATCAAGAAGGACAGAAGTGGCTGGCATCTCTCTTTCCTGTTCTTGTTTCCTTAAACATGGACATGGTATCTGGAGGTGCAGCAGCCACATCACAGCCGGGAAGCAACAGACATGAAATGAAGGATTATCACACAAAGGAGAGTGGGACGGAAAGTGGGAGAGAGACAGGGGATGACATTTTTGAACCCCTGCCCCAGCTCTGGAACCCCAGCCACCAGACCTCTTGTCTTTATGCCGTAAGCACTTTCTGTGTGTTTTCTGTTACAGCTGAAGGCATTCTTGATTGATACAGCTAGTGTATTTACTCTGCCTTTCAATCATGGAAATGTCCTGGTTTTAGTCTAAGGAGGTGCAGGGGGAATGGCTCAGCCAGTGAAGAACTTGAGTTGATCCTCCCAAGCCTTCTATTCTTTGATAATAGTAATGCCCTGCCTTCTATGATAAAACCCCAATGGATTTTTTAATGACAAGAGCCAACTCCAGACTCCCCGAGTGGAGGAGCAATGGCACCACAGGTTGGGCTCATGAATGAGCAGCAGCCAGTGCCACTGGAGTGACTGCCTTTTAGTGTCACAGACCCTGACAAATGGACCCCGATGGAGACATCCTTGGAATCTCTGGTAATGGACTCTGCCCAGAAGGGAACTCCGAACTCCGAACATCTGCCTGCTGTTCAGAGGCTTGACCGAACTGCAGAGTATAATTGGTCTCAGCTTCTTTCTTTGGCCCAAGAACTGGGGGTTTTGAAGGAGATTTTGGAGCTTAAATTTCCAAGCACGAATACTTTGCAGCATCAAATATCTTACATGTAGGGAGAAATCTAGCACTGGTACATTTGTGTAGGTACAATGAAATGGGGGGTAGTGACCATAGGAAAATGATCAGCACTGGGGCAAGGCAATTTAAAGAAACAAAACGAGAATTATTAGAGACTGCTATCAAACTTCAAATCAGAAGGGAGGTAAAGATGAAGCACTTGTTAGGCAGATAATAAGATGACAAAGCCTCAAAATACGACACTCACTGATCTTAATTACCAAGCTATCTGCTGGGTGTTTAATCAGTGGCACATACACTATGCTAATTATTCCAGCTAATTTCGTTATAATGCAATTCTTTATCAACCCTGCTATGTATAAATTAGGAATTGAAATGTAACTAACACAAATTATATTTAAGGCAACATGAATTTCTTTATTTCAGCATGAAATCTTCTAGTCTCTATTTCTTTCTTTTTGTGATTATCTAATGTCAACCCCTCCCCACCCCAGTCCCCTGCAGCCTAAACCATCATTTGAGGAGAAAGGAACCCAGCACAAATATTTCCCCTTTTAACTTCTAGGAAATCATCTGTTTGACTTTCTCCTTCAGCGATTGTCCTTGAAAGGTGTAGAATATATTTCAGCAATCAGTGACAGACGGATCCTGGCTTTCTCTGCATAGATAAAGGTTGCTTTATTGTTCTATTTTAATTTTTAAGTAATCATTGGAGGGTACCATAATTTATGTATTTTCAGTGACATATTGTATGTAACTTACATCAAGTTATGTTTACAAATGTGTTTAGATGAGGACTAATAACACGTATCTTATAGAGAAGCATAAATATTGTCTGGAATTTTTAATGTCATGCGGCTCTGCATCCAAAGAGGTCAGGACTGCCAGGCTTGTGATTTTCTCCTCCATCAATACTTTTGGTTTTGAACAAATTTGCAGCAAAATAACAAAGCCTAATAAATTAGTTGATAAAACTGGGGTCTAATTTAGTCCCAGCACTAAGTCCATTGCCAAAGGAAGGCCATGGTCTGGGAGAAATGAACAGTCCCAAGTCCTCAGACCCTTCTGTGACCTCAGAGTGAGGGACAAGCACTGTGCCCATCTAGACTCACTCAAAGTGACTGAGACATAGCCCTGTCTATGGATTCACTACTGAGACTCATTTCTTCTTTGGGCCTGAAATGTCCCTGCTTTTCCCTGAGAGCGTGGAGAGCAGTTCCTTCATCCTCTGGTCCCCTGAGTGCTGTTGGGTGTTTCCTCGCCTCCAGATCCAGCTGCTGGGCCCTTCCCACTCTGGGTCAGCTGGGGCTTTGCTCCCAGGACAGAGGCTTCCATCATCTCGCATCATCCTCTCTCCTGTCTTTGATTCCCACTGTCTTATTTTTATTTCTCCTAATTCTCAGCTCCAGTGACATAGATGTTTCTCTTTGTGGTCAGAAGCTTTTTAATTTTGCTAAAGATTAATTTTTTTTGACAGAGTCTCGCTCTGTTGCCCAGGCTGGAGTGCAGTGGTACAATCACTGCTCACTGCAGCCTTTACCTCCTGGGCTCAATCTAATCCTCCCACCTCAGCCTCCCGAGTAGCTAGGACTAGAGGTGCGTGCCACCATGCCAGGCTAATTTTTAAATTCTTTTTAGCAGAGAGAGGGTCTCACTATGTTGCCCAGGCTGGTTTCAAACTCCTGGGCCCAAGCAACCCTCACTCTTCAGTCTCCCAAAGTGCTGGGATTACAGGTGTGAGCCACCATGCCCAATTTGAATTCCTTTCAATGAGTCTTTTCTAGCTTTTCTGTCTGGACAGGTTTGACCGAGATGTTTGTGTGAATGTATTTTCCATTCTGTGTGGGGCCAGGCTCACCCATCAACCCACCAGGCTGCAGTAGCCACTTTGTAGTGCAATCTTGGTACTTGAACTTGAGGTGGTTCTTTGTGCAATGAGAGAGCAGGGGCCACTTTCATTTCCCCTGTGTCTTCAGAGGCTGGAAACAATGCAATGGGATGTGGGCACAGACTAGATGTGAAGAAAGTCATTGACAATTCTTGAAATTTTTTTTTTCTCTATTGGGGCATGATTTGTGATGATGCAAGGATGGAGTTGTACAATTGGAGATATGGGTATTTCCTACCCATATAATCATCAAAGCCCAAATAACACACAAATGATTTTCATTCAGTAAACACTTTTTGAACCCTGGTTAATGCCAGGCACTTCTTGATGTGTTGATTATATAATTCACAATATGTGCCACACACTTTCTAAAGGTTTTGCAAATATAACTTGTTTTCTCCTTTCAATGGTATTGAGGTTATTATCACTTGAGAGATGAGGAAACTGAGTGGGGAGCTACTGCTGAGGCCACATGGCTATTAAATGGGTTAAGATGCAAACACACAGCTGGCTGTGCATCCCAGTGTTGTGTGGTCCTGCCTCCTGTTCTGTGCCCAGTTCTTCCATTCCTAGTTAGCTTCCTCCTCTTCCTTCCTGATATGGTTTGGATTTGGGAAGAGTGGTTTCATGGGCCAGACCCAGGGCCCTGCTGCCCTGTGCAACCTCAGGACACTGCTGCCTGTGTCCCAGCCACTCTAGCTCTAGCTGTGGTTAAAAGGGCCCCAGGTGTGTCTCAGGCCTCTGCTCCAGAGGGTGCAAGCCAGACGCTTTGGTGACTTTCATGTGGTGTTAAGCCTGCAGGTGCACAGACGGCAAGAGTTGAGGCTTGGGAGCCTCCACCTACACTTCAGAGGATGTATGAAAATGCCTAAATGTCCAGGCAGAAGTCTGCTGCAGGGGTGGAGCCCTTATGGAGAACCTCTACTAAGGCAACATGGAGGGTAAATGTGGGGTTGGAGCCTCCACACAGGGTCCCCACTGGGGCACTGCCTAGAGGAGCTGTGAGAAGAGGGCCACCATCCTCCAGACCCCAGAATGGTAGACCCACCGACAGCTTGCACCATGCACCTGGAAAAGTGGCAGGCATTCAATGCCAGCACTTGAGGGCAGCCATGGCTGCCTCCACCCTGGGTGCAGGCACTCTCCACCCTGCAGAGCCACAAGGGTGGAGCTGCCCAAGGCCTTGGGAGCCCACCTCTTGTATCAGTGTGACCTGGATGTGAGACATGCAGTCAAAGGAGATTATTTTGGAGTTTTAAGATTTATGACTGCCTTGCTGGATTTCAGACTTGCACGGGGCCTGTAGCCCCTCTCTTTTGGTTAATTCTTCCCTTTTGAAATGAGTATATTTACCCAATGCCTGTACCCCCATTGTATCTTGGAAGTAACTAACTTGTTTTTGGTTTTATAGGCTTATAGGTGGAAGGTACTTACCTTGTCTCAGATGAGACTTTGGACTGTGGACTTTTGAGTTAATGATGAAATGAATTAAGACCTGGGGGACTATTGAGAATGAATGATTGCATTTTGCAATGAGAAGGACATGAGATCTGGGAAGGGCTGGGGTGGAATGATATGGATTGGATCTGTGTCCCTGCCCAAACCTCACATTGAATTGTAATCTCCAATGTTGGAGGAGAGGCCTGCAGGGAGGTGATTGGATCATGGGGGTGGATTTTCCCCTTGCTGTTCTCATACTACTGAGTTCTCATGAGATCTGGTTGTTTAAAAGTGTGTAGCACTTCCCCCTTCTATGTCTTCCTCCTGCTCCTGCCATGTAAGATGTGCCTGCTTCCCCATGACGGTAAGTTGGCCATGACGGTAAGTTCCCTGAAGCCTCCCCAGCCATGCTTCCTGTACAGCCTGTGGAACCAAGAGCCAATTAAACCCCTTTTCTTTATAAATTACTCAGTTTCAGGTATTTCTTTGTAGCAGTGCAAGAACGGACTAATACACTTCCTGTCGGTTATTTTGGTTTCTTGATATGTAGTTTTGTGAGAAAAGATGTAGAAGGGGTGGGAGGGAAGAGAAGAGGGGCAAAGGCTAAGGCAGGGACCAGGAGTATCAGGGGAGACTTCAACAGAAAGAGGCCTGAGAGTAGGTGGGAATTGGATAAAGAAAGAAAGGCCATTACTTTGATATAATCTCTTGGTTGCTGGATGGTGTTTTCCTAATCAAGATGCTTATTTGAGACTAGACCACAAGGGTCATGGCTTTTAAAGAGTTATTTAACTAATTATGTGAGTCTCTGCTATGAAAGGAAAATCTTGGGACCCCAATATTACTAAGCTGGGAACTGCTCAGGACAAACCTGCCTCCCATTCTATTTTAAGTCATCCCTCTGCTCACTGAGCTAGATGCATATTCTGATGGCCTCCTTTGGAAAGGCTTATCAGAAACTCAAAAGAATGCAACCATTTGTCTCTTCATCTCTCTGTGGCTTGGAAGATCCCTCCCTGCTTCAAGTTGTCCCTGCCTTTCTGGATGGAACCAGTGTACTTCTTACATATACTGATTGATGTCTCATGTCCCCCTAAAATGTATAAAACCAAGCTGTGCCCCAACCACCTTAGGCATGTGTCATCAGGACGTCCTGAGGCTGTGTCATGGGCGTGTGTCCTTAATTTTGGCAAACAAACCTCCTAAAGTGATTGGAACTTGTCTCGTCATTTTTTCTCGACTGACACTGTCATTGGGGGTAAGAGGATCATCAGTCAAGCACAATGATGTAAGGTGAAAAGTCTGCCCTCTGATAATTAGAGGTTAAAATCATCCTAATAGATCAAAGCAGGACAGTGTAAAGTCACTTAAAGGATGAAGAATAATTTGAGAGAGCATATGCTTTCAAATTTAATCCCCTACCTCCGTCTCAAATCATCTTTGAAATAAAGGAAAATGAGAAAAATGGAGAAAATCTGTATCAGTGATTAAACTTAGGACAAAGTGCATCCCTGTGACAAAAAGTTTAAGACATTTCTGGCATCAACCGGGTGGGCAGGCTTGAGGAAGGGTAGACCAGCTGGCCAAGGGTGTGAGTAGACAGAAATGCAAGCTGGGGCCCTGGGGTGAGAGTGGGGCAGATCTTGCCTCATTGGCAGGTTCAGAAAGGACTCCTGAGCCCCACAGTGTGCCCAGAACCTCAGCATCTCATGTCACGCTCAGCTGCTGGCGGCAGTGAGCAAGGTGAGGAGGGCTGTGGTGGGCACCTGGGGGGCAGTCATGCATGCTTCAGAAAGGCGCACAGCGCCTGCCATTCAGGATGGTATAGATTAAAAAATGAAACACACAAGAAACAGGAACGGAATACCCTGCCTTAGTGGTGAAGGTCCCTGGCCATCACTCTTGCTAGTTTTTTTTTTTAATTTCCATGCCTCTGTTACAGAAAAATAAAATTTCCATAGGATTAATGTCTGTCCTCTTCTCTTTGGGCCTGAAAATACTTGACCACAGGCACACATAATCGTGATCCAACCCATCTGTGGTGGGCAGCCTTGGAGATGGCCCTCATATACATGCCCTCGTGTAACCTGCTCTCACATGGGCTGGGCCACGCTTTGTGACTTGCTTCTCACAGATATGGTGCCACTAAAGCAGAAGTGACAGGTGGCCACTTTTGTGATTAGGTTATAAATTATAAAGACACTTTGGCTTCGGTGTTGGGTGCTCTCTTTAGCTTCCTCCTCAGTAGCTCCCCTTGGGGGAAGCTAGCTGCCTTGTGGTGAGTCAGCCCCAGAAGTGGGGCTGGGGAAGGGGCAGGAAAACCTTCAGCCCTAGTGGAGCCTGAGGGTGATGACAGCCTCCTGAAAGACAGAACCACCCACCAAAAGCCATGTTCAGTTTCCTGGCCTGCAGAAATTGTAAAATTAGGAATGTTTGCTGCTTTAACCCTTTAGATTTTTGGAGTAATTTGCTATGCAGCAGTAGATAATTAATATACCACCTTAACTAGCATTTGAAGAAAGTCACAGACTTTATCCTTCCCTTTATCATTCTCTCCTTCCCCACTCGAGGATAAGCAAAGCATGAACTCTGATTCAACAGTGGGAAATAATGGATGATTTTTGAGTCCCAGGGTAAATGTCTTTTTATGAAACAAGAGTTGCTGCGAGAAGTGAGAAAATTTGTGAAAATCCCAAATCCATACTATCACTGAGAATCTAGATAAACATTGTCTGAAAGAGGAATGAGAGAGGACCAAGGAAGAGTCCTCTGGGATGAAAACCATATTTCAGGTTTTAAAATGAAATTTATACAGTGATTGAGACTGCAGAAGATGAAGTCAGTGATTTTAAAAGACCAGACACAGAAATCCTCTCAAACTCAGAGTATGAAAGGAACAAAATGATGCACATAAAGAAAAGTAATGCCAAAGACAGATTCAGGAAATGTGTATATCTTAGGAGAAATAAGAGTAGAGAGAACATAATAACTAAAGAAGTAATACAATATACCTTTTCCTATGGACTGAATTGTGCCTCATGTCGCAGGTTACAAAATCAGTGTACCCAAATCAGTAGTACTGCTATACACCAATAAAAACCAAGCTGAGAATCCAATCAAGAACCCAATTATTTTTACAATAACTGCAAACAAAATCTAGGAATATACTTAACCAAGAAGGTAAAAGATCTCTACAAGAAAAACTACAAAAAACTGCTGAAAGAAATCATAGATGACACAAACAAATAGAAACATATTGCATACTCATGAATGCGAAAATGACCATACTTCCCAAAGCAATCTACAAATCCAATGCAATTCACACAAAAATGCCATCATCATTTTTCACAGAACTAGAAAAAACAATCCTAAAATTTACATGGAACCAAAAAAAAGAGCCTGCATAGCCAAAGCAATACTAATCAAAAAGAAAAAAATCTGGTGTCATCATATTACCCAACTTATACTACAAAGCTATAGTTAACAAAACAACATGGCACTGGTATAAAAAAAAGGAATGTAGACCAATGGAACAGAATAGAGAATCTTGAAATAAAGCCAAATACTTACAGATAACAGATCTTCAACAAAACATGCAGAACATAAATTAGGGAAAGGACACACTATTCAATAAATAGTGCTGGGAAAAGTGGCAAATCACATGCAGAAGAATGAAACTGGACCCCCATCTCTCACCTTATACAAAAATCAACTCAAGATGGATCAAAGACTTAAATCTAAGACCTGAAACCATAAAGATTCTAGAGGATAACATCGGGAAAAATCTTCTGGCTGTTGGCTTAGGCAAGGAATTCATGACTAAGACAAAGAAAGCAAATGCCACAAAACCAAAAATAAACAAATGGGACCTAATTAAACTGAAAACCGTCTGCACAGCAAAAGTAAATAGACAACCCACAGAGTGGGAGAAAATAGTCATAAACTATGCATCTGACAAAGGACTAGCATCCAGAATCTACAAGGAACTCAAACAAATTAGGAAGAAAAAAACCAAATAGAGCTTATCCATGTAATAAAAACCCACCTGTACCCCAAAAACTGTTGAAATAAAACAGTTTACCACAAGCAAGAAAAAAAACCAAATAATCCCATCAAAAAGTGGGCAAAGTTCATGAATAGATGTTTCTCAAAAGAAGATATACAAATGACCAACAAACATGACAAAATGCTCAACATCATTAATCATCAGGGAAATGCAAAATAAAACCACAATGAGATTCCACCTTACTCCAGCAAGAATGGCCATAATTAAAAAGTCAAAAAAACGATAGATGTTGGCATGAATGTGGTGAAAAGGGAACACTTTTACATTGCTGGTGGGAATGTATATTAGCACAACCATGATGGAAAACAATATGGAGATTCCTTAAAAAACTAGAAGTAGAACTGCCATTTGATCCAGCAGTCCCACTCCTGGATATCTACTCAAAGAAAAAGAACTCATTATATGAAAAAGAAACATGCACTGAATGTTTTATAGCCACACAATTCACAGTTGCAAAGATATGGAACTAACCTGAGTGCCCATTGATCCATAAGTTTATAAAGAAAATGTGGTATATATACACCATGGAATACTACTAAGCCATGAAAAGCAATGAAATAATGTCTTTTGCAGCAACTTGGATGGAGCTGGAGGCTATTGTTCTTTTTTTTTTTTTTCTTTTTTTTGAGACAGAGTCTCACTTTATTTCCCAGGCTGGAGTGCAGTGTCATGATCTCAGATCACTGCAACCTCCACCTCCCAGGTTCAAGGGATTCTTGTGTCTCAGCCTCCCAAGTAGCTGGGATTACATGCGCCACCACACCCAGCTAATTTTTGTATTTTTAGTAGAGACGGGGTTTCGCCATGTTGTCCAGGCTGGTCTTGAACTCCTGACCTCAAGTGACCCGCCTGCCTTGGCCTCCCAAAGTGTTGGGATTACAGGCCTGGGCCACTGCGCCTGGCCTGGAGGCCATTATTCTAAGTGAAGTAACTCATGAATGAAAAACCAAATATTGTATGCTAAGCTATGAGGATGCAAAGGCATAAAAGTGATATAATGGACTTTGGGTACTCGGGGGGGATATTGGGATGGTGAAGGTATAGAAGCCTACGTAGTGGGTACAGTGTACACTGTTCAGGTGAGGGGTGCACTAAAATCTCAGAATTCACCACTACAGAGCTTATCCATGTAATAAAAACCCACCTGTACCCCAAAAACTGTTGAAATAAAAAAAAGATAAAAAATTATATCTAAAAGATCAACAAATCAAATCCAGGAATGTGCTCAAAGAATAATACATATGATCAAATAGTTTATTGTAGGACTGCAAAATTTGTTTAGCTTTAAAAACACTATTAACATGTTTTACCATCCTTTGGTATATTATGAGATAAAATAAAAATAAAATATGATAAAATACGATTGTATCTCAATAGATGATACAATAACATTTAATACCATTCAATATCCATTTCTTATTAAAACTAGGGAGCTAGAATTAAAGGATATTTTCTTACATGGTAGAGATTATCTGTCCAAAAGTAACAACCAACATCATATTTAATGCTGAGTTTTACTATGGTCAAGAGCAAAACAAGCAAGCTCACCATCATCACTTCTTCCCTGTCTCAGTTTGAAATCAGTTGAGAGGAGTCATCAGACACATGGGTCAAAATGTCAGCTTCATTAGTGATAAAGCCAACTGCAGCATGTGGCTTTAGATCTGAAGCCAGAAGAGCTTGCCAGCAGTCCCTGAATTAGACAACATACCACAGTCACTGGCAGCTCTGACTCTCCCCACCCATACCCAGCTAGGGCTGGCTCTTTCAGGAAGCAGAGAAAACCAGACAATGCTGCCTTCTCAGGTGGCAGATTCAAAGAGAATCCAGAAGAGGCCAAGCCATGCAGGCAAGTTCTTTCTCCCAAACAAATGCTCCCAAGAAGGAAAATATGAGAATTCGAGGAAGGTCAGGAGCATCACAGAAATGTAACCTTTACCATACGGGAGCATGTAGTCAAGGGGACCCCTAACAGTATTCTACACTCTTTGAGAAGTTTTAGCCATTGTGATAGGACAGGAAAAAGAAACGGGAATGGTAAATATCTTAAAGGAAAATCAAAATGATTGGTCGTTATCTGCAAATGTTATAGCTATTTAGAAAATCCAAGCAAATCAATTGAAAAACATTAATTAGAGCTTACAGAAGTGTTTGGTAAGCTAGCCTATTGCTTTCCTTAAATGACAGAATTAATGGCTTTTCCCTATACCAGCAAAGTTAGAAAATTGGGCAAGTTATGGAAGGAGGGATCCTGGGAAAATAAATTCATAACAATGTCCAATAAATACAATAAAAGAATTTTGGAAGAAAATCTGCCTTGCCAAACTGACAAAATATGTTATGAAACTACAATAATTCTTAAAGTGTGGTAGTGGCAAAAGAATCCATGCAAGATCAAGGGAAGAATACTAAATTCAGAAACAGAACTAACAAATAGGTTTAGAATATGACATAGTGGCTGTGATGGTTTGAATGTGTCCCCTCCAAAATTCAAGTGTTAGCAATGTGATGGTCTTAAGAGGCAGGGCCTGTAAGATTGATGAGGCCGCGAGGGTTCCTTCCTCACGAATGGGATTTAAGGCCCTTATAAAAGAAGCTTCATGCAGTATTCAGCCCTTTTTGTCCTTCCACCTTCTGCCCTGGGAGGACACAGCGTTTCTCCCCAACAGAAGATGCAGCATCAGGGTGCCATCTTGAACGTGGAGACCAGGCCCTCAACAACGAATCGCCAGCCTCTCGATCCCGGACTCTCAGCCTCCAGAAAGGTGAGAAATAAAATTATGTTGCTTTTTAACGACCCAGTTGCAGGTATTGTTCTGTAGCAGCCCAAACAAAAAGAGTGACATTTAAAGTCATGATTCTAGGAAGGATTGTCAACAAACGCAGTTGGCATAACTGAAAAAAATACAAGTTAAATCTGTCATCCCACACACCAAAAGAAATCCCGGATGATTTAAAAATTTAAACAATGAAAATGAAATCATACCACCACTAAAGGAGACTGTAGATACACAGTTTTATTACCTTGGGCTGAAGAAGGGCTTCCTAAACTTCAAGACAAAGGTAGAATATCGAAGATAGATTTGCCCACACAAGCGATTTTAAACTTCCAAATACCAAAAAAACCTTAAAAATTAAGTGGAAAGGGCACCTGTGAGAAATGTCACAGAGGGTCAAACCTTCACATGTCAAGGGCTTCTTAATATTCAGTAAGGACACCTCCACATCTCTGATGGTGAAAAGGTCCAATGACAATTACAGCCAATTCACGTGAAAGAAGTCAAAATGCTAATAAATTTCTAAAAGTGATGTTCCATCTCACTAATATTCAAAGAAATGCAAACTAAAATATTAAATAGATAAAACTTTGAAAATGTGTGTATATATGCTGGGATACCTATAGGAAAGGGGCATTTCTGTACATTTCTGGTGGGCATAAAGTTTCTGTAGGATGGAATGCATGGCATGACATGATTTCATTTTTGGTAAAGTATATTTAAAATGATGTTTAGAGAAAGATGGGAGATTCCAAATATTAACCATGGTTATCTCTAAATGAGTGTTTACAATTTTTGTGTGGTCTCAGTTTTCTACCTCAAGATGGTCTTATTTTTGTAAACATACTGAAAGCTATTTTTTTTTTAAATAAAAGGATACATTTATGAGGCTACTTTAGAAAACTTTGAGGAATGAGTAAAAGATTGGGGGTGTCCTAAAAGGTACAAAGTGACAGCGATAAGAAGTGTGGTATGAGTGTGGGAATTAACAGACTAATGGAGTAGATGAGATGGGCTAGAAATAGTCCTCGGTGCATATTAGATCTCAAGACTGTTGAAGCTGAAAAACTGTCATATGGAAGATTGCAAGCGATTCCTGTAGGGGGAACTTTCCCTGGGAGGGGCTGCTTACTAAACCCCTTTAAATTGGAAACAACCCAATATCCAACAATGGGGAATTGGCTAAGTAAACGATGGTACGTTGATTCATTGGAGTTCTATGTGGCCATACAAATGCTGTGTTGGTAGAATATTTAATGGGATGGAAATTTGTTTACAGTTTATTGTTAAGTGCACATCTGGTTTCAAAACCAAATGCATATTATGATCCATATTTGTAAAAAGTATGTATTTATTTAGAGAAAAGACTTGAAGGATGCATTTCATTTTTTTCTGTTGACTTATCTGTATTATATTTTTTCTATAGTGACATCTATTTATTTTATAAGAGAGTACACTGTAGATGCAATTTATATATAAGTTTACATAGAAATGTAAAAAGAGAGGGAATGGTTTTCAGGTCGGTAAGTCTCAGCTCTGAGATGATGCAATGAATCAATGCACCCAGGAAGGGTGAGTCACAAGGGGGTTTGTCAGCAAAAGGCCAGGGGGCAAATGCTATTGTGGGCCTCCTAAATCCTGTCCATGGGAGAGCACCCTGGCCTCCGAAGAGTAAAGAGCCACAGGCTAAATCCTCTATCCTGTGAGGCAGCAGCTTGAGGCCATCCTGACCAGGAGTCATGTGACATCTGCTTCATGTCGCTGGCTCTCTGGTTCTGGCTCTGTGCACTTGGCTAACTGCTGGTGGTGTGGGCTTCCCTTGGACTGTGGAGAATGGATTAATGGGACATTATCTGGGACAGGAGGCCAGCTGAGTCACGCTTCCCTGTAGGGAGATGAGCAATGACTGGAGAGTCTGAAATGACAGTGAGGGAGAGGCGTTAAGAGCCACAGGGCTGTGTGCCTGTGGGGTTAAGGGCAGGTGGAAACACCCAGGAGAAGAGGAGAACTGTTCTGAGAGGGGATATGATGGAACAACTTTGAACATGTCGCACCTGTAGACCTGCAGGACGTACAGACGGAGATTTCTTGGGTGTGGTAGGATGTTCATGTCTGGGAGGATTCTGGACCAGAAGAACAAATACAGGGTCATCAACAGATGATATTCTTGAAGGAGGTCACCCAGGAAACCCAGAGAAACAGAGAAGCAGCTAAGGACAGAACCCCAGCGTTTCAATACCCAGAGGTGTGGAGGGGAAGGGGAGCATGCACAGAAGTGTGAGGGGATGATCAGAGAAGAGGGGATCAGCACGGAACCCAGGGCAGAGCGGGATGCTGAGGCCAGGGGGTCGTCAGCGGTGTTTAGTGGCACAGAGCAGTGCAGAAGGACAGAGGATGAGGGAAACCATTTTGGTCAAACCCCAGGGGCAGAAGGCTGCGCCTTGCTGAGAATTGGACCAGAGGAAAGAGAAGACTGAGTGTCCACTGTCACAAGGAGACAGGATTTGAAGGGAAAAGGATGGACCTGTCATTGTGTGGGACTGCAGAGCTTTGACAATGCTTGATTCCCAAAAAGTAAAAGTGCCCACAGAGAGACTTCATTGTATGGAAGGTAAAGCAGCCAGTACTGCATCCAATACAACGATGGAGCAGAAAGGCTGATGATCACGGAGTCAGGGGTCTCACCTCCAGCTGAAGCAGGAACACACCCACTGGTTCAGGAGGGAAGAAGGATGGACAGACAGATGTCAGTTTGTCCTGGGAGTCCAGATTAGTGAGAGAGGAAGTCTAGTGGTATCTTTTCTTTTAATACAATAAGAGTCAGAATCATTTGCTGAGAGAGAGGCAGAGATGGCTGGGCACAGAGCTTGCACAGCAGTAAACATTAGAAATGGTTGTTGTGGTTAGTAGGAGAGTATATTAGTCTGTTCTCAGACTGCTAATAAAGACATACCCAAGCCTGGGTGATTTATAAAGGAAAGAGTTGTAATTGAATCACAACTCTGCAGGGCTGGGGAGGCCTCAGGAAACTTACAATCATAGTGGAAGGGGAAGCAAACACATCCTTCTTTACATGATGGCAGGAAGGGGAAGTGCTGAGCAAAGAGGGAAAAGCCTATTATAAAACCATCAGATCTTGTGAGAACTCACTCACTATTATGAGGACAGCATGAGGTAACCGCCCCTCCCTTATTAAATTACCTCCCACTGGGTCCCTCCCACAACACATAGGGATTATGGGAACTACAATTCAAAATGAGATTTGGGTAGGGGCACAGCCAAACCATATCAGAGAGGTAGCTGATTAGGAGCAAAGGGAAAATGGGAGGGTAGCATGGAGAGACCATGAGTGTTAGTGGCACCTGCAGTAAGGGATGCTCCCTGCTTTGAGCCTGTCACAGGTCTTACTCTCTGATCTATCACGAAGGGTTAAGGAGAGACATGGTCTATCTTTCAGTTGTCCTTAATCCCAAAGAATTATTCTAGTAAGCCTCTGCGCTAGGCTTGCAGAACAAGGTTCATGGTCTCTAGGGGTATCTAGCCAAAAGAAGTGGGAAGATAAGAACATAAAATAAGGAACTTGATCAGCCCGGGCAATAAGTGGTGGTGAGGGGAGGCAACTTCTTGCTATAGTAACCACAGAACTCATGGGCAGGTGGCTTTTGCACTGGAATCCAAGGGATGGGCATAATTTTGGAAGGTGGAAGGTTTTCCTGGTTGGAAGGAGGTGGGTGAGCAAAGGGATATGATATGGAAACACCAACAGGTGTGTAGACCAGACCAGCAGGAGAGGAGGGCACGAGTGAGATGGAGCCTCAGGAAGTGGCTAGGGTGGCAGGGAGGGTCCTGAACGCCAGGGATCGACTGTTCATGAGCAACTATATAATTTTTTGGAGAAAGCTTGTGAAATGACCAGGGTGCTGTTTTAGGAAGGTGAATCTGGCATAATTTCTAGGAAGGAGAGGAAAGGAGAACCTGGGGGTAGAGAGATGGCTCCTGTGTCACCGATCTCTAAAGAGTGGCTAATGAGTGGCAAAACAATGAGATTAAACAATCCACGTGATTATGCATTTACACTTCTAATTTTAAATCCAGCACCCTAATTAAGCATAAATTATTTTGTCATTCAAATGTATTCTAGTTCGAAGCTCCCTCTCTGTTGGTGGTGAGAGGAAGGAGGGTAGAGGGGAAGTAACCACAAGACAACAATCAGGATCATCTGTCGTTTCTGCTAAAGAGTTCTGAAGGCCATGCAGCTGTTCCCAGGTTTCTTGCCTTCTAAATGGTGCTGGCCGCTTGCCATCCTGACCTGGCTGTACCTACTTTGAGAGGTGGCCATTGCCGGAGGTGGGTTGTGTCCTTTGGCTGTGACTCGTTTTTCATGTAACCCCCCCAAGTCTCTGCCTTGTAAAGGACGGCTGGAGTACAGCATGGGAGAGTCCAGTTGCCCTCATGTCTAGAATCAATTAGAAGCCCAGTTATCACCAAGAAGAATGTCCAGGCACCAAACAAATTTACACAGGATACCAGACATTCCCTCTGTGACAGCCGAGGAAGGGGATGTCTGAGCCCAGCTGGGCAGGGAAGTGCAGCCCATTCTAATCCCGTCGGTGATGCAGATGGCCTGAGGGGAGAGCTGGGTAGGATGGAGGGAGGGAACCCAGGTAGGAGGGGAGGGGATGCTGGGTTCACGTGGATCTGTAGGACTAGCCTGCATGTTTGGGAACTTGTGGTTCTGCAGAGCTGTTGCTCTCCCTCTGGCGGATGAGCTGCGGGCCTCGTTTGTCCTGCAGTGGTAATCCCCTTCCCTCACCTGTCCCACCAGTGGGACAAAGCCACTATTGGGGTGGGGGAAATGTGTGCCCAAGAAGAAGAGGGGCTCATTCTCCTGGTGCCTTCCAGACTGCCTGGGGTTGTAGGGACTTGGGCCCCCCACTACTGACGGCAGCACCCCCTGAGTGGCCCCCTCTACTCTTGAGTTTAGGACCTCTCAAGTGTGGATGTCGGGGCGAAATAGTTACCGTGTTTAACAAGTGTGTGGAAGTTCACTAGGTTGGGGTGCAGTGAGATGAAGGGTGGCTAAGTCATGCAGGGGCTTAAAGGTCATTATGAGGAGGCTGACTTTTCTGCTGGGGGAGATGGGAAGCTACTGGAGGTCTGGAGCAGAGGATGACTCGCCTGCTTTGGTTGCTGAAAGGATCTGAGGGTGGACTACAGAGGGCAGGGGTGGGACCAGGGAGACACTTAATGGAGCTACTGCAACAATTCAGGTGAGAGTTGGTGGCTTGGACCAGGGCAGTAGCAGTGGACGGCATGAGAGGAATTTGGAAACTGAAAATATGTTAAAGATAGAGGAGTCAGGATTTCCTGATGGATCAGATGTGGATGTGAGAGGAGGAGGAGGAGCCCAGGGTGACTCTAGGCTTTTGGGCTGAGCCACCAGAGCTTGGAGTGTCTATGACTGGGATAGGAAAGGCTTGGGGAGAAAAAGGCATCAGTGGGCAAACCCAGGACATTAACTTTGGACTTTTAAAGTTGGAGTTCATCATTATATATCCAAGGCAGGGGTTGAGTAGGCAGTTGGAAACACTCCACTATTTTTAGTTTGAGGAAAAGGTCCAGCTGGAAGACAGAAATTTGGAAGCCATCAGCATTTAGATGGCATTTGAGACCTTTTGGTGAGATGATGCTATACAGAGGGTGAGTGTGGATACAGAAGAGACAAAGCCAAGGATGGGGCACCTGGGACAAGAAGACAAGGGGTGGCTAGTGAGAAAGAAATAGGGAGACAGGTTGGCTGCCATGGACACAGTCTTGGGAGGGGGACTGGGAAAGAGGAGGTCAGGGCTGACAGAGAGCCGCAAGCAACAGTGGGGCGTTATCCCTTGATCTAGTAGCATTAGGGTCTTCTCAGCACTTCCTTGCCTGGAAACTATCCTACCGAGCGCACCCGTCTACACCAGTCACCAAATCACCACTGGAAGGGATCACAAAATTGCAGTGAGCAAACTCGGGTTTCCACAGGATGATTTGCAAAAAACCAGACAAAGTACATGGGTCCACCTTGCACAAAAGAAAACATTGCCAAGTAAATTTTTTTTTTTTTTTTAAAAACAACTTTATGGCCAGGCATGGTGGCTCATGCCTGTAATCCCAGCACTTTGGGTGGCCAAAGTGGGCGGATCACCTGAGGTCAGGAGTTTGAGACCAGCTTGGCCAACATGGCGAAACCCTGTCTCTACTAAAAATACAAAAATTAGTTGGGTGTGGCGGCGGGTGCCTGTAATCCCAGATACTTGGGAGGCTGAGGCAGGAGAGTCGCTTGAACCCAGGAGGCAGAGATTGCAGTGAGCCTAGATAGTGCCTCCGCAACCTGGGCAACAGAGTGAGACTCCATCAACATAAATAAATAAATAAATAAATAAATAAACACAACTTTATTGAGCTATAATTGACATACAATAAAATTCCTTTTTTTTTTTTTTTTTTTTTTTTTGAGACTGAGTCTCGCTCTGTCGCCCAGGCTGGTGTGCGGTGGCGCGATCTTGGCTCACTGCAAGCTCCGCCTCCCAGGTTCACACCATTCTCCTGCCTCAACCTCCTGAGTAGCTGGGACTACAGGCACCCGCCACCGTGCCCAGCTAATTTTTTGTATTTTAGTAGAGACGGGGTTTCACCATGTGAGCCAGGATGGTCTCGATCTCCTGACCTCGTGATCCGCCCACCTCGGCCTCCCAAAGTGCTGGGATTACAGGTGTGAGCCACCGTGCCCGGCCAAATTCCCTCATTTTAAGTGTAAGATTTGACTTTTGACAAATGCATGTTGTCGTGTACCCACTGTCACAACTGATATGCAGGATGTTTTCACTACCTTAAAAACCCAAGTAGGAATTAAAAAATATTCTTCCCCCACTCTGACCCACTACTATGGGTTATTTTTGTGCAATGCGTTCGTATCTTGCTTGGTGCAGTGTAAACATCATAGAACCTGAGGCCAGCCGGCTGCCGAAGACTGAGTGTAGCAGTCAGCGTTCACAAAAATTCTGAATCTAAATAGTGCAGAAATAAAGGACTTATTTTATCATTTACATTTTAAATGGATTAACTTACTTCCCGAGTAGGAGTCTGGTTCAGGAAACCTCCCTGATTGTAAACGCTGACAGACAGTTTTTATGAAAGGACATGTTTATCCCCATTGGACTAAGTATCTTTCAGACCAATACAGTTAATGGAATCTTGGTTTGAGTTCGGCCACAGATAACTGGCTGCTCAGGTCCTGGGCTCCATTTTGACAGGACTCCGCTCCCTAACCACTAGGAGACACAACATGGAACTCTCTCCTGGGATGAAGGACAGATCACATCTAGGGCTTCCAAACGGGCACAGGCCACACGAGAAAGCTCAGTAAGGCTCTCTTCAGGAGGTGGAGAGATCCTCTCACAGCTCTTCCGCTTGTGCCTTGCCGGACTCAGAGCAGCTGGGGAGAGAGGAGCTATTTTGATGGGAGGGACGTCCTTCCACCACTGGCCACTCACAGAAGTGACCAGAAGCCTGTCCCCAGGGGCTCTCTCTCCATGGTAGGCCCTGGAATGTGGCTGATGAGCCCAGGTCAGGTGAGCCTGGGGCAGCAGCCCCCAGGTGTCTCTCCTGGGGCCAACCGCTGACCTCCCGGCCTCTGCTCACACCTGCTCAGAACCCGCAGAGCTAAGGCCTCGGGAGAAGAGGCCCTGCAGGTGGTGACAGGGCACACCCATCAGGATGCTGTAGAAGGGGAGTGGGGTTAGCTGTAAGAGTTGGATCCTAAATCAATCGGCGTGAGGTTGAGGCAAATCCCCCCTGCCACTGGAGTCTTTGGAACTTGCCTGGGTGAACATCCCTCGCCTGCCACGTGTCATGGGGTGTAACCTGACATCTCTGTACCTCAGTGGTCTCCTCCATCAAATGAGGGGAACATAACACTCTCACGTGCGTTAACACATGAACGGTGCTGGCTCCCGGCAAGGACTCAGTCAATGCTCTCTTTATGATTATATGAATGTTGTTTAGTGAGGCATGAATGTGACACTGTACACATTGGTGTGTACAGCAGTTCAGCCAGGACTCTGTGGCCGTGGGTGTAACCTTTGTGAGGACAGGAGTTTCTTCCTCTTCCTGGGAGAGGAAAATAGATCTATTTAGCTGAGAGCCTCATGTACGTGATGGTAAAAATCATCCGTGGGTGGGTCAGGCAAGGTGGCTTATGCCTGGAATCACAGCACTTTGGGAGACCAAGACAGGTGGATCACTTGAGCCCAGGAGTTCGAGACCAGCCTGGACAAGCTGGTGAAACCTTGTCTCTGCCAAAAATACAAAAATTAGCCAGTCATGGTGTTGCATACCTACAATCCCAGTTACTTGAGAGGCTAAGGTGGGAGAATTGCTTGAGCCTGGGAGGTTGAGGCTGCAGTGAGCTGAGATCATCCCACTGCACTCCAGCCTGGGTGATAGAATGAGACGTCATGTCAAAAAAAAAAAAAAAAGAAAAAAAATTCATCTCCATATGGCCACAGGTAGGAAATTGAGGTGTGTTTCTCCCAGGGGCATTTGACTACAGTAACAGCCTAATTGGGGCCTGGATGGTGTGATAAATGGAGGGCTGAATGCCCAAGGTTGGTGTAGGGCCATGGACAGCATCCTGGGTCTATCCCTTCCTGCCCTGATAAGTGGTCTCAGTTTCTCCATATGGACTATGATGAGCTTGGATGAAATTATCTCTGGGGTCCATTCTAGCGCCGAAACCCTTGATCTCTTAAGAGTTAGTGCTTAGACTCTCCCCAGGCAGCGTCCACTGGATTTGATAGAGATAAAAATGTGAACAAGTATCTATTTAATACCAACAAGGCCTCAATTTCCCTTAAATTCCTGCTCCAAAGCCAGTTTTTTCCCACAGCTCCGAAGGGCAGAGGAGCATTGCCAGGTGAGCCTCATCAGGCTGGACTCAGCTGCTGGCAAATTGGAAAGTATTCTTTGCTTCAGAAGGTAATGAGAATTCGTTGCCAGGTCGTTAAACTTTGCTCTTTCCTGGAGGCGTGGGGAATTACAACAAGGCACTTTGGAGCAGGCCCGGCCAGTGACTGGGAAGGCCACAGATCCATGTGTGTCCAAAGTGGACAGTCCATCTTTCTTCCTTTTTTTTTTTTTTTTTGAGATGGAGTCTTGCTCTGTCACTTCACTGCAACCTCCACCTCCCAGGTTCAAGTGATTCTCCTGCCTCAGCCTCCCGAGTAGCTGGGATTACAGGCATGCACCATCATGTCTGGCTAATTTTTCTATTTTTAGTGGAAATGGGGTTTCATCCTGTTGGTCAGCTTGTCTCGAAATCCTGACCTCAAGTGATCGGCCTGCCTTGGCCTCCCAAAGTGCTGGGATTACAGGTATGAGCCACTGCGGCTGGCATTTTTCTTTCTTTTTTTCTTCTTTGAGACAGAGTCTCTCTATTGCCCAGGCTGGAGTGCAGTGGCATGACCTTGGCTCGCTGCAACCTCCAACTCCTGGGCTCAAGTGATCTTCCCACTTTAGCATCCCAAGTAGCTGAGACTATAGGTGTGCACCACCACACTCAGCTAACTTTTCATATTTTTGGGAGAGACGGGGTTTCATCATGTTGCCCGGGGTGGTCTTGAACTCCTGAGCTCAAGTGATCCACCCAACTCGGTCTCCCAAAGTGCTGGTGGGATTACAGGTGTGAACCACCATGCCTGGCCTCGTTTTTTGTAAGTCGTGGTAAAATACACATAATGTAAAACTTGCCATTTTAGCCTTTTTTATTTTATATTTATTTATTTATTTTTTTTTTTAGACAGAGTCTCACTGTGTCACTCAGGCTGTAGGGCAGTGGCGTGATCTCGGCTCACTGCAGCCTCGGCCTCTTGGGCTCTGGTGATCCTCCTACCTCAGCCTCCTAAGTAGGTGGGACCACTACGCCTGGCTAATTTTTGTATTTTTTTGTAGAGATGGGATTTCTCCATGTTGCCCAGGGTGGTTTACTCAAGTGATCCATCCGCCTCAGCCTCCCAAAGTGCTGGGATCGCAGGTGTGAGCCACTGTGCTTGGCCTCATTTTAGCCATTTTTAAGTTCAATGGCTTTAAGCGCATTCATACTATTGTGAGGATCATCACACTGTCCATCTCCAGAACTCTTTCTTCTTCTCAAAATGAAGCTCTGAACCTATTGAACAGCTCGCATTCCCATCTGCCCCCAGCCCCTGGCAATCGCCATTCTGCTCTCTGTCTCTATGAATTTGACTATCTTACATACCACATCTAAGAAGAATCAAACATTCTTTGTCATTTCGTGACCTGTTTACTTCACTGAATATAACGTCCTCCAGGTTCATCCATGTGTGAGGATTTCCTTCCTTTGAAGGCTGAATAGTATTTCGTTGCGTGTAGAAAATCACATTTTGCTCACCCACTCTTTGTCAATGGCCATGCGTGTTGCTTCCACTTTTGGCTATTGTGAGTAACACTGCTGTGAACATGGTGTGCAGGTGGAAAGGGCACTTCTTGTGCCTCGTTTCATCGTGTGTCCCTTGCCCCTGCTTGGAGGGGCTGAAATTCCTCTCCCTAGAGTTGGGACTTCTCTCAGATATTGCAGCTCCAGTTTGTTTATTTTCTCAAATATCCGAGTGTCTTCCAGAATGCCACATACAGCACAGAGCAGAGAAGGGATGATTGTGGCTGGGCAAACGGTAAGCCAGGAGCCCCTTAATGTCCATTTCTACCAAAATAGCTTCCTAATGTGATGCTCATCACACACTGTATTAGGATTGGGACTGCATCCTAATGGACCCTCTAGGACACATTAGCCCTATTCTCAACACACCCACTCCCCTTCAAATAGGCACAGATGCTGACCTGTGGAACATCACATAGGAATATTCTTCTGGAGCCTTCAAAGAACTTGGCAGAAACAACTGAGGCTTCGGCTTAGGTTATTTAAATGTTCTTCTTGACAACAGTTGTTCAATAAACTCAGCTAATTCTTCTGGCCGTTTCTGCAGGTCCATGAACGTTTGAGGAGGCACACCTTCCGATTTTTTTTTCTTCCCGGGATTCATGCTTCCTGTTCCCCTAAAAGTAGCACCACATTTTTCAGTTAATTAAATTTAGTTAAAAGAAGGGAAAGTGGGCAAAAGACATGAACTGACAAGGGGAAGTACAGATGGCAAATATGCACACAGAAAGATTTCACCATCATTAGCCATCAGGGAAGTGCAACTTGAAGTGACAATGAGTTATGGCTGCACATCGATCAGAATGGCTAAAATAAAAAATTGCGACATCAGATGCTGGTGAGGATGAGAGAAACTGGCTCACTCATTCCTGGCTGGTGAGTGTGTAACACGGTGCAATCACTCTGGAAAAACAGTTTGATGGCGTCTTTGTAAACTAAATATGTAATTTCCATAGATCCGGCAATTTCACTCCTGGGCATTTATCCCAGAGAAGTGAAAACTTAGGTTCACCCGAAAACCTATACATGAATATTCATAGCAACTTTATTTGTATTACCGCAAACCAAAAATAACCCAAGTGTCCTTTAATGGGTGAGTGGCTAAAGCAACTGTGGTGCAGACATACCGTGGGGTACTGCTCAGCAATGGAAGAGGTACAGACGTATGCAGTAACTCGGATGAATCTCACGGGCATTATACTGAGTGAGAAGTCAGTCCCTAAAGGTACCACACTGTCTCATTCCATTTATATGACATTCTCGAAATAGCAAAATTACGGAGTTGGGGAACAGATAGTGGCTTCCAGGGCTAAGGGATGGAGGAGGGCAGGGAGGTGGGTGTGCTTGTAGGAAGGCAACCAGAAAGATTCTTCTGGAGGAAATGTTCCGAGTCCCGACCGTGGTGGTGGATACAGGATCCTACACCTGATAAAATTGTATAGAACTAAGCGCATGTGCACACACACCAATGAATACACAAAATGAGGATAATTCGAGTAAGATCAGTGCTTTGTATTTTTGTCAATGTTCTTGTGATGTTGTATTATAATTTTGCGAGATGTTACCATTGGGGGAAACTGGGTGGAGGGGACACGGGATCTCTCATCTTTCTTGTATTATTTATTACAACTGCATGTGAATCTGCAGTTATCTAAAAATAAACGGTTTAATTGAAAAACAAGGGAAGGGGCTAAGCCATTAGACTCCTGTTCCTCCCTCTGAGATGAAGTTTGTTTGGCCAGAGGGCAGCACCCACCCATCCTGATTCTCAAGGCGTCCATGAAGTCCCTAAAGAATCAGGAGGATCGCTTGAGCCCAGGAGGTTGAGGCTGCAGTGAGCTATGATCATGCCATTGTACTCCAGCTTGGGTGACAGAGCAAAATCTTGGCTCTCTAAAACGAAAATACATAACTGTAGTGCCTGGTGAACCCCAGTTTAAGGCTTGGGGTTCTTTATGCATGGTGTTGGGGCCTAAGAGCCCAATGTCTTGGTTTAGCATCCAGCTCTGCCCCTTACTGCTGTGTGAGTTTAGGTGAGTCCATTTACCTCTACTCCCCGTCTGTAAAGGGGAGAGCAATACTACCTACCTCACAGGCTGCTGTGAGGGGCAAATGACGTAACACTTGGAAAGGGCTTAGATGGTGCCTGCTGTGTTATCTGGGCGTGATACCCACTACCATACTCTTAACTACCCCTCCCTTTCAGGTCTCCATTTACAAGTGACATGGGCCAAATTAGATGGGGCATTCTGGCATTCAGTTTTTGTTTTTGTTTTTTTTCTCCAAGAGCTGTCATTTAAAAACTGCCAGGGTCACGCTCCCTACTCTTATGTAGCTGGATATAGTAAAGCAATCTGGAGCAGAGATTTTTGGTCTTGAGGAGCCCCTCTCAGTTATGTACATACGAGATCAGGGGGCAAAGGGAACTCCGTCTCTAGATCGGAGTGCCTGGAACACACAGGTGGATTTTATCAGAGATTTTCTGATGGATTGAGGGGGTGCTGACTCCTGCTGATGGGAAATGACAGAAGCCCCGTTAGCAGGCTGAATGGTGGCCCCCAGAAGATATGCCTCCTGGAACCATGAATGTGACCTCATTTGGAACGACGGTCTTTACAGATGCTGCTACGGGGAGGATCTTGAGATGAGACCATCCTGGATTATCCAGGTGGATCCTAAATCTAGTGACAAGTGTCCTTGGAAGAGAAGAGTAGGGGAGAGACATAGGAAGGTCATGTGGTCACAGAGGCAGAGGCTGGAGTGAGCCAAGACATAAGCCAAGGAGCACCCAGGATTGCTGGAAGCTGCTGAGCCAGAGGGAAGCAGGGGCCAGATCCTCCGTCACAGCATCCCGGAGAAGTCACCCCCACCCATGCCTTGATTTCAGACTTCTGGGCTGGAGAACTGGGAGAGAATAGAGTTCTGTTGTTTGAAGCCATCCAGTGTGTGGTGCCTTCTGCTAGCAGCCCCGGGAAACCTCCGATTTCCTGCAGCTGGCTTCCCGGCCTGGGAGGGGCATCCTGAACCGGAGGCCCATGCTCAACACTGGGCTCTACGTGGAGTTTGGGATCCACTGGCTTTCGTGTGGGCCCCCTTCAGGGAAGGGCTGAGCCTGGGAGTAGGGGTCAAGACCTGTCACCTGGAACCTGAGCAGGACTCACCTTGACAGAGAGGGGCCCCGAAAGAGGAGACCCTTCTCGCTCTGGAAAAGAACTGCTACAGACAGGCAGGAGGTTGGACAGACAAGGGCCCAGCAGTGGAGACAAAGGCCAGCACCATGGGAAAAGGTCTGGCTGAATGCAGGGCGGCCTCAATGGCATATGACCTTGCCCTCCTATCAGTGAAGACAATGTGTGTGCAAAGCATCATATGCACACTTGTTCACTTGTTTACGCGGCGTATAGATGGACTGTGGCTGACACATGTGGTTGGTGTTTAAAAACTTCACTTCTGGCCGGGTATGGTGGCTCACCCCTGTAATCCCAGCACTTTGGGAGTCCGAGGCGGGTGGATCATGAGGTCAAGAGATCGAGAAAATCCTGGCCAACATGGTGAAACCCTGTCTCTACTAAAAATACAAAAATTAGCTGGGCGTGGTGGTGCATGCCTGTAGTCCCAGCTACGAGGGAAGCTGAGGCAGGAGAATCACTTGAACCCAGGAGGCGGAGGTTGCAGTGAGCTGAGATCGCACCACTGCACTCCAGCCTGGCCACAGAGTGAGACTGTCTCAAAAAAACAAAAAGCAAAAACAAAAAACTTCACTTCTTCCCTTTTTTGATAGACAATTGAATATAAGTAAAAGTTTTAGTATCTCCTCTGTATATCCCAAGGGACTATTGCGAGCACCCGTGAGGTTCACGCACTTCCCTTCAGAGCCCACCGTTGAATGGATGGATGGGATTCTTTAGCTCCAGTTTCTATCAGCGTAGGAGAGGCGATATATTCTGGATATTTGTCCCTGCCCAAATCTCACTTTGAATTGTAATCTCCGGTGTTGGAGGTGGGGCCTGGTAGGAGGTGGCTGCATCAGGGGTGGGTTTCTCATGAATGGTTTCCACCATCTCCTTGGGACTGTCCTCAAGACTGTGAGTGAGTTCTTGCGAGATCTGATCGTTTAAATGTTGTTTAGACATCTCTCCTACTTCGTCTCTCTTGCTCTTCTCCTGCCATGTGAGACACCTGTTCCCCTTTCCCCTCCACCATCATTAGAAGCTCCCTGAGGCCTCCCCAGAAGCAGATGCCAGTGCCACGCTTCCTATACAGCCTGCAGAACCATGAGCCAAGTAAACCTCTTTGCTTATAAATTACCCAGTCTCAGATATTTCTTTATAGCAATGCAAGAACACATTCATATGACATGTCACTGGAGGGAGGTGAGTGGGTTCTAAGAGATGCACAGACTTGGCCTTCAGGCACATGGGCTCCCCTAGTGAGGAAGTCAGTTGCCCATTTTTAACTGTTTTTAACAATAAGAGATGAGGACTCCTTTGGAGTGAGAGGCTTTGCAGACAATCATATCTCGCTAGAATTTTGTATTTTTTGTTTTCATTTTGTTAGTTTTCTCCCTCCCTCCCTCCCTCCCTAGTTCTTTCTTTTTTTCTTTCTCTTTTTTCTTTTTCTTTCTTCTCTTTCTTTTTTCTTTCTTTCCTTCTTTTCTTTCTTTCTTTCCTTCCTTCTTTCTTTCTTTTTCTTTCTTTCTTCTTCTTTCTTTCTGTCTCTGTCTTTCTCTTTCTTTCTTTCTCTTTCTTTCTTTCCTTTTCTTTCTTTCCTTCTTTCTCCCTTTCTCTCTTTCTTTCCTTTTCTTTCTTTCCTTCTTTCTCCCTTTCTCCCTTTCTCTCTTTCTCTCTTTCTCTCTTTCTCTCTTCTCTCTCTCTCTCTCTCTCTCTCTCTCTCTCTCTCTCTCTTTCTCTCTTTCTCTCTTTCTCTCTTTCTCTCTTTCTCTCTTTCTCTCTTTCTCTCTTTCTCTCTTTCTCTCTTTCTCTCTTTCTCTCTTTCTCTCTTTCTTTCTTTCTTTCTTTCTTTCTTTCTTTCTTTCTTTCTTTCTTTCTTTCTTTCTTTCTTTCTTTCTTTCTTTCTTTCTTTCTTTCTTTCTTTCTTTCTTTCTTTCTCCTTCAGCCTCCCAAATAGCTCGGATTACAGGTGCATGCCACCACACCTGGCTAATTTTTGTATTTTTAGTTGAGACCAGGGTTCACCCTGTTGGCTAGGCTGGTTTTGAACTCCTGACCTCAGGTGATTCACCCACCTCAGCCTCCCAAAGTGTTGGGATTACAGGAGTGAGCCACCGCGCCTGGCCAGTGTAGTTACTTTCTACTTAGGTCAAGTGAGACTGGTCTTTTTGTTTAAATTAGTTATTTTTTTAGACAGAGCCTCACTCTGTTGCCAGGCTGGAGTGCAGTGGTACAATCTTGGCTCACTGCAACCTCCACCTCCTGGGTTCAAGTGATTCTCCTGCCTCAGCCTCCCAAGTAGCTGGGATTACAGGTGCCCACCATTGTGCCTGGCTAGTTTGTATCTTTAGTAGAGACGAGGTTTCCCCATGTTGGCCAGACTGGTCTCAAACTCCTGACCTCAGGTGATCCACCTGCCTCGGCCTCCCAAAGTGCTGGGAATACAGGCATGAGCCACGGTGCCTGGCTGAAACTGTTAATTTGGAAATAAAAGCAATGCAGTCATATTCTCAATCAAAATTATAGCATTCAATGTTCTTGGTTACCTAAGCAAACACAGGTGATAGGAGCCAGAAAAAATTAAAATAAATGAGAAAAACAGAGCCAGGCATGGTGGCTGATGCTCGTTATCCCAGCCTTTTGGGAAGCTGAGGCGGGAGAATTGCTTGAGACCAGGCATTCGAGACCAGCCTGGGCAACACAGAGTGACCCTATCTGTACAGAAATTAAAAATTTAGCCAGGTGTTGTGGAGCACTCCTGTAGTTCCAGCTACACGGGAGGCTGAGACGTGTCCATTTAAATTCTTTGTCTGTTTTTTTTAAGTGGATTGCTTACCTTGTCATTATTGAGTTTTAAATATTCTTTATATATTCTAAGTATAAGTCCCTTATCAGATACATGATTTACAAATATTTTCTTCTATCCTGTCGGTTGTTTTTCCACTTAACTTTTTTTTTTTTTAATGTTATTAGGTGTGTTTGTTTATATCTACTTAAAGCAACAGAAAAGCAGCAAAATAAAAATCAGTAAAGTTGTACATTTTGAACATTCAGATTCTTAGATCTGGGATGAATCTTGGACTAGTCAGATGACTGGTTTTGGAGACTAAGCAACTGAGGTTTGGGGAGACCGAGTCTTGCCCGAGGTCTGTCTGTGCCTGTTGGTGGCAGGATTGGGCTTCACTGTTCTGTGTTTTTTTACCGTCCTTCTTTCCTGCTTCTTGTTTTTGTTGCTTTAGATAAAACATATGTTCCCTTTTATTTATTCTTAGTTTAAGGAATTATCTCTGGCTGATAACCTGTAGGGTTTTACTCAAACTGGTCAGTAGGAAGATTTTAAAAATGTTTTTCTTTTTTTTTTTTTTCTTTGAGACAGAGTCTTGCTCTGTTGCCCAGGCTGGAGTGGTCATGTGATTATAGCTCATTGCAGCCTTGAACTCCTGGCCTCAAGTAAACCACCCAATGTCTGGGAATATGGCATGAACCACCCCATCTGGCCTAAAAAGTGGTTTTCTTTGTGTCTGTTTCTACATCTATTTCCCTTTCACCAATTATGCAAGCAATGACTTGTTTCCTGCAAGACATAAAATCAAAGCATCTGGAAGTATTTTAGTTATTTTTTCTTTTTTTTCTTTTTTTTTTGTATGTGTGTGTGTATGTGTATTTGAATCTTCACATAAACACAGATGAACTTGACTTGTCAAAGAAATTCCATGTTCTGGTGCATCTATATTTTAACAAAAGACCATTTGGGTTCCTTGCCTTTTTGCCGTCATGTACCCCTGTTTTTAAAATTATTTTCTCATATAGCCAGGAATGGGGAAGGCATGTCTAATGTCCATTTCTGACTCTGGCTTCAGTTACTTCTGAGAAATGGTGTGTCAAATTACAGGACAGTCAGGTCATGAAAGAGCATGGCCAATTCTTTGGGCTAGCACCATACACCTGGCCTAATAGATCACTCTGTCAGCTCCTGACATTTGGCGTCTGAACTTTGCCCATAGAGGTGAGTGATGGGTGAGCAACCACTCTCTGGTGTGGAACGCATTGTTGTCTCTATACTTATCAGGGAACCCAAGCGCGGTGCCAATGCTTAACCCTGAATATTTAGAGCGGTGGGATAAAAAACTTGGACAGACATAGGTTTGTACTAATGGAAACAGGACTGTGATGTTGGGACCGATAGGAGAAGTAGGTTATCCCTTTTCCACAAGGTGGGCCCAACGACTGCAAGTAGGGACAATGATCGCATATGGCACCATGGGCCACAGGAACTGGAGCCATGACATTCCTGAAAGGCCACCAGTGTTTATCTGCAGCCATATGGCCCGTTGCCACTTAGGCCAGTGTCTTCACTTAATTTTACAAACATAAATGACACCCAGCTCAATCAGTTATCCTGCCCATGCATCTGCTCAGACATAAGGACAATCACGAGAAAGCATATGGATAGGTCAGTGAAACTGAATCCTAACCTCAGGGCTTCCCTTGGAAGTACCTGGCAGAGGCTGTTGGAATGTGTACACCTAGGCAAGCCCAGGGTTTTGGACATGTGGACACAGACACACATGTACACATGCGTACACATGCACACACACCCATGCTATCACACCTTGGAAGCATTAAACCTCAAACACAAATACAAATCTAAATGTATGATACTTTCATGATAGGGAATCAGAAAATACACAGAAACAGAAAATTATAAAACTACAAATAATCCTATATTCCTGTAATAACCACATTAATATTTTTCCTTTATGACCTTTTCAAAGATAGCATCATACTTAACGTGTTTTGTAACACTCCTTTTCATCGAATCATATATCACGGAATTTAAAATCAATAATAGAAAGAATAGATAATTTGGTAAACAGTATTGGGATGAATGACTTCCTTCACTGGAAAAGAAGTACAGTTAGATTCTTAACTAAGAGCACGCATATAAATATATTCCAGATGTAGTAACTAGATTTTAAATAAAACTATAAAAGTAATAAAGTAAAATAAAGGAAAATTTTAAAAACTTTAGAGTGGGAAAATGAACAAATCTGATTAGGTAAAAATGACAGATATTTGTATGCAGATATTTGTATGTGGAATCAAAAGACAAAAGACAGACTAGGAGAGAACATTTAGAGTTTATAAAACAACCAGAAAGAGTAATACTTTCAACATATTAAGAGGTACTCTAAGCTAATAAGACAAGGATATTCACACAATATTCCAGAATATAGAAAAAAAGTTCAATCTCTATGAAAGTGAACAAGAAGCAAATTAAAACAAATTAAATTATTGCTACAGCAATATCTCTCCAGGTCTGAAATTTGCTGAGGAAGCAGTAAGGAGGAGGGTATTTCAAAGATAAAATTCACAGGCTCCTGCTTTAAGGAAATTGGTTTATTATACCGCATTTTATAGAAGATTTTTAAAAAGTTCTTGGATAATGAGCACTAAAGTTGGCATGTATTGCTATAGGCAAAGTGAGAGCCAGGGTGTTGACTGCTGGGAAGACCCCGGCATTCTGAGTGTTGTCTTTGCAAGACAGTTTTCCTGAGCGGAATACCAGCTTCCTCCAGGTCCTGCTGACTGGGGAATGGATTTTACTGTATTTTATTTTATTTTATTATTTATTTATTTATTTTTTTTGAGATGGAGTTTCATTCTTGTTGCCCAGGCTGGAGTGCAATGGCGTGATCTCAGCTCACCACAACCTCCGCCTCCTGGGTTCAAGTGATTCTCCTGCCTCAGCCTCCCGAGTAGCTGGGATTACAAGCGTGCACCACCACACCTGGCTAACTTCATATTTTCAGGAGAGATGAGGTTTCTCTATATTGGTCAGGCTGGTCTTGAACTCCTGACCTCAGGTGATCCACCTGCCTTGGCTTCCCAAAGTGCTGGGATTACAGGCGTGAGCCACTGCTCCTGGCCGGGAATGGATTTTAAATGGCAAGTGCTACTGAGCTTTGTAGAACCCAATTGCCTCTCAGCCACCATATCTGATCCATCTCCATTAGGTTCCAGTTACTGTCAGTTACTGTCCTCACTTTAGCAAATGCCTGAGCACCAGTGACTCAGTACGCTTGAAATGAGCAAACTCAGGGACCCTATGGAGCCTTGGTGTTTCAGCTGTCAGGGTACAAATCCATTGTGGCGTGGACTCCACCAGATGAATGGTGAATGTCTTAGTCTGTTCTGTGCTGCTACAACAGAATACCTGAGACTGGGTAATTTATAAAGAATAGAAATGTATTTCCCACAGTTCCGGAGGCCAGGAAGTCCAAGATCAAGGCTCTGACATCTGGTGTCTGGTGAGGGCCTTCTGGCTGTGTCCTCTCATGGTGGAAGGTGGAAGGGCAGGTGAGACAAACTCCCTTTGCCACGTCCTTTTATAGGGGCAGCTAATCCTGTTCATGTGAGAGGAGTCCCCATGGCCTAATCACCTCTTAAAGGCCCCACTTCTTAATACTATCACCTTGGCAACCCCTGAATTTTAGGGGGGACACATTCAAACCATAGCAGCTATCAAGCCATGGAAAGGCAATTCAGTCGGCAGCTTATATATTACGTCCTAGCTGCTCCCAGGCATGGTCCATTCATAAGGGGCCTCTGGCTGTTTGTCTGGTGGCAAGAACGTCCACAATCTTCTTCAGTTTCTCCTCTTTCTGATTTTCAGTGAATAAGACTGGGTGTCTAAACAGAACTTCTGAAATCTTAATGTGCATTTGAGTCACCTGGGGATGTCATAAACAGCACATTCTGACACAGTAGGTCTGGGCTGGAGGACGTGATCCTGTATTTCTAAGAGCGTTTATGGGGACCTGCAGCATCAATATCACCCAAAGACTTGTTAGAAATGCAGTATCTTGGGGTCCTACCTTGACCCACTGATACATAATCTGCATATTAACATGAGCCCCAGGAAAGTCAAAAGCACATCCAACACCAAGAGGCGCTGCTCAGGGGGAGGGTGCAGCATGGCACATGTGGGATCCTGGAGCTGCAGGCGAACATCTCTCAGGCAACCAGTGCCTCGTGTTCTGCCAGGGGCCCTCCCATGCACTGGGGCCCTAGTCAGTTTCTTTAAGCCCAGTCCGGATCTTCCATCATTTTTGCTTCCAGGCGACATGCACGATCCACTGCTCTCTCTTCGTGGTGTCTCCTGATGACATCTGCAGGGGCCCCCTGTGAACTCTTTCTAGTTAACAGGCATCTCTTTTGTGCAGTGAGCCTTCCTCTCCCCACTTACCAGCTGTGTCTGCCCTGCAATCCTAGGGGCCCCGGACAGAGATGGGGTCCAGTGGGCAGGGTCTGAGGACGTTTTATTGACCTGCAGCTGTCCGAGAGCTCTCTGGGCGGTTGCAACGTGAGGCCACATCATGCCGTCCCTGCCAGCGCTCCTCCCCCTCACGGCTGTCGGGTGCTGGGCTCCCGGGGTAAAGTGCGGGGAGAGAGAATCTTAGGAGGTTTATTGGCCTAATAATGCCAGCAGGACACCCTGGATGATAGCGGTGTCATGTCCTCAACTTGTATCCAAGAAACCAGCTTTCAAGAAGATTTTATTGGCCCCAATATATTCACATCAGCCTTCCTCTCCTGACCCAGCTCCTCTTATCACCCTGACAATCTCCATTCCACAGGGACTCACCCAGGCAACAGGAGGAGGACTTGGAAACTCCATCTTGTTCAAGGGGCCCTTGCACGTCTTTCCACAGTCAATGGAAGTCATTAGGATGTCACATTTCCAATCAGACATGTCACCCCACCCCACAGTGAAACCAAATCAGATATGTCAACTCAAGTGTATGTGCATGCCCTGGATGTGGCGGGGATGGCGGTTTGGTAAGGTCAAAATAACTGTCATATTCTAATATAACTGGCCAAGACAAAGATAAAGTCGTGGACAAACACACATTTATTTAGCTTTGGGGAAGGCATGTCAGATCCCTCATTCTAATAAGGAGAGAAGAAGGGGTCGATGTCAAATTTTCCATTCCTAAGCATTTCTTCCACATTCACTCAAATACGAAGCCTGTCTGGTTAATATCACACCTCTTCAGACATCGGCTCTTGCAGCCTTAACTTGCTAGTCTTATCCTGTGTGTAAATTATCACAGAGGCTCAAAGAGGTTATGTCTGTCCCACTGTATAATCCTCTCCCGTTCTGCCCCCGCTTCTTACACCATTGCAGCCCCGTTCTGTAATAAAGTGAGGGAAACGTTAGGAGGGTGGGGCGGGGTGATTGTGGGATGGAGTCTTCACTTGACCATCAGAGAGGTTTGTCCTCAGAGTCAGGTCCTTCCTCCTCACGTGAGTCCTTCCATCCCATGCACACAGTACTGCCCACACTAAGCAGTCCTGTCCCTAGGGTTTTTGAGATTCAGGGTGGACACTTTCCGGTGGATTCGTCAATTCGTGGATTGTCGGTGCTCAGGACTTGCCTCTTCCACATCTGGCAGGAGAAGAACCCGTACAGAGCACGCATCTCAAGCAGACCCCCTGGCTCCTGAGACAGTGCCCCAGGCTTAGAGGCACGTGGGAGGTGGAGCCTGCAAAAACACCATCCAAAGGAGAGGGGAGGCCGCGAGGAGGGAGATGGCAGAGGCCAGTGCCTGCAGATCCCTGTCCCTGAGCCAGGGCTGTTTGAGCCACTCCCTTTAAAATGCTATTTTTAAAGCTTATTTTTAAGCCTCACAGTGACTTGTCAAGACAGCAACTTCCTGGCCTCCTTGCAGTTAGAAGGCCCTCTCCCCATTGCCCATTTTTGATTTAATTCTGGTGTTTTCCTGCAGCCCAGCTCAGCATCCTAACAGTGGCCCAAAGGGTGGTGGCAGGGATGTCCTCTAGGATCATCTAAGGCAGGGGGTGTGAGGATGCCAGACTCTTTCAGCAACATTCTATGGAGCTGCCTTTCAGAAATGTTCATCCCACCAGTGATGAGGGCATGGAATTAAAATCTAATGGAAGCATTTTCCCTACTCTCAATGTATTTGGAGTTCATTTCAGCTTTTCCGTGACAATAACTTCCCTGCTGCTTTCTTCTTCCCTTTTGCGTCTGGTGTGGCTGGGAGGTCCTGGGGCCTTTTAAATGCACAATGACACAGGTGTCCTCATATGCTGTGGGGGCACAAGCATCGTAGTGTGCTTGCAGTGACACAGGCGTCCGCATGTGCTTGCAGTGACAGGCATTGTGGTGTGCTTGCAGTGACACAGGTATCCTCATGTGCTTGCAGTGATGCAGGCATCCTTGTGTGCTTGCAGTGACAGGCATCGCGGTGTGCTTGCAGTGACACAGGCATCCTCATGTGCTTGCAGTAACAGGCATCATGGTGCGCTTGCAGTGACACAGATGCCCCTTGTGTGCTTGCAGTGACAGGCATCGTGGTGCACTTGCAGTGACACAGGTGTCCTCATGTGCTTGCAGTGATGCAGGTATCCTTGTGTGATTACAGTGACAGGCATCGTGGTGTGCTTGCAGTGACTCAGGCATTGCCGTGTGCTTGCAGTGACTCAGGCATTGCCGTGTGCTTGCAGTGACACAGGCATCCTTGCATGCTTGCAGTGACACAGGCATCGTGGTGTGCTTGCAGTGACTCAGGCATTGCCGTGTGCTTGCAGTGACACAGGCATCCTTGTGTGCTTGCAGTGACACAGGCATCCTTATGTGCTTGCAGTGACACAGGCATCCTTGTGTGCTTGCAGTGACACAGGCATCCTTGTGTGCTTGCAGTGATGCAGGCATCGTGGTGTGCTTGCAGTGACTCAGGCATTGCCATGTGCTTGCAGTGACTCAGGCATCGTGGTGTGCTTGCAGTGACGCAGGCATTGCCGTGTGCTTGCAGTGACACAGGCATCCTTGTGTGCTTGCAGTGACGCAGGCATCGTGGTGTGCTTGCAGTGACGCAGGCATCGTGGTGTGCTTGCAGTGACTCAGGCATTGCCGTGTGCTTGCAGTGACGCAGGCATCGTGGTGTGCTTGCAGTGACGCAGGCATCGTGGTGTGCTTGCAGTGACTCAGGCATTGCCGTGTGCTTGCAGTGACGCAGGCATCCTCGTGTGCTTGCAGTGACGCAGGCATCGTGGTGTGCTTGCAGTGACTCAGGCATTGCCGTGTGCTTGCAGTGACACAGGCATCCTTGTGTGCTTGCAGTGACGCAGGCATCGTGGTGTGCTTGCAGTGACGCAGGCATCGTGGTGTGCTTGCAGTGACTCAGGCATTGCCGTGTGCTTGCAGTGACGCAGGCATCGTGGTGTGCTTGCAGTGACGCAGGCATCGTGGTGTGCTTGCAGTGACTCAGGCATTGCCGTGTGCTTGCAGTGACGCAGGCATCCTCGTGTGCTTGCAGTGACGCAGGCATCGTGGTGTGCTTGCAGTGACACAGGCATCCTTGTGTGCTTGCAGTGACGCAGGCATTGCCGTGTGCTTGTGACACAGGCATCCTCGTGTGCTTGCAGTGACGCAGGCATCATGGTGTGCTTGCCGTGACAGGCATCATGGTGCACTTGCAGTGACACAGGTGTCCTTGTGCGCTTGCAGTGATGCAGACGTCCTCATGTGTTTGCAGTGATACAGACATTGTGCTGTGCTTGCTCTGCCAACTGAAAAGTGACCTGGGAGAGGGTGGAACCAGCCAGTGTCTGGGTTCCTCTGAAGGCATTTACAGACATTGACAATTCAGGAAATGTCTGCAACCAGGCCTTGCTTCTCTCAGTGTGGAACACACCTGCCTTTGGGCAGTTCCTCTGATGGCAGGAATGATTGACAGGCATCCTCTGCTGGGGGTGTCCATCATCGAGGAGATGGGCTGGCAGGAGGCTGTGTCCCCTGGTCTGTGACTTTTATTCTTCACCATCTTCTGCGTGTGTGAGCCTCCACGTAGCTGTGCCACTTTTGGGAACCTACCCAGCAGACCCAGATGCAGCAATTCACAGAGGTCTCTGCGTGGGGATTCTTGTGGCACAGTTGTGAGTGGCCCAGGTGGGCAGCTGTGGCAGCTCACGCTAGCACTGCTGTGTGATAGTGAGCCCTCTGTGGCCAGTGTGGGAGCTCTGCCTTCCATCCAGAAGGAACATGCAGCATTTGTCCTTCTGTGCTTGGCTAATTCCACTTAACATGGCATCCTCTAGGCTCATCCACATTGTTGCAAAGGAATTCATTGAGTTTTATGGTGGAATAGTATTCCGGCTGTGTATATACCACATTCTTTTAATCCATCCCTCCGTAGATGGACGCTTGGGTTGATTCTACACCTTGACTATTGTAAACAGTGCTGCAATGAACACAGGAGGGCAGGTCTCAGACCACCACACTGTACCCCATAAATATGCACAATTATTATCCAACAGTTAAAATAAAACTCAAAGCAATGAAACAACAACTACAATGAAGGAACAAGTGCTTCTGCTACAGGGGAGCTGTGAGCGGGAGCCTCCAGCTGTTGGGACCTCTGGCGTCCACCTTTAAGCCAAAGTCTTTCTCTTCCTTTCTGGGCAGCACCTGGCAGGTGGTGAGAAGCCAAGAGAGAAGGTTGGTGGCTGATGACCAGGTGAGACCCACAAGAGAGGCATCAGAATACACGTGTTACCTGCACTGTGCGTTTCCTACAGGACATAAGCAGCCGCACAGTGGCTGAGAACTCCCTCGTGGTGGCTCCCTGCTCCAGGCACTCCCTGAGTCTGCACTGTGCCCTGGCCCAAGTCCAGCCCTGTCAGTCCACACTTCAGAACCACACCGTGCGTCACAAGGTCGATAGCTACTGGGGCCTCGCACAAAATTGGCCCAGTGAAAATGTTCATTAAATGAGTGTTTCTTTCAGGCCTAATCACCCTTCCTTCCCTTTCCACCAAGGCCAACCCCTCCCGAGAGGTTCCAGGGTCCCAAGGAAGGGACATCCCGTTTACTCACAGAGGCATCCTGTTTACCCACAGGTGGCCATTGCCTGTGAGCATTTGCAGAATGGGTGGGAAGGCAGGGGCGGGAGGACGTGTGGAGGTCCCCCTAGCAGGCTCAAAACAGACATTCTTGGCATTCTTTAAATATTTGTCCAACATTTACTTATTGGAGATGGCGAATAGCTTATTTCCTGTTAGCAAATAAATATACTCATCCACAAAATGCCACGTCTCCATCTTTATATTTAGAATAAGAGATTTCTCACACACATGGGTCATCCTAGAGCATGTTCTTAATCTGGAATTGATGGAGAGCGGTGCCTGCAAGTCTCCACTTGAGGGCACTGTGACCCCAGTGTTGTGTTGGTGTCCCTTTCAACTGGACCCCTGGGCAGGTGCCCAACGGTCCATCTCCTCATCCAGCTCTCACTGTGCTCCTGGAGGACGGAGGGATGTTTCCAGCCTCACCAAGGAGGGAGGCCTTGAGCTGAGTGACTGGCATCTCTGCTTGGGCACCCTTGGCCACCGGAGGACCGATGCTGGTGAGAAGAGCTAGTGGAAATCCCCGCAGGGCCGGCAAGCTCTCTGGTGCTGCCCTGCACCCGCGCCTGCCCACAGTTTGATCAGTGATGGGTGCAGGAGAGGCTGGGTCCACCTTCCTCACAAAGCAAAGGGTGTGGGGCAGCCTGGCCACCAGCAAGGTCACTGCTAAGCCTAGGAGGACAGGCCCATGAAGCTGCAGTGGGCATCCTTTGCTGTCTGGTTGCCCCCTTTGCCTTGGTTGACCCTGGAAAGATCTACACTCCTCCCTTTCCTGGACCCAGGAGAAAAGGCAGGAGCTGGCTTCACCACGGCCCAAGGTATCCCAAATCCAGATGCTAAGCATTTGGAGGACAACACCGAAACATCTGCAGAAGAAACCCAGTCCTGGCAGTCCAGAAGTTCCTCCCCAACTGGACATGGCACTGCCATGCCCCAGAGACATACAGGAAACCTCGACGGTTCCGGTTTCATCAGCTCGTTATTATCAGCATTATTTAATCCTGGTTGTGCCTTAATCCTTTCCCCTGTGTATGTGTGAGTATGTATTATGCAAGATTCAAAGTCACTCGATGTCATGAGGAAAATAAAGACTCTGCATAGAGCAGAAATAATTTGCACAACCAACTTGCGGTAGAGTGTTCTCAAATGAACTCCAGTGGTCCCTGGGCTTTCAGAGGGCCAGGCAGGCACCACCGTCGAAGGGCTGCGTAACAAAAGGCCCTGGCTGGGTGCATTATAATTTGCTCCAACCAGTTCCAAAGTACTCAGATTTCCAGTGATATGAAGAGAAATACTAATGTCACAGGACGTGGGCATTGTGCCTCATATAAATACACACACAAAAGCTAGGCGAGGGTATTTTGGATGTCTTGTTGGGGAGGATATAATTAAATTTCCCTTAGAGAACACTCTGAAGTCTGTGGCTCACTGTTTTATATAAAAGTAACTTCCCCATTTGCCGATCTGTCAGTTTTAGAATTCTAGCCAATTGGGAAAGTTGCTGAGGGAGAATCAATTAGTTTCCACTTGGAGTAAAATCTATCTTTCAAGAGGGAGCTATCACGCCTGCTCTGGCTGTTTGAGTCAAGCATCAACCAATCTCACCTTCTGGGACGACACACTGTGCTCAAGGAGCCTTGGGGGTCCCTTGGCCAAGTGCAGTTCTCTGCATAGCCCCCAGGTGTGTGCTGTGGGGAGGCATCGGTTTCCAGCTGGTATCAGCTTCCACCCAGGCCTCACTGCCACACAATGAGATCTCCCCACCCCTCTGAGCCCCACGCACATGGGAGCCTGGCCGGCAGGGCAAGCGCCGCACCTGGGTGGGTTGTGTTGGAGGTAGCAGCTGGTGGTGCTCACTCCACAGGGTCGGAGGCAGTGGGCAGAGCGCAAGCTTCCTGTGAGCTCGGGAATCTGCTGGCAGTCCTGTGTCTACCAGTTTCTCCCGATCCCAGGGAAGAGGCTCACAGTGGGGCCTTGCTCCTGTGTCTTATCAAGAGCAAGCCTTGTCTTTCACCTTCTCTGTCTCATTCCGGTCACATTTCTCCAGACATGGCCAGAACTGACCTTGCTCTGCATCCAATATTCCTGTTTTCTTAGGATCCTGGAGGTCTGATGGTTGCTGTGGTAGCAGAGGGTGGTCCCAGTGAAGCAGATATTGGGGTACTAGGTTCAGAGCAGAGATAGTGCAGAGCACAAAGGGAACCAGCCAGGACAGGCAACACTGTGGGCTTGGCCAGCTGGATAGGGGTGTGTGTGTGTGTGTGTGTGTGTGTGTGTGTGTGTGTGTTGGGGTGGTTATTGGGCTCACTTTTGTTTCACTGGGTCTCCTCTTTGAGAAAAGCTCATGCTTAGACACGCGATCCTAGGCTTTGGAGTGCGACAGGATGCTAAGCCAGGCTGGAGAGAGCAGCGGCTGCTAGTAGGGAATGCAGGTGAGGTTTGCAAAGGATGAAACTGTGCAGCCCCTTTTCCTCCTATTTCTTCTCCCCTAGTGTTTTCATTCTACAGCTATGTTAAGGTGATGTGTCTCTTCACTTTCCAGGCCATTGTTCAGCTAAGTAGATACAAGCTTTTGTATTGTTTTCTATAATATTTTAAATCATTAATTGATTCCTTAAAACTCACATTTTCCATTGTTCAACAGGTTCACTTTTGAAAAACCTATCCTAAGATTCCAGATGTGCTCCCTAAGGACATATAGAGATAAGGATTTAGTACAAAAATTAAAATTAACATCAGGACTGAGACACCACTGAATCTGCTTTTCCACAGTTACTCAATTTATGGAACTTTCAAAGCCATTTCAGTCTACCATGCCTTCACACAGAGCATTATAGTAGGCCAAACCTCCATTTTTGAATCATGACCTAATTTCTTTTAATTTACGTGTGTACATCATAGTTCTTAAATATATATATATTGTATTCTAATTGCAAATGTAGTATGTATTATACAGGAAAAGCCTGTAAAGTGACAAAGAAAATAAGCATTCCCATGACTGATTTTGATATATGCCCCTCTAATTCTATATGCACATAAGTATAGCCTGAAATGCATAATGATAACTATATTTCATACTTGGAGATTAAGGAAAATCTTAGTACCTATCGAGAGATAGATTTTCAGAAAAAATTGTATAGGTCTAAATCTATATAGTGAAAAGGAAAAAGGGTAAAAATTAATGAGTTAACTATCCTCAAGAAGTTAAGAAAAATAGCAGCAAGTTAAATCCCAAGAAATAGAAGGAAAGAAATGATAGAGATAAGAGTAGAAATTAATAAAGTAAAAAAATTACTATAAAGACAGCCATCAAATCAAAAAATTGGCTCTCTGAATTTTTATTTTTAAAGGAAAGATAAAGCCCTGATGAAACTGATCGAGGGAAAAAAGAGAAAAGGCACAAATAACTAACATCAAAGAATTAAAAACAGAACAACATTTCAGGTCTTACAGGTATTAAAGCTAAGAAGAACATATAGTAAAAAACTTTATGCTGATAAATTTGAAAATCTAGATGAAATAGAGAAATTCCTTAAAAAACACAACTTACCAAAACTGACACTAGAAGAAATAGAAAATCTGAATAGTCTTAAATTCATTAAGAAATTAAAATCCTTTCTATACAGATGGATTTACTCATGAATGCTACTAAACCTTTAAGAAAATATAATACTAATCTTACAGAAACTCTTGCAAAGAACAGAAAAAGAAAGAATATTTTGCTACTGATTTTATGAGGTCTTGATATAAAGACCTAACAAAAATATTACAAGAAAGTTATAAAACAAGTCTCATTTAAGAACATAGATGCAAATATTCTAATATTCTAAGCCAAATATTACTAAATAAAATAAAATTATATACAAAAAAATACACTATAAACATAACTTTGTACGTGAAAATGCAACACTGGTTTAACCATTATCAATCAATCAATTATTACATATATATCAGGTAAAAAATTGTGACAATACCAAATGCTGATGAGGATGTGGAGAAACTGGATCATTCATACGTTGCAGCTGGGAATGTAAAATGGTACTACCATTATGGAAGACGGTTTGACAGTCTTGACAGTTTCTTATAAAGCTAAACATACATAAAACCAGCAATTGCACTCTTGGGCCTTATCTCAATTTTTCACTGAAAAACATATTCATACAAAAGCCTATACAGAAATCCTCATAGCAACTTTATTTGTAACAGCTAAAACTTGGAATGAGCCCAGATGTCCTTCAACAAGTGAATGGTTAAAAAAACTGTGATGAATCCATACCATAAAATACTATCAAACAATAAAAAGCCATGAACCTTTAATACATGCAACAACATGGGACTTATTCCCATGGAATTATGCCGAGTGAACAAAGCCAATCCTAAGAGGTATCGAACTGTTTATTCCATTTATATAACATTTTTAATATGATGCAATTTTAGAAATGGAGGACAGATTCTTGGTTGCCAAGGGTTAAAGGAAGAGGAGTAGGAGGGAAGTAGATGTGGTTAGAACCGGGCAGCATGAGAGATCCTTGTGGGGTTGGAATTGTTCTTCTGTATCTTGGCTGTGCTCGTGGATACACAAACCTGAAAAGATGATAAAACTTAATACATACATATATACACACACAAATGAGTACAAGGAAAACTGTGGAAATCTGAATAAAATTGGTATATTGTATCAGTGATATTATACTATAATTGTGCAAAATGTTACCATTGGGGGAGATTGGGCAAACCTATGCAGAATCTCTCTGTATTATTTAAGTATGTGAATCAATAATTAGTAAAAATTCAATTAAAAATCATTCAATAAAATCAACCATGGTAACAAAAGGGGAAAGTCACGTGATCATCTTCAATGAGGCAGAAAGAGTATCTGCTACAAGTCCACATCCATACATGATAAACATTCTTAGCACACGAAATGTGATAAAGTATAATTTCAAAACTTTGTACTAACTGATAAAATGTTGAACATTTTCCTGCTGAGGTCTGAAACAAGGATGTCTTCTATGATCACTTCTAGTCAACATCATAACTAAATGGCCAAGTCAGTGCAATAAAGCAAGAGAAACAAAAAGCTATGAAAATTGCAAACAAATAAATAAAACTGTCATTTTCCAAAGGCAATATGCCTATGGATGTTTAAAAAAACACCATAGAATCTAAAAACAATTAAAATTAGATAATAAGTTTGGCTTGTTGCTGGATATACAACCAATTGAAAAAGTCAATTTTATTTCTATATACCAGCAACAAACAGGTATAAAAGAAAACTTCAAAATGTAATTTATAATGGAAATTATCAAATACCTCAAAGTGAATCTAAGGAAAGATGTGTAAGATATGTAGACAGAAAATTACAAAACATCATTAAGAAAATTTAATGGCTAAACAAATGCTGGGAAATATCACTTTCATGGCCTGGAAAACTCAATAATGTAAAGATGTCTGTTCTCAAACTGATCAATATAATTTACATTAAAATATTAGTTTTTTGGTGGAAATGCCTAAGCTGATTATAAATTCCTTTAGAAGTGCAAAATGTCAAGCATATCTAAGATACTTTGGAGAAAAAGAAGGTGGGATGACTTACTCTGTGGATGCAAACCATTATTGTAAAGCTACATTGCTCAAGTCAATGTGATATTGGCAGAATGATAGATGCAGTAGCTCAGAATAGAGGATTCCTAAGCAAATCACTGTCTACATAAACACTTGTTTTCATTGTTGTTGTTTTTAAATACTTGTTTTCAATGATAGAGGGCACTGAAAAGCAGTGGGAAAAGAACAATCTTTTCAATAAATGGTGCTGGGTCTTTGGGTCAATCACATATTCATATGGCTATGAAATAAAACTTGAACCATGAACAAAAATCAATTCCAGGCAAACTGGCAGATATAAATGTGATAAGTGGAACAATAAAGCTTCTGAAAAGGGGAGAAATAGGAACGTTTTCACACCGTCGGTGGGAATGTGAATCAGTTCAACCATTGTGGAAGACGCTGTGGCAATTCCTCAAAGATTTAGAACCGGAAATACCATTTGACTCAGCAATCCCATTACTGGGTATATACCCAAAGGAACATGAATCATTCTATTATAAAGATACATGCATGTGTATGTTCATTGCAGCACCATTCACAATAGCAAAGCCATGGACTCAACCCAAATGCCCATCAGTAATAGACTGGATAAAGAAAATATGGTACATATACACCATGGAATACCACGTAGCCATAAAAAGGAACAAGATCATGTCCTTTGTGGGGACGTGGATGAAGCTGGAAGCCATTATCCTCAACAAACTAATGCAGGAACAGAAAATCAAACACTGCATATTCTCACTTATAAGTGGGAGCTGAACGCTGAGAACACGGACACACGCAACACACACTGGGGCCTGTTGGAGGACGGTGGGTTTGGGGAGAGCATTAGGGAAAAGAGGGAATGCATGCTGGGCTTAATACCTAAGTAATGGGTTGATAGGTGCCGCAAACCACCATGGCACACATTTACCTATGTAGCAAACCTGCACATCCTGCACATGTACCCGGAACTTAAAATAAAAGCTTCTGAAAGCTATTAGCAACAATAGTGTCATAATCTTGAGGCAGGCAAAGAACTGTTACATAGGACACAAAAAAACTGTAACCACAAAGACAAAGTTGATAAGCCAAATTACCTTAACATTAAGAATTCATTTTCTTTTTTTTCTCTCTCTCTCTCTTTTTTTTTTTTGAGATGGACTCTCACTCTGTCGCCCCGGATGGAGTGCAATGGTGCGATCTTGGCTCACTGCAACTTCTGCCTCCTGGGTTCAAGTGATTCTCCTGCCTCAGCCTCTGGAGTAGCTGGGATACAGGCACCCACCATCACGTCCAGATAATTTTTGTATTTTTAGTAGAGATGGGGTTTCACCATGTTGGTCAGGCTGGTCTCAAACTCCTGACCGCAGGTGATCCACCTGCCTTGGCCTCCCAAAGTGCTGGGATTACAGGTGTGAGCCACTGCAAGAACTTTCATTAAAAGACACCATTATGACAGTGAGATGGAAGCTAAAGAGTGAGAGACAATATTCCCAACCGTGCACCTGCAAACAGCTTCTCACTAAAAGTATAAAATTAATAAGAAAGAAATAGACAACCCATGGAAAAATAGCAGGGGTTTTATTTAAAAGCACGGTAATATTCAAATGATCACTACTCATATGAAAAGATGTGCAACCCAGTAGTCATTAGGAAAGAGGAAATTAAAGCCATTGTGTGATACCACACACTCCAGAGTGGGGACAATGAAAACGGCTGACCACACCACGTTGGGAGGATGTGGAGTAGTGGGAGTTTGCATGCATTGCTGGTGGCAGGGAAATTGGAGCAGTCACCTCAGTAAACTTGGTGGCACTGCGACCACATGTGATGATGCTCTGGGGTGAGCAGTTGTCTTCCCAGGCATATACAAACAGTAATGTGTGCACATGTGTGTAGAGAGACAGATACACATGTCCACAGCAGCATCATTCATAATAGCCCCAAACTGAAGAAAAATGATGGGCACTCGGCTGGGCACTATGGCTCATGCCTGTAATCCCAGCACTTTGGGAGGCTGAGGCAGGTGGATCACAAGGTCAGGAGATTGAGATCATCCTGGTCAACATGGTGAAACCCCGTCTCTACTAAAATACAAAAAATTAACCGGTCATGGTGGTGCACACTTGTAGTCCCAGCTACTCAGGAGGCTGAGGCAGGGGAATCGCTTGAACCCGGGAGACAGATTGCAGTGAGCTGAGATCGCGCCACTGCACTCCAGCCTGGCGACAGAGTGAGATTCCATCTCAAAAAAAAAAAAAAAAAAAAAAAAAAGAGGCTTTAATTAACAGTAAAATAAGAAGCCTAAGTGTGGCATCTACAAGGAGACACTACGCAGTGATGGAAGTGGATGAACTGCGGCTGTGTGCAAGGCTGCAGGAGTCTCACAAGCGTAACATTGGCTAGAAGAAGCCGGACAGAAACGAATACACACTCTTTACTTCCATGTACATAAAGTTCAGACCCCGCTAAAAGTAACCTAGGATGCTGGGAATCAGGACAGTAGTTGCCTTTGCAAATGGAGAGGGCAGTGATCAGGAGAAGGGCTTCTCGGGAGCTGGGAGCATCTCCACTTTACATGTCGGTGGAGCCGTTTTCTGTGCTTTTGTCATAATTCAACAAAAGCATACACGTTTACACCCCTCTCACGGATACTTACATTTTTCTAAAAGACGACTAGAAAGATTTATTTCAAAATAAGGAGTCAGCAGTGGCGTTTCCAGGCACAATGAGTGCTACGGTTGAAGTATTTGCCCCTCCAAAACTCACGGCCCCTGGCATGTGGAGTGCCTCTATCTGAAGAACGAGAGGAACTCAGAGCTAGAAACCTCTTTATGGGGATCACTCCAGGTCTTTTATTGATGAAGAAATAAGTATGGCTTCCTGGGGTCCCCTGGGAGGGTCCCAGATCACCCCTCATTCAGTCTCCATCCTGCTCCTCCCAGGCAGACACGGTCTCACGGTGCGGTGCAGGGGAGCCGTGCTGTGTCCTGGAAAGTTCCTTAGCTTGTAAAGTGGCGCAGCGCTTCTGGCCTGTTGCCGGTCCACGCCGCTCTCCTTGGGTGCAGCAGGGCCCCCCACCCGCCCTCCTTGGACCCACCGTGCAGCTGGGAGCCACCGTGTCTGCGTCAGCCTTTCCTGCCGCAGCTGGGGGCTCCTCTGACTCCCACGGGGAGCAGGAAGCTGCTTTCCCGGTGCGCTCGGTGTAAACAGTAAACACATCCCAGCACCTGCGAGGCCTCACCGTTCCGCTGCTCCTGTCCCTGCCGCAGCCCTGGGAAGAGGCTTGAGGCCCAGGGGTGTGTGTGCAGGCCACCAGCATCTGCAATGAGCCCACCGAGGAAATAATGGCGGCTGTGGGACTGCACGCATGCCTATGTGTGCATGCATGTGTGTGAACACGTGCATGTGCGGGGTGATGTGTCTGCACGTGTGGGATGTGTATATGCATGTGTATGTGTGTTTTTGTGCCTGTATATGTATATATGTATATGAGTGTGTGTGTAGGGAGTGGTCCATGTCTGTTGTGTGTTTGTGTGTACATGCACACATGTGTATGTATGTACTGCATGTGGTTTGTGTATATAGTTTGTTTGTATGTGTGCATGTGTTTCTGTGTGTTGTGTGTACAGATCACATGTGTACATGTGCATAGTGTGTGCTGTATATGAATGCCCTGTGTGTGTGCATGCATGTGTATATGCTGTACATGTGTATGTATGTGTGCGGCCAGACTGACCCAAGGTCACTCAGAAGGTCTGTGAAATTAGCCCAGCCCAGTGAGTTTCTCATAAAGCCGCAATCCTCTTGACAGCACCCGGCTCATCTTCCTTTCCAGACGGGTAGGGAGCGAGGCCTGAGGAATGGTGGGTGCCAGGCTGGCCAAGGGCTCCAGAGGTGGAGCCAGGGATATTCAAGAGGTGGTGGACAGACGTGCAGGGCACCCCCAAAGCCGCCCCAGCAGGAGAAACAGAGCGGAGTGAAATGAGAAGAAGGGTGGTGGGAGGACCTGGAGAAGGGTCCCAGCTTTCTTGGGGCCCCAGGGGCTTCTCACAGGACCCTTCTGCCATGCCCCTCCTCCTTCTTCATCGCAGCCTGCACTTCCATTCCAGGAAGGTAGAGCCCGCCCCTGTGGCACCTGTTCTGCTGGGCGGGGTCTGCTTTGGGCACTCAGCAATAATTGAACAGCAGGCGGTGTTCACTGAGAATGTGCCCTCGTGCCAGGCATTGTGCCGGGTACACAGCTCAGTTTACTCCTCACAAGAGCCCAGGGAGGCAAAGATGAAATGCACATCCAGGGAAGATGCTGTGTGCTGAGCTGGGACTGATCCAGGCTCTGGCCAGGATGCAGCTGGGATGAAGCCTGAGTTAGGGTCAGTCAGAACCTTGCTGTAAACCACTCGAGTTGACTGAAGAGACTACATTTCTAGGATGCTTAATCTCTTGACCAAAAAAAGGTACTGTGTTTGTTTGCCACGTTGAGGAACTGATTAGTGGCCTTGGGAACTCTGACAGTCACCTGACAACAAAACCAGTATGCAGTGGAGAGGCCAGAACCTGCCCCGCACTCCTGGGTTCCCAGTTGCGTCCCCAAAGCTCAACGTGAGAAACTCACTGAATATGTGTAAAGCAATAAACACAGATTGTACCTCTGTGCCAGGGACCTTGAACACACTATCTTGGGTGATTATATAGGCGGTAGGTGCAGCCGTTAAGAAGAGCCAAAGAATCAGAGAGACCTGCCACTTCGTCACGAACTCTCAGATTCTCCATCAGAAAAGGGTTCTTGCAGGGATGAAGCCTTTTCATCCCTGTGTCCTGGGATGAAACTCCTGATCCCTCAGCCTAGGCAGGGTTTTCTCTTCCTCATGTTCATTGCATGGATCTGGCCTTGCACATTTATTTGTATGTCCATTTTCTTAATGTGTCCTTCCCCCTTAGACTGCAAAGCAGCTCACTCCTGCATCCTCAGCCCCTAGCACTGAGGGCTGAGAGTGCTCCATGAAAGAACTGGAGCATGAGCCAAAAAACCACTGCTGTGCTGCAACTGTGAATTTGAACGCAGCAGAATTGTTAGGGGGGCGACCCTGCATTGATGAATGAATGATTCTAGTGGTGGAGGTTTCAGGTGCCTTCACACACACATTTTGGGCCAATGTCCTTTTGCTTTCCCACATCCCGTTGCTTGGGTGGCTGCCAGCTTGGTTTACAACCCACAGGCTTTGTCTCCTTGGGTTCGTTTAGCATTACTGCATGCTTCTCTCCAACTCAAGTCTTAAGACTTTCAAGGACAGGACAAGCCACTTACGCCATGGCTTGGGTTCCATAGTATCATTAGAGGCTAAAAATAATGTCACTCCTGTGAAACAGCCCTGTGACCACCTACCACAATTACGGCCTTTGTATTAAATGTGGCTATGTGTTTTAAAAGGGTCTCAAACATAGATTCTTCAGCATCAGGGTGTTTTCAATTTGCTCTCTCTGAAGCTGTTTGGTGAAGCTCCGACAGTCTCGGTCTCAGGAGCATCTTTTCAGCATGCCCTGGCATTGGTTGTGGACCTGGGACCTACTTATTCCTAAATGCAGAGCCACCTGAGAGCTCAAATTGCACTTTAATCAGATTCCATCCCGCAGAATGCTCCCTTAATGAGGGTTAATGGTATTAATTACTGTCCCCTCCACTTCAGAACGTGCTCAAGAGGAGCTAATTGTCACATAATGGCCCAGGGCAGCTGAGGCCCTAGCAGAGGTCTGAGGAGTCCTCAGGTCCCTCCACCGGTCCCTCCGCCGGTCCAGCCCCGCCATCGCCTTCCTCCCATTTCCTCCCACAGGGCTGCCGTGCTTCCTCTCCCTGTCAGATAAAAGTGGGAGTTCCAGGGCATGGCAGTCTAATCTTCCAGGAGGACTCTGGGTTTTCAGCATGGATGGTGAATAGGCTCACAGTTTGTTGACCTACTCTGTGGATGACAAGGAACCATGCCCTTGCCTGCAGAGTTGGTGTGACCAGTGCCTCTTTACAGGACAGTCTGTCAATAGCTACCCAAATGAAAGACTCAGAGGTAATTTGGCCCAGTAATTTTCCTTCTAGGAATTAATCCTACATAATTTTTTTTTTGTATACACCCATGAAGACTATGTAAAGGCACTTATTACAGCAAGTATGGACTAGCAGAAGGGTGGAAATAATCTAAATATCTGTCAGAGTGGACTGATTAAATAAATGATGGTGTATCTATAAAGTGGGGTAGTATGGAGAGAATACAAAATGAGGCCCGTCTGTATGTGCTGATATTGAACAATATTCAAGTTACAGAATTAAGCAAAAACAGCAAGAAGCTTTAACAGCATATATGTTCTAATGGCATGTTACCATTTGTGTAAAACACGCAGAATATGAGTATGTGTGTGAGTGTATCTAAGCGTATCTACACCCCCTCTCCACATCCACTCACATACAAAGCAGCAGGCTGTGATGTCAATACCAGCATGTGCTGAGCTATGGCGTGTTGGCTCTGGTGGACTTTGCAGTGACAGACAAAGGGTCCTCTGATCCATGGGCAGCAGAAAAGTGTGTGCATCTTTGGCTGAGAGGCGGGGCTGGCTGACACTAGCTAAGATTTCAGACAGAGCTCATGGCCCCACGTGTGACAGGGCAGGAGCACCGACATCTCAGACAGTTCCAGCTCCCCTTCTAGCCTCTTGCATTTCAAGGATATCACTTCTCTTCTAACTGCAAGCAGCCAGAAAGAGTAGAGAGTAACACCCATATAAGACAGCTCGGGCACAGAGGGTGGGGGGAAAGTCTCTTGGGTAACCAACAAACTTTACACTCATACAACGGGACCCAGTAAAACAATGGACCCTAATAAGTACATTCCTTTCCCTTTAGGTGCACTAAGATAGGGAAGCTAAAAGCAGACTCGGTGGGTATGCCTGCAGCTGCAGAAGATGTATGGGAACAGACACACAACTCTCCCTCCCAGATAAGCGGGACAAAAAGACACAGAAACATTCCAAGCCTGTGATAAGCTCTCCTGCCCTAAACCTTGAAATACTCTTGGTCTGTAAGAGAGAATGCCTCTGACCTAACTCAGCCAGAAGCCCCTCTCAGGTTTATTCTCCAAAATCAACCTGTCTTTGACTGTTGAGCTGCTTTTCATGTTTCTTTCCTCTTTCTTTAATTCTTACATTGTGGAAGTAGAGCACAAACCTAGCATTGGGCAGGGCAGGAAGCCATCCTTTGGGAAAAGGCTGAGTGAGGCCCTGGAAATCACATCTCCATGTTAGTGTGCTGGGAAAAAGGAAGTGAGCATGTAGAAAGGATATTTAGATATCTTTACCAATTTTTAAACTTAAGTTACTCTGATGCCATCCTGCCCAATACACCAGTCACACCAGCCACGTGTGGCTATTTAAATGGAAATGAACATTGAATAAAATTAAAAATTCAGTTCTTCAGTTGCACCAGCCACATTTTGAGTGCTTAGTAGCCTGGTAGATTAGTGTGACTCCTACTGGGAGATCACAGATCTAGAACTTTCCATCATTGCAGAAAGTTTTATTGGATGGTGCTCTAAAGCATATGTATCAAGTTTCCATCACTCCATTACTGTTTATTAAATGTTACCTGCACAGGTTTTATGAGTTCTGAAAAAGCGTGCTTGTCATGAAACTAAGATCAAGTGAAATGGTATTTTAAAAAATGGTTTACTTTTACCCTCATACGTTTCATTTCTTTGCGGTGCAGATCTTGTTACTTTGCAATGGACATCAAATCCTAGAGCCCTGATGTTCTCTTCTTGGGCCATAAGTGGGGTCTCATGACATGTGAAAGGATCTTGGCAGAACCATCTTGGAGACATGAATGTGAAATCACTCTGGGATGTTAGGGTGGGGGAGTCTGCCGTTTCTCAGGCCACCCTGGGCTTTGGCTAGACATAGTCTGAAGTGGGTAAGGGGAGTCTGTGGAAATTGGGGCACCTTTGGTAATGAGAAAGCAAATCAGTGGAGGGCACCCTGAAGGCAGAAGTTTGTTCAAGAGGACACTCAGGAGGAGGATGACTTCATGGGGAGTGCGGAACTGTCCAGGGCACATCAGCCTGTGACTGTCTCTGTCTGTCCCAATTTGTGTCAGGCTGCTGTGTACAGACACAGGCTAGGGGGTGTGCTGGTGGTCAGAAGACACCTGGGAACCATGAACCTTCTTGGTCATTGATGATCCAAGTCACTGGGAATCCTGGTAAAACTTGGATGCCTGACCTGGTCTATGCAGTGTGAGATTTTATGAATTTCTGTGGTCTAACCCCAAACTGTCAGACAGGGTATTCTTAAAATTCAAGTTAAATCCATCCCATCTCAATTGAAGTCTACTTCCTCTGATTGTGTTCTTACTACAATTTAGAAGTGGGTTACTTGCTATCTTCCACCAATAACCTTTCACATCCTCACACAATTTAAATTTCTCTTTTGAGCTTTCCCTACTCTTTAATCTTTTTCTTATTTACCCTGTTTTATTTCTTCACGCAGGCTTTCTCTTCTCTGCGTTTACCCCATTTTTATGCCATGGTTTTTCATCCAGTCATTGGCCTGACAAGTTTTCAGTCCTTCCAACAAGGACTAGGCGGGGCTGATGATGTCCAGGCCCCAATATTAGCAGTGGGACCTGGACTTCAGCTATCTCAACTTCAAAATTAGGATGTTGAAACAGTTCATTTGTAAGATCCTGTTTTAGTTCCAGCAACCAAATTACCGAGTCAGTTCAAGGACAACAGCTTTATTTCATTATATAAAATCTATTACTAGAGCAAAGAATTAATTTATTAAAATAGATGCAAGATACTGTACAGTGTACATCCATTAATAAAAAGCTAGTGTACTGATGATATACTCATTGCTTACTAATTGTCAAACTAGAATATTCTTTAACTGTCACATTTTAAATTTGACAGCTAGTACTGATGACAGGAAGAGTCCAACTTCGAAAGACTGTGGAGGGCGTCACGAGTGAATTTCAGTTATATACAAACTTGGCGTGGATTAAAGCTATGGAAAGTTGTGATGAACACCCAGCTAGGTGTCCAGCCTGGGAAAGGCATAACAGCACACGCAGTGGTTAGCAGGTGTGTGGCGTCAGCTCACCTGCAAACTGCTAAGTTCCTTCCCCTGAGGGCTTCCTCAGGCGAGCAATGGTGAATTTTTTCTTTGGTGAGCTGGGGTCCTCTCCATCCCCGAGAGACTCAAGCATGGTTCTTCAGAAAGGCATTACTTTTTCTTTTTTGCCCTTTTCTCTTTCTTTTCTTTCCTTTTCCCTTTGTCCTTTGCCTTTTCTGTGCTGCCTCCTGTTATCGCCAAGGCTCGTTTTTTACCCAGAGGGGTTTTGGCATACCAGTTCTGAAATACAATAAAAGTTTCGGAAAAGGTCAGAATGATACCAATTCACCGCAATACTCTTAAAAATAAAGAAAAGCCTGCTAAGCAGGAAGGGGCAAGCAGCCATTGTACTTTGGGCATTTAAGGTATGCTTAATACAACCTCTTTCTCAGTGGGTTTTCCAGCCTGTTTTTCTGCATGATTTGAAACTTCAACCTGTATTTCTGCATGATTTGTTAACTCAGGGAGTTAACAATTTCAGAGAATCACAGGCTAAATCTAACCAGCAATCCTTCTCAACAAAGTCGCCTATTTTCCGGGCATCCTGCCGTGTCCTAGGGTTGGGTTTTCTCGGGAATGTGAAGGGTGCTCATGGTTCACATGTGGGCATGTTCAATGAACAATGGGCGGTCATTCAACTACTCTGGGGGAGGTGCTGTTGAAACCACGGTAGAAATAATGAAGCCCAAATACCAACCAAGAACTCAAGAACTTAGTGATTGTAACTGGCCCCACAATGGCGTTTTTCTCAACCTTTGCATTTTATTTGAAACCTAAGAAACATTTGGGTTTATAAACTTTATAATAGCAATATTTCATTGCAGGATTATATTACGTGTTATTTATCAATTGTCCTAGTAATGGATATATGACATCTGAATTTTTGGTTATTATGAAGAATGCTGAAGTTCACAATTTTTACACATCTCCTTGTACCTATGTGAGAGAACTTCTTTAGGGCACACAGATAGAAATAGAACTCCTGGGGTTGTAGGGAATGAACATCTTCCATTTTACTTGATATGGCTAAATTGCTCTCTGAAGTGCTGTAAGTGGGAAATTCTCTCAGTCTTTGTACATCTGTTTTTTTTTTTCCTGAGACTGAGTCTCGCTCTGTCGCCGAGGCTAGGGTGCAAGGGTGCGATCTCAGCTCACTGCAACCTCTGCCTCCCTGATTCAAGTGATTCCCCTGCCTCAGCCTCCTGAGTAGCTGGGATTACAGGCGTGCGCCAACACGCCTGGCTAATTTTTGTATTTTTAGTAGAGACAGGGTTTCACCATGTTGGCCAGGCTGGTCTCGAACTGCTGACATCAAGTGATCTGCCTGCCTCAGCCTCCCCAAGTGTAGGGATTACAAGCATGAGCCATGGTGCCTGGCTTCATATGTCTGAAAATGTTTCTTTTCTCCTGTCTCTTGTGTGCCAGTTTAGCTGGATACAAATATTAGGCAGACAGTTGTTTTTCCTTAGCACTTTGTAGATATTATTTCGCTATCTTCTGGCACCTATGGTTGTTAAAGAGATGTCTGATTTCCCAATTGTTTCTTGGTAGGTAATCTGGTAGCTTTTAAGACTGGCTTTTAATCTTGTTCTTAAGTTCCCAATAATATATCTAGGTATAGATTTATTTGATTTGTTCTGCTGGTTACTAGGAGTTTATTAGTTAATAAATTATTTCACTTGGGGTTTATTTTCAATCTATCTTTAATTCAGGAAAATTCTCAGTAATAATGTCTTTAAACAGTTGTTCCTCTGACACTTATTGTATTCTTTTCTTCTAGAACTTCCATTAATGAAGGTCAGCGTCTTCAACCCACCTTTGATGGATCTTTATACTTTTATGGATTTTACCTTCTTGTTTTTCTGTACTGACTACCAGGGGGTGCTCCCCAGGACCATCTTCCAGTCCACAGATTGCTCTTTGACCATGTTTAGTTTAGAGTTCATACCTCTTTCATTTCCTTTGCCACTTTATACTGATTACCATATTTTAAATTTCTAAGCTTTCTTTTTCTCTGCAATTCAGACCTCAGTTTCTGACTCTCTAAGCTTTCTTTCTGTAACATTTTTTCATAATTATCTCTTCTCATTTCATTTTTTCCCCCAAAATGTTCTGTACATTTCTAATGGAAGTCATACTCTCATTTATTTTTTTGAACATATTAATTGTATTAATTTAAACATTTTGTCAGATTGTATTTAGCACTAGATTGCCTAAAATGTTTTCGAATTTTGATTTTCAGATTGTGTGTGTGTGTGTGTGTGTGTGTGTGTGTTTTATGGCGTCTGGCTCGGGCACGCATCACCGCACCTGGCTAATTTTTGTATTTTTAGTAGAGATGGGGTTTTGCCATGTTGTTCAGGCTGGTCTCGAACTCATGACCTCAAGTGATCCACCTGCCTTGGCCTCCCAAAGTGCTGGGATTACAGGCGTGAGCCACCATGCCTGGCCAAGATTCATTTAGAGTGGGAAGTTTTGTTTTGGGCTCTGTCTCTCTCTCCTTATTCTTTCCTCCATAGCAGTCCTACAGTTGCTTCTGTAAGATCCTCTAAACTCATATACAGAACCAAGTCTTATAATGATGTTTTGATTGATGCTTCCCTTAATGCTTCCTGGTGATATTAGGGATATCAAAGATCCAGTCATAAAAGAAGCAGGCATTATTTTATCTTTCACAAACCGTTCTTTTTGTTTTTGTTTTTGAGACAGAGTCTTGTTCTGTCACCCAGGCTGGAGTGCAATGGCACGATCTTGGTTCATTGCAACCTCCATCTCCCAGGTTCAAGGATTCTCCTGCCTCAGCCTGGGACTACACGTGTGTACCACCACGCCTGGCTAATTTTTGTATTTTTAGTAGAGACAGGGTTTTGCCATGTTGGCCAGGTTGGTCTCGAACTCCTGACCTCCAGCGATCTGCCTTGGCCTCCCAAAGTGCTGGGATGACAGGCATGAGCCACCATGTTCAGCCAACTCTTAAACTCTCTTTGATTTCTATACTTTATTTTTCTCTATGCTGCATTCTAGGCAATTTTCTTTGCTCCCTTTTTCAGTTCTTTTGTTTTTTCTCTTTAGTTTTGTCAAATCCACAGATATTTATTCACTGAGTTATTTATTTATTTATATTTTTTTGAGACAGAGTTTTGCTCTTGTTGCCCAGGCTGGAGTGCAATGGCACGATCTTGGCTTGCTGCAACCTCCGCCTCCTGGGTCCAAGCGATTCTACTGCCTCAGCCTCCCGAGTAGCTGGGATTACAGGCATGTGCCACCACGCCCGGCTCATTTTGTATTTTCAGTAGAGACGGAGTTTCTCCATGTTGGTCAGGCTGGTCTTGAACTTCTGACCTCAGGTGATCTGCCTGCCTCGATTCACTGAGTTTTTAATTTTAATGACTATATATATTTTTTCACTATCAAAAGTTCTATTTGGTTCTTTTTCAAATTTGCCTGTTTTTCCTCCCTAATGTTTCTGGTCTTTAATTTAAACATACTTATTTTGTAGTCTCTTTCGGAATGTCCTTTTATCTCAGATTCTTGGTAGTGCTATTCTGTTATTTGCATTTGCTGACTGTCCTTGGGGTAGATTATTGCTTGTGGCTCATAATTTTTTATTATGAACTCATCTTCAGCAAGGCTGGTATTTCCTGTAGGAATCCTATATACCCTGACTTGGCTAAATTTCCATACAGAGTGGTTTTTAATTTTGCTTTTGATGTGACTTCAGGGGTTTTAATGATACCATATCAGTTTTAAAAATTATATTAATATTTCAACTTGAGATTCTGGGACTATGGAGGTAGTACAGATTTGGAAATTTGACATGCAAGGTGTAGCTTGGATTTTGATTTCTTATGGGCCACTTTTATTCCCCACCTAGATCCTGGAGAAGATCACAAGTTCCTTGATACTTCCTCATGGCAATCTATAAAGTGTCCCAGCTTCGTGCAGTTCCAGCGTTCTGTCTCTCACAGGCCTCCCCTTGCCTTACTGTTTGGATCTTATACACCCCTAGGCTACCCATGCATTAGCTCATGTAGTTGTTCTTGTCTTTGAGATGTACCTCTCTGTTAGTGGCACTAGGGGATTCCCTCCTCCTCCTGTTCGCCTTGGCTCTGTTTTTAACATAAGGTGACGTGGCCATGTACTTAAGGCGATGAACTCCTAATTTACCGAGACCCAGTATAGAATATAGTTAATGAAGTTGGCTTTGGGGAAACGTATGAATTTCAGCTCTGCTACTTTCTAGTTGTTACTTTACTTGCCTTTTGTATTGTTTATTTTATTGTTGCTGCAGTGAATTTCCAGAAACATGGTGGCTTAAAACCACACATTTATGATTTCACAGGGTTGTAGGTCAGAAACCGGGAACGGGCCTCACTGGGTGACAATCGAGGTGTCTGCAGTGCCGTGTCCCTTTCTGGAGGCTCCAGGTGAGAATCTTTCCCTTGCCTTTTGCAGCTCTCAGAAATCACCTGCTTTTCTGGCTTGTGGCCCCTGCTCCACCTTTGGATAGCAACGCTGGGCTGCCTGGAGTACCAACATGCCTTCTCAGACTGCTCTCTGGTTCTCTCTTCCAACTCCCTCTTCTGCTTTTCATGATTACACTGGACTCGCCAGGGTAATTCAGGATAATCTATCTTCAGGTCAGCTGACTAGCAGGCTTACTCCATCTGCAGCCTTATACTGCCTCTGCCGTGGAACCTCACTTATTTTCAGGTTCCAGGGACGAGGATGCAGACGTCCTTGAGGGGCCATTATCCGGCCTACCATGACTCTCCGTATCTCAGTTTCCTCATGTGCAAAACAGGGTGTTACGAGTCTAAATGAGTCAGTACAGTGGCTGGCATATAATAAGCAGTCAATAAGTGTTAGCTAACATTATTAGACTTACTATCATCGTTTTCATACATATTCTCTCCATCATGTCTGTGGAGCAGGGTAGAACGTGCTTGGAGAATCTGCAAGGTCTTCATCTGAGATAACGTTGTCAGAAGCACAACGAGGGGAAATTTCTCAGGGTTTGCCTCATTAGCAGGAACCATAGCAATGGTATCACATTGTTCAGGAGAATGTGAGGGTGTCATTCCATCTATCCATGTGTTTAATTAACGTGTCCCTAAACAAATTTATTAAGCATCTACTTGGGGCCAGGCACAGGGCCAAGCACTGGTGCTGTAATGGAAGCACAAAGGGATTGGGTGGAAAGGGGAATGGTGGGAAAATGATGCAGTTTCTTTTGAAAATGAATAGAGCAAACAAATACACCAAGAATGGATGTGTGAAGCATATGCATTCTCATCCCAGGTCATAAAAGGGTAGCAATTCCTTTTCTTGAATAGTATGATCGACCTCAAGCACCTATAGATAGAAAAAGTTCTAGAGATTACTTTGGAAAGTTAAAGGCTCAGCCATGAGAAAGGATAGGCTTCCACACCCTATCATCTAACTTCTCAAAATAAGGAGGAAAATTAGTATTTTAGAAAGGAGAAAAAAATTGGGAATTTCAGAAAAGAATATGAGGTATCATTTGAAGAGGATAATATCAGCAATTATGAACAGGTTTAAACAGTTAATGAGAATATGTTAATAATTCAAATGCTTGGTAAACACTCAGCTAGAGTTAAATCTTTTTTTCTGCCTTGCTAGAGCAGGGGTCAGCAAAATATGGCCGATGGGCCAAATTTGGCCTGTTGTCTGTTTTTGCAAATAAAGTTTTATTGGAACCCAGCCATAGCATTCATTTCTGTATTGTGTATGGATGCTTTTGTACTCTGATGCACAACTGAATACCTGTGATAGAGACTGCATGGCTCTCAAAGCCTAAAATACTTACTATCTGGACCTTTATGGAAAAAGATTGCCAACTCCTGTGCTAGACCATTATTGCTGAAATCATTATTGTGACTATTTTTCACCTTTCTAATGCTTCACTGAAGAATTAGGGGCAAACCAGGAGGGAATCATAGTTTTAGATTTGCTGGAGAAGTGATGTGTCGCAGAGGGAGATTTTCCTGATGTGAAGCAGGCTCCCAGAGATGGGCTCGGATGAGAATTTCAATGCCCCTTCTGGTGACCGCACAGCCGATACTGTGGTGGCCTTCAATTGCATGCATATAATCTTCTCTTACCTTTGGAGTTGGCCAGGGAAAACTTCCTTCAGAAAGACAACACCACTGTATTTATTTTGGCTCAAAGGAGAGCAAGCAGAGTTTGAGGAGTGCCCACTGGCCTGGGCACTCCTCCTATAAGAGAGGGTGTTGGAAGAAATAATTCTCAAAGTTTCCTTCAGATCCAGAAATTTCTGCGAATAGGTCAGAATGTATTCAAACATTGGAAACTAAATTTTGATGAGTTATCTTGTGGCTTCCTATTGCAAATGAACTGAAACTAAAAAACAAAGTGTTCCATGACAATTTTGGGCCCCAAACAGCATTGGCTTGAACTATCCTATTTGGGGAATGATTTCTCTATGCAAAACTTATTCCATAATACCAAATAGGAATTAAAAACCAAAATAAGTATATGTGCCTATGTGAATCCAATGGTTTTGAAGTTGCTACTCAATTCTGCAATTTGGCTGTTAATATATAAGGCCACACACCATGATTCTCCTGAAATTTGGAAGACACATGCTTTACTGCCAAAACCCCAAAGATTTTGTCATCCAAAATTTTAGGTTTCCAAATGTCATTGTATATGGCAGAGTTCTAATTCATGAAACCCATGGAACTCCAGAGGGAGGAGGCAGTGTGAGGAGTGTTTGCTGCTAAGATTTGGTCATGAGGGTGTTCCATTTACCTTAAAGCTCTCTTCTTCCTCTTTGTACACCGGATCCATGCTGGTTATTGCGGTAATAAACTCAACTGCAGTGAGAGGTTTATGAATTTGCCGCCGGATTCTCTGATCTGTGAGCACAGCTTTAACCACTTTGACTATATGTCCTTGGGTGAAGCCGTCAGTGACCTTCGCCAGGCAGCTGACATTCAAGGCACTGGTGAGGACTCCTCCATTGCGTTCAATGATTTGTTTCCACAGAACTGTTGTATCCAGAAAAGACACAGAGAACAAGGGTTACCACTGAGAATCAGTGCCAGTTTCCCTCTCGGTTGAAAGTTGCATCTCATCAAGAAAGGAATACACAAAAGTCTACTCTAACTTATTTGTAACTCAAATGAACCAAAGCCAAGTAACTAAATGCTTTCCTCTAGAGAATTTTCAACCATAAGCCATACATATCAATGACCCTGAGGTCTACAGATCTACAAGTGCCCTGCAAATTAACAAGGAAAAACACCAGCAGTATAGTTTTAATGTGGTACCTGTAAAGATGTTGACAATCTTTCAACATTTGAAATTTTCATAGGGTGTATAATGGCATCTCTTCTCATCAGAATATTGTATTTCCCAAGTAATTTGGATAAGGAGTTTAACTTATTTTTTTAGATGTAAAGTTAATATCTCATATTATTTTTACATCTGGAATCAGAATGCAGATTCCAATTTTCATCAGCTACTGCCAGGGTCAGTTCCCTTTCAGTGGAAGACACTGTATTACACATTGTATTAAATAGAGCAATTTGACCCTTATTCTTTCCCCCTCAGCAACTGTAAACACGCACTGGTTGACTAGAGTCCTTCAGATGAGGGCCTGGGTGTTCTCTGGTTTGTGGGACCTGGAGTAAATGAGATATTTCAATCTGAACACAGGGGTGCTGTGAAAATGAATTATGAAATAATTCTGGGTGCTTAACTTTAGAGATGGAATGAACTCCTGTACAATCCTTAAAATCATTCTGTATTGGAGAATTACCTCTATTCTGTAAAGGGAACACAAGGGAAGTAAAGGAGACTTGCTGTAACTTATTTAATTATATCCAGACAGTGGAGAAGGGTGAAGGGTGTTTACAAGAGCATCTGTCAGTCTCAGCACTGGGATAATCTGGTCAAATATCTCTAAACCATTTTGAGTTTACTTGAGGAACACTTGAAACCATTTTTAAAAAATGTCAATGACTACCTGATCTGAGCATTGTCAGGCCTGGTAAGGGGTTAATTCTGAGTCTGTTAAATGACTACATCATACAAGTATATTGATCCAAAAATGGCTGATAAAAGGAAAAGGTCTACTTACTGTAAAGGAATACAATGGCTTATAATGTAACTATGAACCATGCTGGAGAATCTGGCTTTTGGGCTGTGAGCTATTCCAGCAGTTCACTCCCACTGTCCTCTTTTGGGGGGTCCTTGGCCCTGTGGGTGAGCTGAGCTGCTGGGAAAGGGTGAACTGTACCTCAGGGCCTGCCAGTTTCTCTGAGCTGTGGAGGCTCAGGCATCCAGGGTTTGGAGACCTGCAGTGAAACCAAGGAGGGCCACAAGGACCCCAAACTGGCCTAAAGGATCATCAGATCCCCAATCTACTCTGCTCCTTCCTTGGTGGGTTTCTTTGAGTTTGAGCCCCAAACTAGTCTTATCTGTAAAACAGGCGTAGAAGGATTGACTTCTCAGTGCTGCTGTGAAAAACAAGCCCAACAGTGTTTATAAAGCACTCGGAAGTGCAGCAGCCTGGCATGTGGTGGGGACTTGACTTTCTGTAGCTACGTTACTGTTGTTATTACAATAACAATGATTGTTCATTCCATCTTGCACTGAAGTTTCCTAACCCTCATTAAAACATCAACTACAAAAGACAACACAAAATAAGCTACAGAGTGTTTCAAAGCCTGTTTGTGTAGGGATGGATGGCAGCAGGTGAAGACTATCCTTATCCAAATATAACTGTTGCAGAGTTAGAGATAAGAAAACATAACCCACGGTAAAAATGATCAACAACAACACCTAGCCCACATCTTCACTTGAGATCCGGCGTGTCTGCTCGTCACATTTATAACATCTAAACAAAGTACCAGCGGGTCTGAGTGGTGACTCTGGAAGCTGAGAAGGGAACACGATTTATGGGAGAGTCACAGGTAAGGCCCCAAAAGCTGAAGTCGACATCCCAGGCTGGGTTGCACGCTTGCGGACTCAGTTCTGGGCTAGCAGGAGCAAAATTCCTACCTGTGGTGCCAAAGGGAACCATCAGTGGGAAAGGGTGAGGGCCACGTGCTCCCTGGCAACCAATAACTCTCTCCCTGGCTTCTCTGTGAGGTCACAACAGTCACAATCTTGGAAGTTTTCTGCCCAAATCATCCAACCTTTTTGCAGGAGTGATCACATGATGAGTAGAGATGCATTAGTAACGGAGTACAGTTATTGTACTGGGAAACGGTGAACTGTACCGTGGGGCCTGTCAGTTCCTCCAAGCTGTGGACGACTAGGCATCAAGGCTTTGGAGACCTGCAGTGAGACCAACAAGGGCCAGAGGGACATGTAAACCCGCTGCTGCCCATTTAAAGTGTAGGATACTTGGTATTCACGGAGTTTCGGTCAAGATTCCTCTCAATACATGACTCCTTGGTTGCTCTCCATAGATCACCATTTTTACTGGAGTTGCAGCAAGAGAGATCTGTGAAGCAGTCCCAGCTGTGGTGGGACCTGCCCACCTGCCCGCTCATCTGAAGACCCAGAGAAGGGGATGCAAAACCAGGCTTGGCTTCCTTCCTGCAGCTGATGAACTTGAGCTGTTGGTCTTTCAAAGAATCGCTTCTATTGCTTTTACACAACCACCCACTCATGGGTTCCTGGCCCTTAAATAGCTGCTCTGGGGCCCACGGTGGTGTCAGGTGTGGCGGGAGGCACAGCACGGTGGGCTGGGTGGAGACTGGAGCTGGCAGTGAGCATGGGAGCCCCAGAGGCTGTGGGGTCTCTGGTCTAGGAGTGCAGTGGGGAGCACAGATGCACTGCAGTCTTGGGGTGTGGTGAAGGCTGTGTTGGTGAGGACTGAGGCTAGGGGCCCCAGAGTGTTGAGGGCAGTGGAGGGGCTCTCCAGGCCGAGTGCTGAATTTTGCTTTGGTCTCTTGGATGCAAAAGGCTCCTCACATCTTCAGACCAATCTACATTCTCTTTCCCTTCTTTGGATGAAAGCATCTGGCCTTTGGCTCCCCTTCATCTGCTGTCGACATTCCCAGTGGATTCTGTCTTGGCTGGCGCTCAAGATGACGCAGTCTCTGAACATTCATTTTTATTTGGGGTTTTCCAAACGCCTGAGAGGTGAATAATGTGACGTGGGTGAGCTTCTGACCCTCTGAAGCCTGGAATTGCAGAAAAGGCTAAAGACAAATCCTGGACCCATCTGACCAGACACTGGGTCCGGGTGGGCCTGTGATGAATTGGGTTATTAGCGAAATTGACCCCAGGGAGAGAGGAAAGAGGAGGAGGGCACTGGGAATGTGGAGAAAAGGAAGCCCGAAGGGATTTCTGGGGACCAGACAGGGCATCCATCAGCCTGGGGGGTGGATTTTCTTTGCAGAGACAGCTTGGTTTGGGGGAAAAAAGGAGAGATTGAATGACGTTTGGTGAACCTGAGGGCTGCGTTTCCTCCACAGATCCGCCCTTCACTTCTCAGCACTGTCTGTCCCCACATGGCCTGGAGGAATTTGAGGAGTGGGGCCGTGGGGACTGTCGCACACCTTCGAGCTCCATTGCGGGTGGAGAGATGGCCAAGCCGCCGTCCATGCTACGGATTGGCAGCCCTTGCTTTATGGACTGGAAGAGACCACTTTTGATCGCCACAAAGATAAGAACAGTCTTTCTCTAAGACAGATGTCCCAGCCACTGTGGCTATGAAAACTTCAAGGTCACTGGAGGAAATGCTGGACGAGGGGCAATGATGTCAGCCAGAATGGTGGCCTGAACACATCACTCCCCAAGACAGAAATATTGAGGAGCATGTGCTTCAGTGGACAGAACCCAGGGTCTGAGAGCAGTGTCTGGTGCGGCTTTATCATCTGCCCATAGGTGGAGGGACGCTTTCTCTCCTTCCTCTCCCATCACGATGCTGTGAGGAGATTCAGGTAGGAATCTGTAGTGTGATTTGAATCCTAAAGGATGCGTGGTGTTTTATCAAAAGAACAAAATTGCCAGCCATCCATCAATAGCTTCATTTTTAAAGGGCCTATAGTTTTGTCAAACAATAAAAACCATTCTGTTCAGAGTCCAGAATAATGCTCCAGCCCCTTTGAATTAATAATACCCCACCTTATTCCATTAACATAGCTTAAAATATAGACACAATACAAAAAAGGAAGAAAAAAAGAAGAGTGCATGAGAGGAGAGAGGGGTAGCCCTGCTAAGGTCAGGGGCATGGAATCTCCGGCATGGGCTGTGTGGGCTGCGGCGAGACTGTGTGCCCGCCCGTCTCGTGCTGTCTTCTTTCTTGGCTGGACAGCCCTACCCCCTTCATCCATATTTTTCATTCTGGCCAATGTGATCTGCCTGGAGGAAACGTTGGCCTCTTCTGGGTCTAGTCCTTAAGATCTCCTGTGACTCCTCCATCCTGTCTTCCCTTGCTTCTTTTGATGCTGGCTGGGTGCAAAGGGTTCGTGGCGGGGGCATTTTGAGGCCCTAAAAGATGAAGAAGGCACTAGACGGATGCAGAAATAGCTGGGCCTAAAGTCTTCCTGTATTTTGTGTATAACATTGATTTAGAAAGCCAGGATCACAATTTATCGGCCAGGCACAGTGGCTTATGCCTGTAATCCCAGCACTTGGGGAGGCTGAGGCGGGCAGATCACGAGGCCAACAGATCAAGGCCATCCTGGCTAACACGATGAAACCCCGTCTCTACTAAGAATACAAAAAAAATTAGCCGGGCGCGGTGGCGGGCACCTGTAGTCCCAGCTAACTGGGAGGCTGAGGCAGGAGAATGGCGTGAACCCAGGAAGCGGAGCTTGCAGTGAGCCGAGATCGCGCCATGGCACTTCAGTCTGGGCGACAGAGCAAGACTCCGTCTCAAAAAAAAAAAAAAAAAAAAAAAAAAAAAGCCAGGATCACAATTTATCAAGATGGAAATAAGCACATGTTGCAAACACAGTGGCTAAGAAGCTAGTCGTTTATAGCATGTGGAGAGTAGGGGGTTGTTCTTTTAGCAAAGAAAATTGAGCAGCAACTTATGAACAGCCAGAGAGGACCATACGTGCCCTCTGCTTTGCAGTGCTCATGTGACTGAAGAAGGAAGAACAGAAACCAAGTCTGACCTAATCACTGTATTACTATCATTCATGCTGACCACCACTGCCACTGCCACCATGGCCACCACCACTGCCACCACGGCCACCACCACTGCCACCAGCACCTCGACTGCTCCTGCCACTGACCGTCCTCATCTCCAGTGTCAAATGTGACCTTTGCCACCATTCCCAACACCCTCCCCAGAGCCACCCACACTGCCACCAACACAGCCACCCCATCTCTGCCTCCTCAGCATCATTCCACACTGCCTCCACCCCTACTGCCAGCAAGCACTTCTGTCTCCATTAGCACATGCTGTCACCTCCGGCCAACCCCCTCCACCATCTCTAACACCGACAGCGCCATTGCCATCTCACCTCCAAGTCCTCACCACTCCCCCACCAGTGCAGTGTTACGGTGGCCCCGCCACGAGCCACCCCTGTGCATTCACACCCGTGTGTCCCCGGCCGCCCTGGAATCTAGGCTGGCCCTGTGCCTTCCTCTTGACCAGCAGAGGGTGGAGATGGTCACTCTGTGGCTTGTGAGGCTGGGTCACAAGAATCCTTTCAGCTACTGCCCCAACTTCTTGAAACATGTGCTCATGAGACAACTCCTCGTGGGACCCAGCTGCCGGGTGTGAGAAGCTGCACTGGGCCAGGTGCAGCCTGTCCGGTCGACATAGGTCCTGCTCAGTGCCCATGATGGCAGCAGCAACTCCAGTCACATGCGCGAGTGATCCTGGGTATCCACACTGCCCAGTCTCCAGACGAAGGAGCCTCAACTTTCATGTGACTCTCACGTCATGAGGTACATTAAGGAGAACGCCCCAGCTCTGCCCAGACAACCGTTGGAAGGAAGCACACAGTGGAATAATGTGCTGTTTGAGCCTTCAGGGAGGTTTTCACACAGCACTAGATAACGGAACGGCCGCCAGTACTCTCCTCAGCTTCCCTTGCCATTCGCCATTCCCTCCTCCTGCCCAGCCCATGCCACCCTCTTCTCTTTCTCTACCTCCACCACCACTGCTGCCAACACCCTTTCTCTCTGGGGGCCACATGAGGCCAGGTGCTCTGCTAACACCTCGTGAGTGCCACAGCAGCCCTGTGGTGTGAACCGTTCTCCTGCTTCACAGATGAGAAGATGGAGGCTCAGAAGGTGACCGACTTGTCAGGGTCACCCAGCTATGCAGGGACAGAACCAGGATTCTGAGCCAGGAGTCCGGAGAGCCCCAACCCAGGCTCCTCCCCGCTCCACTGCTTTGCCTCCCAGGGGCCCTTTTTTTGTGTCATTCCCATTAAAAAACATGTTTCAAAAGTAGTGGATTTTGAATCTATTTAAGGAGAAAGAATTGAAAAAGTAAGCTCTCCTTGTATTTTAATGTTCATTTTAAGTAAATCATCATGCAACTGGACTTTGAGACTGGAAGAAAAAAAAAAAAAACCTAACCCGGTGAAAAGAAACTACGCTCTATGAGGAAAACACCATCACCATGGGTGCAAGGTGAGTGATCCTATCTACCTGTCCCAAGAAGAATCAGTACCCACAAGGCTTTTGTCACTGTCAGGGCCAGAAGTCATAATCCTCGTCCAGTTTCCTTTTGTCTTGGGTAGAGAGAAATAAGCTAAGAACAGAATGTGGCCTAGTGGTTTACATCTGCAGCACGTGCTCTGTGTTGGATGCAGGTGCACTCACCCCACCGGGTGCAGGCTCCCCTCATCTGGGGCACACTGGGTCCAAGGGCCACCCTCCTGGCAAGCACACAGCGGACAGCCCAGCCTCAGCTACCATGCATGGGAAGGCGCTGGGGGTACTTGCCGTATCTGGAAGCATAGTCTGGTCTAGGCACCAAAATAATTTTCTGGTAAACTCTGCAGAAAGGTTGGAGTTCAGCATCGAAGGGACGCCGTGTGGTCCCCACAATCAGAATCCGGTCATCTGGTTTCAGGAGTTTCAGGATTTGGGGAAGGTGTCTTTTCAGGCGTTTAGGTTCATTCTGGGAGAGAGAGAGAAAAAAAATGGGTCCACATACAGAAAAAAAGAATGAAAAAATGAAAGAAAATTTACTTAGAATGTGTTGCAGCATCGTTTGTTAAAGTGATTGCAAAGCTCTGACAAACACAATTTCTTAAGGTTTATCCTGGGATGGGTCTTGGAATGTGCTTCCTAGCATGACCCAGTGGATTTTAATTGTCAGTGTTTCCTTTCCTCAACCTCTGGTGTCCAGATTTAGAGGGTGGGAAGGAAGGAAGCACCTTGACCCTAGGAATGGGAAGTGGTGGCTGATTTACAAATGGAAGGAAGCTCACTGGGACTTGTAATGAGCTGTGGTGCTCCCATTTTCCTGAGTTGTTTGGAAGCTGGACACAAGACTTCCTTTGCTGATTGCTGAAACAATGAAGAGCCCAGCTCCTGCATCTCATGTCTGAAAAATACCTGGTTACATAAGATTGTGACACTTATCTCTCTGAAGCAGTTGGGAAATAGTTTGAACCTGAATTATTTTAGTATAATCTCAGCACTAATGAGGGAGAGGAACGAACGAGGACAGGCTGGCTGTTCAGCACCCCAGGGAGGACGACTTCCAGCCCGTGGGAGTCAGATCTGACCATGTTGCCATGGGCAACAGCCTGGCTGCCAGTGAACCTCGCCCCCAGTGCAGACAGCAAAGAGGAAGCTTCGGAAGGAGGAGCACACCAGGGGCAATGGTGAGAGCCTCTGCAGAGACTTCCCAAGCACAGTCGAGGCCATTTTTGCTCCCATTTGGCTGATGGCTAATGATGTTCCTGCATCTTTTCATGTGCTTATTGGTCATTTGTGTATCTTATTTGGAAAAATGTGTATTTAGATTGTTGGCCCACTTTAAAAGTTGGGTTATTTGTCTTTTTAATTATTGAGTTGTAAGGGTTCTTTGTAGGTTCTATTAATAGATAGAAAACCTTCAATATTACATGGTTTGCAAACATTTTCTCCTGTTCTGTGGGTTGTCTTTTCACTTTCTTGAGGATGTCCTTTGCAGCAAAAAAGTTTTTAATTTTGATGAGGTGCAGTTTTTCTTTTGTGGCCTGTGCTTTTGGTGTCATATCTAAGGAACCACTGCCTAATCTAAGGTCACAAAATTTATGCCTATATTTTCTTTTAAGATTGTTCTAGTTTTAGCCCTTATTTTTAGGTCTTTGATACATTATGGGTTGATTTTTGTATATGGTGTGAGGTAAGGGTCCAACTCTTTCTTTTGCAGGTAGCAATCCAATAGTCCCAGCACCACTTATTGAAAAGATTATTCTTTCTGCATTGAATTGTCTTTGCACCTTTGTCAAAATGAACTGCAATATAAGGCTTTATTACTGGATTCTTGATTGTGATCCACTGATCTATGTCTCTTCTTAGGCCAGTACCATACTGTCTTGATTGTTGTAGGTCTGTGGTAAGTTGGAAAATGAAATTGGGACATGTGAATCCCCCAACTTAATTTTTCTTTTGAAGAATGTTTTGGCTGGATCTCTTGAATTTCTGGATGAATTTTAGGATCAGTTACCAATTTCTGCAAATAAGCCAGCTATTTCATGGGAATTGCATTGAATATGTAGGCCAATTTGGGAATTATTACCATCTTAACAAGATTAAGTCTTTCAACCAATGAATACAAATGTCTTTCCATTTATTTACGCTTCCTTTATATTTTTCAACAATGTTGTTGTAGTTTTCAGAAAAGTCTTGCACTTCTCATGTCAAAGAACTTTGTGAGAATAATTTCTTTTATTTTTGAGACAGAGTCTTGCTGTGTCATCCAGGCTGGAGTGCAGTTGCACAATCTCTGCTCATTGCAATCACCACCTCCCGGGTTCAAGTGATTCTTGTGCCTCCTGAGTAGCTGGGATTGCAGGTACGCACCACCCATGCCCGGCTCATTTTTGTATTTTTAGTAGAGACAAGGTTTTGCCTTGTTGGCCAGGCTAGTCTCGAACTTCTGACCTTAAGTGATCTGCCTGCCTCGGTCTCCCAAAGTGCTGGGATTACAAGTGTGAGCCACCGTGCCCAGCCCTAAGAACTTTGTGAGAACAATTTCTATAGAGTGGTGGGGGCAGCAAGCTGATGGCGGTGGGTTGAGGGGTGAGACTCGCCTTTAAGGAACAAAGCAGGTGGTGGCAGTGACTGGGCATGTGGGGTGCACATGTGAGCTGCCCAAAGAACAATGGAAGTAGGACTGATCTGAGGGTCCTGGTGAGGCTGGAGACTGAGAATCCATGGGGCTAGAGACACACCTGCATGGTCTGTGCCCATCCTCAGCAACCCAGTTGCCATGGTGATGGCAGTGTGATCCCTGCCCTTTCTGAGGCAGGACATGATACTGCTACCTTTGTGTCCTGAAATGGCAGGGACGTTTGAAATGAATCAGCCTATTTGGCTAACAAACATTGATCCTGGGCAATGTCCAGAGTGACATCCTTGCTGACGGTGAGGTGCAGTCCCATGAAGAGGGGACAGAAATGGGTGTGTCATTCAATTGGTAGTTCCCCTACACTCAGACCACCCCTGTTCCAGTGCAGAGCTGTCCATTATGCATGAGACCTGTGCACTCATCAATCATGCCAGCAAACCACCCCACAGTCACCTGGCCACCTCCAAAACCGCCGCCCCTACCGCGGGGCCTGCCAGTCCCTCACAACTGTATTTCTTTGGGCAATTTCAAATTAGTGGCTAGCATCCACGCAGCAATTTCAATTTGCTATTCTGCAGTTAGCTCCACAAAACAACTGCCACAGCCAGCCCCCAGAAAGCAGCAATTCCTTGGTGGAGGCACTATCGTGATGTCAGGGAGGCGCTTGCTAGATGAAGTAACAAAGGGTAATGGGGCAGAAAATGCAGGAGCAGCCTGTGCGCCTCATTCTTTACTGCCTTCGCCTCAGACACAAACAACTGACTGAGTGCACTCGAGGCGCAGATGGGAGGGGACTCTGCTCTCCTTCTAGGAGGAGGAGAAAGGGAGCGGGCCTGGTCCAGGTGTCTGCCGGGGGCAGGGGTGTGTTTGTAAAAGTGGCAGGGGTTGGGGGGGCGCCTACTTGGAGTTTGCACTTTGCTGAAATTCTAGAGGTGTGAGGGCTTCTCTCAAAGGTTGCTGAGGACAGTGAGAGGGGAACAGGAGTGTGGGCAGGAGGACAGAGAATTCCAGAGTAGGGCCCATTTGGTTCTAAGACAAGAGGGCCCCAAAGGCAGGTTTTGGGATGATGTTTAGAGCAGCCCCAGGGCTGAGAGGGCTGCAGGGATGCGGTGTGGTTTAGGTGCACCAGGAGGGCTGACCGTATGGGCAGAAGGCGAAGCTGGTGGTTTGCCCTCGGTGTCTTCCAGCCCGTGCTGTGCATGGGCGGGAGAAGGTCCTGGCCTCTGCATTCTGGCAACCTTGTTTCTGAATCCCAGCATGAGCCCTGAGCAGCTGTGTGCCTTCTGGGAGCCTTTGTTCTCTTTTGTGACACAGAGAAAACAATGCCTTCCTCTCAGGGTTGCTGGGAGTTTCCCTGACATATGTATTGTGCTTGGGAGAGAGGAGGTATTCAATCCACGCCCCCCACCACCGCCGGGGTCCTCCTTTTCCTGTCCGCAGCAGTGTCCCTGCACTCGCGAAGTTTGGCTTCCATGCTCGGGAGGCGTCACTGGTCTTCGCCATGCCCCATCCCCGGGGGAACTTCCTGCCTCTGACTGTGGGAGGGGCCTCACCCCAAAGGCAGAGGTGCTGGAGGGCGCCTTCAGTCACTGTGGATTTTCAAGGGGATTTCCCGGAATCCCTTAACCCCAGGGCAAGGTCGGCCCTGCTGCCTGTATGGCGGCTGTAGCTGGTGGAGTGCCAGCCTCCTGGATGTTCTTCTTTGTGCCTCTGTGCCCTTGGGATCAGGGCAGTCTTTGGGACAGAGGCCAGGGCAGGTGGGAGGAAGGACACTGGGCTCCCTAGGTGGCTGAGTGACGCAATGAGGAGCCAGTTACAGTGCCTCCTGGGCTCCTCTTGCCTGTGGATGCCTCTGCTGCCCTTGGCTTTTGGTCACCTTCAGAATGTGGACGTCCAGTGCTCATGGCTACCTGGGGCCCTGGTGGCTGAGGATCTTGGATGAGACAGAGTCTCAGAGGCTGGGAGGCTGGGAAGGACGGCAGGACTGGCCCAGTCATGGCCCTGGAGACGCGGGAAGGCAGCAGGAACTCTGCAGCCCTGCTCCCTGAGGGCAGGCCCCGCAATGCTATCACTGCATGGTGCAGGCCGAGTGGAGCTGGAGTTCCGTGTAGAGCTGGGCATGCACAAGCAATGGTTTCCTCCCCCGCCCCTCTCCTGCTGCAGCACTGGAGCCAGGGGTGGAAATACTGGGGGTGGGGGGTGGAGGATGGTGTTCATGCCTCTTGCAGCTCTGAGTCTGGGGTGGCTCAGGTCCCCTGGTCGGCCTTGCAGATGCTCAGGAAGCTGGGGTGCCCTTTGGCTTGCAGTCCCCTAGGACTTATCCCAGGATGTGACTCCTGGTCCTCAGTGCAGTTGACCTCCCCAACAGACGACGGACTCCTCTAATGGGAAGGGAACCGAGAAAACGTCCAATTCGTCCACAACAAAGACCATGCCTCCGGTGGCCTTCATTTCCTACAGGGACAAAGCGAGGCATGGGCAGGGTTTGCGCGAATCAGGGACGGTGCTGAGAGGTTCGCTCTGTGTCAGCAGCAAAAGGGCTGATTCAGGGCAGGGTTCTGCAGGCTCGGCTGCTGCTTCATGGCTTTCCGTTCCCTCCTCAGCGGGCCTCCTTCCCCTCACATCCACTCCCTTTATGCGAGGGTGTCTACAGGGCCTATATTTCATTCCCTGCCTCCAGCTTTCTCTCAAAGGCCCCCTCTCAGCACTCCTTCCCCAGTGCTCCTCTGGCTCTCTCAGGAGGAACATTCCCATTCCCTTTGCTCTCCGAGACTCAGACGTGCAGTGAGCAGACAGCCGCAAGCACTGATGGCAAGCCCAGGGCACTGTGGGAGAATGCAGGGGGCTGCATGAACTCGGAGTCCGCGCAGGCTAAAATGCTTTCATTTAATAGTAAAGGAAGCAGAGGCTCAGAGAGGTTAAGTTACCTGTTTAAGGACACACAGCCAGCTGTGTGAATGCTGTGCATGGCTGGCGTGAGTTCCAGGCCAGTGTCTTCCATTCCCCAGGCTGATGTGTGGCGGGAGAGGGAATAGCCCCTGCCCATGAATGAGCCAGGTTTCTGATAACTCCAGGTGTGTGACACCTGGGACGAAACACTGCCCTACATTTCTCTTAGACGTGGGACCTGGTGGAGAGCCCCGTCATTCCTGCCATCCATTTTGCATAACTACTTGCGGACCTTTTCAAGTTTTTATGCAATGCAGCAACTTCGCCAGCAGAGGGAGCGAACTACTAGAATCCCAGATTAAATAATAAATGAGTTCTCTGAACACTTTCTGAAATGACAGGGCAATCAAGGCTCATTTGGGGAAGAAAAGATTGAGCTTCCACTCTTTATCCAAATCATCTCTACCTGCGAAAAGTGATGTATAATACATAAGGATCAAAAGTGATTAAAATCCTTATGAATTTAATCAGAAATTCACAGTTAACCACTATTTGCTTTGGTGCAAATTGATGTGGAATAACAATCTCGTGTATCTGCACATTTTTTTTTTAACTTGTGGGAAATTTGCTGGTGATTTGTGGGGGGAAGTGGCGGGTCGGGGGGACCATTGAAAGGAGAGAAAAGAAGGAAGGAAGCAATTGAAACAGGACTCCCTGGAGGCCCCGAATGCTGTGCACTTAGCAGTTCTGTTGAGGGTCTTTGTTCATAAATTTTGGGTCTTTTGCTATTTATTATGATGAACAATAGGAAATCCTAATAATAACTCCTATGTGTGCCATTTGCTTTAACTGAGCAGAGTTCTCTAAATTGTTCGTTACCTCTGAATCGTATGTTTGGGTGGAAAATCCCTCTCCCCTTTCTTCCACGCTTTCTTTCCTTTCCTTCCAAACTATGCCTCATAAAGTCAGACCACAGAACCCTTTCAAATACAGAGAGGACAGACAGACAGAGACCACTACAGAGAGCCTCTGTGTTTCCTTACTTGCTTGAAAAGGCAAGGCCTTCTCGAAAAGTAGAGGTAGGCCCTGGTAAGGGCCTCCTTTGGAGGAAAGAAAAGGCCAAAGTAAGGCATGAGAAAGTCCTCACCGTCTTTTCTGCGTTGGGAACTTTTTTGTAGAAAGTTTTTTCTGTGTCTTCAATCCACACCACGGAGGGCTGGAGCTGTCGAGCCACCTGCAGAGGAAAAGGCAGGGCCCTGCTTGTAAATGCACTTCCCTCTCAGGTGTGCAGAGCCCTGCTTGTAAATGCACTTCCCTCTCAGGTGTGCAGGGCCCTGCTTGTAAATGCACTTCCCTCTCAGGTGTGCAGAGCCCTGCTTGTAAATGTGCTTCCCTCTCAGGTGTGCAGGGCCCTGCTTGTAAATGTGCTTCCCTCTGTGGTGTGCAGAGCCCTGGTTGTAAATGCCCTTTACTCTCAGGTGTACAGAGCCCTGGTTGTAAACATGCTTCCCTCTCAGGTATACAGAGCCCTGGTTGTAAATGCACTTCCCTCTGGGGTGTGCGGAGCCCTGGTTGTAAATGCACTTCCCTCTCAGGTATACAGAGCCCTGCTTGTAAATGCACTTCCCTCTCAGGTGTGCAGAGCCCTGCTTGTAAATGTGCTTCCCTCTCAGGTGTGCAGGGCCCTGCTTGTAAATGTGCTTCCCTCTGTGGTGTGCAGAGCCCTGGTTGTAAATGCCCTTTACTCTCAGGTGTACAGAGCCCTGGTTGTAAACATGCTTCCCTCTCAGGTATACAGAGCCCTGGTTGTAAATGCACTTCCCTCTGGGGTGTGCGGAGCCCTGGTTGTAAATGCACTTCCCTCTGGGGTGTGCGGAGCCCTGGTTGTAAATGCACTTCCTTCTGGGGTGTGCAGAGCCCTGGCTGCAAACCTGCTTCCCTCTGGGGTGTGCAGAGCGCTGGTTGTAAATGCACTTCCCTCTCAGGTGTGCAGAGCCCTGGTTGTAAATGTATTTCCCTCTGTGGTGTGCAGAGCCCTGGTTGTAAATGCACTTCCTTCTGGGGTGTGCAGAGCCCTGGTTGTAAATGCACTTCCCTCTCAGGTGTGCATCTGCTCTCCCAGGAGCAGGGCGAGACGCTCCCTGTCCGGCTCCTCAGCTGTGCTGCACAGGCCCAGGAATGTTCTGCAGCTGGAAACCTGCCCCACCACGTCCCCTCCTTCACAGCAGCAGAAGTCCCCCTCCCTCCCTAACCCCTCCTCTCTCAGTCCTGTTCTGACAGGCAGGACAAGCTTGAGGACAAACATTCTGCTCTAGGACCCCAACATCCTCTCAGTTTGGCTTGAAAGAAACCCCCAGTTTTCTGCTGAAAATGAATGGAGAACTGGGCCATGAGTTTTAATGACCGCCTCTGGCCGTTCCCAGGTTTATTCAAGTTTGCTTACCGTGAGAAAAACCCGTTTCAGCACTCGGGCCCCCACGAGGCTATTTGTTCATCTCTGTTTGGCTGTGCCTTTGTGGCCCAGGCTCCCCCTGAAAGGCGGCTCCGAGCCCCTCTGGACAAGCAGGGCCTCACGACAGAGCTGGGATGGGACTTACCGTGGGCCCGTGAATAATTGCTGTACACCTAACAATCTCTTCAAAGCACCCCCATGATAGCGAAGTTCAGGTATTTTTGCAACAATTTGTGCTTTGTGCGAAATTGTGACAGATAAAAGCCGTGGTGAACACAGCGTTATGTACTCCTATTTTTATATTTCTTAAAACATCATTAAGGCAGCAGGCATGATTTTAAACCAAGACAGTCATTCAATGAGTGATGGAAAAATCACTAGGGACACTCCACTGTGTCTGCCTCCCCGTCATTATGTACGAAGTGGCAAGTCGGGGCTATAAAGCAGATTATGCACCTTCAAAGGCAGAAGTGGGCACTGATTGAACTGGATCCTTGCGCTGGCCCAACGCCTGGGCCGGCTGCATTCCCAGGCCCCAGCATGCACGGACATTCAGAGAGAAAAGAGTGCCAGCCACAAACACTATTTGGTAGGTGTTGTTTTGCAGACCCAGAGTCACAGAATTTAGGAACTCAGAATCCCAAATTTTAATCCTGATCCCTGAGCCGGTGTGGTGTGATAACTGCAGTGAGTGAGCTGGCAGACGTGTGCCAGGCATCAGCCACCCATGTGCCCAGCATCACACATGGCCAGAGCCAGCACACACCTGGCGCTGCCTCCTCCTGGAGGCCTTCGCACATGTGGAATAACCTGCTCATCTCATCTGAACCCTACGAAGCAGGAACCACTGGTATCATCCCTGTTTGCAGACGAGGAAACCGAGGCTTGCAGACGTTAAGTGACGGCCCTGGTCACACAGGTCCAGTGTGGCAGCAGCAGGACTGGAGGCCAGGCTGGGGGCTGGACTCTGTGCTGGCACCTAAGGCAGCCTCCATGGGTTCCCTCATCTACTCTCACCACCACTGTGAGGGGCCAGCCCTAGGACCTCTGCTTCGGAGCTGAGAACTGAGGCCCCAGAGACGAGTAGGTGGTCGTGTTACAGTGGGGAGCTAGTCGGGCATGAGCAGGGCAGGAGAGGGCTCCTTCCAATACATACACACACCAGCAATGTCAGGTGACCATCCCATGACGGGTAGGAGGTTGTTTACTGTCTCTATAATAATCATTGGTCACAGCCTGCACTAGCGAAAGGCAGTCTCCCGATAAACAGAAACACCGGAAGCTGGCGATCAGCAGCTTCCCAATAAGATCTCAGGGGTTGGGCCAGTGGGTTCAAGCATGCGCATTAAGAGGCAAAATGGTGGAGTTTAAGTGGTCTAGGACCTTCCAGGGACATTCGACTGGTAAGGGAAGAACGTCTCAAGTGAGCATGTGCATAGCTCCAGTAAACACACTGCGCATGCTCCCTCCCTGCCACTGTGCATGCGCACAGCACACCCCAAGGGAAGAATCAGGGGAGAAGGGGCGAAAGACCCCAGAAGCAAGCCAACATATAAAACCCAGGCTGGAGTGCAGTGGCGCGATCTTGGCTGACTGCAGCCTCTGCCTCCCGGGCTCAAGCGATTCTCCTGCCTCAGCCTTCCGAGTAGCTGGGTTTACAGGGGCGTGCCACCACGCCTGGCTAGTTTTTGTATTTTTAGTAGAGACGGGGGTTTCACCACTTTGGCCAGGCTGGTCTTGAACTCGTGACCTCAAGTGGTCCGTCCGCCTCGGCCTCCCAAAGTGCTGGGATTCCAGGCGTGAGCCACCGCGCCCGGCCAGTGCACCTGTCTTTCAAGTCACCCACCCTGCACTCTTCCAAGTATCCCTTCCTTCCTTTCCTTCCTGCTCTAAAGCTTTCTAATAAACTTCCACTCCTGCTCTCAAACTTGCCGAGCCTGGTCTCTCCTTCTGCCTCCTTGGTCCAATTCTTTCTTCTGAGGAGGCGAGAACTGAGGTTGCTGCAGGCCTGTATGGATTTGCCACTACTAACATACTTCGGTGCCGCATGACTTGGATACGTTTTGCTGCTAACAAAACCCAAACCCTCATCTTTAAATCCCAGAGGCCTCGCCCTCTTCCTTCATGGGCCATCACTTCTACGTCAGATACCAGTAAATACACTGTGTATGTTCCCTCCTAAGTGCTGTCAGGCCACTGTGCATGCGGACAGCACACCCCAAGGGAAGAATCAGGGGAGAAGGGACGCAAGACCCCAGAAGCACGCCAACATATCAAACTCAGGCTGGAGTGCAGGGGTGCGATCTTGGCTGACTGCAACCTAGAGCACCAGACCTCCTACCCTTCTTTCTGCTAAATGTAGGGGTGACCTGCATTCGTGGGCATTTTATTTTGGCCTTGCCACTAGGATTTTATTTTTTGGCATGATCAGGGAACATTTTTACACTGCTGATGGGAATGTAAACTCGTACAGCCGCTGTGGAAAACAGTGTGGAGATTCTATAAAGAAGTAAAAGTAGAACTACCATTTGATCCGGCAATCCCACTACTGTATCTACCCAGAGGAAAAGATATGAAAATGATACTTGCACATGGATGTTTATACTTGCACATGCAGCACAATTCACAATTGCAAAATTGTGGAACCAACCCAAGTGCCCATCAGTCAATGAGTGGATAAAAAACTGTGGTATGTATATGCGATGGAATACTACTCAGCCATAAAAAGAAATGAATTAACAGCATTTGCAATGACCTGGATGAGACTGGAGATTATTATTCTAAGTGAAATAACTCAGGAATGGAAAACCAAACATCATATATTCTCACTAGGACGCAAAGGCCTAAGAATGACACAATGGACTTTGGGAACCTGTGGGGAAGAGTGGGAGGGGGGTGAGGGATAAAAGACTACAACTAGGGTGCAGTGTATACTGCTCAGGTGATGGGTGCACCAAAATCTCACAAATCACCACTAAAGAACTTACTCGTGTAACCAAATACCACCTGTACCCTAATAACTTATGGCAAAAAATAAAAAAATAAAAAATAAATAAAAATCTGAAATCTCAAATCAATGCGTAGGTTATTACCTATAGCACCTGCCAGTGGACTTGAGAAGCAAGTCTATTTCAAAGCCTAGCCGAGAAGACTAGCTGATGAGGAGAAACACCAAGCCGGGTGCTTTGCCCCCGAGCTTTCATCAATGAAACAGACAAAATGCTACAGGAAAAAGGAACTCTCTCCTCTTCTCTCTTCATCTTTGATTTTTTAAAAAAAAGCTTAATAAAATCAGCTCTCTGGTAGATCACAGCAAAGTATTACGTGATTCTCTAGCTTAAACATTCTGTGCTTCTACAAAGAAAGCTTTTGCATAAAATGTAGATTCGAAGGGGCCTCTGAGTTCTGGTCAGTGTGCAGCAGAAAGTCGCGGCAGGAGGGAAATCCAGGAGAAAATGCAGGGCGTGCTCAAGGGCCTTTGGAAATGGAGCTCGACGCTGTACACTGAACTGAGCTATACTGATCCCGGCTGGGCACCATACCCTCCGCTAGAGTAGCAAGGGCAGGAAGAGGAACGGGATGGGTCCTGTCCGAACAGGGTCACTCCAACCGGGAAGCGCACCCAGTCAGGAGCAACAGCACCAGGTGGTGTTGACAACAACACGTGCTTGAAAGTTGGAGAAAAGAGATCCCCGTGCGCGGAGTCTCACAGCAGCAGGTAAGAGAGGAGGGACCGAGTACAAAGCCTCTTTCTTTCACTGACAGTTCCGTGCTTCTCACTGGGATCACCCGGGGAGCTTTGGAAAATACGACCTCCAGGTCCCAGTCCTGGAGATTCTAGTGTGACTGGGGTGTCGTCCGGCATCCGCAGTTTTGAAAGCTCCCCAGATGATGCTGAAGAGCAGCCACGGTCAGGAAGCCCCACCCGGAAGCAGAGATGTCTATTATGCGCTGGCTTAGGCACAGGTGCCCAAAGACCCTGCCCTGGTTTCTCTGCACTCTCTCAATACCACCTTGAGGGCTAATCTCATCCACTCTGGTAGCTTCAGTTGGTGTCTACGTGCTGACCACACCCAAATGCACATCCAGAGCTCCAGGCCGGAGGTTCCCATTCCCACATGGAATGGGAAGCCTCAGGAGGCCACCTTCCCTCCCTCCATCCTGCCTCCTGCCGGTTCCCTGTGTGACTCTGCTCCTACCCAAGCCAGAGGCCTGGGTATCCACCCTCGTCTCATTCCCCACGCCTAACAACCCCACAGTCTATTCATGGCACTTCCTAATCCCTTTCAACTCCAAGTCTTCCATTCTCTCAGCTCCTTGGTGCAAGCCCCCAATTTCCTTCCAACATGGCCTGGGCACTGCTGCCAAGGGACAGAGCTGAAGAGCGAGGAGGGGGCAAGTTCCAAGGGGCCACTGTTCCCTTACAGCTATTTTAAGTCAAAAGCTTCCCTACTTTCAGCCCAAAAGTAAATAAGAACATGAGACGTTGTATGTAAAAAGGTTTACACTTCTTAGAGAAAAGATAATTTGTAATAACAAAGACAAGACCTTATTTTTTTCAGTACCTCTTAAGAATCTTAGTTTTAGAATTGAAATCAATGGAGAAATCATCTTCACATCAACAACTGTCTCTTCAGATTGGATAAAGAAAATGTGGTACATATGCACCATGGAATACTATACAGCCATAAAAAAAGAACAAGACCACGTCTTTTGCAAGAACATGGATAGAGCTGGAGGCCATTATCCTTAGCAAGCTAATGCAGGAACAGAAAACCAAATACCACTTATTCTCACTCATAAGTGGGAGCTAAACAGTGCGAACACATGGACACAAAGAAGGGAACAACAGGCCCTGGAGCCTCCTTGAGGGTGAAGGTTTGGAGGAGGAAAAGGAGTGGAAAAAATCATTACTGGGTACTGGGCTTAATGCCTGGGTGATGAAATAATCTATACAACAAACCCCTGTGACACAAGTTTACCTGTGTAACAAACCTGCACACATACCCCTGAAATAAAAGTTAAAAACACAAACAAAAACAACCGTCTCTCGTCTTAGCTGACTGCACTCGTGGCTGCTGTGGATTACTTCGCACGATGTCCACGTGGCAAGCAATGGGTTTTCCATAGTTCTTATTGGGACCTCTATTTTCTCAACCCAGATGGGAATTGCAGATGTGAATACCAAGAATTTCAGCATTAACTTTTCTCTTTCTGCTCTTAACAAACGAAGCTGCGCAGCCTTGAAACAGGAATCGTACTAACTTGGAATGATTTGAGACTCACAATCTTGTTTCCAGCATCTGATTCTAAATCAGTTGTTTTGAAAACGGTGGCACCGTTCTGTTGACTGTGACGTCAGTGATTGTTCCTTTAAGTTGGAGCTCCTTCAGAACTAATGGGGGAATTCCATGCTTCCTGTATTTTTAACACACACCTGTGAAGGAATTCCTTTCCCTAGTTCACCAGCTTTGGGGACACACAGGTTGTACGGGGCACTCTGGAGTGATGTGGTTTGGAAGGGCTCAATGATTACCAAACAAAACAGAAAACGCTTTCCAAGAGTGTTCTCGGATGAAGATAACAATACAACTAACGTTTGTTTGCCAAGTGCTCTGGCGTCCAGGACACCATTTCCATCCTCGCTGGATACATGCTCCATGAGTGCCAACCACACCCCGCGGCTCTGTCCTTTCACAGATGAGGCTGCTGAGGCAGAGCCAGGTGAGGGGTGAGTCACGTGCTGGCTCAGCAACTGGTAAGTGCTGGAGGTGGGAGTGGGATCTGGGTCTGCCCAGCACCCACAAGGCCTTGCATGGCCACCACATTGCCAGGGGAGACGGGATGCCTATTCTAAAGTGTTTCTCTACCCTTGACCTGTATCATCCGCTACCATCTTTCATCCTAGCAGGAAGAATCCTAAAGCCATCACTGTCTTGCCTTCCGGAGCTCGGATCTCTGGCTTTCCTGACCTTCCCCTGGGGAAGCTGAGGGGGGCTGCTGGTCGCGGGACCCCTGGTGACCATGTTCAGGTCTGACCACAGAGAAGACAGGCATGGAAACTGAGGCAGTGTCACGTGGAAGCTGCTTTGTCCAGGAGGGATGAAAGGGACAGAGGTTGCTTCTCTTGGAGAAGAGAAGACTGGAGGCAGGTAAGTTTGCTGTTTTCAAATGCGTGAAAGACTGCCATGGGGAAGAAAGGTTTTGCTAAGTTTGGCCCTGAATGTAGAATGAAGGCTGTTCTTTCATTTCTTCCTTTATAAGACGTTTACAGAAGAGCTTTGATGTGCCAGGCACTGTGCTAGGTGCCAAGGTCACAAAGAGTAATAATGCAGGGTCCCTGACCTCCAGGAGCCCACCTGTGGTAGGAGAGAGCAGACCTGAGGTTGAGGGTGTTCCAAGGAAATCAGGATGTCAGTGAGGGCCACCAACGACAGAAAGGGGGAGAAGTGGGCAGGTGGGGGGAACTAGGAATGGAGACCACAGATAGCGGTTAAAGCAGACAGGCCTTCCAAGGTCTCCAGAAGATCAGATGGTCTGAAGTGGGGGGAAGCGCCCTGCTCGGGCCAGGAGTCAGGGCACAGGGTGAGGTGTCCTCACTTGGGGCACACGGGGAGTGCCTGGCACTTCTGGAAGGGGTCAGAAAAGTGCGTGGCCACGCTACAGAGGTTGCTTGTATCCTAGAGGCTGTGGAAGGCATGGAAAAGACTTAAATCAAGAACTTTGATCCTTTTTATGTTACAGAAAAATCCCTCTGGGGAGTGTGTACAGGAGGATGTGGTGGGAGCTGTGCTGGCCTCGGGGAGCAGGCAGGTGTGGGCGGTGGCACAGTGAGGACAAGGCCCAGGCAGGGAGGTGCTGCGGGGCTGCTGCAGGGAGAAGATGAGAGTATGCAGCGGGGGATAGGCAGGGCGGGATGGGGAGGGCAGGACTGGCCAGACTCGATAACAGTGGGTTGTGGGTTGCGGGAGGGGGCTCGATGATAGATGTGCAGAGGATAGTAATGAGGTCAGTGTCGGCTGCCATGAGCCCCCGCACAGTGGGGCAGGCAGGGAGGGCTGCTGGGGCCAGAGAGGAGGACAGAGGCAAGGGCCGGAAAGGCCTCCAAGGCCACAGCAAACCACCAGCAGTGGACGCCTCGAGTGGATGGAAGGAATTCCCGAGTAAAGGGGGACAGTGGATGAGGCCAGGAGAGGGTGGCAGAGAGCCCAGGGCCACACAGGGAAGACGATGATAGAGGAGGAGGTCTGGGCTGCCAAGGGGCAGCAGCTGTGGAGAAAAGGGACGGGTCTGGAGGGATAGCCAGCCTCGAAACCAGGGGGCCAACAAGCGGGGGAGGGGGGCGGCCAACGGTGGCCCATGCTGGCCAGAGAGTTTGGTAATGAGGAGGTCACTTGTGGCCTTGGCAGGGAGTGGAGGGAACAGAGCCAGGTGACAGGGAGAGCTCCTGCAGAAAGACGGGCAGACAGTAAGCCTGGGGAGGATGTGGCACTGGAGTAGTCAGTGCCCAGGAAATGTTTGCGGATAGCATGGGCTAGGGACAGAAGGCAGGAGGATGGGCTGGGAGGAGAAGGGCTCATCTTCCTTGCACCACAGACACCAGAGGGGAGGGTGGCTGCTGCTGCAGAAAGTGTGCAGGCCACACAAGAAATGTTTGCAGGCACCTCTGCTGGGAATAAGATCTGCTCTTACAGTTTGCGGAAAAGCAGTGTTCTTTAGTAAAAATCTCAGAATATACAGAATGGCATAAACAACACCTTTTCTCCCTCCACCTAGAATCAACCGTCGAACATTTCCTGTCCTTACAGATCCTTTACGAAAATGGGATCTTGTTCAACACATACTGCTTTATGGGCTGCTTTGTTCATGTCATATGAAAGTTATTTCTCCATTATCAATTTTAACAGGAAGCACCAGGTTTAGGGTTCTAATTAATCCCCTGTTTTTGAATGTATAGATGGTTTCCATCTTTTACTACTCCAAATAGTATTTATTTAGGGCACCTGGCTGAGAATTTCCTTAGAATGACTGCCAGGAGAGGCTTCCAGGTGGAGGCGCCCGGACGTTCTGTGCGTGTCGTTTTTGCATGTGCTGCCGCAGTGCCCTCCTGGGGTTCCATCTGTTTACACTGTCCCCAGGAATAAATGAGGGCTCTGGCTTTCCACACTCTTCTCCTCAACAAGGATTAATAATAAAAAACTCTCTGCCAATTTGCTAATGAAAAATGGTATCCTTTGCTTTTCTAATTTTCATTTAGCTATGAAAAGGCTTCATTGAAATTACCCACAGATAGTTTGAGGTCATGGACAATTACATTAATTAATTCATAATTGAACTTTCCAGAGTTCTGTTGGATAGTTCCCTTCGCCTGCCAGTAGAGGGCTCTTCGCTCCTATCAAATATCACTAGAGGGTTTTTGTTTTGTGTCAATTATGAAATAAAGACAAATCGCCACCGTGTGCTTTTTCAAATGCTAGCAAGTTCTAGCAAAGAACTAAAGACCTCTCCATCCACATGCATTTTATGGGATTGATCTTTTGTATTTTCCAAAGAAACACTGTCAAACCTTCACCATCAGAATTAGATTCTCAGGGGATAATGGCTCAACAATTAAAACCTTTTTGTGTTTCGGCACGCATGAGTTATGAAGATGCTCTGCCCAGATGACCCCTGGACATTTTGGAGGTTCTCTCTGAAAGAATCCTATTTTGCTTGCCAAGGAGAACTGCAGGAATAAAACAGCTACTTGTTTTTTTCAGCTGCTGTGTCTCAGCTGAAACTCATTCACTCATTCATTCATCCCACACGTATTTACGGTGCATCTGAGAGCTCTGTGGTAGGAGGCAGGGGTGTCTGGGAGTTGGGAGACATGGTCCCTGCCTGTAGAGGGTGCAGCTGCCTGTGTCTGAATGGGCGACGCTGAGTGAGGTGCTGCGGGGTTAGGGAGGGTACGGGGGAGTGAGGCCTATTTGCAGGGGGAGAGGGTTCACTTTCCCATACTGTGGTCACTTGGATTCTGTTTAAATAGTTCATATGACACTTTGGCCTGCATTTCCACTATTGAAAAATTATATTTTAAGTTTCTATTTCCTTGTAATACCTTTTATGTACTTGCAGAGGTTACTTCAAGTCCTCACTGCAATTAGCTGGACATAAACCATAAATGATCATCAAAAGAAGGGCAGAGGTATACTACAAAGAGAAGCCTGGCTGGGCTGACCCTGGGTGGGATGGGAGGTAAACTGAGGCAGAGCAAAGAACCAGAGAGGAGCTGGGATGCAGCGGCTCACAGGAAAGACTGGGCAGAGTAACTAGGACAGGACATGCATGTATGTGTATGTATATGTGGTCAATGTGTGTGTCAGTGTATGTGAGAGTGTGTGTATGAGTGTGTGTACATGTGCGTGTGCATGTTAGTGCATATGAGCATGTGTCAGTGTGCACATGTGTGCGTGTTAGTGTGCGCGCATGTGCGTGTTAGTGTGCATGTGTGTTAGTGTGCGTGCATGTGCGTGTTAGTGTGCACCTGTGTGAGTGTATGTTAGTGTGCGTGTGTGTGTTAGTGTGCATGTGTGTGTTAGTGTGCGTGTGTGTGTTAGTGTGCGTGTGTTTGTGTGTGTGTGTGTCGGGGGCAGGCTGGTGCTAGTAACAGGAACATGTCAATGCAATTAGTGCTTCTCCAGACTGTGTTCAAGGGGAAGGTGTTGGATGGTGGGGGGCGTCAGGCTTACAAACCACCTGAACTTAACTCTTGAAGCCCTGTCTCCTCCCCAGCCCTCTGCCCACCACACCGGGCCAATGAATTCTCGCCAGGTGGCATGGACTCTGGCCAGCTTGGAGAAGCCTGTGTCCAAAGCCATTCTTAACTTCCCAAGGCACCTCCATCGCCCCCACCCCGAGTGTTTCCGGGTTGCCTAAACATTTTGAATGCTTGTGGCATCAAGCCCTGGTCCGGCATCGTCCCCGCTACAGAACACCTGCAGATGCCACGCTGTGGTTTCGGTGATTGACAGCCTGCAGACTGTGTCTCCACACCTGGCTGACACAGCGCCCGGGGCCTCCACAGCCTGACGCTCCCCCCGTGGGGTGCTCCCTGTCGTCACTGGACAGGTGGAGTGGGATGTGTATCCCGGGTCCTGGAGAAGCCTGGCCCTCGTTTCCTTCCTCCTGGGAGTCCCCTTCCCACGGCAGCCTCTGACACCGCTGGACCCGGCTACATGGCCCACCGTGGCCTAGGGCCTTTCTTTCGTGTTCTTTTTTCTCCTTCTTTCTTTGCGGGTGCATGTGTCTGAATTCCGAGACGTTTCCCATGTGTGGGGGTCTAGGTCTCCCTCCCCACCTGGGCCCCTCCCCGGTGTCTGGCTTGACGTGGCCTCCCAGGACTGACACGGATGTTCCAGGCAGTGGAAACAACGGCAGAGGCCTCACTGGCCGTGCAGAGGCCTGCACCCCCACCGACAGCGGGTTTTGACGGACTCTGGGCGCTAGTGAGGTGTCGGTCTGGGTTCCTTACTGTAGCACATGGTGGGTGTGGCCCACGGTGGGGCGTGGAGAGTGGGGAGGCCCTGCCTATGTGAGAACAGGTTATGTGGGAGCTGTCTGCACTTTCTCCTCCTTTTCGCCAGGAACTGAAAGCTGCTCTGAAAGATAAAGTCTATGTAAAGAACAAAAGGTTCTGAAGCCTATGTGCACGCCCCTCCTCAGCCTGCAGCTGCCTCCGCACACGGTGGAAGAGGAGTCTGGCCTCTTCACGGATGACCCGCTCAAGACTCAGGGCACTGGCCTCCCACCATGTCCACACCTGAGGCTGCACCGGAGTCGCTAAATCCTGCGTCCCTTTCCCCCTGTCCTTGCTCCTCTCTTTCCTCTCCCCCTCCTTTTTGATCAGCCCTGTTTTGGTGGCCAGGTGTAGGCTTTGCATTATCCTTACTGATATCCACCTTGTAAATCGAGACTAACATATTTATTACACTAATTGTACATCTGTGTGTGTGTGTGTTTTTTTTTTAAATACAATCATCCACAAATAGCAGCAATGTCTTTGTCTGGGTTATTAATCAGGAAGAGAAGTCTTCTATATATTCCTTCTACGAGCTACAGAAACTGGCCAGGCGCCCCTGCGGACACCTAGACTCGCCGTCCACACCACCACACACCACATCTGGGCGAGAGCCCTTGGTGTGCTGCCATAGGCTGCTGGCTGTGAGCCCACCGAGGAGCCGGGTGGTGGTACTGAGCTGGGTGGGTGGTACAGGGGCACAAGGGCATTGAGGGTCCCTTTTGTCCAGATGCTGCAGACCCCTGTGAGCCACGTGTTCTACAGCAGACACTGCCTTGGCCCCATTCTCCCAGGTCCTCACTCTAAATCAGCCCTCAGGCGCCAGGTCGCCAAGCAGAGGGCAGGAAAGCAGAACCTATGAACCTCCGGGGGCAGAGAGGACCCTTGCCCAGGACCAAGGGAGCCGCTGAAGCGTCCTCTGGTCCAGCCTCCTACCCTGCGCCCTGCCCTGGCCTCCCCTTGCCTCTCTAATGAGAAGTCTGGAGGGTGGGGGGCAGTCTCACTGGCAAGGGGGATGCAGGAAGAAGCAGAATGGCCTTCAGTTGCTTCACCGTCTCACACTGGGATACTCCCAGCAGACTCGCTGGCCCAGGAAGAGCCTTATCCCTGTGTCTTGTGGAGGGCACAGCCTCCCACAGGGAGGGGCACGCGGAGCCGAGGCTTCCCCAGAGGCCAGCTGGGGTGCCATGCGATGGTCTTGGGGCCCAACCTGGACTGAAATCCAGAGGTCAGTCCTCTGGTTCTTTTGCATTTTTGTTGAAATTCAGCACTCTGAGTGTCAGTTTTCTCATCTGTAAAATGGGGATGTTAATTCCTACCTCATGAGAGCTTTGATGCAATTAAAAGAGAAAGTATGTGTAAAACGCCTTAGCTTGTGCCTGACTCCAGGGCAGAGGTCAGAAAAAGCCATTCCCGCTCCTCTGTGCCCTGATTTACTATTATACAGACTCAAGGAGACTGGTACCTGGGGTGGGTGATGGGCAACAGCCCTGCCTTATAAATTCTTTTACCTGTGAAATGCTTATTGCATGTTCATCATTTGTCAAATATTTATTAATTGGTTAGACAAATATTCCTTATATTTCCAAGATAAGTATATTCTTTTCCATGTATAGCTTTAGTAGTATAGGGAATCTGAAATAATAGTCATTTACTTGTAAACGCATTTCTTAAAAAGGAAACGCTTCCCCTCACCCCGTACTCATTATTCTATTAGTCACTGTGTGTAAAATAAAGAAATCCTCCAAATGCAATGATCACAAAATGGATTTGAATTTACGGTTGTGCAACAAATCAGAGACTCATTTTCCCTGCGTGCTTCCACAGTGCTGTGAGTGAGGCGAATACGACCTGCCTGAAGTGAGAAATGACGCGTATTTCCCAGTAGTTTCCTGATTTAGCCTCTCGAGATTAACTTGGTAACAGGACTTCTCTCTAGGAAGACTCCATGAGGAATCAGGCCCTTCTGTTATTTCACCTTCTCCCGCAAATGCCACGAACCATATTCTGCTGCCCTCGAGCCACGGCCCGTGTTCTGCGGCTCACACGGCACAGTCAGGCACTCCAGCTTCCTGCCGCCAACGTACCAGCGCAAGCGTCCTGTCCCACTTGCCTGTGGTTAATGAAAAGCAAATACTTCTTTGCAATGCAGATAGCTGCTCTGTCAGTCACACTGGGACACGGTGGCCTCACTGCACACAATTTTTAATTGAATGGCTCCCACTCCTGAGACCTCTGGGTCTTTCATTAATCAGTTATATACACAAGAAAGGTGAAGCTTAATGAGGTGTGTGTCAGGCACTCTGACACGAAGTGGCCCAGGTGGGTGAATGTGGTGCTCCACATTTTAATAATTTGACACCCAGCATTTTGCGGTCCACACAATGTCAGTCTGTGATCATTCTAATAGATGCAAAGATCACTTATCTGGTATCAAGACAAAATCTCTCAGCAGCAGGAACAAAGACTTTCCTAGAGTGAGAACAGAAAGATCACATCCTTGCTCTGTCCTAGATTCACACCAGGAGCTACTACACTGTTTGGTGGGTCGGAAAACGGATACTTAACTCAGCCCCACTTGGCCGTATAATGCAGTTTTGAAACTTGGAGGCTCTGGAGCCAGGCTGTGTGAGATCCTATCATTGCACTGCAACCAAGAAAATTACTCAAATGACTTGTGCCTCAGTTTTCTTATCAGAAAAATGGGTATAATGATAATGCCTACCTCATAGAGTTGTTGTAAGGACTGAATGACTTAATACATAGTGATGTATGGAATAGTCTGGGATATGTGGATGCTCACAAAACACTAATATTTTTATATTTATGTGCTTCTGTCTGTTACTTGACAATGTCAAATGTCAACAAAATTTTATGTTTAGAATGAACAAATTTAGGTGTTCTTTTGGGCAAGAGGATGGGTTCATTTTACCTTTCCTCTGAAGAACTTAGTGCTTACTGGTAGTTAAGCACATGGAAGCCACAAGTCAGGTTGCCTGGCTTCAAATTCCAGCTCACCTTCAAATCATTGGCTAATTTTAGATGTGTGCTTGTGTGGGGGAAGATTCTAAGAAGCTCAGTGAAAAGCAATAGATGAAAAACTAAAAGAATGGAGCACATTCCTCAGCTACTGCCAAGTCAGAGGAGCTTGGTAAACAGGCTTTCCATTGAAACCTTGGAGTAAAGACCATATTCCAGGACTAAGAGATTTGTTTTGGACCATAGACAAAGTCAAAATAGACCCATATTAACAAAATGGAAAACGAAGCCTCTGCAAGTTCAAGCTGATCAGCCAGTAATTTAACTGCCCGCTAGAACAAAGCCCCGCTTGCTTCAGAGGCTCCACAACGTACCATCCACAATGTCTAATACACAGTAAGAATTATCAATCAGATGAAAAACCAGAGAAATGTGACACATGGTCAAGGGAAAAGCAGTCAAATAGAAATAGGGCCCATTATGACCCCGATTTTGAAATGAGCACATAAGGGCTCTAAGGCAATTAAGTTCAAAGACTTGAAGGAAAAAGATGGTTGTATGAAATGGGTGGATAGAAAACTATGCAGAGAAATGAAAACGAGTAATAAGCAAACGTTAAGTGCTAGAAATGAAAAGCAAAAGATAAGAAGATCAGAAATAAAAAATAAGCCACAAGATGGGCTGAATAGCAGATTAGAGATGGTAGAAGAAAGGGTAAGTAAATTTGAATACAGATTAATATCCAGTGTGGGAACTAGAAAGAACAGAACCTCAGTGACTTGTGGAGCAATATCAAGCAGTCAAATGTGTATATAATTAGAGCCTCAGAAAGACAGGAGACAGAGAATGCAGTAAATACAAACTGGAGAAAATAATGGCCCAAAGTTTCTAAATTTGATTTAAAACATATGTTTACAGATTCAATGAACACAGTGAGCTACAAGCAGTATAAATACAACAACAGCAACAACAAAAACAAAAACCAAACACGAATGCCTAGACACATCATAGTCAAACTGATGAAAATCAAAACAAAGAGAAAATCTTATAACTATTCAGAGAATAATGACACAGGAGATTGCACAGGAGATAGAGTTATTTATCTACACATTACACACAGGAGATAAATAATTAAAAAATTTGCTAACTTTTCATAAGAAACAAGGAAGGCCAGAAGACAATGGAATAATGTCTTAAAAGTGCTGAAAAAAAGGTCAACCCAGAATTCTATATCCAGCAAAAATATCCTTCAAAAATGGAGGCAATGTAAAAAATTTTAAGATAAATAAAATAGAGGCCAAGAAAATTTGTTGCCAGCAGACCTACACTAAAATAAATGCTAAAGGAAGTTCTTTAGCTGAAAGGGAAATGATACCAGGTGAAAACTTAACTTGACAGAAACAAACAGAGTACTAAAAATGGCAAATACATGGAGATGTATAAAATACTGTATTTCTTCTCTCAATTTTTAAAAAACACAAATGACTGTGAAATGCAAAATAGCATTCTATTGGGGTATATATAACATTTATAGATGTAAAATGTATAATAAGAAAATGAAGGACAGAGATAACAAGTGGATTATGTTGTCACCAGATTCTCATATTTTATGTAAAATACCATATTAATTCTACATAGACTGTGATAAGTTAAGAATGACTACAGTAATCCGTAGGCCACCACTGAAAAACAAAATTAAAAAAGACCAAAAAGAAGGCAAGAAAAGAGAAGTTGAATGAAAGAGGAATGGAACACATGGAGAACAAATAGCAAAATGGTAGACCTAACTCAATCATTTAAGTAATTGAATTTAAAATAAACAGAGCGAATGCTCCAGTGAAATGACATATGTTGTCGGATTGAATAAGAAAGCAAACCCAACTGTGTGCTATCCATAAGAAATGCACTTTAACTATAAAGACATAGACATATTAGAAATAAAACAGCATAAAAATATACCATACACCCTCAGCATAAGAAAGCTGATGTGGCTCCATTAGTATCAGACCAAGTAGATTTCAAGACATGGAGTATTTCCAGGACAAAAAGGGTCATTTCATAATGATAAAATAATCAACCAGGAAGGAAGACATAACAGTCCTAAACATGGATGTATCTCATAACAGTGCTTCAACATATGTGAAGCCACTGACAGTACTACAGGGAGAAATATAGAAATGCATATAGTTGGAGAGCTCCTCCAAATTCTCAGAAATTTTGAAATACTAAAAAATATGAAATTAACCTAAACAATGAAATGAACCAATGAAACCGATAACTAAATGAAAGGTATAGTTGATCCTTAAACAACACTCATTTGAACTGTGCATGTATACGTAGATTTTCTTCTACCTCTGCCACCCTTAAGACAGCAAGGCCAACTCCTCCTCTTCGTCCTCCTTCTCCTCAGCCTCCTCAATGTGAACAAGACATAGATGAAGACCTTTATGATGATCCACTTCCACTTAATGAAGAGTAAATAGATTTTTTCTTCTCTATGGTATTCTTAATAACATTTTCTTTGCTGCAGTTGATTATAAGAATACAGTGTATAATACATACACCATACAAAGTATGTGGTATTCAACTGTTTCTGTTATCGGGAAGGCTTCCAGTCAACAGTAGGCTATTGGTAATTAGATTTTTAGGGAGTCAAAAGCTATATGTGGATTTTCAACTGCACAGGGGATTAGTGCCCCAAACCCTGTGTTGTTCAAGCATCAACTATAGGTAAATGACTTGAATATAAATTTCAAAAAAAAGTTGTACAATGATCATATGTGCATGAAAATGGTGGTTACACATTGTATACTCCACAGATTCCTCTCTGAACTCCTTCCTTACAAGCACGAGAGAAAAGGAGAGTGGCATGTCCTGAGTCGCTGCAGTGGGAGGGACCATGTGGCTAAGGGAAGAAATCCTACTACTGTCGCTCTCTTGTTTCTTAGTGTATTAGCATGACACTAAGGAGGAGATGTTCCTGTCCATTTATCATTCCTGTAAACCGCCTCGTTGCGGAGCATCTCTCACGCTTTACAGCCCCTCAGAAAGCAGACACCGAGCCAACACCTGGCCTCCAATATGGGACAGTGTTTGCCACCAAGTAGGTTTTGAGACAGTAAACGCTGGCATGGCAGTTAACTGAAACGAATAGCATAAGGCTAACCTGGAGGTTCTCAAGCAAGTAGAAATTAAATTTTGTAAAGCCTTTGTATTAAATAAAAAATATTCTGTATCAAAGTTCTTTTAAACACATTCATTTTGTGATGATAAAATGGAGACCCAGGAAAGCTAGCAGCTTAGCTAAGATCACAGAGCTGCTCAGATCCTGTGATATCACCGCGTCTTTACATTACTCTGGTTGGCTTAGGTGCCTACAGGCTTCTCCATCACACCTGTGTGAGGAGTGCACAGAAGCACAGAAGGTGCCATACCTTGGTAACTCATGTCATGTAAGGAAGAATCCAAATAATGCAAATATCTCTACCTGATGCCAATTATTAAAGTGAGGTGGGCCAAACAAAGCAATTGTGGGTTTAATTTTCAATGAGACATGAAAGCATTTCCAGAAGGGTTCCTGTGGCAGAGGGAGGGTGATCAGGACGGCACAGTAGGGTGCTTACGGAAAGAAAGAAGTTGTTTCTAATTGTGTGTGTTTGGCCATATGCAATAATGAAGTAATTTGCAGGGGTAGACAATGAGGAAATGTAAGAGAGTCATGCTTGTCTGCCAACAGAAATTGTCTGCAGGGTTTAGAAATGTAATTTGAAAGGGAGGAGAGTTGGAAACCAAGAAATATAATCAATACCTTGAAGACTGCATGCAGCATCATTTGGAGGCCATTTTTGCCAGGGTATTTCCCAGCAATGTTAGAGGAGGACAAGTTGAAGAGGTTGGCTCCCGTTTCGGTGCAGATGGCATGGACCAGCATTTTCTTCCCTACCCCAGACGGCCCGGCTAACAGCAGCGATTTCACCAAGGGAGCTTTCTCATGCACTGCTGCAGAACCTAAAAAAGGCAGAGGCAAAGGTGCTAATGTTCTGCCAAGAAAATCAGTGGTTCTTCAACTAGGATAACTCAAGGTCAAAACTGCATCATGTGACCCCACTTCCTGCAACAGTGATAAAGGTGTCGAAAGCATTTCAAACCAGAGACACGCCTCCATCCCAGCCGGCTCCGTGACACTTTTAATTTGTATGTCAGGGCTCGTGGTGGAGCCATAGGGTCTCTTCTTCTCCCCCTCTCCACATCAGTATTTCCCCTAAAATCATAATTTTTAAAGAGCATTCCTGCAATAGCTTACCTTTGGCTGTTTTTTTTTTTTTTTTTTTTTTTTTTTTGAGTGCTTTCTCTGCTTGTCAGCAGCAGCATTAAATTCTCTGCAAGCTTGGGAAGAGGAATGTGGAGACACAGACGATAAGGTTGACTAAGTGTTTATTTCCTTGCAACCCTCTTGTCTACCATTTAGTGATTCTTGTGAGATAAAGGGAAGACGGAGATCCAGGCAGCAGTAGCCTGAACTTCTTTCTCCTGCCCTGGTTTCTAGCTGTCAGGAGCGGCAGAGTTAACCTGACACTTGGTAATAACGTGACTTGGATGATTAGAGTCATTCGGAGGTTCATGCCCTGTGTTCTCCACCACTGTCAATTTCCTTAGTGCCCAGAAGGGGCCTCGGGTGTGGGTCTTCTCCACTGCAGAGAACACAAGCAGAGCAGGTACTGGGCACAAAGCAACTGAAAAGTGAATGGGATTAAATTCTGGAAAGTGCTGCGATCAAATCATTTATTATCATGTTAGTTTGCGTTCTGTCACTTAATGGGCTCTTTTTGATAATCTATAAATGCCAATAAAATGATTATGCTTTTCTTTTTTCTTGTATATTGAAAAGATACAGAAACTTTAAGTGATGATTAGACATGTCATTCTTATGGTTACCTACCATTCTCCACATAAACTCAGAAAATGGTTTTGAGCAAATTCTCTTCCAAATGTAATTCAATGAGTGTGCTTTTTTTGTGGTTAGTAGGGGCTGCGGCAATCTAACGGGATAAAGGAGAGGCTGTTTTCCACAACAGGAGAGAGATGCCATTCATGTGCCCTGCATTGGACACCTGGGTATCAAAGGCTGCTCTGTGCTGGCCCTGGTTGGGAGCTAGGGCGGGGCCCGTGGGAGTGGGGGCTGTGGCAGGGAGTGACACAAATGTGGAAAAGACTCTGGATTTGCTGTGGACAGTTCAGGCCAGGGGCGGAGCTGAACCTGAGTTGCCATAATGAGAACGGGAGGCAAGCGGTGTGAAGGTCCAGGAGAGCCACAGGGAGCTCAGAGAAGAAACTGCTCCCCGCGGGGAACTCTGGCTGGACTTCCAGGAGGAGGGGGCACCTGGGCTGGCCTCTGAGGAACGGGCAGAACGGTAGCATGCAGTGAGGGGGTGTGTGGGCAGGCTTCACGTGGGGTCGGGAAGCCAGGCTGGCACAGGGAGGGGTGAGGAGCCAGCGGTTAGGGGCCCTGAAAGGTGGTGTGGGACGGAGGTGCCAGGGGTGCTGGCTGAAGCCGGGGGGCCGGGAGAGGTTTCTGGGAGCGGGGGAGGGAGGAGAGAACAGTGCTGAGGACAGAGTCTTGGGTTGGGAGGGGGTGGCAGGAGGCAGAGGAGCAGGGGCGGGTGAGTGGGCCTGGGAGAGTGTGTGGCAGTGACACAGGCAGTGGCCTTCCAGAGAAAGGAGGTGGTCACCAAGGTCACCCAGAGACATGAAAAGGGTGGTCCCAGGGAGGCCTCTTCAACTGGGGCCTGGCTGACCTCAGGGAGGGCAAAGGTGGGCAGAGGGCCCAGGAGCTGGCAGGACACACATGTGCCAGTGTCCACAGCTCTTCCTGCCCCTCTTGTAGAGCTACCAAGAGACACAGTATGGTTCCAGTTTTCGCACTTGAGCCCTGTTCAACTTTCCGAGGATTAAGAGATAACAAGGAGGCCAGTGTTCTGTGTCCTCAACCCAGTTTAGCCCCTTCCTAGCCCTGTGACTCCAAGGAAGTGCCTCTGCATCTTGGAACTGCTTATGAATCAGTAAAAGCTGGACCACATCCACCTGGAGGCGTCTGGCAGGCGATGAAACAGCGGCCATGGTTTCTGCTCTGGGAGCTCGCCTCCTCCCTTCGTTCTCCATCATCTCTGTGTGGCAGCAATACCTCCAGGAGGGTGGCTGGATGCTGACCAGATACTTCCTGGGCTTCCTCTTCTCTACCAACGTGGTTTCAGAGTCTAAGACCCAGCCCTAGGCTGCAGCCGGTGACTCCTGGCCAGGTATGTAAGCGGCCACGAGATGTTCTCAAGGTCCTCTGCTGAGTGGCCGGGTTTTTAGTCTGGGCAGTGGCCACCATTTAAAAAAAAAAAAAATATATATATATATACACACACACACACACATATATATATATTAATCGCAAATTCCATTTATAGTAGTAAATTCCATTTACTACTTCTGACATTAATTTAGAAGAGGAATTAACTATTTCTTGCCAATAGGCTTAAGTTCTGAAGTCAAAGTGGAACACTAAGGGTTTGAACTACCCCCATCTCATTGTAAAGCAAATTAAACACACAGAATGTGACTTCTATTTGAGAGTTGTTGTCAGAACTGAAACTCCTGGCTGCAGTTGCCGTCCCTGCCCCAGGTGATTCAGGTCATACACATATCAAAGCCATTAAAAAAAAAAAAAGAGAAAAAAGCGAACGTGAGCCGCAGATATCTGTGTTACGGAGAGCCCATCTTTCCTGCATCACTTGCACACCACAGAGCTCTAGTGTGTCTGTCTGAAAAAAGTCACAATTGAACCTCATTTAGCAGTGAGAGTAGACTTCGGTGAAAACTGGCAGGGCCTTAAAGGTGATCCTTTAGATCCATGAAATACACTTGCACTGACTCCTGAAAGGCTGCCTCTGTTTAGGACCTAGTAGTAGGAGCCTGTGGGTAAAAGGCAAGTGGTAGCCCTAGCCCGTTCTCTAATTCGATTAATCGTAATTGCAGGTACTTGCTTTGCCTGTTGTCTCCCCAGCTCACTGCCCGTGTGTCCTTCAGCCCAGCACTGCTAAGCAGGCACACACAGAGCGTGTAGAGGCGCTCTCCCTGGGAGTCCTCTGTGTGCTCGTGGGCACACTGTCAAAATGAAACTGTGCCCACTCAGAGTTCTCAGAAGGAAAAGTCAAGCTGCAGTGTGCTTTTGCTGACAAACAGGAACACACCGTCCAAACTAGCAAGTGGTGCAAGCTGCTTTGGAAAAGGCACATCCGCGCACGCCGGGTCTTTACCTAATGGCCAGATTCCGTACAACGTGATGAGCTGTCTGACATCCAGGAGGGAGGGCATGGGTTCTATGGATACCTGGCGAAGAGTAGTCCCCAGGTAGCTGTACTCACCTGGAGAGAAAAGAAACAGAGGAAAAACAAATGGAAAACAGCACTGGTCTGAGCTGCATAATTTTGGTCTGCAAAAACGATCAGAGAATACAAATTTAATATTTCAGAGCAAACAGAATCCTATTAGGAGAGTCATTATGAAGAACACCTCTTTTCTCAGACAAAGGTTTGAAGAAAAACTATCCAGGCAAGAAAGCCCTGCTCTACTAGCTAGAGTAAACTGGGAATTATGTTGACTATTATATTAACCTCCTAATACTTCCTAAAACAACATTTGAATATTGAGTTACGTGAAATGGGGCAAAGTGCTAAAAAGGAGGACACACAAAAAAGGCTGAAATAGAGGGGGCTTTGCTTTATTTACATTCCAAGAGATTAGGTATAACATTTGTGCAAACTTTAAAAATAAGTTATTTAAGATCAAATTCTACAAAAAATGTAGAATTTGTATTGGAGCAGTGTAAATCTGAGTGTAAAATGCAGTCATTTGAAAGGAAGGGTATGAGTCTAATTTAGGATAAATAGAAACATCTCCTTTTGAGGGTAATATTCATTTACATTTTTATATTTTTAAGAGATTACCAAAGGAATAATATAGAAATAAATCTTTACAGGTTTAATTAGAAGATATCAAAGGGCTTAATTGTAACTAGTCATAAATCTGAAGTGTTATTTTCTAACTAATTTAGATAAGGTCACCAAGAAAATTAGTTTGGCTGTCTCCATTTGTCATGAGGACGGACCTTTATAGGTTCATATGATTCTCTCTTGATTTGTATCTGAATCTGGAGTAAAAATATTCAATGAATGAATCATCGTGTCTGGATTTTTTTCCCCGATGCTTTCTTTCTATAGCAAGTCCTGGTCCTGCAGAGCTTCGGATGCTACACGTGTACGGCAAGTACAATATGCACATTGATGTGTGTAGGAAACACCGAAAATATCCCAAGCTTTTAAGCATTTTCAAATGCTAAGGAAATCAGAGTTAAAATTCAGACAGTGACTGCTGTTTTGTTGTGGGGTGGGGGGCAGCCTTTCAGAGCCTCCACATAAAAAAAGTCCTTGGCAAGGACAATGGGTATTGGTTGGGAGAATGAGCAATAATGAAAGCATCTATTACAGCTTCAGATACCACACTTTTTAATGAGCAGGTAATAAACAGAAGAGTGGTTAATTTAGCCTCCACTAGAACAGAAAGAGATCCTGTAACAACCGTTAAATCCAGCGCTCATTGCCAGTAAACATGACATTAAAGGTGACAGGAAAGTGACCCCAATTTTCCTGCTTATCTAAACCCGTATTAATCTCCAGACGCACCATATTTTCTAGAACCTAACAGATTTTGTTTAAACAAATTATATTCAGTTGAATTAGTGGGTGTTGGTTCTAACAGAGGCAAGGACACAAGTAGCCTGGGCTGCCTGCCAAGTTCTGAGACTCGCACTGAAAGCACGTTCCTGTGTCTGCAGTAGCCCCGCGTACAAGCCATGCCCCTTCCCATCCATGCATTCGGAGCTTGGAGAGTTCAGGATTCCCTGCACAGACATCAGATCTTCCACAGGGGAGGGAAGAAGAAAGTGGCAGATGAAAAGGCGTTTGGGATAGAGGGCATGAAAATGCCAGGAAACCCAGAACAAGGGGCAGAAAACCAAACAGGGGCTGCATGACAGGTGGAATCGAATCCCCTTGCAATTCTATGTGGAAGTCCTAATCCCCAGCATCTCAGAACACGACCTTATTTGGAAATAGGGTTGTTGCAGATAGATTTCATTAAGATGAGGTCATTAGAGTGGACCCTAAATCCAACAGGACTGGTGTCCTTATAAAAAAGGAGAAATGTGGACACAGAGACAGACATGCACAGAGGCAGAGCACCACGTGAAGAAAAAAGCAGAGAGGGAGGTGATGGTTTTACACCAAGAATCACCAAAGATCGCCGACCACACGCCAGCTGGGAGCAGCTGAACGCCGTGCAGGTGCAGCCTGGGGTGCTCCATCCAGCAACTCGCTTAATGTTTACAGCGATTTAGTGAGGCATTCGCTGTAATGACCTCATCCCATAGTAGTGGAAACTGAGGCACAGAAAGAGTAAGGAAAGGCCTGGCATCCTGGAGGGAGGCAGCCTCAGAAGGATGAGAGGAAGGAGAGATTCCTTGAGCCTGGGAGGAGAGACTGGTCAGTGGCCCCTGAGCAGCGGGCATCCAGCCCCTAGGCCCTGGAGGTCTGGGGGGCCTTCATGGGCACCACCCCCAGAATATCTCTGCAGCCTGGTGCTACCTGGGAACTGGGGCCTTGACGATATCTAGGGGCAGGGGTGGGGACTGGCAAGAAGGACTGAGTTTAAATCACCTTGTTAGTATAGGGGTTGTGAAGCCAAATTAAGGTGATTTAAAGAAAATAAGGAAATTGCTATTTCTCGCACACCTGAGATTGTGGCAGGTGCTTGCTGCTGGGCACAGGGCCAGTTTTGGAGCAGGGTGGCCATGCAAGGGTGCGGCAAGCAGTGGGTTGGGTGGTGGGGGTGGGCTGTGGGAGCTGAGGGCTGGGCCTGGAGGAAGGGGTCCTCCCGAGCTCTGCAATGCAGGCTTGGCATCCTCTGGGTCCGTTCCTCCCCTTCAGTCTCCCGTAGCTCTCATCTGCTGTGATTCTAATGACTGTTGGGAGTTCAGTGGTGTTGAGGAAAGAGTGGGATTACAAATCTCAAGACTATAAAAAGCAACTCTGTGTCCAGCGGCTGAGCATGGAGGATCTGTGTAGCGCATTCCTGGCCTGGTGGAGACATCCATCTGGGAAACCACGTTCTGTGTCTGGGGATCCCTGCTCCTGCCCCACCTGGATGAAGGGCTAGGGAGGAACAGCCCACATCTACCCTCTCTCCTTCTCTAGAAGCAGGAAGAAATAAAGGGCTCTGAGCACTGAGGCTTTGTAGCACAGACCTCTGGAGCAACGGAATGGGCAACAGAGGAACCCTCTGGGCCATGCCTCTGTTGTCAAGGTGTTAAAAAGGAAACAAGATAATAAATTCGAAACCAGGGAACCCAAGGGTGAGTGAGGGTGCCTGGGTCCTCATCTTGTTAATTCTCTTCTTAGACAAGATGATGAGGCATGACTTAGCTGGGTGCTGAGAGCAGTATGCTTTCCAGAGGCAGGGGGCCATTCCCTAGCTCCCCAAGTTTACGAGATCAGGAAGAAGCTCCCAGCTGTGCAAGAGCCCAGTCCCCCTAAGGCAGAAAGTCTGCAATGCCATGTTGGCAGCGCACACCGCTGTTAGGCACCGTACTCTCTCTCCTGAAGCCCTCACTTTCTATTGGTTTTATGGGTACATGGAGGATGCTCACTACCAATCCTCGTGCCAAGGTCTCTCGTGCCATTTTTGATTGTCAGTAGGTCATTCTTAGCAGATTCTTCAGGAAGGGCTCAGGGGGAAAATTGCTGAGTTCTTGCATGTTTATCAGTTTGTGTCCTATGTACTTGAAAATAAACCTGACTGGGTACAAAATCCTAGAATCCTGCTTCCTTTCCTGGAGCATCTTATATATGCTATTCCATTTACTTCTGGTGTAAAGCATGGCTGTGGAAAAGTCTGACGATAATCTAATGTTCTTTCCTTTCCAAGTCCTGTGATCTCTTTTACATAGATGCCCAAAGGTACTTTCAATAGACTGTCTTCTTGATCAATCTGAGTCAATATTCTCAGATAGACAGTGTGGTCTTTCATTATGTGGTTTTAATGTTTTTTTAAACATTTAAACCCTTTTCCTGTTTGCCCTGAGAAGACTCACCAGAGATGCTTTTCGGCTGCAGCATTTGCCCCAAGAAAACTTTGCCACGAAGCATCTCGTTTTTATTATTATTTTCGCATAGCTCTAGTATATTGACTTCAGAAACAAAAGACATCATTCTATTTATAGCATTCTGTTTTCAGTAGTGGTGTTTCCATTTAGAAAATATAGTAATTCTTGATTGCTGAAAATATCAAATCCTAAGAAACGTAGCATTCCTATGTATGATCTTGGCATTGTTTTCCAATGGTTGTTGGCTGAAGATTCATTTGATGAATCTGATTTTCTCCGAAATAGACAATCCTGATGATTCAGATGATTCTGATATTAGTTCTGTTTAGAAATAACTCCAAGAACAGTTTCTACATTTTATTTTCACGTTGAAAATTAGTCAGATTTGCTTCAGCCTTAAACAGCACGTTCACATAAAGTTAAATGAGCATTACCAGCGAGCTGCGCTTTCTTTTTCTAAACAGGAAAAGGCCTAAAAGAAATTTTCATGAATTAAAATTATATATATTTATAAAATTGCAATTTGAGACAAGGCCCTGCTCTTTCACCCAGGCTGGAGTGCAGTGGTGTGATCTTGACTCACTGCAACCTCGAATTCCTAGGCTCAAGCGCTCTTCCTGCCTCAGCCTGCTAAGTAGCTGGGACTACAGGTGCGTGCCACCATGCCCAGCTAGTTTTTATTTGTTATTTTTTTGTAGAAAAAGGGTCTTGCTATATTGCTAGGCTGATCTCAAACACCTGGTCTCAAGAGATCCTCCTGCCTCAGCCTCCCAGAGTGCTGAGATTACAGGTGGGAGCCACTGTGGCCAGCCGAAATTCTTTATATTTTTTCTATTCCTTTGCTTTGATTTTCTTCTTTAGGGACTCATATTATCTGTGTATGTTGGATTTTCTTTGTCTGTCATCAATATTTGATATGCTCTTTTGAATTCTTTTAATATCCTTCATTTCTAATTTTGCTTTAAAAAATTTGTCTTTTTGCCTTTTATTTCTAAAGCATTATTTATTATTTTTATTTGCTCTTGTATTCATTATAATTTGTTTTTTTCTATAACGTTTTCCCCTTTATTTATATTTATTGAGATTTCTCACCTCATTTCTGGGTTTTACTTATTCTATTTTATGCTGTTCTCACACGTCTTCTATAATTTTTAAATGTATATTAACTTTTTTTTTTTTTGAGATGGAGTCCTGCTCTGACCCCTAGGCTGGAGTACACTGGCACAACCTTGGCTCACTGCAACCTCCCTGGCTTCAAGCGATTCTCCTGCCTCAACATCCCAAGTAGCTGGGATTACAGGTGTGTGCCATCACACCTGGCTAATTTTTGTAATTTTTGTAGAGACGGTGTTCCTCCATGTTGGCCAGGCTGGTCTGGAACTCCTGACCTTAAATGATCCGCCCACCTCAGTCTACCAAAGTGCTGGGATTACAGGCATGAACCACCGCACCCAGTCTCTGAATGTATATTGTTTTGCAATAGTAGGTTTCAGTATAGACCTGCTTTGTGGAGATGTCGTTTTGGGATGTTAATGTTTTCTTATTCTTTTTTTCTTATGATAATTTTGCATGGGCTTTGACCTTGAGCTTTTCCATTGCTCAAATTTGTATGAGTGAATAGTCCAACACTTTTAGAAGGAAGTGTGGCGCAGGATAGCTCTTCCAGTTTCACAGAGCTCCCTCCTCTGTCATCTTTATAGATGCTAAAAATGTGGTGGCTTGCTTTCTGAGACGTTCTGGCTCTGGTCCCCTTCCCTAATTTCTTCTGGGTCTTCTCTATGTTTCATCTTTACTTTTCCCATCCTGTTCAATTTTGATTTCACTCCCAAGAGTTTCTTCGTAGTATGGGCCCTGTGGAGGAAGGCACTGGGGTGAGTCACTGTCCCAGCCCCTTCACACTTTCTTATTCGGGTCCTTTGCACTCATCTGCTATGGAGATGGGCAAAACCCCTCCTAGTTTCAGCTTTGATTCTTACCTGGCCCACTGCACATTACCTGGCCCATTGCTCTCTGGTTATTTTGGGGTCTCCTATTCTCAGGTCCTTTGGTGTCCCTAAAGTTTGTACTCTGGGGCTCAATGAGGAAAATTTGTCATTTAGTTGTGGTGCAAGTGTTGCCTGGGGGGTTTTGGTCTTGTTTTCTAGTTCCTCTATTTTACGATGTGGGGATTTAGGAAGATACACTGCCATCTTTCAGGCTAAGGACCTTAACTGGGAAAAAATGAAAATATGGACAAGGTCAAAGTGTGCCAGATTTTGGTGGATATTTGACTACTTTGGTTAGATTGAGTCATTTTCACTTAGAGTCTGTATGAATTTGTTCTTGAATTGCTATAAAGAAATACTCAAGACTGGGTAATTTATAATTAAAAGAGGTTTAATTGGCTCATGGTTCCGCAGGGTATACAGGAAGCATGATGCTGGCATCTGCTCAGCTTCCGGGGAGGCCTCAGGAAACTTACAATCATGACACAAGGCAAAGAGGGAGCAAGATGTCTCACATGGTGGGAACTACAGCAAGAGAGAGAAAAGGGGGAGGTGCTACATACTTTTATTTTTATTTTTATTTTTATTATTGTTTTTTGAGATGGTGTTTCTTTCGCTCTTGTTGCCTAGGCTGGAGTGCAATGGCGTGATCTCGGCTCACCGCAACCTCCACCTCCCAGGTTCAAGCGATTCTCCTTCCTCAGGCTCCCGAGTAGCTGGGATTACAGACGAGTGCCACTACTCCTGGCTAATTTTTTTTTTTTTTTTTTTTTAGTAGAGATGAGGTTTCTCCATGTTGGTCAGGCTGGTCTCAAACTCCTGACCTCAGGTGATCCGCCCGCCTCGGCCTCCCAAAGTGCTGGATTACAGGCGTAAGCCACTGTGTCCAGATTGCTACACACTTTTAAATGACCAGATCTTGTGAGAACTCACTACCGCGAAGAAAGTATCAAGGAGGATGGTGCTAAACCGTTCATGAGAAACTGTCCCCATGATCCACTCCCCTCCCACAAGGCCCTGTCTCCAACACTGGGGATTATAATTCTACATGAGGTTTGGTGGGCACACAGATCTAAACCATATCAGAGTCACTCTTAAATGGCTGACTCCATCCACTTTGATCTTAGGCATCTTAAAGATGCTTCCTGAAAATTGACAGATCATTGAAAAAGTTCAGAAGGGATAAGAAACTAATAATTAGTTGAGAAGTCAGTCCACACATAGGTAATGGGAATCTACCATGTGCCAGGCATTGTACTAGGCACTAGGATCTTTTGTTCACAAATCCAAACCATAAATAAGAGAAGGTTCTGTTAAAAATAGCCATTTAAAAATATCAACAGAATTAACAAAACAGAATCAAGGCACAGGAGAAAATTCTCCAGCACCTGAAGAAGAAACACAGAAAGTAAAATAAATAGAAACCCAAAACATATCTCAATATATATTCTGGCAAAATTCTTATGCTATTAGGAAATGTGAGTGCTCCTTCAAGTCCTCAAGAAGGAAACAAGGCTGTCTTGAAAAGGGATTAAAATAACCATCCTTTGATCAAAGGAGAATGCCAGCCTTCTTGCTCTCACAGACCAAAATTGGGTCAATGTAAATATCAGGATGGATAATGATAGGCATAGATAATACATTGAATAAAAAAAGAATCCATGTGTCTACACTGATAACACAATTTTAAAAGATTACACACTTCCTTACAGAAGAATGATATCTATTCAATGTAGAAGGAATGATAGAAAGAGAAAAATCTCCACTTTACAACTGCTACAGCAATAACTGATGCAGATAAAAATCGTCAGTGGGTGCTAAAACGCTTGCCTGAAAGGATGCTGGGAACAGAATCTCCACAGCCTCAAAATATCACCCCTTGGATTCACTGTTCATTAATTATAAAGGCAAAGATGATGCTTTACAGTGGAGAAATAGAGGGAACAGTGCCTAAGCCACAAGATTAAACTTAACATCATCACCGATGGGACAAAGTGGCATTAGGTGCCCCCAGTGGGAAACACTGACAGGGACACACCATCGTTTTCCTCTCAAATGTTTACCCTGAATCAAATAATGAGGAAACCATGACGCACATTCAATTGAGGGACAGTCTGTGAACAGCTCAGACTCTTCAAAAATGCCAGTGTTGTGAAAGATGGAGGAAGGCTGGGAAACTGTTCCAGAAGGAAGGAATTATGGGAGATGGAAGAGACACAACAATCACTCGCACCATCCTTGGCTGGATTTTGGATGCAGAAAGACAAGTATGTATACAGGACATTATCAGGACAATTGGGAAAGCTGAAAGTTCACTGTATATTAGGTAACAGTATTGCATTATTGTTTGATTTTCTGAGTGATTTTCCTTCTGTGGTTATGTAGGAGAATGTTGTCATCCATTGGGGTAATTTCTTCATAAAAGTAAAACTAATAACTGCATTAGGGTGGTACAGTTATGAGGAATTTTAAGATTTAAGTGTGTTTTCAGGTCATCATCGTGTTTTTTAAAAATTCAGAGAAAACCATTAGGTGAGGCTGTGATAACAAATGTCCCCACCACATTCCTCCCCAATATTTGTGTCTCTATTGGAAGGTATCTTTTGGAAATAATTCCTCCAGTAAAGAGTGTGTTGTGGAAGCCTTAGGTGCTGCCCCAGGTGCATTTTTTACATGTGAAATCATAAACAATTCCCCATCTCCTTAAATCAGATTATGCCAGAAAGAATGCATCGAGGAACCTTGCTAGTAGGTTAAAAACCTGCTTCTATTACATTAGGGGAGAGAGCTGCAACCATTTTATTAAGAGAATCTGTTAGTTCACAGCATCCTCTTAGGTTATTTGAATCAATTCAATCCAACATTTACCAGGAGCCACCATGGGCCAGGTTTTGGCTTGAACAAAAATGTAAGTAAAACATATTTCTGGCTGCTGGGATTTCAAAACACAAGAGGTGACACGTGACACACACATGCATTATTCTTTGCGTACTCACCAATGTAATCAGAGAGGTTGACTTTCAGAGCCTGGATCAGTAATCCTTCTTCCACCAGTTCCTTATACAGAGACTCGATGGTCCTGGGGAGAAAGCAGAGTGTCTGTTCCAGAGTCACACACACAGAAATCAGCAGTATTTCTGTTAATGATCACATATGTGGAGAACCTAAACCAGATCTATTTCCAAGTACATTTGTTCATATGCAAATAAAAGGAGTTTTGAAGTGTTTCTACAATTTGGGGATAAATTAGGCTTTTAAAAACAATACTTTCACTCATCCATGTGTGTATCTGATGTTTCCCATTAATAAGAATGATATCTTTGGGCGTCTGGGACCAGCTATAACTCCTGCAGTCTGCCCTTCCATCAGTCTTCATGATGGCACAAATATGAATTAGAAATTACCCAATAATAGTAACGCAATGGACCTATAATTATATATTCGGCTAGCATCTGCAAGCTGTAGTACGTCATTAATCCTTTGTGAAATTTATGTTTCCTTTTAACCCAATTGCACAATTGTTTGAAAGAAACATCTACAAAGAACAAAGGATGAGACTGAAGATAATTCTTACATGGAAGATAAAACGTCTAAAGCTATGAGCGTGATGATTTTTTAGGAGGGTGTTATACTTTATGGAGTGTTTACAGATGTCAAAACCACTTCTCTAAAAGGACCTTGGGCATATAGCCAGCACACTGGTAATTTATACTAATTGAGAAAAAAATGGACATAGTATCTATCCCACGTAACGGATGAAACTCCCAGTGATACGTGCTGGGTTTGGCTTGCATAAATTAGATAGGCTAAATTCCAATATTATTCAGTATAATCCTTTGAGATGTTTTGTCTTTTCCTCTTCTTTATTCTTCCATCCCACTCTGGTCTTTCTCTAAGTTGAGAACTGTAAATACAACTTTATTTAGACAGTTCTTCTGACTGTCCTGTGACCCAAGTTAGTGTGATTAAAAGATACCCGAGAATATCAGCTAGATTCAAGCCAGATACTATTAGGGGAAATGCTAATCCAATGACCCCAGTCTTTGGATGACTGGAGTTGTATTCCACCAAACATGTTTAAAGTAGTATGCCCTCTGCTGAAAGTTAACAAACATTTAATTTAGCGGAATTTGGGATAGCAATATTTGACCCATAGATATCAAGAAGGTATCAACTGCAGTGTTTTAACTTGAATACTTATTTAACATAAACACTTAACACAGGTATAAAATATTAACATAAATTTGAAGAAGATTCTCTAACATAATCAGAACAAACGATATTAAGAAAGTCCGAGGCCAGGCGTGGTGGCTCACACCTGTAATCTTAGCACTTTGGGAGGCTGGGGGAGCCGATCATTTGAAGTCAGGAGTTTGAGACCAGCCTGGCCAACATGGTGAAACCCCGTCTCTACTAAAAATACAAAAAAATTAGCTGGGCCTGGTGGTGGGCAACTGTAATCCCAGCTACTCAGGAGGCTGAGGCAGGAGAATCACTTGAACACCAGAGGCGGAGGTTGCAGTGAGCTGAGATGGCACAACTGCACTCCAGCCTAGGCAACAGAGTGAGACTCCATCTCAAAAAAAAAAAAAAAAAAAAAAGCTAGTAGAAGACACCATGGCATTGTGTGTGAGCATGGGCTGCACCTTCCTCAAGGGATGGGACTCTGAGGCCCCTCTGCCCCCCAAATCTGCCCCAGGAGGTGCCAGTGTTTGCACATGGACAGATGTGTGTCTCCCCAGGAACAGGGGCACCTGACACTCAAAACACTTGACCAGCTGCCTCTTAGGCAGCCGCCAGCCACAGCTTCTCGACCTGGAACTGCTTCTCAAACAGTGGAGACTTGAGTGGAGAAACCCGCAGCCCTCTCCCTCTATGGATGTCCTGTGAGAGCCATTTCTCTAGAGAGCAGAAACCCACACTCCCTGTGACTATGTTTCCAGGGGCTGCTTGCCAGGGCCACGGCAGTGTTCTGGCCTCCCTGGAGGCTACAGATGCCCGGTGCCCCTCTGGGTGCTCTGGCCTCCTCTTCCCCCTCAGAGAGCTCTAGGCAGGGCTTTCTCTCTCACAGAGCTTCTCTCGAACAGTTTGGGGAGAGTAACGCTGGGACGCAGGGAGAAGCAGGAACCCCCAAACAGGGTAGCGACAGGACCAAGGGGAGGGAACCCCCAAACAGAAGAGTGACAGGACCAAGGGAGAGGGGAGGGAACCCCCAAACAGGGGAGCGACAGGACCAAGGGAGAGGGGAGGGAACGCCCAAACAGAAGAGTGACATGACCAAGGGAGGGGAAGGAACCCCCAACAGGGGAGCGACAGGTGTTGACCCATTAATAAGACCCATGGGAAGAAAAATACACATTCAAAATTATTTCCCACATTATTTATTAGGGATTTTAATTAAATTCCTTGATAATATTTGAAAACCTAGGTAGTATTTATTTTCAGTGTTAAAGCACTTTCAGGCCACTTCAAGTTAAAAATGAACACTGAATTCATTCGTCCTGCACTGAAGCTGGGCCCATGAAGCTCTGAGAAAGGACACAGCCCTTCCTGAGACTGGGCCTCACTGCTCTCATTCCTTCTGCGGCAGGAGCAAGGGCCCCAGCAGAGGCGCTTGGACAGATTCCTGCCCTGTGGGTACTCAGAGTCTCCATATTTCCTCAAAAGCTTCACCAGGCTGTTATTTCTTAAACACAAAATTTAAACAACACCCCTTCCATGAATTTTAAAACTTAAAAAAAAGTTATGAAGTCAGAAGTCATGGGGGTCCAGGTTTGCCTTCTGGGCCACCCAGGCATCTTTCCACTCTGGGATTTGTAGGGACAGGACTGTGGAGGATGAAGAGGGCGTGGCACCACACAGGGGGTGCCCTTGGGGTTTCCTGTGCTCTTCTCTGGGGCACCCTCTTCTCACATGCGTCACAACACAACGAGTCCATTCCTCACCTGTCCGCTGTCAGATCTTTATCCTTCTTTGTCTTTTTCTCTTTCTTTTTGCCTTTCTTTCCTTTCTTCTTTGGAAAAAAAGGAAATAACCAACAATTTAGTCAAAACAGGCAAGCAAATAAGTCCTAGAAATTAGCTAAGCACGTTGTTTTCTGGGGGTGGTGGGAGGTGGAAAGTTAACTGTGGCGGCGTGAACATGGACCGCAGTGTTTTCATGGACGCAGGGACTGTCCTGGAAGATCCCATCCCAAGTTGCTTATGTAGGTGTGTCCTTGTGTGGATAGACGTGAGATCCCCACTGTGGAATTTACACGGGGCCAAATTCCAAAGAGGGAAGAGCATTCTGGCTTTCTGGGCTCTGGCTTGGTGTCCCACAAAGGATGAAAATGCTGTGTGCACACACAGAGTCAAGCTGTGTTCACCTTTGGTGCCTGATATAAGCTTGTGTTTCCCCAAAATTCATGAGTTGAAACCTACCCCCAAGGTAGGTATTAAGAGATGGGGCCTTTGGGAGACAATTAGGTCACGAGGGTTCCACTCTCATGGAGAGGTCTGAGGGAGCTTGTTCACCCCTTCCACTATGTGAAGACACAGCTAGAAGGAACCATCTTTGAAGTGGATAATGAGGCCTTACCAGACACAAAATCACTAGACATCAAATCCACTGGTGTCTTGATCTTGGACTTCCCAGCTCCCAGAACTATGAGCTATTAATTTCTGTTGTTTATAAATTACTCAGCCTAAGAACGTTGTTATAGCAGTTCGAACAGACTAAGGCAGTACCCAATCACCTTTCTCTGTTAGCATCTAGCCCCAAATCTGGAGCCCTCAGGGCCAGGCAACAGTCTACCTCTAGTTCCCAAGGGGCTTTGCATTCAGGAACTTGTGATGGCCTAGAGGGACATGCTCCAAATGTGCTTATTTCATGTGCTTATTTGCCATCTGTACATCCTCTTCAGTGTAATGTCTCTTTATGTCTTTCACTCGTTCTCTAATTGGGTTGCTTGTCTTTTGAGTTTTGAGAGTTCTTTATATGTTTATATGTTTGAGAGGTCTATATATGTCAGTATATGAATACTAGATCTTTGTCAGATATGTGGTTTGCAAATATTTCCTCCCAGTCTGTAGCTTGTCTTTTTATCCTCTTAACAGGGTCTTTCACAGAGCAATCATTTTTAGTTTTGATGAAGTCCAATACTTCCTTTTTAAAATTGTGTTTTGGATGCTAATTCTAAGAACTCTTTGTCTAGGCTTAGGTCCCCAAAGTCTTCTCTTTTTGTTTTTGTAAAAGTTAAGTCTGTGACCCATTTTGAATTCATTTTTATATAATGTGTGAGACTTAGGTTGAGGTTCATTTCTTTTTGCTTATAGATGTCCAGTTACTCTGGCACTACTTATTCAAAAGTTATCTTTCCTCCTTTGAATTGCTTTTGCAATTTTAGAATAAACTTGTCTATGTCTACAAATTATATTTCTGGTATTTTGATAGAATTGCATTAATCCTATCCTATAAAAATATCCTAATGGACATTTTTACTATGTTGAGTCTTCCAATTCATGAATATGGTATGTCTGTTTATTCAGATCTGCTTTGATTTCTTTCACTGGCATTGTGCAGTTTTAACATACAAGTCGTATACCTGTTTTGTTAGATTTACACATATGTATTTCATTTTTTGAGTGATTTAAAAGCACATTCCATTTTAACTTTTGTGTCTATGTATTCATTGACGATAGATAGAAATACAATTGATTTCTCCATGCTTATCTTATATCCTGCACCCTTGCTGATATAAGTTGATTTGGAGTTGGTAGATTCCTTGGGATTTTCCACAAGAAAATAATGTCATCTGCAAACAAAACCTTTTAATTGTATAGCAGTTTTAGATTTACAGAAAAATTACAAAAGTAGTACAGAAAGGTCCTGTATCTCTCTCACATAATTTTCCATATTAACATTTTACATCACTATGGGACATTTGTCACAACTAAGAAACCAACATTGGCACAATATTATCAACAAAAACTCAAAGTTTATTAGGTTTCCACTAATTCTTCCCTAATGTCCTTTTGCTTTCCAGGATCCCAGGAAGGTTTTGGAGTACTGATTTAATTTCTTTGTTATTGATTTGTTGAGGCTATTTCTTCTAGATTTGGTCTTGTAGGTTGTATATTTCTAAGAATGTATCCATTTCTTCTAGGTTGTCCAACTTATTAGCATCTAATTATTCATAATAGTCTCTTATGATCTTTTTTGTTTCTTTGACATTGGTTGTAATTTCCTCTGTTCTATTTCTGAATTTACTTAAATCTCATCTCTTTTTTCTTAGTCTAGCATAGAGTTTGTCAATTTTTAAAATCCTTTCAGAAAACCAACTCTTAGTTTTATCATTTTTTCCTACTATCGATTCTCTATTTCATGGATTTCTGCTCTAATCTTTGCTATTTCCCTTCTTGTGCTAGCTTTGGGTTTAATATTCCCCTCTTGTTCTAGTTCCTTGAGGTATGTTGGTTATTTGAGATCGTTCTTTTTTAATGTAGGCATTTATGGTGAAAAACTTCCCTCTTAGTATTGCCTTTGCTACATCCTATAATTTTTGGTTGTTGTGCTTTCATTTTTGTTTCAATATACTTTCTAATATCCCTTCAAATTTTTTTCTTTGACCCAATGGTTGTTTGAGAGTGTGTGGTTTAATTTCTGCGTATTTGTGAATTTTTCTGTATTATTTTTGTTATTGTTTTCTAGTTTCATTTCATCACAGTTGTAAGTTACCTGGAATGTTTTTAATATTCTTATACTTATTAAGATTTGTTTTGTGACTTAGCATGTAATACATCCTGGAGAATGTTCTATGTATACTAGAGAAGAATGTGTGCTCTGGTGCTGCTGGGTAGAATAACTGTTAGGACTATTTGGTTCTAGTACTATTCAAGTCTGCTGTTTTCTTATTGATTTTCTGTCTGGATGATATATTCATTACTGAGAATGGGATAGTGAGGTCTCCTACTATTATTGTATTGCTGTCTATTTCTCCCTTCAGATATGTTAATATTTGCTTCACATATTTAGGTGCTTTGATTAAAGGTGTATATTTATTTATACTTGCTATATCTTCCTATTGAATTGACCCTTTTATCATTAGTTAATGATCTTTTTGGTCTCTTGTGACAGTTTTTGATTTGAAGTCTATTTTGTCTGATATAAGTATAGCCATTTCTTCTCTCTTTTGCTTATTAATTGCATGAGATATCTTTTTTCCATCCCTTCACTTTCAGCCTATGTGTCCCTAAATCTAAAGTAAATTACATGTATATAGCATATAGTTGAATTTTTAAAATCAGTTCAGTGACTCTATATCTTATGATTGGTGAGTTTAATCTATATACATCTGAAGTAATTTTTGAAAGGAAGGGCTTACTTTTGCCATTTTGTTATTTCTATTTTGAGGTTCTTTTGTTTCTCTCTCAAGTTACAAGTTGCTTTGTAACTGAATGATGTTTTGTAGTGCTACATTTTGATTCTTTTCTGGTTCTGGGGTCCAAAGACAGGCCCAACACTGATTTTTGTGGATGGACCCGCAAAACTAAAGAAGCACAATGGTTGCAGTAAATGACTTGCTATTACATTCGCTATCACAAAAGTGGAGAGAGCTGCCACAGAAGCAAGGCTCACCCAGGGTTTGTGGGAGGCTCACGGTTCTGGGGTCCAAAGACAGGCCCAATACTGATTTTTGTGGATGGACCTGGTGTCAGGGTTTGTGGGAGGCCCATGGTACTGGGGTCCACAGGCCTGGTGCTGAGCTCCATGGCAAAGTCAGATGTTCACTTCTCTGTCCCTTTCTTCCAAGATAGAACTCATGGGTCTAGGAAATCTCTCTTGGCACTAGGATGTGTGGGCTTTGGGGTGACATGGGTAAAGTGAAACTTTCATTCTTACTCTTTTCAATGCATCTTTTTTGTTATGATTCTGTGCTCCACCCGGGTGTGCAGCCTCTCACCTGAATCCCAGAGCTCTTGTGAAGGTACTTTCATCTATGGATGGTTATTAAATTGGTGTTTTCAGCTTACAGTGAAGGATCTTCAGAACACCAATTCAGCTGCCTTCAGGGTTAAACCATAATATCAATACAAAATGGATCAAGAGCCAGTCATCCTGAAAAGACCACATGGCCCCTGATCTAGCAAAAGTAATCACAAATGCAGCTGAATGTGTGGAAATCTCTAAGAGAAAATGTGTGAATCACAGGAAAAGTGGCTCAGTCATGGAACGTGGAGAAAGCTGCCATACAAGCAAAGGCTGCCTGTGCTCACGCCAGCACTGACAGGGAGGAGAACTCTCCGCTCTCTACTCTGGGTATCTGGCCCCAATGACAGGGCTGTCTCTGGAATGAAGGTAGAAGTAGGGGGCAAACTAAAAGAACTTAAAATACTCTGATCTAACTAGCTACTCTAAACCACTGTGAGATGGATTGGTGGCAACTTAACACTTCAATTCATCCAATTCCTTTCCCTATGATTCCCCCACTCACAAAATCCTACTCATTACCATTGGCCTCCCTTATAGCTCTATGTACAGGAACAGATGGGAGACCATTTGGGGAATATGCTTTGGCTCTTTTGATAGTTCTCTTTCTATCAGTGGGGCTTGGGTAATATGAATCTGCAACCGACCAGGGCTTGGGAGATGTTACTCTCAGATGGTTGGGTTTATCCTATTTATGAATCCGCAGGCCCAAAGGTTAAATGGTGGACCAATTAAATTTACCAAAGGCAGGCATGTTTCCCCGTGAGGTGTCCTGGCAACAGGCAGCCCTCCTGGACATGCCACAGAATGGCAGGGGCTGCTTTTCATGACTGAATCGGCTCCACCTCACCCCTCTGCAGGGTCCTTCCCCACTCACCTTCTTCTTCTTTCCTACTTTTGCTGGATGCTCCCTTTCTCTGTCCACAGCTAGCTTTAAGTTTTTTAGTTCCTGTCTCATCAACTCATCAACCTAGGAGAATACAAAACAATACGTTTAAGTCACTTTGCATGTCTTGTGTTTTGTTTGTGAAGTTTAAAAATCCCTTAAATTATGGGGTAGGTCATTAATAGGAAATTGTAAAGAAGCAGAATGGTTGAAGTAAATGATCTGCTATTACTACACCATAAACATAGCTGTACCTGTACCCTGATCTCTGACTCTAATTCTTTCCGTTTCTCCTCTTTGATCAGTTCTGGATCAAAGTCCTGAGAGAAATTCCAAGACTCATCTTTATTCATCCAGATCTCTATACTCCAGAAGAAAAAGAAAAAAATTTAAAAAGATGTAGGTTAGTGAAAACAGTTATTGCAATATAAACATAAGCCTAACTTCATATGCTATTGCATAGGATAAAAGTTTGAGTAAAATAAGCTAGACAGATGACATTCACATATGTGCTTGTAAATACACCAAAAAAAAGAAAAAAAACTGCTGATGTAAAAAAATTTTTTTTTTTTTGAGACGGAGTCTTGCTCTGTCCCCCAGGCTGGAGTGCAGTGGCGCGATCTCGGCTCACTGCAAGCTCTGCCTCCTGGGTTCATGCCATTCTCCTGCCTCAGTCTCCCGAGTAGCTGGGACTACAGGTGTCGCCACCACGCCCCGTTAATTTTTTTTGTATTTTTAGTAGAGATGGGGTTTCACCGTGTTCGCCAGGATGGTCTCGATCTCCTGACCTCATGATCCACCCGCCTCGGCCTCCCAAAGTGCTGGGATTACAGGTGTCAGCCACCGCGCCCGGCCTTGTTTTACTCAATATTTTTTAGGAGTGATACAATTGTATTCTACTGTATTATTATAATCATGTAAAAACAATATGTTAATGGTGGGATTATACAATCATAGGTGACCCTTTTTATAATGTTTTATCTCACTTTTTTTTCTTCAAATGATTCACTAAAATACAAAATATTTTGTTGCCTGTTGAACCCTCCAGGAATTATCTCTTGCCTCCTATTATAAAACAGACAACATTAAACACACAAGTACCCAGTATTTCTCCCTAATTCAACAGCTAAATTTCCTAATTACTTTTTGGATGTTTTTGAAATCACACATATTTAACATTTCCCTTTTGCCTCCTCCTGGTGGTTAGGAGGGTGGACCTAGAGAAACATGACCCTAGACAAAATAAGAATAATTTCCCATCACTAAAATAAATGGAAATAGAGCTCCTTTCTCAGAAGGGAGGTTCCAAACGTATGCTGAGGTGTGGGACAGCTGGAGCCTCGACGTGGGACTTGGAAGAGGTCTTCCGTGGGAAGCCAACACTTGTCATTTGGGGAAGGAGACGTCTTTCTGGAATCTATGTCGAGAACGTAAAGGAAATTTGCTGGAATTGGTGAAGCTGACAACCGCCAACCAGTCTGGCCACTTCACTGGGACCTGCCTTTAGGGCTGTGATGACCTTTAACCTGGGAAGGTAGCTGAGGACTCGGGGCACAGACAGAGGCTCCCAACCTTTGAGGGACGAGGGCTGCCCCTTGTGAAGACGGCAGAGGCTGCAGGCCTCCGAGGCAAGGCAGGTGGGGTGGTGAATGAATGAAGGAGGCTTCTCAGCATGGCCTCCCTGACAAGCATGGCATGACCCGCTGACTGAGAAGGGAGAGGGTGGCACTCTAACTCTACATTGGGAGGAAAGTCATAGTCACAGACAAAAGAACAAATCTGGCTGCTAGAGATCCAGAGCCATCAAACGTGAAGACCTAGCATAGAGAAGCTTCCCCAGAGAATCATGTGGGTAAACAAATGGGAAGGAGAGGTTGAGTCTCTGAACAAACCACAGAGGGACCAGGAACTGGCAAAAGGGATGAACAAGGAAAGGGGTAGGGATGAGATGCTGTGAGACCCAGGAAAACCTAGACTCTCAGGAGAAGTGGAGAGAGACTGGGGAGATTCTGATGCAAACTCAGAACTGGCAAATAGGCAGGACAATTGTCCCGAGGTTTTTGGCCACCTGCCACCTGCCCGGGGCAGCACAGCTTGGTGCAAGGGCCACTGTTTGTGGCCAGGTGGAACCCCTGCCCTACCACCTACCAGTTGGTGACCTTAGCAGGGGACAGCCTTTGCTGAGCCCATTCCCCTTTCTGAGAAATGAAAATAACCCCTTCCTCACGCCGATATGGTGATGGTAAATGGAATAAAATGAAGTTATATGAATAATTAATTTTTAATAAATATTTATATATAAATAAATAGATACAGTTCCAGTTTAGCCCCAAATAGTTGCTGCCATCCCCCAGGAAGCAGAGCATCTCACAGGGTCTTAGCCTACCTCATTGACACTCTCTACTTCCTGGAGGGAGAGGATCACACAGGACAGCAGCTACACCAGAAACAGCTATGCCCCAAAGCAGGTGCGTGCCAGCAAAGAGCAATTGGGGCCCTGGGGCCAGTGCCTGTGCCTTTAGTGGTCAGAGTCAGGACCCTCAGGACAGGACACCTGCAGGAAGACAGGACATGGAAACGCAGCTCCAGTTTTCAAAAAGAGTGGGTCGGGCTGGGCGCGGTGGCTCATGCCTGTAATCCCAGCACTTTGGGAGGCCGAGGTGGGCAGATCACGAGGTCAGGAGTTCGAGATCAGCCTGACCAAGATGGTGAAACCCCGTCTCAACTAAAAATACAAAAATTAGCCAGGTGTGGTGGCACGTGCCTGAAATCCCAGCTACTCAGGAGGCTGAGGCAGGATAATTGCTTGAATCCAGGAGGCAGAGGTTGCAGTGAGCTGAGACTCCAGCGTGGGCAACAGAGCGAGACTCCGTCTCAAAAAGAAAAAAAAAAAAAGAGCGGGTCGGGTTCACAAGCTGCAGATGCTGACACCAGAGGTGACCACAGCACTTTCTGGGCAGAAGGGGTTGTTTGCCACACACGGCCGAGGCAGGTCCACCTGACTTCCGGACAGACTGCAGCACGGATGGCTCAGCAGGTATCTGGGCGGGGTGGGTGGTGGGGGGTCCAGCAGGACCCAGCAAGAGCTCTTGACCAGCCTACCTCCTACCAGCAAACTGAAGGGCAGGGCTGTGTGTATTGCTGGCTGAGCACCGTCTCTGCCACAGAGATATGGAGGACCAGCCTGTGGTGATGCAAGGTCAGTTGGGCAGGTTTTTGAAAATGATGCAGGAAATGATGCAGATTTCTTTTAATGTGGGCTTACAGACAGACAAAAAATAAATCACAAAGGTGGCAAATTTTTCACGGTACCAATGCACTTAGGTGTCCTTCCTGACAGGGCAGTCTCATAAGAGGTGGCCCAGGGATTGGGGGCACAGAGCTGGGGGTGGGAAGGGGGCTCGGATGGGACTCTGAAGGTGACTGCAGAGGTGAGGCTGAAGTTCAAGGGGTGTCATCATTCACATAGGGCAGGTGGCCAGCCCAAAACAGGTGTGACAACAGGAGGGGAGAAGAGGCGAAAAAGGTTGATGAGCTGGAGTGGGCCTACAGGAGGGGGCCTGGGCTGAACTTCTCTCGTTACACATAATCCTTCCCAGTGAGAGCCAGCCCGAGAGCCAGGGTGTAGAAAACAAGTATTGCATACATTGTCTAAAGCATCCCATTGGTGGAAGACAGACTTCATGTCACTAATAGGTGGAAGTTCATTCTTCGCCCTGCACTCCCTTAGATTTTGTGGTTAGCTTGTATGATGTGTGTACTCCAAAGGCCCGGAGGGTTTACAACTCCTGCATTTGAAGCGAATTGCTCTTTTCTAGTAAATTTTCTGAAATGTACATAAGCTTAAACTGTGAAAAACTTCAAAATGTAGGAATAACACGTAGTGATAAAATGTAGGAAAAGGAATCAATGCTTCCTTTTATGTGTCTAAAATTGTAAGCATTCTTCCTCGAAAATTCTAGAAAAGGTTTAAATGTGTCATAACGTGCTGTTTACTAATAACAATCCCCCTTGTGGGATTTCTAAATCTTCTGCAATAGCAGCACCTACCTGTTACATCAGGGCATTTTAAACAGAACAGCTTTGTTAGTTACGGGAAGCTACTTTTCTTTTTCACTAGATTCACTAAAATCAGGAAATAACGTATTTCATAATAAAAGGAAGGCAGAATCTCTCACAGAAGGGAAACCATGACACAATTACTTATGTAGAAACAGTTGTACGGTGGAACACATTCTCATTCTGGAGTCGCAACTATATTTAAAATAAAACACCGCGGAGCCGTTTTGCCCATTTCCCCTCTAGATCGTTTAAATGGATTGAGTTTTCTACGGAAACTTTGCTTTTCTCATGACACTTTTGCGCAGGGCACTTTTCAATCCCTTCAAGAATTTCATGGACATTTATAAATGCAGGAAGCTATTCACGGCCCTCAAAGGGCAACGACTGCCCCACTCTCTCCTAGAGCGGAGAAAGAGCTTTTATCCCGAGAATGTGAAAAGCGAGGCCAAGGCAGTTTCACACGTGGGGGGGCAATGAAAGAGGGGCGCCGGGGCGGGGGGCTAATCTTAGTGATTAAAATGCTAATGTTTTATTTGAAGAGGAAAACCTTTGATTTTTTAAGAAAAGAACTCTAAGAGGAAGACATTTAATTCCTTGAAGTTACTAAAGACCTGGCAGATAACAAGTCCAACGCCACACCATCCGACCAGGAAAATGACACTGCGGGTTTGCTTCCAGGAGGGACACTGCTTGCTTTTTCAGTCTTAATGGAAACAGATATTACACAAAAGGCGTGGACAGTTTTCAGAGCTTTTGGGCCAGTCAGCAGGTTGCAAGAGTTGGCTTCCCATGGGGATGTTAGATTTCTCCCAAATTAATTTTTGCTTGTATCAAAATGATACACATTGTTTTAAACAAAGTCAGAATATTAAACAGATGATAATGAAAAACCTGTCCCACTCTGTCTACCTGCCAATTACATTATCCAATGGCATTCTTTCCTATATTCATTTATTCATTAAAAATACACAGGACAAATGCAGTTATTACATTTTGACTTTATTGAGCCCGATTATGGGCCAGGCACTGCTCTCAGAGCAGGTGGATAATGGAAGGCCCTGCCCTCAAGGACTTGGCATGGCACCGTGAGAAACGTCTGTGAACACACACTCACACCCAAGTGGGCAAAGGGTGGGCACGGGCAGAGGGGGACTGTCACTCCACAAGGGCCCTTAAAGAAGGTCTCACTGGCACCGAGGCCCAAAGGGACAAGCATTCTGAGCCAGAGGAACAGAAAGCATAAGGGCCAGAGGTGGAGCGTGCCTGGCCTGCTGGAGGAAGCACAGCGGCCACAGGGGCGTGTGCAGTGATCTGGTTTCATGGAAGCTATTTCGGGTAGTTTCTGTGTTCTTTTCCTAGTGTCTATAGAACATGCTCATATGTTACTTCTTGATTTATCAGTCTCAGACACGGGCCCCTGACTTCCTGCCACGGGACAGCAGGCTTCTGCTCTCCAGCTCCTTCCTTCCTGTGCCAGTGTCTTAGCTGTATCAGAAGAGAAGGGAGCCCTGCTTTCCACATCCCGGGGCACCTGCTGTCTGAGTGTGAGTGCAGGACAGCTTTCAGATGCCCATGGCAGCCAAAACTCCCCTCTACGAATCCCTTCTTGGGACATCCTAGAGAATGAGCTCCACCAAAATGAGGGAGAGGCAAGAAGTCAGCAAAGGCCAAGTAAGGCTCAAGGATCGCAGCTGAGCGGGAGGGCTCCACAAAGGTGCTCTCCAGAAGAAAACGAATTAGTATGTTACCTGGAGTGTTTGGAGGCATGGGAGTTATAGATACATGCAGTAACAAGCCAGTGAGGGTGGCAGTAAAGACCAAATAATGATGTGCAAAGCAGAGTCTTAGATGGCATTGTTGCCGTAGACACACACCTGATGCCAGCGGCACCCTAGCCAGGCCCCTGGCCCCACCGTGTGGATGATGGCAACTCCCAGCAGGTCCCACTGGATGTTGTTACTGTCATCCTAACTTACAGAAACTACCCAGTTTATGCCACTATCCCCACCCGATCCCACCACTATAACCCCCAACATATAAGCTTGTTGTTGGCAGGTGTTACCTTTATATCTCCGGGCTAGCACTGCACCTGACACCCTGGAGATGCTGACTGTTTGTTGAAGGAATATGCAAGTGAAAAGGTGTTTTGATAGTGACTGCTCTGCAGTGTTAAGTAGGTGATGGATTCTTAAGCTTGGATGACAGCAGGGCTTCTACCAGTACCTGCCCACACGAGGAGAGCAACATTTACCTCTCCCAGTTGTTGTGAAGATTAAATGAGATGGGCATGGAAAAACTCCAAGCCTTGCATGTCTTAGGTACTTAATAAATGTTAGTTTTCCCTTTTGACCTCCTTTCTTCCCAATGAAAATAGATTCAGTTGCCAAATCCTGCCAACGTCATCGTGCCCCCCAGGGTTCCACTTCAGTTCAGCATCTCATGCGGTGGGGTGCCCATGCATGGTATGTAAGAGAATTTTCACTGGCATGCAGACATTTTTATCTTATGTCACTAGCATGTCAAACCTATGGCCACATTCATATTGTTGCTTAGGATGAGGTGCAATTATTAAGGTGAAAGCCCGGAGTCAATTTAAAAATACAACTATTAAGTTGATAATATCCAGAGAAGACCAAGGCTGGGAAGGAGGCCACGAATGACTGCCATTTGGAAAGATTCCACTTCATATCCAGATTGCATCTTTCAGAAACTTCCATACTAGCACTAATGACCGAGGTCATCTTGGCAGGTCACTGTGTTTGGATTTATCCTGAGGGCACAGTAGAACCACAGGAGTTGGGTAATAGTTCTAGGAAATTAAAATGCAAATATCTGAAAGACCAGTTCCTACATTTGCATATCCAGCCAGATGACAGCTATACCCATCAGGCTGAACAACTGACAAAAAAATCGTGTGTCAGAATTCAGGCACATGTCTTAGTCTAATAGGATTAAGACATTTTACTGTACATACAGTATCAATTTTCTTAATTTAAGTAATCTAAAAATATCTTTCTTCCCTGCCACTAGCATGAAAACATTCAGCTGAAGTCTTAAGGGTTCAAAAACAGGATGGGGGTCTTGACTATCTTCTCATCCTAAATGTGTCTTGCCTTTTAACTAATTGTATGCTTCAGGCCACCAAAAGGAATTTTTTTTTTTTTTTTTTTTTTTTTGAGACAGAGTCTCGCTCTGTCGCCCAGGCTGGAGTCCAATGGCGCGATATTGGCTCACTGCAAGCTTCGCCTCCTGCGTTCAAGCGATTCTCCTGGTTCAGCCTCCCGAGTAGCTGGGATTACAGACGCCTGCTGTTATGCCCAGCTAATTTTTGTATTTTTGAAGAGACGGGGTTTCACCATGTTGGCCAGGCTGGTCTTGAACTCCTGACCTCAGGTGATCTGCCCGCCTCGGCCTCCCAAAGTGCTGGGATTACAGGTGCGAGCCACTTAGCCTGGCCAGGAAATTTAAAATAGAGACAGGCAGAACGTCTCGGTTGTGAGTAGCATGCAGCAGCCTCCCCTGACGGGGTTCCCAGCACGTGCTGCTGTCTCAGTGACCATGCATGTTCTCCTAAACTTACCTTTGTATGCGTTACATCCTTCCTTCATCGCAGGGAGAAAAAGACTTGGTGACATTTTCCATTTTTCATCTTCTTCCTGTTCAAAGCAGAATAGTTTTGTTAATCACAGGCAAGACCGGACAGCAAAAGGCGCAGACGCTGTGATGACCGTGACCAGGGTTCATGCTGGTCCCCCGGGGCAGTGCCCCTCTGGCCCGTCTGAGTATGACCCAGTCCTGGTCCCCCGGGGCAGTGCCCCTCTGGCCCGTCTGAGTATGGAGTGCTGTGTCCACTGAGCAGGCGTGGGTGGTCCAGGCTCACCAAAGCGTCCCCTGTTGATAACAGCTTTCCCTTCTCAGGGGCCTCCCCTGGGGTACCCCATGCCCCGAGTTTGATCCTGTCTTCTTTTTTGATTAAAAAACTTCTTTTTCTTTTTTTTTTTTTCTGGAGACAGGGCTTAAGCGATCCTCCTGCCTCAGCCTCCCCAGTAGCTGGGACTGCAGGTGTGCACCACCACACCTGGCTAATTTTTAAAATTTTTTGTAGCGGTGGGGTTTTGCCATGTTGCCGAGGCTGGTCTTGAACTCCTAAGCTCAGACAATCTGCCCCCCTCAGCCTCCCATAGTGTTGGGATTATAGGCCTGAGCCACCACACCCAGCCTGGTCCTGTCTTCTCATGCTGTCACTCCTTCCTCGCTCTGAAGGCTGATTTCCCAGCCTGAGTTCATCTACCTCCCTCCTTCATGTTCCTGTAACCAGCCCTTGGAGCTACTCCCCATCCTTTGCTGAGCTGTGCTGCTTGCCAGTTCCAGCACCTGGGCTGTTCCTTCCTCTCGCTACCTGCCTCGTCCTTGAGCCTGGAAGCCATCGCGAGCTGCAGCCTGACTCTGGGGCTCTGCTTCCTTCCTGGAGCCAGGGTCTAGCTAGCTTCCCTACCCTGGGCCCCCCAAAGCAGAGAGAGCCAGGCCACCATCCCTGGCTCCTGCCGCCAGCCCTGTGCACCAAGACTGGAGACTGCAGTGCTACCTGCCGTCAGCCCAGGCCGCAGCTCTGCTCTGAGCCCCAGCACAACACCCCCTCTGCCCCTCTGCCGCCAGGGTTCACCTGTGCCTAATAGTGAGAGCTAGGCCCTGCAAACCCTCATGTGGTGTTTCTCTGCAATAATGTTGACATTGCCTGAACAGTCATGTTTCTGATGACCACTATCATGGCTATTGCTACCCTTAGAGAGGGTGAAAGGAACAACGCTGGCTCTGTTCTGTCCTCGGGTTCCTGAAGCAGGCTCAGTACTCTCTATGCAGTGGGAGGAAGGGCAGCAGTTGGGTGACGTGGGCGTGCCTCCCCTGGGCTGTTTCCCGAGCACGCCCTGACTCTGGCACCTGATGGGCCCTTCCGTTTCTGGGCTCCAGGGTTGGGCTCTGGGATGCAGTGGCCTGAACACGGTGTCCCCACAGGCCCTCGTGGTTGTGCAGTATCCATGCATCAGATCCAGAGGCATTTCTCCTCTCTCTCCCCACGGCCAAGCAATCACCAAACCCCACTGTTCTGCCGCGGAGGCTTTCCTGGGGTCTCCCTGCTTCCGCCTCCAGTCCCACTGCCCTGGCCCCTTGCTCCAAGGTTGGCTAACGCAGGGTCACTCTCTTCTCTCCTGCTGCAAGGGGTCTGCAGCAGACCTGGCCTCACGACTCCCTTCCTCGAAAGCCCCACAGAGGTATCTGTCTTGGAGCTCCTGGGAGGTGCTGTCCCCCACAGGATACAGTCCAAGCCCCTCAGCAGACCACACACCACCCCCACAGGTGTGGTCCCCCAGGAATGCCCCCGCGCCCCTCTGCGGCCTTTGTCCTTGCCACCTCCTGCCTCCACCATCACTGCAGAGATGCTGACAAGGCCACCCCCCTGCACCTGCCATACTCTTTCCCTGCTGTTCCATCCGCCTGGACGGCCACCCTTCTCCTATGCTTTCTGATGAATTCAGACTCTGAAGAGACCTCCCGTCCTCCTGAAATCCTCTCTGATGGCCTTCCTGCCCTTGTTGCAGGCTTGTCATTTCCTCAGAACAGCCTGCTTTTCCCACCAGACACAGCAGGCAGGAACGACCCCGTCAGCCCTGTGGCCTGGCCGCTTGGCCTGTGTGCGACATGGGCTGAATGAAACAAGAATAGGAAAAGTATAGGCTCAATCCATGGATAAATGGGTAAACACAATGCGGTATTTCCACACAATGAAACGTTGAACTCACCCACAGAAAGGAGCGACCACAGACATGAAGACAGACACAGGCTACGGTGCGGAGGAAGCGTGAAGACCTAGGCTGAGAGTGTGAAGCCAGACCCCAAAGGCCTCACAGTGTATAATCTCGTTTATATGAAAACAGACAAACTTGGGCAGAAAACAGATCAATGGTGGCCAGGGGGTAGGGGTGGGGCAGAGAGGGGGGAAGGGGAGGGACTGCTTAATGGGTACAGGGTCTCCTTGGGGTTGATGAAAATGTCTTCACTGTCATGCTACTTCACTGCATCCCTCATCGTGATTTTTGCCAGATCTGAGAATCCCTGACCAATAGAACCATCGTTTCTTTAAAGACTCACTTACATTCTTTAAAGAGGCACTCTCTATTGCTAAAGTGAAACCATAGTGGATACATTAGTTTCCTGACACACATGAGAATAAAACACAACCATCGGAATAAAAGAGGCCGGGTGTGGAGCCATCGGACTCCCCCCAGCGCGTGCCCCAGGTGCCTGGGAAAGCCAGGGCTTCCTCGAATCCTCCCCAGCCCAGGGCTGGCAGCGGCTCTCCCTCCCGAGACAGTGCTGGGTTACACCCGGAGCCAAGGCACACTTGGCTGCCTCAGTTACTTTCTGAGGCAACTGTAGCTCTGATCAAGTCACCTGGTGGCTCAAGTGTTCCCAGGGGCTTTCCACGGCCCCCTGAGACCATGGTTACCAGCTCACTCAAAGGCCACACCTCCTGCCCCTCCTGACTCTCATCTGTGGTCTGTCCCCCTGTGAATCCGCTGTGTCTCTTTTCAGCTTTGCATTTTTCAGCTTTGTATTTTGTTTTGAGTCCACTGTGTCTTCCAGCTTTGCATTTGCTCAGGTCACCAGGAAGCAGGGAAGACATGTGAAACGGGATCACAAGCGCTTCAGGGGAGGCCCAGGGTGCTGCAGAGGGGACTCTCACTTCATGGGGAGGTGGGGACATGGCAGGCTTGCCTGGAACTGCAGCCCATAAGCCAGGCAGGGGGAGCTGCAGCCAGCGGGGAACCAGGGAGAGAACCTGGACCCGGAAACACCAGGGGGCCCAAAGCCTATGACACAGCTCACCGACCTTCCAGAGCTCACACTAAATCAAAGCTCTCTGGTAAGGAAGTCCCACCTAGAACTCAAGGTTTGGGTTAGCTACGCCCCGTTCCTGGCTCCCAAGAGACCCGGGCATTAGAGAAAAGCCTGCAGAGCAGCAAGAAAAAGACCAGTAGTGGATAAAGCAAGGCCTGGGAGGAAAGAGGGAGAATCCATGAACGAAAGAGAAATTTAGAATCACTTTCATTGGTATATTTATCCTCAGAGATAGTATTTATCATCTGTCTGTCTCTCTCTTTCCAGGTATCACTAAGGAGTCATACATCTTTATTACTTTTTCGTCAGTGTTACTGTCTATTATTGCCATTTTTGTTTTGGATACTCAGATTGTTCTATGTTTGGTCTCTGGGAGCCCCTATACTGGTGAGGCTGTGCTCTTAGGGATGGACGAAGGGGAGGAAGAGGAGAAGGGTAAGGTGGAGGGCTCCAGGGAAGGAGACTGAGGTGCCGCAAAGTGTTTCCAGCAGAAGGAACAGCATGTGTCAAGTCCAGATGGGGAGGTTGTGTCTCACAGGGATGGCTGAAGGAGGTTCAGCAGCCGTGGGGACTGCGCGGGGCTGGGCAGACATGAGGCTGGCATGTGGGGAGAGAGAGAGGGAGAGAAGTGGGGAGGAAAAGAGAGACAGGGAGACAGAGATGGCGAGACACAGAAAGAGGATGGCCCTTGAAAGGACCGTGAGCTGTGCTTTTCAGGGAGCCTGGAGTTGGCTTACAAGCAGGGCAGCTACCCAGGAGCCTGGTGTGAAGGGATTGGCCCCTTGAGACATCGCTCTGGCTGGAATGGGGGTTTGAGGGGTGGGAAGGAGGCTAGTATGCATGCATATGTGATGTACATCTGCTATAGCAGAATCATATTTTATGACTTAAAAGTTTTGCTGGATGAATAGGCGTAACATGGTATTTTTGAAAAATTGTATTTCTTTAGTTGGTGGGGCTGAACTTCATTTTGTTTGCTTTTCTGTTCATTATGGCCTTATCTTGATTTTTACAAATGAAGGTGCATGAGCCTATCTGTTTACCTGTGAACCTTTCCTGAGCAGCTGCTAAGGGTGGGACTCACTAGGTTGCTAGAGCTGCACGGGGCCTGCCTCTGAGATCCCTGAGTCCTCCTGTCCCCGATCCTTGCTCACTATGCCTCAGGGGCCCAACTGCACCACACCACAGCCTCTCTTCCCCCGACGCCTTCTACTGGGTGGTTCCCAGGTCCAGGGCTTCCCTGTAACTGTCACACACACGTTTCCCCCAGTAGAAACCAGGGGTCACCTTCCCAGATCCCATCCCACCACTGTGGCTGGCCTTGCACACTCTGGCCCACTTCCTGAGGTGAGGAAGGCCAGCCATGACCTGAGTTCAGACGCTCTCTTCCTCTACACAGGGCGGGTGGCCCACTCCACTGTCAGACAACTCTTCTGACTTAACCCAATGGAGAGCTAAAAAAAAAAAAAAAATCCAATGCCCAGCTCTGCCCTAGACCAATTATGCTCAATTAAGTAAGAATCTCTTCTAAGGTGTGTGGACATTGGGAGTCGTTTTTTCTTAAAACCACCCCAGGCAGCTAGACTGAAGGCCACAGATTCATTGAAGTTGTCCTTCCATCAGCTGAGGCCCAGTTCCTGGAGCCTCAGGAGCCTGCACCCTTTCATGCCCTAAGTCTGCTCCAGATGAAGCCTTCCTGACTCCTATCCCCATCGCTCAAAAGAGATTTCCAGATTGTTCGCCCTGCTGGCCATCTCCTGTGGACTGTTCTAGCTACCCAGGCTCCCAGTCAAGCAATGGTGCTGGTTTAATGGTCATGGGTGGAGCCATGGCCGGTGACCTCCTTGGCCTTTGCGGCATGCGAAGGTGGCCTGCAGTTATGCCGCTGTCTGGACGTTACCAGCACACCATGAGTCCGAGTTGACAAAGTCCTCCTACCTAAATGCATATACCATGTAGACAGATTTCTCCTGCCTTGAAATTATACTAATGGTTTTTAGGTGTTTACTCCTAATGACTTGATCAGCTCGGGCTGCTATAAGAAAATATTATACACTAAGTGGCTTATAAACAAAAGAAATGTATTTTTCACAGTTCCAGAAACTGGCAAGTCCTAGATTAAGGTGCAGATTCTGTGTCTGGTGGGGGTTGCTCTCTGCTTCAGAGACTGTGCCTTCTAGCCCTGTCTTCACTCTGCGGAAAGGGCAAGGCAGCTCTCTGGGGTCTCCTTCATAAAGGCACTAATCTCAATCACAAGGGTTCTGCCCTCAGCACCTAATCACCCTCAGAGGCCCCACCTCCCAACACCATCACACTGGTGATTAGCTTTCAATGTCCGAATTTTTTGTAGGTGGGGGAACACATATTCAGACCATGGCACCTAAGAAACGTCAGTTTCTTACATTTGGCCGCCTAAGTGACCGCACGCTGCGGGAGGGGAGCGTTTATTCACGCCTCCGCCATTTTCCATCTCCATTGCTTTCCAGGCTTGCTGGCTGAACAAGTAATGAACAGACGGGAGGAGAAGTGTGTTCTCACCTGCACACCGACCTCAGAGTTGAGTCACTGTAGTGTCTGCTTTCTCTGCTTGGCCATACCAGCATGCCATGATCTGTGGTTTGTCGCATCCAACTTTCTTCCCTTTTTTGCAAACTGAGCCATTTCCATGGCTCCAGTCTTCTGGGCCTTGCTTTCTCTGGGGCTCCTCAAATATCACAGTCAGCAGCACTGAGACTTGACGTGCCCGGTCTCTGGCTACTGCTAAGACGCTCAACCGCACAGAAAGCTTCCTTTAGAGCAGACAGTTGCTTTCTCATCGGCTTCTCACTTTCTTTTTATGGCCCAATCAGTTATAAATCACTCAGGACAAAGGAGTTGTTAAGTAAAAAGAAACTTTTGGAGGCCTCTTGATTTGATTTAGATGATAGTAGTCCCCCTTTCTCCAAGGAGGATACGTTCCAAGACCCCAGTGCACACCTGAAGCCTCGGATCGTACCAAACCCTACCTACACTATACTTTTTCCTATATAGAAACAGGCAGGTAGTGTATACGGCATGAACATGCTGGACAAAGGGATGATTCACGTCCATGATGTGATGGGACAGGACGGTGCAAGACTTCATTAACACTGCGAAGAATGGTGCACGATTCAAAACTCAGGAATTTTCCATTTAATACTTATGGGTCACACTTGACCGCGGGTAACTGGAACTGCAAAAAGTGAAACTGAGAATAAGGGGGGGACTAGAGCATATTTAAAAAGCTGGTTTATGGAAACTGACCATTTTTGGTAAGTTTCCAGTTACTGTATGAACTTTGTCCCTCACACAACTCAGATAAATGCTGCATGGAGAACGTTTCTAAAGTTTCTTACTGAGAGTCAATGGGACATTCGGAGAGATGCAGAGATGCAAAGCAAATGTTTCCAGAAGAGGCTTTGTTATCAAATATCTTATCCTCTCTATTTGTCTTTGTGAAATTAGGAGGGCAGTCAGAGATAAACCACGCTCCCTCTTCTTGCCCTCCCCAAATGTTAACTACTGTTATAATTTCCTGCCTGGCTTAAAGAGCGATTCAAATGCATGGAGGTTTTGTTGAAAATTTTCTATTGGCAAGTATGTGCATCTGAAGTAGGTTGTTGAGGGATGGCTAACATCTCACACTGGTAGGGCTGTGGAAAAATTCAAATAGGGCTGCAACTGTTAGATTTTTCGAAATGAAGGTATACATTTTGGCATACACCCGTTAACATACAAGTTCAAATGTCGAAGGGATCACTCCGCGGCTTTCAGATTACCTGCTCCTCCCCTCTGGGTCTGTATCCTGGGGTGGGGGAGAGGTCCACCAGGCATTTTGAAGAGGCTGACAATTTCCCACTGATCTGAGAGTGAAATAATTATCCCTTTCTCTAGACTCAGAAGTGAAAACCAACCCAGAAACTATAATGGCTGAAAACTATATTTAAAAATTAACATGCACCAAACAACGTGATAGCTTATGCAACTAAACTTGAAAAACAGATCAAGCATCTCCACTATTTTTGAGCTTGCATTTAGCTTATCGTTTTACTTTTCTGCTCATGCATTTCCGTCAGCACTAGGGAATCAACGTTCCTCATGGCTTTGAGGGCTGCAGAGTGCTACTCTGAAATACAAAAGAAATACAAGAGAGAGGAGAGAATCTACAGTGGGAAGTCTAAAAACATGTAACTATGTCCTAAATACATTTGTCTCAAGTTTCTTTGATGGTATCTGTGTTAATTTTTATCAGAAAGATCTTCTTGGTTATGAGTATGGTACTAAGAAATAAACCACATTTCTCACATGGGCCATGCAAGCCTCCAGCTGGTTACTGGCTCTCCAGCTCTCCAGTCCTCAGACTTGGGCTGGAGTCTACAACACGGGCCCTCAGCTCTCTGGCCTTTGAACTCTACCACCAGCTCTCCTGGGGCCCCTTTTTGCAGATGGCAGATGGTGGGACTTCGCAGGCTCCATAACCGAAGGAACCAATACCTTAATGAATGAATCTTTCTCTCTATAAATATAAAAGGACACAGAGGAGATATATACACACACACATGCACACATATATATACACACACACACATATACACACACACACACACACACACACAGGCCACATGTATTTTTTTATATATCGCTCTCCTATTGGTTTTGTTTCTCTGGAGTGCCCTGACCACACTTTCTTCTCACCTCTGCTACATCATTTACTCCCTGTGATCCTCTCTCTCTAAAGAACCTCCTGATTGCCTCCATCACAGCCTTAGTTTTCACTCCTCATTTTTTTTGCAGTGGAAAATAACTTTTATTGAGACCCCACCAGCTGCAAAATCTGTTCCTGGCATTAAGCTCCATCTTCTATTGCAATTTGGTCTTTCTTGAGTGGTTTCATGAATACTTTCCATGAATATTTTCTTTCTTACATGGTCTGGGAGCAGCCATGGCCAAACTTGGCAGTGGTGTCAATAAATTTAAGGTCAGTCTTCTCCAGAGCCCGCCATTTGGTCTGAGCCAGCAAAGACTTGTGAAGGGTGAGCACTCACTTCTTGGTTCCCACCACACATTCCTTCAGCATGACAAAGTCACTGGTCACTTCACCTTATGGGACAAAGTCACCCAGAGAGTTGATGCTCTTGTCAGTCAGGTCATGGTCAGCGGAGGCACTGTTCTTGATCAGTTTGTCGTCCTTGATAAGGTAGCCCTGGCCGATCATACAGATTGATCTTCTTGTAGTGTGGTGATGGTAGCCTTTCTGTCCAGTGCATGCCACAGAGAAGGTCCACACAGGCAGGATGCCATGCCCCAATCCAGGCCACCTTGCACAGGCCTCATTGGGTCTTGCAGGGTAGCTTCTTGGCATGCCAATGACTTGTGACCCCTTTGTAGTCTTTGCCCTTGGTCACCTTGAAGATGTCAATCATCTCATCCTGCCCAAACACTTGGTTCACAGGTACCTGCTGCTCTAGCCTCTCCCGGTCCCAGTCCAGCTTCTTGGCCACGGTGCCTCTGTTCACCTGGATCTCCATCAGCGGGGCCTTCTTCTGGCGCAGAGGAAGCAGGTGCATGTGGGTGTGGGCAGTGACGTGGATGACTTGGCAGTACTTCTTCATGCTGCTGAAGTCTTGCTCCAGCTGCTTCTTGCTATCCTTATTCTGCCATTTCTTGCAGTAACTGGTAAAGGCCTTCTTCTTAGATTTATGTCAGTTCTTAGAGAAGTGCTTTTTGCACTCACTGCTGATGTGCTTAGCAAAGATGGTCTTGGAGGTCTGTAGGCCTTGAGGCTTGAGGGGTTTCCACGTAGCCCACAATGCCCACAGTCACCATGGCGGTATCTCCACAATGGTCACAGCCTCTACCACCTCCTTCTTGTTCACGTTGGATCCTAGCCTGTTGACTTCTTGCACGACGTGGGTCATGCCAGCCTTGTATCCCAGGAAGGCTGCGAGGTGGACCCGCTTGGAAGGGTCATCCTTAGGGAAGCTCTTCGCCTTCCCACGATGCTTCCTGTGCACTTCCGAGGCAGGAAGCCGAGGGACCCATGTCTGGGAGTGGAAAACTTCCTGTGAGACATCACTCCATCAAATTTCACTGGTAGAGCCTAATTTTTTTTTCTTTTTTTGAGACAAGAATCTCCCTCTATTGCCCAGGCTAGAGTGCGGTGGTGCAATCATAGCTCACTGCAACCCTGACCTCCCAGGCTCAGGAGATCCTCCTGCCTCAGCTGCCTAAGTAGCTGGGACCACAGACACACGCCATCATGCCTGTCTAATTTTATTAAAAATTGTTTGTAGGGATGGGGGGTCTCCCTATGTTGCCCAGGCTGGTCTCGAACTTCTGGATTCAAGTGATCCTTCTGTCATGGCCTCCCAAAGTGCTGGATTATAGGCATGAGCCACTGCGCCCAGCCAGTTCTAACTTCTTATGGCAGAGGGACTCAGGAGGCAGAAGGAAAACCTTCCTTTTATCCTTCCAGAAATTCCCAGTTGGAAGACTATATAGGAAGTTCATGGTGCTGGATTTCTTCCTGGCTTCCATGCTGTTCCCATCCCCCAGTTGGTTTTACCTCTTCCTCCTGCCTCAGTATGTGGCTGTAATCCGGATTCTCCAGCCTCCATTCACATGGATTTTCCTATACCTCATGCATGCCCCACCTTCAACTAGAGTTTTCCTGAGCAGGGATATGTCCTGATCCACACCACTGGTCTTTATCTCTCCTGAGTCTGTCCTGAACTTCCAGCTGTGGAACCATAGACAATGGTTTGACTCAACAGCTCTAAAGCCAGCCCTGGTCCGTCTGTCCTCAATCTTCCCTCTGTTCCAATCAAGACACCTGGAGTTCACTTCAACTCCTTGGTCTCCTCCTGTTTCTTCCACACCCCGTCAGTCATGCCAGTCATCCTTTGTGGTATCTCTTGCATCCTTCACGATGTCTCCTGCATTTGTTTCATCTTTTTATATCCAGTACTTTCACTTTAGGGCAGATCTTCATTTGAGATTTGTTCATCTCTTCAAAAATAATTACTGCATAGCTCTTGAGTTCCAAGCGCTGTGAGAGATGCCGATCAGAGTTTTGGGTCACTCTAGCTGCTGCAGGGGAACAGGCTGTAGAATGGCAGGAGAGGAGGTGGGGGCATTGGCTGGGAGGCTGGTGCAGTTGCAGCCTGAGAGGCAATGATGCCTCTTGGTCAGGTGGTTGCCATGGAGATGGGGAGATGTGGGCAGACTTGGGCTATGAGCATAGGCTCCTGAAAGAGTCTCCTGCCATTCCATATCCCCCATGAAGCCTCCCCTGCCACTCTGGTGTCTAAGATCATCACCCTCCTTTGAGTATGCAGTGCCTCCATTGGCCCTTTGCCTGTGTAACCAAATATGTCCTTTCTCTAAGCAGTGATCTTTGAGCTTTTTATAAAAGGGACCTCTTGAAAACATGAAGAAAGCCCACACACCTTTTTCCCAGGAGAACGTTCCTTCCCATGAAAGTTTACATAAAATTGCAGGATGTTTAACCATGGGGCCCCTGTTCCCTAGGCTAAGGACTCTATTATCTCTATTGCCCATAAGCCAACCCCTCACTTCTTTCCATCTTCTTCTCTTATTGTATTTCAGTGGACACAGAAGACGCTCCAGACATACACTTCCACGATGGCGCCCTCATTCCTGATCATTTCCTTTGGAAATACATGATATTCACTTGTCCATTTTTGTAAAGTCATGCAAAATTTGGTTTGAAATGTTCTAAAATAACCTAAGAATGTGGTTGGCTTAATCGTTCAATGTGGAGCACCTCTCTGGGCCAAGGGATTGGAGAGGAGGAGCTGTGGTCAGAGTTAGGTCTGCTGGCACTGCAGATAAACAAATGTTTTCATTGTGAATTGTGCTCTGTAAAGGTCCAAGGGTCCTTCCAGAAGAATTTAGCACTAAGTTAAATCATTTTGAGGCTGGAGTGAATTTAGAGAAGACTCATTAATGTTCATGTGATCATGTGACAGGTCAATACCACTTTAAATTCTTTCAAATGGTCTAACCCGTGGCTTGAAAAATAACAGAGGAAACAGTTGTAAGGATAATTGCATAGTGCTCTGTTACTGTTACTTTTGTTTCTAAAGCCAATGTGAGGTCCACACAACTGTGAGACAAAGGCGATTACTTTGGTATTGAAGGCACTTTTGCAGGACTGCTATCAGTTTGCAGAAAACGTCCTCCTCCTGGCACTAGCATTGTCTTCTGTTAAAGCGCTTTCCACAGAGCAGTCCTTAACTGCAGTCCACAACAATTTGGATTTAAAACTGAGGACTCAAAAGAAAGACTTTTTTTTTTTTGAGAGTTCTGTATATATTCTACGTGCTAATCCTTTGTCAGATAGATAGTTTGCAAATATTTTCTCCCATCTATAGCTTTTTTTTTTCATCCTCTTCACTGGGTCTTTCACAAAGCAACAGTTTCTGATTTTGATGTGGCCCAATTTATAAATTTTTCCTTTTATGGATCCTGCTTTTGGTGTCCAGTCTAAGACCTCTTTGCCTCGCTCTAGATTCTGAGGATGTTTTTCCTATGTTTTTAATCTCAAAGCTTCATAGTTTTATGTTTAAGTCCATGACCCATTTTGAATTAATACTTGTGGAAGGTGTGAAGTTTACCCAGAGATTCATTTTCTTGCCTGTGAATGAGAGACTAATTTTTAGAACCTGATATTTGAATGTATTTATTGTGCTGCTTTTTTTGTTTTCAGTACAGATGGGGTCTCATTGTGTTGCCCAGGCTGGGTGCCAACCCCTGGCCTCAAGTGATCCTCCTGACCAAGCCTCCCAAAGTGCTGGGATTACAGGTGCGAGCCACTGGGCAGGACTACTGTGCTTTTGTGTTTTCTCTTCCACTAGCCCCGAGCTGAAGACGAACATCCCAGACTGTTGTGTTTTCTTCCGTCTTTCAGCATCTCAGTATGGAGGGGCTCCGATGGATCCAAATGAGGAAATGAAAACATTCATCTTTTAAACATTAAACTGTTTCACCAAGTTTCTTGATGAAAAGATCAAATGCATGCAAGATTACTAATGACAAGATGTTTTATTCTAAAATGGTCTTGTGTACAATTACAGAGATCCACCATGACAGCCCTGCTCTTTCCCACTCCACTAGCCCTGCATTAAATCGGAAATTCACACAGAAACACTGATTCATTGTGAAATTCAACCGAAACGTTCGGCAGCTCTCATGACTTTTTTGCACTTATAGATTTTTTCATATTTATGTTAATTTGTAACTATCTCATGGACTTGCAAAGCTTTTAGCTCTCTACCTGTGTGATATTTAGAAAATAACTTATTTTCCATTTAAAGAGGTCAGTTGAAATATTCAGATAATCCTACCAGTTTTTAAATATAAGGTCTTTTCCAAGTTTTCTGATTATGCATCTAGAACTGGCAATTGATATGTGGTCTTATCAAAATACTGAAAGAACAATCATGCAGCTGGGCCCTGCGAGGGCTGGGATAAGCCAGCATCCAGACATGTGAGACAGAACTGCTTTCCTCTGTCTTCTCCCGTGCCCTCTAACCACGAGGAATTAGAGTGCCTTTTGCTCTAGGTCAAAATGTCCATTCTCACAAAAGGATTTGAATAACTGGTCTCAGGAATGGTTTGAGGTTCTCTGGGGTTGACACCAGAGTAAGACTTTTAAAAAGTCTCTGGAAAAGGTAATGTGATCTCTAAGAAGTATAGCAGCGTAACTTAAATATATCAATGTTTATTAGAGCTGACCCTTTCTTCTTTTAATAATCACATTGTCACTATGCAGACCTGCATTTTTCATGAAAAATTTCATTTCTGATTCTGAAGGCGTTTCCCCTTCATTTGCAAGCATTTCATAAATGCTGATGTTCTCAAACTTTGCTTTTTGTTCAAAACTGTTCATCGTTAAGTGACTCTTTAATAGCTAGTTAATAAAATACTTTCACCCAACAAAGACCAGATTGTGTAGCTGGTAATTTCAGATTTATACGGAACAAGCTTCACTAACAGCAAATTTTTAATTTGCAAGTATAAAACTCCCTCGTGCATATTTAGAGGAAGAGATTCTTAGAATAAAATTGGAATGCTTCCAATTCTCTTTATTCTTAGGCACTTCTTCAAAATTATCTTGTAGAGTAAGTGTATGATTTTTAAAATTAACTGTATTCAGGGGGCTTTTATTTTTTTTCCAGAACAAGCTAGAACTTCTGGGGTACAGACAGAACAATAGGGCCCTAGGCGGTCTCCCAGATCGGGTTCCCTGGAAACACTCAGATGGAGATGGATGTAGGTGGTCTACTGGGAACACCAGCCAGAAAGAAGAGAGGGAGGGAAGCAGCCCTGGGCAGAGGGAGAAGCTAAGTTGTGATGCAATTGCAAGAGAGCTGTCAGCTGATCCCAGAGGGAACAGCAGAAGCTGGGAGAACCCTCGGAGTTGTCCAGGCAAGGAGAGGGGCTGGGTTTTGGTACTATCACGTGACTATCCTTGGATGCAGGCTGCCCCAGAAGGGGTGTAACCTTGCTTGCAGTGGCACCCTTAGACTGTAGCAATTCCTGGGGTGGGATTCAGCTGTGAGTGTCAGCACTGGCATGTGGGGAGCCAGGTGCTTGAGTGCCTTGGTCCCGAAAGGGGTATCCGAGGGGCCCAACTCAGCGTCTACTGCCAGTGAATTGGGTTGGGCCCCAAATGAGCAGTAAGGGGTCTCTTTTCTTTTGTTCATTCAGTGAACATCAGTGGAACGTGGTTAAAGAAAGGGATGAAGACAAATGGAGGCAGATGGAAGATCCACTGTGGGTCACAGTGCAGGAGCCAAGCATGTGAAATGAACGACTGCCTTCAGCCGGCCAGCCGCAGTCATGCCCAGCGCTTTGAACACATGGTTGGCTTTTATTTATTTATTTACTTTTAAATTTATATATATATATTTTGAGAGAAAGTCTTACTCTATCACTCAGGCTGGAGTGCGGTGGCACTTTATTGGCTCACTGCAACCTCTGCCTCCTAGGTTCAAGCGATTCTCCTGCCTCAGCCTCCTGAGTAGCTGGGATTACAGGCACCTGCCACCACGCCTGGCTAATTTTTGTATTTTTGTAGAGATGGGGTTTCACCATGTTGGTCAAGCTGGTCTTGAACTCCTGACCTCAGGTGATCTACCCGACTTGGCCTCCCAAAGTGCTGGGATTACAGGTATGTATTTTTAGTAGAGATGGGGTTTCACCATGTAGGCCAGGCTGGTCTCGAACTCCTGACCTCAGGTGATCCGCCTGCCTTGGCCTCCCAAAGTGCTGGGATTACAGGTGTGAGCAACTATGCCTGGCCAAAATGTTGGCTTTTGTTACCATTGCCTACACTGTGAGTTTATGCCAGACTTGGGTGCTGTGATTTTATGTTTACCATTACCCTTTCTCCCTTGCTTGTAACTTCTGACTCAGGTAGCTCGTCCTACTTGACTGCACAGGCTGTCCCTTTTCTCTCCCACTGTGACCTGGCACCAGGGTTCCCAGACACGGTCTGCCAGACCCTTGGAGCTGCTCCTCCCACGCAGAAGTTCGCGAGTCTGCGTGCTGGTCAGAACCATCCTTGGAACATGAGGAGCATGACTGTGGCTGTCTGAGCCAGAGCTGGGTCACATAACCTCTACCGATCCACTCTGGAGAGCTGATGCAGATTGGAGTAACAGCGGGATCATGATTTTTTTTTTTTTTTAAATATTAAGTTCTGGGATACATGTGCAGAACGTGCAGGCTTGTCACATAGGTTGTTGCACCTATCAACCCATCATCTAGGTTTAAAGCCTTGAGTGCATTACATATTTGTCCTAATGCTCTCCCTCCCATTGCCCCCTACTCCCCAACAGGCCCCGGTGTGTGATGTTCCCCTCTCTGTGCCCATGTGTTCTCGTTGTTCAGCTCCCACTTATGAGTGAGAATATGCAGTGTTTGGTTTTCTGTTCCTGTGTTAGTTTGCTGAGGATGATAGTTTTCAGCTTCATCCATGTCCCTGCAAAGCACATGAACTCATTCACTTTATGGCTGCATAGTATTCCATGGTGTATATGTGCCACATTTCTTTATCCAGTCTATCATTGATGGGCATTTGGGTTCGTTCCAAGTCTTGCTATTGTGAATAGTGCTGCAATAAACATACATGTGCATGTGTCTTTATAGAATGATTTATAATCCTTTGGGTATATACCCAGTAATGGGATTGCTGGGTCAAATGGTATTTCTGGTTCTAGGTCCTTGAGGAATCGCCATATTGTCTTCCACAATGGTTGAACTAATTTATACTCTCACCAACAGTGTAAAAGTGTTCCTATTTCTCCACAGCCTTGCCAGCATCTGTTGTTTCCAGACTTTTTAATAATCACCATTCTAATTGGTGTGAGATAGTATCGCATTGTGGTTTTGATTTGCATTTCTCTAATGACCAGTGATAATGAGCTTCTTTTCATATGTTTCTTGGCTGCATAAATGTCTTTAAGGATCCACTCTTCAAGCTGATTCCGATTGGATTTTGGTCAGCCGTGAAGTGGTATCTGACTGCAATATAGTCTACTTCAAACAGTAATGTTTTAGGATGAGACCATCTTCAAGCCTGAGATCCGTTTCCCATAGAAAGAGTTTATGCTGAGAACACATGAGCCCTGAGAGTGCACTTCTCCTGCAGGCTTCACCATGAAGATCCCCCCAGTTATTGGCAAGTTCATCCCACCTCCACTTCCAAACCCCCTACACGAGGCAAGGACGGGCCCAATATGACACTGTGTGAACTCTGATTTCCTTTAGTAACAAATACTTCTGTTAAAATATATCCAGATATCAGTGCTAGATGATAAATGTGAATGAACACATTTTGGTTAAATTAGTATGATTATTTTGACTTTCCAGTATTTACTTGGTTTGTTAAGTATTTTTACTTCTCTCTACCACTGAGGAAAGAAAAGTGGGATAATTTATTTTGAGGAAGGAAAACTTAAAGCTATCACATATGTGAGTCAACATGTGAGGTATCTGAGTGTTGAAACCACGATTGATCCTAATTGATACTTACAAGTTATAGAAAATGTGGCAATGGATTGCTGATCAATATTTAAAAATTGAAAACCTGTTGGTAGATAACATGGTTTCTCCAGGAAACAAACGGCTGCAATCCCAACAGATTTGGAAATATCTCATTGACCCAAAGCAAAAAAGTCACTAAAAAGAAAATGAAATCAAATTTCTAAAATTTATACAAATATTTTACCTTATTTTTTTCCTTGGTTCCTTTCTTTTGTCTTTTGGTTTTCTTAGGTTGTTTTTCCTTTTTCTTCTTTTTCTTCTTTTCGTTTTTTTCTTCTTCTTCTTGGTTTGCAATGATATCCTCAATAACCTAGTGAAAACCAAAATAATCATAGCATTTTCACAGATCCCTATCGAGAGGAGGACTGTTTTTCCTGTCTGGAAGGAAGTATTTGTGCTGGTCAGTATCTCCTCTCTGCCTGGCCCTGGACCCTGCAGGCCGACCCCTTGTGGGGTATGGTGGGGGTTCTGCCTGCCATCTACCCTTAGCTGGATTCGTGAGTAGGGGGCAGCAACCTCAGTATAGATGGAGAGAGAGTCTGGACATTTCTGAGCCCAATTCCTTCCCTAATTCCACCCGCTCCAGCTCTTGGAGGTTCCACAAACTCTAGGGGAGGTCACAGCTTCCTCAACGTCTCAGCAACAGCTGGATGTGCCAGCCCTGCCCACAACTCATCAAAATCCAGGGGGAGGATGCCACTGTTTCCTGCCAGGCTCTGATGGCAACAGCCACTCTTGCAATAACTTCCATTTTCATGAGTTGGTTTCTTTCACCAGTGATTTAATTTATATTCCCTACAGTGACAAAAGACCTTTTATCCTCCTAAATTATAAAATATTTGTTAAAAAGCATCCAGTTCACACAGGATTAGCACCACTGCAGAACTATTATACATTTGTTTTAAAAAAAAACATGTAATTCAGTTCAATACAACAGTGTTCACTGAGCACTCACTCACTGCCATAGAGAGCGGTGACAATGACAGGACACGCTTCCTGTTTGGCCCCCGGGGCTTTGCTCATCACTCGTCACGTGGCCAAGACAAGCTGCATAAGCTCTCTGAGACTCAGTTTCCTCAGCTCTAAAATGGAGCCAGCATCTCCATACACAGCACTTAGGATCCGCCGGGCAAGCTCCTGGAAGTCTCCCGGAGACAGACTCCGCTGCTACACCAGACGCACGGGGATTGCTGTTGTTGCCCCGTTTTATGGATGAGAGAACTGGGACACACAGAGTGCAGTATCCCAGCCAGGGACACACAGCTAGTGAGTAGCTGAGCTGGGATTCAGGTGGCACTAACCAGAGTGAATTTCATAACGCAGGGAGAAAAGAGGCACGATGCATAAAAATACATGTCAACTTACTCCATCGTACAAAATGCACAGAGTGAAACCAACAATCCATACTCCAGTTTCAGGTACATACACATGTAGTCCAAGTACAAAGGAATGTAAGGGAATGACCTACTCCAAATTAAGTACAGCAGTTGCCTTTGAAGATGGAGCAATTAAAAAATTGGGGGTGGGGAGACAAGGGCTAATATTGTTTTATCCTAGTGTGGAAAAAAGAGAGAGGTGAAGCATGTGTTGTGCACATATTTGGCCATGCAAAAATGATCTTTTCCCAGCCCGGGCAACATGATGAAACCCCATATCTACAAAAAAATACAAAACATTAGCCAGGCGTGGTGGTGCACACCTGTACTCCCAGCTATCTGGGAGGCTGAGGTGGGAGGATTGCCTGAGCCTGGGAGGTAGAGGCTGCAGTGAGCTATGATCCAGCCACTGCCCTCCAGCCTGGGCGACAGAGTGAGATCCTGCCTCAAAAAATGAAACAAAACAAAACAAAACAAAACAAAACAAAACAAAACAAAACAGACAAAGGTTCATCTCGACTCACAGAATCAAGGTGTGGCTGCCCAGTTCTTCATTGCACTGGAGCACTTGGAACACAGACATCGTTTGGACCTTAGAAACTGCAAAACTTTCAGAAATGTAAAGACTTAAAAAAAAAAGTCTGATATATAAAATATGAGCAGCTGAAAAAAAGATGAAATCCTTATTTGTGGAGTATACATTTTACTGTGGCCTTATCAGTTACGCCTTTTAAAGTCTTACCAATTATACGGTTTATTTCATCTCTCTCCTTTTAAAGTTTATTAGTTTAAATTTTTGAGTATTACACTTTCATGGTTCACAATTCAAAAGTTACGAAAGAGTAATTATACATAAATACATAATATACAGTGAAAGGCTTCCTCCCCATACTATTACCCAGCCAAGAAGATCCACTTTCTCTTTTTATTTTTATTAAGGCATAATTGACAAAAAATTAATATATTTACAGTATACAACATGACGTTTTGATATATGTACACATCGTGGAATGATTAAGTCAAGCTAACTACCATGTCCATCACCTTACATTCTTAGCATTTTTTTGTGTGATGAGAACATTTACAATATATTCTCTTAGCAATTAAAAAATATACAAAATAATATTGTTAATTATAGTCATCATGCTAGACAATACATCTCCAGAACTTTTTCCTCCTGTGTAATGGAAACTCTGTACCCTTTGACCAGCATGTCTCCATTCCCTGATCTTCCCCTCCCAACCTTGTTAATCATTATTCTACTCTCTGCTTCTGTAAGTTAAATTTTTTTTTTAGATTTTATTTATAAGTGAGATCATGCAGTATTTGTCTTTCTGTGCCTGGCTTATTTCACTTAGCATAATGTCCTCCAGGTTCATGCATGTTGTCACAAATGACAGAAATTTCCTTCTTTTTTAAAGCTGTATAGTGTTCCACTGGGTACATACAATACATTATGTTTATCCATTCATCCACTGAAGAACACTGAGGTTGCTTCCGTATCTTGGTTATTGTGAGCGATGCTGCAATGAACATGGAAGTGCAGACACCTCTTTGACGCACTGATTTCATTTCCTTTGGATACATACTCAGTAGTGGGATTGCTGGATCATATGGTAGTTCTATTTTTCATTTTTTGAGGAACTTCCATGCTGTTTTCCATAATGGCCTGTGTTAATTTACATTCCCACCAACAGTGTACAAGGGTCCCTTCTCTCACATCCTTGCCAACATTTGTTATCTTCTGTCTTTTTGATAACAGCCATCCTAACAAGTGTGAAGTAATCTCTCATTGTTTAATTAGCGTATGTCTGTTGCGTTGAGCATTTTTCCATATACATGTTGACCATTTGTATGTCTTCTTTTGAGAAATGTCTATTCACGTCCTTTGTCCAATTTTAAATTAGGTTGTTTTCTTGCCATAGCAGTCTTTAAATTCTTTATATACTTTGGATATTAACGCCTTTCAGATGTATGGTTTGCAAATATTTTCTCCCAATTCATAGGTTGACTCTTCTCTTTCGTTTCCTTGCTGTGCAGAAGTTTTTTAGTTTGGTGCAATGCCATTTGTCTACTTTTACTTTTTTTGCCTGTGCTTTAGGGGTCATATCCAGAAAATCACTGCCCAGATCAATGTCATGGAGATTTCCCCTATGTTTTCTTACAGTAGTTTTATAGTTTCTGGTCTTTTATTCATGGCTTTCACTCATTTTGAGTTGATTTGTGTATATGGTGAGAGATAAGGGTTCAATTTCCTTGTTCTGCATGTGGATATCCAGTTTTCTCACACCATTTATCAAAGAGACTTATCTTTCTTCCATTGTGTGTTCTTGACACCTTTGTTGAAAATCAATTTGCTGTAGTGTGTGGGTTTATTTCTGGGCTCTCTCTTCTGTTCCATTGATCTTTATGTCTGTTTTTATGCCAGTATCACGCTGTTTTGCTTTCTGTAGCTTTGTCATATATTTGGAAATCAGGAAGTGTGATGTCTCTAGCTTTGTTCTTTTAGCCCAAGATTAACTGGATATTTGAGGTGTTTTGTGGTTCCATATAAATTTTTGAATTTTTTTTTCTATTTCTATGAAAAAGTGTCACTGAAATTTTGATAGTGATTACATTGAATCTATAGATCACTTTGGGTAATATGCTCATTTTTACAACAGTAATTCTTCTAATTCATGAGTACAGGATATCTTTCTGTTTATTTGTGTCCTCTTAAAATTATTTCATCAATGTTTTGCAGGTTTCAATATACAGACTCTTCAACTCCTTGGTTAAATTTATACCTAAATTAAAAAAAGTTACCATAAATGGGATTGTTTTCTTGATTTCTTTTTCAGAAAGTTCACTGTTAGTGTATGGAAATGCTACTGATCTTCTGTATGTTGACTTTGTATCTTGAAACTTTACTAAATTTGTTTGTCAGTTCTAATAGTATTCTTAGTGGAGTCTCTGGGGTTTTCTTTTTTCTTTATAAAAAAATTTAAAAATTTAATACAGACAGGGTCTTGCTTTGTTGCCCAGGCTATTCTCGAAAACCTGTGCTAAGTGATCCTCCCACTTCAGCCTCCCAAACTGTTGGGATTACAGGCGTGAGCCACCACGCCTGGCCTCTGGATTTTTCTACATACAAGATCAAAAACAGGCAATTTCACTTCTTCCCTTCCTATCTGGATGCCTTCTATTTCTTATTCTTGCCTAATTGCTCTGGCTGGACTTCTGTACTAGGTTGAATAAAAGTGGCAAGAGTGGGCATCTTTATCTTGTCCAGCTCTTAGAGGAAAAACTCAGATTTTTCACTATTGAGTATGATTTTAGCTGTGGGGTTTTCATAGTCTTTATTGTGTTAAGTTCCTTCTCTGCATAATTTGTTGAGTTTTTTTTTTATCATGAAAGAGTTCTGAATGTTGTCAAATACTTTCTCTGCATCTATTAAAATGATCATATGATTTGTATCTCTCATTCTGTTAATGTGGTATATTACACTGATTGATGTGGATAGGTTGAACCACTCTTGGATCCCAAGGATAAATCCTGTTTGATCATGGTGAATGATTCTTTTAATGTGCTCTTGAATTTGGCTTGCTAGTATTTTGTTGAGGGTTTCTGCATCTATGTTCATCATGAATATTGGCTTATACTTTTCTTTCAGTGTCTTGTCTGGTTTTGGTATCAGGTTTATGCTGGCCTTATAAATGAATTTGGAAGTATTTATTTCTCTTCAATTTTTGGGAAGAATTTAAGAAGCATTGGTATTAGTTCTTTACATGTTTGGTAGAATTCACACAAGAAGCCATTTTATCCTGGGCCTTTCTTTGTTGGAAGGGTTTTGACTACTGATTCAGTTTCTCTACTCACTATGATTTTCTATTTTTTTTTATGATTAGTCCTGTTGTTGTATAAGAATTTATCCATTTCTTCTAGGCTAATGAATTTGCTGGTATATAATTGTTCATAGTAGTCTCACGATCTTTTGTATTTCTATGGCATCAGTTGTAATGTCTCCTCCTTCATTTTTAATTTTATTTGTCTGACTCTTTTCTTTCCTAGTCTAGTTAACAGTCTGTCAATTTTATCTTTCACAAAACCAACTCTTAGTTTACCTTTTCTGTTGTTTTTTTGGGGCTCCATTTCATTTATTTTTGTTCTAATCTTTATTTCTTTCCTCTGCTAATTTTGTACTTAATAATAGTTTGTTTTTCTTTTTCTAGTTCCTTGAGGCATAATGTTAGGTTGTTTGAGGTCTTTCTTCTTTTATGGTGTAGGCATTTATTGCTAGAAATTTTCCTCTTAGTACTGCTTTTGTTGCATCTCATAGGTTTTAGTATGCTGTGTTTCCATTTTTATTGGTTTCAAGATATTTTAAAATTTGCCTTTAAATTTCTTCTTTGATCCGTTGGTTGTTTTAGGAGCATGTTGTTAATTTCTATCTGTTAAATTTCAAAGATTTTTCCTTTTATTGTTTCTGGTTTCACACCATTGCAGTCTGAAAAGATATACTTGATATGATTTTGATCTTCCTAAATTTGTTAAGGCTTGTTTTGTGGCTGAATATATGATTTGTCCTGGGGAATGTTCTATGAGCATTTGAAAGGAATGTATATTCTGCTGCTATCGGATCAAATGTTCTGTATATGTCTATTAGGTCCATTTGGTCTAAAGTGTAGTTCAAGTTCATTGTTTCCTTATTAATTTTATGTTTGAATGATCTGTTCATTGTTGAAAGTGAGGTATTGAAATTCCCTACTATTATTGTATTGTAATCTCTCTCTCCCTTCAGATCTATTAATGTTTGCTTTTCATATTTATATGCTCTGATGTTTGGTACACATACATTTGCAATTGTTACATTCTACTGATGAACTGATCTCTTTATAATTATATAATGATCTTACTTGCCCTTTTTACAGTTTTTGACTTAAAGTATATTTTGTCTGACATAATTATAGTTACCCCTGCTTTCTTTTGGATTTAGTTTATATGGAATATCTTTTTCTATCCCTTCGCCTTCATTCTATGTGTGTCCTTAAAAGTAAAGTGAATCTCTTGTATGCAGCATATAGTTGAATAATTTTTTAAAAATCCATTCAGCCATGCTATGTCTTTTGATTGGAGAATTTACTTCATTTATAGTTGAGATAATTATTGACAGGAAGAACTTATTGCTGCCACTTTGTTTATTACTTTCTGATTGTCTTGTAGATCCTTCTTTCATTTTGTTCTGGTATTATTTTCCTGATTTCATTAAATAGTTTATTTGTATTGTCTTGTAATTTGCTGAGCTTCTTTAGAATACTTATTTTGAATTCTCTGTCATGTAATTCATGGATCTCCAATTCTTTAGGGTCAGTTAGCGAAAGTTTATTGTGTTCTGTTAGTGGTATCATGTTTCCCTGATTCTTCATGTAGTCTTATAAATGAGTCTGCAAATTTCGAGAAGTAGTCACCTCTTCCAGACTTTATAGACTGGCTTTGGTAAGGAAAGACCTTCACCCGTGGGCAGCAGGGTTGAGGGACAGAGGCATGCCGGGGGCACTGTAGCACTGGGTCTAGTGTTGTGAGGTACCAAGTGTTGGGGCATGTGGTGACTCCAAATCTGGGGGAGCATTCAGTCTTGCCATTTCAGGCAGCTGGAGTCTGTGATGTTGGCACCTGCTTAGTCCTTTGTGGCTGGGGCCAGCTGCAGGTGCACATGTAGCAGTGGGGCATATGCATAATTACAGAGGCCAGCTGCAGACCAGCAACACCATCTGCGTGCATGGCCAACTTCAGGCTGAGCTGGAGTGATGCATGCACATGTAGCTACAGGGACCAGCTTTGGGAACAAGCATAGTGTGGGGATAGGAGCTGGAGGGCATGGCCAACTGGTTATGCTCACCTAGTTGGGGGGGCCAGGCTAGCAGCTACTGCAATAGTCTGGCTACAGGAGCTAGTCTTGAGTGCATGCAGTGGTGAGGTTGGAGTCTGTGGTAGGGGGCTCCAAGGTTGTTTTCTAGCATACATGCAGTAGCTGCTCTGGGTCCCTGGCCCAGAGAACCTGTGGAGGCAGTATCTGGGGTGATTTCAAGGAGATGTGGTGACTTAGGCACCTAGGGAACATGAGGGCCACTTGGGTGGGTCGCTGGGCTGGGGTCACTGTGGCAGGAGCAGTCATGTTGCTCTGGGTGGCTCCAGCGGGGGACGGGAGACTCAGGCACCTGGAGATTGTGAAGGTGAAAAGAAACGCAGTGTCCTCAGTGGTGAAAACTGAGGGAGGTCCACTGCTTCTGTGCAGGCAGCTGGTTTCCTCAGCTGTGAAAACTGTAGGAACTTCTGCAGAATATGCTGTTGGGGGGTTCATGATAACCAACCCTGAGGGGTCCTCTGTGGTGAAAGCTGCAGGTGGTTGTGTGGTGGTCTTGAGGGCTGTTGAGTTCCTCAGCAGAAGTCTACAGGAGTCCTGGGCTAAGCAGGACACTGGGGTTTGTGGTGACTTCCAGTGTGTGGCTGATCATAATACATTTGCTAAAAAATCAACCCAAATACTTCGGATATGCTTCTAAAGACACTTTATACACATATATGCAAATATACATATAATACACACACAGAGCACACTGGTATTGTTGTGTTATGTTTGCCAATTGTATAGGTGAAAAGTAATATGTCATTGAAGTTGTCTCTTTTTTAAACCAATACAAAATTTATTTTACCTGCACTCTTCAGTTATAGCAAAATCTTCCAAGTGCACACAGATGTACACATGTACACACACAAATGCACATTACAAACATCAACTTGTCGTTTTATACAAATGTTAGCATATTATTATACTGTTCTTGTTCTGCATTTGTCACCTAATAATATATCTTGGCCATCTTTCCTTAGTGATACATACAGAGCTTCACGGTTCATTTTTTAAAGGTGTATTGTAACAATTTATTTGGTCATTCCCCTACCAAACAAGATTAAGATTATTTCTAACAGTAATCTGCTGTTATTTCTAATAGTAATCTGCTACTACTAACATTGTTGCCATGAATAAATGCATGCAAATATCATTTTGCAGGTGGTGAACATATCTGCAGGATAAATTCCTTAAAGTAGAAATGCTGGATCAAGTGTACGCACATTTGTAATACTGTTAAACTTCCCACCACGGGTTGTGTCAATTTACCCTTCTGCCAGCAGTGTAGGAGAGGGCCTGTTTCCCCATATGCTCGTTGTCATGGTGCATCTTGTTTGCCAGTTACATGGGTAGAAATGTAGTTGCTTTCGTTTTTTTTGAGAAGCCAGTATTGAATTTATTTTGCTCTTGTTCATCAACTTGAGCAAAATCTTCCAAAGTTAAAAGTACACTTTACTGCCTATTAAGTCAGCCATCATTTTTTTGGCCTCAGGGTCAAATTTGGCCTGGTGCCTGTTTTCTTTTCTCAAAATATAATTTTATTGAAGCATATCATATACGCACTCATTTCAAGTGTGCAATTCAATAATTTTTTAGCAAGTATATCAAGTTGTGTTCCACTACCATAAATCAGTTTTAGAACATTCTATCACCCCAATAAGATTCTCTCATTTCCATTAATTGCTAATCCCTTTTCTCTCCCCTTCCCAGGTGTATTAGTCCATTCTCATGCTGGTGTGAAGAAATACCCAACACTGAGTAATTTATGAAGTAAAGAGGTTTACTTGACTCACAGTTCCACATGGCTGGGAAGGCCTCAGGAAACTCACAATCATGGTGGAAGGGGAAGCAAACAGGTCCTTCTTCACATGGCAAGAGGAAAGAGAAGTGTCGAGCAAAGGGGGAAAAGCCCCTTATAGAGCCATCAAATCTTGTGAGAAGTCATTCGCTATCACGAGAACAGCATGACGGTAACTGCCTACATGATTCAATTACCTCCTAACAGGTCCAACCCAAAACAAATGGGCATTACGGGAACTACAATTCAAGATGAGATTTGGGTGGGGACACAACAAAAGTATCTCACCAAGCAAGCACTAATCTACTTTCTGTATCTACAGGTTTCCTTTTTCTAGACATTTCATATAAATGGAATCATAAAATATATAGTCCATCGTGTCTGGCTTCATTCACATTGCATAATGTTTTAATATGGCATAATGCTTTAAGTTCATTCACGTTGTAGCATGTATCAGATGTGCGTTCCTTTTTAATTGCCAAATAATATTAAGTTGTATGGATATACCATATTTTACCATATTCCCCAGTTGATATGCATTTAAGTTGTTTCAAATTTTTGGCAATTATGAGTAATGCTGCTATGAACATTCATCTACAAATGTTTTTGTGTGGATATATGTTTTCATTTCTTTTGGCTAGAGTCCTAAGAGAAGAATTGCTAGGTCCTTTGGTAAATTTATATTTTACTTTTAAGAAATTGGCATGATGTTTTCCAAAGTGGCAACATTTTATATTCCCACTAGCAATGTATGAGGGTTCCCTTTTCTCCACATCTTCATCCACATTTTCATTACCCTAATGACTAATAACGTTGAACATCTTTTCATGTTCTTACTAGCCATCCAGATATCTTCCTTTGTGAATTGTCTGTTCAAGTCTTTTGCCTGTGTTTTGATTGAACTGTCTTCTTATTGAGGTGTAAGAGTACTTTGTATTTTCTGGCTGTAAGTTCTTTAGCAGGTAGGTATTCTGCAAATATCTTCTCCCAGTCTGTTACTTGTATTTTCATTTTCTTAATGGTATCTCTTGAAGTGCAAAAGTTTTGCATTTTGTTGAGATTCAATTGATCAATTTCATCTGTCAGTGTAGTTTTAATTTGCATTTCTCTTACATGTGTGAGGTTGTTCATCTTTTCATATGTTGAACATCTTTTATTATGTTTCGAATTCATTTGAGTTTTCTCTTTCTGAGAACTGTCTATTCACATCCTTTTGCTGATTTTTGTATTGGGTTATTAATCTTTTCTTATAGAGCTGTAGGAGTTCCTTACATATTAGAAGAAAGGTCTCTTGTCTGTGATACTTATCACAAAAAATTCTCTCAGGGTGTCATCTGTCATTTCCCTTACTTGGGGTCATTTTTTCCATGTAGGATTAAAACAATTTTGTGTGTGTAGTTGAATTTATCAATTTTTTTCTGCTATGATTCCTGGGTTTGCACCATAGTTAGAAGGATCTTTCCCATTCTAAGGTTATGACATATTTCTTTCTTAGCTTCTTCTAGTCCTTTTGTGTTTTTGTTTTGTTTTATACGTAAGTGTTTGATCCACTTGGAATCATTCCAAAGTAAAGTATAAAGAGTTAGGGATTTAATTTTCTTTTTTCTTAGATGACCACCTGGCTCTTCTTATACCATTTATTTCCTTTTTTTCCTTTCACATTTGAGATGCTGTCTTTATTATAAATTTCCATATGTATTTGGGTCTATTTCTTGATTTTCCGTTCTTTTCAATTGATGTGCCTTTTCAGCCTTTTGTCTGTGCCAGTGGGCTCCTAAGAATATGTTTTCATACCTGGCAAAGCTAGTTCCTCCTCATTATGCTTCATTTTCCAAATTCCACTGGTTATTCTCGGTTATTTGCTTTCTACTTAAAGTTTAGTTTGGTCATCCTCCCTGCGTCCTCCCCGCCAATGCCCCAATATAATGCTATTGGTATTTTTATTTGGATCATATTATGTTTATAGATGATGTTTAGGAGTCAAGGTATGTATGGTGTTGAGCATTCCTACCTAAGAGCACGATATGCTTTTCCATTTCTTCGCATCCCTCAGGAGTGTTGTAAGCTTTTCTTCAGGTAGAGTGTACATTTATCATTAAGCTTATTCCTGGGCATTTTATCTTTGCACTGTTGGTGTTGTAAATGGTCTCTTACATTATATTTTCTAGCTAGCTACTGTTTGTATGCACAATAGCGATTGCTTTCTGCATATTAATTTTGTAATCACCCCATCTTGCTTCTCATATTTAAAGTAGTTTTTAGTTTATTCTCTTTGCTTTTTTGCTCTTTAGTTATTCAATGCTTTTCTAAATATTGAACATATGTGCAAAAGGTGATCATTTGCCTCTTCCGTTCCCCTTTAGAACACTAGAAAGGGGATATATTGTTTAGTAGCTCCTATGGGACCATGTTAAATAATAGTAGTGATGATGGCTATTCTTGAATTTTTCCTGACACTCATAAGTGGAAATGTTTCTAGTGAATTTCGTTAAGCATGACACTTGGTTTTGAACTAAGAAATATTTTATAATGTTCAACAAGTATCCATCTATTCCAATTTTGTAGAGTTCTATTTTTAAATATCAAGAATGGATGTTAAATTTGTAAAATGCCCTTGCAACCTCCACAGTGAGGAACTTATGGTTTTCCCTTTTGGACTTTTTAATACAAGGCAGTGCATTCACAGACATCCTTAACCCAAACCATTCTTGCATCCTGGAATAATCACCACTTGTGGTGTTTTACTAGTTTAATGTGGTGCTGGTTTTAGTGTGCTAATACTTTAGTTAAAATGTTTGTGTTAATACTTATAACGCAGACAGATCTGTGTCTTTTTTTGTTGTTCCATTTTTTCTTTTTGGGTTTTGTATCAATGTTATGCTCATTCAAAAAAAGTATTTGTATTATTTTTGTGTTTTATTACTATATATTTCACCTGGTACATACACTGTTATAATAATAATGCTTGGTCTACTCTCTCTTCATACTATGGCTACAATGGCTACTATTACTGCTACTATTAACATTAGTAACAACTGTGATGATTTTCTGAAGGGTTTCAACGTGCCAAGCTCTGTTCTAAGTATCTCACATGTATTGTCTCATTTAATTATTACCTCAGTGCAGGGAGGTAGGTGTTGCCAGTAACCTCCACTTACAGATGAGAAAACTGAATCGGCGGGTGTGGGGATGAAGCTTGCCTAAGGTTGCAGGTCTAGTGTGTGGCGGAACTGTGATTTGTAATCACCACGCCGTTCTGACTCTTCAATCATCTGTCTTTCAAGGCTAAGCTGCTTTGTGGTCTCCTCTGTTCTCTCTCAATGTGTTAACCAGACATTCTCAATTTTCTTTTGACTAGTAGTTTTTAATGTTTCTCATGGCAATTTAGATGTTCTACCAACATTCTTAATCCTATAATCGCTACCTTTCTAACTGAACATAAAATGTGTCTGGATGTTTGCCATGGACTTCCAAGACACAAATTGTGCCTGGCAATTTAGCTGGCGGGACAACACCTAAACACATAAAAAAAGTGAAACAACTCCAAATCAAAATGACAATCACTCAAGGCAGGGCTTGACAAACTGCCAAATAATAGGGTCAATATTTAGTGCTCATGGAATTCAGTGGAGGAGGGAGGAGTCCTGTGGAGGGCTGAGGCAGCCTTTGGGAGCGGAGGTTGGTTTCCGATGGAGAAGTGAAGGAAGAGCAATTCCTGTGTGCTTAACTCTGAGGGCTCTTGGAGGGGAGCACAGGGACAAAGGGAGGCCGACAGCAGGGTCGGTCCCTTGAAGTCCTGAAACCCTGAGCGACAGCCTGGTTTTTACTGCTGCAGAGAACTTTATGTTACTTAACGAATTCCCTGTTAAAGAACATCAGGCTGTTTTCTTCTTTGTCAATGCAATAAACAAGGCAGACGTGAACAGCATCCATGGCAGGGGTCAGCAAATTATGGTGCATGGGCCAGCTCTGGCCGGCCGCCTGCCCATTTTTGAAATGAAGTGTGACTGGAACACAGCCATGCCCATCATTTACATGTTGTCTATGGCTTCTCTGATGCCTGTATTAGTCCATTCTCACATTGCTATAAAGAACTGCCTGAGACTGGGTAATTTATAAAGAAAAGGGGTTTAATTGACTCACAGTTCCGCATGGCTGGGGAGGCATCAGGAAACTTGCAATCATGGCAGAAGGGGAAGCAAGCATGTCTTACGTGTTGGCAGGAGACAGAGAGAGAGAGAGAGCACAAAGGGGGAAGTGCCCCTTATAAAACCATCAGATTTGTGAGAACTCACGATCACAAGAACAGTCTGGGGGAACCACCCCCATCAGGTCTCTCCCTTGACATATGGGGATTTGAGATGAGATTTGGGTGGGGACACAGAGACTAAGCATATCAATGCCATATTGGCAGAGTTGAGTAGTGCCAGGAGAGAATGTATGTGCCACAACCTAAAATATTTACTATTTGTCCCTTTACAAAAAAAGGATGTTGACCTCTGACTTACGACAACTTCTCTTATTTCTTTAGTATAAATTCCTCAAAGAGCATTTATGAGCCAAAGCACATACACATGAAAAGTTTTGATATTCATTTGATCCACGTTCCTTAAAAATGTCATGCTAATTTACATATCCAGTAGCAATGTATGAGAGTGACTTTTTCCCACATGCATACCAACTCCAGTCATTACAATGACTTAAAATTTTTACCAGTCCTATAGGTGAAAAGAGATATGGCAACATTACTTTATACATTTATTTGTCAGGGAGTTTTAAAATGTTTTCTTATGTTAAATTCCTGTTCAGATTCTTTGCCTTCTTTTTTATTGGGATATTCCAATTTTTGTTATTATTTTCTGAGAAATATTTATACATGAAAAATACCCATTATCACATATGTTGCAAATGTTTTCCTCAGTTATCATATAACTTGAACTTCATTTGTGATTTTTTTTTGGCCATTTTGCTATTTGAGTTTTATGTAGTTAAGTATATGGGCAGAGTCTCTTCATGGTGTTTGCCTAGGGTGCCATGCTTATGAAACTTTTCTCCAGTTCAAACAATTTCTTAAGTAATTTGTGGCTTAACATTTTTACATGTAAATATTTAATTCATCTGAAATTTGTTTGTATAATAAGGAAGGCTCTACTTGATTTTGCCAAATGGTGAGCCAGTTATTACTAAATAGTATTATTTATTAGTCTGTCCTTCCCCATTTATCTGAAATGTCATCAGTATACTACTGAGTTCTGATACATATACCCGACTAAGTTTCTGAGCACACTATTCTAAAGTCAGATTCCTTGAGTTTGAATCTCAGCTCCACAACTAATTTGGCCAAATTTTTTATCTTCGTAGTTTGGAAGAATTAAATAAGTTGACTTATATAAAGTGCTTGCATGGTACTTGGCACAGAATATTTGTCCAACAAATGTTATCTGTTATTTTTGTTGTTATCCGTCTATTCATTTTCCAGCATTGTGGTACTTTGGCTACTTTATATCTTTATAATTTGTTTTATTTCAATATGGAAAGTTCCCTATTACAGTTTTAAAAACAACTTTTGGGATATTTCCGTGCATTCATTCTTCAGATACTTGAAAATAATTATGTCAATAAAAACTTGTTTTGATTTTAACTGGAATTGCATTAACTTCATAGAACAATAAAAAGTGCGTATTTATACTTTTGTGTGTATAATTAAAGTATTAAGTGCGTATAATACTTTATATTATTGAGTCTTTTTATCCAGATAAATAATTGTTCAGTATATCATTCAAGTCTTCTTTTATCTTCTTCAGTGAGATTTTGTCAGTGTAATTCTGTTCAATTCTGTATAATTTGTCAATATAATTTCTTGTTAAATGTATTGGGTTTCCTAGGGAGATAATTACATGATCTTAAAACAATGATAAAATTCTCACTTTAAAATATTTATCACTTCTTTCCTTTTTCTTATTTGTCTGGCATTTTTTAGAATGTCCAAGGAAATATTCACTAATAGTTCTGATAGCAACTATTATTTTCTTGATTTTGACATTTTTTTCAACAGATTTAACCTAACAATTTTATTTCCTTAAAAAAGAAAACATTTTTAATTTAATTTAAAAAATTAGAGACTATGTTCTCATGGCTGTAAAATTAATATTATCATTATTAAGAAAAACGAAATATATATTGAGCACTTACTATGCACTCATTTCTATGATTTTAAAGAATCTTAAAATATGGCTCTTGCCCTCAGAAGGTTTATAATCTCATGGAGAAGATAAGCCTTCTGTTGTTTTGTTCAGCAAACATTTGTTGAATGTTTACATATGCAAATTAAAAGTCCTTCCTCTGGAGAAGTTGACAGGCTAAGGAAGAGATAAAGCATGCACATGAATGTTATGATACAAGCTTGTAAATGGTGAACCAGCTTAATAGAAATTCAAATAAAATGCTGTATGTTTGAAGGCCCCCTGCATTAAAAGAAAGGTGTCCATGTGAAGTAGCGTAGGGTAAACGTCAAATGAGTGATGTTAATAGCACAGGGCTTTAGAGGAAGGGTTAGTCACCCAGGTTGTGGGCAGTTGGGGAAAATTTTACTCAGGAGATAAGACAAATTGTCCTTATTGATTTTCACTTTGACAATGCCTCTAATGCCTCGTCATTGAGTATAATGCAAATCTTCTCTTGGTTTCTATGCTAAATACTATGAAGCTAAGAAGAATTTTCCTATTCCTAGTTTATGAAGACATTAAAAAAAATAGTTTTAAATGTCAATTTCATCAAATGTCACTGAAGCATCTACAGAGACGATCAAAGGTGTTTCACTCGAAAAACATTAATAAGACAAGGAGCTGGGTCTTGACAGGGGAGCAGGAGCTAAGCAGGAAGGCGCCCAGAACTCAGGAAGAGCATGGCACACCCAAAGGAGCAGCGGCATGAGCCGGGAGCACAGATGAGTGGACTGCTGGAGCCAAGGGCCTGCTGAGGGGTGGGGCATGGAGATGAGAGGGAGAGGGAAGCTGGGACCAGAACATAAAGGGCTCCTGCAGCCAACCTACTCAGAATTTACTAAGAAAACGACCTTCACACATCATCACATCTCCTTCAAAGATAAGATGGGGGAAAAAAAAGAACTCACTTTGAATAAATATGAAAGTATATACAATCATGAACACCCAAAAGTATTTCCATGTAAATATGTATAGGAAAATAAACGAGACCCAGTAAGGCTATAAACTCATTAATTTTAAAGTTTAAAGAAATGCCATTTGATACATTTACACTTCATTTCTCAAGCATATTTGTACCTGTTGTATGGTCTTGTTAGAAAAAATAATAGCTGAGCCTCCTTCTTCAATGTCAGGGTAGTCAGGAAATGTCCCGGTTAAATTTCTGCAGAAAAAAAATAGCAAATTAAAATAGAAATGAAGTCCTCTCCTGTTATATATCCCATTTAATTTATTTGCTTATGTTCATTTAAATGAGTGATGGTCATTAAGGGTGGACGGTTCCCTGTAAATCAAGGGCCGGGCATGGTGTCTTGAAGAAACTGAAGGTACTGATGGCATTCAGTAGCAGGTTTCCTTCCTCTAGAGAATTGTTAGTCTGATGCAAACATCTCTCTTTAAAACGGTTTGTACTTTTTTTCCTCCTTTTTTTTTTTAATGTTGAGATGCTCTGTGTTTGAGTTAAGAATGAAGACAGAAGCACAAATCATTTCTTCCTGTTTAAAATTGAGAATAAACACAGGATTTTGAAACTAAACAGAAGGACAGAGTTGTCGAAATTACACAGTTAGTAATAACATGTTAAATACCCACCCATGGTTTAGGTTTTAGTTAAGTCTGAGGCCCTATGTTTTATGGGTTCCAAATAGTATTATTTTTCCATAACCACATTTTAAAAAAGCAGACTTTGAAATTTAGTGTTGAGAATTTCAGAAGGGGTAGGTAGTTAGTATTCTTAAAAGAAACTGACTTTGACATGAAAATTATATTTATTGTACGTAAGACTACCTGCCAAGTTAGTTCTATTAATTCACAGAAGTACAGAATCTGAGGTTTAGAGGTGACCACCATGTTTAAAATGGCTCTTAAGAAACTGGTTCCCAAACTTTTGGCCTTAGAAGCCCTTTATATTCTTATTAATTTTTGAGGATCCCAAAGAGTTTTTGCTAGATAAGTTACAGCTATCGATAATTTACTGTGTTAAATATTAAATCTGGCTGGGTGCAGTGTTTCACACCTGTAATCCCAACACTTTGGAAGGCTGAGGTGGGAGGATCACTTGAGTCCAGGAGTTTGAGGCTGCAGTGAGCCATGACTGCACTGCTGCACTCCAGACTGGGTGACAGAACTAGATCCTATCTCCAAAATAAACAAATAATTAAAGCTTAGAAATTTATAAAATATATATTTTAGTTAATTTAAAAATAAAGTAAGCTCATTATATGTTAACATAAATAACACTTTCTGGATAATAAGTATATTTTCCAAAACTAAAAGAAAAGAGTAGCGAGAAGAGTGTCACAGCTTTGTATCTTTTCATGTCTCTTTTGTGTCTGGCTGAATGGCAACTACCTGGATGCTTATATCTGTTTCTGCACTCAGTCTGTGGAAATCTTTTGTTTTGGTTGAAATATACGAAGAAAATCTGGCTTCACATGGATGAGTACATACAGCAAGAAGAAGTATTTTAATAGCCCTTTTAGCTAACTGTGAATATTCTGCTTTGATACTACACCACAGCTAGACAACTAGTAGCTTCCTACAGGCTAGCTGTGATGTGGAATCTGAACCCGTATCAACAAACTTTCTCCCTCCCTGTCACATGAAAATCCGTGGATCTGTCTTGTGCCTGGAATAGACCTTTTACCCATGCATGATTTTGTGTCCTCAGGTCTTGGTCACTGGAAAACAATGGTTTGCAGAATTATGTGGGTCTTCCCGCAGTTGATACATTTCATTATATTGAAAATCGCATTCATTAATAATACCACAGATCTTATAATGGAAGGTCTAAGTGATGGGAACCTCTCCAACTCATAGGAGTGAATACAAATTTTCTAAAATCATAATTTTTTTCTGGAAAGCTCAAATTTTACCATTGGCAACAACTATTGTCGATGGTTTCTTCTTCTTCAGGTTCATCTGATTCACTTTTGAGGAAAGTCTCCCCAAAACCCAAAGTCCAGAGTTTGTCAGTTGTTTTCTCAAGGGACAAATGACATTCCATTAAGAAGTGGCTGGTTCAACTCAGGCTGAAACACCTCACAGGTGCTTCTTGGAGACAATCTTCACGCTTTGGAGTGCAGCAGAAGGGATTCATAAGCACTGCTGATTTTGTCACGTAGAATGTTAAAAAGCTATGTATTTCAAAGGTCAAGTCTGAATAATATTATTTTTTATTGCATCCTCAAGAACATTGTCAAATAAAATAAAAGTTGAAGGAAAAATAATAATTTTAAGTTCTGGAGTACAAGAGCAGGATGTGCAGGTTTGTTACGTAGGTAAATGTGTGCCTTGGTGGTTTGCTGCACAGATCCACCCATCACCTTAGTATTAAGCCCAGAGTACATTAGCTATTCTTCCTGATGCTCTCCCTCCCGCCACACGCCTGCCCCAACAGGCCCTCCCCATGTGTCCAATTATGTCGATCCCTCCATGTGTGTCGTTTCCCTTCATGTGTCTGTGGGGGACACAGGGTTCTCACTGTTCTCACTGTTCAGCTCCCACATATAAGTGAGAACATGCAGTGCTTGGTTTTCTGTTCCTGCATTAACTTACTGAGGATAACGGCTTCCAGCTCCATCTATGTCCCTGCAAAGGACATGATCTCATTCCTTTAATATTCCATGGTGTATATGTACCACATTTTCCTTATCCAGTCTATTACCAATGGGCATTTGAGTTAATTCCATGTATTTGCTATTGTGAATGGTGCTGCAATGAACATATGCATGCAGGTATCTGTGTAACAGAATGATTTTTACTCCTTTGGCTATGTACCCAGCAATGGGATTGCTAGGTCAAATGGTATTTCTGCCTCTAGATCTTTAAGGAATCATCACACTGTCTTCCATAGTTCCTTTCCACATTCCCTTCTCTCTGCAACCTTGCCAGCATCTGTTGTTTCCAGACTCTTTAATTGCCATTCTGACTGGTGCGAGATGGTATCTCATTGTGATTTTGATTTGCATTTCTCTAATGATCAGTGATGTTGAGCCTTTTTTCATATATTTGTTGGTCACAAGAATTTTTTTTTTTTTTGAAAAGTGTCTGTTCATGTCTTTTGCCCACTTTTTAATGTTTCTTTTTTTTTTTTTTGGTATATTTGTTTAAGTTCCTTGCAGACTCTGGATATTAGTCCTTTGTCAGATATACAGATTGCAAATTTTTTCTCCCATTCTGTAGGTTGTCTGTTCACTCTGATGAGTCTCTTCTGCTGTGCAGAAACTCTTTAGTTTAATTAGATCCCATTTGTCAATTTTTGCTTTTGTTGCAATTACCTTTGGCGTTTTCAACATGAAATCTTTGCCTATGCCTATGTCTTGAATGGTATTGCCTAGATTAAATAAAATTATTTTTAAAGGCGGTGTATGGCAGTGAAGTCTACAGTGACTTTTGTGCTGGAGCTGGTGGCTTGATTCCTGGGTCAACAGATCTGCCCTGCTACTATTGTACCATTGGTGCCAATGTCAAGAAAGCAAAAATAGCAAGCAATGTCTTGGTATTCATTTGAAAGCAGTTTGGCTTTTGGATCCCCTGAACAGGTTTTGAAGGCCCCCAGGAGTCCTGGGACACGCTTTGAGAGCCAGGGGCCCTGGGGACTGGGACAGACTTAGAGAGCCATTCCCTTGGCCACTGCTTAAATGTTTCCCATGATGGTGAGCTCACTCCCCCGAGGCAGCCCATCCACTTCTGGATACTTCCTGACACTACACTGTCATCTTACTCCCTGGGCCACTGAGCCACCCTCTGGGTCCAAACAGAACTTGATTCTTTTTCTACACAGGAGTTACTTTGGTGGGATCACTCACTTACTCCTCCATCCATCCAAGCTTTCATTCATATAGTCAACCAACAAATATCTGTTTAGTCCCAACTAGATTCTAGATGCAGTGATGGGAGACAGAGATCTGACATTCAAAGATGGCAGAGGTTGCCCTCACGCAGCTCACATTCCACAATCATATGGCCGATGCGGATATTGGGCCCTAGGTGGTGCTTGTCCACATGACTCATGTCTGAAACCTTGTTAAACTGACCACGATCTGCCTCAGACCCGTACATCGCCCAGCCTGGACAGGGCTTAGAGAGAAACCATGAATACATTAGGAGTCAAAACGATAGCGCTGTTTCTTTCAGTCCCAATCACATTTTTCCTTCAATAACCACTTTTACAAGGAACTCCACTGCATAATTTTATTTTCACATTGTAAAGCTTGAGTGTTTTTGAGGACTCAAAACAAACTTAGTGACATATGAAAAAGCAAAAATAATTTACGTATGTCATTTCTAACATGGAATTCTTAATTATGGAACACATCGATGGTCATACTAAGATTTAATAATATTATGTTATCATGGTGCTTTTGGTAAAGATAGTATTAAATATATCATTTATTTAATTTTAGACAGAGTCTTGCTCTGTCACCCAGGCTGGAGTGCAGTGGTGCAATATTGGCTCACTGCAACCTCTGCCTTCTGGGTTCAAATGATTCTCATGCCTCAGCCTCCCGAGTAGCTGGGACTACAGGTGTGCACCACCATGCTTGACTAATTTTTTTTTTTTTTGGAATTTTTAGTAGAGATAGGGCTTCACCATGCTGGCCAGGCTGGTCTCAAACTCCCGACCTCAGGTGATCCGCTTGCCCCAGTCTCCCAAAGTGCTGGGATTACGGGCGTGAGCCACTCTGCCTGGGCTATTTTTAACAGATGAACATATTTAGTTTTCCTTTGACATGTTAGTTTATATAATTAGTCATAATCTGAAATTTAATTAGTCTTATCCTTAAAGAATGAAAAAAAACTATTGTAGGGTACACATTAAAAATATAAAATTTGTGTCTAGAAAGTGACAATGTGCCTGAGAGCTCTTTATCACACATACACAGACACACCCACAAATGCTTCTGCAAACAGACGGGTGTGCACTATCCCTTTCTTGCTCACTGCACTCCATCTGTCCCTCCCGTGGGTGGCTAGGAGGCCTCTGTTCACACAGAGGTTGGACCCCCGGTGTGATACTCCCAGGGTGCCCTGGCTTTGCACTGACAGAGTCTCTCCTTGGCCCCCTCCCTGTGACTTGGCCACTTACAGCATGTTAAGAGAGACAGTTATGAGTTCTATTTTATATTCCTGAGACTTTACCCCCTTGGCTGTTGTATTTCTCCCTCCCCGCATTTTTAGCTGTGTCCTGTGACACAAACAGGAACCTATCCTGACATCCGACCGAGCCTCCTCAGAGTCAAGGCACAGTTGGTCCCGCTCCTGCTGTTAATTGTAAGGAAGCTGCGAGGTGATGAGTGCTCTGTGCTTTGGGCTCAGTGCGCTGCATGAGGTGTAAAACCTTCAGGGGAGAGAGGGCTGATGATCAGAGACCAGTGAACGGAAAATATTTGGCTCCCACGATGTTTCCAGTGTAAACAGATGGGGTCAGAGGCACTGACTGCAGGTGACTGCCCACCTGGGGACTTCCCCAGGAGTAACTCAGGAACCCAGATTACAGGGTGTCAGGAAGACAGTTCTCTTGGTTACAAGTGGAAACCAAAGTCTCTGCTTTTTGTGGAACCTGATTCCTTGGAGCCGCTCTCTTGTCCTGATGGGCACTTACCCTGTCTTTGTTTTCCCGGGGTCTCAGGCCCCTGCAGAGGCATAGGCTGCCCTCTGGACGCTTAGACACACATGTTCACCAACCGTGGTGCCTGGGACCCACAGGCCGAATGCCTGGAAAACCCTCTGCTGTGCTTAGGGCTGCCACATGGTGTGGGCATCTATAGTATTCAAACAACTGGAATTGCAAAACGCTGGGCTCTGGGCCCTGGACAGGCCCTGCCAGTCACGCACGTCAGGGTGCAGGCACTGTCTGCCCATGTGTCCCAGGGAGAGGGGAGAGGGGAGCCACCACCTTCAAGAGCCGATTCGTCCCCCTTGGACCCGTCTTGCCACTTCCCCTGACTGTGGCTGCTGGGCCTGGGGTCTCTTGGGCCCTTGGTGTCTCCCACTTCATGCTCCTGGGGACTCTCTCCTCCTTCTGTGCCTCATCCCCTGTAGATCTGCAGGATGCTCAGGTCTCACTCATTTAACAAACTCGCAGCCTCCTGAGCTCCCAGCCTCCTCCAGTGACTCTCTCATCTCTGTCTCCTTCCCAGGCTGGCTCTTCAAGAACTCTTCATGGTCCCTGTCTCCATTAAAGTAGCTCTCACCAGGGACGATGGGCTGTGCTGCGCCTCCCGCCCCCTCATAGTCACATGCAGATGTCCCAGCTGCCACTACCTCGGGATGCGACGGGTTGGAAACAGGGTCACTGCAGAAGGAACTGGCAGAGGCGCGGTCATGCTGGAGTAGGAGGGCCCCATCCAATCGGGCTGGTGTCCTCGTGAGAAGAAGAAATGAAGGGAAGACACTGTGAAGAGACGCTGAGAGATGGTGAGGAGAGAGGCCTGGACAGAAAGGTCCCTGGTGCCAGAAAGGTTAGGGGCCGCTGTGTTACAGATTGCCTTATCTCCTCCATGACAGCATCAGCCACGTGATGGGACTTATGTTTTAAGAGGATCACTCCTACAGAGGAGTGTCGTCCCTGAGAAAGGCACCAGCATTTGCTTGTAGGTGACCAAATGTTGACTAATGGTTCGGAAATACCTGAGAAACTTACAATGGTCTTATCAAATCAGCATCCACTTCCCACACTTTGTGTTCCCAGATGCTCTTGCCTTTCTTGTTTCTCCTCTTGTTTTGTTCTGTAGATTTGGGTGAAGTGAGAGAGTCCTCATACAGATAGTCCAGGTTATATTTTTCATGCGACCACGTGATGAGTTCCATTTTCTGCATCGCTGGTTCCATCTGGTGGTTTTGCATGCCCAATCGAAGAGTCGGCTTGGACCTTGCCTGTTGCGGAAATCTGAGAGCAAATGAGAGCTGGCCGATGGAGGGTCAGGGAGAACGGATTCAGGAATGACATTGTAGCACACGCTGCACATCAACTTTGTAAATCAGCAAAACGATGAAAGTTCGCAGATAATCAAGTGGCTTTGGAATTAAGATTTGAAGTATAATTGAGGGAAAGCTGCAATTTAAATAATTATTATGCACAAAAGCAGCATATTTAACATAATGATTTTGCAGAGGATTTTGTGTTAAAATTGTTGATCTCTGCATCTATTAAAGTACTTTACAAACTGCAAAGAGAAACCGAGATAATCATCCCCTAAAAGCTTAACATCCTTCCTTTTTCTCCATCCCAAAGATACACACCTCAGTAAGATCATCGGCTGTGAGATGAGAGGGAAATCCTTTGATCAAAAAACATACTATACACGATAATTAGGGAGGACCTCTCTGATATGATGGCATTTGAGCAAAACCTTAAAGCAAGTGAAGTAATGTGCCACTTGGTGTATTTTTAATTATTTACTTATTTTTGAGACAGAGTCTCCCTCACTCTGTCACCCGGGCTGGAGTGCAGAGGCGATTCTCCTGCCTCAGCCTCCCGAGTAGCTGGGACTACAGGCGCCCACCACTATGTCTGGCTAATTTTTGTATTTTTAGTCTCACCATGTTGCCAAGGCTGGTCTCGAACTCCTGAGCTCAAGTGATCTGCCTACCTTGGCCTCCCAAAGTGCCGGGATTACAGGCATGAGCGACCATGCTTGGCTGTATTTATTATTATTATTTTTTAGTCAAGGGCACAGGCTCTGAGGAGGGGGCCTCCAGAGTGCCCAAGGTGCAGCCAGGACAGCAGAGCAGCTGTAAGGCGGCGGGACAAGGCCGGGGGTGGGGACAGAGACTATCATGTAGACTGTTGTAAGTGGGGGAGCCGTGGAATTTCATGTCTAGATCAGGGCACCTTTAAGAATGACAGAGGGTGCTGTTAGTTTTTTATTTTTTACTGTTTTCTGAGATATAGTCTCGCTTTGTCACCCAGGCTGGAGTGCAGTAGCATGATCTCGGCTCACTGCAACCTCCATCTCCCGGATTCAAATGATTCTCCTACCTCAGCCTCCCGAGTAGCTGGCATTATAGGTGCTTGCCACCCTGCGTGGCAAATATTTGCATTTTTAATAGAGATGGGGTTTCACCATGTTGGCCAGGCTGGTCTCGAACTCCTGACCTCAGGTGATCCGCCTGCCTCGGCCTCCCAAAGTGCTGAGATTATGGGAATGAGCCACCATGCCCAGCCGGGTGCTGTTATTAATCGAACATAAACTCGGCCTGACACTAGTAAACTGAAACGTAGATGAACCTAACCGTATGGGCACTGGTTTCATTCTGAGCGAGAGAACTGGGAACCGTGAGCCGAGACATGGCATGATATGTCTTCTGTTTTAAAAGGATCACTCTCCTGTAGGAGGCACTGGCCCAAGGTACCACTCTGCCATGAAGCCAGGGACAGCCAGACCTGCCCACTCTCTCGCCTCCGCCTCCGCAATACTTTATTTTGTCCATGGGGTGTTTGCCTAGAAGCTGAGTGACTCAGGCCGTGTTGCTGCCATTTCCTTATCGTAGCTGGAAGGTTTTGCACCCGAGCCCCACAGCCTGGAGGCAGGGGCTGGGACTCCCTTGAGGCAGAGAAACCTCCTTTGCACTGTCGGAGGCAGTGTGCCTGCCTTGCTGGCCTGGCTGGACCTGTGGCACGCTACTACTCTACTCACTCATGTCAGTTTAGTTCATGGCTTACAGGCATCTCTGCTAGCCCCGCAGCAATCTGTTCTGAAAATCAGGTGCTCTGTGCAGGAAACACTCTCTGGGGGCCTATTTCTCATTATTTTAAAAGGGAAAATTAAGACGCCTTACATGTTAACCACCTCCCCTCCCCAGCTAAAGCCTGCTCATTTCCTGAAATAATGGTAAGAGGAAGACCAGGTTGTGAAGAGACATGAGTTGCCACTTTGCTTTTGGTTGAATGAAAAAGGGACAGGAGGAGAAACCCCTACGTGTGTATTTACACTTGCAGGTGCTTGGAGACAGGTGAGAAGTTGTCCACCTGGATTTGCTTGGAGGCATGGGACCGGAGGGAGGCATGGGACCGGAGGGAGGCATGGGACCGGAGGGAGGCATGGGACTGGAGGGAGGAAGACTGCTAATTTAAAAAACATGCATTTCAGTATTACTGTCTTTGCTACAGCAAATAGGAACTATGTAATCAAATAAAACAATAGAATGGTTTATAATAAATATTATGTTTGGTTGTATGTCGTAGTTTTGGAGTTTGATTATTGACTTTATAATTTTTACAGTGGAATGGGTCCAATTTTCTTTGAAAATATTTTTGTTTCTAGAGTTAGGAAATTGTGACCTGTCTTTAGGGGAGTTACATTTTCTATTCGGCTTTCTTTTTTCTTTTCTTTCTTTCTTTCTTTTTTTTTTTTGGAGACGGAGTCTCACTCTGTTGCCAGGCTGCAGGGCAGTGGTGTGATCTCGGCTCACTGTAACCTCCACCTCCCAGGTTGAAGCGATTCTCCTGCCTCAGCCTCCCGAGTACCTGGGACTACAGGTGCCTGCCACCACACCCAGCTAATTTTTGTATTTTCAGTAGAGACAGGGTTTCACCATGTTGGTCAGGATGGTCTAGATCTCTTGACCTCGTGACCTGCCCACCTCAGCCTCTCAAAGTGCTGATATTATAGGCATGAGCCACAGCGCCCGGCCTATTCAGCTTTCTACTATTTGTTGGCTTTAACAATTAAAGCAATCTAGTTATTGCAACTCTGTTATTTTCCATTCTTACTACGTTTTTAACCTTCATTTATCATACATTACTCATTTCCATCGATTTCTGTCAGCTCCTGGGCTCTCCACTTTGTCTGATGTATGTTTATGCTTTTGTATCAGTGTGATGCATTTACCTTGTTTTTCTTTATAATAAAGTTGAAGATCCAGTGCCATTTGTCCTTCCTTATTGTTCTCATTTTATTTTAATCCTAATGACTTTAACAATTATGTTTTCAAGTTCAATAAATAATCCTGTTGGGATTTTAATTGAAATTGCATTATCTCTATAAATTATCTAGAGCAGATTTATCATCTTTCCCTTTAACCAGAAACATAGTCCATTTCTCCATTTATTCAAGTCTTTTCTCATTTCTTCCTTTTAACACTCATAGACTTCAATTTTCATAAGGTTCTTATACTTTTCTTCCATATTTAGCCCATCATTGATTGTTAAAAATACATTTTGCCACTTTCTTTAAAATATTCATTTTTTATTTCCTTTTCATGTCCTTGTATTATCAATAATTTATATTATGGCACTAATTATATTAGGGGCAAAGGTCATCTACATTGTCCTTTCCTTTCCTGGGAAGACCTATAGTATTTCTCCATTAAGTTGTCTTGTTTAAAAAATATATTAAAAAAGAGTACAGCTGTCTTGTTTAAAATAAAACAAAAGAACTTTATATATATATATGAGTATAGCTGTCTCGTTTAAAAAATACTCGGTTTTTCATTATTCCTTCATAACATACCTATAGACTATTTTATGCCAGATACTGTTCTGGGAAAAGGCAGTGAACAGAGGACATGAAAATCCCTGTATTTATTGAGCTTACATTTTATTATGCTGTGAATTAACCTTTTCTATTTAAAAATTTTAAAAATAAGATGAGTAATTTTATCACATGCCTTTTCTGTATGAACTTAAAATGATAAGGCTCACAGGTGGGGAACCCAGTAGAGCCCACTGGCCAAGGATGCCATGCTGTGGGCCTGAAGGCTCCAACCAGAAACTTTAAAATAAAGCTTTACACCTGATAAAGAAGCAGTTGGGAGGGTAGATGTATCATGAAAATTGTATTTTACTGGAAAGGAAGAAGCCCAGGGCAGCTGCCATTGATTAGTTAGCTGTGTGATGTGGGCAAATCATGGTATCATGGTGGGAACTTGGTTAGTTTTCCTCTCTGCAGAATGGTGCAATTGAACTAGCTTTATTCATTTAGTTATTTAAAAATAAGTATGTATGCCTAGTAGACAATTTCCACAGATCCTTTCAGCTCTGGAAACTCTATGATTTACATGTGACAAATGCTGGGGAGGGCAATGTTAATTTTTTACATAATTTATTTATTTATTTATTTATTTAATTTATTTTTTTTTGAGACAGAGTCTTGCTCTGTCGCCCAGGCTGGAGCGCAGTGGCCGGATCTCGGCTCACTGCAAGCTCCGCCTCCCGGGTTTACGCCATTCTCCTGCCTCAGCCTCCCGAGTAGCTGGGACTACAGGCGCCCGCCACCTCGCCCGGCTAGTTTTTTGTATTTTTTAGTAGAGACGGGGTTTCACTGTGTTAGCCAGGATGGTCTCGATCTCCTGACCTCGTGATCCGCCCGTCTCGGCCTCCCAAAGTGCTGGGATTACAGGCTTGAGCCACCGCGCCCGGCCAATTTTTTACATAATTTATTCCATGATTAATGTTACTTTCTTAATAGAAACACACTCAATATAGCCATCTGCCTTTACATTCTTTTATTTGCAAAAGCTGGATAAGAGAAACATGTGTGCCTGATATCTTTCAGTTAGCAAATGTGAGGTATGGAGCATTTGGTCAAGTTAAGGGCTATTAAAAATTTATGCATATCGTCAAAAATTCTTGCACGAATGTGAAAATGCCCATCTCTAGAGTTTGCAGTGATTTAGAAAGCAGAGCTACTACAATGATCAATCTTTCCCCTGAGGTCCGACACTGAGCTTCAACGGGCCTCACCATTTCAGACTCACAGGACAGAGATTTATCTGTGTTTCATCAAGTATGAAAAATATGTGGATGGAGGGGTTTCCAGCCGGTCCCCCCCAAGTCATCCAGCCACCTCCATTAATGTCAGCAGGCTCATAAATTTTTCCTGCATTCTAAAGAAAGCAGCTTGTGCCACTGCACAGAAGCCTCCAAAGGTGGCAGTTGCTGCCTATAAATTCACTTACACTCAATAAAGGCAACCGACTGCACATGGACTTAATTACCATGGCCCTCCTTGGGAAACTGAGGGGCTCACTATTTCTCAAAGGAGAGGAGGAAAAAGTGGTACATGAAGCAAGGCAACCTCTTAGTGGCACATTACAAAATCTGATTTATTCATTGATGTTTCTACTTATTACCGGGATAGTCTTAGCAGTTATCACTCAAGACCGAAGCGTCCTTCTTGATTCGAAAGTATTATCTTCAATTCTACTCAGGCTTGAATCCTACAGGAACCTCCCTATCCAACCTTTTTTTTAAAAATTTTATTAAAAGGAACAATATCTTACTCAGCACACAATTGGCTATTTTGGTTCTGGTTACTCTTCTACTCAGAAAATGCGATGCATGCATTATTTTCACCTTTCTTAAATATTTACTTGTGTAGAAAAATGAATACCCAGGGGAGAAGAGAGTACCTTAGGAAGGGATGGAAAGATTCTCCCGTTCAAAGGCACTGTCATCCCTTTCTCTTCACCGACCCATCATTCAAAACCTGCGCCATCATTTACCCAGCAACCCCAGCAACCCCTCCTCATTGAGAGGAACAGGTCATTCCCTTTTCTAACTCAGGAATCCAGAAAGCTTAGGAAAACAGACATAGGAGAAAAGTCAGGTTAGCAAAATGTTCAGTCATCTACATTTGAATTCACTTCTTATGCACTACTTTTGAAAAGAAGTAATCTTTTACAAGTGGAAACAAGAGTCAGTTGAAGAAAAGGACAACTTTAAGGTTTAGAGGTAAACTTTGAAGATCCCCCAGCCTTATTTGATCAAGTGCTAAATGAATATTTATCATATTTACAAAACACAAAGGCCTGATTGTTTCTGCTCAAAGCAACACATACATGTTGACATACGTCTCCAAACAACACAGAAATTAAGAGCTTGCGAGAACAAACTGAATGGCTCTATATCCAAAGAACAGCTCTGTCCTCTGCCGCAGATGCATTAAGTACTGTAAAGAACATTCCCAAGTCCTCTTACTTCCCCAGCTACAGTGACTGCAGCAGAGATGCAATAGATTTGAGGTCCTCCACTTTCCCAGGATAGCACCAATTCTAATTTTTTTTTTTTTTTTTTTTTGAGACAGAGTCTCACTCTGAGATTGGAGTGCAGTGGTGCAAACTCAGCTCACTGCAACCTCTGTCTCCTGGGGTCAAGTGATTCTCCTGCCAAAGCCTCCTTAGTAGCTGGGATTACAGGCGCCTGCCACCATGCCTGGCTCATTTTTTGTATTTTTAGTAGAGACGGGGTTTTATCATGTTGGCCAGGCTGGTCTTGAACTCCTGACCACGGCTGATCCACCTGTCTTGGCCTCCCAAAGTGCTGGGATTACAAATGTGAGCCACTGTGCCCGGCCCAGTTTTAATTTTTTAGTGGTGTCCTTCCCCTCTTTAGAGTGATTCTCTGCCCTGGATGGCATGCAGAGGGTAGCAGTGACTGCTTAGCCCACGGGTTCTTCAGGTCATGCCCCATTGGCAGCAGCAGGGATCTCGTTTGTCACTTGGATTCCAGTGGGATGGACAGAAAAGCACAATAGAGGGTATACTGGGACCCAAGGGTGCAACCTGGAACAGCCTGCGGGTCCATAAAGAGAAAATCCATTCAGTGCATTTGCCAAAGAGCCCTGAATCTGTCTTTCATCTGACTTGGCGCCTGGATAAACCAAGAGAGCCTAGAGCTGCTGGATGTTCTTAATTTGTTTGACTGTGATGACTGACATCAAAATCTGCAATTTCACGCGAGCGTGCACCTGTCCCTAAGGCCTCAGTGAATAGTGCCTGGACCTTAAGTTCTCATCCCACCTCTTCCTCCATTCAACCTAATATATTTTCCGCCAAAGCAAACAGTAGAAAAAGTTATTTGCCTTCTCATATGAGTAACTTATACATGGTTCACATCGCTACAGATCACAGCTGCTTTTGAGAATTTACTAAAAATATAATTACACAAGGAATTCAAAATAATGAGCCTCTAACTCACCTCTCTGTATGTGACCATCAGTCTCCCTCTGTCTTTCTAAAACCTCTTTTTTCATGCTGAAAGTAATTCATGCTCCATGCAGAAAACGGACTACAAAGGGAAAGAATACATACAGCCATGGTCCTCAGAAGATATCTATTGTGAACCTTCAGGTGGCTTCCTTTGATGTCCTTAGAAGTCCTCAGAGAGAACAATTCTGAACTTTCTCTTGAGAAACAATTCCAGTTTTACACAATGCTCGTGTTTCAAAGTCTTTACTCACCCAGATTGTAGTTCTCAATCTGACAGTAACCAGGCAGCTTTTCAGCCAAGTTACCTGACTTTTCTGAGTCTGCTTTGTCATCTATAAAATAATTGGGGCAAGCCACAGTCAGCTTTCTCAAATCACGCGATTCTTCTCCTTCTCTCTTTCTCCCCTCCTCTGTCTTTTTCTCTTTTCCTTTTAACTACACAGAACCATCACTACGCTCTGCATGAAGATGCTAAGAAGTAGGAGAGAGGCAATTAGGAGTTAGGAAAGACCTGGGTTCCCAGGTGGCACCTAGTGAGCCATGTGACTTTGTGCAACCACCATCTGTTTCCAACAAAATGCTGACCACCTACCACTCCTCTGCAACACGTGGCTGAGGACATTTGCACTGGCATGCTCAGAAGGAGGAGACCCACTTGGTGTTGTGGGAATCAGAAACCTGAATATTAATTCCAGCTTCACCTGTTACGAGTCATGAGCCCTGAGAAAGCCACTGAGCATGTCTAAGACTTGGGTTCCCATGACAGCTTTCTGGGGCAGCACCTGGTGCCATCCCCTTGCCTAGCAGGAGCAGTAGAGAAATGCAAGTTCATCTGAGAGAAAGGACAGCTTTTAAAGGTGTGACTAGTGAGGGGAGGTGCTGCAGGCCTGAGAGCTCGGAGATACTATCAGGGAGAGCATCAGGCTGGAGTGGAGGGAGGAACGTGAAGATGTGACATTCTGTCTATTGCCCGAAGCTCTCTGGACAGTGAGTATGGTCGCTCTCGCTATTTGCGAATTAGCTCTCGAGTTCGACTGGCATCTACTGGGAAGATGACAGACAAGGAATCTGGAGGTCTCCCCAGGTCCCGCAAGCCTTCGAACGACAAAGCTGAACTCGCAGAACTGTACACTGAAAGGGGAGAATTTTACTGCATTTAAGCTGTATCTTAATTTTAAAAATGAAAAAAATAAAAATAAAAAACAAAACAAAAAAAAACAACGAAGCATTTCAAGACCTCCTCCAGAAAGAATGAGCATTTGCTGGCGATCTGGAGGCATGCCCTGGAGACTCAAGCACACTGCGTGCTGTTTTTTTCTTTTTTTTTTTTTCAGTTTGTCTGCCCTGTTATTATCCCCTCAGCTGCATGCCCACCCCCACCACTGGCAGCCCTTGCTCTCGGCGCCTCCACCACCAGCCAGTCTCTCCTTTTGTAGGTTGGCAATGCAGCATTTTGACTGTGGGAGCCACAGAAGCTGTGTACAGCTGTGAATACAAAGGCCCCAGACTCCAGAATAAAAACATGGGGTACTACGGATATGGGAAACATCCAAATTACAAGTCATTTATTTGAGAATCTGATAGACTTTCTATAGGTTTAACATGATTACTGAGGGTGTATCTTGTGCCACATATTGTTCTAAGGGCTTTATAGTTACAAATCTATATTACTCTACCTATGAGGTAGGTACTATTACTATCCCTACCTCCTTTTTAAGATGAGGAAATGGAGGCACAGAAAGGTTAAGTAACTGGCGCAAGGTCACACAGCCTGCAAGTGATAGAGCCAGGATTTGAACCCAGGCAGCCTGGCTCTAGGGCCTCTGCTCCTCTGCATGTGTGTGGCATTTGCAATGCATTTGTTGATTAGAGATACAGAAGACACCATCACATCACAAGACTGAAAGCAGTGGCTGGTCTATACCCTTAGTCAGGCTCGTGTGCTGAGGACCTTGACAACCTCAAGCCTCCGAGTTTTCCCAGGTCACCCCACTTCTGACTGATTATGTGTTGGCTTAAAAGACAGAATGTGGCTACCTAATTTACATCACTTTCAGATTCCTCAAGCTTACGTGAATTAAAACGAATCTGCTAAAATCAGACTAGCAATGCCCTTCGGCCAGTGCCAGAGCTGGCACCTGATGGGAGTGGGGTAGATGGTGGGTGTTTACTCCCTCTGCACTGAAGAATGAGCTGGAAGTCAGGCATATTTTCAACAAATGAAGTAACAGGCATAGGTGGCGGAGAAATGGCAATGTTCCACAATAGTGCAATTTGGAATTTTCACTTGGAAAGATTGTGAGGCCTAGAATCAGTCCCAGGGTCCAGAGATGACAGCCACTCAGGTGGCTCCGAAGCCCATGGGGAGATGAGGAGAGGCTGCTGCATCTTCAGGGGCAGGAGCCCACAGTCCCGAGGCTGGCTGTGGGCCACGCAGCCCACCTGGGCTTCAGGCTTCTCTGTTATCACCCCAAGGGGCTGGATGAAGTTACAGCTGAGACCCCTTTATGATACTTTAACGTGAAGCTTATGGATACATCCTGAGACCTAGACGGCAGTTCAAGCCGTGAGAAAAACCAATGAGAGCAAGATGTTTTCTGATAACAAGTGTACCTGTGACTGCTCTGTCCAATATGGGAGCCACTAGCAACAAGGGGCCATCAAAGCTTAAATTTAATGAAATAAAATGAACTGAAATTAAAAATTCAGATCCTCAGTCACCCCAGCCACCTTTCAAGTGCTCAGTGGCCCCATGTGGCCAGAGGCTACCACACCAAACAGTGCACATCAAGCACGTTTCCACCACTGCACGAAGTCCTATTGCACAGCCCTGGTCAGGACAAATACAAACGTCTGTAATTTCCTCCTTCGTTATGAATGCTATTCATGAATGAACAGGATTATGACGCTCATCTCATAAAGCTGTTGAGAGTTGTAGTAGACACTGAATAATGATCCCTAAAGATACTGAGTGCAAATCCCCAGAGTCTGTAAATGGTATTGCGTATGAAAAAAGGGGTTTTGTAGATGTGATTAGATTCATGAGAGGGGGAGATGATTGTGGATTAGTCAGGTATGTCCTAAATGCAGTCTTAAGTGTCCTGTAAGAGAGAGGTAGAAGGAGATTAGATGCACATAGAAGACAACGAGGTAACGTGACCACAGAAGCACAGAACAGAGCGATGTGACCACAAGCCAAGGAATGCTGGAAGCCCCCAGAAGCTGGCAGAGGCAAGGAAGGGAGCTTCCGGAGGGAGCACAGCCCTGCCAGCACCTTGATGTCAGTCTCCCAACCTGTGAACTGGGAGAAAATAAATTTCTATTGTTTTAAGCCACCAAGTTTGTGGTAATTTGTTACAATTCAACAGTAAACCAATACAAGGGTTAAATTAGTTAAAGTATAAAGCACTTCAAATTCCTGATGTAGAATTATAGAATGAGTGCTCAGTAACTCTGAGTCTCTATTATTATTATTATTGAATACACACCTAATGTGTCCAACCACCAAAATGGTTCTAATTACAGGGGAGGCCAGGGACGGGGTACAGGGAAGGAGCCCACACTTGAGTTGTGACTCTGGGAGGAGGAGATAGGGCCAAAGGTTTAAGTAGAGGGCATCAGTGTTTGCTTGATGAACAACTGAAGCGCCTCCAAACCCAAAGCATGTTCCTTAAATTGCAATATTTGACAAAAATAGCTATCTCAAATCGTTTATACAGTACAAAGAAAAATAATCACAACTATCACACTATCTAGAAAATTCTAGGCCTGTAGAGCTTAAGTGTGAAGCAAGAGAAAACACACCGGCGTGGAGGCAGGACGTAAAATCCAAGAGAATTAACTAAAAAGCTACAAGAACTAATGTGGGAATTCACTTAGGGATGCACACACTATATACAAGTCTGCAACCAATCACAAGGAAAATATTGGAAGAAAATCTCATTCGAAACAGAAAATGCACACATAAAATGCATACCCTCAACAAGTAATTTGTGGGGCCCAAGTATTCTATTTGCATCACCTCATTTGACTCTACAGAGTCAGAGAAGTGATACTCAGGGGCTCCCGGCCAGCAAGGGGGCATTCGCTGGCAGAAACCGTGCAATGGGCTGCTGGGACAGTATCGTTTTTCTCACTGTTGCTTTCTTTCCCTCTCTTTCTGGCTTTCCTATAAGCCAGTTAAATTAAAAAAAAAAAAAAAGGCCGGGCGCGGTGGCTCACGACTGTAATCCCAGCACTTTGGGAGGCTGAGGCAGATGGATCACCTGAGGTCAGGAGTTTGAGACCAGCCTGGCCAACATGGTGAAACCCCGTCTCTACTAAAAATACAAAAATTAGCTGTGCATGGTGGCAATCCTGGCTACTCGGGAGGCTGAAGCACAAGAATTTCTTGAACCTGGGAGGCGGAGGTTACAGGGAGCCGAGACTGCACCACTGCACTCCAGTCTGGACAACAGAGTGAGACTCTGGCTCAAAAAACAAAAAAAGGCAAATGATAAACTGAGAAGTCATTATTGCAATAATTCAAAAGGCTTTGGTATCTGTAATACATATATAACTACATTTTAGAGATCACCTAAAGAAAAGAAAAAAAACGCCCAAAAGGGAAGCGGATAAATGACTGGGCATTTTACAATGCTTGTGACAAAGAAACCAAAAGATTCTTTAACCTCCCTATTAATACAATGCACACAAATTAAAAGATGACTGAGATACCATTTTTCTTTTATCAATTTGGTAAAATATTTAAAAAGATCATAATCAATTAATTAACTAGTGCATCCATGCAATCGAAAGTGAGGCCATCAAAACAAAGATGGTTTTCTTTGGAAAAATATTTTAAGGACAAGGGAAAAGTCAATGTTAAATTTTTACAAATTGGAGAAATGATTCCTAAAACTGTAATTAAAATATATATGTGAAAGAAAAGGACTGGAAGGAAATTTATCAAAAAATTTCATGGTAGCTATCTCTACATCCTCACAGATGATTTCAATTTTCCTCTTTAAGCTCTATCTTGTGAATGCTCTACAGTGATCACTACTTTCAACATTGGGGAAAAAACTTCATGTACAATAACGTAGAAATTGAATTAAAAAACAAAGAACCCCTTTTGGCAACTATAAGCGCTAATTCAATGAGATAAGCATAAGTATTCCAAATCGTGGGAGTGCATATTAACTGTAGCTTTTAAGAATTTGTTGAGCCATCATTGTGTGTCCTACTGGAATTTATCCTGAGGACTGACCATGTTTCATGTTTCAAAAGACAATATTTGCTTTTTATTTGTCTTTGATTTAAAAAAGCAAGGAAAGGGATTTTATCAAAGTCAATCAGATAAGTATAATCCAATTAAGGAAAATAAATTCACTCTTGACCTTCCATTACTTCAAAAAGAGGCATTTTTACATCTTTGTGAAGTCTGCACAGCACACCCACGAGGATGACTCTAACTGGCCTCCAAACTGTCAGGTCAAGGACACTGGATAAAGTGTTCTCAAGGGACAGGCCAGTGAGGGCCGGATCTTCAAAGGTGCCCATAAACCCTGGGACAACTGAGAAGGCGCTCCCGGGATGACATCCAGAGCTGCTTCTGTCTCCCATGACCCTGCTGGGACCTCAGCTGGGGAAGCAACTCACATCCATGGCCAGCCCCGTCTCCCTACCCTTTGGTCAAAAGACGATTGCCACGGGTGTCTAAGGTATATTCATTGACGTTTCTAAAATCAGGGTGTCTTAAAAACATAAAATCAACCCAAACAGATGGCCTTTCTTTTTCCTTACATATATGTTTTAGTGAGGGTTTTTATTATAAATATAAAAATAACACTTATTTTCTCTACTTCTAACAGTAGAGAAAAATATGAAACAAAAAGTAACCCTACCACTCTAGCCCCTAGAAGTAGCCATGCTGACAGTTTCTGGTGTATCCTTCCTGAAGTTTCCATCCATCTGCAAATATATATATATTTTATTTATTTATTTTTTGAGGCGGAGTCTTGCTCTGTTGTCCAGGCTGGAGTGCAGTGGTGCATTCTCGGCTCACTGCAACCTCCACCTCCCGGGTTCAAGCAATCCTCTCGCCTCAACCTCCTGAGTAGCTGGGATTACGGTCACCCGCCACCAAGCCCAGCTAATTTTTGCATTTTTAGTAGAGATGGGGTTTCACCATGTTGGTCCAGGCTGGTCTCAAACTCCTGATCTCAGGTGATCTGCCCACCTCAGCCTCTCAAAGTATTGGGATTACAGGTGTGAGCCACCGTGCCTGGCCTGCAAACATAGATTTAATAAGTTAAATCTGTTTGTGAATATATATATATATATATATATATATAAATATAAATATTTTAGCATATTTGGGGTTACAGTTGTACATAGTGCTTTCAACCTGGTTTTGCCACTTAATAATAAATTAGATTTTACCCTGTCTATATGAAAGTAAAGAATCATTTCATTTACAGAAAATATATTTTTGAATACCTATTCTTTGACACACGAGAAAATGGGGGAAGTTCCTGATAAGGGAAATTCATGAACATTGAGCACACAGCATATAATCCTTGTTAGCTATGGAAAGGACAGTTTTAGGTGTAAACCAACGTGATTTAATCAGAAGACTTAAATCTTTTGAAACAATGCCTTTCTACCTGCATTTCCATGATTGCAACTGCACAAAATCATCCCAAGTATATTTTCTCCAGACCCAATTATGTAACTGAATAAGAATGAAAAACTGTAATACCATTGGCTTGAAGCACCATTCACTGCTTATTCATGAAATTTATATACCAGTTTCATCCTGCTAGCAGGCACAGTCTTAATGGGACCTGCAGTTTACATGGGAGGGGGGCATCTGAGTGAGCAGTGGTTATAGTCTGGGAGAAATGACAGTGGCCCACACTTAAGAGGTCTAAGCACCCTTCATCTGTTCACAACTCCGTGAAACAGGGACGATTCTTGTTCTCATATCACAGATGAGGAAACCTACGCACAGAGAAGCTAAGTGACTTGCCCAAGTGTACACAGCTATTTTGCGGGAAGCAATGACTCCAGTTTGCATTCCTAATCATTGTGTCAAACTGCCCGGAGGAGCAAAGTGGAGGGGCTCTCAGAGCTCATGGAAGAGATGGAAGGAACCTGGGAGGGAATGGTCAGGGGGCTTTCATCACAAGTCATTCTCAAGTTGAACAACAAAGCAGTGGAGCAGCACGGTGAAGGAAGGAAAGAGAGGAGTGAGGGTGGGGACCCTGAGTCCTTGGGACCCATCCTGTAAGGGCCTCAGTCAAAGAGCGGGGTGAATGTTGAGACCACAGCGGAAGCCCCGGAGTGGCTGACAAGAATCTGTGAACTTTGAGGCGGTGCTCATCTTCCCACCTGGGCAGCATTTTCGATGGTAGCAAAATGGAGGGGACCTGATGGATAGGCCCCTGAGACATGGGCCTGGCACCACCTATGTTCATGGGGGAGAACTAGCAGCCAGCAGAGCCGGGCTCAGGCCCAAGAGGCTTGGACTGTGGGTAGCCAGTGCCTGGGGAGAAGTGGCAGAAACCACGGGCTGCAAAGGAAGCCCCCAACAGACCAGGTGGGCCGGACCAGCACAGCCACACCACATGGCTGTAGAAACCCACCAGGGGCTGGGTGCGGTGGCTCACGCCTGTAATCCCAGCACTTTGGGAGGCCGAGGCGGGTGGATTACTTGAGGTTAAGAGTTTGAGACCAGTCTGGCCAACATGGTGAAGCCCTGTCTCTACTAAAAATACAAAATTAGCCTGGTATGGTGGTGTGCACCTGTAATCCCAGCTACTCGGGAGGCTGAGGCAGAAGAATCACTTAAACTTGGGTGGTGGAGGTTGCAGTGAGCCGAGATCACATCACTGCACTCCAGCCGGGGTGACACAGCGAGACTGTCTCAAAAACAAACAAACAAACACAAAACAAAAAAACCACCAGGGTATGAAATGGTGTGCCTGGCACTCTCCCCAGCTGCCAGCTGTTAGTGTAAGGATATGAAATTTCCTTTTACAGTCAGATGCAGTAAGGAGAAGAAAAATGGGGCAAGATTCTTGAGAGAGAGACATTTAAATTGACTTCAGATTTACCCAGGAGAGACAGTTAACCTGAAAGAGACTACTTTAAACCAGAAGAGACAAAGTCACCTATAATTGGCAAATGCAAGTATTCCCTCCCCCACTGCTTTTTAAAATTATTTATTTATTGTCTTTTTTACTGTGACCCATTTTTGATGAAGATGCAAGTCTTATACCATGAGCAGGAGTGGGAGTCTGAGAACGATGGTAGTGACTGGAAAACTGGGTTTTGGTATTCTGGATAACAGAACATGATATTTTAAAGAACGACAAGCATTGGCATTTTTGCTGATATACTACTATTACTGTGATATATTTCTAACAGCTTTATGGAGGCCTGAGTGATATACAATAAACTGATCATATTTCAAGGACAGAATTTTATAAGTTTTGACAAATATATGCTCTCATGAAACCATCCCCAGAAAGCAAGGAGGAAAGTGATGGAGAAAGGAGGGCTATGTGCACATCGATACCATCTGCTCAATTAACAGCAGCCCTCCATCTCCATTTATCATCATCAGTACAGAATTTACACAACATCAAATTCCTCATTTTAAATACCCCCTCATTCAAAATATCCCATTTTGCTATAAAATATCTCTGATAAATAAGACATAGAAAGAAAATCTCACAAATGTAATCAATTTTGAATTTTTAAAAGTCATCACTTTTAAAATTGTATTGTAGGAAAGGATGGAACTCTCAGTCAAAAGCATGTCACTGTTATGTCAAACACTCATGAAGAAACTTTAGTATAAAACTGAAGTATTATTGAGGAGATAGTGTATTAGGATCCCACATAAAGTTAATACAAGAAGTTTATAGTACTTTAGATTTTTGTAAATCACTGTAAAAGTAATTGATATGTATTAGACACCTATTGCTGCATAACAAGTCATTCCAAGCCTTAGCAGCTTGAAACAACAAACACATATTGCATCACAGTTTATGTGGGTGGGGAATCAGATGTGGCTCAGCTGGGCGCCTCTGCTTCAAGGTCTCCCACAAGGCTGTCATCAAAGTGCTGGTGGGGACTGTGGTCTCATCTGACGGCTCACCTGGGTCAAGGGGATTCACTTACAAGTCTATGCCTGTGGTTGGTGGGTAGCATTTAGTTCTCAGGCTGCTGGAGGGGGGCCCTCAGCTTCTCAATGGCTGTTGCTCGGGAGCCTCCCCCAGCTCCCTGCCATGTGGGCCTCTCCACTGGGCAGCAGACACTATGGTGGCTGACTCCTCTGAGCCAGCAAGGGAAAAGGCAAGTGAGAGAGCAGGAAAGGCAAGCAGGATGAAGGTGATATCCCATCACTCTAGCCATATCCTTGTCTTTGGAAGTGAGTTACTAGGTATACCTTACACTTCAGGGGAGGATCACAGGAGGCCAGCTTAGAGGCTGCCTGCCACAGATATCTTTCAACAGAATCTTTTGAGAGAAAGTTCAATTTTTCTACTGCCAACATTTAAATTCTCTGGTCCTGATGAGCTAACCACAGTTGGCGTCAGAACATCTTGAGACCTGATGTAATATGATGCAATACCCCATCAAGAAAACAGATGGCCAAGTCTGCCTTCTATGGCTCCTGGGATTTATCATAACAATCTGCCCTCTTTTCTTCCCTTCTTGAAATAAATAAAATTGGTTTAAAAAATTCTTCTAATTAGGTTACCAACAAACTGTTCTGCTGTGTAGAAAAATTCTCTGATGAATACCATTTAAAAACCATCTTTTGTAAACAAGTTTTAACTCATTTAATGTTTCATTTAAGAGCATTAAAGAACACCCTTAAATATGAATACGCTTGGAGCCTTGTCCCCAAAACTACCTATCTACCCATTTGATAAAGTTTGGATGCCCCCTCCAAATCTCATGTTGAAATGTGATCCCTAGCGTTGGAGGTAGGGCCTGGTGGGAGGTGTCTGGGTCATGGGGGCAGATCCCTCATGGCTTGGTGCTGTCCTTGCTATAGTGAGGGAGTTCTTGCAAGATCTGGTTGTTTAAAAGTGTGTGTGGCACCACCCTCCCACTGCCAACCCCACACTCTCTCTTTTGCTCTTGCTCTTGCCATTTGACACGCCTCCTCCTGCATCACCTTCCACTGTAAGTTGAGTTAAAGCTCCCCAAGGCAAACAGGAGCAGATACCAGCACTATGCTTCCCATAAAGCTTGTAGAACCTTGAGCCAATTGTTTCTTTTCCTTAGAAATTATCTGGCCTCAGATATTTCTTCATAGCAACGCAAGAACCACATAACACACCATCATTTCAAGGAGACCTGGTGGCGAGGTGTCAAGTCCCAGGAATCAGCAGCTGCCTCAAAGCATTATGACCGAGAGGGACCATGATCGAGAATCTCAAGCTTCTTACAAGTAGAGAGGCTGGCTAGATGCCAGAAGGGAAGGTTGTTTCTGGGTCTCGTGGCTTTCGGACAGACCTGGCATGTGAAGTCCTGCCATCCTGGGGCTATGTCATGCACCCATTATATTCCAAGCCATGTGGTCACAGAGGCACTATGTGGGCCGTTTTTCCATATTTAAAAAAATTAATTTCTGAATTCTTAGCCTTGGCACTTCACGCTTCTAAAACGAAGCCAAGAAACCTCATGACTCTATATCAATATGCTTCTGTGCTTAAAAACATACAATAACCTCAGACACTAAAGAACAGACTGTCTGGACATATCACGATGTAGCTCATATTCACCTGCATTCAATGAACCAATGCCGGATCTGGTCTTGAAGGTTCTCCTTGATGTCCAGGCCTTCTATCAACTTTAGGTCATTCTTGATGGTAACCAGGGCTTCCCTGTAGTCCTCTTCATGCTTCATCTGCACCTCGTTCCGCAGGCGGTCCACCTTTTCAGCCTGGATTACTGTAGCACTGACTTCATTAAAGAGAGGAGGTGGATTCTGAAAATATATACAAACAAAAAGGTTTGAGGTCATAAAAGTTACAGAGCTGGCAAAAATATCAGAAACTAAACAAATGTGTTAATATCTTCCATAGTGTCCTAGCAAAGGCAAATAAGAAATGCAAGCATCCAGAGGAAGCAAAGCTAACTGAGTACATTTACTCAGTGTATTTAATCCACAGTCCCTGACGTAATGCTTTATGTTCTTTTGTTTTGAAGTTTTCAGCTTCAATATGTTTGAGGTTTCTCTCCTGTCAACAACATAGATCTGGATTAAAAAAACTCAATCTGAGAATTATAGAAAAGAAAAATTTTATTCATTGTATAGAAGAAACATTTGGAGATAATCTTATCTTAAGTTTCTTATCTAACACACTTTCTTTTTGTTTTGTTTTGTTTTTTTCCTTTCCTACCTTCTGCTGGATTTATGGAGTTAGTTTTGTTCATTCTTATCATGTAGTGGTTTAAAAATTATACATCTTATTTTAATCTTCTACTGGTTATCTTAAAATTTTAACATGTTATTTAATATCTGTATTTCTATCTGTCTAGAATTTATCATAATCTAGAGCTTCTTTGAACAAGTATAGGACCTATGCATGTGTTCACTTTTCTTCCCACAACCTCCTTTTATAATATCATAGACTGTAATTAATTTTGAAAACATGTGTTTACATTTAACTATGAGATGTCCTGGTTTCTCTGTTTACCCTTTGCATTAGTCCATTTTTGCACTGCTATAAAAGAATACTGGAGGGTGGGTAATTTATAAGGAAAATAAGTTTATTTTGGCTCATAGTTCTGCAGGCTGTACAAGAAGCATGGTGCCAGCATCTGCGTGGCTTCTGGTGAGGCCTCAGGAAACTTACAATCATGGCGGAAGATGACAGGGAGCCAGTGCCTCACGTGGTGAAAGGGAGCAAGAGAGAAAGAAGGGGAGGTCCCAGATTCATATAAAAAACCAGATCTTGTGTGAACGGAGAGAATTCGCTTATCACCAAGGAGATGGTGCTAAGCCATTCATGAGAGATCTGCCCCCATGATCCATCAACTCCCACTAGGCTCCACCTCCAACATTAGGAATCACATTTCAACACAAGATTTGGAGGGGACAAACATCCAAACCATATGACCCTTGTTCTTTTTTGTATTCAGTTTTCCTTTTGCTGAAGTATGTCCTTGAGTGTAACTTTCAGAATGAATATGTATAGCCATAAATATTATAAGGACTTGCATTTGTAAGGATGTCTTCATTTGGTCCCTCCCACTTGAATGGCATTTTGGTAGTTCCTTTGAGGAATTCTACTTCTAATATGTAGAGTTTCCAGCTCCATTTTTGCAAACGGAATTGTTGTTCCTTTGCAAGTAAGCTGTTTACCTCCCTGAAAGTATTTATAATGCTTTACTCTTAAGAGTTTTGAAAGTTCATTAAAATGTATCTAGGTGTAGGCATTTCTTCATTCATTGTATTCTCCTTTGGTAGGTCTATTCAATATAAAGAATTACCTTCAACTCTTCAAGTTTTCCTTCTATTATCTCTTTCTCTCCATTTCCTTGTCTGCAGTAAACATTAGATAAATGCCAGACCACCAAATTGATCTTTCATGACTCCGAGCTTTTATATTTTCCATTTGTCTATTTGCACTAGGTGATAGTGCAAATAGGAGAAAAAAATCACTATGTTATAGCGCAGATAGGAGATTTCTTTAGCTTTATCTTCCAGAACCAATTTGCTTTTCAGTTATGTGTACCATTTGGATTATTTAAATTTTGGAGTGGTTACTGTTGTTGTTTTAATTTTGGGCATGCTCTTATATTCCCAGAATAGTTTCTTATTTTATACTTGTTCCTTTCTTATTTTTTGTAGTCACTATGGTGAACACTATTGTGATTGTTGTCATTAGGACAGGCTGCACCAATAGCTAAGTGGGCGAAATCCAGGAATACTAGGGAGCTCTGGAGTAAAGAAATGTCCAAGGGTAAGAGAACAACGTTAAAGTCCATTTTGAAAGCTGTGAAACAAGAATATGACAAAATTCAAGACCCTGTTTATAAGAGACATTAGCAAAACTATAAACTTAAATCAATTACTTCAAAAAAATCATTATCTTAAAGATTCAATTCATGTCTTAAACTAAAATTTTGAACGAATTAGTTAAATGTAACACAAATGTACACACACATATACACACACTCTCAAAGAAATACCTATGAACCTCTGGAGGTGGGAGGGATTTCACAATGAAGATGTCGTTAAAATACAGTGTCCACTCACCCCATAAAGTCAGTGAAAAGAGAACAGGAAACCACATATATCATACTTGGTAAATATATGCATTAGAAAATCCTAAGGAAATTTGAGCCAATTTTCTAAGTTTAGTAAAATGAGAACAAACAACTTTTCTTTTTTGGAGACAAAGTCTCACTCTGTCACCCAGGCTGAAGTACAATGGCACAATCTCAGCTCACTGCAACCTCTGCCTCCTGGGCTCAAGCAATCCTCCCACCTCAGCCTCCTGAGTAGTGGGAGTACAGGTGCGCACCACCACACTTGGGTGATTTTTTGTAGAGATGGGGTCTTGCTGTGTTGCCCAGGCTGGTCTTAAACACCTAAACTCAGGCAACTCACTCGCCTCTGCCTCCTAAAGTGCTGGGATCACAGGGGTGAACCACCATGCCTGGCTGAGAAAATACAACTTTTATGATGCTAGAAGAAAAACCCTAAAAATTACTTTTTAAAGTAATATAAAAGCAAATATAGAATGAGAATTACAGAATCATTTTAAAGAACAATGTTAAAAACAAATGATCATTAATTGCCTCAATAAAGGTGCTCAAAAGCATGACTTTTCTTTATATTATGTATTTGTGTCAAAACTGAACAGTAGGAATTTCCTTTATATTATCATTAAAATATCCAGTTCTTATATTGTCCAGGTAATGTTTTTCATTCCTAGTGTTTACATCTTAAGTGTGTAAGACATATAGCATAAATTCATATAGAGACTTTAATCTCTCCAATGGCTAATTTAGTTTTCATGGAGATGTTAAAATGGATCTCTGCAATAAATGACCCAAATTTTTTTTTTGCCTCTGATTGAAGTCTTGTATTAATAATGTCACAATTATCTACTGTATAATGTATCATCTGGTGTTGCTTTTCTCCAAATTATGTTGTTCCTGTCGTTATTTGTAGATTTCCTTCATAGATGTATACAGACAAACTATATTTTACCTGAGTCTTTTCTCCTTTCATCCCTACAAATGAATGAATGAGCAAGTGATTCTAATTTGTGTCTTGTCAACAGCCCTATACAATGTGTCCAAGAAACTTCCTAATACTTCCACAATCCATGAGTGCAACAAAACACTCAGCTGTCACTGGATTTTCCTAATAGCCCCTTGGCATGGTTCCTGTCTTACATATTCCTGTGCTGCGTTTCTTTATTCATGTCCACATCTATTTTCATTTCATTTTATTTTTATTTATATATTTTTTTTGTGAGACAGAGTCTCACTCTGTTGCCCAGGCTGGAGTGCAGTGGCACGATCTCGGCTCACTGCAACCTCTGCCTCCCAGGTTCAAGTGGTTCTCCTGCCTCAGCCTCCTGAGTAGCTGGGACTACAGGAGTGCACCACCACACCCAGCTAATTTTTGTATTTTTAGTAGAGACGGGGTTTCACCATGTTGGCCACACATCTATTATTTGAGGTGAGAATGAGGACATGACTATCCTACTAAACAGATGAGGAAACAGAGGTTCAGAACTCAGTGACTTTCCTGTCATTCCACGTTAATGAAGAATCCAGCAATAAGGCTTCCCGGCTCCTTTAGTGCTGTGTTTCTCCTATTACACCACGCTGTGCTGTTAATATGTGTGTATTCATGCATGTTTCTTGATATAGACTTTCTCTGACAAAAATACATTTGGGTCATTTGTGGCTCCTTTCTCTGGTTGCTTTTGAATTTAAAGGTTATAACATATTTAGGTCCTATGTTAATGAGCAGCTTTTCCTTTGGGCTAAAACATCTTTTCCTCTTTAGCAACTTTGGTCATGTGGAATTCAAATTTGTTAACTCACTGCATAAACAGCAGCTCATTTAAAAATAAATTACAAATATTAAAGGGAGATAGAGAACACGATAGTATACTATATATTGAAATACATCAGCTGTAGAATAATGCATCTTAATGAAGGCTTCCCATGTGAATAAACCATTATATTTACAAGCTTTCCATAGTTAATGACCCAGAACTGGATAACGAAACCTACATTTATAGCAAGGTCCTCTGTCAGCAAAAATATACATATTAATAATTGATGTTGCTGTAAAAATAGGACATAATGTGATGCCTCCTGAGTTTGTGGGGAAATAGGACTACATGGTCCATTAACTTAAAATGCTTATCTAATGTTTGATGGGCTTTGTCTTTAAAAATCCTTCTTCAAATTAGTAAGAGAAAATGGACATTTGTCCAAATGAAAGTCTGTTCAATTTATCAGCTGCAAATATACTTGCAAATAAGTGACTGAATGCTGTTAACTTTCTGGGGCAGTTCGCTGTCTCGCTGGATTGTGCTCTTTGTGGCGCTTTGTTGTTACCGAAGGCAAAGAAGGAGCAGGGTAGACATCTATTCCCAGCAAATGACCATCCTGTGAAATTTCTTGCCATCGTCAATGCAGAGATTGATGAGCACTGCGGCGCCCCTGGACACCTCAGTGTTCATTAGGACCTAGCACTTAGAGGCACATGTTCGGTCAGATCATTGGGCTCGCCGCATGCCCTGGCTCTAATTTTGCACATGGAAGACCTCACGCTGAGGAATGCACCACTCCTTAGTTGGTTCATTTCAAGATCATGTGAAGAGGGAGGTGTTCTTTAGTTTATTAAAATCAGCCATTTTGTTTCATCATTTCATTTCAGAGTAATATATCTATATTTATGTATCTGTGTTTACACAATATACCTACTCATAAAGATGAGCCCAGCAGGAGAAGTGAAGAAAGATAGTACGGATAGCTAGAGCTGATGGTTTGCTTTTACCCTCTGCTCAGAGCAAAGTTATGGTAAATCTTTATCTGAGATGCAACAATTTTAGTGGGCACAAAACTATTAAAGAATAAAAAATGTTCTAGCCTGTTAAGCCTAATTTCTGAAAAAATTTTTAGTATGTAAAAAAAATAGCTTTATTAGGAACTGGGTTATAAGAGGTCTAGTTGTGCTTATAATTAATTAGTGGTGGGCTTTTCATCTGTTACTCTTGTGTGCTTTCTTTAAACATATATTAAAATAAACACTTTGATGGCATTTATGGTTTCCGAGGTACTATTTTACGTGGTTGAAAAGTATTAACTCCCTTATTTCTCAACACAGCCTTATGCTACTAGGTAGCATTATTATCTTCATCTTTATATGAGAAAACTGAGGCACAAAGAAGTCAAGGAACTTGTCCAGGGTCACACAGCTAGGAAGTGGCTAGGGCTTTGGCCTGAGGCATCTATTTCTGGAGTCTCTGTTCTTACTCTCCATGCTTTGCTGTCTCTCTCTGCTGATAGGTTTCCTCTGACTTAAAAAAAAAATATGGGTACTATAGACCATACTTTTATAAAAAATGTGCATTTGTAATTGCAATACTGCTGAACTGCCTTGCAAAGAGGCTGGGCTATTTACTCTCCCCTCACAAGAAGTGCATGACAATGTCTGTGCTTCTATACCTTGCCAACACTGTAACGTTAACTTTTTTGATATTTGCTAACTTAAGTAGATAAAAGATGGCAATTTAAGAAGCATTTTTGAATTATGAATGATGTGAGCATCTAAATGCATGTTAATAATCTATTTTAAAAATTAACAGCTAACACTTATGTAGTGCTTACTGCATGCTACTACTGCCAGACATTAGTTTAAATGCCTTACAGATAGCAATTTCTTTAATGCTTAACACAAATCTATGAGCTAGGAGTTATTACTGCCTCCATTTTACATGTATAGAAACTGTGGCACAAAGTGGCCAAGGTGCCAGCCCAAGTTCACACAGCTAGAAAACAGTCGAACTGGAATCTGAACCCAGGTAGGTTGGCTCCGGGGTTCTTGACCTTAACGGCTTTAAACTGCTGCATTACATCACTTTGCAATGAACCCTCATATTAGATAAGTAAAGGCAGATGTCCTGCCCTAGAATGTAGACAAAGGAGTCCTGGGCTCAGGGGACAAACAGGAGGGTAAGGAAGAGAATTCTTTTCGTCATTTAGTCTCTGATGATCTGGAGACCTGAGACAAGAATAAAACTGCATCCCAATACGAAGAAAAAACCAAAAACAAAACCAGAGGCTCCCAAGTAACTAGATTGCAAAATCCCATGCAATAGAAAAGAAAACGGTGACTTTTCCTTTTTCTCCCCAAAGCCTCCTGAAGTGGCCTTTCGAAACCACAGATGCTTCCAGGCGTCCTTCTTGAAATTCTAATCTCCCCACTCAGGTGTCTGATGGCCCTGCAGACACAGTTGTACAGGACGCACTGCTTGTTGTGTTTGCAGACTTTTTGCTGGTGCCAAAACACAAGCTGTGTGCACAGGTAGCACCATTTTTGCCTCCACAATTCCCCCCTGCAGCTAGCTACAGTAGCCGCAGATGAGGTTTAAACCCTATGGGCTACTCCAAACCCTTTGCTTTACAGGATCATATTTTTAACAGACTACATTTTCAGTTCATAACTTCAGCAGTACATGATGACAAAGGCCAGGATGTTTTATAGTTTGAACTCAGTTGCACATGTATTTACACAACAATTTATTTATTTTGAATATTTTTTTTGTTGCATGAAATTATTTTGTGTTTTGTTGCATGAAAAGTTGTAGTTCTTGATAGTTTTCCACTCTATGAATCAGTCAGATATCGTGACAACATACTATAATTTTTCAAGATAATTAACATCAGCCAGCATTCCATGATGGCGTATCTTACTCCAAGCTCCAGGCTAGACCATTTTCCTTCAGTCTGTCCTAAGGGCCTCCTAACAGCATCTCTGTGAAATAGGTAGCACTCTCCTGCCCTTAGAGAAGAAGAAACTGAGGCTCACTGGTAAGTATGTCACTCAAAATCCTTCCATTGGCACACTGCAGAGCTGGGCTTTGAGCCTAGCTCTGTCTGCCTGGGAAGCGCACACTCCCAACTGTCCTCCAACCCCATGCCTGGTTCTCCCTCAATGCAGGGGAGCAGGCCTTCAAAGCTGGTGCCTGGAAACTCACACTGGTTTCCAAGGTGCTGCTTCCTTCCCAGGACATGTAGGGAACAGCCCTTTTGCATTTAAAAAGTGTAACAAAACAAAAACAAAGCCAAACAAAAACCCACAAATTACAGCGAATCTATTTTTTGAGAATTTTTTTAAAAAATAAAAACAAAGATCATCTGCAGCAAATATGAATAATACACATGACCAAGCTAGACTACATAGTTTCATTTCATTTTGAAATGAAAGTGTGATCATCAAAGAGAATTTCATTTAGATTCTTTGCTCACTTTGGCTTTGACAGCAATTCCCAAAGAGGAACCCCATGTTCTGAGGGCAACAAAAGCAGTTACAATATGCACAGAGCTTTCCCAAACGGAGTCTCGGGAGAGGGCCATGCTCATTTGGGCGCCCAAGCTCGTACTTGAGGTTAGCTGTTAATAAGAAAGAAATTGAATGTATTGGCCAAAAAATCATTTAGAATACAGCTTGCTTCATGTTAGAGTGGGAAAGTGAACAAGGTTTTATGCTGCTTTTAGGATTCAGTAGATGCGTTTAAAAGTGACAGGTCTTCCTCTTTAATAAGTGTTTCCCCAGTGTTCTTTATTATAATGCAAACATTGATAGCTTCAGGGTAACATAAAATATATGATGGTCATGACTGTAGGACAAATTATTTCAAAGGGATCCACAGAATGAAATGTATTACAATCATTAAGTTTCCTTCTACTTGATCCACTCCATTGGCTCTGCCAATTAAAATAACTGCACATAAATTTTAGAGTGCTATTTATTTTTCTTTGTATTTTAGAATATAAATATTTAAAATGGCAATATCCAAAAAAAGACAATTTATAGGACAATGGTAAAAGAAACATTTGGTCAGGAATTGAAGGCATGATGATGTCTCTTGCTCTAATTTTGGTTTCAGTTACTAAATAGTCACTCCCAGAAATATGCCAAACCTCTCCTAAAGATACAAATATGGTTTAGATCAGACAAGTCAATGGTTTCTACATTGGTATAGTGCAACAAAATGAAATAACAAAAAATAAACTTTAAAATGAGTAGGTAATATCTTAACCAGTGATATAGTGGAAAATATATTCAATTGCAAACATTTCTTGGATTTAGGGTAACAGATTTTGGATTTTTAAAAGTGGTTTTCAGCCAGTGAACAGAAGATAACATTCTTTTAAAAACTGAATCCATATATCTCTTAATGGTGTAAAATTTCAATAGAACATGTCATGCCAAGTGAAGACATACTCAAGAAAAAAAAAGCAAACTGAAGAAAGTCACATTGAATACAAAACAGACGTTATTCTCTTTATACCAAACTTCATTCAGAAAAAATTAATACAAACTTCATTCATTTGAGCTGAGTACATATAAACTACAAAATAACACTAAAAGAAAGTTAAAAACATGTAATTCTATCTTTGTATGGTATCAGTGTAAGCTAGTAAGACTTTAGCATGAACAAACTGAACATTGCCTAAGTTTCTGGTGTGTGGCACAGCATAGGTGTTCAGTAAATGTAGACTGAATTAAATAAAATGGAAATCTAATTAAATAGAAGTTGTTGAATCCCAACTGATTCTAAAGTAATATTTCATGTTAAACTTAGATTGTATTAGATTAAATCTTTTGACTTCTAATTTAATTTTTACAGTAGAAAACTGGACGTAACAATTCTTTTTATAATTACATTCTATATCCATGTGTCTCTTATGGGTGTTGAGCAGAGAAATACTAACATATCATCATGTACCCATCTACCCATATACACCAAACAATCTGGAGATCTTAGGGGAAAAATTTATGAAACTCTACTGTCATTTAATATTACTTTTTTTGTTTTGTAAAACATAGTACTATTTCTTTATTTTAAAAAATGAATGCATAATAGATGTACACATTTTCAGTGTATATGTGATATCTGGATATATTCATGTAATGTGTAATTATCAAATCAGGGTAATTGGACTATCCATCTTCTCAAATATTTATCTTTTCTTTATACTGAGAACATTCAAATCCTACTCTTTTAGCTATTTAGAAATATACAATTGATTATTGTTAACTATACTCACCTTATTGAACTATCAAACACTAGATCTTATTCCTTCTAAAGAACTGTATTTTTCTACCCATTAATCAATGTCTCTTCATCTCCCCTCACCCACCTACCCTTCCAGTCCTCTGGTAACCACCAATCTACTCTGTATCTTCAGATGATCTACTTTTTTAGCTCCCATGTATAAGTGAGAATATGTGATTTTTGTTTTTCTGTGCTGGCTTATTTCACTTAACATAATGACCTCCTGTTCCATTCATGTCTGCAAATGACAGGATTTCATTACTTTTTATGGCTGAGTAATATTCCATTGTGTATATACATACCACATTTTCTGTATTCACTTATCTGCTAATAGGCACTTAGGTGGATTCCATATCTTGGCTATTGTGAATAGTGCTGCAACAGACATGCAAGTGAAGTTATCTCTTTGATGTATTGGTCTCCTTTCTTTGGGATATGCACTCAACAGTGGGATTGCTGGATCATATGGTATTAGGTTGGTGCAAAAAGTAATTGTGGTTTTTGCCATTACTGTTAATGGTTCTATCAGCCTAATAGTTGTATTTTTAGTCTTTTGAGGAACTTCCATACTGTTTTCCATAGTGGCTAATTTGCATTCCCACCAACAGTGCACAAGCGTTCCTTTTTCTCCACATTCTTGCTGGAATCCATTATTTTTTGTCTTTTTGATAATAATGTATTTTGATTTGATTTTGCATATGGTGAGATATAGGGGTCTAGCTTTAATCTTCTGCATATGGTTATCCAGTTTTCCTAGCACCATTTATTGAAATGACTGTCCTTTCTCCATTGTAGGTTCTTGGAACCTTTGTCGAAAATAAATGGGCTGTAAATGCATGGATTTATTTCAGGGTTTTCAATTTGTTCCATTGGTCTGTGTGTCTGTTTTCAAGCCAGTATCATGCTGCTTTGGTTACTACTGTTTTGTAGTATATTTTGAAGTCAGGTAGTGTATGTAATACCTCCAGCTTTGTTCTTTTTGCTCAGGATTGTTTGGGCTATTCAGCGTCTCTTGTGGTTCTATAGGAATTTTAGAATTTTTTAAATTTATTTTTGTGAAGAATATCATTGTTATTTTGATAGAGATTGCACTAAATCTGTAAATTTATTGGGTAGTATTCATATTTTAACAGTATTAATTCTTCCAATCCATGAGCATGGAATATATCATTCCATTTTTTTGTGTCCTCTTCAATTTTTTCATCAGCGCTTTATAGTTTTCCTTGTAGAAATCTTTCACTTCTTTGGTTCATATTTCTCTTCTAGGTGTTTCATATCTTTTGTAGGTACTGTAAATGGGATTACTTTTTTGAATCTTTTTAGATTTTTTCACTGTTGGCTATAGAAATGCTACTGATTTTTGCATGCTGGTTTGTTTCCTGTAACTTTACTGAATTCATTTATAAATTCTCCCAGTTTTTTGATGGAGTCTTTAGGTTTTCCTAGCTATAAGATCATATCATCTGCAAAAAAGGCTAATTTGACTTCTTCCTTTCCAATTTTGATGTCTTTGATTTTTCTCTTTTGACAAATTACTCTGGCTAGGACTTCCAGTACTATGTTGAATAAAAGTTGTAAGAGTGGGCATCCTTGTCCTGCTCCAGAGCTTAGAGGAAAGGCTTTCAAATTTTCCCCCATTCAGTATGATGTTAGCTGTGGGTTTGTCATATATTGCCTTTACTGTTGGGAGGTATGTTCTTTCGGTGTCCAGTTTGTTTAGAATTGCTATAGTAAAGAGATGTTGAATTTTACGGAATGCTTTTTCAGCATCTATTGAAATGATCACACAGTTTTTGTTCTTGGTTTTGTTAATGTGATGTTTCATGTTTATTGATTTGTGTATGTTGAACCATTCTTGCATCTCTGGGATGAATCCTGCTAGGTCATGGTGAATGATCTTTCTTTTTTTTTTTTTCCTGATTGTATTTTTTTAAATGTAATTTCCAGGGTACATGTGCAGCATGGGCAGGTTTGTTACATAGGTAAATGTGTGCCATGGTTGTTTGCTGCACCTATCAACCCATCACCTAGGTATGAAGCCCCACATGCATTAGCTATTTTTCTTGATGCTCTCCCTCCACCCGCCCCCCACCTCCAACAGGCCCCACTGTGTGTTGTTTCCCTCCCTGTGTCCATGTGTTCTCGTTGTTGTGAATGATCTTTTTAAAGCATTGTTGAGTTTGGTTTGTTAGTGTTTTGTTGAGGATTTCTCCATCTATGTTCACTGGGGATGTTGGCCGGTAGTTTTCTTTTTTTGTTGTGTCTATGTCTGGCTTTGGTACCAGACCTTATAGAATGAGTTTGAAAGTACAGATGACTTTTGAACAACATGGGAGTTAGGAGTGCTGGTGCCACACACAGCAAAAAAATCTACACATAGCATTTGACTCCCCAAAACTACTAATAACTTGTTGACCAGATGCCTTACTGATAACATAAACAGTCCATTAACACATATTTTATATATTACATGTATTACATACTGTATTCTTGAAGCGAGAGAAAAGAAAATGTTATTAAAATCATAAGAGAAGATTATTTATTACTAAGTAGAAATCTATCATCATAAAAGTTTTCATCCTCGTTGTCTTCAAACTGAGTAGGCTGAGGAGGAGGAGAAAGAGGAGAGGTTGGTCTTGCTGTCTTAAGGGTGGCAGAGGCAGAAGAAAAATCTGCTTATAAGTGGGCCCATGCAGTTCAAACCTGTGTGGTTCAAGTGTTACCTGGTCTTTTGTTCTCTTTAATTTTTTTTTAATAGTTTGAGTAGTATTGGTATTAGTTCTTTAAATGTTTGATAGAATTTAGTAGGGAATCCATCAGGTCCTGGGCTTTTCTTTGATGAGAGGCTTTTTATTATTGATTCAATCTCATTAGTCATCACTGGTCTGTTCAGGTTTTCTGTTTCTTCATGGTTCAATTTTGGTAGGTTGTACACGTCCAGAAATTTATCTGTTTCTTATAGACTTTCCAAATTGTTGATGTACAGTTTTTTTGTCATAGTTTCTAATGATCCTATATATTTCTGTGGTATCATTGTTAAGTCTCTTCTTAAATTTCTGATTTCTTTTATTTTGGTCTTCTCTCTTTTTTCCTCCTAGTCTAGCTAAAAGTCTGTCAATTTTGTTATCTTTTCAAAAACTCAACTTTTCATTTTGTTGATTTGTGTGTATATGTGTTTTAGTATCAATTTCATTTATTTCTGCTCTGATCTTAATTTCTTTCCTTTCACTAATTTTGGGTTTGATTTCTCCTTGCTTTTCTAGTACCTTGAGGTACACTATTAGGTTGTTTGAGCTCTGTTTTTCTGACGTAGGCCTTTATTTGCTATAAACATCTCTCTTAGTGCTGCTTTTGTTATATCCCATGGATTTTCATATGTTGGTTTCCATTTTCATTTGTTTCAGGAACTTTTAAAATTTTTTTGTTAATTTCTTCATTGACCTGTTGGTCATTCAGGAGCATGTTGTTTAATTTCCACGTTTGTGTAATTTCCAAGTTTTCTCTTGTTATTGATTTCTAGTTTTATTCTATCATTATCAGAAAAAATACTTGATAGGATTTCAAATTTTTAAAATTTGTTTTGTGGACTAACACATAGTCTATTCTGGAGACTATTCCGTGTGCTGACGAGAAAAATGTGTATTCTGCAGCAGTTGGGTAAAATGTTCTGTAAATGTCAGTTAGGTCCATTTTGGTCTAGTGTGTAGCTTAATTCTCATGTTTCTTTGTTGATTTTCTTTCTGGATGATCTGTCCATGACTAAGAATGGGGTGTTGAAGCCACCTATTGTTATTGTATTGTAGTATATCTCTCCCTTTAGGTTGATTTAATGTCTGCTTTATATTTGGGTGCTCCAGTGTTGGTTTAATATATAATTATTCTCTTGCTGAATTGACTCCTTTATCATTATATAGTAGCCTTTTGGGGTTCTTTTTTACAATCCTTGGTTTGTAGTCTTTTTTTTTTTTTTTTTTTTTTTTTGAGATGGAGTCTTGCTCCATCACCCAGGCTGGAGTGCAGTGGTGCGATCTCGGCTTACTACAGCCACCACTTCCCAGGTTCAAGCGATTGTCCTCTCGAGTGGCTGGGACTACAGGTGCCTGCCACAACATCTGGCTAATTTTTGTATTTTTAGTAGAGGGGGGCTTCACCATGTTGGCCAGGCTGGTCTTGAACTCCTGACCTCAAATGATCCACGTACCTCAGCCTCCCAAAGTGCTGGGATTACAGGTGTGAGTCACTGCGCCTGGCCAGTTTGTGGTCTATTTTATTTAACAGAAGTATACATATTCCTGTCCTTTTTTTCCACTTGCATGGAATATCTTATTCCATTCCTTTCTTTAAGTCTATGTGTGTCTTTATAGGTGAAAGTGGCTTCCTGTACACAGCATATGGTTGGATCTTTTAATTTTTAAAATCCATTCAGCCACTCTATATTACTTAACTGGAGAATTTAGACCATTTACATTAAATGTTATTTTTGATAGGTAAGAATGTACTACTGCCATTTACATTTTTTTTCTGGTTGTTTGTAACTCCGCTCTTCCTTTCTTATACCCTTCCTTTGTGTTTAGGTGATTTTCTCTAGCAATATGTTTTAATTAATTGCTTTTTATTTTTAGTGTATCTATCATAGGTTTTTGCTTTCTGGTTATCATTAGGCTTACAACAAATCATATAAGTTATTTTAAACACATGAGGACTTACCTTTGATCACAAAGAAAGGCATAAAGGAAAAAACTAAAACAACTATACTTTATCTCCCCATATTTTGACTTTTTGTTGTCTCAATTTACATCTTTTTATATTACTTGTCTCTTAACAAGCTGCTGTAGTTATTGTTAATTTTGATAGTCTTTTAGTCTTACTAGAGATATGAGTGGATTACACACCACAATTACAGTATTAGAGTAATTTGGCCTTGTCTGTATGCTTACTTTTATCAGTGGCTTTTAGATCTTTAAATGTTTTCTTTCTGCATGTTAGTGTCTTTTTCTTTCAGACTGAAGAACTCCCTTAGCATTTCTTGTTAAATGAGACTGGCAGTGATGAATTCCCTCAAATTCTGTTTGTCTGGGAAACACTTTATCTCTTCTTCATGTTTGAAATTCAGCTTTGTTGAGTGCAGTATTCTTGGTTGACAGGTTTTTTTTTTTTTTTTTTCTTTCAGAACTTTCAATATATTGTTCTACTACCTCCTGGCTTGTATGGTTTCCTTTGAGAAGTTGTTAGCAAACTGGAGCTCCGTTATACATTATTTGCTTCTTTTATCTTGTTGCTTTTAGACTCCCATTGCTGTCATTGACTTTTGAGAGTTTCATTATTATACACCTTGGGATAGTCTTATTTGGGTTTAATGTGTTTGGTGATCTCTAACCTTCCTATACTTGGATATTTTTATCTTTCTCTAGGTTTGAAATATTTTCTGTTATTATTTATTTGAATAAGCTTCTACGCTTTTTCAACTCTATCTTGAATACCAATGATTCTTAGATTTGCTCTTCTGAGGCAATTTTCTATATATTGTAGGTATTCTTCATTCCTTTTCATTCTTTTTCTCCTCTGACTGTGTATTTTCAAATAGCTTGCCTTCAAGCTGATTCTATCCTCTGCTTGATCCATTTTGCTGTTAAGAACCTCTAATGTATTTTTCTGTCTAGCAAATGTATTTACCAGTTCCAGGATTTGATTTTTAAAAATTATTTCAATACCTTTGTTAACTTTCTCTGACAAATTTAAAAATTGCTTTCCTGTGTTATTTTGGAGTTGGCTGAGTTTCCTTAAAATTACTATTTGGAATTATTGATCTGATGGCACACATGTTGCCATCTCATTAGGGTCAGTCACTGGCTTCTTGCTTTGTCTCATTGAGGAGGTCACATTTCCTGTTGGCTGTTATTTCTTGTTGGTGTAGGTCTATGTCTTGTCATTGAAGAATTAGTTATTTTTTCCAGTCTTTTCTATCTGGATTGTTTTGGTTTCCCTTTCATATGTTTGCTTAGGGGTTCTTTACAATTTACCTGTTGAATTTCCTTTATTGCTAGGTCACTGCCTCCTTTTCAGTACTGTATGGAGCCTTAAGCCCAGGTTTGCATTAGCTCTAGCAAATGTTTGGAGTGCTGCCTGTCCCAATGGGGAAGGTCCCAAAGGGGATATCCCTGCTATGCAGGAAGGCTGGCTAGTGGTTTGTGCCTGGGGGACCTGTGGAGCCTGCCTTCTACAGTGTGGTGCTGCTGAACAGCCATTCTGACTTTGCATCTCTTTTGGCCAAGATACAGTGAAGAGTTTTGTGGGCTGGGGTTGCTAGTCCTGCCTTTCCCTTTGTCTCTGGCTGCCCTAAAAGGTTTTTATCCCTACGATACTCATGATGCTTCCTGTAGGTTGAGGCAGGGATAGTTCTCCTGCAAGGGAACCCAAGATGGGGAAGCTGGTTGTTTACTCTCACTTTCTCCAGGGTAGAAACCATGAGTCTGGGGGAGATTTTCCATACATGAGGTGCCTGGCAGATTGTGGGGAGGAGCACTGTGGATATAGAAGTCTAATTTTCTTACTATTGGCTCAGAGTTTTTTTTACTTCTCTGTGGCCCTGGAGGTCATGTCATCCTTAAATTTGAGTTATGGGACATTGATGGTGATAATCTTGGTGCTGGATATTCGTTTTTGATTTTCTGTTGTGGGGAGTGAAGTCAGGCTGCTTCTATTCTGACATTTTGGTGAGCTGCTTTTACTTTTAAATATGTGTTTTTTTCTAATTAACGAAGTAAAATTTGACTATTTTAGAAAATGTGATGATTACAAACAAAAAAGAAATCTCCCAAAGCTCACACATTAAAACATCAGCTTTATTCAGACTTGGCATATTTTCTTTCTTTCTTTCGTATGTGCATGGATGCTGTATATACTTAGTTGAAGTCTTTACCCGTCAGTTGAAATCTATATACTTTAGAATTATACACATAACATGTATAATTCTAAATCCTGAATTTTTACCTTGAGCATTTTCACGTAGTCAAAATTAGTCAGAAACACACTTTTTAATGCTGGCATATCACTACATTATACAGGGACATCATACATTATTTAACATTGTAATTATTTACCTAGATACATACTGTAAGAATACTAAAATAAGTTATTTCCAATTTTTTCACTATTAAAAAGAACACTGTCAGGAACTCCTATGCACACACATCTCTATTTTTGGTGATTATCTGAAGACAGAAATGTAACTTAAGGATGAAGAATATAAATATCTTAACCATCCTGTGGCAACTTGCCAACTGGCTTTCAGAAAGGCTGAGTCCATTTAACTCCCTGTGTTAAGAAAGAGCATCTCATCACCGCCTTGCCAATAATTATAATTTTAAAAACTGTTAATATTCTCCTAATAAGACAGACACCACTTACCCCATTTCACTAATTCTAAGATGCACATTTTTCATAGTTTAGCATATCTGAAATTAGGGATGGATGTATATTACAATCAAGGTTGTGTTTTGGCTTATTTGGCAGCATTTTTTTCTTAATGGCAACTAAAAATAATGATGCATCTTACAATTGATGATATCTTAGATTCAACGAAATTACAGTAGAATCTCATGTAATTTTTATTTTGTATTTTTGACCACTAGGTAAGAGCCATGATTTATACAGAACCATTTCAGTATACATTTCAACGTGCCAGTGAATTTTTTAAAACAAATTTAATTGTGGTAAAAGAACATAATATAAAATATACCAGTCTAACGATTTTTCAGTGTGCCTTTAAGTAGTGTTAACTATATTCACATTATTGTGCAACAGATGTCTAGAACTTTTTCATCTTGAAAATGGAAACTCTGTATCCATTAAGCAACAACTCCCCTTTTCTCCTTCCCCAGCCCCTGGCAACCACCACCTATTTTCTGCCTTCATGGGTTTGACTACTTTAGATAGTGCATATAGGTGAAATCATACAGTATTTGTCTTTATGTGACTAGCTTATTTCACTTAGCATAATGTCATCCATGTTGCAGCACGTGTCAGAATTTCCTTCTCTTTTATAGCTGAATAATATTCTACCCAGTGAATTTCTAAATCATAAAAATGTTTAACAACTTGCAGAAATTGCTGACCCATTGGATTCTGACAGCACACCTAAACAACTAAAAAGTAAAGGACAGGGCTGGGTCCCAAGGGGTTCCAGTTTCCAAAAACAAATGTTGGCTTATTTTTGAAACACAAAGATCAAACAGAAATCAAGAATGTAGGTGATAAAAATCAAGATATTTTTGAAATCATATCTGCTCTTTTGGTGTTATTTCCTGTTTTTTAGGGCATAAGCTTGGAAATCACAATTTGAGAGTTTACAAACACAGATATGGTAAGACCATACCCCTCCACCAGGAAACTAGGCAGTTCCAAGTTTCTGGAACATGGACTTGAATTCTTTCCTCAAGCAAAATAATTATGTGCGAACAACAAAGGCCATGTGGAGAGGCCACGACTGCAGGTGGAGCAATGCATGACGAGGGGCCAGAGTAAAATGTAAACTATTCTAAAACTAAATGAACTTGCCGTGTCATTTAGAACGTGCCATTATAAAACTGATGAAAATTACAGGGCAATATCCTGAAAATTCAACTAAATTATATTTTAGTTATACTTAATACCACTGGCAAAATCTTTTAATTTATTTTAAATCCTAAAATCCCCCAAAAGAAAACTGAATATTTATACAAGAAGACTTAATTAAAATATGGCTTAAATGGTTAGGTTTACGGTTGATCACAGAACAAAAGGATTTAAAGTATCAACCACATAGTGGTGACCACTTTATTTATTTTCCCTGAAAGTGAGAAGAGGAAGGCAGTATTAGAAATTAACACTGAAACCTAAAAACAAAGAAGATTAGAAAGAAAACCATATCCTCACATTGGTTAAAATGTTGTATTTGTTTTACTTCTTACGTTATTCTCTGACATTTCTACTGTGTCTACTGTTATAGACAGAAAAGAAAAGAATCCCGATTTTTGTCTTACCTGAAGTACATATTTGTTAAGTACATAGAATTGGAAAAACGTATTTCAACTGGAGTATTATTTGATTAAGGTACAATTTTAAAAGCTACAAATTACTTAAGTCATGATTCATGTCTTTTCCCCCTCTGACATAATTTTGAATATGCATTTTATCTGTAATTTTTTAGACATAAAACACATGTTTATTGCAGAAAGATGTAAGACTAAGCAAAAATTTAAAAATAGAATCATGGTGTTCATATTTTACATTTCCCAAAATATGTAGAAACTCTAAAACATCACTTCTAAAGATACATAATGGGATATTTTAAGTATTTCTGGGCACCAATTTCTTACAATTCTAAAAATATACTAATATGAATATCTATATATTGTATACTTTGCTCATATTCTTGGCCTCTTTTTTTTTTGGAGCAAAGAAATTCCAAGGGTTGGCACTACTGGGAAAGAAGGTGTGTTTGTAATGAGACAAACTGAACTTAGAAAGGTGGGCAAGTAAAACCTCAGTGGCAGTCCCTGGGATTGTACTTGCCACTCGGTCCTTACCCAAACTGAGTGTCATCCTTACTGGGTCTCTTTTCTTTTGTTAGCATGGATTTTTAAAAGCGATTTAAGTTTCCTTATGGGCACTGTGCTGCACGGGGAGACTCCCCCTTCTCAGCCCTCATTCCTTGGTGCCTGCTTCCCAGCCGCCCGACCTGCGTCATGATCTGAGGGTTCTTCCTGCCTTCTTTAGCGCCCTCCCTTTATTCCTTACAGACATTCTCCTACTAAGTCTCTTGCGTGCCTAATTCCACCATGGCCTCTGCTCTCACAGGACCCAAACTAACAGAGGCACTTTGAAGCTCTTTTCAGCATTTGCTGCATGGTTGTTCTATTTAGGTTTTTTCTCCTTTGGTCAGTTTTGCTATTCATACTTCCCTAGACAGTTTTCTCTGTTCAATATTTTCTATTTTATGACCATAATTGTTCATGACATCACCTAATAGTTTTTAACTTGCTAGTGCCTGTGGTCATTGTATACTGCGTATATGACCACATATATGTCATATATATGTATGTGTATATATATGTCATGTGTTTGTAAATATACATATACATATATATAATATTTGTCATACATTTGTATTTTCTTTTCTTCTTTTCTTGATTAGTCTCACCAGGGCTCTGTATGTTATTAGCATTTTCAAAGACCGAGTCATTGTTTATCAATGTTCCTGTTTCGACATTTTTACCTGGGCACTGGATAGGGGGTATCAAGCCAAGTAGCTCACCAGAACACACCTTAGGTCAATGCTGGAACAAGTCCCAAACATGCTTTCTTTTCTTTTTAAAATTACAATGTCCTTTAATGAAAACTGAGCAGGTCAACAAAGCCCCACTAGGACTGACTGGTCCCCTTCTCTGGTCATAATGAGCTTTGCAAAGAACTGGCTTCAGGGGGTTTGACAGCTGCCTCCAAGGGCTGAAGGGATTGTCATGTGAAAGGGAAAGAGGACACATTCCAAGCTACTGCAGGGGACAGAGCCCAGCCTGGCAGTGGGATCTGCAGGGAGGCCAACTGCAGTTTAATGAAAGAGAATGGGCTCCTGTGGGAGGCAGAGGTTCTGTTTTCAGGAGGGGCTCGGGCAGAGGACAAGTCAGCCTTCCTCAGATGCCATGCACTCGATGAGGCAAAGCATGCAGAAAAATCTTTAGCAGCAGACAGACTCTAAGATGGTCCCAGTGACCCTGCCTTCTGGTCCTCTTCCCTCATGTAATCCCCTCCCCTTGAGTGTGGGTGGCTCCTATACCTTGCTTCTAACCAATATGATAGGGTGAAGGTAATGGGATGCCACTTCTGTGATCATTTGCATAAGATTCTGAGCAGCCCCTCTCTCCCTGCTGGCTTAGACGAAGGCAGCTGCCATATGGAGAAGCCCACATGGCATGGAGCTGGGGGCTGCCTCCAGCTAACAGCTGGCATGAACTGTGGCCCAGGATCTGATGCCCTACAGGGAAGAGAATCTTGCCAGCAACCACACAAGCTTGGAAGCAGGCCCTTCCACAGTTGATCCTCAGATGAGACCTCAGCCCTGGCTGACACCTTGACTGCAGCCTTGTGAGATCCTGAGCGGAGGACCTAGTTAAGGGGTACCCAGATTCCTGGTCCTCAGAAACTGTGAGACAACAAATTGGTGTTTTAAGCTACTAAGTTTGTGGTAACATTGTTATGTGACAATAGATAACTAATCCATCTTTCCAACTCTATGATTCAGTAATCACCAGCACCAAAAAAAAAAAAAAAAAAAGGCCTGCTGTATCAATGCAAACCTACTGTCATGACCGTCCATACTAATATAGTGGTGTGCACTGCTGACATCAGACAGGAATAGCAGATTGTGACAGCTCCTAGCCTGTTTCCACATCTATACCATTCCGCATCTTGCAAAGAAATATGTAAATGGATATAACTCTGATCTCTTCAGATCTCCCTGAGCAGGTTTCTGTACCATATGGGTGACTCCATTCCATTAAATCATGTATTTTTCTTTCCTTTCTTCCCTCAAAAACTCTCTAAAGAAGACACAGTCTCACATATTCTACTGTCTTTAAGAAAACCAGATGCTATCTCTTAAAAAAACTTACCATACCCAGGAAGATCATCTCCTCTTCTCTCAGTTTTTCAGTTTTCTTACATTGATGGAAACGTCGCCAAACCTAAAAACAAATAAATGGTTACTTGTTTAATATACACAAATATAAAGAAAACATGGTTTGCAGTTTCTCCTATATAAACTGCACATCTCAAAATGCCAACTAATCCTAAGCTCTAGGTTGTCCATGCGTGTGTTGACAGAATATTTTTTCTTTTGTGATCACAGGCAAAAAAATTATTAAAAAGAATGAACCACAGAACTGACCTATAATTGTTACTAGTGAGATTCCTTTACCTTGGTTTCTTCAAGAGGAACTTCTAGGTAGGAGGAACATGAGGCTAGATCTAGGGATGGCACTTCATGGTTTTAAAGGAAAAATTTCCAAAGTAATGTGGGGAAATATAGTAACCTCCAAGAACTGTACAACTCAAGCTTTTAACTCAGATGCTAAAACTTTAAATATTCCCACAGAAACCCGAAAGAAATCAGTCTTTTATCCATCCTTCCCTACCACCTTCTCCTATTCCTATTCAGGGAAAATTAGGGACAAAGAGTCCTCATCTTCTGGCCTAATTTTATGTCCTTATACTTATTTTCTCTGAAACCTAATGCTAGTTTGTATCACATTGCCATCTGCTGCATTTCCCTGTAAGTAACCCTAGCCTCTACTTGAAAAAAAAAAAAAAAATGGGGCACAAATCCATGGTGCTTATCTGATAAGGAAAGGAAACCTTACGGATTCCTTCCAGAAGGGACACTGATGTACTGGTTATTAGTGATGGCTGCTGCATGTTTCTGGAAGCTATTAAGGCCTGCTCCCCCTTCTGTAATTATATATCTGTGTGTGAATGTATTCCAAAAATCCATTAAGGATTTATATCCTCACTGCATTTCAGCAACATTCATTTCAACAATTACCAATGGTCTTTAACAATATTTGAATAAAATGCCCTGAGTTTAATACCTATTTAGAGTAAAAATTTGAAAATATGACCAAGCTTAGGTAATGGTTTCCCCAGGGTAAGTTAATAAATCTTTCTGGAATGTAATCCAGTTCTATAAGGGTAGGATTCGGGGTTTGAGTTCTGAAGCTCAGCCCCGAAGTTGGGATGCATCTTTAGTGTATAAGACACCCTGTACCCCCAACTCCAGGAGCTCTAGGTTTGCACCTTCTGAATGCAGAGTGCAGCAGCCCAGGAATCTGTCACTTTCTTGCCAAGCGTCTTGGATTGCTTTGCTCTGTATTCTTGCAGATAGATTTGCTTCATGAATAACGCCCTTAGGCGACCTTGCCGTGCCCTCTCAGCAATCTGGATTAATTTAACAGCCTGGTCGAAAGGCATACTCTTTACAGGGAATTTCTGCAAACAACAGTTAAGAGAAACCAATGTTTGAACATGTTAACCACATCAATTGATCCCGGACACATCACACGCTTACTTCAAACACAATCCTGCTAAGAGTCCCCACGGTTGATGACAAGTGTGAGAACCACTGAACACTGTTCATTTTTCCAATGAATGATGTATATTTCGATAACATGCCATACTCATGCAGTGATCCCAAATTTAAGGACCTCATGACTTTCCTTTATCCTTCTGCACAAAATACTAATTAGCTCCATGATATTTTAGGTTGGCAGCAAATTCTACTAAAAATGCCAATAAAATTGATGCAGTAAAACTTGAAATTGCTATCAATATTTCATTAACTTAAGAGGAGAAACATAGAAATGGAAAACATACCTCTAATATGAGCTTTTAAAATTTAAAATATACATGAAGTAAAATGCTGATCTTAAAATCAATTACAGAATGACCCAGTGAATACAACTGATAACAAAATCATTTTTGGGGCATTGAATTTTAGATATGAAAAGTCTTCCAGTGTCTATAAACTTGCACCTTAAAACATTCAAACATGATGAGTACTAGCAAAACAGAAAAATCAGGGCTGGTAAGTAAAATGTTTTGGGACATCTCATATGGTGTACGTGGAGACAAAGTTAAGCGAGGGGCTGTGCCATTTTTTGAGGAAAGAGGGACAAGAACAAAGGGCTCTAGGTGCATGCTGGGGCCTGTGTGGGATCTGGGTGCAGGTGAGGCCTGGGCGGGCTCTGGGTGCAGGTGAGGCCTGTGTGGGCTTTGGGTGCAGGTGAGGCCTGTGTGGGCTCCAGGTGCAGGTGAGGCCTGTGTGGGCTTTGGGTGCAGGTGAGGCCTGTGTGGGCTTTGGGTGCATGCTGGGGCCTGTGTGGGCTCCGGGTACATGCCGGGGCCTCTGTGGGCTCTGGGTGCAGGTGAGGCCTGTGTGGGCTCTGGGTGCAGGTGAGGCCTGTGTGGGCTCTGGGTGCATGCTGGGGCCTGTGTGGGCTCCGGGTGCAGCTGAGGCCTGTGTGAGCTCCGAGTACATGTTGGGGCCTGTGTGGGCTCCGGGTGCAGGTGAGGCCTGTGTGAGCTCCGAGTGCATGTTGGGGCCTGTGTGGGCTCTGGGTGCATGCCGGGGCTTCTGTGAGCTCTGGGTGCAGCTGAGGCCTGTGTGAACTCTGAGCAGGCTCATCAGGAGGCCCCAGTGCTGTTCCAGAGGCCCCACAGCAAGGGAAGAGGGGCTCACGTGGCCTGGCTCGGGGGATGTCCATGCATGGATGGAAGCAGAAGGGACAGATCACTGGAGTGAGAAAAGCAGCAAAGAGGCCAGGCACAGTGGCTCACACCTGTAATCCCAGCACTTTGGGATGCCGAGGTGGGAGGATTACTTGAGTCCAGGAATTTAAGACCAGGCTAGGCAAAGGGGTGAGACCCCATCTCCACAAAAGAATTTTTTTTAATTAGTGGAGTGTGGTGGGACACTCCTGCAGTCCCAGCTACTTGGGAAGCTGGGGCGAGAGGATCACCTGAGCCCAGAAACTGGAGGCTGCAATGAGCTATGATCATGCCACTGCACTGTGTCTTGGGCAATAGAGTAAGATTCTGTCTCTAAAAAGAATTTAAAAATACATTTAAAAAGAAAAGCACCAAAGCATAGGTGAAGCCTGTTTCCAGGCCTCAGAGGGCAGCAATGGTTGCCACAGCAGGACAAGGTGAAGGTGCTGAGGCCTCATGAGTGGGGTGCTGTCACCAGGGCCACTGCTGCCAGGATGATCCCTCCTCTGTGTAACAAGGCCAGGGTCGGGGGCACAGGAAGGAGTGAGAAGGAGAGGAAAGGTACACATATATTGAGAACCTGTAGATGTCAGACGCTTTTTGTATGCATGCTCATCATATTCACAAGAGCAAACTCCAAGGCCGGTATTACTATGACCACTTAAGACTGAAGAAAACTGAAGATCAAAGAAGTAAGGCAACTTATGTAAGGTCCCGTGGGTAAGAGAAGGAGCCAATTTGAACAGACTGACCCTCTTTCCACTAAGCCACCCACTACCCTTCAACATGGCATGAGGAATATGGTTGCTTATGAGGAAGCTCTTTCACATAACAATCCCTCTGAGTTTTGTTTTCAGTAAGATCTCACTGCTTCAAATTTGCAGTGAGCAGACATTTTCAATAATGCACTTGTCAAGTCAGAGTAGAATGAGTATCATTCTGGCATTAAATGAGATGATGAACTTAACATATGGTACCCAGCAAACATGAGTTAGTATTGTACTTCTTTCCTTGAGATTCCAGGCTGTCATTCTGAAAATAGTCGTGGCCATTATCAAATAATTCTAAGGGATTTTGAGTAGGGAACTCAACACGTCAAACATTTTTAAGCATTTAAGGAGGGCCACAGTAGATATTAATGTAGGAGATGGACAATAATTTTCACGCATCAAAATTCTTCTTGGGTTATATATTGTGTGTGTGTATATATATATAATATTCTTCTTGGGGTATATATTGTATATAAGCAGCTTAAAGAAAGTGGTCTTGTGAGACATCAAAGGCCATGGGGAAGTAGCAGCAGGGAAGTCCTTGTGGTTTTCTGAGCCCCTGGCACATGTGAAATGAGACTGGGGTGGAGATGAACTGCTTAACCCAATGGAGGTGATAGGAGCTGGCCAAAGCTGGATGCTGAAGGAACAAAGAAGCCTGACTGCTGTGACCGAGAACAAATGAAGAGGAACAGTGAGCAGAAAATGGCAAAGAGGAATTTTTAGGATTTCACTGTAGTGAGAGCATTGTAATCTCCTTTCTCCATTTTCCAACACAAAATCTTGAGTAATTCTGCAGTGCTCATCACTGCTTGGTGCAAAGGGATTCCTTTGGGGGGAACTAAATGCAGTGTGAGTGCTTCGCCCTGACTCATGCATGGACAGAAAGCACAGACACAGGAGCCCAGGGGTGAAAGGATGGCTAGTTGACCCCCAAGTAAGTTGGCTTTGGAATGGACTTCAAGGAATTCATAATGTAAAAGAAGGGCCAGTAGCTGGGAGCAGGGGGCACAGGAAGGAGAGGTCATCTTGAGTTCAATGGCTGCTACGGTTTAAATGTGTCCCACAAAGTTCGTGTGCTAGGAACTTAGTCCCCAGTGCAACGGTGTTGGGATGTGGGACTTTTAAGAGGTGATAAGGTCATGAGGCCTCTCTCCTCAAAATGAATTAATACTGTTATCCAGGGAACAGCTTCCTGCTAAAAGGATAAGCTCACCCCCTCGCTTCCTGCTCTCTTACTATGTGATGCCTTCCGCCATGTTATGACGCTGCAAGAAGACCCTTACCAGATGCAACTCCTCAGTACTGGACTTCCAAGCCTCCAGAACCATAAGCAAAACAAACTTGTGTTGTCTTTAAATTACCCAGTCTGTGGTATTCTGTTACACCAACACAAAATGGACGAAGCCAGTATGTCAGGAAAGGTTTCTTGAAGGATGGTGTATCAAGCTAGGCTCTGCAGAATGGGGACCATTTTGATGAGCAGGCACGTAAGGGAGAAGAACAAGTCCTCTATCCAGCATGGAACATGCCTATGGAAAATGAGAGACAGCACTGGGCTGGCAAATACAGGGCATGCATTTCACCTGTCTTCTGAGGCAGGCACATAGGGCACTTTTTTCTCTTGCCATCCTCAGCATACACTTGGAATCTTCCTTAACACCATCACCCAGGCTGGCAATACCCAATGAGGGCTATTTGTAGAAAGACTGCAGGTGCTGGTTTATCCTGGGATCCTGGCCTGCAGCTGCAGCCTCAGCATAGTTAGTCACAGTGCCTCTTTCACCCTGGAGTGTCCCAGCTTGAATGGACAAGTGCTGCCTTAACTGCTTAGGCCATGAAGGCCAGCCAGAGGGGCGAGGCAGTAAGTTAGTGAAATGTATAGGCAGACCTGCCAGAAGGTAGATAGGACAGTGCCCTGTGGAAAGGGTGGGAAGAAGACTCCCCACCAGTAGGCTGCATGGCGGATGATTACAAGAATCCAAGACGTGGTCATGAGAGTCAGGACTAAGACATCTGTGGAAACAGGAAAAAGATGCAGCTGCAAAAATCCTGGGGACAAAAGAGGTATCAGGGCACAGAACTAAACGGATTTTGCTCCTTGCTTCCCAGGAGGGATCTTTATGGATTATTCTTCCCCCAGTGACAGTCCATTCAAGATGATCTAAGTGTCACTCAATGTATTAGTCCGTTTTCGCACTGCTGATAAAGACTTACCTGAGACTGGGCAATTTACAAAAGAAAGAGGTTTAATGGACTCACAGTTCTATGTGGCTGGGAAGGCCTCACAATCATGGCAGAAGGTGAAAGGCACATGTCATACGGTGGCAGACAAGAGAGTTTGTGCAGGGAAACTCCCCTTTATAAAACCATCAGCTCTTGTGAGATTTACTCACTATCACGAGAATGGCACAGGAAAGACACACCTCCATGATTCAATTTCCTCCCACCAGGTTCCTCCCACAACACATGGGAATTGCAGGAGTTATAGTTCAAGATGAGATTTGGGTGGGGACACTGCCAAACCGTATCCACTCAGCCTGCAGTTATAAAAGGCCAATCAACATTTTTAGAAAGTGTAGTAACTTTCAAGTTCCTAGTAAGTTATGTTAGCACTTAATTATTTTACATGAATAACATTTAGCTTCTAGCTTCAGCTAGATGAATTTGAGATGAAACATTAGACTGAGTTGATAATCAACAGATACTGATACAAGTAGCAAAACATACATTTTGATCTCGATTTCTAAGCTCTTGAAAAATAATGATTATATATCACCAAAAGCATGTCCAAAAGTTATGCAACTTCTTATGCACTGTATAACAAGGAGGGAGGGATTATTCTTTCCTTAAACTGAAAATAACCTAAGCGTTGCTCACACAATTAGGAGCAGCAGAAAAAGGAAGTTACACAGATTATGGATTAATGTTTGTTAAAATGATATACAAACCATTTCAGATGTATCTATTCCGCTGTCGGCTAATATCTGAGCAAGAATTTTCTCTCTTCCTTTTATTACTTCCAACTTCTCCTTCAAAAAATACTTGGGTATGGGAATATCTAATTGTTGCTAGAGAAGAGAAAGAACAAAAAAAGAGCATTTCTGTCACAATTCCAGGACTCGAACTTTATTTAAAATATACAGTAAGGATGTGCACATCAAAGACGCTTGCTTTACTTCCCATTTTCATTTAAGGAAAAAAATGAGGCCAGCAGAGTGAAGAGAATTAACTCACTAAAGAGACACAAAGTCAAAAAGAAAATCATAACCATGCCCCTTGCTTTAATCATTACAGAAAAGCATCAGGAGTTCATGTCAATTAGGCCTCAATTAACTAATGATTACTTAATGGATTTCTTTAAAGAAATACAATATTACCTCGTTTTACCTAAAATAATGGTTCAAATTGGAGTAGTAGAGTATTAAGCTGTAGAGATCTCTGAACTAAACCTAATAATTTATCATTAGCACCATCGACTATTTGTATGTAAATGGTCACATTTTTCTCTAATAATTTGGTTTTATTTTTACCAAAATTACCCCATTGCAAAAATTATTTACAAAAGTAGTTTGCTTTATTATGAAACTGGTTTTTATATAAAAAACTTCTATCCTTCATTTGTGCATGTTACCAAATATTTCAAACTAGCGGGGGGTCAGATGAAAATTTACCAGTCCAAATTGAGTGAAAAGGAGTACAGAAGTACTCTTTAAGGATAAGGGTATGCCCTTGGCCAATCCCACTGAGAAACACTATCCTAGAATTTCTGTCAGACCTGCTTGGCTGTTTTGACAGGGAAGCAAAGGTCTTTGTCTTCAGAACTGGCTACCTTATTTTTTTTCCAATTCCAGGTGTGACTTCCCATAACCTCCCTCCAGCCCAGAGAATTTTGGATAGGCCTTCCCCTAAATAAATGTTTAAGCCTAAGAGGGTATCATTTTTAGGACTTGGTGGGACAGTATCCCCATGGCTTCTGGGAGGTGACAATGACTTTTGAACACGAAACCTTTCTGAGGCTCATGGAGGGCTGGGGGTGACTGGAGAGTGAACTAGCAGAGTCCAGTGGGTGGGTGTGGCCTGAGGAGAGAGGGCAGTCGGAGAAGAATGATGACATTTTGATTTAATGTGATTTTTATTTATTAATAAGCACATTCAAGTGTGGTACTTTTATAACTTTGAAGACAAAACCTCATTGTCTTATAGCTCCATCTGGTCCATTTGGTACCACAAAATTATAGTTAGCTGGCCAGGCATGGTGGCTCATGCCTGTAATCCCAGCACTTGGGGAGGCTGAAGCAGGTGGATCACCTGAGGTCAGGAGTTCGAGACCAGCCTGGTCAACACGGTGAAACCCTGTCTCTACTAAAAATACAAAAATTAGCTGGGTGTGGTGGCACGCACCTGTAATCCCAGCTACTTGGGAGGCTGAGGCAGGAGAATTGCTTGAACCCAGGAGGTGGAGGTTGCAGTGAGCTGAGCTTGCACCATTGCACTCCAGCCTGGGCAACAACAGCAAAACTCCATCTAAAAAAATATTATACTTAGGATTTTGAGGATGAGAACACAGAGTCACTGAGAATGGAAGAGAAGCAAAGAAAGATATTAGTTGCTCCATCTTCGTCCATGATGCGTTTCATGTCCATCCCTGAAACCTTGAGGCTTCTCATTCCCTATGGAGTGGAATCTAGGAAACTTCCAGTGGTAGAGAAAGGCTCTTTCCCACATATATTTCTCTCTATGAGGTGGGCCCATTAGGAAAGTTTCCCCACGTGGCAGGTTACAAACAGTCTTCGGACTAAGGGGCAGTTTAAGGAAGGATTTGGGGAACTCATGGAACCAAGGGCAGGAACCCAGCTGGGTGTTTGTCAGTCCTGGGGATGTGGCCAAGAATGAAGGTGCCTTCAGCCTATCCCAACTATGTGGGATTCAGTGACAGCACATGGTTCAGTCACTATTTCCAGGACTGCGAGGAAACACTGTTGACCGCCCCCTGCACGAAGGCCTCCTGGATGCCATCTGCTCGTTTGTCACTCCTCTTGGTGCTTGGTGGCCCCGTCCCCACAGCAACAGTGGCATGGCCTTTAGGAAGATGATGTCCCTGGAGCAGAGGGGCTGGCTGATGCGGCAGGAAAGGCAAGGCCGTGGAGGGGCTGCCACACACAGCCCTAAATGCACTATTCCTCAACAACAGGGGCGTGACTTCCTGTTCTTGAAATTCAACTAATAAATGTAATATTACTTCATTAGTTAAATTTAGGAATATGTATTACTTCATTAGTTAAATTTAGGAATATGTATTACTTCATTAATTAAATTTAGGAACATGATTTAATAACCATTTGTTTCACAGTTATCCTAAATTGTTCATATTGTCACTTTAGTGAGTAAAGTGCACCAGATCAAATCTGGTGATCAGTCCATGCTCTTACAGATGAATGCAATAAGCATAAAACTTTTGGAATAATCGTCAACATCTTCATTCATTTCAGTTATTCTCATTATTCCATTCTGATAAAATAATAATGTGAGGAAAGCCTATCTCAGAAAGAAAGATACCTTTATAAAAGCCCAAATATTTTCAAGGAGAAGAAACATGAAACACTCATGTAGAAAATTAAAGACTTTCTCCTTTTGATTTTACTTCAAGGAAATGTTCCTTTCAAAATGAAGGTGCGCTCCCAGGACCATGACACTGATGGGAGGTGGCCAGTGGCCCCGGCAGCCCAGCCAGCCTGAGTCAGAAGAGAGGCCCGGTGCCCGGCAGGAATGTCAGAAGGCAGCAGGGGCCGAATGCTTGCAGGAGGGGGGTGTGGTTGCCAGGTGCCAGCAGGGAGGGCTCCAGAGAGAGAGGGAAGGAGGGGAAGAGAGGCAGAGGGAAGGAAGGGAAGAGAGGCAGAGGGAAGGAGGGAGAGCAAGCACATGAGCTCTCCTTTGACGTCTGAGGCCCACTGCCATGTAAGCCATACATACCCCCGGGTCACCACTGTCCCAAAGTAAGGAGGAGATGCATCCACCTGGCAGTAGGGAACCTGTGACCAACAGGCTACAGAGAGATTCCCATGGAAACAGAGGAGCGGGTGGTGCTACTGGATGCTGGGAGGGTCCGTGCTTCAAGGGTGCTGATGAAAGGGCTGGCCCACTGCATTCCAACAGCCTTGTGCAGACACCATGGTGTCAGGTAAGACCACGGCCACTGCAGTGCCTAACACAGCCAAGAAGTGTGCAGATGCATCTGCACCAGAAACAAAGAGAACCCAATCCTTGTCCACGACAGCATGGTGTAATTGAAGGGAAATGTTTAGATTTCCCACACACCAACTAGTAAACATGGACAGGAAGTCTGTAGGGTACTGGGTACAGGGCTACATATCCTATTTATAACAAAAAGCAACTAATAAGAAAACAACAGAGTGCTTACGGGAGCCAGCTTTAGATCCTGCAGGATATCATCGAAATAATGGAACTCCGTGAGTTCCAGCTCCACCATCTCGTTCTTCAGCTCCAGGATGCGGCCCATCACCCCGTCCAGGACTTTCCTGATCAGTATTCGTTTCTGGGGATGGACGATCTGGTCGTAGACATTCTCCAGGTTTCTAAAGATCTGCACATACTTTATGTAGAAGGTGGCCAACGTTTGAAAGATGAAAACCTGATTTCTTTGTGGTTCAACCATCTTCTGAGGTTCTTTATCGAGTAAAGCACCGAGGGCTTCTTGGGTCTGATGCCACATCTTATTATACATTCTGGGGGAAGATAAGGAATTTAGATGACACAGTAAATAAAAATCACTTGGTAAAACATAAACATCGGGCTTTTGGTATTGCAAAATATAACACAGCATCAAGTGTGAGCTAAGAATATCGTTATGTAGTAGAAAGGCTTGTTAGACAATTTATATCCTGTTCTGATGTCCTTGTGATTTCTGAATATGTACCAACACTATGATCATCAAATAAATAGTTTTAAAAGCATTTTGTCTAAATGATATGAAGTTTTTCCTCACTTCGCCCATAACACCACTATTATTATACACATTTAAAAGAGGACAGAGTTGATATCCAGAATAGTTAACTGATTTGTCCACGTACACAGCTGGTGAAGTATCCATTGGAACAACCACTTTGGAAAGTAATGCAGCATTTTCTTACGAAGTTGAATGTGTGCATATCCTATGAATGAATAACTATACCCTAGAGAAACTTGTAAATATGCATCAAGAATGATCACTTGCATTTTTTAAATAATAGTAAAAACCTGGAGATAACACAAATGTCCACCAATAAGACAGTGGATAAATACATTGTAGTAAATTCACCAATGGACTATCACACAGCAGTGAAAAATGAATGAAGTACAGCAAAAGGCAACCACTAAGAATCTTAGAACCATAATGTACAGTGTAAGAAATGAGGTGTAGGCCGGGCGTGGTGGCTCACGCCTGTAATCCCAGCACTTTGGGAGGTCGAGGCGGGTGGATCATGAGGTCAGGAGATTGAGACCATACTGGCCACCCTGTCTCTACTAAAATACAAAAAAATATTAGCCAGGCGTAGTGGCGCCCGCCTGTAGTCCCAGTTACTTGGGAGGCTGAGGCAGGGGAATCACTTGAACCTGGGAGGTGGAGTTTGCAGTGAGCCGAAATCGTACTGCTGCACTCCAGCCTGGTGAAAGAGCGAGACTCTGTCTTAAGAAAAAAAAAAGAGAGAGAGAGAGAAGCGAGGTGAGGTGCAGACTGTGGCCTGGGAGGCTGAGCTCTATGGAATGCACCAGCTGGGCTCTCTGCCCTCATTCCAGTGAGTTGAGTTAGTGGATTGAACAGAGAGGAAGCCAGAGAGCAGACGAGTATGACCCTCTTGTCCACACCCTGGCGAGGCAACAAAGGCTGGGTGTGCCCTTCCACCAAAGCCTTGGGGTGGTGGTGGCTCTGTTGTGGCTGGCTGGCCCCAGAATACTGCCCCATCCCTTACCAGTTTCCCTAGACTATGTCCACCTCTTTGTTACTGGTCTCTTTATTAGGCCCTCATGAGTGTCCCCACTTTTCCTGCCAGGGCCAATACATTCACGGTAGAGATTCCCACCTTCCCTTACCAAATTTCAGGTGATTTTTTGATTCTGCTTTTATGTTCAAGAACCAGGACTGAAAAGTGAACTGGAAAGTCAGTGTGTCTGGGAAGGAGCTTCACTGTAGAAAGTGGGTGTGGAGAGCCCTGATGACTGATGAAGGAGAAACCCAAAAATGTCAGTATCTTTCTGTAAGGTCTTTCCCTATGCTAACGGGGATGGGTGGGGGGGGCAGCCCTAATCCCCTGAAGGAGAAGCAAGTCGATCAAGGGGGCTCACCTCTTCTTTACTGTCAGCCAAGCCACTCATTCCCACGCTTACCTGTGCCTGGCGTCCTGAGTCCAGGTTGGCTGCATGTGCCAACTTCTGCCTGGTTGGCTAGTGGCTTGGCCACCTGCTCTCTGGGGTGTACAAGTGACTGGCAGCCTAAATGTGGCCTATACAGATCTGCAAGCAGTCCTCCAATTTCAGCCCCATCCCAGAAGAACCATGCCCCCCATCTGTCTTCCCAGGGAAACAGCTGGCTTTTGATCACCCCAGCCCCATCTGCTGGCTTTCAGGTCCCACATTCTTTGCCCTTCCTCCATTCCCTTTCATCCATGCCTGCTCTCCCTTTCCCACATTTTCTTTTTTTCTTTTGAGACAGAGTCTCAATCTGTCACCCAGACCTGAGTGCAGTGGTACAATCTTGGCTCACTGCAACCTCTGCCTCCCGGGTTCAAGCAATTCTCCTGCCTCAGTCTCCTGAGTAGCTGGGACTACAGGCGTGTGCCACCACATCAGGCTAATTTTTGTATTTTTAGTAGAGATGGGGTTTTGCCACACTGGCCAGGCTGGTCTTGAACTCCTGACCTCAAGTGACCCACCTGCCCTGGCCTCCCAAAGTGTTGGGATTACAGACGTGAGCCACTGTGCCTGGCCTCCTGCACTTTCTTGGTATCTCTTGTCAAATGTTTTCTTTGTCCTTGTGAGTTCATAGCTTTAAAATCCTTTATTGCCATTTTGGAGGCAATTCAGGAGGAAGAGGAGATAAGTACCCATGGTTAGCCACCCTGTTTGACTGGGAATCTCTCTTCTACATTCCTAAGGTCATTATTAAGTATCCCCTCCAGGTACCCTCTGCCCCAGGCTCACCATCTGCCATTTCTCAAACATGCTCCATTCTTCCCTAAACACTAAGCATCATTTACTGAAGCACTGATTATATGTGCTTTTCCCACCTTTCTGGCCAAAAAGTAAAAGCATATCTTGATGTCTGCAAGATTTTGGGGTTCAGATGATGATGATGATGATGATGATAATGATGATGATGATAATGATGATGACAATGGCGATGGTAATAGCTTACATTTATATACTGTGAGTCACTGTCTTAAGTGGTTTCCATGTAATAACTCATGTAATCCTCACAACAACCCTATGAGGTAGGCATAATTATTAGCCCAGTTTACATATGAGAAAACTGAGGCAAAGAGAAGTTACTGCCCAAAGTCACACAGTTTGAATGCAGGATATACATGTAGGCAGTCTGGCTCCAGAGTTCACTCTCTAAACCACTTCATCGCTTCCCATTTGTCAGGGAGAAAGTAGATGAGGAAGGAGGGGTCCTGTGACACAGAGGTAGTTACATCACAAGCAAACAGACTGAGCACAAAAACCAAAACTCTTCCCCCCAACACCCCACTGAGTCAGGACACTGAATTCTGCCTTTAGAATCCCATCCCCAGCATGTTCGAATGCCAGATTTCTCAAAACTCAGCAATATTTAAAATACTGCTAGTGAAAGGGCACTCTTCCAGACCAGCTTATTATAAGAAAGAAGGTTATTATCAGAAAATTAGAATTCCACTTGGCACAGTGTATTAGTCCATTCTCTCACTGCTATACAGAAATACCTGAGACTGGGTAATTTATTTATTTAGAGATGGAGTTTCGCTCTTGTTGCCCAGGCTGGAGTGCAATGGCGTGATCTCAGCTCATTGCAACCTTCGCCTCCCAGGCTCAAGTGATTCTCCTGCCTCAGCCTCCCGAGTAGCTGGGCAGGCATGCACCACCACGCCCAGCTAATTTTGTATTTTTAGTAGAGACAGGGTTTCTCCATGTTGGTCAGGCTGGTCTTGAACTCCCGACCTCAGGTGATCTGCCCACCTCGGCCTCCCAAAGTGCTGGGATTACAGGCGTGAGCCACCATGCCCAGTGAGACTGGGTAATTTATAAAAAAAAGAGGTTTAATTGGCTCACAGTTCCATAGGCTGTCCAGGAAGCATGGCAGCATCTGTGTCTGGGGTGGACTCGGGGAGCTTTTACTCACGGTGGAGGCAAAGTGGGAGCAGGCATCTCACACGGCAGGAGCAGGAGCAAGAGGAAGGCGGGGAGGTGCCACACACTTTTAAACAAGCAGTTATCCTGATAACTCACTATCACGAGAATGGCACAAAAGGGGAAATCCACTCCCATGATCCAATCACCTCCCCCCAGACCCCGCCTCCAGCATTGGGGATGACAATTTGACAGGAGAGTTGGGTGGGGACACAAATCCAAACCATATCACACAGAACACACATTGACTCCTGGCAGAATTAGTGACTCATAAACAAGTACATTGACCAGGAACAACAACAACAAAAGCAAAACCTCATGCCAGTTCAAAGCTCCTGAGACCCTCTGACATTCTGCTTGCCTCACCTCAAACAGACAAGCAGGAGGGGCTGGAAGAAGCAAAGATGACAGATGATCAAGGAAATGGTTTGGCTGTGGACAATGATCAAGACCCACAGCTCAGCACGGTGTGAGTTTTCCAAGTCCAGACTTCCAGGACCCGAGAAGGGACAGTAAACCCAAGGCACTCACTGGCCTGAGTGAAGACACGGGCTGAACATACTAACGGGTGTGACAACTGTTGGCATAAAACATAGAGCAATGCTCAAGTTGCTTTGTGGACTTAATAGGGTTTGGGGCCCAAACCTGCCAGGACAACATTCAAGAGGAAAATTACAGGCTAATTTTGTTTAGAACTCAGATCTGAAATTCCACTTAAAAAACAGAGCACAGCTCCAGATCAAAAGAATTGTTGCTCTAACCCAGGAGGGGTGATTGCGGGAGTGCTTTTCAGTTCAGCACAGAGGAAAGCATAACTCCAGACAGCAGTGGACCAGTAAAAACCCCAGCTTGTTTCATAGATACCAAGAAGATGCTCAGTAAATTGTAACTTGCAACACAGGCCTGATTAAAAACGCCATCCCCACACACCAGGAAAAAAAGAATGACGACTTCTTCAAAGTGCCAAAAACCAGTGACCCAATGGACCTTCAGTGGAGAAACGCTAGAAATATGCCCTCAAAATTAGCAGTAAAAAAGGACAAGGGAGATACGTAAGTAATATAAACCATTTTTTAAAACACCATTGCTTACAAATGGCATGATTGCAAAATCCAAGGAAATCAGTAACAAAAATACATCAACTAGTATGGCAAAGGACGGGCGTGGTGGCTCACGGCTGTAATGCCAGCACTGGGTGGCTGAAGTGGGTGGATCACTTGAGGTCAGGAGTTCTAGACCAGCCTGGCCAACATGATAAAAACCCATCTCTACTAAAAATACAAAAAGTAGCCGGGCATGGTGGCAGTCGCCTATAATCCCAGCTACTTGGGAGGCTGAGACAGGAGAATTGCTTGAACCGGGAGGCAGAGGTTGCAGTGAGCCAAGATCTCACCACTGCACTCAAGCCAAAAAAAAAAAAAAATTACAGCAAAATTGCAATACTTTAATGCAGAGAAAAAAATGAAAGAAGAAACCCATTCACAGCACCAATAAAGAACATTAAATATTTAAGAATTCACATGGTGGGAGCCACATGAAATCTAGCTAAAGGAAATTCTAAAATGCTGTGTACAGATCAGCACAAGCAGAAGGCACTATCTGCTCCTGTCCAAAGAGGCAAACCCTGTCTCTACCAAAAACACAAAAATTAGCCGGGTATGGTGGCGTGCACTTGTAATCCCAGCTACTCGGGACGCTGAGACAGGAGCGGGTATGGTGGCGTGCACCTGTAATCCCAGCTACTCGGGACGCTGAGACAGGAGACTCACTTGAACCCGGGAGGCGGAGGTGCAGTGAGCCAAGACTGCACCACTGCACTCCAGCCTGGGCAAGAGTGCGAGACTCCATCTCAAAATAAGAAAAGAAAGGCTATAAAGACAGAAGACTCCTGAGACATACATACAGATTTAATATGGCCAAGAATTCAGTAACAATAGACTAAGGACTATAAATAAGTCTAGTAATAATTTTTAAATATGGGAGCAGAACAGGCAGTAAAAGTTAAAAGGCATCTTATACTTCCAACATTGGCCACACCAACAAGCATTAAGTTTGTACAATACCCTAAAGAGGCTGCCTCCGTGAAGTTCAGGTGGGGTGACCTGAACTCCACAAAGATGCAAAGTCAACAATAGCAAGAGATCTTGGGTTGAAGAGGCTCCTGCTTCCACCAGGGGAAACCACGGCCGACCTGATGGGGCAGAGCACAGTCAGACTTTCTGGATGTCTGGACCTGCTGTGGGCTCCCACCCAGGGGAGCCCAGTCGCTCAGGGTCAGAGCCCTCACTGGCTTCAGTCAGGTCAGAGAAGCAGGACTTTTCCAGGGCCTCACAGAGCTGACCCATAACTGGAATTTTTGACCAAAGACAGTCCTGGTAGCTTCAGCCTTCTGGGTCCTGCAATTTCTTTCTTCCCCATCTGCAGTCTGTCTGGGGATCCCTGTCTGGAGAGACCAGGCAAAGATTCCTGGCTGACAGGAAAATGTTTGACAGCTTTGAAAGCACACGGATCCCTGCCTCATTACCTGTTTTCCTCAGTGCTGAGACATGGCGTCATCTCTTTCCACCAGACCCTCTTCCCTGGAAACTGCTTCTGGCTTCCTGCTCCCCAGCTGTCCCGATGCCTCTCCATGGGACCACACCCCCTCACGTGTCGGACCGCCAGGGACCTGGACACCATGCCTCGGCCACACCATCCTGGGGAGCCCCCACTTTGCGCTCAGTCCATCTGGCCTTGCACCCCACCTCCTCGCCCTGCAGCTTCAGCCTCCTTCTGCCTGAGCCCAGTCATGAAGGTCAAATGAGACAAGAGAGGCAGCAAGATGATTTTTCATAAGAGCATTGGTGAGATAATTCACACAGCATAGAATTCACTCTTTTCAAGTGTACAATTCAGTGGTTTTTAGCATAGAGTTGTGCAACCACTACCATTATCTAACTCCAGAACATTTTCATCACTGGGAAAGAAACTCACACCCGTGAAGCAGTCACTCCCCATTCCCCATTCCTCCCCGCCTTTGGCAACCACTAACCTAATTTCCAGCTCTATTTGCCTATTCTGTACATTTCACAGAAGTGGAATCACACAAGAGGGGGCTTCAGTGCTGAGCTCCTTTCCCTCGGTGCGGTGTCCTCAAAGTTCATCCACACTGTCACCTACTTCGTACTTCATTTCTTCTCATTGCCAAGTTTCCTTTGTACGGATACACTATATTCTGTTTATCCATTTGTCAACCCATGGACACCTGAGTCGTCTCCACCTTTTTTGCTGCTCTGAATAACGCTGCTAGAAGCATTCCTGCATGAGTTTCTGCGTGGACATATGTCTTTATTTTCCCCGGATATGGCAAGGTGGTTTTCAAAGGTAAAAGCGCTCTACATTTAAAATAGAAACCAGTGTCCTGAGCAGCTCATCCCTGGAGGTCACTCAACCTCTTTGTGCTTACGCCTCCTCCACTGGCAAACCTGGATGATGAGACCAACTCTGGACACCTCCAGGGACTACTGTGGGATGGTGATATGGTGTGGCCGTGTCCCCACCCAAATCTCATCTTAAATTGTAGTTCCCATAATCCCCACGTGTTGTAAGAGGGACCCAGTGGGAGGTAATTGAATTACGGGGACAGCTACCTCCATGCTGTTCTCATGATAGTGAGTTCTCACAAGATCTGATGGTTTTATCAGGTGCTTTTCCCCCCGCTTTGCTCTGCACTTCTCTTTGCTGCTGCCATGTGAAGGGCGTGTTTGACTTCACCTTCCATCATGACTGTAAGTTTCCTAAGGACTTCGCAGTCCTGCAGAACTGCTAGTCAATTAAACCTCTTTCCTCTGTTCCAGTGTGAGAACAGACTAATACAGGTGGAATAACAGGTGTGAAAGTGTTCCGGGAATTTTAAATGCACCTTGCAAACAGAAGGTAGCATTTTATCCATAAGACTACTTAACAGTTTTTAAAAGTATATGATTGGTTTCAGAGTTGAGCATATGACTTAGAGATATGACAGACTTTGGAGTCAGGAGGATTATGGATGGAGAAGACTGAATGTAACAGTTAAAAAGACCAGACTGTTAATTCTACAGCTTGGCAGTTTTCCTATAACGGAGTGGGTTGGGGAGGGAAACACTTGCATATTCAGACATACTATGCACGTCCACGGGAAATCAAAATATTGCAAAATGGGAATTCTTCCGCGTAATTTTGCACATGATAAAACCTTCTGAATCTTCCAATCTTAACTAGTTTGCTATCTTCTTCCCTGAATACTCCCCCTGTCTTCTTGCTCTATGGAAGGCCTGGCTCTGCTCGGAAGCCCTCTCAGTAGAGGCTCCTGTTCCCCCCCAGAGCCCTCTGTCTCTGGCTGTGGGGTTGGGTCAAGGGAACCCCTTCTTTTCACTGCACCTCCAGATATCTGCATTCCCTCCTCCCAACACTCCCTGGCTTTGAATCCCACTTCATCTGATGCTGTCACCACTGCCCCTCAGTCACCATCATCTTCCATCTACCATGATCATTCCAGGCCACCTCCAGGGCACCTACCTACTGAATAGCATCTTGACGCTGCCTTCCCACCTGTTCCATTGCTAAGTGCTGAGTTCCCCTACCTAAGGCCAGTACCCCCTGGATCCCATGTCCTCTCACTACCAACGATGTCACCCACTTCTCCCTCCTCTTCATATATCATTCTGGGCCATTCCCTTCCACACACAAACATTCTATCGTTTTCTGTCTTGGAGCCATGTGCTCTGCCTCTAGCTGCCAACACATTTCCTTTCCTTTGCAGCAAAACTCCTTTAAAGAGTTAGCTATGTTCACCGTCTACAGTTTCTCTCCCTCCTATATTCACTTGAGTAAGTCTTTCTATCCCATCACACCACTGAATCAGCTCCTGTCAAGGTCACTGCTGAACTCCACACTGCCAAATCAACAGTCAGTTCTCAGTTCTACCCCAACTTGTCTCAGGAGCACTTGACGGAGGAGAAAGAAGTTACTTCTCCTGGAAACACTATTACTTCTTTCATTTGCTTCTTCCTCACGGATCATGTCTTTGATCCCTTTGCTGGGTCTCCTCTTCTCCCTGCCTTACTGTGGATGATCCCAGGCTGGGATAATAATAAACCTCTTCTTTATTAATATTCATTCTATGTCTCACAAAGACCATCACAGGCTGACAGCGAGCAAGTTTATATTTCAGACGTGGGTCTTGCTCCTGAACCCAAGATCTGAATATTTTAACTGGCTATTTCATCTCCATGTCATGTCCAATGGGCACTTCCAACTCAATAGGTCTTAAACAGAACTCTTGATCTTCCCCACTCCCAAACCCTAGCAAGCCTTTAACCTCTCCGCTCTTACTTCCTTGCCTAGAAAAATAGGGAGTGTAATAGCAACAGTGCAGGCTGGAGCTACAGTGCCTGCCTTGGCACTGTTTACTTGCTGTGTGAGCTACTTCACCTCTTCATACCCAAGTTCCCTCATTTGTAAAATGGAAATAACAGTATCAACAGCCCATACATTACAGGGTTGCTGTGAAGCAGTTAGAACAGTGTCCACAGGGTCAGCCCTGTACTACCTGTTTGAAATTATTCTTATGAAGACCAAATGAGGTACCTTTGTGCAAGTGCTGTGTAAACGACACAGTGCTAGGCACACACTCCTTTCAGTATCACTGCCACTCGAGGTGGTGAAAAGCAAATGACAATAACGCTTTCCCAAGATCTTTCTAGACTTAAATTTCAGGACCTAGGTGTTTTCACAAAGCAACGTATTTACTACTGTGAAAGATTAACAAAAAAACCCCCAGACAAAATGGCTTATCAGCAATAGCCCCTAAGGGCTTGGCGGGTATAGGGAAGACGGGAGCTCATCCCCATGGGGTGGTGGGATGCGTGGGGGAGGGGGAGATCTACGCGTATGATCTTCCTTGCTCACAAGAAGCAGATACTCTATCCCGAGGCATATATGAATTTCCTAAAAGGAAAAAAAGTGGGAGAGAGGAGGGAAGTTGAGAGGCGAGGGGAGGAGAAAAGAAAAGAAAAAAGAAAATAAGAGAAGCAGAAAGCAAGCCACCTTCTGGCTTGGGGAAGCCCACCCCATAGCTGTGGCTGGGAGCCCATCACTTACGTGTTCGACATTGCTGGCTACTTTCCCTCTTTTCCTCGCCCTCCGGGAAGCTCTTCCGTTGCTCTCTGAAGGACGGTGGCAGCAGGGGTCAGGGCACTACCAGGAGCTACAGAGGACTGGGAGAGGGTCTTCTGGGGGGAGAAACCAGGACTGCGATAATCTCTCGCTTCGGGCAGGAAAAGGTGAGGCCGGGTTTGCGTCGCAGGCACGGAGCGCGCAGGCGCAGAGAGGGTGCTTCGCTCCTTCCCGTCGGGACCCAGAGACTCGCGAACCTCACTTCGGCCACTCAGGTGGGCGCGACGCGGCCCTAGCAACGGGAACGCCGCGCCTGCGCATTGCCTTCCGCCTGTCCCCTGCGCCCTCCGCGCCTGCGCCACCGCCTCCTGTTGCTGCAGGAACCGCGAGGGAGGCCTGGGTGGGCGCAGCGGCGGTAGCCTGTCGGAGTTCCAACCCTCCGTCGCGGGGCCGGGCAGCCTGGCGAGCCTGCTCCGGGCCCCAGTCCCTGGCCCGTGGTCCTCCAGGCCGTCTTCCCGCTTTCCTGCTGGCCCCATTTTCATCCACCGTCAGCTCTGCGGCCTTGGGCAAGGCCCTTAATGATGGTGGTCTTCAGTTTTTCCATCTGTAAAGTGGATATAACAGTCGTTCGTTCAGAACTTTACTGGGCACCTATTCTGGGCCAAGTGCAGACTTAGATTCTGGGGACTCAAGACTTACGCAGACGCCCCCTTCGGAGACTTAATGAGTATGAACCAAGGCGCGGGTGCGTTGTCAATGTAAAATGCAGTGTGGATGTTATCAACAGTTATCCGTAAGTTGGTATTGAGTGTTGGCTTTCATTGCTCTTCTTTCTTCGCCTTTAGTAACGGTTGAGGTTTATTTGCACATTTTAGGCTCTGCAGTTCCTATTGGAACACCAGGTTTAATGCTGTCAAAGGCGTGGAGCGGACATCCAGGTAAAAAATGATAATCAGGATCAAAAACCTCTCCCCCACCATTATTAATGAAATGCACGAAAGCGTAGTAAAAGCCAGCCCTCTGCACCCCCTTAAAATAATGGAGCAAATTATTTCTCAGACGAGAAATTAAGTACAACCTGTACCGTAAACTTTAAAAGCTCTTTGAAATAGCTGCGTGCAGTGGAGAATGGTGTCCAGCCTCATCTCCACTCTCCCAAAGCCCTTCGGGGGAAGAGACCAAGTAGACACAACACCAAGAATCTCATTAATGCTTTTTGATACAAAGAAGACACAAACTGAAAAGAAGGGAGATGAAAGGGTGAGCAGAACGAGCAAACGCCTGGGGAAATCCTACCAGATAAAACCATCCTGAGTGGAGGTTAATCCCTGCCACCCCCAGGACCTGAGCAAGGACAGGAGAAATCGCCAGGGTTTGCCATTTTCTAGGTTCCTACATTGAATTGAGGCAAAGATTCAAAGTCAGAGGGCATTTTGTCACAGGAATAGGGCACACTCGTGACAAGAGTGGGAGGATGGTGGCAAAGGAGCTTATCAAAATCTCACAAGAGAGCAGAGCCCGGAAGTTGTGTGGATTCAGGGGAGCGGCCCTTATCCTCAGTGTGTACTCAGGCTCCAGAAAAGCAGAGAGAAGTGCAGTATCTCAGCTCTGGAACTCAGATACAGTAAAAAGACAGTCAAAGAGGATTCGCCCACATTATGTTTGAACAAATAGAACATTTTCAAAGAGCAACACGTGTTAAGTAGGAATAAGATAGAAAGAAGCAGCATATCCACTATCTAAAACCAAGACTTTCATAAAAGTAGAAGAAAGGATTATAACATAGGCCAGGCAAGTGAAAGAAAGAAAGTATGGAGAAAATGTAACCAAATAAATAAAAGCAGAAAAATCTTGGTTTTGTTTGTTTAGTTTAGTTTTTTTTTTTTTTTGAGACGGAGTCTCCTTCTGTTACCCAGGCTGGAGTGCAGTGTGTGATCTCAGCTCACGGCAACCTCTACCTCCCGGGTTCAATCTATTCTCCTGCCTCAGCCTCCCGAGTAGCTGGGATTACGGGTGCCCGTCGCCACGCCTAGCTAATTTTTGTATTTTTAGTACAGACGGTTTCCCCATGTTGGCCAGGCTGGTCTCGAACTCCTGACCTCAGGAGATCTGCCCGCCTCGGCCTCCCAAAGTTCTGGGATTACAGATGTGAGCCACCGCGCCCTGCCAAAGCAGGAAAATCTTTACACGTGTTCCATGTTATAGAATAAGCTAATAAGAACATTAAGGTAATACAATAAGAACTGGGAGAAAATATAAAACAACAGAAAGAAAAAGGAAAGAAGATTACACAGCTAAGGAAACCAAAAGAAAAACAGAAGTAGTCCAATACAGAAAATAGGTTAGAAAAACCAAGAAATAGACCAGGCACAATTCAGCTGAATTACTGACTTAGAGAGAAAACCTGACTCACTTAACAGTAAATGTAGAGAGGAAAGAGTGAGAGACACTTGAGCAATTTACAAAAAGGGTTAGTTGATATTCCTGAAAGAAAGACCTTCAACATTAGACTATTTTCAGAGATACAAGAAATGTTTTTGAAATAAAAGAATTAAATCTGTAGATCAGAAATTCTCACTGTGTTCCAGGGAAAACTAATATACAACACCCAGCATCAGGAGATGTCCTGGATACATTATTGAACTTCAAAGAGAAATGGCAGGAGAAATCTGGCTAGCCTCAGATCTCAATGTCAGATGAAAACGAAGCAATATTTACAAAGTTCTTGGGAAAAAGTGTGACCCAAGCATATTTCTACTCATTCAAGTTAATAGTCCCAATATGAAAGCCCTCAGGAGATACAGCACTCATGTACAGATTGATGTGTTAACAAATGCAAATAACAGAAACCCAGTGAGCGCTGGCTTAAACAATAAGATTTTAAATCTCCCTTAACACCAAGAATAGAGGTGATGGCTCATGATCTCAGTGGCTCAGTGACATCATCAAGGATCAGTCTTCAATGATCTTTCCATCTTTTGGAGCTGTTACAGTAACCATACGAAATGACTTTCTTTGTGGTCATAAAATGCCTGTCGCAGCTCTAGGTCTTATATCCTCACACTGTGACATCCCAAGATAGAAAAAGAACCAGCAGGGAAATATGATACACATTGCCCTTTTAGAGTAATGAGGATTTACCTGCATTAAGAGGTAGAGAGGTAGATGAAAGAATCCAATCAGAACTCTGTCAGCACAGAAGAAGGCAGGATTGGCTGTATGTAGGCACCATTCAATATGAGCCACCCATGAACTCTTCTAGCAAATAAATTACTTGATGATGAAATACAAGCAAAAGATACAAATTAGGTGAAAAGGGTTAGCATAATACTCAATATGAGAAGACAGTGGAACAAGGTCCCTCAATTCTGCAAGAGAACAAATACAGTTTCTCTGTGATTATACCCTATGAGCTTTGCCAATTGCTGCACTTGTTGACCTCTTGTTCTCTGCCAGAAAGTATTGAGGACGTGACATAAATCATTTATTAAATCTCATTAACTTTGTGAGACAGGTAATATTTTCATCACCCCCCCACCACCTTTTTTTTTTTTTTTTTTTTTTTTGAGATGGAGTTTTGCTCTTGTTGCCCAGGCTGGAGTGCAGTGGTGCAATCTTAGCTCACTGCAACCTCCACTTCCCGGGTTCAAGTGATTCTCCTGCCTCAGCCTCCTGAGTAGCTGGGATTACAGGTACCCACCACCACACACAGCTAAAAAAAATGGGTTTTCTGTGAGACAAATGTTACTAAAAACTGGTTCTCATAACAGCCCATCCTTTAGGAAAAATCATTGCTACCTAGGTACATGGATGCAGTAGAAAAGGTTACTTTATCCTCAGTGTTTAATAATTCATACAGCCTCAGATCCAGACTGCCAGGTCTCCGGGGAAATCAGTCTTCTCAGCCTTCTTGGTACATGTGACATTTGGGCAAATATTTATTGATGCTTGTTCTGTGAAAAACACAATACTCAACACCATGCAATAGAAAAAAGTTGGCTCTGATAGGAAGAATTCTGCTTGCAGGAGTGGAGGAGAGGAGAGGGGATCATTCAGGAGAACACAGGCTTCATCATCACATGTGCATTTTCTTGTGGGATAATAGGCTGGGAAGGGCTGTTCCAGGTTGGTCGTCAGATCTGCTTCCTTCAGGTGCGTCCGGTCCCCAGTACCCTGTCACCTCCTGAGCATCCCTTCTCTGCCAACACACTTGCAGTGAGAGGGACGCCTGACGCTCTAGGAAGCCCATTCTGGTTTCGGAAAACTCTCACCATTGCTCATTGGTTTTACATTGACGCTCCAGGGAGAAACAGAACAATCCAATCCCTTTTTTTTTTTTTTTTTTTTTGAGATGGAGTCTCGCTCTTGTTGCCCAGGCTGGAGTGCAATGGTGCAATCTTGGCTCACCACGACCTCCGCCTGCTGAGTTCAAGCGATTCTCCTGCCTCAGCCTCCCGAGTAGACAGGATTGCAGGCATATGCCACCACGCCTGGCTAATTTTTTGGTATTTTTAGTAGAGATGGGGTTTCTTCATGTTTGTCAGGCTGGTCTCAACTCCCAACCTCAGGTGATCCACCCGCCTTGGCCTCCCAAAGTGCTGGGATTACAGGCATGAGCCACCGTGTCTGGCCTCCAATCCCTCTTTTTTGGGAGCAGTCTTTGAAAAGTTTAAGACCATGTCCACCTGTCCACCTGCACACCCCACCCCTCATCAAAGTCCTCTTGGTTACAGGGTAAGTGCCCTCAGCTTCTTCTGCATTACAAGATTTTTAAGTTCTCCTTCTCTCTGTAATGCTGTTAACACAACTTAGCATCCTTCAGCATAAACCAATGAAACAAAAGCTTCTAGTGGGAGGTGGTAGGCATTTCATCAAGTAGCAAAAGGGGCCTTTCCTTGAGTCTCCACACCTTAGATCCATTGTAGGGTGGCCACGCCACACTGTTGACTCATGACGCCCATAGTCCGCTAACCCCACAAATCTGCCTACAGTGTCTACTGTTGAATGTCTCCTCTGTTTTTCAGTGTGTTCACCATCCTATCCAGTTCCATGTCACCCCTCAAATGATCCATGCCATTGATAAACATGTTCTCTATGACAAAGCTGGGAACCCCATAGCACAGCACCAGAAATGAGCTCAAGTTAGCATCAAACCACAAGTTCTAAACCTGCCAGCCATGCTATCATCATGGCTTGTATTTCTCCTTGCCCTCAACAATTCCATGTGGTAAGGATTGTCAAATGCACAGTAATATGCAGCTATATCCTATCTAAAGCATTGCCTTATGTACTATGTTAGTAACTATAGAAATTTACAAGTAGGCTGATCTGGCATGCTTTGTTTTTGGAAATCCAAGATGATAATACTTGTTACCTTTGCTTCCTTTTCTAAAAACTCACAAATCATTTTAATGGTCTGAGTATTTCCTGTGATCACATGAAGTTCACTGGGCCAGAACCTGACCTATTTAAGTGAATGAGTCATCAGTCACTCAGAACCGCACAATTCTCTCTTGTAGTTTTTTTCATTATGCCATGACAATTCAGTCAAACCAGGGAACTTGTTTCTTTACTAGGCCTGAACCAGGGTTAGTGTCCCAAAGCAACTCATCTGTCTACACCTCGGCCTAAGACAACACAGGCTGCAACAGGAAGCAGGGCCTTTTCCTGCCACACGGTGGCAGGCCAGCCACTAACCAGTCAAAGTGAGGACCACGCAATGCTTCCTGCTCCCACCTTCTCACCGAAGGACCCAGCCTCCTTCCTAACCTCCTTCGCTAACACCCCTCCCATTTCCCTCAGTAACGGTAAGACTAAAGCATGACAAGATAGGAGTACACTGTACCAAAAGACGAGGCTATAAATAGCAAGCACAGCAGACTGAGACCTTGCCCAGGAAGGCTCCTGGCAGCTTGGGGGACAGCACTGGCCATGGAACTGACCATTAACATCCACCAAGGAGAAGCTCCTTCCTTGAAGGACCAGAGCAGGTCCTGGCATTCCAGGGAGGACCAGAGCTCTGCTCCACCCACCCTGGTCTCTCTGTCCTACTCAATCCCATTCCAGGGTCCCATCCTGCCAAGCCTGAGTGATAATAAGCTTCTTTTCTCTTCTTACATGAGAACCCTAAGCTTACTTGTTTAGTAACCACTCTCTGTACCTTGCTAGGCATCTGAGGGCCAAATCATTATTCTGATTAACTTTTCCAATAATTTCCTCTAAATTGGTCACTATTTCTTCCACAGTTACTATGTTTTTGTCCTGAACAATTGATGTTTTATTTTATGTCAAATGTACATGTCTTTATTCAGCCTCATAATCAGACTGCCAGGTATCTGGGAAAATGTTTTATTCTCATTGTTCTCAATATGTATGAATTCAGTTAGGCAAATATTATGGACACTCATTCTATGCCAAGCACAATACTCAATGTGGTGTAATAGAAAAAGAAACCTTTGCTAGGAATTCAGCCTTCAGGGAGTAGAGTAGAAGAGATAAAGGTAGGAGGTGATGAAATGTCACAGTGCAAAGTCTTTTGGGAGTTTAGAAGAGAGGGGCTACTTTGCCCTTCGGAAAGTGGAAGGTGTTATGCTGGTGGGATTGGAGCTAGCTACATAAAAGGTGAGTGGGGCTTTGACCTGAGGAAATGGGAGACTGTGCCAGGTGAAGGAAACAACATGGCAAAGGCAGAGCAGCAGGAAAAGTACAGGGATATGTTCGTTTGAGAGCCGGTATTTGTCTTTGACCTGGGAATAGGCTTGTCATGATGGACTCAGGTCAGATATTACATGGACTTTATAGCAGGCCGAGAAGTTTAGACTGAATTGTACGGCGACCCTCAAACTATGGAGGTTTATGTGAGCAAGATAATTGACAGGGTCATGAGGCAGGGGACCAATTCAAAGACAAGAAGTAGAGATGAGTAGATAAACAAAATGTGGTGTATACGTAAATAGAACAACAGTCAGCTGTAGAAAAGGATGAAGTTCTGACACATGCTGTAGCGTGGATGAACCCTGAAAGCATTATGCTAAGTGAAATGAAACCAAACACAAAGGAACACACTTTGTATGATTCCACTTCGTATGCAATGTCTAGAACAGGCAAATTTGTAAAGACAGAAAGTGGATTAGAGGTTAACAGGCTGGTGGAAGGAGGGAGTGGAGAGTTATTTCTTCATGTGTACAGAGTTTTCGTTTGGGGTAATGAAAAATTTTGAAATATAGTGGTGATGGTTGTACAACAACGTTGTGGATGTAGTTAATGCCACTGAATTACACACTTACAATAGCTAAAATGGCACATTGTATGTTTGAGAGAGAGAAGCATGACAAGACAGGAATACACTCTACCAAAAGATCAGGCTGTAAAAACTAAGCACAACAGACTGAGGACCTTGCCTGAGGCTCCTGGCAGCTTGAGGGGTGGCAATGGCTATGAACTGACCATTAACATTGACCAAGGAGAAGCTAACTGATGCCTAGACTGTTTTGAACGAGAAACGAAGAATAGAGGAGAAGGTATAAAATATTGAGAAAGCACAATTCATAGGATTGTAGTGTGACTCAGAGAGGGAGAATTCTGAGCTGAGCTGAGGCTTCAGTGGCAGGTGGCTCAAAGGAGCAGAGCTGTAGGTCAGGCTGGGGAAGGAATGGAGGCTGAAGAATGGAGGAGCTAGAGCGACTAAGTACAGAGGCGCCTACTGAAGCTTGGTGAAGGAGACAGGAAGGTAGCTCAAAAGTGATAACAAGCATATGGGAAGATGTTTCAGATTAGGGAGGCAGAAACTAATTTTTAGGATAAATGGGAAGAAAGAATTTGAAGATGTATTCCTCTGCCAAGTGCATGTCATTTTTAAAACCCTGGTCTAGAAGCACTCTTCTGGGATATCATGTGCACTGGCATCTCTTTATACTCACCACCCTTCTTTCTTTCCAAGAAATCCCAATACTCTGTGTTCTCACGCCACATATAGACCCTTCCCTGAGAGTTTTGGTGGTGTGATTCAGCCTTTAAAGAATCAGCTGGAGTAACTGGCAGAGTGCTGTTTTGGTAAGTCTGGAAAAGGTTTCTGTAACACCCCAGAGAAGGCCAGGAAGGCATCACGCCTCTCTTTATTGGCCAGAGCACAGTGGGGATCACCCAGTGTCACGTTGTGTCCCTTCCTTCCCAATTACAGGTTTCCTAAAACTCTCGCAATGTGTGGATCATGCTTATGAGTCTGTAGAGCCCAGGATGCTGCTTGTTTTCATTTAATACTTTACTTAGTTTATTGATGCTCAAAAATAGGTTACAGTTTAGTTAGGCATATTATAAGCTGGTTGTTCATAAGAAAACAAAAACTGGGCATTTGATTACTGTAAAATTGTAGTCAGTTGGAGCAACTGGTCCTGATTGTTCCATTTTCTTCCTTCCTTCCTTCCTTCTTTCCTTCCTTCCTTCCTTCCTCTTTCTTTCTCTCTCCTTCCTTCCTTCCTTCTTTCTTTATTTTCCTTTCTTTCTTTTCTTTCTTTCTTTCTCTCTCTCCTTCCTTCCTTTCTTCTTTCTCTTTCTTTCTCTTTTCTTTTCTTTCTGTTTCCCTTTTGTCTCCCAGGCTGGAGTGCAACGGCAGCGTCTCAGCTCACTGCAACCTCTGCCTCCTGGGTTCAATCGATTCTCCTGCCTCAGCCTCCTGAGTAGCTGGGATTACAGGCACCTGCCACCATGCCTGGCTAATGTTTGTATTTTTAGTAGACACAGGGTTTCACCATATTGGCTAGTCTGGTCTCAAACTACTGACCTCAGGTGATCCATCACCTCGGCCTCTCAAAGTGCTGGGATTACAGGCGTGAGCCACTGCGCCCGGCTGATTCTTCTATTTTCTAACAGTGTGACTTGAATAAAGTCCAGTAACATTTCTGAACCCAAATCTCTCTCTCTACAAAGTGATACCCACTGTGGCACTCAAAGCATTGTGATGGAGCTCCTTGAATGGTTTTTAAGTTGCCTTTTGCTAGAAAACTGGTGTGACCTTGTGTACTTAGTAGCCAGGTGATCATTTGACTCGCAGGTTTTATATTCCAGAGATTTTGTTCACGAAGTGTTTTTCTGAAAACTCAGTGTTTGTAGCATTGTTGGAAATTTTCCTCATGTCCTCACTGAATTTGTATTGAAGGAATTGAGTCTTTGAAAGGTGGATTTACCTCCCTGTTTAATAAGTGATAAGCCTGTCGTTTGAGTTGTCCCTTAGTGTGAGTCCTGGAGTTTGAGAACAGCGACTGCTGTGATCCTACCGTGATTTGATGGGCACTTCTAGGCACAGTGAAAGGGAAGTGGAAGTTTCTGGTTGACTTTGATTCAGTTCCAACACGTTCCTCAGGTAGGCCTGCCGAACTGCAGAGAGTGAAGTCAGCGGAGATGAAAGTGAAAAGGTGTAAAGTTCACATTGAGTTTGAAGGCCTTCTCCTCTAAACTTAGATGTAAGAAACATTTTCTATGCTTCTAAGTATAAAATGTCATTCTACATAAGAGGTGTATTTTAAAATGTCAGATATTAAACTGTCTGCGGTAACATTCCACTTTTCATGTCTAATGTTATGTCTGTATGAAAAGAAATGGATGAAATGCTAAGCTTGTTCAATTTGAATACATACCTGGAACTAAATCAAATGTGTTTCATTAATTCATAATCATTAAAAGTAAGCATTGGTAGACCCTTGACCTAATACTTCGAGATCTAACATTCACAGTTTTGACTTATTCTGAGCCACCCCTAAGGTCCATGGCATGTTATAATTTAATGGGGACAGGCCTACTTCCCTCAGAGGATTGCTATAAGGATTAAATAAACAATGTATGTAAAGCACTTGGCACAAATTTAAACCAGCATGCTGTTATGTGGCCAGTAGTCCTGTAAGCTATTGGGGGAGTCTGGAGGGCTGCTCAAAATCAGCATCTCAGTTAACTGTATTCCTCAGTTTAGGCTTCACAGAAATCCCAGGTGGCAAAGACCCGCTCCACACAGATTGTTCCATTGAGGGCCCATAACATGCACATTGCGTTCAGAACAATAATAACTACAAACTCCTGCAACAGCTGACACCAACATTCCAAACAGCAAACAGTTTGATTGTGAATCTTGGCTTCTGTCCAGTCTATTACCATAACATGTCAAAGCATAGTTTGCACTGGAAATTTGTCTGAGTTGATAGATTTTGTTGAGAATATGCTAGTAAACTAATTTAAAGGGATATGAGCAATGTGTATGTTACCTTCTGAATAGAGTTCCAAAGAGAATAGATCTCACAAACACCAAAGCCGTTTTACGTCAAATAAACATCACTTCCACTGGGAAATGAGTGTAAATGTGTGTGTGTGTGTGTTTCTTATGAGCTGCCGCTATTATCTATTAATAAAACTGCCCAGTGTGAGAAAAAAGAAAAAGGAACTAGCTGGAGGCAGGATGTTGGGTTTTTTTTTTATTATTATTATCCTGTTTTTTTTCACAAACACTGAGGCAGCTTTTGTAACCCAGATGCAGAGAAGGTCACTTTTCAATTGTTTTAACACCTGCTGTCTATTAAAATGAACATGGTTTCCACAAGCCATTGATAAATTCAGTCTGAAACCTACCTCAAGTGGCGGTTTCCTTTATTTTGATAAAACTTTTGAATAAATAATATGTCTGTCCAATTTCTGGTGTGTGTGCGCGCGTGTGTGTGTGTGTGTGTTTGCTATTTGACTCTCATATCCCGCCTCTTACTATTTTATTTTCACAGTGCTTATAACAAAACAATAGTTTTTGGTACCGAGAGTAGAAAGCTAATTACAAATAACAGCTGTGTTGTTCATAAAACAAAAGTGAAGCTAGGGCACAGTGGTGCACTCCTGTAACCCCAGATACTCAGGAGGCTGAGGCGAGAAGTTAGCTCGAGCCCAGGAGTTTGAGGCTGCAGTGAGCTATAACAGTGCCACTACCTGAGTGACAGAGTGAGACCCCATCTCTTAAAAATGTGACACACTTAGTCATTAATGAGACATACTTAAAGTCTTGAATTGGCAATGGCTCTGACTATATCAGCAAGATGTAATTTAAGAGCAGAGAAAATGTCTACTTAATCTACTGATTCATCCTAGAATACCACCAGACTTAATAGAAATATAATCTTGGTTTAAAAAATATCAAGCAGGAGGCTGGTAAGAATTCTTGTAGGCTTGTTTCTTCCTCCATCTGTCTGCCAAATGTCTGTCTCCTTGTCCTCTGCTCACTCTTTTTTTGAGGTGGAGTCTCATTCTGTCACCCAGGCTTGAGTGCAGTGGCACGACCTCGGCTTACTGCAACCTCCACCTCCCAGGTTGAAGCCATTCTTATGCCTCAGCCTCCTGACTAGCTGGGATTACAGGCACCCACCACCATGCCCTGCTAATTTTTGTATTTTTACTAGAGACAGGGTTTCGCCATGCTGGCTAGTCAGGTCTCGAACTCCTGACCTCAAGTGATCCATCCTCCTCGGCCTCCCAAAGTGCTGAGAGTATAGGCGTGAGCCACCGTGCCCTGCCCTGCTCACTCTTTCTACTGAGAAGTGCAGCACTTCCTTGGATGAGGCATTGCTCTGTCCCAGGGTAGGAGGAGCAGCAGCCCTCACTGCAGGCAGAATGCTGCTAACCCTTGCCTGTCAGCTTCCCCCAAGGCGTCACATTGGTCTAGACCCGGTGCAGTCTGTTGCTGCTATGGAGGTTTACATATTAAAGCCATCCTGGGCATGTGTCTGCCTAGTGTATTCTCAGGGAGTTGTTTACTTTCACTTTTCATGCTATGAAAATGGTTTCAGACTTTGTAGATGTCCTGGGACATGAAATGCAGGTAAAAATATTAAATAGCTACAACTTTAAAAAGACTTTTTATAAAAGTATGAGTGCAGAAAATGGGCAACTCTTTAGCGTACAGCTCAATGCATTTTCACAATTCGAGAACACCCGTGTACGAAATACCCAGATTGAGACTCGTGAGAATAGCAGAATCCCAGAGGCTCCCAGAGGACGCCTTCCAAACCCATTCTGTCCCTCCTTCCCAAAGGCAAATGCTGCCTAACACCAAAGGTTAATTTTTCCATTGTAAAGAAAGACTTCATATATAAGCTTTATCAGAATGGAATTATATAGTGTACAGTTGACCCTTGAACAATGCAGGGGTTAAGACGGCACCAACCCTCGAGGCAGTCAGAAATCTGAATGCAACTTTTGACTCTGCAAAAATGTAACTGCTACCAGCCTACGATTAACCCGAAGCTTTACTGATAACATAAACTGTCCACTAGCTCATATTTTGATTGTTGAACGTATTGTATAATGTATTCTTACAATAAAGTAAGCTGGAGAAAAAGAAAATAGTCTTACTTAAGAAAATCATGAGGAGAACATGTACTGACTATTCATTAAATGGAAGGGAATCCTCATCAAAGTCTTCATCCTCATCGTCTTCATGTTGAGTAGGCTGAGGAGAAGGAGGAAGAGGAGGAGATGGTCTTACTGTCTCAGAGGAGTACCGGTGGAAGAAAATCTACATATAAGTGGACCCATGCAGTTAAAACCCATGTTGTTCAAGGGCCCACTTTATTCTTTTGAATCTAGCACCTTTCAACATACTTATGATTGATCGTGAGGTTTATTCATGTTCTTGCATGTAGATGTAGTTTGTTTTCATTGCTGTGTAGTATTCCACATATGAACAGATCACAGCTTATTTATCCATTCCACTATTGAAGGACAGTTGGGTTGCATACAGGCTTAGGTTATTGGGATTAATGCTGCTGAGATCATTCACATACATATCTTTCAGTGCACACACATACTCCTTGCTGGACTATGGGGTATACACGTATTCAGCCTCAGAAGACACTGACAAAAATGTTTTCCAACATTGTCGTACCAATGTTTTCTTCAATTTTACCGATAAGAGTTCTGGTTGCTTCCAAGGCCTCCTAACCCTTTGTATTTTCTATCTTTTTCTTTATTTTTACAGTTGTAGTATCATTCTCTCATAGGGCAGCAGTCCCCAACCTTTGTGGTACCAGGGACTGGTTTCATGGAAAACAATGTTTCCATGGACCGTGGGGTGGGAGGATGGTTGTGGGATGAAACTGTGCCATCTCAGATCATCAGGCATTAGATTCTCATAAGGAGAACACAACCTGGCTCCTTCTCACGTGCAGTTCACAGTAGGATTCGCGCTTCTGTGAGAATCTAATGCCGCTGCTGATGTGACAGAAGGCGGGGCTCGGGTGGTAATGCGAGCCATGGGGAGCGGCTTTGCTTTCTCACCTGCCACTCACCTCCTGCTTCATGGCCCAGTTACTAATAGGTCACGGACCGGTACTGGGGGGTGGGCGTCCCGACATAGGGGCTTTAATTTGCGTTTCTCTGGTAAGAATGGTACTGAGAATCTTTCTGTATACCTCTTTGACCATCTGGATATTTTGTGAAGTGCCTGTGGATATCTTTTGACCCACTTTTATTGAATTTCCTTTATCTTTTTCTTATGTTTGGTAGAAGATATTTATATATTCTGGCACAAGTCTATGTTGAATGCTTTTATTGAAAAGATCTCCTCCCACCCTGTGGTTTTCCTTTTGTCCTTTTAAATGGTGTCTTCTAATGAACGGATTTTCCTAATTTTACTGAAATCTAATACATCAACATTTTCTTTAAGATTAGTGCTTATTTGATGTCCTGTTTAAGAAATTTTTTACCTACTTCAAGGGGAAAAAACATTATTCTATGTTATGTTCTAAAAGCTTCATTGTTTTATCTTTCACATTCAGATATATAATCTATTGAGAATTAATTTTTCTGTGAAAAATGTGTGTGTGAAGTAGATGGATTAAATTTCCCTCTTTTCTATATGAAAATTCAAATCAACCAGCACTATTTATAAAAAGACCATCTTGGACCACCTGTAGTCCCATCTACTCGGGAGGCTGAGGCAGGAGGACTGCTTGAGCCTAGGAGGTTGTGGCTGCAGTGAGCTGTGATTGCACTACTGCACTCCAGCCTGGGCAACAGAGCGTGACCCTGTTTCTGAAAGAAAAGAGAGAGAAACAGAGAAAGAGAGAGAGATGGAGGGAGGAGGGAGAGAATGAGAGAGACAGAGAAAGAAAGAAAGAGAGAGAGAGAGAAAGAAAGAGAGGGATGGAGGAGGGAGAGAGGGAGAGAGTGAGAGAGACCGAGAGAGAGAGAGAAAGAAAGAGAGAAAGGAAGGAAGGGAGGAAGGAAGGAAGAAAGGAAGGGAGGGAGGGAGGGAGGGAGGAAGGAAGGAAGGAAGGAAGGAAGGAAGGAAGGAAGGAAGGAAGGAAGGAAGGAAGGCCGGCCATCCTTTCCCCACTGCTCTGCAGTGATACCTTTGTCACTAGTGCAGTGTCCATATGCTGCTGGATTTTGTTGAATGCTTTTCTGCATCTTTGCAAGGATCATATGATTCTCTCTATTCTGTTAATGGAGTGAAGTACATTGATTTTTGTATGCACATCTGGGTAAGCTGCATTTGATGGGTTATACTTATTATCCACTGCTCAATTTCGTATGCTAAGATATTGTTGAAGATTTTTGCATCTACATTTATAGTTTGTAATTTTCTTTCTTTTAATGTCTTTGTCAAGTTTTGTTATCAGGGTTATCTGGACCTCATAAAATAAATTAGTAAATGCTCCTTTTCCTGTATTTTTTGAGAGTTTCTGTTATATTGTTATTTTCTTCCTTAAATGTTTGATAGAAACATTGGGCTTGAAAATTTTTTTTTTTTGTGGGAAGCTTTTGGCTAAGAATTCAATGTCTTTAATAGATACAGCACTATTCAAATTTTCCATTTCTTTCTAGTTTTGATAAGTTGTGTCTTTCAAGTAATTTTATTATTTCATATAAGTTGTGGGGTTTACCTTATGAAGTTATTCATAATATTCCACATTATTCTTTTAGTATCTATAGGATCTATAGTGATATTCCCTTTGTCATTCCTGATATTGGTAATTTATATTTTCTCTTTTTTCATTGATTGATCTTGCTAGGGGTTTGTAATTTTTATCAATGTTTTCAAAGGGGCAATCTTTGTTTTGATTAGTTTTCTTTGTTGTTTATCTCCTACATTAGTTATCTATTGCTGTGTAACACTTTGTATCCCCAAACCCACTGACTTAAAACAACACACATTTATTAGCTCGGAGTTTCTGTGGGGCAGGAATCCAAGCACAGCTTAGTGGGGTGCCTCTGCCTTGAATTCTCCTCATGAGGCTGCAGTCAGGGAGACAGCAGGTGCTGTGGTGTCATCTGAAGGCTCAGCTGGGGAAACGTCTACTTCCAAGCTTACCTGAGTGGCTGTTGGCAGAATTAAATTCCTCGTGAGCTATTGGACTGAGGAATCCAGTTCTTCATTGGCTTTCCTTAGTTCTTTTCTGCACAGGCCTCTCCAGCTCACAGAATGGTAGCTGAACTCCATCTGAGTGGGCAGACAAGAGAGAGCATGAGAGGAGGAACAGGAGGAGGGCCAGGGTCTTTCTTTAACCTCCTCCCAGAAGCCACAGCTCATCCCTGTTACTTTTCTCTTCTCTCTGATTCTGCACTGCCTCAGGTCTGAAAATGCCTGAAAAACAGGCAATTCACAAATTTGATCCAGTTCTATCATTGTTTATGATGGGAGGGCTGATCCAGTACCACTTAATTCATCAGGGCTGGAAAGAATTATTATTTTAATAAGTAATTGCTTTTAGCTTTTAGGCTCCACAGGACTTGTTGTTTCTCTGCCAAAAATTATTTCTTTACACTTTCTGCTTCAGACTATTTTTTAAACGTCTGTTCTTTCTTTGTCTTCGCTACATCTAGATTTAATGACATAGACAATAATTGTAGCATAAAGTTAATAAGAATGGCAGCACCTCCATTTGTAGTACTGATGGCTTTCCTGTGACTGTAACTGATTGAATTTAAAAATCATTTCAGAAAAGCCATGGATCATAAGATACTATGCTATGAAATCGTTACAATCGTCTAGAATTTAAATGAATGGTATGTAGTCAAATTGTAATTTCATTTAACTTTTTAATGTTCTATATACTTATTATCGTTGTTGTTTGTGAATACACCTTCCAGTTACCTACTTCAAATCTAGAAGTGACCTGAACTGTGAGTTCGGTTTTAGTCCTCTTATATAGAAAGATTTGACATTGGAGCATCCAAACTTCCAACCTTTGGCTCCTCTTGGAGAATGCCACCTCCTGGGCATGGGGCCCTCGTCCACATTCCTCTGAAAAAGCACTAGGATGAACAAGAGTCAATGAAAGGTGCCCAGAGACCTGGAGATGCAAGGAAGAGGACAAGTGAGTGGGTTGGCCAGGTGAGGCCTGGGCTGCTGGCACGTTTGTTGGTATCCCCACATTGCTAAGACAAATCAGGAGACTCTGTTTCCCCTGCTTATGGTTGACGGAATGTCTTCAGACTCTGAAAGAGGTTCTGGTGTCCTCCCAGTCTGATCCCAGCATGAAGGTCTTGACCCTGTGCTCACCCACTGGCCATTCTGCTGATCTGGGACAATCATGTGCCAAATCAAACCTTTCGGTTTATTTGTTAAAAATGCAGGGATCTCTGGTAAGAATAAATCTCTGTTTTCAACAGAACCAGAAGTGAGAGCGAGATTACTTTTATTTCTGCTTCTTTCAAGGTCTTGGATGAGTTAAAAAAAAGAGCTGAACTAGGATTAACGAGGCTCACTTTTGCTCTTTTCTGTGATATGGAAGTTCTATCATTATTAAACAATGTAACGGATACAGAATTCAGACAGAGACACACGGAGAAAATAAATAGCCAGATGTGGGGGGTGAGGGGGGAAGGCAAAAAAAAGGAGAAATAGATAAACCATATAGAAGATGTGCTCTGTATTCATTTTTCATTGTTTTGTAACTGATTACCACAAACTTACTGACTTAAAACAGCACCCATTTAGTATCTCAGTTTCTGTTGTCCAGAAGTCAGAGCATGACTTAGCTGGGTTCCCTGCCTGAAGTTTTCAAGGCTGAACTAGAGTGTTGACCAGGCTATGTCCCCTCCTGGAGCTCTGGGTCCTCTTACAAGCTATTCTGGCTGTTGGTAGGACTCAATTCCCTGAAATTGTGGCACTCCTGGAAGCTGCCCTCAGGTCCCAGGCACATGGTCCTCTCCCAGAATGGCAGCTCATTCCTCCAAAGCCAGCTGGAGAACCTCTTTCCAGTCCCCTGCAATGAAGTCTCAGCAAGGGAGTGAGTGTTTCATGCCAATCACAGTCCTGCCCGCATTCGAGGGGAGAGGGCTTAAAGGCATATCTAACAGGGGTGGGAATCTGGGTGACCATCTTAGAATTCTGCCTGACACATGCCGTTAAATCAGGTGGTTTAAAATAAACACTTTGGCTAATGAAGAAAACAATAGATATATTTGGAAGTGATGTCTCCTGCTGGCCAGTCTCTATCGAATGGAGATGTTCTGTGAAACCTCTCTCCCACGTGGGGTTGTTGCAAGGCTGGTTAGGTCTGCCTGTGAAAAGCCTCTGCAGAATGGACCCTGCTCTGCAAGTGTAAGGGAATTAGAATGTGTGTGTGTGTACATCTGTGCATTTGTGTGTGTGGGTTCATGCGCATGGATGTGTATGTGCGTGTGTGTGTGCGCATGCATGTGCATGCATATGTGTGAAGCAAAGTATACCACATCAGCTGCCTCCCTCTTGGCTCTCCCCATCCAGAGTGAGCCCACCCCTTGCCAGCTCCTCGTGGACCTTTGCTGTCTCTAGGTGCTTAACACCTCCCACCTGCTCATGTACTGTTGTCCCCTTTTATCTGTGGTTTCACTTTCTGTGATTTCAATTACCCATGGCCAATCATGGTCAGAAAATATTAAGTGGAAAATTCCAGAAATGAACAATTTATGTCTTAAATTGCATGCTGCTCTGAGTAGCGTGATGAAATCTTGTGCCGACCCACCCGTGGCATATCATCCAGCGTGTCCGCAGTGTAGATGCCACCCACCCATTAGTTATCCACATCATCTGCTCCTGACATCCAACCATTCACATGGTCACGGCTGGATGATCCAGGGGCACCCAAAGCAGATGGTCCTCCTGTTGCATCGTCAGAAGTAGTAGCTGAATGCTATGTCACAATGCCTAGTCATTGCCTCACTTCATCTCATCACGTGGGCATTTTATCAAGACAGACCATCACAAGAAGCAGAAGGGTGAGTACAGCACAATAAGACAATTCGAGAGCGAGACAAAGAAAGAGAAACCACATTCACATAACTTGTATCATAGTATATTGTTATAATTGTTCTATTGTATTAGTAGTTATTGTTGTTAGTCTCTTACTGTGCCTAATTTATAAACATTATCATAGGTATGTATGTACAGGAGAAAACACAGCATATATAAGGTTCAATACTATTTGAGGCTTCAGGCATCCACTGGGGTCTTGGAACATATCCCTTGAGGATAAAGGGGGACTACCGTATTTCTTTTGGACTTCGTATCAATTCATCACCACTTTACAAACTTTCCAACTGTAGAGTTTGCACCTTGATCATTTTTTGCATTCCCTTTTGTGTCATGAATAAAGGAAGCAAATCCACTCTAGACTTGACCTCTTGTAAGGCTGAGCACAGTCATGGCGCAGTAGGGAGGGGCTGCTGCTGTCCTGAGGTCCTGGTAAGCGGATTTCACCTGATTCATTCACTGAGCATCTCTTGAGTGCCTGCAGTCAGCCCAGGGAAACATCATCTAAATGGCGCTACTCTCCAGGGCCTCTCCTGTTTTAGAGATGTTCTTGTTTCATAATGGCACAAGACACTACTTTGAACCACTTTCCTTTATTATAAAACATAAAAAGTGCTAAACACACGCATGCTTTAAACATTGGCAGTAGTGACCAGTAGCCTTCAGGGCGACTTGCAGTAGACCCTGGTGGCCAGCTTCACAAATGCAGGCAAACCCAGCTTGCAGGTGGTGCATCAGTCTCTTGACAGAATAGAGGGGTGTAGGGTAAAGGTACCATCAGCAAATCAAGGCTGCTTACATGGGCTCACTGAGAGCTGGCAAGAGGGCTATTGCTCATGGTGTAAAATAAATACTAGTGGTGGGGCAACATAAATCTTCTGGCTGAAGGAATTATTAGTGGCACATTGACCTGGTGTGAACTTGTAACGAGTTAAGAGGTATTATTGATAGCTTTTCTCATTCTCCAGGCTCAGAGAGGGTTACCTTTTACTGAAATGTAAACACACCAGACATGCTTTCAATAACAATTGTCAACCATGTCCCAGCTTAGACTCAAAATTCCCCCTTGGTTAGCTTTTTTGACGCTGTACTTAAGACTAAACTTGTAACATGAATTCTAGCAACGTCGAGGACTTGGAATCTTAAGCTGTTTATCAGATGAGGGCTGTTCCTTATCTTCTCGGTGAAAGATTAACCAAAACATGCACCAGAACCACCGCGTGTTTTCCTTCCCAATATGGGAGCCTTTTTCCTAGAGAAGAAAAATTTAGTTCCGTTTCCTCTTCCAGAGCTCAGACCTTTCACTAAACCACACATTACTGCCTAGCGGCCTACGTGAGCTCTCTCTGGGGCTGAGAACAGCAAGCTCCTCTCCTGCACAGCAACTCCTTCCGTTACTTCATTCCTGTGCGGCCTTCAAAGACCAGACGAGTCGCACATTTGCCACGGCCCTTCTCTCCCACCAGCCCTGTCTATGGCCAGCTCTCCCTCATCTAAACTCCTGCAGGATTGTTTGCTTTTTTAGGTTGTAAATGGCAGGAAGAAACTGACTCAAATTCGCTTAGAAAAAAGAGATGTTTAGTGGCTTGCAAACCTGAGACACTGAGCGTTAACACTGCCTCCATGCAAAGCCGAACCTGGGGCCTCCTCTCTTTTTCCCATATACTAGAATCTCATTCTTTGGGACCAGATTCACTGTCCCGGGCTGGCGATGTAGACAGGATACTTCTCTAGCTTATCTCAAGTCAGCCATGTATTTGCCAATATCAGATCATTTAAACAGTTACATGGCTTATATCACTTTCATCTGGCTGTTTCCCTCCCTCCCCTTTTTCTTTCTTTCTTGTGTATAAATAAACAGATCTTGCCTCACATGCAATTAGAAGGTCTGAGTACTAGGACATCTTTTCTGTTTTTCTGGACCCTTGGAAGTGAGCTGATGATTTATGTTATCAACGACTGAAAGCCGTACTAATTGATGGACAATTGATACTTTTTCTTTTACTACTTACGGCAAATGAAAACGTTTGACTTTATAGTTATTGCTGCATTTCTCTTTTGAAAAAGTAAAACCATTCTTGTTACTAAAGTGAAAAATGTATCTTTATCAAACAAATTTCATTTGAGTGGCAAAGGACAAAGGATTGGTTCTGTGTTTCCTTTGAGTCCTAAAAACCCAAGGGAGCATCAGCCCTTTGCTGTCCCCCACCGTGATGTAGGGCCACCTTCCTGTGGCATCTCCACCTCGGAGCCTACTCTGCTCTTGACCTGCCCTCCTCTCTAAGAAGAGAGGGTGAGAACAAAGAGAAGGCAGAGAAAGTAGAAAAAAGCAAGATGGCAGGCTCAAATCCCACGACATCAATAATTACACTAAATGTGAATCGCCTAGGTGCTCTGGCCAGAGAGGAAGGCTTGAAACGCCCTGGAATGCCTTGTGTCTCCACTTGGTGAGGTCTGATGAGGGAATCTGGGACCATGCTTACAACCTACTGTTTTGAGTTGTGTTTTCTCCAGAAAGAAAAGTCCTGAATGACTTCAGACATAATCATTGTCTACGTTGCCTTTCTGACCCCACCAGTGGGGCCCTTTAGAAGAAATGACCTGGACCTTTATGGGCCTGGGTTTCAGTCCTGACTCTGCTACCAAGCAATGGAGTCAGCTCTGGCTGGGCCTTATCTCCATGCTTCGCAGCCCCACGTAACTCCAGAGTCCTCATCCAGAAAACAGCTGTGATGGTGTTTTTCCTGCAAACCATGCAGGGGTTGTTCTGGGAACAAAATAATATCAAATGACTCTATGTAGCTGTATTAGTCCATTTTCACACTGCTGTAAAGAACTGCCTGAGACTGGTAATTTATAAAGGAAAGAGGTTTAATTGACTCACAGTTCTGTATGGCTGGGGAGGCATCAGGAAACTTACAGTCATGGCGGAAGGTGAAGGAGAAGCAGGCACCTTCTTCACAAGGCAGCAAGAGAGAGAGAGCACAGGGGAAACTGCCACTTTTAAACCATCAGATCTCATGAGAACTCACTATCATAACGGCATGGGGGGAAACTGCCCCCGTGATCCATTTACCTCCCACCAGGTCCCTCCCTCAACACTTGGGGATTACAATTCGAGATGGGATTTGGGTGGGGAAATAGCCAAACCATATCAGTAGCATTTTCTTGTTTATAAAACACCTTTCATATCTATATCTATATCTGTATCTATATCTGTCTCTCCTTCAGACTTTATAGTAGTGAGGCAAGCTTTATTATTATTGTATAAATATGAAAACAAAGTCATGTAACTTTCTCAAGGTCACACAGCTAGTGTAGCAGAGCCAGGACTCACCTCAAGACTTTTACAGTCTAGAACCTCTCAGAACAAGAAAGAATTTGAGAGAGTTTTGCAAAGTGCGTTACCACTGGAATCACTTGGCAAAAGGAAAAGAAATCCATGCAACTAACTTACACAAAAAGAGGATTTGTTAAGAAGACTCAAGGACATATCCAGAATCCAAGATCAGCTAGACCTCATAAGGGCCACGGTTCCAGAAACACTGCCAGAAACAGAAAGAGCCAGCCTCCCCAGCGACCTCACTCTCTCTGTGGGTCTGCTGGTCCTGTCCTGCTTCCCAGCTCAGTGCTGTCCCATCCTTCTCTCTCTGCTTTTTGTCAGATTTCAAATGCCAAACCCTGGACCTCTCAATCCATTGCTTTTCATAGGTAGTAAACACATGCTAGGTAAAACACCATATGTGTTCTAATATATTGTTCACTGAGGAAATACACAAGGCTCTATGAAGGCGAAATAGTCACATGTCAAGTTTAAACTACTAATCATTTCTAAACAAGGTGAAATAATTATTTTATATGCTGTTTCATACCAAATTTCATATATACATTGCCATCTATTATTTCCCAAAACTTTTTAGCTTTCATTTTTTGTAATAGAATCTTCTCAGCATAGGACTTCTATTATATAGAATAATTACTGATCGTCAACACGGACTATTAAACCCACAAGTTAAACATGGGTAGATCATTATTTCTTTTTCCATAAGAGAAAATATAATTATCAAATAAAAACTGGGCTATAAATCAATAATGAACTTTTCTAGAAAGCTCCAGAATGCTCATCTAAGAAGATAGTAGAGCAGACAGCAGTACCAGGAGGTCTGTCTCCAAGATTTTTCTGTTGCGCGTACAAAGACATTTAAGCTCATTCAAAAAATGATGAATTTGATTTGCTTCAGGACTTCATAGGATGCTCTTCTGTAGTGCACAGCATAGAGATGGATCCATAGATGGCTCTCAGGATCTAAAGTCAGGCAGGCCTGGCACTCATAGCTTAACTAGGAAAAGGTTACATTAGAATGCCCAGAGAAGATACTCATATTACATCAAGAGCCACACAGATTGATACGAAACACATCAAGTAGTTAGCATGTGAATAGGCAGATGATGAGTAAACATCTTCACAAGAATTAGTACAAATAAGTGAGAAAATGTTAACTCCCAGGAGCAATCAGAGGACATAATTACCCTCTACTGCTCACCCCAAGGGAAATGATTTAGAATGTTATGACCTCTACTTACTTCTGGGAATTTCTCCCATGAGAGAAAACATTTATCTGCACAAATTTATTTTCAGTAAAGAAGTGGCATTCAATATTAGGAGAACAGTCAAAAAAATTGTAGTGTCAGCCTTAATACAGCCATGATATGTTAATTTTGAAGATTACTGGCAACATGAATATATTTATATCAGATTTTCAAGCAACAGTAAAACAATCAGAAAGTCAGAGCTGAACAGGTTCTGAGACATGGTAACAACGTCTCCAAATCTTCCATGTATGTAAGTGAGAGAATAGCCTGTGTAAAATTGGGTTTGCCTTTCCCTAGTTCTCTACACAGGTTCTGAATATGACATGGATCTGGGCATACCAACTGAAAGGGACAATGGGACGTTTTAGAGGAGGGACACAACTGTCAGAAAATCCAGGGAGAGCTGTGGTGGGTGTGGAATTACCTGACATTTGTATTCACCTGTGTATTCCCCACCAGTATACAAACTTTTTTAAAACAATAGAACCATGAAAAAAAAAGGTCTCATTGCACAATTTGGTGCTCCCTTCATCTGTGGGAGCAGGTGTCTGCGCCACAGCTCTGGTGGCCTAGGGAAGCATTCTCAATAGATGAGCCAGCTGCCTCCCAGGCTAAGATCCTGGAGTCACCCTGTCAGCATGCTCAGACCCCATGTGGCTTCTTATGGCGCTGCCTCACTATCATGTCTTCCTTCTTTGGAGTTGAAAGGCTCTTCTTCCCACCTCCCCACTTTCCTAAACCCTCCAAAGTTATGTCCATGTAACAGTAATGAATGGGATCCAAGGAGCTTAAGTACTACATATGAAAGGCTAGGAAACCTCAAGGTAAATACTGCCTTGATCCCCTGGAAAATGGTCCTCTCTTTCACCGTCACTCACAGGCCAGGTGCCCAAAGTCATTGCATCTGAGGTAAGCAGATACCTGCAGCTGTGCGTTAGATACAGCTTCACAAAGGTAGACCCTGGGGTGAGGCCAGCCCTGTGAAGAGGGTCACACAGCAGGTGAGAGTGCCCGTGTATTTGGCCTGCTGGTCCACAAGGCAACCTCTGATTTCCTTTTGGGCATTAGTCCATGGTCCCTCCTTATTGGCAGTGCATGGGAGTGGTGCCTGAACTGGGCCGCTGTATTTTATCACTTCTCTCTTGGTTGTTGAAGAACTGTGGGCCCTGAGTCCAATCCAGTAAATGTCCTCATTACACTGTCTCAGATTGGGTTCCTGAAGTAGACTCTAAGGCAAGAAATTGAGTGCAAGTAGAGTATTTGGGAGACAATCCCAGAAAGTGCTTTTATGGGGGTGGGGAAAATGTGACAGGAAAGAAAAAAAATCAACAAAGGGTGCAGGTTCAGGCAGGTTTCCACTGTGGCTTCTGGGGCTCCTTCCCACTGAAGAGCGATGATGAGAGAGCCAGAGTTATACCAACCAAAGAGCAAGGCAGCTGAAGTCTTTAACTTCTATCTCCACCAGCGCTGGCTGTGGCTGCTCCCTGTGGCACTACCTCTGACAAAAGCTCTCTGGTGGGAGTGGCAGGTGTCTGTCACAGCACACCAATGGGTGACTAGCAGGTGCCCCTGTGTTTGGGTGGCTTATTGAGCACCTGGGTAAGGCTGGAAGAAGAGGGTGTGGAAAACACTACAAGAGATTGGCAGAGGGCATGAATAGGCAAGTCATAAAAGAAATGCAAATTAAATTTTAAAAAATTGTTTTAGATGTATTTTTTGGATCTTTAAATTGCAAGGACTGGAAATAATGATAACACCCAGGAGTCAGTGAGGAATCTGGAGACCCACTCAGTTATATGTTGTGGTCAGATTATAAACTGGAATAAAGTTTGAAAGGCATTTTGACAATACATACTTGGGAATGATTCTCATTAACAAAAGTAATATGGGCATATCTCTTCCTGTCAACCTTAAATAGTCTGATACAGCTTAGAGAAGATATTCAGAACCGGTGTGCTCTGTATATATGGCGGTAGAGTCATTACAAATAATCAGGGACTGATAATTATCCCCTACTTAATAGTTCTCCCATGCCCGCCATCAACTCTTGCTAACTTTTCTTTCTTATAACTTCATTACCTGAAATTGTGTCATATATATTTCTGGTCTGTTTAATGCCTACTTCCTTTTGGTAATGTAAGTTCTGTGATGGTACAGACTGGTCTTAATTGTGATCACCTAGATTTGTACCTAGATAGTACTCAATACTTATCTGGTAAGCAAATGCAAGGTTGCATAAATGGATGGATAAATGGATGAGTGGATGGATGAGTGGGTGGATGGATGAGTGAGTGGGTGGATGAGTGGATGCATGGATAGATGAGTGGATAGATGGATGAGCACATCTTTGCTGATTGTTCTTTAAAGGTGAAGAGGAGATGGTGGGTAGGTTGAGGTCTGGTTTTGCCTAAGTGAAGTGAAGCCGTTGATAGGTTTGGGGCATGAACACCACTTACTCCATCTAGTGCCAGTCTTACCTGAGGACGACTTGACTAGGAACCCATATGACACTTTATACATCTATTAACCGATCAGACAATTCCTTTTGTGTGACCCCTACACTCATCCACAAAAATGTCCCATTTCTTTTAGAAGAAATATCATTGTCCTCAGTCAGCTGCTTCTGCTGAGACCCCTCCTTCCAAAGGCTCTTTCCGTCTGGAGAATTTGCAGGTTGTAATGCATCTCATCCCACTCGTGGAAGAGCAGAGACAGCCCAGTTGGGCGAGCACTTGCTGTGGAGATACACAGCCCTACAGGAAGCAGCTGCCTTGTGCCTGTCCTGCTGGGCTTCATGGCATCACATGCTTCTGCCAACTGGAATCTTCTGGTGTGTGGTCCATGGGGATCAGATTTAAAGGCACCGAATTCTGAACGGTCGTACAGTGACCTTGTGACAAAGTAGTTTATTACATGACAATGGCACAGTGATGGTTACCTTCCCTAAAATATCACGGAAAATTTCCCCTTTATGTAGTATATTTGCTAAAAATTGTATAAAAATAGCCTAGTTTATAAAAGTAGCACTAACCAAGTATACCTTAAAGTTTACATTTCTTGGACCAAGGATGTCTGGGTTCAATCTGCCTCACCATCCTGGCCAGGCCTCTTTTTGATGGGTTTTGTGTGGGAACAGCAGGAGGACCACAGTAGGGAGCAAGTGGGGAGATGTAGCTCACAGTCGTCCGCTGCTGCCCTCAGTTCCTCCAGCTCTGACTCTCCTGGCTCTGCAACTTCTATGACTGACGTGTCAGCAATCGCTGGCCTTGCTCTGCTCTCTGGTGTTTGGGGCCTTTGCATTGCTACCCATCAGACCCTGGTGTTCATAAGTGTTTGGTTTTATCCTGCTCAGTCCCACTGTCATACAAGACTCAGCCTTGGGATCTCAGGGAAACACGTGGGTCTCCTGCATGAAAAGCATGGGGTCCCTTCCCTTCATGTCTCCAGCCCTGAGAACGAGTTGCCTGGTGGGAAGGAAATTCTTGGCAAATGTGTTTGGGTGGAATTACTATAAGGACTGGGTCTTTAAAGGCAACACCTCCAAAGAGTTCTACCTTTTCATGTGGATGATTTGCTTCGTTTTCCTGGGAGTCAACTTGCCTGAGAACATTGTTGTTGAGTCCTTGCCAACTCAACAAGTTAGGCAACATCTTGGAACTGTTTTTAATGAGAGATCTCTGTTCTAATTCTCCTGGATTTCTCTTCAACTGATTTCGATGGAGAGGAGGAAAAGAGGTCTGTTCTTGAACTTGAGTCTTGGTCTTACCACTACTGGGACTTGAATGGTAAGAGGAAAATGTTGGACAGACAGATGTAAGGATTTGATGGTGAAGAAAAGGCTTTTTCACAATCTGTGTTTCTGTGACCTTCCTGAGGCTCTCTTTCATCCTTCATGGCCTGGCATAGGATTCTCCTGTGTACTACTGAAATGTAGTATGGGGCTACAGCTAGAATTTAGAGTTTTCCCAGCTCGGAAAGTGGGCAACGACATGGGCAGCCTCTTGGGATGCAGCTGGGGTCCTAACTAAAAAGAAGCCAGGCTGGGCTCTCACAGGGGACAGTTGGGGTTGAGAAGTTCCATCCCCATGGCCTCCTTCCTTGGGACCCACTAAGGCTTGTTGAGAAACGGCAAGCAATTTCCCATCATTATTATTTGGGGAAATTTCATCCATTTGAGTGGAGGTTTTGTCCGTTTCTGGTTACTCTGAATTCCATAGGATTCCAGGCCCTTCCGGCTCTGAAGAGGAAACTTTCTAGCAAATGTGGATGCTTGTTTCCAGTCCTGTAGATCCATATTCACATATTTTCTCACTCACTGAAGGGGTCAGGAAGAGAGTTGAAACCTCAGCAGGAAATTGGGTTGGGGGTCTAGGATGGAGCAGATTTGAAGCAATGCAGTGTTTTTGGAACCAGGCCAGGGAATGCCGTGGTAATTACTCTTCGTATTTCTAATGTTTCACAGGCTGAGCTTGGTGGTGTGCTTGATGCAAACATGGCAGATATGAGCCTGGTGTTGTACCCGTGGGCCAGGATGAGGCAGGCATGGGTGTGTGTGAGGCTCTGGGTGTAGAATCAACCAAAAGTGGAGACTTGCTAAAAGACTCTGTCTCCAGTAAATTAACTACCTGTGGGCCTGACTCCAGTCAAGATTGGCACCAGACTACCTTGGCTGAAGTGTCAGGGCCTCACATCAAGGTCATGCATGGAGGGAGGAATCCCAGGGAAGCTGGGGAAGGCCACTGGCTTCTCCCCTTGGGTGGAAAGGTGGAAGCCCTGGGGTGGGGGTTTAGGAGCAGTGCTCCTGTCCCCACAGAGTTGGCTTGGCCATGATGGAGGAAAGCCCGGGTCTCAATCTGGAGCCTTCTAGAAGAAGGGGAGGGCTGATGTCAGGCAATCAATCATGAAACCTTGATGTTGGGATCCAGTCCTTTTGGAGGGGAGTCCTTTTTTTTAAACTTTTATTTTAAGTTCAGGGGTACATGTGCAGGTTTGTTACATCGGTACACTTGTGTCATGGGGGTTTGTGGTACAGATCATTTAATCACCTAGGTATTAAGCCTAGTACGTATTAGTTATTTTTCCTGATCCTCTCTCTCCTCCCATTCTCTACCTCACCATAGGCCCCAGTGGGGTAGGGGACCTTCTAAGTCCTGAGTAACAGCAGCTTTTATAAACACAGGTTTTGCTTGGTGTCCCATAGGCTCCCCTAGCTGGGCCGGCAGAAGGACGTGGGCGCAGATGGCGGGGAGGGCAGTGGGAGGAAAGGGAGACAGAAAAGAGCAAGGGCTCTTGCTGGAGCCTGGGTTCCTCCCAGGTATTAGGCCTAGCATGATGGGGTTTGTTTGGGGAGCTCATCTCAGGGAACAGGAGCAGGGCTGGAGAGAGTGAAGTGGGGAGGAGGGCAAGGTCTTCCACAGTGCCTCCTCAGGCTGGCACCACTGTGGACTGCAGGATCCCATTCATGGGGCACTGAGGAGTTGGGGGGACCTGCCTCTCAGAGCGGTCTGCCTGAGAACAGAAGGAGGAGCCGTCATCCAGTACATGCCTTCCCCCCCGTCCAGGGCCGCCACACACAGTCATTCCCAGGCTGTGTGCGCACCATGCGGGTGTCATAGGAAAGGAGCCCACAGGTACCTCCTGCAGGAAGCTGGTCGCTGCCACAGTGGCTGGAGTAAAAGGTGGGATGAGAAGCCAAGAGGTTGAGTTCAAGCAGAGGGCTCTGTGGTATGACGGGAACAGGAAAGGCTTCTGTGATGTTCATGAACTTGGTTGGTAGCTTGTGGGTAACCCGTGTCTTTCTATCTGGGGGACGGGACATTGGTCACCTTCAATTCTTGGGTTTCTGCCAGATGGCCTGGTTCTGGGGGAAGGCCAGGTGTGGGAGTCAAGAAAAGCAACTCACTTAACCTATCTATCTGAGACTTAGTCTTCTCACCTGTAAAATGGGAATAATAATTTATTTCCTGTCTCCTGGGTATTGTGAGGTAATAGTGAATTACAATAATAAATTTCCAAAGGAAATGCCTTGAGGTGTGTAAATCCCTATGCGGGTGTGAAATGAAACTAATAGTGAAACACGGATGCATGTGAACTCTTTGGCGGTTGTGACAGCTGGCCCCTTGAGGGTTCTAGGGTGCCTAGTGAGTGTCTGGCACTTTTATATGCTTAATATCATCTCATCCTCCTTGCAGCTCCTATGCCGATCGCTGTTATTATTCCCGTTTACAGATGAGGACACAGAAGCTCAGAGAGAGCAAGGGCCTTGCCCTGGGCCCTGTAGGAAGTGGTACTGGGAGGCTCCACACTGCCTGTCTGCATTGCAGAACCTCAGCCTGTTTCCTGCCCCAAATCTCTGATGCCTGCTTGGTTAAACACGGTGTCATCTGGCTGTGTAGCACTGTGGCAAGTAGTCTACTAATCCTGATTGCATTCTAGGAAGACCGGCAATGGGATGGCTGCCACCTGCTTACAGGGAGAATGGAAGAGGCCAAGGTCAAGCCCAGGGGCAGCCAGGAGGAGGCAGAAGCTGGTAAGGAGGCTGGTTTTGCTTAGCACAAGGATTGTTACCCAGGCTTCGTGAATTAGGCTTGGGGCAGTGTCTCAACCTCTTGAATGGCTTGTATATGTACGGGCCCACGGGTGCATATGCTTTTCTCTAGGAAGCAGGTTCATCATTTTTATTAGTGTCACAATAATCCATGACCCAAAGTTTGAACGGCAGTTCTCCACTGGGCCACTCCGGCATAAATGCAAGTGGTACAGGGCCCCTTCGATGTTTCTGTACACAATGAGACCTGGACAACCTGTCCTTCTGAATGGCTTAAATTCCAAGAATTTTGCTTCTTTGTGTGGCTGCTTTTAATTTTATGTTTTTACCTTTTTGCTACTATTATTTATGAGCTAGAATTAGGAATTTTCTGAGAAGAACTGGAGGGAGGGAAAATGTGTCCCAGCTTCATCATCCACGTGCTGTCTTCCACGGCCTTTACTTTTGTCTGCATTTTCTCCAAAAGGTTTAATGTTCTTATCAAATTCAGTTTTCTTTCTCTCACTAATACGTATTCATACTCTTTCAAGCAAGCAAATCTGCTTCTATTAGGCAATCAGTTCTTGCAGATTACACCTTTTTTAGTTGCTAGGCTAGAAAAATAAAAATAACCTAATAAGAAAGTGTTTATGTTGAAAGTAGGTATTGCAAAAAGAATAGTTCTTTTAAAAATAATTCCCAGAACAACTCTTAACAGGTCTTGATTCAAAGACGTTTTGTTTTCTTTTTTTTTTTCTAGTGTGAAAAGCAATATAAATAAACCAGATCCTTTCCTTGTGTAGGGTGGTTAATATTAGCACACATCACACCTGGTATTTGACTTCTTGGAAACTTGCTAAAAACCTTGTGTGGCCATAATCCCTGACTTCATTAACTGTGATCGAGTGTGTTCTGCAAAGTAACAGGAGCTTTAGATGTCTCTTGAAAAGAAAAGCAGAACAGACACAAATTGCCAAAATGAAAGAGCAACACAGTGATGATATATTTTCACAATTTGAAATACAAAAAATGTGGTCCAAAGAATCCATTCGAGTCAGAGATTGGGCTCTGTCTGTGGCCACAGGGGAAGCCAGGTGCCCTCCCTCTTCTAGAACCTGAGAGCCCACCACCCTGACCTTGGAGGGACAGTAAGACTTGAAACCCCTACCTCCTACTGAGGAGTCCCTTGGAGAAATCAAGGGCAAAACTGGCCCCAAGAATGGAAAGGGGCTGCAGTTCTAAGGTGGTCTGGGGCAGAGCTTGCCTTCTGTCTTCTGAGAAGTGGCTGGGGGTAAGACCAAGTCTAGTGGGCCTCTTCATCAGAAGATATCTGCCCTGCCCTTAAAAAGCCAACAGCAAGCTGCAGTGTAGGCAGGGTTGCCAGATAAAATATAGACTGCCTAATTAAATTTGAATTTCAGATGGACAAGGAATAGTTTTTCAGTACAAGTATGTTCCATGCAGGTAGGTGCCATGCATGCTTCCAATATTTCATGGGACATTCTTATCCTAAGAAATGATGAGCGGTTTACCTGAGATTGAAACTTAGCTGAGCATCCTGTATTTTTATTTGCTAAGCCAGGATACACTAGCTCAAGGCAAAGTAGGCGTGGACAGACTGTTTTGGCTCACCTTTCTGGTCAGGGCTATAGATTGTGCTCTCAGGTTCTAGAACTTCATGTAGCTGGAATGATGCAGTATGCCTTCTTTTGTGTCTTGCTTCTTTTACCTGGTATATTATTTTGAGATTCGTCCCTGTTGCTGCCTCTATTGTAGTTTGTTCCCTTTTGTTATTGAGTAGTATTCTACTGTAAGAAAATACTACAGTTTATTATCATGTCTGGATGGGCTTTGGGTTGTTTCCAGTTCTTGTCTATTATGAATAACACTTTTATGAGTTTTGATGAACAAGTTTGTCTGTGTGTCTCTGTGTGTGTGTGTGTGTGTGTGTGTGTACACATTATTTTCATTTTTTCTTTTCTTTCTTTTTTTTTTCTTAGACAGAGTCTCGTTCTGTCACCTGGGCCGGAGTGCAGTGGTGTGATCTCAGCTCACTGGAACCTCTGCCTCTTGGGTTCAAGTGATTCTCCTGCCTCAGCCTCCCTAGGAGCTGGGATTACAGGTGTTCACTACCATGCCCGGCTAATTTTTTGTATTTTTAGTAGAGATAGGGTTTCACCATGTTGGCCTGGCTGGTCTCGAACTCCTGACCTCAAGTGATCCACCCACCTTGGCCTCCCAAAGTGCTGGGATTACAGGCGTGAGCCACTACATCCAGCCACTGTTTCATTTTTCTTGGGTAAATACCTAATAGTATAATTCCTGGATCTTCTGTTGTATTAGTCTGCTCTCATGATGCTAATAAAGACATTTCTGAGACTGGGTAATTTATAAAGGAAAGAGGTTTAACTGACTCACAGTTCTACATGGCTGGAGAAGCCTCACAATCATGGAGGAAGGCAAAGGAGAAGCAAAGGGATGTCTTACATGGCGACAGGCAAGAGAGCATGTTCACAGAAACTCCCATTTATAAAACCATCAGATCTCATGAGACTTATTCACTATAATGAGAACAGTATGAGGAAAACTGCTTCCATGAGTTAACTATCTCCACCTTGCCCCGTCCTTGACACAGGAGGATTATTACAATGCAAGGTGAGATTTGGGTGGGGACACAGCCAGCTGTATCATATAGTAAGTGTATGTTTAACTTTATAGGAAACTGCAAAACAGTTTTCCAAAATGGCTGTACCATTTTATACGGTGGCCAGCGATATGTGAGTATTCCACTTGTTCCCCATTCTTGCCAACACTTGACATTGTCTGTGCTTTTATTTAGTTATTGTAGTAATTGTAAAATAGTGTCCAAGAATTGTGGTTCTAATTTGTGTTTCTCTGATGATAATCCAGTTGAAAATCTTTTCATTTGCTTAATGACCATTCATGTGTCAAAATAAATTGTGTGTTTGTCTTTTGCCTGATTTTTTGTTAGGTTGTGTGTCTTCTTATTGAGTTACATGGGTTCTTTCTATATTCTGGACACCAGCCCTTTGCAGGTATCTTTCTCCAGTCTCTGACTCGCATCTTCATTTTTATAGGTGTCTCTTGAAAAGCAGCGGGTTTTACTTTGATTAACTCAAATTTGTCATTATTTTTCATTAATGTTTAATGCTTTTCATGTTCTAAGAAATCTTCTTGCCTCAAGGTCACAAAACATTTATTTTCCTATGCAAGTTGTGTAATTTAATCTTTTACACTTATATCTAGAATCCATTTGAAATGAATTTTAGTGTGTGGTGCAAAGTCAGGGTTGAGGTTCATTTTTTCCCCACGTGGTTATCCACATTTTTCCTTCATTTACTGAAGAGACCACCCTTTCCTCATTGATTGCATTGGTGTCTTTGTGGGAAATTTATCGATCATGTATGTGTGTGCCTGTTTCTAGGGTCTATCCTGCTCCACGAATTTATATGTCTGTCTTTATACAATAGCACATAGTCATGATTATTGTAACTTTACAGTAAGTACTTGAATCACTTGTACCCAAATACCTATAACAGATTACTCCACTTTCTGGCAGAATCCAAGCTAAGACAACTGGGGACATCTTACTGCACAGCTCCTTGCTAGCATCTCTATATTTTTTTACATTGGTACCTACAGTGACCTGGATCTGTTTCTGATCCTGTCTCTGGACTGATCTATAAAAAGCAGTAACTGGCTATCCTTATCTGATATCACTGTAGAAAACATGTATTTTCCCTTCCTCTCTGCAATAACCTCATAAAATTATAAAAGTATAAGTTGTTGAAAGTTCTTAAAAATAAAGCTTACTTTGTATTTCTAATTTCTTAACTTTTAGTCTTTTTCTACTTTCGCTCCAAAAATGTTACCACAACAGACAAATGCCAGTGGTAAGTGTTAATACCAGCAGTTTCAGCCTTTTTTAAATACCAAAGAACATGTGGTTCATGAAACATCCCTCGTCTGACGTACTCCCATAGCCTTGTTCAAATTCCTGAAGAATTCCCCTGTCTAAGAACTGGGATTCCATCTCTTTCTCTCCTTCTCAGAAATGTGCATCTAAGTCAAAATGATTGAGTCATATTATTATAAAGAAAATCTCCATTTCGAAATGGTCAGTACTTCTTATCTGGTACTTTATTGAGAGTAACAGGTTGCCTGTGTGCTAGCACAGATCTGCTGCTCTGTGTTTTGTTTAACTCAGCACAGAACCATGTACACAGCAGGGGCTTAATACCTGTAGAGTGGATATAAAAATGATATGGTTTGGCTGTGTCCCCACCCAAATCTCACCTTGAATTGTAATAATCCCCATGTCAAGTGTGGGGCCTGGTGGAGATAATTGAATCATGGGGGCAGTTTACCCCATACTGTTCTCATGGTAGTGAATAAGTCTCATAAGATCTGATGGTTTTATAAATGGGAGTTCCCCTGCACATGCTCTCTTGTCTGCCACCATGTAAGATGTGACTTTGCTTCTCTTTCACCTTCTGCCATGATTGTGAGGCCTCTCCAGCCGTGTGGAACTGTGAGTCCATTAAACCTCTTTTTTTTCTTTATAAATTACCCAGTCTTGGGTATGTCATTATTAGCAGCGTGAGAATGAACTAAAACAACAAATAAATGATCTACAAATTCAGCTGGATTCCACCATGCTCTGTATGCTATTGCAAATTAATACAGTGTGCTCAGTCAAGTCTGTCTACAGCAGGGAGATGTGCCTCCACCTTGGTGATGGACCTGTTGGTGATGAAAATTGAAGGCTTAACAAGAGACAGATTGCACTGTCTCTTCCCAAGTCCGTGTTTAGTGACATCATGTTGGTAGTTTCCAATCAGCCAAGATGGGAGTATTTACACTATAGACATTGGCATGAGCTACAAATTAGAACTTTTATCTCCTCAAGGAGCAGATTGTTAAACACCAGTGCATCACTGGACATGACCTTTCTGTTGGTAGGGAGGCAAGGTAGCAGTTGAGTTTTCATAATGTGCTGTTGCTGTGTGGGACGAGGAAGGGCTCATCCTGACTGAGGCAGTCATTTTAGGGACTGACATCTCCTTGCTGTAGACAGACTTGCCTGGGCACACTGTATTAATTTGCAATATCATGTAGAGCATTATGATGGAATCCAGCTAAGAACAACCTCAGAGCCAGTCTTCAGAGGTCCTTCTAGGAGAGGGCGTGGCCAGTGGTTGGCTCCCTGGTGTCCCCATCTGTGTCTGCCTTTGTGCCACTCGTTTGCTCCAGCAATTGCAGGAGACTGGGACCCCCTGTCTTCAAAATTACTACCCCTCTTTATGTAGAGGCACACTGCCTAAAAAAACAAGTTGGAAAATTTTCCAGATAGCTTTGACTCAGTAATTATCTGACAGCATGTGAACTATCTCTTGGGTCTTTTACACCATCAAACCAGATTGGCAGCACGAAACTTATAATCCTATTTACACATGTTTTGGGTTAGGAAGGAGTGGTACAGATTTTGTTCTAAACAGCATTGTGGTATTTTTAAGAGCAGTTGCATTTCAGTTTGAATTAAGTTTACATATAACTGAAAAAGGATATGACATTTCTTATGAACAGGAAAGCAGCATCAATCTAGGATGCCACTCACGTGTGAGAATCTAACACGGGATGTTCCCCCTTCATTTTGAGAGTGTCTTGGAGAAACTCAGAGTGTTCCATAGCTTGTGTAGTAGTACATCATGCCATCGTTTCTATTCTGTTTGGGGGCCACTGAGTTATCCATTAGTTACTACTTGTACAATACATTCTATATGTGGGCTCTGTGATAAATGTCAAGGCTACAAAGAATGTGGCTCTTGCCCTCCGGGACTACAAATTCATTGTGGAAGACAGGGCAATAAAGCAATGACAATTGGGTGCAATCAGTGCTTTACCGAACTTAAGAAGAAATCAGGGAATCTTTCCAGGTGAGGTGCTACTTGGACATATATTTTCAAAGCAAATGAGTGAGAGTTATTCTAGCAGACGAGGAAAATGAGGCTGCTTCGGACAGAGACAGGTGAAGGTGAGAAGGAGACCCTCTTGCCTCTGGGGATCTCTCTTGGGCCCAGGGGACGTGGATCAGGGGCAGGCACCCATCTGGGAGGATGGGGCTCACGTTTTGTGGACCCATGGAAATGATATGGAGCAGGATATAAAAGTGGGATCATTTTGTTCAGTTTCAGAGGATCCCCAAGAAAATGACTGCTATGTTCCAAAGCAAAGTTTGAGGCCACTCTGCAGGAGGTGGTGAAGAAAACAGGCGGCTTTCTTACTCCTCACCCTTTACGCACACTCAGAGTATAGAAAAGGGCTTGGAGATAAAAAGAAGATTTTGGAGAGAGTTACTGATATGTTGTGAGTCCCAATCCCAGCCCCAGGGGAGTGGAGGGATAAATATACACCATGGGTAAAGAGATGAAGCCTCACCCTCCAGAGTGGGTGCCCAGCCTGCCGAAGGCGTGGACCCGCAAGGACGGGTAACTGCAAGTGACATCGCATATTTTAATGGAGTTGCTACACTGGATGATTTCACTACTACCTTGGATGGGCGCTTGTATTATCTGGAAGTGACCAGAATACTGATGAAATGTGACCTAAATTTCATTCAAGGGCAGGAGAAGATTCAGCCTCCAGTGTCAATTTGAAGGGTTGAGGGGATCCAAAATAAAATTACTATATTGTTATATCCACGATTTGAATTGTGCTTGTTCAATGACATAGTGGTTACAGATATGTGCAATTTTTTCTGCTGGGAGAAGGGTTTATATACATATATATTATATATAATATATATTACTATATAATATGTATATGTTATTATATATCTCTCACGCACACACACACACACACACACACACACACACACATATATAACTCCAAAGAGGAGAACTCTGGTGCACAGATGGTGGCTGGCAACCAGGGCAGAGCAGAGGTGGGGAAGACACGTGGCCCCCAAGGAGCCTGATATCTCAGGGCTGCCGGGCACCCTTGTTCACTATGGTCACTCAGGGTGTTCGCCTTTGCTGCCCTTGCATTCTGTGGAACACCCCGGGTCCTTTCTGTGCCGCCTTCATCTTTAGGAGCTTCCATGTGGCTGGGAGGGCGTCTGTTTCTAGCAACTGAAGGATGTGAGACAAACGCACTGACTTCCAGGAGCTCTGTTGCCCAGGGGAGTTTGAGAGTTCGTGCCTGGTGGGGTCACTCACAGGTCTGAACTGCCCCCTCTGCTGGGATTCACAGCCCTCCTTCTGTCACCCTGCCTAAGAAGACGACACGCAGGCTTTCCGCTTCATTCACCGTCTCAAAGCCACATCACATAGAAACTCAGGGTTTCTATTTGACGTTTCTTCCTCATTTGTGCAGATGTCTGCGGGAAGGACACATGCTACACCCCACGGTCTGGGAGCCACAGGCAGATCATCAATGTTTAGATGATGACATTCAAGGTATGGCAAGAAGGGTGCACAAAATATTAGGGCTCCCGGGAAGAATGAGTGTATCAAATCGTCGATAAAACTGTGGCAGACTGACAAAATCAACTTTCAATGCTGCACTTTACAACTTGGTTATGAAACACTAAGATGTCATGGTATATGACACGGAATCTCTTCTATCTGGGGATGTAAAATAAAACCCCTGGGAATATACTTTATAGTTCTTACGGGGAGAGCTCACTGTGTTTTCCAAGCCAAATAAATTTATATTATTAGAAAGAGAAGTCATGTTTATTTATTAAATTATTTGCCTGGTTTAGTGTATCATTGTTGAATTTCACACCAAAAACATACGGTGTAATGAGAAGCGAAAAGCCCCAAGTTTAAAGTCTACGAGAAAGGAAATGAAGTTGTGGACAGCTGTTCTCTGTTTCTCAGCATGACTACAAAGGAGGGGCCATCTTTTCACCACAGTGAGTTTTGCTTCCTTTTCAGAGATTCATTACATGTATTCCTGGAGAAAATACAGGCCCACGTTTTGTGAGTTGTGAAGCACCAACAACGCGATGTTTTGCTCCCGTACCAGAATTTTCCTTCTAACAATTCTTGGTCCCGGGAGAAGCTAGATAATTAGCTAAGTTTGTTGACTTTGTGATAGGAAGATGATTTTTTACTTCGTTGTAGGCAAAATGGGTACTTTGATGACAGGCGTGCCCCCGGGGGAAAAGGACCTCTTTGAGGCCTCCTCCAGGAAGGATGGCTTCTCAGGGCTGACTCACTGACACACACCTCTTGACTTCAGTAGTCAGTGAAGGTCCCCCTCTATCTCTCTGAGTTCATCACTCTAAACAAGGGCAGGGCTAGTCTACATTGTGATTTTACTACATAGATATTGTTCCACTATAAATTTAATAAAATTTGTTGTCAGTTTTTGGTGGTTATAATGATAAATTATATTTCCAGGTATCAGAGTGTGCTCTGAGATTTAAATTGTAACATCCAAGATGAGCAGATATCCAGTCATCGTGGAGAGAGTGCTCAGGCCTGCCAGAGGTGACCATCCTCCTGCCTGAAGGTTTACTCACGACAGGAAGAGAGGGTCGGAGAACCTGGGCAGCAGAGAGTGCGTGGAGCACCAGAGGCAAACACGTGGGCAGTGCCATCCAGACCCTGCCTGGGGACATGGAGCCTCATCCAGAGGACTGGGCGATCCAGCCCATCGGCAGGAAGGACAAGGAGGCTGTGTTTCCTGTGACAGTTAGCAGGAGGCTCACTTAGCCTACTCCCTTTGCTCTGAACCCACCCCAGTGAAAGCGTGTTCTTACTGTGTTTTGACTTCTGTCTAAGAGCTGCCTACAGGGAGAGAAAGGGGCTGGTCTTTGAGGTGGTTGTTCCCACTGTAAATCAATGCGGCATTGGCCCTGTGACTTTTGTCTTCCCCTGAACAGTGCATCCTCTCTTGATGGGCTTCAGTGGCATTGGTTCCAGAGTTGGAGAGTTGGAGGTTGGTGGGGACTTCTTAGATGGCATCCATCACCCCTGTCCATAAACACACATTGTCATGGTGACAGGTGGTCATGAGACCTCAGCAATAATGATTCTAGAAACTGCGGAAAACCTATTACAGTGTGAAGAGGGAAATAAAAATTGCCCAGAGCCTCTTTATAGAGAGCTAATGACTGTTTACAAATATTATTCTTATTTTTATCTTCTTGCTTTTTAACATATTTCAACTCATACAGTATAAAAATGTTAGTACACTTAACGGAAGCTCAGATCCTAAATGAGAAATGCTCTTTAGAGAGGCAAATTTATCTCTAGGTTTATCTGCCAGAGAATGTATATTCCTTATACACCAAGAATAGGCTCCATAAATATATGAATAATTTGGTTTGGATTTACCTACAAGCAGATGATTTTCTTTGCTCACTTTTCCTTCTTGTGTATCAGACCATTTTTTTCTGAGACCATTTTATTTCTTTAAGGAGTGGAACCTTTAGAGAAGTTCCTTTGAGGAAGGTTTGCTGGCAGAAAACTCAATTTTTTGATAGTTAAAATGTCTTTTAAATTTTTGCACTCATTCTTAATAGGTAATTATCTTGGGCTTACAATTCTAGGTTGACAGCTGTTGTCTTTCATCATGTTAGAGATATGAATCCACTGACTTCTGACTTCCATTTTTGCAGCTGAAAGTGATATTTCAATCGAATTGCCCATTCTTTGTGCAGTCTGCCTTTTCTCCAGGCTTCTTTTAAGATCTTCCCTGTTATCTTTCGTGCATTTTTTTTTACAGTGTATCTGGGTGCTAGCTGTTCCAATGCCTTCTGCCTGAGACTTGCTGTGCTTCCTCAATCTGAGGATTTGTGTCTTTCATCTGGAAAATTCTGGAAAACTCAGAGGAGCCACTTTCCCAGATGATTGTGTCATCCCATTCTCTGAAGTCTTTCCTTCTGGAATTGCAATTAGACATATGTTCCACATTCCCACTGGCCTTTCCTAGTTTTCATGTCTCCTTCCCATTTCCCATGTCTATGTTTTTTTCTATATTCTGATTTTGCAGTCTGTATCTGATAATTTTAAGGACTGTGGTTTTGCAGGTTTGATTCTGCTGTTTGTTGCTCCTGCTTAATGCTCATAGTATCTTGTTTTTTTCGTGTATTTTATGATTTAATTTTTTAAATTATGATCTCATGATCAGTGGTATTCAGGGAGTGGTTTGAGGCCTGGGTTGAGAATGCTTCTCCCAGACAGCATGTGTGTTTGTTTCAATCTGGCTACTGCATGAAGGCCTACTTTAAACTGAATTCTTAGCCGAGATACTTTTGGACCACAAAGATGTTATGAAATCAGGCCCTAAACCCACATAAGGTCTGGTGTGTTATTTTGAATTCTCAGGGAACATTTTTTCTCCCTCCCACCAGAACCTAGGTTAAGATGGTAAGATTTTCACCATCTCCCCCGTTAATCTTCCCCGGGAGGGTGTGGCATCTTGCAGGGAGGTCTTTGATCTGACTCTTCAGCTTTGTCACCAGCCCCATTTTTCGTAAGCAAACCAATTCAGAAAGAGGTCAGCTGAGTGAGGACACTGTAAACCTTACGGGCAAGAGTTATCATTCAACTTTGGAGGAGAGGTCCATGTGACTCTCTAATGGCAGACACTATGGAGCATTGTTTGAAGAGAGTTGCAGATGTTGACCTTCTCTGACATAACAGCCAATAAAAACTCACATTAGCACAGTTCAGTATTTATTTAATTGTGATTTATACTTACTGGATGAGTTTCTTGCCAACTAGCTTATTAAAAGCTCATGCACATACATCTAAAGAGGTCATATTGCCATTTTGGAGTGTCATTCCTGATGGCAAGCAACAAGGGCGCACATATTTAAAGCTATTCTTACAACTTTAACTTGAGCATCTTTTAGTCGAAAATTAGCATAAATTAAATGAAAAACTTGAATTACCTTAGGTCCACTTTGGAAGGAACTTGAGACTGCTTTAGTGTGTTACTAAGAACTCATGGTAAACTTTGTTTATCCGATATGTTTATCTTCTCATTTCCAATAAAATTGAGCAGAGATACTTTTCAGGTCCAGGTCTCTCTGCCCCTGCCCTCTCCCTGTGTCTTCTCCTCCAGCCCTAGCTCCAACCCTGCAGACCCAAGGGGAGAGTGTGTGGAAAGGGAGCGGCTTCCTCCTTAGCTGGCCCCAGCCTGCTCCACAGTCCCTCCTTGGCCTCTGCAAGCCTGCCCATATCCTTTTGTGGAACCCTGCATAGTCACCCCTGCTGAGGGCTCCATCGGTTCCCGGTCCCTGCCAGCAGGGTAACCTAGATATCCTGCATTCTTCCTTAATGACCCGAAGGCTCACATCCTCTGGGTCCCTGCCTACAGCGAGGTGGCATGTCTGTCTCTCTGAAAGATCAGTCTCCGTGAGGCCTCTTGACTAAGTGGTGTGTCTGGTCTCCTGGGAGGTATGTGGCCAGTAGGTTTTCAAGCGATTTAATTCTTAACTAAATAACAGTGGAGGCAAGATGTTAATTATGGCAGCACCCTCCTCCCTTGGCTGCATTTCTGGGTGTGAGAACGGTAGTAGGATCATAGTTGATGCTGGAAGACGTGTGTGTGGTCCGCGGTCCACCCAACCCATTGGTGAAAGGGAACAAGCCAACATGGACATACCCTCCATAGCTGTGGCAGGTGCAACTACGGTGGAGCCCTGCACATCCCTGGGAAGTGCATTTTGAATGTGGACATTATCTGTTTTGGGTTTGGCGGAAGAAAATTGGCTGTGAACTATGTCTCAATCCATTTATGTCTGGAGGAGTGATGGGTAAACAGTGTTTGCAAGTCATCAGTTTCTCTAATGTGACAGAGGGAATTTCTAGCTCTCTGATGTTTCTGACATCCCCGACTGTGAGGGCCTATGCTAAGGCTGCCTGCTGTGGGTGGGGTACTGTCTGCCCAGGTACCCCAGGCCCTTTTGACAAGGGCTCTTTAAATGCAGGTTCATCAACAGCTCCAGTCCTATTGCCACAGCCATACCACAGCAGTGTGGATTCCTGCTTGGTGCATAGTCTGTTTCCACCCCTAAGGCCATGCAAGGGACTCTTCCTGGCCATTCTGTACAGTAAAGGTGCAGTGTGAGGAGAATTCAACAACATCCTTCTTCGTGCCTGCCCCTGGGGTCCGCTGGGCATGTAATGTGGCAGGATGGCTTTGCAAGACGAGGTCCGCATGGCAGATGTTGGGGTGGCAGGGCACCCGGCTGCACACACATCTGCCAGGCCAGTGTGCACGCTGCTCACCTTGGCAAAGGAAAACCTTTCAGTTTCCATTGGTGCAGTTAGGGCTGGTGTGTCAACATTCTTCATGTCATCAGGAAGTAAAATACATGCTGATTGACGGCAGCACCTTCCGAGGATATCCAGGCTTGTGAGATTGCTCTGGTTGGTTTCAGGCAGGTGGTCTGCACCAAGGGTGAGGCTAGGGGTGAGCAGGCCTGAGACTTAGCTCTGGGCAATGCGGGCTCTTAGAGAGCAAGTGAATCCAGTCTCCCTCAGTCAGCTGGGGACTGACCTGGCACCTCGTAGCTGAGCAAGGCTTTGGACAAGGCATGAAACCTCTCCAAGCCTCCGCCCCTCATAGGTAAAATGGGTGTCTTAATAATTCTCTACAGGGCTGTCACCAGGGTTCAAAGAGCAATGCAAAGTCAAAGTCTCCATTAAAGAGCGGCTACTCAATACATATGTCTTACCCCGTCCTTGTGTTTATTGTTCATGAAACCACTTGCCATGTCATGTGCATTCACACACGGCTGCCCCGGCTGGGTGGCTGCAAGAATGACTCTTACCTTTCTGCTTCCCACAGCTGGAAAGCCCGGGCCCTTCCTTTTGGTTTCATATTACTAATCCTCCACCTTGTTTGTAAGTCCTTGTTAAGGGGAGAGTGCCTTCTTCCCGGTGGAAGTTTCTGCCTCAGTTTCCCTGCCTTCCTCAGCCTTGTAGGCACACCTGCCCTGCTGGGCTCTTCCACTAGCTGCAGCCCCTGCCTCTGCATCTCACACTTCCTGAGGGCAGGGCTGGGAGGAACCTGGCGAACACCAGAAGTGGAAACTTGGTGCTCCTTCTCCCTCAGCCTCCCGGTGCTCAGGACTCCGCATGTGGGCACAGCCAGGAAGTCCAGTTCTCAGGCTTCATGCCCCAAGTCCCATGCCCCCTCCCACCCAGCCATTTGAGTCCCTTGTCAAGCCTCAGGAGACCCCACTGGTGGCTTTGAGCTGGAGGTGGCTGCCCCTAAGGCCAGCCTTGTGACTGCAGGAAGGAAAGTGTGTTCCTGGCTCCCAGGAGGGACTCAGACAACATTTCCCCTTGAAACCCTGAGGTACTGGGTGGGCACAGCAGTCCCGCAGTGCTGTGGGTGAGCTGGCATCAGGGGCCATCCTGTCACCTGAATCTCCAAGTGTGCATTGTCTCTGTGGGAAAACTGGGTCCAGGCACCAGCTGATTCGCAGACTCACTGACTCCAATGTAAAAATGGACTGTGTCCAGATTCCTTCCCCTTCCCCCCTCAGGTCTAGTAGAACAATGGCTTCTAAAAGGCAAAATGGAATATTTGCAAATAACAAAATGTGCCTTGGACTGTTTGGAAACAATGTCGTACTTCTCCTTTTCAGTGTGAACCAGCATTGATTTATATTTCAGCCTAGACCTCCAAGACCTTGATGGGCTTGGCTCCCTTTGCCCTTAGTTCTCTGAGCCTTGCATGTGGGACTCCTTACAAAAGGCTAGGAGGGGCTGGGCCCACCGGGCTCTGAGACAGCGCTGCCCTGGTCCCGGCAGATCTAGTAGCCACGGCCTCCGCTCAGAGGCTCAGCTCTGGTCGGCCTGCTGGTCCTTCCCTGCCTCGTGGCCTGGGGGCCCTCCTGTGCACCCGGGCCTGGCTTCTTCTCTTATTTAATCAACATTTGGGTAACTGAAACCTGGTCTCTACCCCCGTGGAACTTTCTGCCTGAGTTTCCCATCCAATACTCTGATTCAGGGTATTTACATTTTTGTAAGGAAGACCCAGGGGATTTCCCAGAGCAAAATGGTGCTGGTCTTTTAAGATGGAAATGTGCATTGTGAGCCCCTGAAAGGAGGGTGAAAAGGGAGGGAGACCTTGCTGCTCAGTCACCCTGGTGAGGACTTCGTGTGTCCTCCCGGGTGGATGTGAGGGCGTTGCAGGGGACAGACGCTGGGAGAGAAGGGCTGATCATGCATCTGAAGTTCATTCAATTACTTTCTATTATACATGGTGAAAATCTGAGGAAATTAGTAAAATCAGAACCAAGGGAAACTGTCAACAGTCCCCATCACCTGAAGAAAGTCACTTCTCAGGTTTTGGTGTCCCTCCTCCCAGTCTTTCTCCCCTCCTTTTTATTCTGGCGTAGTGGTGATCACTATCGTGGCAGTGATTCAAAACAACTTTCCTTTGTGGGAGGAGGGGAGAGAGATCCTTTTATTTGGAAAAAATGGTAAACGCTTGTTATTGTTAAAAAGGTAGAAAATACAGATGAACTATGATGATGCAGTTGGAACAGGGTGATTTTAGAAGTATTTGCTTACAAAGCAATGTTTACAAAGACATGCCCTCTGTGTAGGAAACTTGGAGTTGAGTAATAACATAGAGCATGTAGCCCCTGAAAGGACAAGGGAGGGAGGGACCCAGGGAGGGAGGGACCCAGGGAGGGAGGGACCCCCAGAGCCGAGAAGTAGGGTCATAGGAAGGTTAAGGAGACGTCATGCTGGTCACTTGTATGGGCCTCTTCCCAGGCGCTAGGAGATGTCTCAGGATGTGTCCATGTTAGCAAAGTGAGAAATTTGCAGAAGTCACACATTTTAGCCAGGATCCGGTTATTCCATTTCTCTTCCCATTCTTATTTCCTTCTGCACATTGGCCCATGCTTGGTGGTTGGAGTGACACTGGCATTTTGTTTATCATGTGATGTTCTTTTTCTTACAGGACCACCCTAATTGTGTCCGTTCCAGGCCGCGCAACACCTGGCTCCACCGTTGTGGAGGAGATCGAGTTGCCTGTGGTTGGCTGCTTTGCAGTGCACCCTGGGGGAGGGTGGGAGAGCAGGTGATCTCTCTCTCCTCCTCCTCCTGCTGAGGCCCCCACGGGTGAATCCCACCCAGAAGCCAGAGGCCCCAGGAGCCTTCCAGGCAGACAGCAGGTGGAGGAAGGCAGAGAGTGGACCTGGAGGGGCAGATGGAAGATCTTGGCTCATCATATATCCAACGCCTAAAGAAAACCACAGGTGCCGTTTGGCAGATATATGCTTACAGTCCCTTAAGGCAATGCTTTAATTTTGCTTGAGGCAGAAAAAAGCAGGACAGGGAAAAACTAATAAAGAAGGGCCAGAGGCAGGGAAAACACATCGCCAAGGTTCCCAGCATAGGAGAACATAGGCTGAGCTGGAAAATGACCTGGTTGCTTGGAACAGGATCACAAATTCAGTGAGTTAAGTCACAGATGCAAAAGCACCTGCTTAAAGTCTGAGGACCAAAAAGGAAGCTCCCAATTCTCTAGCCACGGCTGAAGGCACACGTGTGGATCAGCCCCTGAAACCCCTGAAACTCAGGAGGGCTTCCCGCCCTGCGGGAGGGGCACCAGCAAGCCTGCGAACTGCGAGTGCTGGGCTTGTGGAGCGAGGCCCTTGGTTTGTGAGCGTCTGCTGCAGTAAAGGTAGTGGAGTGTCTCAGACGTCTTTAGAAAATGAAAATGTTTTCTTTGATAATGTTTTGAATATTTCGTCTCTATTTGTTTCTGTTTCTGTCATTTCGGGAAACGTATCTTGCATTGTTATTTAACAATCTGTTTGTGTAGAGCTTTGTTCAGAAAATCGTTTCCCACCTGCTGTCTACATCATAGTTGGAGAGGGTCCCGGACAGAGTATCACAAGGACACAGTACACCAGGAGTGACGGCGAGCCTCAGGGTGCGTCCTGGGTGGATACAGAGCTCAATCTCATGGAGGAAAGTGTCACTGGAAAAAGTCCCAGGTGGCTCTGATATCTGCCCCTCTCCCTTCCTCCTTTCTGGGAAAATAAGTGAGTAAGACACAGTCCCTTCACTTTGAGGGGTTATTAATTCTTCATGCATCTTACACAAATATGTATAACGTGGAGCATCACTAAGGATCCAGAGGGAGTAACGAATTCCAAATAGGAGCAATCCAGGAAGGCCTCAGGAAGAAAGTAATGTTTAGACTAAAGACAGATGTGTCAGGGAAAGAAACTCCATAGTAACTTGAACAGGGAATGTTTAATTCAAAGAATTTTTAATTATAACAGAGGACTGGAGTAGGGAGGGATTGGCTAGAAAGAAGTAAAGAGAACTCTAAGGAACGTGGGATTAGCAGACATAGGAGCAGTCATGACCCCTAGGGCTGAGACAGGGCATCCAGGGAGAAGCCCCTGCCCCCAGGGCTGAGGCCCAGACTTTGGAGAGGGCACTGCAGCCCTCCCTGGGTGCCAGAATCCTGTCCTCTTGGGCACCAAGAAAGCTGCTCATGGGGAAGTGTCTCATTAGAGGCACCCACCACAAATAGCAGGGGGTGCAGGGAAGCGTCTGGCTGCCATGCGCTGGGAGAACTGCGCACCAGAGAAGGTATGAGCAGGGCAGGAGCTCTAGATCTAACACACCAAACTAGGAAACCAAACTCTTCCTCCTGCTGTGTCTCTCTGGCACCTCTCCTGTCAAGCTTAATATCATACCAACTGGCAAAGTAGAAATAATTAAAGGGGCCCACACTTATTTTCATGGAACAGGCAAAAAGGGTGCATTTGTAGCTGAGAAGCAGTGAGTTGATAAGCATCAGAGTAGGGGTTCGCCGAATGTCAAGTTTGGAAGTTTGTAGCTAAAAGGCGGTGAGTCAATAAGCATCAGAGTAGGGGTTCGCTGAATGTCAAGTTTGGAAGGGGCTTTAATGGTCCTATATTCCATCCCCCATCCTCAGGGTTTGAATCTCAAATCCTCACATGCCAATCAAGTGGTTGCCAAGCTCATGCTGAGGCATCCACAGCGGCAGGTGGCCTCTACTTCCTGTCTGAGATTCTCAGGAAGGTCTTGTTCACACTGAAGCCGTGCTGCTTCTAGAAATAACGAGGTCTCACCTGACAGCCCTTCAAATACATACACGAGCCGTTTTTCTGCTGTGCTTTCTCTTTGCTTTTGCTTTGTCTCTTGTAAACTACACGTCTTACCTCTGTGACAATTCAGGATCTTCACTCTATACCAATCATGGGCACGAGTACACTTCTATAGGTCTAGGGCTCTGCAGGGGTGGGGAATGTCTCCCCTCAAAAACCTGCTCCAGCTGCACTCTGACAGTGCAAAATGGAGCAGGACCATTGGACCCTTTCATATTTTGCCATTTCATCCATAACTGACCTCGTTTTGCTGGTCATGGTGATTGATCTAGGGAGTGACTCCTGATCTGTGTCAGAAATGGGACTAGGAAAGAGAAGTCTCTTTTCACACCTGGTCATGAAACTAAGACGAAATGAGCCCTAAAAGCTGCCTTCAACTCTGATTCCAGCTTGAGAGGATGCATCCGAGAGGAGAGAGAAGCAGAGAAAAAAAACAAAGATGTCCTGATGCCATGACAGCCCCTGGTTCCTGTCATTCCTGAGGCCAACTCCGCCCCTCGCTCTGCCTCCGTGTGGTTCCAGGAGCCAGCAGATGTCTCCTTTTTTGCTTAAACCAGTTCTAGCTTGGTTTCTGGAAATTACCAACAAATAATATCAACCTACATGGCCTTCTTACCTTAAAGGAAAAAAAAAAAAAAAAAAGAAGCTGGAAACATTGGCTCACTCCTTTGCCACAGGGCTTTTGTAGAAGCAAATGTCACTTTAGCTAGAACTGGGAGTTTGTTGTGAAGGATGTTTAGGGACAGCATATTTAGAAATTAAGATCTTGCTCCTCCCCATGTCTTCCTTTTCCTTTCTGAACAATTCAGTCCTAGAGCAACCAGATGGGGGGAGTCTGCCATGGGAGCCACGGAGGCTCAGAGCGGGGTGAGGAGGGTGTCCAGGGTGGGGGCTCCTGTGTGAGGAGTCAGAGTCCATGTGGGATGACGGGAGCATTTTCATGGAAAGATCGCCCAGTTGGGGTATCAGGGCCCAGACAGGGTGAGGAGGACATCCACACCAGGGGACCAGGAACATGGAGGAGATGGAGCCTGAGCAAGAAGAGGGTGCTTGTGTGCAGCCAGGGTGGGGCTTGCCACGGAATGGGAGGTCAGTTACTGTGGGAGGCTGAATAAGAGCACCCAGAGAGGTCCACATGTTGAGCTCCAGAACCTGTGAATCCTCCCTTATATGACAAAGGGGGTGTGGTTAAGTTCAGGGTCTTGAGATGGGAGATTATCCTGAATTATCTCGGTGGGGCCACTGTACTCACAAGGGCCCTTACATGAGAGAGGCAGGGAGTCAGTAGTAGGAAGTGTGAGGATGGAAGCAGAGGTTGGAGTGATTCAAGGAGGGGCCCAAGCCACAGAATGCAGGTGGCCTCTGGTAGCTAAAAATGTCAAGAAAGCAGATGTGGCCACAAAGCCTCCAGAAGGAAGGCAGCCCTGCTGGCACACTAATTTTAGCCCAGGATGTCTGGAATTGTAAGAAAATACATTTGTTGTTTTGTTGTTGTTGTTTTTTGAGACAGAGTCTCATTCTGTAGCCCAGGCTGGAGTACAATATCGTGATCTTGGCTCACTGCAACCTCCGCCTCCCGAGGTTCGAGCGATTCTCCTGCCTCAGCCTCCCAAGTAACTGGAATCATAGTGCCCGCCACCATCCCTGGCTAACTTTTGTATTTTTAGTAGAGACAGGGTTTTGCCATGTTGGCAAGGCTGGTCTCGAACTCCTGACCTCAGGTGATCCCCCTGCCTCGGCCTCCCAAAGTGCCGAGATTGCAGACATGAGCCACTGCGCCCGGCCATTGGTCTTGTTTTAAGCCACGAAAATTATGGTAATTTGTTTCAGCAACAATAAGAAGCTAATCAAGTTACATCCAATGGGACTGAGCAAATAAATAATTATAACGAGGACAATGGAAGCTAGGTCTCTCACTATGGGGAAGGGAGTTACAAACATGGAAATGGAGAAAACTTGAATGAACTTTGTATAATGTATTGGAATTAGAGATGCTGGTGGGAACCAATTACTGTTAATACAGACATATGCATATATATTTTCATGTGAACGTATGTCTATGTGTGTGTGTGTGTGTGTGTGTGTGTGTGTGTGTGTGTGTGTGTGCATACATACAGATGTCTTGGCTTTCACCACTGAGAGAGCCGCCTGGGAGTTGTAACATACCAGTTGCAATGAGCACACTTTGCAACCAGATCTTGGCTTCTAAATATGGTTTTCCACTAAGGCTCCTTGGAAAGGCAGATTCCAGGGAATCTTAAAGAAAGTGCAAGATGAGCCCGCACTGACTTCTTGTGCCAGAAATCAAGGAAGTATTCAAAGAATGATGACCATATATTGAAAGGACACAGAGGCTAGCCCTCACTGGCCAAATCAGGAATAATCTGAACTGTCAACTAAATACTGAGAGTAATGGGTTATAACTCACTAAATAGAACAGTAAACCACAAGTTCACACAGATGGAAATAAACAGATGAATAAACTGAAAGTTTGAAAATGAGACATTTGCATACATTCAAAGAATCTTCCTTCAAAATACTTATTAATGAACTAGAGAAAAGAGAAAAAGTGGAACAGCCTGACAGCCGGTTCCAATCACAGTGAACATCATCAGTCATGGGACAAATTGGCATTGGTGACCACCGGATGGGTTGCCATGAGAGCACACCCTCACTTCTATGATATGCATGCCAGAAACCTGAGACCTGAATCTCATCATAAGGACCCATCAGACACACCCAAATGGAAGAATGTTCTACAAAATAATCAATCTGTTATGTTCAGATGTGTCCAGGTTATGAAAGTCAAGGGAAGACTGAGAAACTGGGCCAGACTGAAGGAAACTAAAGAGACCAGCAACTAAATGCACCACGTGATTCTGAGGAGTCTTTCTCTAGAACAGACAGCTTGGGATAGTTGTGATGCAAGACAGGTTCTTGGCTTCGCTCAGGAAAGAATTCAACAGCCAGCTGGTGGTGGAAAAGAGCAGCTTTATTAAGTCCGGCAGTGATGCATCTCTGTGCCTGCTCCTTGGGGAGCAGGGCTACCCCACAGGCAGTGCGTGGACAGTAGTAGCCTGTGGGCCGCTGCTAGTCATATTTCCATTGACTTTTAATGACATGCTAATGAAGGGGCGGGTCATTCAGAAATAGCTAGGAAATGGGTGGTAACTTCCAGCTACTGCCATGGCATTGGTAAACTGTCATGGCGCTGGCGGGAATGGCTAATGGTGATGGGCAGCGAGAACAACCAGAGGCGCTTTTTGTGTCTTTTTCTAGTTTTGGCCCGTTCTCGATCTGGTCTGGGAGACGAGTCCTGCTGACCTCCTACCTCAGCTGGCCAAACTTGAGTGGAGTCTGGGAACTCGAAGGAAGGAAAGTGTGGATGCTAACTTCCTGATTTTGTGGTTACATTGGGACAAAGCGGAAGAATATCCCTACTTGTGGGAAATACACACTTAAGTATTTTGAGGGTGACAGGACATGAGTTCAGCAACCTTCTCTCAAATGGTTCAGGGAATAAAGATTCTTTTTGCCTTGAAAATTTACCTTGAAATTTTTCTCTAAGTTTATGGTTATTTCAAAATAGAAAGGAAGGAAGGATCTCCCTTAATAATTTTGTCTCACGTTGTTTTAAGCTCTTTAGCGTATTTTCAAAGGTAAGTGGAAATGAAAAAAATGTAACTATTAGCATATATAAAATGTAAATCTTAAAACCATGATCAACCCAAATAATTGTAGTAGATATACTGAGATATTTATTCTTTAATTCCCTTCAGGACTTAGATGTTTTTAAGCTGAATCATTTTTATGTTTTGAAGCTAAAATCTATATATTGACGTTTGAGGAGTGTGAAATCACAATACTTCAGAATGTTACCAACTTTTCAGAAAAACGCGACCTGGGTTTGACCCTATGTGCTTAGTAGCCCATTAGGCCCTCTGTGCTTTGATATACTCTCATGGCAAAAGTTTCCTGGTCTTACTAAGAGATCAGAAAAATTCTTTTCTGTGTCAAACTTTACAATGAAGTGAAAGTAGAGAAAGCAATGGTTCACTCAGAACTTTCTATTCAGGGCTTTTTCTTTTCTTAAAAACTGAAAGCTGAGAATGAAAAATTTCAAATATAGGTAACAGCAAGTAACATAAAGTATACCTATGTACCCACCAATAAGGTCTAACAAATGTGAATATTTTTGCCTAAAAAATAAAAATATTGTAAAGACGTTGAAAATATTCCTATGTATCTGTCTCTATCTCATTTCCCTCTCTCTCCCTATACCACAGGGTAACCTCTGTCCTCAAGTTGATGCACAGCCTTTCTTCCATCTGTGGTTTTTTGTATAGCTCTACAAACAATACATGCTTTGCTTTGAGTGCTTTAGAACTGTACAGAAATAGTGTCACTTTATATGAACATTCTGCAACTTGCTTTTTTTAATTGTGGTAAAATTTAATGAAAAGCATGGATCTTAACTGTACAGTTGATGTCCTTTGATAAATATGTATACCCACATAACCACTCCTCCAGTGGGAACACAAAACATTTCCAGCACCCCCAGAAAATTCCCTTCCAGTCTATCCCCACCTCTAGAGATGACTATTTGATTTCTGGCCCACAGATTAATACGACTGTCCTTCAACAGTCACATGATGTCTTTGTCAAACATCAATTGACCATAGTGTGTGAGTCTGTTTTTGGACTCTATTTTGTTTCCTTGCTCTGTTTGTTCTAGTGACAATACCATACTAGGTCCATTAATGTAGCTTTATAATAAGTCATGAAATCTCAAACTGTGAGTCTTTCAACACTTTCCATTTCAAGAGAGTGTTAGCTATTTTTAGGTCCCTTGCATTTCGATAAAATTTAAAATCAACTTGCTAATTTTGATAAAAAGAAACTTCTGGGGTTTTGATTAAGACTACATTGAATCCATGGAGCAATTTGGGAGAGCACTGACATTAACAACATTTATTTCAAATCTTTTGAATAAATATCCAGAAGTGGGATTGCTGGATCATCTGGTAGTTCTATTTTAATTTTTTTTGAGGAGCCCCATACAGTTTCCCATAGCGGCTGCACCATTTTGCACTCCTGCCAGCAGTGTGCAAGGGTCCCAGTTTCTCTACGTCCTCACCAGCACTTGTTGCCTTTTTTTCTGTAAAGACCATCCTAATAGGTGTGAGGTGATATTTCACTGTGATTTTGGTTTACATTTTCCTGATGAATAGGGACATTCAGCCATTAGTCTTGAGTTCAATGATCTTTTTTCATAGACTGATCGGACATAGGTATGTCTTCTTTGGAGAAATGTCTATTCAAGTCCTTAGCCCATTTTAAAATGAGACTATTGGTTTTTTTTTTTTTTTTTCCTGTCAAGTTGTAGGAGTTTCTTATATATTTTAGAGATTAACCCTTCACCAGATAAATGGTTTGCAAATATTTTCCCCCATTCCATAGGTTGCCTTTTTACTCCGTTGATTGTTTCCTTTGCTGTGCAGGTTTTTAGTTTGATGTAATCTCAGTTGTTTATTTTGTCTTTTGCTGCCTGTGCTTCTGATGTCATTGCCAAAATCAATGTCCTGAAGCTCCTCCCTTTTGTTTCCTTCTAGGAGTTTTACAGCTTCAGATCTGGGTATTTATCCAAAAGACTTGAAACTGGGGTCCTGAGGAGATACAAACACTTCCCAGTTCATTACAGCACTATTCACAGTATCCAAGGTAAGGAAACAGCCTAAATGTCCTTTGTCAGATGAATGGATAAAGAAAATGTGGTATATACATACAACAAAATATTACCCCGTCTTAATAAAGAAGGAAATTCTGATATATGTGACAACATGAATGAAACTTGACATTTTGCTAAGTGAAAGAAGCCTGTCACAGAAAGACAAATACTCCATGATTCCATCTATATGGGGTATCTAAAATAGTGAATCTCATAGAATCAAAGAATGGAATGATGGTTACTAGTGGTGAAGGTTTGGGGGATGGGAGTTACTAATCAGTAAGCATAAAGTTTTGATGTATAAATGTATAACATTATATCTAGTCAATAATAATGTATTGTACACTTAAAAATTTGTTGAAAGAGTAGATCTCCTTTTAAGTGTTGTTACCACATTAAAATAAAATCTGAAAAAAGAAGAATATGGAAAGAAAATGATAACAACACAAGTGAGTCTCCCAATCCATGAACAAGATCCTTTTCCATTTATTTTATTTTTCTGTAATTTCCCTCAGGACTATTTTTGTTGTTCTCAGTGTAGAGGCCATGACTGTTGTTTGTTAAATCTATTCCTATGAATTTTATGTGTTTCAAGGTGACATACACAAACACAATTGACTTTTTTTTTTTTCTTGAGACGGAGTCTCATTCTGTCGCCCAGGCTGGAGTGCAGTGGCGCGACCTCCACCTCCTAGGTTCAAGCAATTCTCCTGCCTCAGCCTCCTGAGTAGCTGGGATTACAGGTGCGTGCCACCATGCCTGGCTAATTTTTGTATTTTTAGTAGAGATGGGGTTTCACCATGTTGGCCAGGCTGGTCTCGAACATCTGATCTCAGGTGATCCACCCACCTCGGCCTCCCAAAGTGCTGGGATTACAGGTGTAATGCCATCCAGCTGCACACTAACCAGAAGGGCTAACATGAAAATTACTGAATGTGAGCAAGGATGTGGAACCAACAGAATTCTCATGCACGAAGGCTTCTCCAGTGCTACATGGTGAGAGACCAGCCTTTCTTTCCTTTTAAATTTCCACTGCAGACCAAAACACATGGTCCCCATTGCATGTGAAGCTCCTCCCACACCCACCTCATAATGCAAGTGTGACAGCATCTAAACTGGTCAATGCACTGCTGGACGAGAACAGCCTATGTCAAAGCACTGTACCCGGCCACACAATTGACATTTGTATACTGAGTTTGTATTCTTTGGCTTTTCTAAATTGACTTATTAGTTCTTGAAGTTGTTTTGTACACTTACCAGGATTTTCTGCATAAATAATCCTGTCAACTGATAATAAAAGTTGTTTTACATCATTCTTTCCAATCCATATGGCTTTTATTTCTTTTCTTCTTCCTTTTGCATTAGCTAGAGCTTCTAGTACACTGTTGAAGGGAAATGGTTAAAATGAATATCCTTGCTTTGTTCTCAATTTTAGAAGTGAAGTGTTCAACCACTGAGTATGATTTTGGCTCTAAGTATTCATAGGAGGCCTACGTCAAATTCATACACATCGAATATCAAATTGGGGAAGTAAGTCAAATTAAAATCATTCTATTTTTAGTGCACTTCAAGTTGTTATCATGAATCGATTTTGAATTTTGTCAAATGCTTTATTTTATTAATTTAGCAAGTTATACTATTTTCAAATGTTAAACTTATTTTTCATTTTAGTTATAAATTCCACTTAGTCACAGTATATCATACATATTGCTGGATTTGCTTTGCTTTTTTATTTTTAAAGGGTTTTTATATCTATCTTTATGAAGGATATTGGTCTATAATGTTTTCTACTAATGTTCAGTTATTTTCAGTTTGGGTCTCTCATAAATAGTCCTGCTGTAAACATTTTTGAGTATTTCTTCTGATGCAATGTATACAGCTTGAAGTTGGGCATGTACCTTGCAGTGAAGTTTCTGGGTCACAGGGTATGAGCATGTTCAACTTTAGTGAATACTGCCAAAGTGGATGTGCCAATTCACATTCCTACCTTCAGGGACAGCAGTGCCCCTCAGAGTGTGGACTGTGAGCTATTTGTTATTAGATTGCAATGAGGTAAGTCTAGAAATCAAGCGTGAGCATTTAGAAACTTTTATAGAAATTTGATGTTGCTTTGACATCAAATATTGCTTTGACATAGGCTCTTCTCGTCCAGCAGTGCATTGACCAGTTTAGATGCTGTCACACTTGCATTATGAGGTGGGTGTGGGAGGAGCTTCACATGCAATGGGGACCATGTGTTTTGGTCTGCAGTGGAAATTTAAAAGGAAAGAAAGGCTGGTCTCTCACCATGTAGCACTGGAGAAGCCTTCGTGCATGAGAATTCTGTTGGTTCCACATCCTTGCTCACATTCAGTAATTTTCATGTTAGCCCTTCTGGTTGGTGTGCAGCTGGATGGCATTGTGACTACAGTTTGTATTTCCCCAATGACTAAGGAAGTTGCCGGCCTTTTCATATGTGTATTGGTTTCATATGTGTATCTGCATATTCCTAGGTGTGAAGTACTTCCAATTTTCAAAGTATATGTGTTAAGTTTTCCTAAAACATTTACCCTGAATACTGTTCCCCTGCCCTCCTCCCATATTTCCATGATGAAGCAGGTGGGCAAAATATGGAGAAGACAAAAACCTGATTCACAAGTGTCATTCACCTGACTTTATTCATTTAGTCAATGTTTATGAGCGTCCGGCACGCGCCAAGCACAGTGTGTGGAAACAGGGATGCAGAAATGAATAGAATAGAAATGTTCTTGTCCACTAGGGATTTATACTCCAGTTGTGGAGAAGATAGATAGTGTGCTGATACCTTTGGATGGTAGTAAGTGCCATGAAAAAATAGGATAACAAGAAAGTAACTAGGATGGGAACATTCTTTGGATAGAATGGTGAAAGAAGGTTTTCTAAAGTCATTATATTAAAGCCTGCATCAAAAAAATGAGAAGCAGGTGGCCATATAACAGGCCAGAAAGAGAATTCCAGGAAGCAGGAATGTCAGGTGCAAAGGCCCTGAGGTAGAAGCAAAGTGGTCTGAGGGTTAATTAGAGAACACTCCTTTACTTTGGTGAAAATTGACACAATAGATGCCATAGACACCTAGTGCGGTGGATACTGGTGGTGCTGCTCCCAGATGCAGGGACCCCCTTAGGTTCTGATGTGCCCCTCCTTCACCGTTAATGTGGGTTTACTGCCCAGGCTTGTGACTGGAACTAACCCTTGAGAGACTGTCTGTAGGTGGGTTACTGGATCCACTGTGCCCACACAGGCTGTGATCAGGAAGTACCTGAGGGGCTGCACTCTCCCTCCTACCACCCAGCAGCCCTAATCTGGTAGTTGGAGGATGTAGGGGTATGAAACCTCAGCCCCTGTGACAGCAGCTGGGGTGAGGCAGAAGAATAGGGTCTGGAGACAGGCAGCCTAAGACCCACTAGCTTCTGACTTCTTGGAACTGGACTGAAAGGAAAACTCCACCTCTCCATGCCCATGTGACAGGGGGCCAGAGGCCCCTCCCTCTACAAAACCCCCTCTCGGGAAATGCCTCTGATTGGTCAGAGGCCAAGCCTTCACTTCAGCCTGATTGGTCACAGGCCAATCCTTCATTCGCAGAAGGTGTAACCAGTTGGAGGCCTCTATTGGAGGCCTCTAAAGGGTACCTAGGGGTGTTACCAAATCCTTCTAGTTTAATAAAAACCCTAAAGAACATTGCAACTGGGGCTTTTGAGCCGCCTGATGGATCCTGCTCCCACTCTGTGGAGTGTACTTTCGCTCAATACATTTGGGCTTTTGTTGCTTCATTCTTTTGTTGCTTTGTGCATTTTGTTCAATTATTTGTTCAATGTGCTAAGAACCTGAATGACTCAGTCAAGACCTTCTATCTGGTAACAGGGGCAAACTCAGGGTGTCATTCAGGCTCAGAGAGCCATGGGGATCACACTGAGGCTGGGATTTAGCCAGAAATCATACCCTTGGTTGTCCTTTTCTATTTTCCTTCCTAGTTTTTTTTTTTTTTTTTTTTTTTCTGAAAGCACTTCCTTAATAAATCAGTTGTCCCTGAACTCTTAACTTAGGGTCTGCTTTTAAGACTTAAAAAAGTCTGCAGTCTTAGGACTTAACACCCCTGCTATAGGTTTCTACAATTGTTTTTCTTTTTCTTTTAATGATATGTTTTTTTCTGTGGTACTAGGTAAGAGCATCAGGCACACTTGGGTTGGAATGCCAATTGCTATTCAGTCATAGCCACCCTTAGGAAGGTCACCTACTCTCTCTGGGTCTCAGTTTCCTCAATTACAAAAGTGGGACAAAGACAGTGCCACCTTTATGGCTGCTCTGAAGATTAAATGAAAGAAGATAGGCAACATACTTAACAGAAAGATGGGAAAACAGTGAACACTCAGATTTACCTATGACTATTAAACCTTTCTAAACTTCATCAGAGAGTTCAAAAAAATGTTGTCAAGCCTTGGGATATACATCTGTTGCATTCCTTTAAAAATGTATGGTATCACTGGAATTTGGCTGGGGACAGAGGAGAGAGGAGGAAGAGAAATAGCCATTCTAGGTAGTTGTAAGGTACCATTCATGTGTACCTTCTCATTTAATCCGGACAAGCACCCAGTTAGAATAGGAGGTTCTATTATAATTATTAAAGATAAGAACCTAACACTCAAAGAGGCTGTTATCTGAGGAGACATGGTGTTGAAGAGGTTAAAATATGTGATTCCAGCATATTGACTTAAGTTCGACACTTTAAAAACAGCAGGTGCAACAAGATGACTTTGACCTTCCTGCTGTTTCTTAAAAGCAGAGGGTGAAATTCCTATATGAGAGATGCCCTCCCTAGATGATGCAACATTTTTATATAGTCAAAGTTGAAACTGAGAGAATTCTGTACAGATCTTGTTAAAAATAACTCTCATCTTTTAAGCCTCTCCACATACTTTGGTGTCTTCTTCACAACGAACTCTTCTCTGTCCAATCCACTACATAAGTAACTGACTTCAGCTACTTCTTTGGGGCCTTCATTTCTTTATGAGGCTCCTGTGCTGCGTGAAGTTTGTATTAAGTTTTTCTTCTCTTCATCTATCTTATGTGGATTAAATTCTTGGACCCAGATGGGATCCTAAGAGGATGGAGGTAGACTCTTCCCACCCCTACAGTGTGTATATATCAGGGTTCCAAGCCAGGTTGTCTGGACAGAGGAACCCAATTCCCTTGAGTTGAGGGGCTGACTTTGCTTTTAGGCCCTCGCCCTGCAGAAGGGGCTTGGTGTTGCTCTTATTCTGCGGGAAGGTCCAGTCCCAGCTGAAATGACTCCTGCCATACCCAGCTACTAGATAATGAAGCTTCTTCCCAGGGTCACAACTCCAAGAATGACGAACGCCTTGTCCTCAGGCCAGTGGCGCAGTTGAGCCTCTCTGGGGTCATATCACAGTCACCATAACTGCACTGTCTCTACCCTAATGGGGCTCCCAGAGCAGAGACCTTACCTGCCGCCGCTCTGGCCCACCAGGATCCTCGCACTTTTAAGTCAGGTGCGGTTTCAGGAAGAAGCTTGGTGGTCCCACATCTACAGGCAAAGCAGATCCCAGAGCAGAGAGAGCTGACCGCCTGCCCTGTGGGGTGCACAACCCCAGGTGCAGATAACAGACAGGGAGGGAGGAAGGAGCTTAGCTGAAAACCCCTCCTGACCCTTTTCCAACAGGCACTCAGGGGTAGCAAAACATCCAGGAACTTTGAGTTCTGGGTCAGCTGGGACAGCTGTAGGGACGGCGTCCTGTTCGTGCCTTCTCTGAGTTTTCTATTAGGTGCCACCAAACACATTCCTACCCAAAGGAACCATTATGTAGGACCTTATTAAAAAGGTTAGAATATGCATTCTGGCATGGTAACTGTTTAAGTGAAAGGCACTTGAAAAACAGCAGGTGCAAGATCACTCTCCCCATATCAGAAGGAAAGACAGCATCCTTATCCTTAGGACTAGAAGCTGCCACCTAAAGAATACTGCACAGACCTCGTTAGAGTCACTCTAATCTTTTTAGTCACATTTTCAAAGTTTTTTCTTATCTGTTCAATCCAGTATTTAAGTAGTGGATGCCAACTGCTTGCTCGGGTCTGCCCTCCCTCCCTCCCTCCCTTCCTTCTTTTCTTCCTTCCTTCCTTCTTCTTTGCTCGGGCGTGCAATTTCTTTCTTTCTTTCTTTTTCTTGCTTTCTTTGCTTGGGTCTTTCTTTCTTTCTTTCTTTCTTTCTTTCTTTCTTTCTTTCTTTCTTTCTTTCTTTCTTTCTTTCTTTCTTCCTTTCTTTCTCTCTCTCTCTCTCTCTCTCTCTTCCTTCCTTCCTTCCTTTCTTCCTTTCTTTCTTTCTTTCTTTCTGACGGAGTCTCGTTTCTTTCTCATTCTCTCTTTTTTTCTTTTTTTTTCTTTTGACAGAGTCTCGCTCTGTAGCCCAGGCTGGAGTGCAATGGAGCAATCTCGACTCACTACAACCTCCACCTCCCGGGTTCAAGCGATTCACCTGCCTCCCGAGTAGGTGGGATTACAGGCGCGCGCTACCGCGCCCCGCTAATTTTTTTATTTTTAGTAGAGATGAGGTTTCACCATGTTGACCCGGCTGGTCTCGAACTCCTGACCTCGCGATCCGCCCGCCTCGGCCTCCCAAAGTGCTGGGATTACAGGCGTGAGCCACCACGCCAGGCCGGGTCTGCATTTCTTTATGAGGGCTCCCATGCCGCGTGAAACTTGCCGTGTGCTTTCCTCCTATTCATCTATCTTGTGTCAATTTAATTCTCGGACCCAGCCGGGACCCCTAGAGGACGGAGGTGGAGTTCTGCCCTTACACTGAAAACACAAACTTCCAAAACAGGGACACTCTTCAAAACTTTGAAAGAGACCTTTTAGGTCCTAGGGCAATTGAATCTCGTTTTCTTAAAAAGCCCTGCTTGCTTACCCTCTCGTTTTCCCCCAGGACTGTTTTCTGGGACTGAGTGGGAGGCCCAAGGAGACAGCAAAGTTCAGGCCCCAAGCACCCAGCTCCTCCTCCCAGGGTGCGAGCCTGCCCAGGGTTCCCGACCCACCCCGCCCCATTCCTCGCCGGCACTTGGTCCGCCCCTCCCCGTCTGGAAGCCTCCCGCAGCCCCGCCCGGCGGAACTAGGGGACGGGTGGGGAACGTCAAAGGGCGAGGGCGGTGACCCCGGGGCCCGAATCCTCTCAGGCTCCTGGGTCGGGTGCCCGGCCGTGCGTGAGTGCGGAACAAGTATGGGCGCGGGGCCGTGCGTGGGTGCGGGGCTGGGTGGGGGCCCTGGGTGGGCGCGGGGCCGGGGCTGGCGGGGCAGGGCGTGGGGCTGTAGGAGAGCACGGGGCCGTGCGTGGGTGCGGAGCTGGGTTCAGACAGTGGGTAGGCGCGGGGCCGGCGCTGGCGGGGCAGGGCGCAGGCTGCTGCAAGGCGGCCTTGTGGATTCTGGCCCCGGAGCGAGGGCGGGCCCCGGACGCACGAAGTGGGTTCTCCTTTTCAAAAAAAACGGCGTTGCGTTTTCCTTCCTCTGGCTTGGAAACAATTTGCTCTTTTTTCCCCAGTCTCTGCCATAAACACTTGAATGTGCATACAACTGCAGAGCTTAATGCCACAACCTCCAGGAGATTGGGGAGAGGGGGAAGCTGCCCAGGATGGGGGTGGGAAAGCAAAGGAAAATGGAGAACGTTAGCAACTGCATCCTGTCAGGGGTCCCCCGTCCATGTGGCCTTTCTTCCAGCGACAGCATACTTAGCTCAGAACAGATTCACACCCACTCTGTGTTTCCACCGGGCGCGCCGGCTCTGCAATGCGGAGCGCGTTCTCTGAAGGACAGGCCCTGGAGTCACCGCCACAGCCACAGAAAGCGGAAACCGAGCCTCTGTCCAGAGGGAATCCCAGTACATTTCCAGCAGGTTCAGACACAGGGTCCCCCACAAGAAGGAAACAGGACGGAAAAAGTCAGTACACGTATGCTGTGGAGGGTCGAGGTCTTGCCTAGATCTTGGGTGTGGGTAGTCGTAGCCGCTCGCAGTTTTCCTTTCCAGCATCTCTGGCGAGCCTGGAGATGTGCTCGGGGCCGATGTGACACGAAGAGTGATTGCGCCGCTCTGCAGAGGCGGTGGCGCGACGCTGCGCTCGGGCTGGGAAAGGCCGGCCCCAGGGCGACCCCTCCAGAGGCCCCCGGAGAGCAGGTGTGCGCCTCGCCTCCCGCTGGGCAGCCAGTTCAGGAGAAAAATGTGAAGCTTTTATCTAAACAAAATATTTCTTTTGTTAAGGGCTTTCTCCACACTGAGACTTTCTAGCCACGTGAGACTTTGACCTCCCAGTCCCCCAGATTCAGCGCTGGGACCGAGCGTCTGCTGTTATTTTTAGTAGAAGTATAAAAAGAATCTCAAAGTTTTAGCTCTGGAGAAGGCGTGAATACAGCTGGTGCCTTCACACACTCCACTTGAGCCGCTCTTAAAGAACTCCAGGAGATGAGAAAGCAATACGAAAGCCAGAGCATTGCACATGAGGACGGGCTGGCGGGTGGCCTTTGGGTCCCTGTCGTATGGGTGATTTTTGTAAATGGGGCATTAGAGATGAGTATCGCCTGGATCACATTTTTAGGTTGAATTCCTCCCACGGGGGGAACTTTAGGAATACGCTTCCAAATAAGAATGTAGATTTCAATAATTGTAGTAAAGTGTTTGCCAAACTCATCTCAGAAAAAGACATTATCGAAAGGCATTTATTATCTTCTTAATGCGTGTCTGGCACTGGGCAGACACTGTGGAATACTATCTTGATTAGAGTCTCAAGGATTTTGTACCTGAAGTCCTTTACAAATAAAAGTATTCAAGTATAATCTATTATAAAGACTCTTTTTCCCCACTTTGGGGATATACGGTGTGGTATCGACTCATTGGTCATACCAAAACTGTTACTTCTGTTTTGGAGGAATTAGCAAAGAAAACCCAGGCTTAGCAAATCAACACCGAAGTTCAGAAGTTCAGAGTAATTTGTCTTGGGAACAAAGTCCTCCCTAGAGTGAAGAGGCATTCGCAGGAACTCTTGGTGTTAATGGGATTATTCAAGATATACCTGAGACCAGATAAATATTTGATGATTTTGCCAAGGACTAGAGTTTCTTGACAGTTTTTCTTTGGCTGACGTTTTCCCCAATGGGGTTCGGACTTTGTGGCTTCATCAGATTTTGCAAATGAAAAAAGGCTGGGGTTTCCCAAGAGTGCGCTTGTGCAGGAAACAACAGACTAGTGAGGTTTACAAGAGGGGTGTGTTCTGTGTGTGTGTTTGTGTGTGTGTGTGTCTGCCTGTGGGATGGGGGTGGCACGGGGGAGAGAGAGATGTGGGTTACAAAGCTGCCATCTAGAGGCGAGAGGCTCTTTTTTGCAGTGTATATAATGCAAGTCTGCAGCCAGCAGAGCTCACAGTTGTTGCAAACTGCTCAGCACTAAGGGAGCCAGCGCACAGCACAGCCAGGAAGGCGAGCGAGCTCAGCCAGCCGAGCCAGCCCAGAGGTAAGGAAACAGTGCTGGGGCAGCAGCTCTGCTTGGAAAGAAGGCATGGCTTCTGCTCTTAAGCCAAGGAGTCTTTTTCAAAGGACTTCTTTCAAATCGCTGAGATGGGTGCTTTTGAGTCTGCGGGTCTGGTTTCTAAAAACCCAGGCTGTACGTAGCTGCATTGCAAAGTGCTTTTGCTAATTCGGAGGGCTTCACCTTTCGCTTCAGAAAGCAAAGGGCAATTTTCTTAACTCACTTGCAGAAGGAAATTTCCTTGTGTATTTATGAATCTGGTATTTATTTGCTGTGTGGCTATTTAAGCTCCAGTAAGCAGGGGAACTTTGCAAGAACACAGACTATCCATTCTGCCTGACCAATTTGGCATGGGGATTAGCTTGGCACCCCCTGTTTACCTGTTTTGCTTCTAGTATATCAGTTTGGAAACAGATAAAATTGGCAGTAAATACGTAATTCCAGAACGATGAACACTTTATGAAGAGGCATCCTTAATGGAGCAGAAAACTGCTGAGAATCTTTGTGAGTCCAAGATGTATTTGAATTCAGTACTTTGGGGGATTTACCAGAGTCTGTAAGTCCGGAAGCTATAAACGTGAATGTTAAATACAGCCCGGTCTTCTCTTCTCTTGATGGCACGCTTGCTAATCTGAGTACTGTTCTCTTAGAAGGTGTTAAGTCCAACTTCAATTGTTGGGGGGGGGGGCGGGAGGGAAGCACACACACAAGTCTACTATTTTGCAATTTAAATATACTCTTCAGGTAAAATGTGGATTTTGTTCAATTTTGTTGGCATGTGCAAAGATTCAAGGAGTGGCTGAGGGAACTTTGGAGTGAGGTCAGGAATGGGTGGTTAGCCAAGACTTGTAACTTCCAGGGAGAATGAGAAGTTGTAAAAGTCAGACTGGCTGTCTCTCTTTCTCTCTTCCTCTTTCTGTCTTTCTTTCTTTCCTTTTGCTCACAACAGGATTACTTAGTTTTTCAAAAGTGGGAGAGAGCTTCCTTAACTGGTTTACAGCCCTTTGAACGTATTTGGTGCAGTGACATCCCCTGAAATTTCAGTCTGCAACGTCTCAACATGGTCACTTTGTTCTTTCCTTTTTTAAAGGCAGATGCTGCCTTTAGTGTCCCTTTATTTATTCCAGGAAAAATGTAGACATCAGCTAGGCACTCCTAGCAAAGAAAGTGGAGGCTGCTGGTTTCTGTGCTTTAACTTTCCATAGATTTCAAATGAATAAACTGCTCGTCCTTCTTTCATCAGAATATGAGCTTTCCCCAGATGGAAAGCCTTTTTCTAAAGCAAAGTTGCACATGGGAGCTCTAGCTTGGAAACAATTTGCTCTTTTTTCCCCAGTCTCTGCCATAAACACTTGAATGTGCATACAACTGCAGAGCTTAATGCCACAACCTCCAGGAGATTGGGGGGAGGGGGAAGCTGCCCAGGATGGGGGATGGGAAAGCAAAGGAAAATGGAGAAATGGCTGTAGTTTGCTGCCTATCAGCCTTTTTCTTTTAAGGGGCAGACGTTGCAGTCGCCGTTTTAAAAAAGTTCCATAAAGTATTGCCAAGGCAGCATGCCTGTGCAGCACACACACGACTTTGGGGGGGTGTTTCCTCCGTATGAACAGCAAGTCGTTGAAGCGTTGAGAAGGTATTATGATTTTTAATCAGGCCCAGAACAGGCCAAGTATAGGCTTTCTGAATGAAAAAAAAAAAAAAAAAAAAAAAACACAAAACACACAAAAAAACCCCAAAACAAAAAACCCTACTTAATCAGGAACAGTGGCTTTTTGTGTGGATCATTTGAGGAGAGAGCTCCTGTTTTCAAGTCGATGTGAGGGAAATTGGTTGAAGTTACTCAAACCTGAGGCTGAAGGGCAGTCACTCTATAAACCTTAAGAGTAACCGAGGGGAAAGAAAAAGACGTCAAAGATTGCAAAACTTTAGATTTTTCTCAGTGATTTTGTACAACATGAGGGGAATTTGGGGCCAGAAGGCATTTGTACCTTTAAACCAAGCAACCGAAGAACTTAGTTTTACTCTTAGAAGCAAGAACAGTATTAAAATGCCTTCAATTGGATTGCATGTGTGTAGGTATAATTTAGAAAGAAACTAAAGATTGTGTCATGTCAAGTGTTATTAAAGTCCAGGAAAGAAAAGACAAAGCTCCAGGACACATATTTTCTGTTGAAATAAAAGCGAGCAAGCCAGAAATAGACAGATCAGGACAAGGAGGGGTGCAGGGGCTGTTCTTGATTTTGAATACTTGATGGTTTCCTGCAGGGAATATTTGATGCTTTTATCTACTAATTTGGAAGTGGGAAAAAAAGGCATTATTGCTTCGATATTAAAGTGATCAGGGAATTGCACCATTTTATGGTGACAATTTTAAAGAGCCACAGGTAGTTTTGGAAGCAGACTGCGTTTTGTTCCAGGCACTGAAAAGGCGGAGGGGGGCTGAGACTATCTCAGGTGGCCTTGAACCGCTGTCGGCAAAGGGACAGATAACGAGCCCAGGGCAGCGTGGGGGACTTTGCGTTTTGAAGGCTGGGTCAGCCAGATAGTAAGCGTAATTTGCTCTTCCTGCTATAACAGATATGTGGGCATCCTCCCTCAGTTGTATATGCAGAGCCTAAGTTTGCACAGCATCCTCCTGGGAAACCCATTGTGTCTGGCTGAGGGCGGGGGGTGAGGAGGCTCTCCTAGCCTGGCTGACCTCCCACTGCCTCGTCCTTGTCCTAAGCTGGGTGGGAATCAGGGCTCTGATTACAGTGGGCCAGCCCAGACGGCAGCATTTGTGACGTGGGAATCTCTGGACCTGCTCTTGTGGGTATAGCTTTGCTTCCCTGTCGGGCAGCTGAGCACAATAGACCAGATCAGGTTTCTGGATGTGGGATTTATTTGATCCACCAAATCCTTAAAGTGGACGAGGATGCCCCACGTGTTCATGTGAAGTATGTCTAAGGACCCTGAGAAGAGGTGGATTGTATCTGAATCAGGGTATAGAGTTTTCTGTAGTTACTGTTTTTTGAGTTCTCAAGCAATTCAAAGCAGGTACGTACTTGCATAAAATAAGATCACTCACGGTCACTAGTGAATGTGCAGTTGAGACTGTTTCCCATTGCTGGCAGCAGAGGTGACAGACAGCTCTCCATTCTGCTATCAGCCCTAGCGGATAGTCACAGAGAGTCCGCCTGGGCCGAAGCTTCGTGGGTTTCTCCCCTAGGTTACTTGGTTGGTTTCCCCATAGATGTGATGTAGCATTGGTTAAAAACACACAGAGACACACACATGCACACACACCTCCCCCACTCAGTGATGCGCAGTTGCCTGATGGTTCTTCGGAGGTAGTGTGGATTCTCCTGATCTAACTTCCAGGCTCAGCGTAAGCCGGGGCTAGCCTGGCGGAAGAGGTGTCACCTGCTCCAAGAGACCAGAGCGTTTGCTTTTGTAGCATGACTCCCGCTGGAGAGTCCCTGGAGATGTTGGAACGGGGAAGAGAACTCTGTTCTTAGCCACAAGCCTGCCATAACCCAGTCTCTTCACCTGGCCTGGCCTCAGTTGCCAGGTGTGCAAACAGTGAGGGCCACTGTCCCAGCTCTTGTCTGGGGCAATACCGAGTTTCTTCATGAAATTCCTTTGTAGGACACAGGTCTCACACTGCAGAAAGCCAGTGAAGGAGGCAGAGGTCCTGCAGGGCCCAGAGGGCCAGAGGGCCCCTCGTTTGGGAGCTGGTCCTGGGGCCCCAGGCCTGGCCTGGGTTATCTTATCTGTGCCACTGTAGAGGAGTGACGTGTGTGTAGCAGCCTGGTCTGCACCCAGCTACCAGAGCACCCCACTGCAAAGCCGCCTGTGGGGTTCGTATTACCTCCATTCTCAAAGCTTCCTCTGCCCCAAAGCCATGGCCTTGCTCTAGACCTTCCTGGTTCCTGCGTGGATAAGCCCAGGCCACATTCCTTGCCCACCCTTTAAGGCCCAACCCTTACCTCCATCTGCTCTCTGTGGAGAGTCCTTGCCTCAGCCAGGCTGGGTGACTCTACCCGTGGCTGTGCCTTCCTGGAACATCCTTGATCACCGCTACCTCCTTGAAGGCCCCATAAGCCACCAGAGTAGAAACCCTCATCTTCCTGCTGAAGGGGCATGATGGGCCTGCGCGCCTTCCCAGTTAGCCGGGGGGGGGGGGTCTCGGGGATTGTGGGGAGACGTTTCTGATCTGTTGTCCTCACGTGCCCCAGAGCAGTGCCTCCTCGAACAAGAGGCTCAGTCCGCCAACACCAGCTCGGTGACGATTTCAGAAAAGTCTCTCCTGGACGCCCGTCTCCGCTGCTGGCCACGGTCGCGGGTCTCGGTGGACCATGATTAACTGCTGGCTCATTGAGCACCTACTGTGTACAGCTGTAGCTGTATAGCTGTAGCGCTGTAGCTACATAAAGTTACAGAAGACTTGGTGGGGGCTTCGGGGCTTGGTAGGAATGAGGTGGAGGGGCAAGAAACGTGAACAACGTCATGGTACAAAAGACATTCCAGAATAGAGATGTGCGGTGTGCGGCCAGGAGAACGTGGGAGAATCAGAAGGGCAGAGGGCATCAGTGGGGAAGAGTTTGTGATTGGAGACTGCAAACATATGGAAGGGAGTTTGGGGGAACACTGGCTGGGTGCCTGAACATGTGGCATTCTCTGGAAGGAACTAACCAGCGTGAGGACATGCTGATTGCATACTTAGCCACCACCCATGGAGGCTTTAAACCTGAGTGCTTCTAATTCTGGCTTCACCCTCAGCTTGCAGAGTGAGCCCAGGGAGACCATTTGGATGCAGCTGAATACCCCAGGCTGCTTGCCGCAGCACGGTCGTTGTCAAGGATACTTGGTTGATGAATAAAAAATCCCAGAAACGAGAGGTGAATCTCCGGGAAAAGTCCTGCAGTTGACAAGAGGAGCCCCATCTGGGCTGTGAGTGACAGAGGAGTCCCTTTGCCGGCCATAGGCTGGAAGGGATGCAGGGCTGGACAGGTGCTCGCCACTGCCGGCTACAGGGAAGTTCTCTCCCTGTCACTGCAACGTGCGACAGGGCCGCTAAAAAGGTGACCCCTGTACGAAGGAATGAATGAGATAAAACAGAGCAGGCGCTGGGAAAAAGGGAATGAAAGCTGACGTTCACTGCTTTTCGTTCTCCCTTGGGTTGCTGTGGTCCAGGAAAATGGAACATGAACCTCGATTGTTTGCGGACCATTCCTCCCTTTAAGAAAATTTACATAATTCTTGATGTCAAATTTCAAATAACACAGGAGTTTAAAGAGTAAAAACTACACGTCTCCTTTTGTTCCCTCCTCCTACCCTCCCGGCCCCAAGTTTCATACTTACTGCAGGTCTTTTTCTATGCCTTTGTGCACATGTATTTACATATAAAAATACATAAGTGTAATTTTTGTGTGTCTTTCTGCATAGCTGGGATTGTGCTGTGTGTGTGTGTGCGTCTGCGCATTGTCTTTCACTGAACAGCATGCCGTAACTCTCCCTGTGGATGAAGGGAGGCCTCCCTCTCACAGCTGTATTATATTCCAGATGGCGGAGACCCAGGCTTTACTGAGTCATGCCTCTGTTGAAAGACATTTATGTTGTCTCCAGTGTTTGCTCGTAAATAAATACTGCTTTAAAAAACATCTTGTGTACATTTGGAGACACATGAATATTTTGAGGAGAGAAATGTGTGAATTTGTATCATCACAGAACTGGAAAGAAACGTCTTTTGTTCTGCACTCCCTCCCCTTCCTTCCCCCTGGAATCTTTTATGCAGAAACCTTAGAACCTGAGTGTCAGAAGTGGGTCTCATTCCCCTGCCTGCCCCGGTGTGGGCACGGAGGCCATAGAAACCCAGTCAGTGGGCAGGTTTGATTCACACCCAGAAATGGTTCTTAGACCCTGGCCTCAAGCGGGAATGGAATTGCTGGTTGATTCCAGCAGAGGGTGACTGGTCTAAGTGGAATGTCTCCTTCAGACCCTGTGGCTATCGGCTGTCCCAGCTTCCCAGCGTCAACAGACCCGGCACAGGCTGAGAGGCATTAAGAATGTATACAAGGACCCAAGGGCTGGCCCATCCAGATCTGTGCGGAATGCAATCAGCTCTTTCTGTATGGGATGAGGTAATCCCCTGCTTTTGCTTGAGGGGACCTGTGATTTCTGTGTAGGGCTCTCTGGGGGTTCATTAGAGGCCTCCCTCCCTCTCTCCACTTTCAGATTTTGCAGGGAGCTTTGTCACCAGGCCTTTGGGAACCAGGGGCCCTGGGTACACATTTCATAGTTTGCCCTATGAAGCCTTTGTTCCTATCAGGGATTCTGAGAGTGTCACTTGTTAAGGTCTAAGCAGGTAATTTAGGAAGATTCTTTGCTCCAATGGCGGACGCACACCATCAGTGAATGGTATTCAATGCAAGTGGGCCCTGCCCACCCTAAACGTCCTGCACGCAGGCTGGGGCGGCCAGAGCCTTTGTCGCAGGCCACATTCCATGTTACGTGGCAGTTCCCTATTTTGAATAAGGGGATTGATTGTCTTTGTCAAATAATAATCTGTTTTCTGGAGACAGCCCTTGTTTCTGAAACCTAATGCATGAAAAATACCGAAATGACGAAAGGCTGAGCTATTGTATGACACTTTTTTTGTTGTTGTTGTTGTTTGTTTTCTTTAGCTCCCATTTAAATTTGCAGAGGACTTGATGACTGCACTGTCTGCTTAATCTCCCTTTTTGCTATACTTTCCTTCCTTTATCTGACCACTGGAGCCTTTGGTGATGGGAAGGAAGAGGCTGGTCCAGGCCCCTAGAGGAAAGCAGGTGATCAGGGTATGGGGCTCTGACTTCGTTTCCTGGCCAGTCCCAGTGTGGGCTGCTGTTCCTTGGGCTGGTTAGTGATTGAGGATTGGTGATCGGGGATCGGTGACTGATGATGGGTGGCCGGTGATCGGTGGGGCAGTGAGGAGATCCAGCCTCTGCTCTCTCATTCAGCCCTTGGGCAGCAACAGCCACACCCTCTTTGGAAGTTTCCCGCTGTGCCACCCAGGAGGGGAGAAGCAAGGAAAGGGGAGGACAGCTGAGCGGGGAAGGGCCTATCTCAGAAATACTATTTTTGACTCAGAGGACCAGTGGCCCCTAAATCAAATTTTCTTTGCCCAAAGAGGCAGAGGTAGAAAGCCAAGGACTGGATGGGGGTCTCTGAGCCCTTTTCCACCTCTCAGTCCCACTCTGAGCTCTAAGAATACTGAAGGCTGCTGGTAGCTCAAAGCGGGTGAGTGTCTGTTTTGTGCTAAGAATGGAGGAACTGGAAGGAAGGACACACTGGAGGTGTGGGAACCAGGCGTCTTCTCACTGAGTGACCTGGCCTCCCGCAGGGGCCGTCCATGCCGAGCAGTGGCCAGGCACCTGGCCAGCCGGCACCTGACATGTTTCTACACTGGAGGCCGAGTAAGACCTGAGCCAGAGGACTGTCACCATGGTGGGGGAGAGAGGTGGGGCGGATTCGGGATCCAAGTTCTGGCGAACAAAGACTGAGGGTCATTTCTTTCTAGCCCCTGTGAATGGCCCAAACCCCAGGATTTATGGCAGCTTCTGCTGAGTGGCTGTGCCAGTGGGGACAGAGCAGGGAGCCCAAGCCAGGCACCAGCCGAGCTGCCCTTTGGACCCAGCTGCTGTCCCTGCTGCTGCCCAGCTGTGGGGCCGTCCTCCATTCAAGCTCTTCTGCTCCCCGGGACTCTGGGGTCAGATGAGATCACAGGTGAAAGTGTTTTGGAAACCAAGCCATGATGCAAATGGGACAAAGGAAAAGGTGGCTGCAGTAGAGCCATGTGGGAGACCAAAGGTGACATCCTTGTCTCCTGGAATCACAGGGTGGAGAGTGGAACGTCAGCTCTGGGTGGTGGCCAAGGGAAGGTGGAGATAGTAGCTTCAAGGCACAGCCTGGGGCTGGCTGTCCGCCCTGGGGGCAGTCTGGCAGGCCAGGGTTTCCTCAGCTCCCTGCTGGGCCTACGTCCTTTTGGAGTTCTAGAGCTGCGTCTTAGGACAGGTGTGCCGAGCCTCCTACTTTGAGTTTCTGTCCTGACCTTGACCTTGCTCACCTCCACGGGCACCCTCCCATGCTTGGGCATCAGGACTTGTCATAAGTCAGTGGTCACAGGGCTTGATTCCTCCTAGTGGGTCACTCTGAGGACAACCAGGCCTCCCGCTGCAGGACCAGCATGGTTCCCTCCATGAAGGGCTTTCAGAGTGGGGAGGGGATGCGGCTGTCATGGGAGGCCCAGCGCTTTCTGTCGGCCGTGGAGGACACCGAGTCAGGTTAGGTCACCAGGAGGGGACCCCACGGTGATTTACATCCTGCAGAGGGAAGTGCCCAGAAGCCTGCAACAGTCTCCGCTAAGTGGGGTTCAAGCGAGGTCCTCTGCTGTGAATGATGGGGCTGTGGAGCCGAGGCCGCGCAATTTCTCACTTTTCAGGGATTCTGTTCATATTGTCCCAAAGGAGAAACCCATCAAACAACCCAGTCTCTGTGTGAGCCTGTGAGTCTCCCTCCACCGGGGATATTTATTACTTAGCCAGAAAAGCCAGTTTTCAAGGGGAGTAGAATTAAATCAGGTTCTGCTTTTTGCTAAAGGGAAAAACCGCTCCCCTTAGGTGGGAGAATCCCCAGGGTTCTTTCTTCTTGGCCAGGGAGGGAGAAGCGGGAGACGTTTTACTGAGCATCGTTTTACTGAGCATCGGCTAGGGCCAAGCTCTGAATTAGGCCTTTTCTTCTTAGGGTATCTGTGAGATAGGTGCTGCTGTCCTGGGGAGGCAGATGCAGACAGATTAACTCTTAAGGTAAATGCTAATGAATAGAGCAGCCAGAATTCCAACCCAGAAATGTCTGATCTCGACATGGGCAGCTTCCCAGCTGTGGCTTTGCATACTGCTAGCGAGCTACCTGGACATTGATCCCTGACCGTTATCCTTGATCCCCCAGGGAATTCTCAAATGTAACCTGGAATCCACTTTAAATGAACTTGGTAAATAATGACTTGACCCTAGGCCAGTCATCACCTGGGACAAGTGAGGGGGAAGGGCATCCACCCGACTACGTCACTGTCAACTGCATCCTTGGGCTGAGGTTTTCATTTTACAGTGGGGTTCAGGCAGGGCCAATTGCTGACCCAGGACCATGGCCTGGAGGGATTTCAGGGCCTTCCCATGGGCGGACTGGCAGTAGAAGACAGCCGCTGTCAGTCTGTCTGGAGAAATCACTGCCAGATAACAATGGTACCCTGTGGCTGAATTCTGGCTGGCAGTGAAATGGTGACGGAGTGTTGGTCCCACCTCAGGTCAGCAGGGAAAACAGTTGGGAAAATTGTCAGCCCTCCTGAAATGCAACAGTTGGTGGTTTTTGTGCTTTGAGTCTTGGCACACTTTGCTCTTGAAGCAGTTGAACAAATAAAGGAATGGAAAAACAGGTGCTGACCCAGAGCTAGAGACAGCTGGTTGGTTGCCTTTCATTGAAAACCACACTGTCAACCCAGAGTCTTCAGGTTCGGGGCGCAGTTAAGCTGTGGGCCACCTTGCGTAGGCTCACTGTGTTTCCGGAGGCTTTATGACTGCACACTGGGGCTGCCTGAGACGCAGGTTTACATGTGAAGTTAGCAGAAAAGTAAAGAGTGCTGAGTCACATTTTAAATGCAAATTTGGAGGAGGATTTGAAATGCTTTCATTAAGACACCAAAGCAGGACACTTGTAATACAGCGGTGCCAGGAGCAGACAACCCTGCCATTCTTTGGGGACGTAGATAAAATGGCTCCACCGTCCCCTGCTGAGAGCGAGCAGGCCATCAGCATCGCGGTGGCTGGGGCTCAGCTGCCTGACGTTTCTTTGGCCCCTGTACTGTGTTGATTTCACACCCTGGGCACAGCCAGACTGGCGGTGTCTTGAGAACATAGCCATGAAAAGATGGAGAAAGCAAACACAGTTTCTGTCTTGGAGAACCCCGTGGATTTAGATTCCGAGTATGTTTTATTTTGTTTTGGAGAGTTTTATTATGGATTTTTTTTTCTCCCTTCGTTGCAAAGACATTACAGAGCTAAACCCAAACCGCTGAGCCTATCAGGGCCTTGGAAAAGCATTTTGCCTGAAACTGGAGTTTTTCCTAATGAAGTGACTTTTCTCTTCCATCTTTTTTGTTTGCTTGGTTTTCTCGTAGGTCATTGGATTGCCCGCCCTCAGCACGATGGATCTGCATGTCTTCGACTACTCGGAGCCAGGGAACTTCTCGGACATCAGCTGGCCATGCAACAGCAGCGACTGCATCGTGGTGGACACGGTGATGTGCCCCAACATGCCCAACAAAAGTGTCCTGCTCTACACACTCGCCTTCATTTACATTTTCATCTTCGTCATCGGCATGATTGCCAACTCCGTGGTGGTCTGGGTGAACATCCAGGCCAAGACCACAGGCTACGACACGCACTGCTACATCCTGAACCTGGCCATCGCCGACCTGTGGGTTGTCCTTACCATCCCAGTCTGGGTGGTCAGCCTCGTGCAGCACAACCAGTGGCCCATGGGGGAGCTCACGTGCAAGGTCACACACCTCATCTTCTCCATCAACCTCTTCGGCAGCATCTTCTTCCTCACGTGCATGAGCGTGGACCGCTACCTCTCCATCACCTACTTCACCAACACCTCCAGCAGCAGGAAGAAGATGGTACGCCGTGTCGTCTGCGTCCTGGTGTGGCTGCTGGCCTTCTGCGTGTCTCTGCCAGACACCTACTACCTGAAGACCGTCACGTCTGCGTCCAACAATGAAACCTACTGCCGGTCCTTCTACCCTGAGCACAGCATCAAGGAGTGGCTGATCGGCATGGAGCTGGTCTCTGTGGTCTTGGGCTTCGCCGTTCCCTTTTCCGTCATCGCTGTCTTCTACTTCCTGCTGGCCAGAGCCATCTCGGCGTCAGGTGACCAGGAGAAGCACAGCAGCCGGAAGATCATCTTCTCCTACGTGGTGGTCTTCCTCGTCTGCTGGCTGCCCTACCACGTGGCGGTGCTGCTGGACATCTTCTCGATCCTGCACTACATCCCTTTCACCTGCCGGCTGGAGCACGCCCTCTTCACAGCCCTGCACGTCACACAGTGCCTGTCGCTGGTGCACTGCTGCGTTAACCCTGTCCTCTACAGCTTCATCAATCGCAACTACAGGTACGAGCTGATGAAGGCCTTCATCTTCAAATACTCAGCCAAAACCGGGCTCACCAAGCTCATCGATGCCTCCAGAGTCTCGGAAACGGAGTACTCTGCCTTGGAGCAGAGCACCAAATGATCTGCCCTGGAGAGGCTCTGGGACGGGGTTGCTTGTTTTTGAACAGGGTGATGGGCCCTGTGGTTTTCTAGAGCAAAGCAAAGTAGCTTCGGGTCTTGATGCTTGAGTAACGTGAAGAGGGGAGCACGTGCCCCCCGCATCCATTCTCTCTTTCTCTTGACGACGCGGCTGTCGTTTGGCTGTACGTGCTGACAGTTTTGCAACAGGCAGAGGTGTGTCGTACAGCAGTGCTGTGCATCAGAGCCAGCTGAGGACGGGCTTGCCTGGACTTCTGTAAGATAGGATTTTCTGTGTTTTCTGAATTTTTTATATGGTGATTTGTATTTAAATTTTAAGACTTTATTTTCTCACTATTGGTGTACCTTATAAATGTATTTGAAAGTTAAATATATTTTAAATATTGTTTGGGAGGCATAGTGCTGACATATATTCAGAGTGTTGTAGTTTTAAGGTTAGCTTGACTTCAGTTTTGACTAAGGATGACACTAATTGTTAGCTGTTCTGAAATTATATATATATATATAAATATATATAAATATATAAATATATGCCAGTCTTGGCTGAAATGTTTTATTTACCATAATTTTATATCTGTGTGGTGTTTCGTACCGGCACGGGATATGGAACGAAAACTGCTCTGTAATGCAGTTTGTGACGTTAATAGTATTGTAAAGTTACATTTTAAAAAAACAAAAAACTGTTCTGGACTGCAAATCTGTGCACACAACGAACAGTCGCATTTCAGAGAGTTCTCTCCATTTGTAAGTTATTTTTTTTAATAAAGATTTTTGTTTCCTAAAAATGCATCAAGTCTCAGTCTTAAAAGTGTGTTTTGGCACTTGAGTAGCATGCATGGTAGTAATACATGGATATATGCGGCACACACAGGCCAACTGAATGAAGATTTTAGAAGAAGAGTGCTACCGAAAAGCAAAAGCCACCAGGTTAACTTGTTTGAAATGATATAAAAAGAAAAACACTTGAGCACACTGCATAGTTTTTTTTTAAATTTTCAGGCAATAATGTGTTTGGTAGCGGGGGACGATTGCTAGGGTCCAGCGAGATGGTCATGGAGAGAAGGCTGGTACAGAGAAGGTGCCACTTGCTGTCCAGACAGGAGAGTTTCAGGTTGTGGGACTGGTGTCCTCATCTCTACCGCCTGTGTGCTTCCAGGGCCTGTGCAAAGCCCCTTAAATCTCCTCTGCTAAGGTAAACACCTCCAGGGGCAACACTTCCTATACAAAGTCTTCATTTAAACTGTGCCAATCAGCTACCCTCTTGAGGCCACACAAAGAGCGAATCCCCAGCTTATGCATGTCCTTACTAGTGGTTGGAAAGAGTGCTCTCAGAATGGCCAGTTCCTGCTGGGCCCTCTCTAACTCTACCTGGAGCCACAAGAGCGGTGGAGACTTCAACAGATGAGTCAGCTGGGCAGGGGCTCAGAGAGGGGCTGGGCTCCCAGCACTGCCCTCACCACCTCTACCTCTGCCAAGACCTCTCTGCATAGAGAGCTGTTTGCCAACACAAAGGCAGTCCCAGATGCTCATCTGACCTGTGAGCCTGGGGGCTGCTGCTAGGTTGGAAAGCACCCTGTGCAAATCCTTGCCCCACAGACCCACAATGGGCAGCTCTGCAGTTCCCAGGGGCCCACAGACCGAGTCCACTGCAGGGGGCTCCTATTTCCTGCAAAGGGCTTCACAGCTTAGAGTTTTGAAACTAGGGCTGTAACTTACTGGAAATATATTCTTGATACACATGTACATCCTCAGGTGCACATACACGTGGTCTTCAGTGGGATTCTGATTCGATAACAATAATGTAGGTAGTGGGATAACAGCATACAAAGAGGCAAAGATACCAAGAAGAAGGGAAAATAAGAGTAGGTAGGATGGCAACCTGAAATTGGGAAAGTTCTCGACCTAAATATGTGTTCCTTGACAATAAAAATGGATTACATGTTTGCTGTGAGCCTTCTAGGCGTCAAGTTCAGGCAGAAATACATTTCTCCAGTAGTAAATTCAAAGTGGGGAGGGGGAGGGGGCATCGATTGCAATCCACACGCTCAGCCGTGCAACAGATGGAACTGTAAAAAGGCATTCAACTGAATTGCTGTGCTGAATTGCCATCGCAGTCCATCCAGGGGTCTCTCCCACCCCCTTACCCTGGAATTTCAGTAGGCTCCCAGGGCCTAACAGTGCTGGGGTGGGTGGGGGTCTTTCAGGCTTGTCTGTCGACCTGGATGTCTGAGACGGCCACTGCCTGTGCCTTCTGCAGGGCTCCTCTGCCACCCCTGTTCCTGTGGCTCTGGCTGCTGTTTTTGCCTCGCTGGACCGTGAGACTGGTTTGGCCCTTTTCTGTTTTTCTGCTGCTCTGCAGCCCGGGGCTCTCCCAGCTGCCTCCTCCCACACTGCAGTGGAGGGGCAGGGAGGGAGGGTGACACTGAACCAGACCCGGACTCACCAGGCGGCACCCTCTGCTTTGGGGGGATTTTCCGTCTCCCACAGGGCCCAGGGCACCGTGGCCTGCTGTCCCAGACCCTCCGACGTCCCTGGGGTCTGCTGTCTGCAGGGGCAGGCTCCATCTCGGAAATGCTCCAGTGACTTTGTTCTCTCTCTTCCTTCTAGAAATCCCCTTCTTTGTCCTGCCTGGGGCTGGAAGAGTTGCTGGTTTATTCCCAGTTATCTGGACTCAAAATCTCTTTCCTTTGATTTCCACTGCAGGGTCCTTCCCTGGAGCCAGGAGGGATAACAGAGGCTGGGTCAAGGGGTAGAGTGTCCTGAGGGGAGGGGAGTTAATACTGAAAAAAAGAAATTCAGCCCCACCCTATGACTGTGGTGCAGAGGAGGCAGAGAGAATAGTGAGCCGTGTTTGGATATGGGATGGGCCTTGAGGGGAGGAGGGATGGACAGGAGACCCCTGGCTCTCCTCAAATCCAGGGACTAGAGGGCCTGCAGTGCTGCTGTGGGAGGGTCGTTCTTTGGTGTCCTTTTCTCTGGACAGATCTTCCAAGACACCCGCCTCCTGATGTGGAAAGAAAGCTGTTAGCACTATGACCTTGGACCCCAGGAAGGATGTCTGGAGCTCCAGGCAGAGTGGGACCTCAGAGTTGGGAGAAAAGCAGTTTTGACTTTCTTGACGGTGCTTCCTGGATCCTTCTCCCACCCCAGGGAGAGGGGAACATTTTCTTCTCCATTCCTGTCTAATACTCTGCTCCTGTTTCATGGTTGAAATGCCCAAGGCATGGCAGGCTGTGGGCAGCGGAAGGCCACCCCTAGCAGCCCGGATGGCAGCCCGTCATCGGTGAGTCATTGTTAAATGCTTTCCATCTGGTTCAACGTACGAGCTGCTAACCTTGATTGTACCCTGGGTTCCGTGCAAGTGAAGAAGAAAAATAATGCCGCTCAAAAGGCCAGATGGAAAATAATCTGGACACACAGGAATACAATCTATTTGCTGGCCGATGACTTTTGGTCCTTCCAAGAGTCTCGCAGCAACCTGGGATGGGACCCGAGTGATATCTGTGGTCAGATCTGGCAGAGCAGCAATACATTTTAAATCTTCTGTAGCAGGATACTTCCTGGGGCCTCTCCAGGAGGCAGCAGCTCCAGGGCATGGTCTATTTTACTAGGAATGTGGAAATTCTGCCTTACTGGACTTCTACTCTGAGGACATTGGCTATAAATACATAATGGATCTGGGAGATGTCACATCTAGGCTAAGCACAGGTATCTCAGAACTCTGGGGAAACGTGGGGTGCTGTGGATCTGCCCTGATGGGATGGATGGCTGAGGAAGACAGCAGAGAAAGTTCCCAGAGCTTCCTCCTGGAGGTATGGGTTTTCGCCCCTAAGTGCCAGGGATACCTCTGCATGGGTTTATGCCACTGAGATTTTAGTCCTTCAGGGGTGGTGGTTTCAGGTGGGTTAAATGCTTTAAAAGATCGACCCACTACTATAGAACATTTTTCACTTCCTCTTTCTCAGTCTTGGATTTCCCAAGAAAAGCTCCCTGGTGGTTTGCATTTACGCAGGGCCTGCTAAGATCCCGCAATCTCGATATCACTGACATTTGATATGGAACAAGATTAGTTTGAATGAGGTTTGATAGAACGTTAAATCACTCTAACGCAGTTGAGATTTACAGTGGTTCGTTTGCCTTGAGGATGGCTGAGGACGGCCTGACTCTTCCATAAACTCTTCTGGTAGAGTAGCAGAGTTTGCTCACCTCACAGTCTCTGATGTGCACACACACCCGTGCATACACCTGGACTTGCTACCATCTGTGTGACCAACATGTGCTCTTGGACACAGCTTTCACGTGCGTGTTTAGGACCATCCTAGTGAGAGCCTGGGCCACAGGGTTGAGATCCACTTTCTCTAAGTCTCAGGCCTCTGCCAAGTGTGTAGCCTGAAGAGCCATCACTGTTTTCTATCCTGGGAAATGTGGGCCAGGTTTTCGCTTTGCTAAACTTAGCCTCCTTGTTTATAATGTTGCATGATGATAGTACTTGATTCATAGGGCAATCATGATGATCAGATCACAGTCTCTGCAAAATGCATGTCACGGTGCCTGGGGCACACATAGTGCATGATCAGAGAACAACAGCCATCCTGACCACATTCTCTGGGCATAATTTGCATTTTTCTTGAGAAGAAACAATGCATTTCAGAGAAATGGGGCAAGAGAATATCTGCCCGTGGGTGGTGAGTGAAAAGATGAGGCACATCTGTCTCACACTCATTCTAACCAGGGCAATTTGCACCTTCAGGAGACATTTGCCAATGTCCAGAGACATTTTAGTTGTCCCAACTTGGGGTGGGGAATGCTCATGTCATCTTGTGGGTCAAGGCCAAGAATGCTGCTGAACAGCCAGTGGTACACAAGATGGTCCCCAAACAGAGAATTACTGCTACGGCTTGGCTGTGTCCCCACCCAAATCTTATCTTGAACTGTAGCTCCCACAACTCCCATGTGTTGTAGGAGGGACCTGGTGGGAGACAACTTGAGGCAGCTGGGAGAAAAGCAGCTTTGGCTTTCTTGATGGGCATTTCCTGGAGCCTCCTCCCAATCATGGGGGAGTTTCCACCATACTGTTCTTGTGGTAGTGAATACGTCTCATGAGCTCTGATGGCTTTATACGGGGTTTCCCTTTTCGCTTGGCTCTCCTCCTCTCTTGCCTGCTGCCATGTAAGACTTGCCTTTCACCTTCCACCATGATTGTGAGGCCTCCCCTGACATGTGGAGCTGTGCGTTCATGAAACCTGTTTTTCTTTATAAATTACTCAGTCTCAGGTACGTCTTTATCTGCAGTGTGAAAACAGACTAACACAATTACTGAGTCCCAGATGTCAACTGAGTGGAGGTGGAGAGACCCTGGCCTAGGATAAAACCAGTCATTAAGACACAAGCCTTCTTTCTGGATACCATTCACTGCCTGGGGAATTCACTGAGGGTACAAAGAGCACCTGGGGAAAAGCATCTGAGTCCTTAGAGCCATGGCTTCTCCATTTCCTGCCCCTCAACTCAGCAGAACCCTAACAGGCCAGGGCAACGCAGACAATCATGCTATGTGGATTCACGCCAGCATCTCCACTGTGCCCGAATATGTTTCAACTACAGGAATTTGGGGCATTTGCCATTTACATAAAAGATGTACTCCTGAAATAGGAACACACAAATTAAACATTAGTAGACATTTTAAGTACCCTTGGGAGGTTTTAAATTTTAGTTTAAGATTTAAAGTATTTTGCCTTAAAAGCTCCAGAAAGAACACGGTTAGCGGGACAGAGCTGTGGACAGGACTGCATGAGACCAGGGTGATAGATTCGGTTCTGCTTCTTATTAGCTCCATGGCGTTAGAAATATTTCTTCTCAGTTTCCTCACCCTCAAAATTACTGCTCCACCTTCATTAAAGGATTGTTGTAGAGATCAAAAGAGAGCATATATGCGAATCAATGCAGTTGAGTGAATGCAAAAAAGAATGAGTGAAGTGTTTGAAACTTGCATAGGGCCACACAAATGTTCCTAACCATTCTCTAAGCCTTTTTTGGTTTTGTTATCTGCGTGATTCATTTTTATATTGCCCAATGCTTAATCCACATGCTGTCTGGTTATGTCGCAGTATTGAAATCTATCACGCCTCTAGCGTGCCTCATTCGTTCCGGGTTTATCTGAAGTCTACGAGGGGTTCATGTTCACCTGTCTATTGCTGTAGGGCGCGGTGCTCATGGCCTTTATGTAGGTTTCACAGGGCTGGGCTTCTCCAGCTCTGAGATCAGGGCAGGACCCCTGTGAAGGGGGATGTGGTTATCTGGATGGCATGGGGAGAGGAATGCCCAATTCTGGAGTTTTCCTTACTTTTCAAAAGCTTCATTTTTGTTGGCCTTTCATATGCTTATGCACTCAGACCTTTCCATGTGGGATTCGGAACGGCTGACAATCATGTCATTTCTCCTGACGGGTTAGGGGGAAAAAAGTGGTGGCTTCATCAGTCATTTGTTACCCTGTAATGTTCAGAAGCAGCAGAATGAAAAAATCTGAATTTCCATAGTTATTTCCGGAACTAAACTGATTAAAATCATTTCCTAGGTAGGTCGGCATCTTCCCTTTAACAATTTTCAGAAGAAAAGGCAAAGAGAAAGTCATTGTGGCGATGGCATTAAATCTGCTTGGGTGACTCAGAATGTATGTTGGCACGGCAACATGTCATGGGGCGAGCAGCAAACATGTCCTGTCGGTGGCGGTGGCGTGTCTGAAAGGGCCTTGGGCTTCGCCGTGCCATGCTGGATTTGCTTCCTTTTAGCTTTTCACATGAAAGTGTTTGAAGCTAATCTTTTCATTCCTTTGCGAGGGGCTCATCAATAGGACGAACGCATTAAAGGTTTCCCCACCATTGCGTTTCTCAGGGCCGTTGTTAAAAGTGTGAATTGTGTTTCGTGCCACAGTGTAATGAGAATTTGAATTTCGTGCGGAGCCCAAAGTGTAAATGAAAAATCGTCCGTTGCCCAGCTGTGCAGACGGTGAATGTCTTTCCCTGCGATGTATTCCACACTCGTTCTTGTTAATTTATTCATCCATCCACACGTTCGTTCACTCACTGATGGACAAGCTTTAGTGTGCGACCACTGTGTGCCCTGCTCTGTGCTTGTCTTAAAAATGTCACAGATGGCTGGAGGGTAATGTTTTTCCTGCTAAAATTCTCCCAGCCTGGAAAGGGAGAGGGGGAATGAGACGTAGAGAAATCTTTAAGGGGCAACATGGTAAGAAGGATTCTGGAAAGATCCTTTAGACTGCGGAAATTGGGAAGGCTTGAAAAGAAGGAGTCCTCCTATCCTGGCCCAGGGATGACCAGGACCTGGGAGGGCAAGCCCCGGGGATGAGGTATGGGATGGCAGGCCTCGGTTCCTGGGATGCCGTCACTTTTGGGGGTAGACACCTTAAGGAAAAGTGGAGGTGTCTGAGAGGTGTTCAGAAGTTGACAAACACTGATGTTGTCATCATTGTGCCGTAAGAGCTATTGATGGCGGGAATCAAAGGTCATCACGGCCACTCCCAGTGAAGACAGAAAAGAAGGCTGGGGCCAGGAAGTCGGGAAAGTGGACAGAGAGGCCTCTGGGCTCTGCAGGTCAATGGCTGTAGCCTCCTTCTGCTTTTGCTGTGCAGCCTGGGACCTTGTCTTCCCCGCTCTGACAACCAAACAAGCAGCTCCAAGTTCATGACTATCTGGGAATCCTGCTTAGCCAAAAATGACATCTGTCAGATGGGTTTCCCTTTTTCCCTGGAGGTTTTCGAAAGCTCTGGTTGTTCTTGAAGACCTGTTGATCCCAGGCAGACCCTGCAGGCGGTGCCCATAGAGTGTGTGATGGCTGGTGGGTGACCCTCTGGAGCACCATTCACGAGCACAAGCCTGGGCTGAGACCCGGATGCCAGGGGCAGCGAGCAATTTCCACCCCCGCACCAAAGGCGGGGATGCCTCTTGAGACAATCACAGGATTAGTGTAAATAGAACTTGTGGGGAAGCAAAATTGTAAGCCTAACATGGCACTCAGCTCTTCCCTGCTGTAGAATGTACCACTGGACATGTGTTTCCAGAAGGAAGGGGCAACTCTGTAAGCCTGAGCTCCTCTCCTCGTCCCTGCCTGGTGGCACACACTGCAGTGGCCTGTGCTGGTCTCTGAGGTGGTTCACAGAGGAGGCGGAGCGCACATTTTCACACTGGGCTCACGGTCTCACCTGGCCAGCGAGACGCAGTGTCTCCATCGCTCACAGTCTCACCTGGCCAGCGAGACTCAGTGTCTCCATCACTCACGGTCTTACATGGCCAGCCCAGACCCAGCGTCTCCATCACTCACGGTCTCACCTGGCCAGCGAGACGCAGTGTCTCCATCGTATTGTCCCCTCCGCCACACCAAATTTTTTAAGCCAAGAAATTAGAGTCATCTCTACATGCAAAACCCAATGTGGGCACTGGCAGAGGTGCCTGGTGCCCAGGGCTCTCTATCCTTTGCCCTCTGCCTGGCCCTTCCCCATATGGCCTGTGCACTGAGCACTTGGGTACTAGGACCCCTCATCATAAGGAGGGCTGGACATGCCTTGGAGTCCCACAGTCAGTGCCTGGCAGTATGGCTGTGTAAGAGCCCAGCTCCTGTGCCACAAGGCAGGACCAGCTTCAGGATGCACTTTGTGCTCTGAGTCTCCCCTTGATCACACCTTCCATTGGATTTCTCCCCTCCCCTCTCCTGCCTCACCCACTCCCTGGTTGGGACACTTACTCCCAAATTCTCAGCTTAGGGTCAAAGGAGGCCTCAGGAGAACAGAGCTCAGATGGTGTATCAGTCAGCTCAGCTGCTACAACAAGATATCGAGGACGGGGAGGCCTAAACACCAGAAATCTGTCAGCGTTCCAGAGGCTGGGAAGTCCAAGGTCAAGCTGCCAGTGACGTAGGTTTCATTCTGAGGCCTCCTGTCTCGGCTTTGAGGTGGCCGCCATCTCACTGTGTATGCACATGGTCTCTTTGTGCAGGGGGAGATAGAATGAGTTCTCTGGTGTCTCTCAGAAGGACACGAATCCTATTGGGTCAGGGCCCCATCCTTATGTCCTCAGTTGACATTAACTACTTCCATAGAGGCCCTACTTCAAATATAGCCACACTAGGGGTGAGGGCTTCAACATATGGATTTTGGCGGGACACAAGCATTACAGAGATAAAGTAATGAATGAAATAGGAGCATTTACTGAGCACTTGCTCTGTGCCTGGCCCCTCACATACAGCCTAAAATTCAACCCAGAGACAGAAAGAGCCACTGTGTGCTACCATAACCCATCCCAGTCAGGTAAGCAGTGCTAGTGCAAAGGATGAGGCCACTCATTTTAGAAAGGAAGCAGGGGTGGGGGTGAGGGGCCACAGGGCACTGGCCTGTGAGCAGTAGAGCTGGCGTCTGAGTGCCACCGGTCAGGGTTAGAGCCTGTGCCCAGGCATGCTGCCTGCTGCCTCCTGCCTCCTGCTCAGACAGTGTGAGGACTCTATTAGCTTCCTAAAGCCGCCGTGACCAATTGCCACAAACTGGGTGGATTACAACCGAGATTCATGCTCTCACACTTCTAGGGGCCAGAAGTCAAGGTGTGGTCAGGGTTGGTTCTTCTGGAGGATCTGCGGGGTGGTGGGTTCCTTGCCTCCTCCAGCTTCTGGTATGGCCGGCAAGCCTGAGTTGGAAGATGCATCACTCCCATCTCTGCCTCTGTCTTCACTCGGCCTCCGCCTGTCTCATTTCACCTCCCCTTCTTGTCTAAGATCACTTGTCATTGGATTTAGGGCCCATCCTAATTCCAGGATGGTCTCATCTCGAGATACTTAAGTTAATTACATCTGCAAGGACTCTTTCCAGTGAAGGCCCCATCCACAGGTTCCAGGGGACATATTGTTTTGGGGGACACTATTCAACCCACTTCAGGGACGTTTCTGTCCATTACCAGGTGGACACATAGGTGTGCGCACTGTCAACCCTACACACAGGTGTGTGCATTGTCAGCCCTACACACAGGTGTGTGCCTTGTCAACCCTACACATAGGTGTGTGCATTGTCAGTCCTACACACAGGTGTGCATGTTGTCAGCCCTACACACAGGTGTGTGCACTGTCAGCTCTACACACAAGTATGCGCACTGTCAGCCTTATACACAGGTGTGCATGCTTTCACCCCTACACATAGGTGTGCACACTGTCACCACTACAAGTAGATGTGTGCACTGTCAGCCCTACACATAGGAGTGCACATCGTCAGCCCTACACACAAGTGTGGGCACTGTCAGCCCTACACACAAGTGTGGGCACTGTCAGCCCTACACACAGGTGTGTGCATTGTCAGCCTGCCTCCTCCCATGCAGGGCCTTCCTTCATGCGGGGCCACCCAGGCTTTCCCTCTTCCTCTCTCTTCCTGTTTCCTCCTTCTGGCTTCTGCATTTCACATTAGGGCTTTTCTCAAATAGCTACTGATCTTTGGTGATGAAGTCACATTTTACAATGAGGAGTAGAAGCCCGGCTGGAAGCTCTGTGCTGAGCCTGGAGACCAGTGAATTTCACTGAGGTCTCCAGATGTTCCCCTGGGGTCTCCCTGGATGTTAGTGGCTGAGGGCCCTTCTTCTCAGGTTGGTCTATTTTTGCGGAGAAAAATCGTTCAATGTCCCTGGAAGTGTCACCCTGACTCGCGGCATTCTGAGAAGGGGCCTGGAGGAGCCGCAGCATCCAGTGTGTAACCCTCACGTAGTTCCCCGATGTTTAGGCTTTGCTGTGTGCCCCCCATCGCCTGTGCCTGGTGTCCCGAAGCCCAGAGCCTCCAGTCTGCTTTCCTCATGGGCTGAACTTAGGTCTTCTGCCCAGGCAGGTGGGCCGAGCTTCTGACTGTTTGAAGGATATAGGGTCTTGTATCCGACCAGGGTTTTTGAGATCACAACGCTTTTAATCTCACCCAGTGGGGTGTTGGTAGGTGTTTACATCTTGGGTTTCGTGGCACAAATAGGTTTGTTTCTTGTTGGTTTCTCCCTCTTTGGCCTTCTGATTTCATTATGGTTTTGGAAGATGACGGAAAGCAAAAGGTGAGAGGACAAGGCAAATATACACGCACATCTCTGCACGTGTATTTCTAGTTGCTGATTGTTATTTTCTCTGCTGCGATCGTGAGGTTTTGGAAAGGGAAGCCAGTTATTTGCTGTTAAGGGTCATATTCTGAGTGTGAAACTTTCGTTGCTCAAATGGGGGTCTCCTGAGTAGACCCCGACTGAGGGGGGATGGGAGCTAAGCAATGCAGTCGGTCTGTGTTTACCAGGAAGCTGGAGCCATTTCCTCATGGGTTCACCTTCTCCACGCAGGCCAGTTCTCCTTGTCATCGACCACCGACCACCGGGGCTGCCGCCTTCATCCCGTCCCTCTCATGTCTCCTCGTCAGTTTGTCTCCGACCTCGTCTTGTCCATCCAAGTCACCACACGAGGCTGGAGTGGTTCTCCGGAAAGTGCAGCGCTGATGGCTTCCGTGTGCCCCTGCCCTGCCAGCCGGCACAAGGTCAACACTCCTCTCATGCTTCGTCGACTTTGTGAAGCGAGCTGTTAAGCCTCAGTCAACACCCCGGAGTGTGGCCAGTAGTGCACACGTGACATCTTTAAACATAAAGATCTTGTTTCTGACCCACAGTGGAGAAAGCGAGAAAGGATAAGGAAGCACTTCCTTTAGTAATAGCAACTACACAATGGCAAAAATGACCCAGGCTCCGGAGAGGACAACATGACATATTGGGCGATCTTATGGTTGTGTATCTGTGTGCGTGGTGTGTTGTATGTTATGTCGCATGTGGAGTGTGTACATGTGCGTGTGTGTGTTGTGTTGTGTGTATGTGGTGTGTTGTGTGTGGGGTGTATGCATATGTGTGTGTATGGGGTGTGTGTCCACAGTGTGTATATGTTGTGTTGTATGTGTAGTGTGTGTTTAGGTGTGTGAATGGGGTATGTGTCTACAGTGTGTGTGTGTTGTGCTGTGTGTGGGGTGTATGTATACGTGCATATGTGTATATATGTGTGTATGGAGTGCGTGTGTGTGTGGGGTGTGTGTAAAGTGTGTTGTGTGTGGGTGTGTGTATTGTGTGTGGCATGTATATGTGTGTGTGTGCGTGCAGTGCATTGTGAGTGTATGTATTTTGTGTGTGTGGTGTGTATGTGTGTGTGCAGTGTATTACATGTGGGTGTGTGTATTGTGTATATATGAATATGTGCGTGTATGTAGTGTGTGTTGGGTGTGTGCATTGTGTGTGTGATGTGTGTGTGTAGTGTGTTGTGTGTGTGTGTGTATTGTGTGTGCAGTGTGCATATGTATGTGTGTGTGCAGTGTGTTGTGGTGGGTGTATGTTTTGTGTTGTGTGTGTTGTGTATGTATGTGTGCAGTGTGTTGTGTATTGTGTGTATTGTGTTGTGTGTGTATATGTATGTGTATGTGCAGTGTGGTGTGGCGGGTGTGTGTATTGTGTGTGGTGTGTATGTGTGTGCAGGGTGTTGTGTAGGAGTCTGTGAATTGTGTGTGTGGTGTGTATATGTATGTGTGTGTGCTCAGTATGTTTTTAGTGTGTGTGTTTGCATGTGCATGTGCACACACGTGTGTCAAGCAGTCGACACTCAACTTTTTGGAAGTAACACACTGTTGAGTTGCAAGGCTAACTGCTGCACTTTTGCCAGTGATGTGTGGAGTGCTGCTGTGTCCTGATGTCCTGGCTCTGATGCTGAGAGCCGGCATAGCATCTGTGACGTGATCTCGGCTCACTGCAACCTCCGTCTCCCGGGTTCAAGTGATTCTCCGGCCTCAGCCCTCCTGAGTAGCTGGGATTACAGGTGCGTGCCACCACGCCCAGCTAATTTTTGTATTTTTAATAGAGACGGGGTTCTGCCATGTTGACCAGGCTGGTCTTGAACTCCTGACCTCAGGTGATCCACCCACCTTGGCCTCCCAAAGTGCTGGGATTACAGGCATCAGCCACCACACTCGGACCAGTAACAGGTGTTTAAAGTTGCTTTTCAGGAACTAGGGGGCAGCTCTTGTCCAGTTCAAGCCAGTTGAATCCACCAGCCCTTCGGCTGGGCCTGCTAGGATGCTGGAAGAGTGACCTTTTGATATCAGAGGGCCAAGAACTCCACCCTCAGATCATGTGCCCGTGGCCATTTTCTGCACATCTGGTATGAAGAACCACGTGGCTCGTTTCCACTTGTGCAGATGCCCCAATTGCCTCGTCTTTCCTACCTGCCAGCCACCTTTCCCCACACTTTAGACCACCTGCTTTCTATCCCATAAATATCCCTAAACTCTATTTTCCTGGAGGCAGATTTGAGATTTGTTCTCCCATCTCCTTGCACGGTAGCCTTGTGAATAAAATCTTTTCTCTCTTGCAAAACCTATCACCAGAGTGATTGGCTTGCTGTGCACAGGCATAACACACCTAGCCAGGTCAACATTATTTTACAGAGAAAAAACAGATGCGGCAGGGGCAGGTGACCTGCTTGCAGTCTGCTGGTGATAGTGTTAGGATTGTTCTTGGGGTAAGGGGTTTCGGCTGAGTTAAACTTCTAGCAGCACTCCCTGAGAAAGAGTGCTTTGTAGACAAATACGTGTAAGAAATGTTGCATTGCATTGTCGGAAATTCCCAACGCACCGTGGGCACATCTCAACCTCTGAGGAGTCCTGGAATAAAGCCTTTTAGCTTCCTTGATCATGGAGCCCTTTCCTTGTAGAACATTCCAACTGGCCCACAGAGCTCGTTTAGCCTGTTGTGCTAATATTGAAAATGGCAGGGTTTCCAAGGCAGCAAGGAGACCCAACTGGGAAGGTTTTGAAACAAAAGAGATTCCTCAGGGTCTACCCGTGGAGAGTTTGGTGTAGGAGATCCGGCGTGGGTCCCACAATGCACACGTTTTAAAATTTTCCAGGCGACTCTGATTATCATTCAGGTTAGAATGAGGACTCAGGTTCCACAAAGTCTCAGAGTTGAGTTTGGTTTTTCTTTTTAAGTCTGAGCTTCCCAGAGGCAAACCAAATAGAGAGGTCAGTAATGGTGCAAATCTATCTTAGGCTTACCCTGTGGGTGAACACCTTGGGAAACACGATCTCAAGAGAGGCCCTGATGGAGCCTGCCTTTCAAAGGTTGTGAAAGATGGCTGTAGGGAAAGTCGCATGACAACAGTGGCTTGCATTGAGTGCAACAGAAAACATTTGCTCCAGAGGCACCTTACCTGCACTGTTAAATAAGTGAGTCTTTTTTGTGGCAGGGGTAGAGGGGAGGAAATGGTTTCTTCTGTGAATGTGTATTTATCCCTGGCTTGGGTGGTATCCAGGCAAATGATTATAGTGCATGTCCACCCATCCCAAGAAATGTGTTCAACATAACATGGAAAAATTAAGTCATACGAGACATATGAGATGTGTGTGAACCAATTTAAAACCACTTTAGGAAGAGCCTGAGGTCATGGATTACCACTGATCCACAAGGTACCTTTTTGTAATGGAGAGGCAATTAGGCCTGTACAACTGGCTCCACTAAGGCGAGCCAGAGCAGGAGGAAATTCCATGTGAACTGTGGAGCTCGGCTGCCTCCAACCTCATGCGATGAAGCCATTACGTAGGACAGAGGGACCCGCAAAAAATGGAGGTGTCCAACACTTGTGGAGCCTGATTGCAATGAGTGACTGTCAACAGCATCTTCGAGAGACGGTTTCTAACAAGCACCCTGGAGAGGTAGACCCTGCCGTAAATGCCCAGGAGGTGAGCCAGGTTGGCATCCTAAGGTCTTAGGAATCTTGCGGTGGTTAAGTTTGGCTACAGAAAAGAATCTGAAAATCAGTTGAATAAGTTACCTTTAAAGTAATCATGTCTCATCTTCAAGTAAAGTTGCAAGGTTGTCAAAAGGTCTCAAAATCTTTCTTAGTTCACTGAGCATTTCCTTGTATGGGAGACTCAGGAATTTCCTAAGAATGCTTTGCATATGCGCATTATTTTTTACCTGTCCACTCCACTACCAAGGATCTGCAGGAGGCAGAGAGAAAGCTCCTGTCTTGGAGGTCTTAAGCTAAACAAATAATGTGCAAAAACATGGTAAAGAGCTCAAGCTTTGGGTTCAAGTCAACCTGGGTTTTAGTTCTGGCTCCCGCCTGTGTGAGTTTGGAAAAGTTATTTCACACGTCAGAGCTTCGGTTTCCATATCTGAAACAATTTGGGGATAGTCAGGTATCTTCTTCATGGGATGGCTTTGAGGATTAAATCAGATAGCGTGTGTAAAGCATATGGCACAGTGCCTGGTAACCTTGTGCACTCAAGGTAGGGTAATTCTTACCAGCAGATGCTTAGAAGTTATTTGTCTCTCTGGGCTGTGTAGCACTTTGGCTTGCCTTCTTTTACCACACCTCTCTCCAACTAGAGTGAGCCTGAACTGGGAACCAGATTGTCCCTGTACACCCAGTTTTCAGCAGCGCACTGGCTCTGCCAAGTACTCAATGCACAGTTGTTGAATGAATCAATGAATGAATGAGCAAAAGTCAGAGCTTCTAACTCTAAGCCCTAAGCTCTTTGCATTGCCTTGTGCTGCCTTTAGAGTTAATTCAATGATAACAAACACTGTGAAACATGATTGATTTAAACTGATTAAACAATTGTTTCACACTCCATCGTCGATATATACATTCCGAAATTATTACAGAGAGAGAGCTAGAGTCCACCAACACTCATCAGGAGACATCCTTGGATTCGGTCCTCCCACGATGTCAAATGGTTTCCTGCTCAGTGCCCTGAAAACTGAGCTAGTAAATAGTGTATGGATTTCTTTTTTTTTTTTTTTCTGTGAAAGAAAAAGAATTATCTCTATGGGCTTTTACTTATAAAGTAGTATCAGACCCACAAAGTGGAAAGAAAAAAAAAGAAATGGTGACTATGTTCTTGGTACAAAAGCAGGCACTCCTGGCAGTCTTGGCTTGAGCTCTGGGTATTTTGAAGCTCCAGGAATGCCACCAGACTGGCTCACTGGACACAGCTGATTGGGAGTCTCTTACGTGAACCTCAGACTGGCTGGTTCTGAAGTCACTGCCCCCATCCGGGCTGACTCCAGATAAAGAAAGTGGTCTATGCAGACTCCACGTCAGGAAACCAGTGGATATTCTGAGACAGTCAGCCCAGCTGCCAAGAGTAAAACATAGCCCTGCCAGAAATCCAAACCCAATTTACTAAATAATTTTCTTCTTTCTTCCCCCTTTTTCAAGTTACAGGTTTGGGCATCAGTCCTTGAGTTGTTGGTTTCAAGAGCAGATACACCTGATTAAATATAGATTTATTTTACGGAATTCTCCAAAGCCAAAAGTCGTCCAAAGGCCAAATAAGATTGCATGCCAAGAGCGATATCTGAAAGTAGGAAATAGAACGTTTGGTGTTCCGCTCAAAATGAAGGAAAGATGAGAAGGTAGGTTTAAGATCGAGCAAATTACACCAGCTTTTCAACTTTGAGACTCACTTTTCCCCTCCTTTCTTTCTGATAGCTAGACTTGGTCTTAAAAGATTACTGTAAGGTTGTTAAACTGGCAATTCATTCTTTTTTCCTGACAGTGCATAAAAATAGTATGGATTGCCTTATGGGTAGAAAATTATTCTTAGAAACTGGATCCCTGGGATAAAGATAGAGTCGTCTAGAAAGGCTGGAAAAACCAAACCATGTGGCTCGTTTTTGGTGTTAAGTCCTGAAATATCTGAAACGAGGTACTGCTTTTAGGGGAGGCCAGAGGGACTTTGTGAAGATCCTTTACTGGGGAGGCCGAGCTTCCTGCTGTAGTTGTAACCTCAAAGCACTGCTTTGCTTTAAAAGACGGTCATTTCTGTAATAAGCTCTTCTGTTTTATTTAGCACCTACTTTTGGTTACTTGATCCAGTAAATGCCCATATATTTGCATACTCGGCAGTGTTTTGTTAGGTTCTCTATGGTTAGTGTCTCATTCCATCATATTCCAAGAAAAGTCTTCCTTGGACTTTCAGTCCCCCTGTATCTCCAGGTTCTGGCACAGGGCCTATGTCTTCAACATAGTAGGATTAATGAGGCTTTTTCATCTAATAAGCAATTGAATGGATGCAGGGAGATGATGGCTGTTTTTGTTAACACCTCCCTTAATTAGGAAACATACAGAGTGGACCCATTTCGATTTTAATTCAGTTCCAAGAAACTGCCCCGCCTGAGAAGATAAGGACCACTGGGGTCCGTCCTGGCTTTGAGCTCCCAATCAAGTGTGTGTCATTCCATTTTGGGAGCTGTTTCTCAGATGTCCCCGGCTGCAGGGTGGACCTCGGGACACATCCTCAGTGGATCCCGCCATCTTGGATCTGCACTGCCAGGATCTCGCTAAACCCAGGCTCTCATTCTGGACTTCCCTGGAATGGACTTCCCAGTATTCCGACTGGTTCTGGAAGCAAGGACTGCTGGCCCCAGGAAGCTGGCTCCTCTGTCTGCCGACTGCAGCCTGCTTCTCTCTCTAGCACATTCTGGTGCAGAGATGGTGACAGAGTTTGGGAACCAGACATATCTAGATTAAAATTCTTGCTCTGCACAAGTGACTCGGCTTCTCAGAGACTTGATTCTCTCTGCTAGAACTTGGACCCCATACAAGTACCTGTCTCCAGGGGTGCTCTGCAAATTCACGGAGATGATCCTATAAGCCCTTCCTAAACTGCATGGTGTACTTGTCCTGTTAACTTGGCTTACCCTGGCTCCTTTCTGGTCTGCTTTTTTTGTTTTTAGCCTTGCTCTACCGTTTGACATTATGGTAAAAGGAGGATTGAGAACGTGTGTGAGAAAGCTTTTGACACACAGGTGAATGCCTGGTGCCCCTCACAGGCCCCTACACACCGGAGGGGCTGGAAGAATGGTTGTCAAATGAGCCAATTGATAAGCTCAATTTCACCATTGGCAAATGTGGCAGATTCAACTTTATCCACATACCACATTGCATTGCAATCTTCTTGGTTATCTTAAAGAATCCTTTCTGTGTCGCTACTCTTCAATTTTTAATTTTTTTATTTTCTTAATTAATTTTTATTTTTAAGTGTCAGGATCCCTGTGCAGGATGTGCAGCTTTGTCCCATAGGTAAACATGTGCCACGGTGGTTTGCTGCACCTGTCAACTCGTCACTTAGGTAGTAAGCCCAGCATTCATTAGCTATTTATCTTGCTGTTCTCCCTCCCCTCACTCCCCACCCTGACAGGTCCCAGTGTGTGTTGTTCCCCTCCCCATGTCCCTGTGTTCTAATTGTTCAGCTCCCACTTACAAGCGAGAACATGCGGGTTGTCACTCTTTTAATACAGTTTTTTCAGAGGTCTTTGTTCTCACATTCCAAAGGTGAAGTTCTTTTCTATTTTAATAGTCCTCTGCAATTTGTTTCTAAAACCAAACCCTGTGGTTACATGCATACTGTTTGAGGAATTCACATGTTTCCAAAAATTAGTAAAAGTGGGGAAAATAAATAGCAAGTTTACAGCTCCACCTGCAGTGACAACTTGCATAACCCTCTGTCTGAGCCAGGGCCTGTGTAAATGACGGTCACACACTGTTCCCTAAAGTCGCTTAACTCAGGATTGTTGGAATAGCATGATGGCATAGAGATGGGGTTCCAGTTTGTTTTATCGGTCCCTGAGGGCTACCTGAAGGAGGTGGAATTCCTCCAGGACCAGAATCAGAATCTACTCCATATGCTTACCTGGGCGACTTTTTGATCTGACTGTCCCTGGACACCAGCCTGTCCACCGCTTGTCCAGCAACCTCGGGGATGGCTGAGAAGAGATGGGAAGAATGGGAACCGAATTGCTTTGGGAACACCAGAACCGGGAAGAATGTGGATCTTCTTCATCTGCGGGTTCTCCAGCCTCTACTATACTTTTAACGTAAAAGGAGATGGAGGAAGGCAGTGGAAGCAACAAACGGGAGACTGCGTCCTCCTCCTCTTACGTTCTCGGGTCCTCATGCAGTGCCCAGGACACAGGAGGACCCACGTACGTTTGCTGAACTCAGGAAGGAATGAGTGAGTCCTGTGCCCTTTGTGGTAACAAAGAGACTTCACTCGGTCAGACCCAGCTGATTGTGTTATGCATGTTCATGAAACTCCCATAAATTTGGCCAAGACTTACCATGTCTGTCCTTAGGGCAGGCTGGGTTTTTGAAAGCAACTATCTGCGGGTTCCTTTAATGAAAACCAAACAACATAAATCGTGCCAAGACACACAAGTGACAGCCCCAGGGAAGCGAGGCTCTTCTCTAATTACCTGCAGGACCAGGGGGTGGTGGTGAGTGCTGAGTGTGGATAGATATGTAAACAGTATCAGTCATCACAACAAAACCTGTGTCCTCGCAGCACGCCCTCCCATGTCCCAGGAGTGAAGCGTGATGAGGACATTGCTTCCAATGGGTGATGGGAAAGCTTCCAACCCAGCCCCTGCCCGGTTCTCCTGACTCTCACCTCCACCTCCAGTACCTGGCATGTAACTTTCAGAAGAAGAGATAAACACGAAATATTATTTTGAATGATTTTTTTTCCCACTGAGAACAAAACTCACAAACCAAAGCTCCTTTTGTTTGTCTAGCTTCACAGCTCATGAAGGACTTTAGCTATGCTACTAAATACTCTGTATAGAATGACTCCATTAATCATGAAACCCCGCTTTTCATGCTGATGTTGTAATTGATTTTTACCCGCAGGAGCCAAAGCGGGCTTTGGATGTTGCTTTAGTAAGAGAAGCCTCACGTGATGTTTGGCTAGAGAGAGCTATTGCTGTTTTGGTCACCTGTGTATGGGCTGACCAGCTTGTTCGCCTCTGAAAGCGCCGTCTGGGAATACTCATTTTACTGAGATAACACTCAGACTTCAAGAGGTAAGGCCAACTCTGTCGATTTTGAAACAAAGTTGTTTTTCAAAATCCCCAAGTGACATCATAACCACTCCTTTAAAATGAAAACTCTTACTTCTGAAATGGCAATATTTAATAAAGTTTCTCTGAAAGACTTTGTCAATGAGGTTTGCGTAAATGGAAAAAAATAGAGCACTAAGGGATCATATATGACAAATTCACAGATCAGTAGTTGGCCTGGATGGATTTCCCCTGTGACACAGCTGCTGAATTGGAATGGTAAGGACATAGAACCATGAGGGCACGGAACCACCAGGGCGTGGAACCAGTAGGGCCCAGACCCCGTGGCCCTTGTGACTGGCAGCCCCAAGCTGACACTGGCAGAGTCCACACCAGCCTAAACAAGGAGTTAGCACAGATTTTTTTGGTCAATCCAAGAAGAATATTCTACAAGGTAGGTTTTTATGAATTCTGTTAATTTTATTGAGAAACACATGACAGGCCACCTGGTCTCCTGGCCGCTAGAGATTTACAACGACTGGCGGTTGGCATTGGAAGGCAGAGGAGCCTTTCTGCATGGTGTAAACCACAGTTCAGATCCTGTGGCTGGGTTTCTAGTACTTTCTTAAATGGATGGTCTACCACTTGATCTAATTTGTACCAGAGTGTGGGCCTTTCCGTTGCTGGCACAAATGCAGGTAGGCCAACATTTGTTTTTCCTCTCTACTTAGAATTATTTTGTGTGGCTGTTTACAAGACAATTCTGTTTGCCTTTCTTCTTGCATCTGCATGTATACTGATGGTGCAAATTTTATGGATCTTTGAAGAGTTCCAGATATTTTTGTTTTGTTCTTGGCCTAAGGTGTTAAGAGATGACATTGCACAGTGTCACAGAGAGGACTCAGTTGAGAGTTGGGAGGTCTGGGCTGGGCACCTCTGCCTGGACCCTGGGGAAGCACATCCCAGGTTGCTTTTCTATCACGTGTGTGGGGAACACAGCTCCCCATCCATGGATCTCCAGAATTCATAAGAAGGAGCCTCATGGGCGTGGAGGCAGACTACCAAGTTTCCAAAAATGCATTTGTCATCAATAAAACGAGCGAAGAATTTAGTGGATGATGCAAGTGTGACTGAGTATTTTCCTCCAGACATGCAATTCCTTTAGGGGCTCCTTTATGGTATCTGTACCTTAGTAAGCCCCAGGAGAGAGCAAATGGCTTGTTACTGAGTTTAATTAGTCAACAGGCATCTTATCCACCCTAAGGGATTTCTTTAAAACACTGGAAGACGGATCCGGTGATACTTTAAAACACCATGAAAATATCACGCCTGCAACATCTCTAGGACAGATCTCTTCAGCACATCTGGAAAGGTGTTAAAAATTTCAGAAAGCTGCTCCCTCTTCATAGGAGCACAAGATACTTGGAGGGCGCTGTGACCTCTGTCAATGGAGAAAAGAGCTGTCATGTTAGAAAACAGCCACACATTGCAGAGCTCACACCTCAGCATCACTTGCTCCCCTAAAAATGCCCATGACGTTCATAACCCAGCAACTCTGAGGCAAGCGGCCAATTACCCCCCTTGCATCATTAAGTTTCTAATGACTTCAGACTGTTCCTTTGCCTGGATAAGCCTTATGTTTTCCTGCCTCCAGCCTTGCTGGTCCCAGCTACCTGAGGTGCTCCCTGGCGCACACTGACCTCACTTTCCCTTGCCATCTGTATTGTATGCCGTGTCCAGTATGGTAGCCACGCACCACCTGTGGTTATTTAAATTTAAATTCTTTTTAAAAATTCAGTTTCCCAGTTGCACCAGCTGGGATTAAAGTGTAACCGGGGCCGTCCCATTGGGCAGTACAGATGATGGTGCATTTCCTTCCTTGCAGAAGGTCTAGTGGACGGCGCTGTGAAGCCCCAGCCCTGGGTTTACACAAGCAGCTCCTCACTCCCTCTGATTCCAGGCTGGCTGCTGCTGGAGAAAAGTCACATGACTGTGTAGACTGGTGCCAATCAAGTGGGTGGATTTTCATCTGGGCAGAGCCCTTAGGCACTTGGCGACTGCACCCTTCTTCAGAAAGCTCCTCCCTTCCCTGCCAGATGTCCCCAGATCTCCTCTGGCTCCTCAAGCTCCCACTCTAGCCCCCACCTGCTAGCTCAAACCCTACCTCTGAAGGCAGATGACCTTGGAGAAAGCAGGGAGGAAGGACGGGCTCGTCCTGGGATTTCTTCCAGCATCCCCACCACATACCTCGTCTCCCCTTCTCTTCCCAGGAAACCTTCCCCTCCTGCCACTCCCACCCAATCAGGCACCTTGTCTTCCCCTGTTCTGTCTAAACATGCTGGTCAGCCTGTGTACCCCACCCCTCTCCTAAATTTCCTGCCGTAACAAAGTGCCCCAAACTGGTACTTTGATTGTCTCAAAGTTCTAGAGGCTGGAATCCAAGGTCAAGGAGCCAGCAGAGCAGTGCTCGTGCTGGAGGCACTGGGAGCATCTGTTGCAGGCCTTTCTCTGGGTGCCTGGTGTCACTGGTCATCCTTGGCGCTCCTTTGCTGGCCAAGGATGCATCACTGTGACCCTCGTCTTTATAGGGCTTCACGCTGTGTATCTGTCCACATGCGGACGTCGTTTTGTAAGGACACCAGTCATACTGATGAGAGGCCACCTTCCTCTACTTTGACCTCATCTTAACTAATTACATCTGCAACAGTCCTATTTCCAAATAAGGTCATGTTCTAGGGTACCAGAGATTGGGACTTCAACACAGCTCTTTTTGAGGGAAGACGCAATTAAACCCACAGCTCCCCCAAATGCGTTATTCACTCTGTTCTGTGCCCTGCGGCGTGACCCTATGGCCTGCCCTCTTTGCTGTGCTCTGGTGCTTTAGCCTCGGTTAGAATTCCTGCAGGAGTTCTCAGGAGATCAGAAGGTGAGATGAGACAGGACTGGGCCATTTCTCCCCAGCCCTCCCTGCGCTGTGCTGTGGTTCCGGCGGGCAGCACCAGCGCCCCGCACAGCTTCCATGAGGCACTTACCCTTCCACAGCTCCAATTCTCGGCAGACGTGGGTGTCACCTTTCCCCCCTCATCCCCCAGGCCTGGATGTTTAATGACATTGTCCTTAGGTGTCTCAGGGCCCCTTCTGCTTCCCTAGGGCTGCCCACCACCCTCTGCATCACCGCCTCATTGAATTCTCTCCACAATCCCAGCTGAGTGTGCCTTTTGTTTTATGCCGGGATCTTCTTGGTGACAACACATTCCAGCCACAGACGAGCTACTTGCCCTCTTCCATAGCAGAGGGCTGAGGCTTCTCGTATAACACACACACTCTTTACCAAATGCAAAGCGAAACAACGTCTAAAAATCTCCCCTGGATCCTTTGTCCCTTGACCCCACCAGCACTGCTGCCTCCCCCATTCCTGTCCTTTGTCCACGCCTCCCGCGGCACCGTGTGCTCTTGCTCTGTCCACAGGCTGAACTGCCGTTCGCTCCTTCCAGCCACACGTCTTCTGTTCTTCTGCGGAAACAGCCCTTGCTTTTGGCTCGTGAGCGGCCACATCACGTACTCTTTGCCATAAGTGTCTATTCCTGGTGCTCCATGGATGTGGCTACCTCTCTCCTGGGTCTCCAGCAGCGGATCCTTGTCTGTAGCCTTTGATTTCCCTTTTGTCCTTGCCCACAGCTTCCTCAGTTGTCCTCTGGCGACGCATTCCTCTTCTAGGGCGGCCAGAGCCGATTATCATGGCCAGGGAGGCTCACACAGAGGAAATGGATTTTTCTCACAGTTCTGGAGGGTGGACGTGCCAAGATCAAGGAGTCGGCAGACTCAGTTCCCTCTGAGCTCTTTTTCCGTGGCTTGCAGATGGCCAGAATTCTCTCTTCTGTGTCCTCACAAGGTCTGTGTGCAGACACCGCTGGCGTCTCTCTGTGTGTCCAAATCTCCTCTTCCTATGAGACACCAGTCAGATTGGATCAGGGACCGCCCTAACAGCCTCGTTGAAATAGAAATTGCAACTTACAGAATGTCAGGGTTCTGTCTCAGCCAGCCCAGGCTGCCAGAGCAAAGCGCCACAGACCGATGGCTTAAAACAAAGGAATGTATTTCTCCCAGTTCTGGAGGCGGGGAGGCCCAGCTCGAGGTTGGGTTCCTCCTGAGGCCTTGCTCCTTGTCTTGTAGTTGGGGGCCCCACCCTTGTTTCTTCATTTATCCTTATTATCTTTTCAAAGGTCCTAGCTCCAAACTCAGCGACATTCTGAGATACAGGGGGGTTGAGGCTTCAACATATGAATTTTGGGGATGGGGGCACAATTCTGCCCATAACGTGCCCTTAACATGTGTGGGCCTCCATGGGCCGGGCGGCTCCCTGCTTGCCGCGTCCAGTCCAGATCTCTTGTCTAAGACCTGATCCCTGTTCCCATCTGCTCTCTGGACGGCTTCATGGCAACATCTCAGGAGCTCAGGCAAACTGGCCTGCTCACACCCACCACCTTTTCTCCAGCTGCCCCCATGCGTCTTCCTGTCTTCCCACCATATGAACGGGCTCCATCATTCTCTGTTACCCAAGCCAGAAACCTAGGGGTCTGGGGGTCCTCCTCCCTCTCTGTCCTGTTAGTCCAGCCCAGCCCCAGGGGTTCACAGATGGTTTTTGTCCATGTGTCACCCCTACCTTGGCTTAGGGCTCACTGTGTGGACTACTGTGTTCACCTTCCTGCTGGCCCCGTGCCCTCCCGTTTCACCCTTCTCCACAATGCCACCAGAGTGGCCTTTCCAAAGGGCAGATTTGAACATCTCACATCTAGATTTCAATTCCTCGAGGATGTCTCTTCACTTCCAGGAACAAGTTCAAACTTCGTTGTAGTCTTTTCTGCAACCACCTTTGCTGAGAAGACGTGCTCGGTGTTTGCTGAGAAGACGTGCTCGGTGTTTGCTGAGAAGACGTGCTCTCCTCTCTCTCTGCCACGTGCTCACAATACAGCTACTGTTGGCATGCTCCTCTCCAGTGAGACCCCGTTCCCCCTAAGGGCTTCCACTGTGCTCTGGAACCTGTGCTCTCTGGGATCTCCAACAGGTTTAACCAGTCTCTGACATAGTCGGTTCTCAGCAGAAGTTTGATAAATGCATGAACGTGCTTTGCCCTGATAGATGGGACCTTCCAGCCTCACCCCAGATCCACTGGTCCTCAGCCTGATCATGGACATCTGCCTTCTGCCAATGGAGCGGAGACACTCTTCTTGGACCCCGCTTCCTGCGATGGCTGGAAAAGGAGGACCCATAGCCCTGGCACCAAGGGCACCTTTTCTGAGACTGGCTTTCCTGACACAAGGGGCACAGCTCTGCACCCTTCGGAGATGGCCTCTGACCATCCTTGGGCTTCTGGGGTGGTGCCTGACCAGGCTTAGCACAGTGTCCCATGTAAAGCCCAGACCCGCAGCACTCCCCTTCCTGGGGTAAGAATGGGGTCTGCTCGTTTGACCTTGACTGCACCTCCTTAAGCATATCCCAGAGTCCCTCTCAGGGAGCACCTGGGGCTCCGTCTTCACTTATTCATGTCTTATTAGGTGCTGCAGCACGTACCCCACAACATGGTCAGCACAACCCCGTCTCCTGGCCCTGTGGGACTCATGCCCTGGACCCGTTGTCTGCTCACTTTCTTGGCATGTGGCCTCAAGCCCTGGCTTCCTGGGTTCTTTTCTAAAGAGGACCCTTCCTTTACCCCTCTTAGATCCTCCTCTCACACTCCATGGCTTTGGGCTGTCTTATCAGCTGGGGCCGCCATAACAAAGAACTACAGACCAAGGGTTAAGCAACAGGCGTTCATTTTCTCACGGTTCTGGAGGCTGGAAGTGCATGACCAAGGTGATAGCAAATGTGATTTCTGGTAAGTGTTCTCTTCTGGGTGTGCAGACAGCTGCCTTCTCTCTGTGTCCTCACATGGCCTTTCTGCTGTGTGGGCGTGCGTGCGTGCGTGCGTGTGTGTGTGTGTGTGTGCAGCGGGGTGGATTTGTGGTTCCTTCCTCTTCCTCTAGGGACACCAGTTCCAAGGACTCCACCTTTAGGACCTCAGCTGACCTTAATTACTTCCCTAATGACTTCATCTCTAAGACACCTTCACACTGGGGTTTAGGGTTTTAACACGTGAAACTTGGGAGGACACAGTTCAGTCCACAGCAGGGATGGGGTGCTCAGGGATTGTAGAGGGGAGCTCTCAGGGGGTGCACTGGGTGGGGACTCAGCTCTGCCACTTCTCAGCTGTGTGATCTCAGCCAAGCCGGTGGACCTACCTGACCTGCTGAACAGCGTGCTCCAGCCTCCTGGGGCTGGGGTAGTGAGGGATACAGACAGGCTTTACAGTGAGCAGCAAAGCGCCTTTCCCACGTGAAGAATGGGAGCACAGGCCACTTCATTTGTGAAAGTGAACTTTGATGACAACATGGTGGAAACAGGGTGAAATCACCAGAAAAACAGATTTGTTGCTGCAATAACATTTCTTTCAAGAAAACTTTGTCCCTAGAGGTAGAGCCTGGTTGTTGACATTCAAATACCTTCACATTTCTGAACGTGGTTCTTTTTCTCCTATGTGACTAGAAGCTTAATAACATTACTGTCTAATGAATACCAGATGAGAGACCTGGAATGCCAGGGCTGCAGGACGGTCCTAGACCCTCCTTGCTGTGTTTGTCTCACATGGTACCTGACCTGACATTTCTGCAAGCTTAAACAGGAGATAAAAACCCCAGGCTTTAACCATTTCTTTATTATAATTATAATAATAATAATTATTATTATTGTTATACTTTAAGTTCTAGGGTACATGTGCACAACGTGCAGGTTTGTTACATGCATATACATGTGCCATATTGGTGTGCTGCACCCATTAACTCGCCATTTACATTAGGTATATCTCCTAATGCTATCCCTCCCCGTTCTCCCCACCCCATGACAGGCCCTGGTGTGTGATGTTCCCCTTCCTGTGTCCAAGGTGTCCAAGTGTTCTCATTGTTCAATTCCCACCTATGAGTGAGAACATGCGGTGTTTGGTTTTTTGTCCTTGTGATAGTTTGCTGAGAATGATGGTTTCCAGCTTCATCCATGTCCCTACAAAGGACATGAACTTATCCTTTTTATGGTTGCATAGTATTCCATGGTGTATATATGTCACATTTTCTTAATTCAGTCTGTCACTGATAGACATTTGGGTTGGTTCCAAGTCTTTGCTATTGTGAATAGTGCTGCAATAAACATACGTGTGCATGTGTCTTTATAGTAGAATGATTTATAATTCTTTGGGTATATATCCAGTAGTAGGATGGCTGGGTCAAATGGTATTTCTAGCTTTAACCATTTCTTTAAAAGCTCATAGGCTTCCTGAATAAGTGTCACTGCTGTTAGTCCTTACCATCATTTACCAAGTCTTCTAGCAGAAACGATAGGCCTCCAAGAAGCTAACCCACATTGAGGGGCTACACCATATCTGTAGGCTGATTTGTTTTACATTTTCCTTTCGAGAATAATCTCAAAAGATGCAAAAACCTCCCTTTGTCATCAAGTCCTGTTAGAAGAATGTCAGGTCTGCAATGTGTGGTTCTGTCAGGTTGTAATAGTTTTATGTATAGTGTATGATACAGCATCCAACCATCCAGAATGGTGGGAGACCATTGAACCAGCTCATCTGGAAGACCCAGTCAAAAGATTGCAAAGTATGGCTAAGGTCAAGTATAAAATGATCTGGCTAATAGAAATTACAGGAATGAAGGGAATTTCAAAACTGTGGTGGCTGCCTGAAATTTTAGAGGATTCCAGGCTGGATCCTGGGCTGGGCTCAATTTTAAGGGAGCACATCCCATGGTGGGGAGCCTCAGTTTCTTCGTCCGTCAATAGGGTAGATTGTATCAGCTCAATGGAACTACAACATTGTTGAGATACATAATCTTTTCTTTGGGTGCAATTAGACACAGACAAAAGTTGAAGAACACTGAGGCACTGCTCTAGCCATGGTGTAAAAGCATGGAACCAGCTCTTCTGGAAGACCCAGTCAAGTCACCAGGATCTGCATTTGTGTGTGTTAACTTTCGTGGCTCAGGAGGCCTACCTTCTGATTAAGTGTTCCCATGTAAAATCACCCAAACACTCCCTATTAATTTTATTTTGATATATGGATGAATAATAAAAGATTATATCTCCATGTCATTTAGTTGAATTCATTGATTCACTGAAATAATAATATAGGCAATGGTTAATGAGTCAATAACGCTGTGACAGGTGGCATCTTCAAGGACATTGGCAATCCGCCTTCTGCTCCCCATGCTCTTCCTCAACATGGCTTGCCACCCCTCTAATAAGTAGAGTCCTTGTCCCTTCAGCTACCGTCAGTGGGAGTCCTTGTCAGTTGTTTTTCATGTCTTTGTAGGTGCTGCAGCATGTACCCATGGTGACACCAACAATATGTTCCAACCCAGCTACAGAATTTCCCTTCTCCTTTTGTAAGATAATTCAACAAGAAGTCGTAAGGATGGAAGGGGGATGGAGTCCATAGGCCCAAACTGTCTCCTTTAAATGCAACACTCAGCTGAGTTACAGCTGATCCCCACCACTCAAATCACCTATTTACTTTCTCACTTTTGCTTGGTCCTTTTGTTTTTGTTTTTAAATCACGTTATTGTGTGTATTTTTAAACCACATTGGATATATTGCCACAGAGATGGGGAATTAAACAAATAATGAATGACAAAATCAAAATTGCCCCCCCATTTTCGTAGGACTCAATTTTCAACATAAAACAAGGTTTTTAAATAACAGCTCCTTGGTGAAATATCACTAAACAAGAGAGGGGCCTTGGAAGCAGGTGGGAAAGGCCTGTGATATGGCAGGCGATGTGGAGATGCTGATGTTGAAGAGACTTGGATATTGAGTTGTGCTGTTTTGATCGCCAATAGACCCTACAGAACAGTGGCCTCGATGGAGACACCCTCAATTCATTGGGTTCTTCCCCTGTGGGGAGGGCTTTCGTCAGTCATCTCTCATGGTCACGGCCACCTTGTGAGACAGGGCCCCTGTGATCTCTTATACAATGAGGCAGGTGGGTGATGCTGCGACCTCACAGCACGGGTCTCCTCCCATCCCTAGGACTTGTTTTCTTCATGATAGAGTAGGATGGATTTTCTTTTTGATGTCACATGATAAGAACTAGAAAGAGATAGTTTGTGACTGGCTGATGAAGATAAAGAAATACAGAGTCCTTATTCATAGCTGGCACTCTTCTAAGTGCCTTTTATATTAATGCATGCAAATCATAAAAGAGCAGGAAAGCAATTCCTACGCCATGATGGCACCCAAGCACCCATGTGGCTTCATGTAGAAAAGTGGAGAGCAAAGTGGCTTTTCAGAAATTTAGGGGTTAGCTGTATACCATATATACTTTTAAAAAAACACAAGTCATCAAGCAAACCATATATACTTTTTAAAAAAGAAAATAGTTTCCAGGTCCAGATTCATGTTCTGTAAACGGAACACACCCAAAGGTTGCACAAGTGGAATCCATTGGCCACCACGATCTTCAGAGGGGGCAATTTAGGATGGTGAGGCCAAAGGGCTTTCTTCAGGTCACCAGCAGCTGCAGGAGCCCTTGGAAAGTGAAGCTCCACAAGTGTTGGTCGCCACAATACAGAAGCGAGGGGGAAAGCCATGCTTTGGACAGAGAGTGGCAGGGACAGCTGCAACCAGAATGCCTCATGGGGGGATGGGGTAGGGAAAAGCAGCCCGTGAAGAATGCACCACCCAGGAGCATATGCTTTCTCTTAGGACCTGGAGTGGGCATTGGGGTTCTTCAAGAAAGAAATCCTCATGTGTATTGGTTCCATAAATATTTCATTAAACCAATGTCACGTTAATAGTGAGCCTCTGATGCTGGACTTGGTTCAAAGACAGTGGAGTGTGCATGGAAGTTTAGTCATACCTATTAGCCCTTTGAAAGTAATCCTTGCTAATGCTTCAGTCTCGTGATGTAAGCTCAGTGGAATTACAGTTCAACTGTTCAAAATTATATAACTAATTGCATTCAGCTTCAGTAACAATTATTAATCAGCCCAAACCTTCTAGCTCGTTTCTTGCTGGTGGAGGGTTCAAGTGAACTAATCAGACCCAAATTTATTTTGCTAACAATCTCAGATAAGCTATGCCCTGGGGCCAGGCAGGCTTTGTGTTGCACTCTCAGACCCAGGGCAAGTCATGAGGGGTGGAGGCTGTACTGTGTGGTTATGGAGGTCAATGTGATATTGAGTTAGAGGAGCTCTTAAGAAGTTGGGTCATTCACTTGGGTCAATCTGTTGGAATGAAGCCAGCTGAGCAGTAATATTTACAGGTCAGGAATGAAAAAATCATCATTAACATCTTTGATGTGCACAGCAGGTGTAGTTTATCTGTCATTGTTCACTTTGCCATTTAGTCCAGTAGGTTCAGCTCAAAATCCTTTTAACACAGTGCTCACAGAAGCTACTGCCAAATAGCTGGAGTTGGCCCAGAAGGGGAAGCTCATTGGCCATCTTAGCTCTCAGGGACCAGCGCTTAGGAAGCCTGAAGCTGTGAGGTCTCACACTGGGTCAGATGTGAGGGTGGCGTGGGGTCAGACAACGTGGTCATTGCCTGCTGAGAGGGTCAGAGCCTGGGCTTGGGAGAATGTGAGGTTGAAGCACGTTGCTATTTAACTGTGTGTCTGACCATAAAGGCCACGGGCCGAAGTTCCCTTGTTGTTAGCCTGCAAATTCCCCAAGGGCCAGGATTGTACGTGTTTCACCCACACTCAGCTGCAGTGCCTTCCACATGGTGAAGGAGTCTCAGAAATGCTTTTGTCTGAATGCACCAGAACAGGATGCTCCGAAGAGGATGGGTGAACAGCTTACTCCTTGGAAAGCAACGAATGATTGATCTTAAGCTGCTAATGTTTAGGTTCTCTTTCATGAGAAGGTTAATTTGGGAAAAACAATTTGTTTCTGCTATGAACAGCCCTGTGCACAGAAGCTAAGGAACTACTCACCCACCGTCTTTCAAAGTGCCCTCCCTACAGAGGGCCTGGCCAGCCCCAGGGGAAAGTCCGCTGCTCAGTTTTTCGTGAAAATCCTGGAAACACCCAGGCCCCTGAAAGCACCCCCAGAGGGCTTCCGTCTTGTGGATCAATTACACACATTGGAGAAAAACCCTCTAACTACTACCTATTTGAGTCTTTATTCCCCGAGGTTAAGTGGAGGTTAGTACCGAAACCACCCTGACTTACACAGGGAGTCCCGTGAAACCTTGGGGGTTACTCGCCCGGGATTTCCTACCTGACCTTCAGGCAGGGCTTATTCAGCCTGCCTGGCAAGGCCAGCTGGCTTGGGCTTGCCCTCCTGCCCATTTTCCGCTTTGTTCGTCCAGCACCTGGCTCAGAAGACAAAGGGCTCGTGGCTGCTACCTACCTCACAGTCTCCAAAACAACTGTTCTGACTTTAAAGCTTTTCAGAATCCTGCCCCAGCCCTCTGGACTCTCCCGCCCTCCTCCCTCCCCTCTATATGTGCACGGCAGAAAGCTGAGCGTCTGCCTGGCAAGAGTCTGTTCTGCTCTCTGAAGGGGCAGCTGTCCCTAGAGGCTTTTTGGTGGAGGTTGCAGGCCTCATGGGTTATTGAACCCTGGGCCGGTCCCGTGCAGCCTCACCTGGCTTGAAGCAGAACCTGTCAGCTGCTGTGTCTTGGGGCCCCTTTGCAGCTCCAGTGTGTGTCGGCTTCCTCCCTGCCGCCTTTGTGTGCAGCTACGGAGGAGTGGGAGTTAAGGAAAAGCAGGGAGGCTGGTGGTGACGTTTACCAATTGGTCAAGGTCCCCGCTCGTACTAAGTCCTCCTTTGAGCTAAGATTACCAAGACCCACGGGACAGCAGCCACCCCTTCCCAGGCATGGAAGAGATTACCCAGGAGTCAGGCAACTCCGGGCTGCCAGGCCCTCCCTGGCCAGAAGAGCTCTCCATTACAGGTTATCTTCCCCCACAGGACCCAGAACACCGCCCTTATTGTAGGGTGTGCATGGGAGCATGCAGGGGTGGTGAGCAAGCTGAGCTGGATGGAGGAGGGACTCGACGCCTGGGAGAGCCTGTCTCCAGCTCTGTGTCCAGTACTTGATGTTTGCTTATTTAGCCTTTCTTCCCATGATCGCCCGTGTATGGATGAGGAGGCTGAGCTGGTCTGAGCATGGCCAATCCATGGTGGGCTAGGCTGGGAGGCGGCCCCTCCCCTCCCACCTTGGAGGCTCTCCTCGGCTGACCCCAAGCCCTGGGAGTCTCCCATCTGGCTGTGGCCGCCTTGCCCCTTCTCCACGCTGACTGCAAGCTCTCTGATTCTGTCATTCCATCTGCTGGGTTGTGATTTCTCTTGAAGTCCTTCCAAGGTTGGCGTTTGCTGAGGCCACCAAATGAACATCTCCCTGCCAGAGGCACATTTTACATGGCAGCCAAAGTCAGGCTGTTGGAAACACATGCTTCTTTTTTAAATGAAAACAAAAATCACCACCTTTTAAAAAAGAGCATATTATGTTGGCTACTTTAACCTTTTGTTTTACTCAAAACAGAGTGTTAGTGTATGGAAGCCTGTCGGGGCTGGCGGGGACTGCTGCTGACTCCTGCCCAAGTCCTTCCGAAAGTCCGCTCAGTCCACAGGGCTCAAGATGTGAGCACCAGGCCTGGGTGAAACTGATCGTGTATTGTACTTAGCCACTCTTCCTTGGCTCCACAGTCACCTACACACCTCGGGGTTTATCCAAAGCACCATTATATGGAATGACCGGGTTTGGAGCATCTGCCTGTTTTTGTAAAACTGCAACCCAAAACTCTCGGAGTCTGTCATTGCTGTCTGCATCATCCAAGTCACGGGCGATGCAGGCTTTCTGCAGCGCAGCCTTATGAGAAGGATCCCTCTGGCAGCTGCTTCCCTTCACTGGAGGACAGGAACTGTGGAGTCATGAAGTCCTCACTGCACCACAGCTGCCAGAGAGCTTGGAGCTAAGTTCTGTGCTTTGATCCAGGTTGTTTATCTCGCCTTAGGTTTTCTGGTAAAAATATTTGCCACCCCCACCTTATTCTTTGAGTCTTGTCTTTGTATTCCTGCTTCCGTGGTTTTCAGATTTATTGCAACTTTCTTAGTGTAAATTGCCCCAAACTTTCTCTGGAAATAGGCCACTTTCTTCCGCATCTGCTGTGCAGGCTGGCGGATGGCTGAGGCTGACCTGCCGTGGGGGCATGGAGTGTGTGAGGAGAGACAGGCCGGGCCTGGAAGAGCAGACCTGGGCTTACCTGACTTCACCTCTGTGAGCCTCAGTTTTCTCATCTGAGAAAAAGGAATAACCACACCAGGGCCTGGTGGAAATGGGAGACAAGGCTTTAAATTGCCAAGCCCTGGCACGCGATAGACTTCAATAATGTTTGTGTCCTTCTTCTGTGCGGCCTTGGGGGTGGTACACTCAGGGTTGCCCTCCTGGGTGGCTGAGCAGCCCAGTCATGGGCTTCCACTCAGAAGGGCCCGCACTTGGGGTTCAGTGCTTTGCAGTCACTGTCTGGAAGTTCTTCATGGTTTTATCTTTGCGTTTGTGTTTAGTAAGGGAAGTCGATGGGCCAGTCAAGCATGTGCTGGGAACTGAGGTCCCTGCTGCTTCCCTGCAGCTGCCTATGCCCCACCCGTGCCCAACACCCACTGCAGGCCACCTCTGACTCTAGGAGGGCCAAGATAGGCACAGGTGCCTTTGGAGGTCTGTAGTTGCCTTGTATCCTGTGCCCAAGGGAGAGTGACTTCAATAGCAAATCACTGCCATGGCAGGTTGGGAGAAAGGTTGCAGAAGAGAGGAGGAAGCATTTTCAACAAGACAGCTCACATCTCCATTTTGCACTGGCTTCTGCAAATTAAGCAGCCCACTTTGGGTCTGCTGGTCTCTCTGAGGGTAGCAGAGCCTGTGTGTGGATCAGTCTTGGGAAGGTTTCGTGTAGCCAGGGTCCCTGACTTCATTCTCTGATGAGGGAGGAAAGGAACGGTGGTGTACAGGGCTCATTTGTGACGGCTGCTATAACCTAGTGTTACAATCCGGATGGCTTAAAATGACAAAATGTGTCCTGTCACCACTCTAGAGAGACTAGAAGTTCAAAGTCAAGACCCTGCCCCCCACTGGACGTGTGGAAGAGAGACTCTCCTTGACTCTTTCTGGCTTCTGGTGGTTGCCAGGAATCCTTCAGGTCCCTCGGACTGAAGGACTTGGGCTGCCGAGGTCGGTCTCTGTCTCCGTTGTCACCTGACGTCCTCCGCTTGCTTGTCTCTCTTTCTTCTCTTCTCCTTTGAAGACCATTGATCATATTGGATTCAGGGCCTACCCTGATCCTATAGGATCTCAAATTAACTTGATTACATCTGTCGAGACCCTGTTTCCAAAAAAGGTCACATTTGTAGGTTCCGGGTGCACGCAGAACTTTGGGGAACACTGTTCAATCCAGTACAGATCGTCTTGGCAGGAATTACCCTGCACGGTTCCCGAGGAAGACCCAACAAGACACTGTTGGAGGGACTCCGCTTCAGTGTCTCGGACAGGCCGTGCTCAGTGACCTCCACCAACCACTTCCCCGGGATGGAATTTAGAAAGCACATGTTGGTTAAAGGACCGTGACACCGAATGGTGGCTGACAGTAACTCAGGAAATGCAAATGAGTAGCTCCAAAGAGGCCTAGAGCAGTGAGCTGGACACGGCCTGCAGGCACCCACGACTGCAGAAGGCACCCACGTGTGCGAAATTTTGCATGGGTTTCATTCATTCTTGTTTCCATTCAACACATATGCATTGGATGCCTACGGTGTTCCAGGCACTGTGCTAGGTACTGGAATGTGAGATGAGTGTGACACAGGGAGGAGTGTTCTGCAGACAGGAAGACCCGTGAAGGCCTCAGGAGCAGTGTCCTTGGAGCTGAGCGTGGGAGGAGGAGCCACATCTGGTGGACAGGCAAGGGGCTGTGCAGAGCATTCCAAAGAGGCCACCGTGTGGTTCACGCCAAGGCAGCAGAACCTCGTGTACCTCAGGGTGTGGCACATGGGTCTGCATGTGGATGAGCAGTGGCAGACACATCCCAGAAAGGAACTGAGGAGACCGATTTCAGCAAATGATTATAGAGACTTCAGGGAAGCACCATTAGTTATGGAAGATGTTCAGAAACAACCACGATGTTCATCACGAAGAGAAAAACTAGACAAACAGAAGAGCATCCACACAACAAAATGCTCTGCCGCCAGGAAAATGAGCTCAGTAAGTTGATGTACATGGATAAGAAAGGAAGGAAAGCCCACACCATCTGTTGACTGGAATGACCAAATTGCAAATCAATATGCAGCACGTGAACATGTGTATGGAAAAAGACCCAACCAAACATGTATTTTGAAGGTATTTCCATGCAGATATTTTCCATAATAGCTTCATGTGTGTACACGCTTAAGAAGAGACCCAGGAAGATAGACCACAAATTGTTATTTGCGGTTATTTCTGGGTAGTAGGAGGATGATGACAGAGATAAATGTGGGAAATGTACTTATGTTTCACATAAAGACTGTAGTCATCTCTATTCCTTAAGCTGTAACCAAAGTGTGAGCAAACTATGACACCAGCCAAAAAGAGGGAGAGTGTGCTGCTGAGGATGGAGGTGGAGGCTGGGAGGTTGCACAGGGGGCTTGTGAATACCAGGCCCTCTTCCAGATCAACACCCCCTAATTATATAGCGGTTGTTTGCTTCCAGTCCTCCCAAACTTATCTTTCTAGTTATACTGTCTTTTGTCTCCAATAAATGGCATGTTCCTAATTACTGATATATGTTTTCTGTGGGGAGGATTCGCATGTGCTTTGGGAATCCGGCTGCAGTTCCTGGAACCAATAAGGAAGCCTTCACCAATCTTTGCCGGAGGCCAGCATCCTGATGACCATGCCCTTTGCCTCCGTGCCTCTTCGTGGGATCCCTCTGGGAGGGTTTTGCCTGGTACCCTAATGCTAGTGGAATTTCACATCAAGGGCCGGGGTCTGGGCCTCTAGATAGGTGAGGGGGAGGAATGCCTTAACCGCTGCTTTCTTAGGAAGAAGCCGGCACTGTCTTGAATAGAAAGGCGATGAGGGTGGTGGCAGGCTCCAGACTGCAGGAGCTCAGAATGTGTGTCTAGTGGCCCCTAGAAGAGCAGACCTGGAATCAGGAGACGTGGGCTAGAAGTGATCTGCGTAGAGATCACTGATGAGGTTTTCACTTCAACTAAGAAAGACAAGAAATACTTTCCTGATGACATAAAGCTGAGAGATCTGTGAACAGGTTGCACGACATTATTGGTGGGTAGTACTAGATCCTATCTAAAGGATGGAGTTTTGTAAGCAAAATGTACTTGCCCTCCAAAAACCAATTGCACGGGCACAAGGAAGGTGTGTTTGCGAGTGGCAGGTGTGGAGGAGGCTGGGGATTCCGGAAGACGATGAGGTAGGTTCATCTGTGGGGCGAGGGACTCAGCTGCAGGCGGTGCTCACAAAGGCAAAGGATGTGGGATGAGCTGCAGAGGAGGCCCCTGGACTCCTGCAGTCCTCAAGGGGCAGATCACTTTCTCAGAAGTGGTTGGAAGGAGAAACTTCCAAGGAGTCCTATTCAAAGACTAGACAACCAGAGCTGTCTAGGGATAAAACGGGCTTCCTTGGAGCACAGTGAGCTCCCTGTTGCTGGATGTGTGCAAGCAAATCTCAAAATAGGGAGGTGAGCCCCACGGGGCAGGGGCTGTGTGTTGTTCTCACCTCCAGTCCCAGCAGTGGCACGAGGCAGGACTCTGACAGGTGCTCCGTAATGGTTGCCCAATCAATGACTCAATGAATGTTACTAATCTGGAGAAGTATTAGACACCCTGGAATGTTCCTTCCAGGCCTGGTGTCTGCAGCACCATGAAAATCCCACTTGAGGGAAGAGGCCTGAGTGAGTTTTCTGAGCCTGCTCCAACACCTTACTGCACACTCCATGGGTTAAAGGCACACGCGTGTTCTCTCACAGTGCTGGAGGCCGCAAGTCTGAAATCAGTTTCACTGGCCTGAAGTTAAGGTGCTGGCAGGGCTGGTTCCCTCTGGAGGCTTCTAGCGGAGAATCCGCTTTCTTGCCTCTTTTGGCTTCAAGAGGCCACCGCATTCGTCAGCTTCTGCCCCTTCCTCCGTCTCCACAGGACACTGCCGCAATCTCTGCACTCTCCAACACATTGCTTTCTCTTTTTCTGTGCCGTAGCTGCCACTCCTCATTCTTAGAAGGACACTGGTGATTACATTTAGTGCCTATGTAAATAATCTAGGATAATCTCTTCATTTTAACCTCCTTAACCACATCCACAAAGTCCCCCTTTACAAAGAAACATTCCCATTCTGGGGATGAGGACGTGAGCATCTTTTTCTTGAGGAGCGGATGGGACATTATTTACCTTAACCCTAGGCAGAAGAGAATAAGATTGGAAATGGGTTATTGAAGGCACCTCCATGTCTACGGAAAAAGGTGGAGCTAGAAAAGGAAGAAGTCACAGCATCGAGAGGCTGCTGTGACCACATGTGGACCAGCCATCCAGGGAGGAGAGCTGGAAGGAGAGGGGGTGGCCAGCATGGAGACAGATCAGGGCGTGGCTGCCTCTTCCAGTGCGGTATCCTCGGTGCTGAAGATGGTGCCTGGCATACAGTGGGTGCTCAATAAGTGTCGTTGAGTGAACGAATGAATGAATGAACAGTAATGAGGATGTTGCCACCTGCTGTAGAGAGTCTATGTTGGTAGTGCTCGATCAGCAGCTTCCCAATGCTGGGCTTTCTAAATCCCAGTGGGAAGCTGACATATGGGGAGTGTGTGACTGTGAGACAGAGGAGAACTGGACCTGAACAAGGCTGGCTCCTCCAGCTGCTCTGTTTCAGAGGCTTGGGGGCTGCCCTTAGAGTATGAGCTTGTGGGAAGTTGCGCTGGACCCACAGAGAAGGCGAAGGAGCGCCAACTGGAATTCTGAGGTGGATTTGCCATGCAGAAGAATTGAGAACACTGTGAGGTTTCACGCCTGTGGGTTTGGTCCCACTTTCCGAAGAAGATGATGTTGAGACTCAGAAAGCACTGAGCATTGATTTCTATAAGCCAGAAATAGATTCAACTCTAACAAGATAACTCTTTATTATTCAGAAATCTTTTCCCCTCTTCCAATCTCTCCTTCTTTGGGGACCACCTCCACATTTCTGCCTTCAGCTGTAACCCAATCACTGCAACTGATTAAAGGGCAGATGTGGAAACTGACATGATGAGCTCTGTTCTTAACTGTCTCCCTTGCTTGCTGCATCCAGCAGGTAGGGATGGCTTTCCCTTGCTATTCGTTCACCAGAGGTGCTGGAGCCCTTCACATTTTATTATGTTTGTTTGCAGAATAAACGTGGAATGAAATTTACAGGATTCCCTGAAGCTGTTACTGCCATAGACAGGGATGAATGGCGACACTGCCTCCCTGCAGAAGCCTCCAAGGCTTAAGCCTTGCACAGACCAGTGGATGCTGCTTAACCCAGAGCTTCTTGAATCCCTCTTCCTGATGGGTCCCGTGTACATGTCAACCTCCTGTCAAGGGCTTTGATACTGGATTTGTTAGAATTCAGAGAAATATGTTTTGCAGAGTTTGTAAGTTAGCGCAAAATGAATTCTCTGTAAGGCTCTATGTTTACTCTTAGTAGAGGAGACCCCAGGTTGTAGGTTGGCTCAATCAAGCAGTCATTCATTTATCCAACACCAAGGAGGGCCTAGCGTGTGCCAGGCACTATGAATGCAAAGATGAAAAGGGCTCAGCCACTGTTGGCTTCTCAGGAAGTTCAGGCTGGTGAGTTGGTGGAGTGACAAGTGTGCAAACAGCGTCTGAGGCTTTGCACGGGAGATGAGGTCTGCATGAGACATGCCCACTGCACAGAGGGTGGGGTGGCCCATGACTTGGGACAGTGCAGAAAAGCCTCCCAGAAGAGGGGCATTTGGTGGGATCTTGAAGGAGGAAAAACAGTTTTCTGGGTAAAAAAATAAGGGACAGTTTGAGTGTTGGGCCCTGTGGGTGAGAGAGAGCTGCACCCAATCCCACCTGAAAAATCTGTTCCTGTGTCAATGCAGGGAACACAGTGTGGGGGCAGAGAGGCATGGTGGGAGACAGCCGGGGCGGAGGGTGAAGGGCCAGCAACAGGCTGACAGCAAAGAAATGGAAATAAAAGAGCAGCACGGCTGATGGTGGACAGTGGAGGTGAAGCAGGGGGATGGGAACCTGGAGGCTGGGGGCAGGGGGAGCATGTCCCGGAGAGTAACGGGGTCACAGCCACATCATAGCTCAGCAGAGGGGTAGCCTTGTCAGGTGCTTATTTGGGAGGTGGGAAGGGTAGAAAGAGGTGGCTTTCTAGAGGCTACAGGCTACCACTGCGATTTCATTCAGACAGGTGACAGGTCTGTCATGGTCTCAGGGACACTGGGAGAGGAGCAGAGTTTAGGGGAAGAATCAGGGAGTTGATGTAGGATCCAAGAAACGGGCCAAGCAGGGAAAATCCAAGAGGGTAGGAGAGAACCAGAGACAGGGGATCTGTCGAGAGGAAGAGAAATTCATGGAGCCTAGGGAGCCGTGAGAGCAGCCTAGGGCTACGGGTGCATCCAGCGCTCCAGTGCCCAGCACAGCCATGAGCCGGATCAGGGAGTGGGGGACACCGAGGACTGGGTGGTGGCCAGGAGCAAATGGGAGATGACCAAGTGGGGACACGGGGAGCATGTGCCTCTTTCAAAAGAAGAGAGAGGGTGACCAGAGCTATGAAGGGTACAGTTGAGGGCAGAGTTGCTCTGAGACGTGCAACTTGGCCTGTTTGGAAAATGGTGCCTCTGCCTGTTCTGCAGGGAGCTACAGCTGCACAGCCCTGTCTTACCTCTGCCTTCACCCCTAGAGCTCCTTCTTCCCTCACCCTCACTTCTTCCCTTCCTCCCACCTTCCTTCCATCCAGCCTGTGGGGCCAGTTGAAGTGGGTGTCCGTCTTCGACCCTCTCTCTTCTGCTCTCACCCAATTCTGTTGGTTTTGTGTAGCCCTATCTGCCTTCCCACTGCAGTTTTTGATTGTGTGACCATCTTGTTTCTTAGGGAGGAGGGCTGCTGCGTCCCTTGTCTTCTTGTCACCGTCCCACCGAGGCCTGGACACAGGAGAGGCACAAAGAGAAGGGACTTGCCTCTCCAGGTGGGAGGAGTCCACAGGGGTCACACATCCCCCAGGATTTGGCCGATGCCTGTGCCCTGCCCCCCATGGCATTGGCAGTCCCCTGGTGTGGGTCATGTGCTCCAGCGATGGGGAGGTTACTATTTTTATCTCCATAATCACAGTGACAGATACTAACATACCACAGGACTTGTGGCAGGATGTTCACAAGTGAGGTCGCACTCCCCACGCGACTGTGGGCGGCTGGCTCCACTGCTCCCTCCACAGATGTCCAAGTGGTGCTCGGAGTGGGCTAGTGGCATTGTGCAGGAGCACAAGGTACAGAAACAGAAGAGCTGGCTGGGAACCCAAACCGAAGACACGTGCTTTTCCCACCGTGTCGTGCAGCCTCATGAGATCGCCATACGTGGTACTTCGTAGGTGCGGAAGGCACCTGGAAGGCATTAAGCTACACAGTTGGGTGGCAGAACAGTCCCGGTTGGATGAGCTGCCAGCAGCACTCTGGTGAGAGGCTTTGAGGAGGACTGATGGGTTAGTAAGGTGTGCGTGGTGCCCGGTGGGTTCAGAGGCAGAGACTGGGTTTTAGCCTGGTACTTTCTGAGACCTACCCGACAGCACGGACGGGCTTCCAGTCGGGTGACTCACGGTTGGTCTAGAAGGGCACATGTCTTGTCGGGACTCCTCACGGAAGGTGCTGGGGTGCTGCGGGTGGGAGGCCTGGGAGGTGGTGGAGGTGTGGGGGATGGAAAGGCATCCTGGGGCCTCCTGGAAGGAAGAAGGGGCCTGCCTGCCTGGATGAGGTGAAGTCTCCCCCACCCACCCCGTGAACGCTGCTTCCTGCTTATCTTACTTTATAAACTAAGAACAGAAACAATAAAAACAAGCAGACAATACTTCGAACAATGAAAGGAAAACTGTGAGGCAGAGTGAACCCTAGGAAAAAGTAATTTAAAACAATGAAGTTTTCAATAACGTAAAGATGATCTAAAAGCAACGCTGGGCTGTTGGGGCCCAGAAGCTTCCTGGGCTTCCCATGGGTCCTCCAGGCTGCTAGAGGGCACAGCCACCCTTGGAGCTGTGTGTTCAGCCCTTGGCCTCAGCTCCTTATGGCGCCTCTCTCCCCGAGGGCCCACCCCACACCTGGGCGGCACTATTCCTGACCACAGTGAAGCTGGCTGGTCCGAGACTGCCCCAGATGGGATGCCATGCCGGCGTCTTTGGGTCGAAGCTCCTGGGAGGAACACAGAGTCAGTGCCCTTGGACCTGCCTGCTCAGTCCTCTGATCAGGGTCACTGGATGCCAATGTGGATGATCCGTGGGTGAAATTTGCAAATGACAGAAGTCTGTCAAGACATTGAATTTGCTGGAAACAATTCCAGAGGCAGAGACCTCCCTGGGCTGGATCCTGCTGTAAATCCCACGTGCTGAAATGTGGCTGTGACGGAGCTGCTTCTGCACGCAAGTGTGAGCCCCAGAGACCTCTCCTGTCCCGCTGCGTGAGGAACGCCAGCCCCACTGGGGGTCATTTTTCTATGGTGCTACCTCATGGAACTTACAGAAAGTTCCAAGTTTCATGGAACATGGAAAAATACATGATACATATTCCTTTATGAATTTCTGCCAGGAAAAGTTGATCTTGACTGCCTGCCCAGTAGGCATCCTTTTACCTGCCAGGGGAAACCTGTCATGCTTCCCTCCTTGCGCTATTTTCCAGGAAGCCTGCGCTAAAGCTTGCTTGGATGCAATAACCAGCTTATTTCAAGAAACTGGAGGACCTCACTCTGCCAGGTCTGTTCTTTCATATACTTGCGGCTTTTCCATTTTGTCTTATTGTGTGCTGTTTACATGCATGTTTCTTATAAGATATACAAATGCCTGTGTAGTGGCATGATCTTGGCTCACTGCAGCCTTGACCTCCTGTGCTTAGGGGATCCTCCCACCTCAGCCTCCTGAGTAGCTAGGACTACAGATGTGCACCACCATACCCAGGTAATTTTAGTATTTTTTGTAGAGATGAAGGTCTTGCAATGTTGCCCAGTCCGGTCTCAAACTCCAAGGCTCGAGCGATCTGCCCACCTTGGCCTCCCAAAGTGCTGGGATTACAAGTGTGAGCCACCACACCTGGCCAGTAGGGGTTATTTTAAAGTCTGACTCTTAGGTACAGAAAAGCCCACTGGTAAAGAATGGTCAGGCAGCAAAGAGTTGCTTTAGCAACGGGTCAGCTGAAAATGCCCTGGAGGAGTCAGGCAGCTGTAAATAGAGTGAGACTGGACAAGGGCGTGGCTGTCCGGGGACCTGAGATGGAAATAACCAACCATGTCAAGGCTGTGGAAGATGCTCTGGTCACATCCCATCTATAGCATGGCCTTGAGACCTAGGCTGGGCTTCAAGAGGGGTGGGGGCAGCCTCTGTGTGTTCAGTGTTCAAGCTGATGGGCCGTGTTGGTCAGAGAATGAGAGGGACTGACCCGCGGTGGTAATGTTTGGAGGATGTGGCTGTGGATTAGACTAATTCTGTCTGCTTCTGGTTCAGTGAGGAGAAGCTGGCACAGTGTAAAGCCTCCCCAGGCCTTCTGCGCCTAGTGGGAAGTAATGGTGATGAGGTCCCCGTCAAGGAAGGCATTCAGGAGGAGGCATTTGACCATTTTCCTACGATGGAGTAGAGGGGTTTTGTGCATGAGGTAGGGTTGAGCTTCTGAGCCTGAGAGTCAATTATCCACCTCCTATTGACAGGCTGACATGGGAGGTCTCAGCAGATCCATGCACACACACAGATTCCACCAGGGGCCATGAGGAGGGTCCCTGCATCCGAGCTGGCCTCCTTCTCACCACTTGTTCAGGACCTGATACTGTGCCCCTCAGCCTGCTGCTTATCTGCTTGGTGTAGGTTGGGTAGCAGGTTCTGGGAGAAGAATGGGGGGCTGAGGACTGGGAAACCTTCCTGTGGGATGTCCCTGGTTGGGGGCTGAGGTGTGGAGAGGAGGAGGGGCCTGTTGTTTCCTTGTTTCTGAAGCTGAGGCTTTCAGGCTGGAGCAGTCAGGTCTGTGGGAAACACCATCCCAGGCCTGTCTCCAGCTTCCCCTCCTTTTTCTATCCTAAAGTTCTTCTGGGCGTTCTGGTCTCAGAAAAGTTCCTATTGACATAAGGTTCTGGGCCCTTTGGGTGACTTTGCCTCGTTGGCTGCTGTGTTTAGGCAGTGAGGAGGGGTGTGATGGGTCTGTGGATGCAGACCTCAGGGCCAGGGACACAAAGGTGAGGCGCATCCCAGAATGTCACTGTGACATTCAACAACTCTGCTCCACACACACGGACTGAGCTCCCAGGAGCAAAGCCAGGGAAGCCACAGGGAGCTCCTGAGTGCCCAGAGGCAGCGACAGGAGCAGTGGATCCTCATGGAATGGGGCCAGGAGCTCCAGGAGGTAAGCATAGGGTGCAGGATGGGAGGTCAAGAACAAGCCCTGCTGAGCTCCCACCCTGTGCCAAGTGTAGTGGGCACAGGGTTGCAAAAGTGGCCAAGGCTCGATTTCTGTGAGGAGCTGAGTGTGGAGGGCTTGGGACATTGGGGGAGGCCACCGCACGCCTAGGAACCGTAATGCACAGTGTGGCCGGCAGACAGATACCCCACAAGGCCCATTTACCCATGATGTGGAGGGTGCCCCGGAGTTGGGCTATGCAGAAGTTCAGTGGGGTCAGTGAACTGGGGATTTTGGCACAAGAGCTAGAGGGGCACAGCAAGGGGCAGTGACTTTGTGTGTGTGTGTGTGTGTGGCAGGGGACCTGGTCACAGCGAAGAGGCGACACCCTCGTCCGTCAGGCAGGAAGTAAGGGCATCCTTGCAGCTGGCACAGGTATCCACTCTGAGGGCAGCAAGACCAGGCATCACTCCCCTGTTTTGTAGCCCACAAACGGGGCCTTGTTGAGGGCTTCCCAGCCATTTGTTAATAATAGAGAGACCAATTACACATGCGACCAGGCTCTCACACGATGATTTCCCTCTAACAATTTCCAGCTTTTTAATCCAATTCATCAGCCATTCTAGAGTAAGTGCTTCATGAAGTCCAAGAAAGGAGCTGGCAAGAATAATAAAAACTGAAGAAAGGAGAGAGGGGAAGGAAACAGAGGCCATCCCAAAGATTAAGAGAAGTTTAAACAAGCCCAGGAATGAAGAGCAGGGCTGGAGAGGCCATCGGTGAGGCGGAGCTGCTCAGGATGGGGCGGCGGCTGCCTTATGCTGGCCACAGGCCAGTGTGGGGAGGAAAGGGTGAGCTCTTGGAGCTCCTGGCTCAGCCTCGCTTCCGAAGCAGCACCCCTGGTCTCAGTATTCCATCCCCGTCTCAGTACTCCACCCCCATCTCGGTACTCCACCCCCATCTCAGTACTCCACCCCCATCTCAATACTCCACCCCTCGTCTCAGTACTCCACCCCTGGTCTCAGTACTCCACCTCTCATCTCAGTACTCCACCCCTCATCTCAGTACTCCACCTCTCATCTCAGTACTCCACCTCTGGTCTCACTACTCCACCCCTGGTCTCAGTACTCCACCTCTCATCTCAGTACTCCACCTCTCATCTCAGTACTCCACCCCTCATCTCATTACTCCACCCCTGGTCTCAGTACTCCACCCCTGGTCTCAGTACTCCACCCCTGGTCTCAGTACTCCACCTCTCATCTCAGTACTCCACCCCTCATCTCAGTACTCCACCCTCGTCTCAGTACTCCACCCTCGTCTCAGCACTCCACCCCATCTCAGTACTCTACCCCCCTGTCTCAGTACTCCACCCCCCCGTCTCAGTACTCCATCCCCTCGTCTCAGTACTCCACCCCCCATCTCAGTACACTCCACCCCCCGTCTCAGTACTCCACCCCCCGTCTCAGTACTCCACCCCCCATCTCAGTACTCCACCCCCATCTCAGTACTCCACCCCCATCTCAATACTCCACCCCTCGTCTCAGTACTCCACCCCTGGTCTCAGTACTCCACCCCTGGTCTCAGTACTCCACCTCTCATCTCAGTACTCCACCCCTCATCTCAGTACTCCACCCTCGTCTCAGTACTCCACCCTCGTCTCAGCACTCCACCCCATCTCAGTACTCTACCCCCCTGTCTCAGTACTCCACCCCCCCGTCTCAGTACTCCATCCCCTCGTCTCAGTACTCCACCCCCCATCTCAGTACACTCCACCCCCCGTCTCAGTACTCCACCCCCCGTCTCAGTACTCCACCCCCCATCTCAGTACTCCACCCCCATCTCAGTACTCCACCCCCATCTCAATACTCCACCCCTCGTCTCAGTACTCCACCCCTGGTCTCAGTACTCCACCTCTCATCTCAGTACTCCACCCCTGGTCTCAGTACTCCACCTCTCATCTCAGTACTCCACCCCTCATCTCAGTACTCCACCCCTCATCTCAGTACTCCACCCCTGGTCTCAGTACTCCACCCCTCATCTCAGTACTCCACCCCTGGTCTCAGTACTCCACCTCTCATCTCAGTACTCCACCCCTCATCTCAGTACTCCACCCCTGGTCTCAGTACTCCACCCCTCATCTCAGTACTCCACCCCCATCTCAGTACTCCACCCCCATCTCAATATTCCACCCCTCGTCTCAGTACTCCACCCCTGGTCTCAGTACTCCACCTCTCATCTCAGTACTCCACCCCTCATCTCAGTACTCCACCTCTCATCTCAGTACTCCACCCTTGTCTCAGTACTCCACCCTCGTCTCAGCACTCCACCTCTCATCTCAGTACTCCACCTCTCATCTCAGTACTCCACCCTTGTCTCAGTACTCCACCCTCGTCTCAGCACTCCACCTCTCATCTCAGTACTCCACCCCTCATCTCAGTACTCCACCCCCCGTCTCAGTACTCTACCCCCCTGTCTCAGTACTCCACCCCCCCGTCTCAGTACTCCATCCCCTCGTCTCAGTACTCCACCCCCCATCTCAGTACACTCCACCCCCCGTCTCAGTACTCCACCCCCCGTCTCAGTACTCCACCCCTCGTCTCAGTACTCTACCCCCATCTCAATACTCCACCCCTCGTCTCAGTACTCCACCCCCCATCTCAGTACACTCCACCCCCCGTCTCAGTACTCCACCCCCATCTCAGTACTCCACCCCCATCTCAGTACTCCACCCCTGGTCTCAGTACTCCACCTCTGGTCTCAGTACTCCACCCCTCATCTCAGTACTCCACCCCTCATCTCAGTACTCCACCCCTTGTCTCAGTACTCCACCCCTTGTCTCAGTATTCCACCCCTTGTCTCAGTACTCCACCCCTTGTCTCAGTACTCCACCCCTCATCTCAGTACTCCACCCCTCATCTCAGTACTCCACCCCTTGTCTCAGTACTCCACCCCTTGTCTCAGTACTCCACCCCTTGTCTCAGTACTCCACCCCCAGCTCAGTACTCCACCCCACGGCTCACTTTCTGTCTGGAAACCTTTCCACAGTCAAAAGACTCCTCTCAAGTCCCAAGGGCACCAACTCTCCACAGTTCCGAATCCCATCTCACCCACCTTGTTGCCCCTGTGGCTGGATCCGTGTCCACTGCCGAAGGAGTGTGGAGGCGTGAGAAAGGCCCAGAGAGGTGGCCCAGGTGGCTCCTTTGTCTCAGGAACCAGGACTGCAGTGTAGCCTGCTTGCTCACCATTACGGACGTCGGGGCCTTTTAGACAAAGGGCCATTCGTTACCATCAACGGTTCTCTGGAAAGCGTCCTCGAAGCAGCGCCCTCGAATCAGCTCCCTCCTTGCCCGTGGGTCCGGGTTCTCAGGGTCTCCCTCTCAGTGTGGAAGCATCCTCTGGCTGGCCAGTCCCCACGGTGTCACTTGGGGAATCTGGTGATCCTATAGGTGGGGGCCACACAGCGGAAGGACCTGCACACTACCAGCCTCAGGGATCCACCTGGCCAGGCTCTCAGCAGAGGCAGCGTTTGCAACTCTGACAAGCAGAGCTGATGTCTGGGCCGGACAGACTGGGCAGAACAAAACAGCCGATCCGAGGCAAGAGTTCCAGCTGGCAGCCAAATTTCCCTGTGGGACCCACGGACCTGAAGTTCTGCCCATGAGTCTCAGGGTGAGAGGGTGCTGGGGTACAGTGAGCCCTGGCAAGACCCCCCCATTCCCATCTCAACCAGAGAGATGCCCCTGGATCAGTCTGACACGTTGCAATCCCATGCGAGGTTTTGGGGGGTGCAGGGAGAGGTCTGCTCTTGCTGAAGAGATGTTCAAGACCATTCGCGCAGTAGACGAGGCATGCGAGGCGCCCTCCCATGTGGTGGCTTCTCCGTCTCAGCCCCGCCCGCTGCTGCCACATAAGCACCTCACTTGTTTCTTTGTTGCCTCCCTCCCACTGGCACAGAAGCTGCCATAGAAGCTGCCACGGGCTCAAGTTCTGTGCATTTTATTTCTTGTTGGGTTCGCCACACCTATAACTGCCTGGTGCATGTCAACCCTTAAGAAATATTTGTTAACTGAGCAAGTGAAGTGCAGGGGTGGGATTCAGGAGACCCAGGTGTAAACCCAGCCCTACCGCCTGACTTTGATGAAAGGATTCAACATCTCTATTCCTGAAGCTGAGACCATCCCGGCCGCTACTGTCCCACAGCGGGTGAGTCCTGGATGCCAGATTCCGTCTGCACAGGCTGAGGATGGTTCTCCTGTCTCCTAAGGGAACATCCGAGGTTGGTTCCTCCTCAGCAGCCCAGGGTGGAGGTGAGGTTGGCCGGGAGAGGGAGGCCCCACGGGTCATCCACAAAAACCTACACTGGGGCAGCTTTCCCCACATGGCGGGCAGCATTCTTGGTGCCGTCCACGCAGGGCCCTTCACTCAGGGTGGCCCACAATGCTCGGGCTCCCTGACACAGTCTTTGGGTCCCTGCTGATGTAGGGACCCCATGACCTGGATTCCAGGGTCTTCATCACCTCTTGGCCTTGTGGTTATGGGAGAGTCACCTCTCTGGGCCTCAGTTTCCACATCCGTAAAATAAAATCACGATACCCACATCACAGGGGATGGACGAGGGGTAACCGAGTCACAGCACGCAAGGCCTTTGGTGCAGTGCAGGGAACAGTGCGTGTTGGACACCCCATCGGCGCCCATTGTCTGCTCCCTTCTCATTATTTAGGGCCCACGGGCTCAGACCCTCCACCTCAGAGCCCTCAGGGAGCCTGGGGACACTCCACTCTCAGACCAGTATCCCAGAACCCAGGACATTTGAGGAGTCCAGAGTGGAAGTCTCAGCTAAGCTATGCCAAGAAGGAACCTGCTGTTCAACTGGAGCCCCAGCCCGCCTGGGGCAGTGGGAGCTAGTGTGGCCGAGGACCTGTCTTGGCAGGTGGCTGATCCTGACCTCACACAGCTCCTGGCCCTCACCTCCCCCCAGGCAGTGACCTGCAGGGGAGGGATCAGGCCATTTCAGGCATATGCCTGGGAAAGCGGGCAACACAAGGACAAGAGAAATTTACTTACTGGTGTCACTCACGGTGTTTCTCCTGTGCTAATGAATTAGCCAAACGATTCCTCTTCCATGTCATCAGAGGGAATTTTAGGGAGAAATATCACATCTGTGCCATTTGAGGACTCACCCACTGCGGGACAGTGTGGCCGAGATGGTCTCGGCTTCAGGAACAGACCATGCATCTCAAAAGGCCTGAAAAGGAGGGGAATGGATGCTGTCACCGTGAGAAACCTGAGCAGACGGCCCTGGGAGCCTGGGGTTCTCTCTGCTTGGCCCTTGCAACCCTTGCTGTGCCGCCTGTCCCATCTGTCTCCCTGAACATCAGCAGGACGGCTGTTGCTGTTCCTGGTGTCATATGCAGGAGTCCAGTGGACAATTCAGAAGGACTGTCCCTTCCATGGGAAAGGAGCCTTTTCTGTGGCCCCTCCTAGGCTCTGGTCCCACAATCAATGATGATGCCAGGTCTGGCCCATGGGCAGGGACGAGGCCAGTGCACACTGGGGGCCTGTCAGCAAAGAAGGGAGGTGGGCATACAGCGACATGACAGAGCTGGCCCCAGTGACGGGCGGAGGACCCTCTTCCCTCCTGTGTGTGGGGACAGTGGCCCAGTGACGGGCGGAGGACCCTCTTCCCTCCTGTGTGTGGGGACAGTGGCCCAGTGACGGGCGGAGGACCCTCTTCCCTCCTGTGTGTGGGGACAGGGGCCCAGTGACGGGCGGAGGACCCTCTTCTCTCCTGTGTGTGGAGACAGTGGCGCCCAGGGGCAGGTGTTGTACAGGCCTCCCAGGAGGCTTCATGCGACGTGTTCAGCGGAGCCGTGTGGTCATCAGGGTGGTGGCAGGATCAATATGGCGGTGATCATTGTTCTTGGCCCTCCCTGCCTGCTCTCTTTCCCTGTGTCTCTCCTCCTTCCCCCTTTCCCGCTGTTTCAGACCCTGGAGTGAGACGGGCACTTGGAGGCTTCATCCAACTTCTGCTTCCTCCTGCTCAGACCTCCTTAGAGGCCAGGGTGTCTTCCACGGAGGCTCCTGGGCTCTCTTGGGGCTCCCTCTCTGGAGACCAGGGGGCTGCTGGGTGGGACAGTGTTGAGGGTGGGGCTGGGGTGTGGGAGTGTCCCTGGTGCCAGCTTCCAGTGGTTCACACCTTTGTGAGCCTGGCTTGGACTTGAAAAGGATATTATATTAGTTTCCTCAGACTGCCATGAAACATGACCACCAACTGGGTGACTGGAACAAGCACTAACTTATTCGCATATAGTTCTGAAGCCCAGAGCCCAAAACCAAGGGCCACGGCCCCTCTGGAGGATCCAGAGAAAAACCCCTCCTTGCCCCTTCCAGCTTGCGAGGTTGCGGGCATTCCTTGTTTTGTGGCCACATTGTTCCAGTCTCTCCCTCATCACGTGGTCTTCTCTTCTCTCTGTCACCTCCTTTTCTCTTATAGGGACATTTGCCATTGGGTTTGGTTCTCACGCAGTTAATCCAGGATGATCTAATCTGAAGATTCTTAGCTTGAGAACATCTGCAAAGACTCTTCTTCCCAATAAGGTCACAGTCAGGGGTTGGAGGATGTGAACATATCTTTGGGGGCCACCACCGTTCAACCCACCACACTCAACCTAAACCAGAGGTTCCAGGGTTTTCACCAGGAGCCGCGGCCTGCTCAGCTGAGAGGCAGCCCCTCCTGCTCTCTCTGGAGTCCGGCCTGCTGGGATCCCGGGACTCGCCCGGACTCTGCGCAGTTGTGCGTTTTCTGGTGGCGCAGGACCTAAGAAGGGAAAGTTGCTGTGCTTAGACCGAGAGCAGGTGCGAGACGCGGAGCAGGCTTCCTGGCAACACTGCTATCGAAGCTCTTAGGCACTTTCCTATGTCCTAAGGCAGTAGGACTTTCCCAAAGCGTCCTGGGCAGGAGAGTAATTGTTTCTTTGAAAGTCTGGGCCTGATCTCCGGAGCTCAGAAGACAGGCAGCCCGCTGTCTCCACGGCGCCCTGAACCATGGGTTGAACCTGCAGCTTTGACCCTGAGCTCCCTGTTCTGACCTGCAGCCTGCAGGGTTAGGAGGCAAGGGCTTTAACATTCCTCCCAGCTGCTACAGTCTGTGTGTCTTGACTCTGTCCAGGGCACAGCTTTGGCTGTTGCTAGGGTCGGTCATGGTGACAAGCAACCCTTAGTGGCGCTTAGTGGCCTTGGTGGAAATGAGCCGGTCTGTGCAAAGCCAGAAGCAAAGGCTGTCTGACTCTCACGGGGAGGGAGCTCAGCAGATGTCTTTTTATTGCTGTGCATGGTGTCCCTCTCATGTCTCAGTGATCCAGCAAGACCCTGGGTGCACCCAGGACAGAGCCTGCAACAGGTCTGTCAGGCTGGACCGTGTCCTCGTCACTCCATGCGTCCTTTCTCGCTGCAAATGCTGTGATTCCATTTTTGTTCCCGGAGCACAGTTGTGCCTGGCCCAGGGTCACTATTCGAGCCCTTGCCACAGCGGCCCATTGTTTTGGGGGTTTCTGTCTTTCTTTTCTTTTATGCTTTCTGTTTTCCTTGAGATAAATTTGTCTTTATTACTATAAATTATGCCTTAACCACCATTTTATATCTTTTTTTTTTTTTTTTTTTTTTTTTTTTTTTGCAAGTGTGGTAGGTAATACTCAGGAAAAGACTTTGGTTTTCTTTAGATTTGGCCAGGAGGTTTGAAGGCATCGACAGGCTTGAGGACTGAGCTTCAAGGTCTTATTTTCTTGCTTTCATTTTTCTATTCAGATTTGTCTTCTCTTTTGATTTTCTCTGACTGCAGGGCACATGTGCAAACGCATTGAACTTGCTGTCCTCCAACTCTGAACAGTTTTAAAATTCACCTTTTATCTCTTACCCGCAGAGAAGAAATGTTTGCTTCAACATGTATTGTTACAATCATTTTGGAATTTGGGATACGTGGGAAAGGTAGGAGGTTAACGTTTCTTTTTTAATGGACTGTTTTCGCATGACTTACAGTCGAGATAAAACATGCACAAGCGCATGGAAGAACGATAGCAACGGGGTTGCTTTTGGCAAGGATTTAAACAACAGGCACTGTCAGCCTAATCGTATCTTTAAAAAATTAGAGGATAATGAGCATCCACTCTGTGCCAGACCCTGCACTTGGCTCTTGAAATACATTATCTTATTTAATCCTTGCAGCCTCGTGAAGTGGATGCTTGTGTCTGCGTGTTCCAGAGCAGGCTCTGCAGCAGATCCACCTCCTGAAAGTCACATTCATGGCTCTGGCTATCTGGCTCCAGGGCTTACTCAGTCTTTCCATGACGCTTAACTCCAGCCACTGCCACTCCCTACTTTCTCCGCCCCTCGGTGAGGATGAAAGGTGCAGGGGCAGGGCCTGCCTGGGCCAGTGGGGCCCTGGGCTCATGGGCTGCAGACGCTGTGCACCAGTCCTGCTTGCAGGAGTTTGCAGTGCAGCGGGGAAGTGGACAGGACTTGAGGACTTACAAATGAGGAGGATGGCTACACCTCGGGACATAACTCCCAAGTGGTGATAGAGAATTGGAAGGGTGCAGTTCACTCAGGTGGGCAGAGCAGCCCACTTGCAGGAGGAAATATTGAAGAGGGGACTGGAAGGTTTGGAAGGAGCTGGGCGTATGAAGAGCACGCAGGGGAGGGCAGACTAAGCATAGGCAGTGTGTGTGAACGGGGAAAGGGGTCCCTCCGGTCTCGCTGGCCTGCGGTGAGAGGAGGGCGGGGATGACATGAAGGCTGAGACAGAGGCAGAGCCAGTTCAAGCAGGGCCCTTCCAATCAGGGCATTTCATTCCAAGCCAAGGCCAGGGGTAAGCACTGGGGAGTCATGTGCTGTTAAAATAGGCCATTGTGCCTGCCAGGCGGGAACTGGCAGGGGGACCAGGCGAAGAGGGGCAGCTGCCTTCTTGATTTCCATCACATGGCTAGTAAGAGTGATCTCCTGACTGTAGACTGCTGGAGCAATGCAGAGACCTACCCCTGCTACAAACCACAGGTTCAGACTCACAGCAAGGTCCTTCCCATCCTTTGCTCATTTGCTTGGAGGGACTGGGGTAGCACCATCACGCATTTTCTAGACGGTCCCTCCATTTGGGTTCGTCTGTGGTTGTTGTCGTGGTTAGACTGGGGTTGTGGGTTTTTGGAGAGAGCCTGCAGAGGGGACATGCCCCTCTTGTCACATCCTGCCAAGGGTATAGGCTGTTAGTGCGACGTGTTCCTGAGGAGGGAGAGGGAGTCTGGGCTCCACACACCTGTGCTAAGGGTCTCTTGTGTGCTGGGCAGAGTGGAAGCTCTGAGGATTTGGAAGAGGATGAGACAGGCCTCATGGAGCTCACAGCCACGGTGTAGAAAGGATAGAACATCCACAGGGCAGCTACACATAAGTCATGTGAGCTGTGCACGGCAGAAGTTCAGAGGGGCATACATTAGCTGACCTTGTGGGGACAAGGACTATTCAGAGAGGATGCCCGAGTGGGGTTTCAAAGGATGAATAGGAGCTGGTCAGGCAGGTAGTGGGGAGGGTAGTGAAGGCAGAAGGAGGAAGAGATGAAGACCAGCGAAGGTGGGCTGGGAACAGTGGTGGCTTTGCATTCCTGGGATACAGTGTGGATATGACCAGGGAGAGCTGCTACACAGAGGGAGGACTTGTTGGTCATGCCTAGGGTCCTGGTCTTCCTTCTGTAGGCTTAGAGGCTGCCCAGTGTTCCGGTGGTCATGGAGCTGCTTGATGCAACATGGAGGGTGGGCTTGATGGGGACGTGGGTGGGGAGAGAGCAGACTGGGAGCCAGGTAGGAGCTTTTATCAAAGTCTCCCCAAGAGAGGTGGAGGAGGGTCTGTGGAAGGAGGTGGCTGCTGGGGGCAAAGGAGTGGACAAGCTGAGAAATTCAGAGGGGAGGACAGAGGGGGCTTGAGGTCTGAGTGGAGACTCGGGGGAGGTGACACTGTCACTGCTTTGGGGTGCATGGACAGTGGGGGCAATATCCTGGCCAGGATCTACAGCCAGGAGAGCAGGTTTCCAGGAGAGAGGAGGCAGCGAGGACCAGCTCTTCTAGGAGAGAGGGGACAGCGGGGACCGGCTTGATGTGGACAATTGAAGGAATTGGATGTGTGTGTCTGGAGCTGGGATGGAGACCAGGGCCAGAAGTCATTGGTCTGTACTGGGTGGGGAGCAGGGGGAGAAGGTGAGAGATGTGGAAAGAGGGTCCTACAGTGTGAGCATCACAGAAAGTCAGGACTAGAACCCCAGGAAACATGAACAAAGGAACAATTCACCAGGTCTACACATATGCACCCACATCAACAGTATTTGAGTATGCTGGATAAATTTCATTACCATGCCTTTAACATTCTGGAACATTCAGTGAATGGGTTTAGAGGCTACCCACTCTAACTCCACACCCACGTTAAGATCTGAATCAATACATTCGATGACCTACGCCTGGTTCGGGAAGAAATCGAAGTCTTCGGCTGACGTTGACTAGAGTTGGGAGGAAATGTGGCAGCTCTCTTAATGGAGAACCCCTTTATTCTGGTGTAAAGGGTGAGCTGGAGGCAGGAGCACCACCTTATAATAGCAGCCCCCGACTAAGGTGCAGGGCGACTTCGGGCTGGCCTCCGAATTTCTCTGGTCGATGTCCTCAGCTCTGAGGTCGGGGCTTGCAGGGCGGCGGCCGAGCGCTCTTTGTGCTCCATAAATCGCTCTTCTTCTTTGTTTTCCCATCATTCTCTTTCTAGCTCTAAAACACAGGTGAAGGATTAATAATGTGGCAGGTTAATTAACTTTCCATATTTTCTTTTCTCTCCCACTTCCCTGTTCCTCTAAGCAGGTGACAGGTGTATGTGATTTATCTGTCCTGCTATTGTCACATTTTCTACTGTAATTCCCTCAGTCTTGGACCAGTGATCTGGAGACCTCGCTATCTCTTCCTGGATTTCTGTAATTTTTGCAGAGGCTGGTTCCTGCGCCTTCCCTCTGAGCATCAGGCTCAACTCACCAGAGGCAGCGGAGTGAAACCCCGGGCATTGGTGACAGCTGATATGTTCCACACGAGCTGTGGAATGATCTGCATTAAATGAGGATTTATGATCAATCCTCATAAATTAAAGCTGCCTCAGAAGCCCAAGGTGAGGCCCATGCTAGTGAGCCTTTGTTAATTAGCTTGGGGAAGCATCCTCACTTAGTCCAGGAAAGCCATGAGTGTTTGTTACAAGTGCATCTTTCTATTTCATGGTGGTTGTGGCTGGCGTTGATGCCACAGACCCTGACTGGGTGGCGGCTGCTTGCTGTGGGTCACCCTATGGGTGGGGGCCTGTGTTCCCTGGATAGACAGAGTCTACTCAAGGGCCCTGCCTCTTTCAGGGTCAAAAACCAATGCCATCTCTGGGTACTCTGTGTTCTGCGCCTTGCCAGGTGAGTACCCATCAGTTATTAAACTTTTCCTCCTGTAAAGTGGGGATAATGCCTCCTCTGGAGTGGCTTGAATAGCATCCCCTGCCTAACGTATGTCTATATCCTAACCCCTCATAACTGTGACTGTGACCTTATTTGGAAACAGGGTCTTTGCAGATGTAATGAAGGCTCTTAACATGGTATCGTCCTGGATTAGGGGAGGCCTAAACCCCATGACGGGTGTCATTACAAGCAGAGGAGAGGACAAAGAGAGACACAGAGAAGGGGACCGTGTGCAGAGTTTGGAGGGATGCAGCCCCAGGTCAAGGGATGCAGAGGTTGCAGGAGTCACTGGGGCTGGGAAGATGCAGGAAGGGTCTTGCCCTAGACCCCTTGGATGGAGCGGAGGCCCTGTCATCCTTCATTTCTTACTTTTGCACTCCTGAAAGATGAGAGAGCAAATCCCTGCTTTTTAAACCCACCTGGTTTGCTGCACATTGGTAGAGTAGCCACAGAAAGCCGGTGCACCCTCCTCTCGCACATTGGGACGGTGTGAAGTGGGTGAGAGCACGTGTCTGACACAGGCTGATGCAGAGCCAACCCGTGGCACCTGCTGGGCCCCACCGGCTGTTATCCTGCCTTATCCACCTACTCTCCCCACTCTCGAAGAAGGGCTCTGCTCTCTGCTTGGGGCTACATGGACAGGCCCCAAGAAGCAGGGCTGGGGGCCTTTCTGGCCTTTGCCCATGGGGCTTGCATTCTCCATGACAAGGTGACACAGGCATCAGGCCCTGGAGCCAGGAGGAAAAACATTATTTCTAATTCCTGATTATTTGATCATTTTATTATAATACACTTCGGAGGTGTGGTAAGCCATGTCAACTGTTTAGTGGGGTGAACTGGGGTGTGTGTAAACTCATAGGGTAATTAATTCCCCATGAGGCTAGCAGGCTGTTAAAATAGCACCCCTCCTCGCGGACGTGTTGGCGTCAGCTTTTGTTATGGTTCTGTGATGGGGTGAACTGGAGGGGCCCCAAGGAAGGCCAGAGGGTCATGGTTGCGGCCCGAAAGGCCTTTCCTGGGGTTCTTACCACAGCAGGGCTTAGGGGTTCCCATCCTAGGCTGGACAAATGTGGAGTTTTAAAACTGGACTCCTGAGTCTCACCAGAACAACTCAGTCTTCTGGGAAGTGCCTTGCAAATGCTTTCTGGGGTCTTCAAGAGCTCCTGGGGTAGCTGAGGTGAAGTTGGCTATGAGATCAGGTCTCAGGAGAGAGTCCTCCAGCGCTGGGAGCTGTGAGCAAGGGAGGTCACTGCCCCACACGGAGACGGTCATCTACTGCTCTGCTCCACAAGGTCCCTGTTCAGCGGGGACCGCGGTCAGGGAGCGAGGGGGCTTCCCACTTTGCAGGGCAGCAGCGACACTGATAGGACGTGAAAACAGAGGGAGAGCTGTTGTGGGACGCTCAGTCATTCCTGAGTCCATGTTCGTTCCCGAGTCCGCCAGGCAGGCCAGAAGCCTCCCTTTTGAAACAGTTTTCGGTTGATTTGAAGCTTGTAGAAACCTATGAATAAAGAATGAAGTTAAGTGGGTGTCTGAGCAGTTTCAGACAGAAATCTCACCAAGGTTTTCAAATTGTAATAAGCCTTAAAAACAGAATGGTTGATTTCAGCTCAGATAGAGGTGGTGTGGGGTCAACAGAGTCCAGAAGAATCTGAATCTAGACCAGAATAGAGCAGTCCATGTCTACCAATGGCGGCTTAGTGAGGAGCGGCCAGAAGGCTATAGGCTGTGTGGTGTGTGTGTGTATATGTGTGTGTCACGCTGTGTGTGTGTGTGAGCATCTGTATGTGCGCACGTGCATGTGTGGGTGTGAGATATCACATAGTCACATAACAGTTCTCATTCTCATCCTCATGAGATTTGTCTTTCTCAACAAATCCTGTTGTCAACCCCAGAAAATCCTGCACTTTCAAAAGGCCTCCAGAAAGTACTTTCCATAAGGGGTTTGGAGAAGACTCTTGGGCCATGCAGAGCGCTGCTTTGAGAGGTTTCTTGGGTGCCATGAGTCACTTGGCACAGCTGCTGTCTACTCCGTAGCCTCCTCCGTGCTCTGAATCAGAAGCACACACTTGGCCCAGAAATACTTCTTCTCCATGGAGAGAGCAGAATGTGGGGGGCTATGTTAGGAGAGCTGTGTTTCATCCCCAGACTCGGGCCAAATGCCTGACAGATCGCGGAGCCTGTGTGGGCCTCATCCTTCTCGTTCAGAAAGTGCGAGAGCTGCTCTTGCCCTAGGGGAATGCGTGGTGTATTTTGGGAGTGCTGGAGGTGAGCTGGTCTTAACCTGGAACAGAATTAATCTCAGAGGAGCCCTCATCCTTAGCGCATCTAAAACGCCTCCTGGGCATGTTTCCTTCTGACTATGTCTTTTCGTTGGAACTCTTCCTGCCTGGTTTTCTCACCTCTTCTCCTTCCCCTGCCACCTGCCATCTCTCAGACTCTTATGAGTTATCTTCTTCCCACCCCTGGCAGCTTCTATCCTTAGTTCTCTTCCCTTCCCATCTTCCCCCTGCCCCTACCCTCCTCGGCATCTCAGCTCTGCCCCAGCATCAGTGTCTGGAACAAGCTGGGCATCCCACTCTTTCCATCTGCACTGGCCCCATCCCATGGCACCAGGTCCACGATGTACCACGAGCAGGATGTCTCCACTGACAAGACCCTGAGTCACGTCAAACCCACCTCATTTCAAATGCAACTCCTGTCATGCCGCCAGAGCCCTGAGAGCGACTTGGACTGAATCTTCTTCCTCTCCACCTCCTTTCCTCCTCCCCAGATCTGGCATCTGAGTCACCTCCAGTCTGAGAGTAGCTGCTCTCAGACACAGACCAACTTTTTCTCTTTTTTCCCTCCTCAAAGCCTTTGGCTGGATCCCCTCTCATCACGGCATCCGAGGCCTTCTTGGCTCACCCTTTCCGGCCTCCTCCTGCATTCTGGGCTTCCACTCCACTAGCTCTGAACGTTCAGTTGTCCCTGACCCCAGTTCTCTAGTGTATCCTTCTGCCTGGGTCCATCTGGTTTATTGGCGGACTTGTAATCACCCTTAAAGACCCTATTCAGGCCAGGCATGGTGGCTTGCACCTGTAACCCCAGAGACTCGGGAGGCTACAGAGGGAGAATTCCTTGAGGCCAGGAGTTCAGGACCAACCTGAGCAATGTAGTGAGGCCCTGTCTCTACAAAAAATAATTTAAAAAAATATCCAGGTGTGATGTGCATACCTGTGGCCCTAGCTACTCTGGAGGCTGGCTCAGGGGATCACGTAAGCCCAGGAGTTCAAGGCTGCAGTAAGCTATGATTGCACCACTGCACTCCAGCCTGGCAACAGGGTGGGAAGAAGAGGAGAGCTCATAAGAAACTGAGAAAAAGAGATGACATGTAGAAGGGGAAGGAGAAGAGTTGAGGAAATCAGGCAGGGAGAGTTTCAAGGGACGGAAGTGGTTAGAGAGAAACAGGCCAAGGATGTTTTAGATGTGAAAACAGGTCTCGAGACTCTGACTCTAAAAAAAGAAAACAGATGCTGTTCAAAGGCTACCTGCTTTGAGGTAGCCTAAAAAATGTCCCCTGCACTCTCAATTCATGCTGCTTCTGCAAAGCATGTCCTACTGTGCCGGCGTCATCTCTCTGCTCCGCTTGCCCCTCCTCCTGAAGGCTGTAGGAGCACCCAGTGCAAGGACTACTCCTTAAGGCTCTGCCTATCCCTGGCATTTCCCACCCTCTCACTCCAGACCCCAGGCAGGCCTGTGCAGCCCAGGCTGGAGACACCTATGAGCCCATCCACAGCAGGGCTTCAGGCAGTGGGGATTATGGGGCAGGCAGGAGGACACCTGAAAGCTTCTCACAGGGTCCACTGCTGCTTTCCCCGCTGCAGTGGGGACGCCCGCTCCAGTTACTCTTGCAACGCCATTATACTTTCTCGTCTCCTCTTTATTGTTTCCTCTCTCTCCTTCTGAGTTCTAGGCAAAAGGGAAAAATGTCATGGACAGAGTTTGGAGGGGGAGGCGTGGGTCATTAGAACACAAGAAAGAGTGAGAGAATTGTTGCTTTGTTTGTCTTCTTTTTCTGTTAACTTAGCCATGTACGCCTAGTGTTCCATTATTGGAACACTATGCATGCGGGAGTTATTTATATATTTATATACTGCTCAAGGTCATTGCCAAAGTCTGATTGCAAAAATTCAAAAAATTGCAACCTCAGGCATACATGGGTTAAAATCAAGGTACAATTCTCAGGCCATAAATTTCACCCTTTCAAAGTGTACAAGTGAGTCATTTCCATATTTACAAAGTTGTGCAAATATCACCACTCTAATTGTAGGGTATTCTCATCACCCCAAGAAGAAACCCATTAGCAGTCACTCCTCACTTACTCTTCTCCTATCCTATTAGCTTCTGATCACAGCATTATAGGCATCTTTTTCGGGGGGTAGCAGGGGCTGAGGATAGCATAAAATTAAAAAAAATAGTTTACTTCTAGTAAGTGTTAAATTATACAAATAACCCTAGTATCACAGACCTGACTGCAACGTGCACATGCTTTTGTGCACAGTGGCGTCAGGTGGAAACCTACGTCCTATAAGTTGATGTTTGCAAAGTGTTTAGAACTGTGCCTGGCACATAGTAAGTGCCAGACTGTGTCTGCCAAAGAGCTAACCAAATGGCAGCATTATCAGGAGAGGTAGGATTTCGGGACTGATTACAGACACACAGAATCCAAGTTTTCTCTAAAAGGATCGGATGGAAAATCCTATCTGTTGAAGTGCGGCCAGCACCAGATTTGAAACACAAGGTTGTCCCTAAGAGGGGGATGATTCCTTATTAAGTATTGGAAAGTATTCCTAGCCTGCCTCCAGGGAGAAGCCAGGGAATAGGACCAATTTCAAGAAAAACGCAGTCAAATGAAAGTAGAATTACAACATTGTGCAACGATAATTCCAATAAGTGGATTCTTTCCATTCGTTATTAATTGTATTCCCATCGGATGCTTCAGAGTCGATGGCGTTTCTACTCCTATCAGCATCAATATTCATGAGAGTCTCTTGTCCCCTCTTCTGCAGTATGGAGGAATTATAACAACAAGGGTGTCTCCTATAGTGTTTCAAAATGCAACTCTTAAAACTCTAACTTGGCTTTTGGAATTAACTTCTTTTTCTTTGAGACAGAGTTTTGCTCTGTCGCTCAGGCTGGAGTGCGGTAGCGTGATCTCGGTTCACTGCAGCCTCTGCCTCCTGGATTCAAGTGATTCTCCTGTCTCAGCCTCCCAGGTAGGTGGGATTACAGTTGTGCACCACCATGCTCGGGTAATTTTTGAATTTTTAGTAGAGATGGGGTTTTCCATGTTGGCCAGGCTAGCCTTGAACCCCTGACCTCAGGTGATCCACCCATCTTGGCTTCCCAAAGTGCTGGGATTACAGGCATGAGCCACTGCACCCGACCATGGCCAGCAGGATGCAAGAAGACTTGGCTCCGAAGCCATGCTTAAGGACATTGTGCAATGGGGGACAAATCTGCAGGTGCTATTGGAACCCACAGACCCAGCTGGAGGTTCTGGGAGAAATTCCAACTGGAAGCAAACATGCTGCGTTCAGAGGCCAGGGTGATCTGGCAGAGGCAGTGCAGGAAGGGAGTGTGTGTGCAACAGCAGGGCTCGGGCCCCAACTGGAATCAGGGCTGCAGGTGGGGAGACTGGAGGCAGCTTTCTGGGAATGATCTGGCAGGTAGGAGCGAGGTCCGGGTGGGAACTCTGAACACAGGGCAGAATACAGAAAACAGCCTAGTACCACGGGACTCAGAAGTCAGGTCCACGCAGGGCACGTGGTTTCTGGAAGTGAATAAAGGTGTGAATTGGCTACTGGAGGAGTTGGAGCCTGCACTGGCAGGAAAGGCACTGGGAGCAGTGCTGCCCTAGGGCCGAGTGGCCTGAGGAATGATGGGGCCTTCTCTGTAATGCAGGGGACAGCAGAATGGGGCTGCAGGAGAGTTCCCGTGGCTGTGGCTGTGAGGAGAGGAGAGTCGAGTCTGGGAAGGGCACCCAGCTGGTCTTTGCAGTGATGCAGTGTGAGTTCTCATGGCCGGTGGCCACTCTTCCCTGGATGTGCTCCCATTTGGTCTCTAAGTGAGGGACACAGGACTGGACGTGGGGCTTCAGCAGTGGGCAGGCAGATGAGAATTCATGTAATGCCTGGTTCAGGGTGTGGCTCTGGAATAAGGCAGGCTTGGGTTTGAATCTCAACTTTCCCCCTAACCAATATCATGGCAAACAGCATCTATGGTTACGACAAATGAAGCCCGTGAAAATCAGTTGATTGCGTTGGCTCGGTACTCTGTGTGTCCTGGCCCCCACATCAGTGTTCCTTAATCGTTTTTATTTTTCAAGGCACAAACTCCTTTCAAAGCCTGATTAAAGCTTTGCATGCTCTCCCTGCAAAACCCCACTCATACATTTTTGAAGGAATTTCAGAGGTTTTACGGATGTCGGTGTTGAGAATCTCTACCCTTGCCTTGAGGACAGGACTGCTTTTGTGACTCCCATCTTATCTGTCATTGTGCCATGTACAGGTATAATCCTACACAAATGCTTTAAAATTAGAGTTTGCAAAACTAGCATTGTGATATGCAAGGCATCCTATGCATAGACAAAAACTAAAACCACCATACAAGGCAAGTTGGGATAACGGGAAATTTAAGTTGGGCGGTAGAGAAGAAGAGATCGTTAAATTCATGTTTCCATTCTTAGGTGTGATTGCAGCACTGCAGTCACCTAGGGGAAGATCCTCGTTCTCAGGGTGGAACTGTCAATGCTGTAGCTCCATGCCCCTGGGGTCTTACGGCTTTCTAGGTCCCCACTAGGAGTGGATCATTTCCCTGGCTGACTCCTGTGAGTGGTCAGTGAGAATCACTTTGCTCTATTCAATCTTCCCTTAACTTTGACCCTCAAATCCCTAAGCTCTAAGGAAGAAGACTTTACTTCTTTCATAAGAAGTCGAGAGTTTCCCTAAACCCTCCTGGCCAAGCTACAAATACTTTCTGAGCTGATGGGTTTCCAGCTCGTAAATGGCCTTTGCAATGGAGTCGGTCTTTCTTGCCATGTTTCCAAACCAAGCATCATTTCTTTACTTTCTTGATGGGAGTTGGATCGGGTGTACCAGGATCAGGCATTCTGAATTCTCAAATATCTTGGGACTGATTCTTCTGTAAAAGGCTGTGGGCATGTGAAAAAGGTAAACACCGGGGAAGTTAGGAGACTGGGGTCTGAATGAACTTATTCTGTGACCTTGGACAAAACATTTGATTTCCTGGGGCCTCTGTGTCCTTGGAGGTTGCCTAAGGTCAGTGCACTCAACGCCTCTCAGTGAGTGGTAAACATGTTTGAGTCACTCGTGGAACATGACAACCAAACAGAAATCCCAAACTCCCAAACACGTGTCCACTTCCACTCCTGGAAGCCCTTAATCAGCAGGCCTGGGGTGGGGCCCGGTCTAGGGGGTGCTTTTTAAAAAGTCTGCATAATATTCTGATGTACACTTCTGTGGGGGAACCATGGAGCGACATGACGTCCAACACAGCTCCTGCCAGAGGAGAGGCTGTTAAGTGGCTTCCAACACAAGCTGAGGTTCAGAAATACAACTCTGTGAGGCTGACTCAGTGTTGGGGCCATTCACATTCTTCCCGGATGAGGTCGCGTCAGGCAGCACTCTTTTCTCCTCCACCCATAGCTCCCAGACGTGGGGTGCCTCCCTCCAGCTGAGGGAGGGAGTGTTTTCACGCATGCTGGCTGGCCCTGTGCCTTCCGAGGGGTCGTTTGAACCCGAGTGCTGCAGTCAAGGCAAAGGAGTCCCTGGAATGACAGATGAGGTGGGTTTCAAAGAAGCCTGTTTTCAGCCTGAGAGGGGCTGCCTTCTGTCTCTGAGTTTCCCTGGAGTGCCGAGTCATGAGGCTCTGGCTGCCAGATTTCACAACCGGTATCTGAGTTCCCTAGAATCACCCCCCTTCCAAGAAGAAGCCAAGGCTTGACCTAGCCATGCTTTTTGTGTGTTAAACACTAAGCTGATTCTTCCCCCCTAAAAATGAGAATTAACAGCCTGGGAGTGTCACAGGCTGGTTTTCCTAAGAATTATATGGATTTTGGACCTTGTTTCTTTTAAGGTTCACACCTTAAAATATGGTAACCCAAGCAATGAATTGCCTCAGAACACATTCATGCAGTCCCTGGTTGTCCCCTGCCCAGCATCTCGAACAAACACTGAATACCTTCCTTCTGGGCTCTTCTTTCTGAGAAGCCCAGGTGAAGGGGCACTGATGCCTCAGTTGGGAGGGACTCCGTATTTGACTGGGTTGCATGTCCTGTAAACTGGCCGCAGTTCTCCTCATGTTACCATGGTCCCCTGGCCACCACTGTCTTCCATGGCCCCTGAAAAGGAGTATTTCTGGCCCCTTGATCTCCTGAATGACACCAGGCAACCCACCTGTGCACTCCAGGTACCATCTCTCCACATCAGTTGTGCTTCCAGACTCAGTCCTCCTGAACAGTTCACGCTGCAGCCTATGAGAAAGCAGAGTAAAATGTTATTTTCAAACACTCACAAAGTATGTGTAGTGGATTGTATGGTGGTCCCTCTGAAAAAATATCTTCACATCCTAGTCCCCAGGACCTGTGAATATTACCATATTTGGAAAAAGAATCTTTGCAGCTATAATTAAGCTGAAGATCACAAATGACAAGTGGTATGGTTTGAATGTGTCCCTCAAAAAGCATGTGCTGGAACACCTTCTGCCATGGGCTGATACAGCAAGAAGGTCCTCACCAGATGCAGGCTCCTTGACCTTGGGCTTCCCAGCCTCCAGAACTTGAGAAATAAACTTCTTTTCTCTACCAATTACCCAGTTTGTGGTATTCTGCTATCGCAGATGAGAACTGACTAAGACAAGTATCCTAATAAGAGGCACATAGAGGGGAGACACAGAGGACAAGGCAATGTGACTGTGGAGGGTAGAGATGGAAGTGATGAGACCACAAGTCCAGGAATGCCTGGAGTTATCAGAGCTGGAGGGGTAAGGAAGGACTCTCCTGTAGTGCCTTTGCGGGGAGCACTGCCCTGCAGACACTTTGATTTCAGACTTCCAGCCTCCAAAAATGTGACACTTTCTGCTGTTTTAAGCCACCCAGTTTGTGGTCATTTATTATGGCAGCCAAAATAAACTACCACAGCACACATGTGAACACACATGTGAGCACACACATACACACACACCCACAGACAGACACACATGAGGCAGCTGTGAGCACAGAGGACTCTTGGAGGAAAGCAGAGGACACCTTGAGAATAGTTGACACTGCAGCGGCCGACTGGTACCCCGACCCACATCCTCCCTTGATACCCACATCATTTCCATCCAGGCCCTGCTTCTCGCCCAGAAGCCATCCACCATTCAGCTCGGTCTCCAGGTCACTGCCCCAGGAGGTACTGCTCTCAGTTCTGTGCCCCAACAGACCCACACTGCAGGAGGCTGTCAGTGGACCTTCCCAAGGCAATCCCCACCTCAGGCAGCTGAGCTCTGCCTCCCTGCTGGCCAGGGTTCAGGTGCTCCTCATCTGGCCCTCTGCTTGCTCGAGGGCCTGTCTTCATTGACATTCAGCTCTGCTAGGCTGTTCCATCTTGCCCCCATGACCACAGGCAGCCCCTGAGCCGTTCAACTCTGCTCCTTCCAAACCTGTGCGTGATTGCATTTTGTCATGGACTGTGCGTCCCTGTCACAGGAGCCTTGGACAAAGATGTTTTACTTTTTTTTCTCCTGGAAATACACTCCAGGAATCCTTTCTTCATCATTTGGAATTTAAAGATGATTTGAGCCATTTTGGATTTAAATAAAGAGAGTCCTGAGGACTTTTTTTTTGAGACAGAGTCTCACACTCAGGCTGGTGTGCAGTGGCGCAGTCTCAGCTCACCGCAACGTCTGCCTCCTGGGTTCAAGTGATTCTCCTGCCTCAGCCTCCTGAATACCTGGGACTACAGGCACCTGCCACCACACCCAATTAACTTTTGTATTTTTAGTAGAGATGGGGTTTCACCATGTTGGCCAGGCTGGTCTTGAACTCCTGACCTCAAGTTACCCGCCCACCTCAGCCTCCTGAAGTGCTGGGATTACAGGCATGTGCCACCATATCTGGCCACTGAGGACTTTCTGTAAGCCTTTTTCATGCATGTGTGTCAACTTTGAGCCTGTTTATTTTGGAGAGTATGCTGAAGTCGGTTTTTCCTTTTTCACAGAAAGGTCTTCAGCACATCAATACTGTGAATTATCTATCATTAACATTGCCCTGAGGGTAAAAATTCTATATTCTGTGTAAATTTTCATAGTGATTATGAATATGTTTAAAATATAAATACACTTTCTAGAGATGCACCAATCATGCTTTGTGTCACTATTTTATCTCTTAACACTTGGAGTTTGATATTCCCTGGAATGGTATTTTCTTTTAATTTAGCTTTGATAAGATAGAGTCCCATATAAAACAAATATGCCTAAATAAATATAAAGAGGTAAACAGTTCATGACTTTGTGAGGGCCAGATAATGAGACTATCTCTTTTTTATCTTCGCATAAACTCTTACCATGACCTTGCATGGAGAGGTGGACACTTCAGCTTTCGCTTTCTCTCTGCTTCTTTGTAAGATTGTATGAAGTCTTGTTTCCAGCAGGATAAATCAGTTAGCCTCACTATGTGCCTCCTGTCTAAAGGGCAATGGGGATTCTTTTCATTCCAGCTGGAAATTTATCTTCTGATTTTCTGTGTACACTAAATACATTCCCTCCATCTCCTTTCCCATCCATCATGGTGGAACGTTGCAGAGATGGGATCTGATGGGGAAGGTCAGATGGAACACTTGTTGGACACACTGCTTTTGTCAAGTAATAACCAGAGAGAAAATAATTGAAAGAAGACAGATAACTCATTACTAATTATAGAGTAGGGCCATCGTGGCTTCAGATGTAGAGTTCAAGCTAAGAATATGTGGAAACCAAGTAATATTTTTAAAAGAGCATGTTTACGTGTTAGACATGGTTCGTATGTTCTGTTAGACTTCAGAATTGTAAGCCATCAAGGAGAGTCTACAAGAGACCCAAAATAATTTTACTTTGCATCATGGGTAGTTTCACTCTCAAAATAAAATCTTCCTAGTCATGATGTCATTGAATTACTAATTAAAGCAATAATATCACCATTTTGTAATACTCTAAAAATATTATTATTAGAAGACTAAAGCTGGTGGGACTCACTGGATGACTTTGGGCTGACAGCAGGGTCTTGAGATAACAGCCAGAGTTGGCATTTGAGGCCAATGGGCATCAAGTCACGGCAGTGAATCCTTGGGTGGCAGAGGTGGTGGTTGCGGACGGACTGATGTACACGCATGGGAAAACGCACACTGCCTCTCCTCTAGCCGCTTCCTGAGGCATGTCTAGCTCATGCCAGGACATTTTGATAATATTAGTGTTTTGTAATTTGTTTATTCTGTTTTTCTCTCCAGCTTTCAGGAAACTCAGAGCTAAATTTAGTGTTCATGAGTAAGAATTATTTCACATCAATTAGCTTCCTCTGATGAATAAGGTGGCCTCTCTTCTGCTTTAACTCTTAATCCCCTGTTACATTTTGGAAGTATGTGGGGACGCCAGAGCCCAGCTAGGGATCAGACTTTATGTTCCAAAGAAGAGGAGTGGAGAGGAGCAAGGTTGGATGAAGAGCTTGGGGCAGCCTGGGCTGGTGGAGAAAGGTCAAGGTCCAGAAGAGGTAAGGAGTTCTGCAGGGAGCCTCCGCGAATCTCCCCAGGTGCCTGCAGCTCCTCTCACATGCCCTCCCGACCCCTCGCGGTGTCCCTGCATCCACCCAACAGGATGACAAATGGAGACAGCCATCCTTCTCCCTGCAGAGGGGCCAGTTGCCTCTCTGATGAACCCTGCTGGGCTGGACTGGAGCTTAAACCTAAAATAATGTGCAGTTTTATTAACAAATTCTAGAAAGGTTTTATATGTATTCATAGTGGCAGATAAGGTGAGTAAAATAACCCTTTGCCCATAATTCTTCTGAAGCATCTGTTTTCCAAATATTGTTTTACCCAGAGGGTGCCACCTTCAAATAGCTGAAGCAACTTCTGAGAGGGCCCGGCTGTCAAAATTGAGTTTAATGCATGAATTGTAGCTTCACCCTGCAAACAAAATCCATTCTACTGGAATTCTTTACTTAATGTCTGTATTTTTTTAAACGGCTTTTACTAAATGTGATCCAGAATGACTTGCTTTAGAATCATCTAGAAATCTGCAGACCTGAAGGGAGGACCTGTTCTATAACTGCTTAACTAGAAACGCTCAGGATAGAGCATGGGCCTAACAGGTTCTGCAAAGATACTCAGGCAAAATAAAGTTTGAGACCCACTATATTAAGGGTTGGCAAACATTTTCCTTTAAAGGGCCGGATAGTGAATATTTTAGGTTTTGTGAGCCATAAGTCTCTGTGCCAACTATTCAACTCGCCATAGACGATGCATAGATGGATGGGCGTGGCTGTGTTCCAATAAAACTTTATTTACAAAATTAGATGGTGGAGCTGAATGTGGCCCACACCCTACAATTTGCCAATGCCTGCACCAGAGAGTGAGTTTAGAGAGTGGAACTGTATCTGTTTTGTTTGCTACTGTCAGAAACCAGCAAAGTCTGTATTATGAAATCATCACTTGGTAAACACTGATTAAATGCATAAATCAATGAATACTTACAATAGACACTGATATTCAAGGTTTCCTTTAATTCACGTAACGTAAAATTCACTGTTTTTGGTGTACAGTTCTATGAATTTTGGCAAATTAGTAGTGTCATGTGACTACCATTGTCATCAGGATGTGGAGCAGATCCACTCCACCTGGAATTGGTTCCCTGTATGGTAGTCTCATACCATACTGATCTGTTCTCTGTCCCTGTGGTTTAGCCTTTGCCAGAAGGTCAAATAAATAGAACAATAGAGCCCTCAGTATTTTAAGTCTGGCTTCTTTCATTTAGTTTAGTGTATTTGTGGTTCTTCTGTGTTGTTCATGTATCAGTGAACTGAGTAGAATTTCATTGAATATCACCTTTTTTTTTTTTTTTTTTTTTTTTGAGACGGAGTCTCGCTCTGTCGCCCAGGCTGGAGTGCAGTGGCCGGATCTCAGCTCACTGCAAGCTCCGCCTCCTGGGTTCACGCCATTCTCCTGCCTCAGCCTCCCGAGTAGCTGGGACTACAGGCGCCCGCCACCACACCCGGCTAGTTTTTTGTATTTTTTTTAGTAGAGACGGGGTTTCACCATGTTAGCCAGGATGGTCTCGATCTCCTGACCTCGTGATCCGCCCGTCTCGGCCTCCCAAAGTTCTGGGATTACAGGCTTGAGCCACCGCGCCCGGCTATCACCGTTTTTTTTTTACCCATTCCTCAGTTGAGGGGTATTTTGGTTGTTTCCAGTTTGAGGCAATTACAAATAAAGTCAACTTCATGTGCAGATACTTTTGTGGACGTGTGTTTTCATTTACCTTGGGTAAGTACCTAGGAGTGGATTGCTGAGTTGTATAGTAAGTGTATGTTAAACTTTATTAGAAATGGTTAGACTGTGTATTAGTCCATTTTCACGCTGCTGTAAACACATACAATTTATAAAGGAAAGAGGTTTACTTGTCTCAGTTCCACAGGGCTGGGGTGGCCTTAGGAAACTTACAGTCATGGTAGAAGGTGAAAAGGAAGAAAGGCACCTTGTTCACAAGGCGCCAGGAAGGAGAAGTGCTGAGCAAAGTGGGAAGAGCCCCTTATAAAACCATCAGATCTCATGAGAACTCAATCACTATCACCAGAACAGCATGTGGGGGAACTGCCCTTGTGATTCAATTACCTCCACATGGTCTCTCCCTTGACATGTGGGGATTATGGAGATTATGGGGGTTATAATTTGAGATGAGATTTGGGTGGGGACACAAAACCTAACCATATCAGACTGCTTTCCAAAGCTGTCCTACTCTGTGTACCTCCAGGCAATGCTTGAGCATTCTAGTTGTTCTGCATTCTAGTTGTTCTGCATTCATGCCAGCATTCAATAGTGTTATTTTTAAATATTATTCTAACAAGTATGTTACAGTATCTCCTTGTGGTTTTAATTTGCATATTATTAATGAGTAATGATTTTGAGTATCTTTTCATAGGCTTGTTTGCCATCTGTATATTTTCTTTGGTGAAGTATCTTTTAAAATTTGGTCCATTTTTTAAAAAATTGGGTTTTCTGTTGAGTTTCAAGAGTTGTTTATATATTCTTGGTACAAGTTTATTGTCAGTTTTGTGATTTGCAAATATTTTCTCTCAGTAGGTAGCTCGTCTTCCCAATATTTATTATAGAACAAAGATTTTTAAATTTTGATGACGTCTAAATTATCATTTGTTTTCCTTTATGGATTGTGCTTTCTCTGTCTTATCTAAGAAATCTTTGCCCATCACAAAGGCTTTATAATTTTACATTTAGGTCTATAATCCATGTCTAGTTAAATTTTATATAAGGTATGAGATATAGGTCAAGATTTTTGCTTTTGCATGTGGAAGTCCAATTTTGAAATCCATTTGTTGAAAAGAGTATCCTTTCTTCATTGAATTGCCTTTGTGTGTTTGTTGAAAATTAATTGGCTATATTGTGGGTGGTTGATTTTTGAACTCTCTGTTCTGCTTCATTGGTCTGCATATCTGTTCTTTCACCAATACTGAACCATCTTGATTACCATAGCTTTATAACAACTCTTGAAATCAGGTAATCTGAGTTCTCCAACTTCGTTATTTTTCAGAATTATCCTGGCTATTCTAGTTCCTTTGCCTTTTCATATAAATTTTAAAATCAGCTTGTCAATGTCTACAAAAAAAAAGCCTTGCTGGGATTTTAATTGGCATTACATTGAATCTATACATCAAAATGGGAAGAATTAATCCTTTAACAATATTGAGTCTTCCAATCCATGATCACAGAATGTGTCTCTAATTATTTAGGTCCTTTGCGATCTCTTTCCTAAGTGTTTTATAGTCTTCTGCATACAGATCCTGAACATATTTTGTTACATTTATATGTTAGTACTTAACTGAGTGAGGAGGGAAAAAAGTGCTATTGTAAATGGTATTTTCTTAATTTCAAGTTCTAATTGTTCATTATTAGTATATAGGATATCAGTTGACTTTTTCTATTGACCTTTTATCCTGTGATCTTTCTCTTGTGTAACTTGTGTTTCTTTTAATTCTTTTTCTTACATTATTGCACTAGTTAGGATTTCTAGTATGATGTTGAATAGGATTGATGAGAGAGAACATCCTTGTCTATTTTTTATATTAGGGGGAAAGCATTTAGTAGTTGATTATTAAGCTTGATGTTAGCTGTAATTTGTTTTATATACCTTTATTAGGTTAATGAAGTTTTCAAGTGTTGAATTGTGTTGAATGCGTTCTGTTTTGCATTCATTATTGAGATCATTTGGATTTTCTTATCCAGGCTGTTCATATGATAAATTATATTACTGATTTATGAATGTTGAACCAGCCCTATGTTCCTTAATGGAGTTCACTTGGTCTTGATGTATTTATCCTTTTTATATATTGTTAGATTTGATTTTCTAAATTATTAAATATTTTTGCTTATGAGAAATATTGGCATGTAGTTTTCTTGTTGGTGTAACATCTTTGTGTGCTTTGGGGATTATGATACTTCTGGATCCATAAGGGAATTTGGGAGTGTTCTCCTCTTCTACTTACTGGAAGAGTCTGTAGAGAATTGGTATTATTTCCTCCTTAAATGTTTGGTAACATTCAGCAGTGAAACTCTCTGGGTCTGGTACTTTCTTTTTTGGAAGGTTATTAGTTGTTGATTCAATTTCTCTAAAAGATATATGGCTACTTAGTTTACTGGATTTTACTTAAGTGAGTGTTGGTAGTTTGTGCTTTTTAAGGAATTGGCCTATTTCGTTTCTCATTAAATTTATGAACATGGAGTTTTTCCATAGTATTCTCTTACTGTCTTTTAGTGTTCATGGGATTGGTAGTAATTACCCCCTTAATTCTTTTTTTTTTTTTTTTTTTTTTTTTTTTAGACAGAGTCATACTTTGTTGCCCAGGCTGGAGTGCAGTGGCATGATCTTAGCTCACTGCAACCTCTGCTTCCCGGGTTCAAGTGATTCTCATGCCTCAGCCTCAGCCTCCTGAATAGCTGGGATTACAGGCATGCACCACCACACCTGGCTAATATTTGTATTTTTAGTAGAGATGTGGTTTCGTCATGTTGGCCAGGCTGGTCTCGAACTCCTGACCTCAAGTGATCCACCCCCTTGGCCTCCCAAAGTGCTGGGATTATAGGCGTATCTTTTCTTTTTTTCTTGATTAGAGGTTTACCTTTGTTTTTCTTTTTTTCTTTTTATTTTTTTGTCTTCCCAAAGGAAGAGCTTTTGGTTCCATTGATTTTCTCAATTGTTTTCCTGGTTTAAATTTCATTGTTTTCTGCTCTAATTTTTATTATTTCCTTTGTATGATTGCTTTAGGTTTAATTTTCTCTTCTTTCTTTAGTTTCCTAAGGGGGAAGCTTAATTATTGATTTTTTATATATCTATATATGCATATATATATTTAGCATATGCATTTTAATGGTATACATTTCCCTCTAATCACTGCTTTTGATGCATCTCACATTTAAAAAGAAAAAAAAAATAGAGATGAGATTTTGCAGTTTTGCCCAGGCTGGTCTTGAACTCCTGGTCTCAAGTAATTCCTGCCTTGGCCTCCCAAAGTGCTGGGATTACAGGTATGAGCCACCATGCCTGGCCCCCACATTTTTGATGTTTTCTTTTCTTTCTTTTTTTATTTTGTTCAGAATATTTAAAAAATATCCTCTGAGACTTCTTTGATTCATAGGTTATTAAAAGTGCGCTGTATAACTTCCAAATATTTGAGAATTTTCAAGCTGTTTTTGTGTTATCAATTCAATTTTGTTATGGTCTAAGAATATACTTTGTATGATTTGTATTTTTTGAAAAATTTGTTAAAGCATGTTTTAAACCCCAGAATGTAGTTTATATGGGTGAATCTTTCATGTGCGCTTGAAAATAAGATATATTCTGCTGTTTTTGGTTGTCGATTAGGCCACATTGATTGACAGTGCTGTTCAGATCACTTATATCCTTATTGATTTTTTGTCTGCTTTCTTTTCTGATTCCTAAGAGGAGTGTTAATGTCTTCAATTTTAACTGAGCATTTATTTCTCCTCTTAGTTCTATGATTTCCTTGCCTCATGAATTTTGACACACTGTTGTTAATTGCACACATATTTAGGATTATTATGTTTTCTCTGATAATTGACAACGTATCATTGTATAATGTTCCTCTTTACCCATGATAATCTTCCTTGTTATGAATTCTGCTTTTAAGTTAATATGGCTACTCTAGCTTTGCTTTAACATTTGCACAGTATATCTTTTCTCCACTTCTCAACTCTTAACCTAAGTTTTTATATTTAAATGGGTTTTCTGTAAGCAACATATAACTGGGTCATTTTTCTTTCTTTTAATTTAGTTCGACAATCTCTGTCTTTTAACTGGTGGGTTTGGACCATTTGTGTTTGAAGTGATAGACATATAGGCCATGCTTACTTCACACAGTTGTGTGGGACTGTAAAAATGACCACAGAAGCTGAAACCATACAAGGTGACTAATAATCAATGGGAAAGTTATGATGGCCTCATAACCTATAAATTTCTTTGTCAGAAGATTAAAAGTTCTCCTTCTGTTGGTTACAAATGTATAGGAAAATGAAAAAAATAGTAAAACTAATATTTATCTAAAACATTAATTTTAAAACGTTAGAAACATCGATAATTCAAATGTCTTATTCTTTATAAAAATTATCAAGAGTAGTTTGAACAATGTTTGCCTCCTTTTTATTATATACCTCACAGTATGTAGTGAACATCTTTTCTATGCCTTGGCGCACTGTCATACTCCTTTCTAAGCTGTAGTCAGCTTCCTACATTTCATCCTTTGCTCATTCTGTGTCATAAACTATCTCTCACAGTTTCCTTAATGTGAAGTTTTATCCTGATCCTAAACTCTAGGACATCTCAGTCCTTTTGGTCACAATCGCTTTCTGCACGTATGTCAGGAAGTTGACCTTCACCAGGTTCCTCTGGCTGGATATCTAGTCTCTCCTAAATGACAGTAGTGTCAGCATTCCCACGGTCAGTTTCTTCTTCTATAACTGCATCCATGTTCAATTTGAATTTTTCTTGAGCGTTATCATTTTCCATTTATTCAATACACCTTCATGTTTCTTGGTCAATTTCCTCTTTTGATAATCCTTTTTTTTTTTTTTGTATATATCCCATGGTTTTATCACTGGGATATAGGAAAGCAAACAAAACATATGTTGCTGGCTGTGAAGGAACTGAATAATGGACACACAGTGCCCAGTTACCAATAGGCTTTGGAAGAAGTGATGAGATTGGTGGCTGGTTATAATGCACATCTATTATTTATGTAGTGATATGTGGACTGAAGCACTAGCAGTGAAGTTTGTACATTATGAAATTACTCACTGTTAATATACAGTATTTGAACTGTGTTGTTGGGGGAGACCGGCACTGTTGAACCAAATTATTATTGCCTCCTCTCTAGCTTTGGCCCTTCCCTTTGAGCAGCTCCTCACTGAGAATCTGCCTGTGACGGCTCTCCCAGCTGTGATCTACTGTTTTTGTAATTGGAGGCCTGATAACACGGTGGCAGAGCATGGAGAAGGGGAATGTTCTCTACCCTTCGGATTATATTTCAGTCTTTGCCCTACACAGTGGGTCTACATCTCAGGGGCGTGGCCTTTACAACTGTTTCTCTCCCTCTTTCAAGGATGGAACTTCACCCTCTGTTCCCCCCATCCCTGACTGCAGCATTTCTACTCTGTGTCTTTGAAACTCTCTCCCCCATAGTTTAAGGCTTTCTTTTTCTTTTTCATTTTATTCCTTAAGTGATACAGGGGGACTGGAGTGGGGCTGGAGTGGGGTGGAGTTCCCTTTCACTAGTTGGATGGCATGTCATAGTGGCTTTCTGGCAATGTCCTTCCCAAGATGAAGGCTTTTGTTCTGTAAGCAAGAAATTCCTGGTTGGATTACATAACAGTTACTATGTTTTTCCTCTCATCAAGGCCATGGAAAGAAGGGGATTCCCTCTGGATCCATCTGGATCCTGAAGAAAAACCTGCAAAACACTGTGCTTCCCAGAAACTTCTCCCTTAGTATCTCACATGCAGATTCCACAGTTCATTAAAATTTCTACTTTAATGTTCCTATTGGCTTAGTCAGTGCTTTCTGCTTCACGTAAACAAATCTCACTGCCTGTATCTCCCTGGAGACACTGATGTCTCCAGATTTCAGGATGGTGGTTTGCCTTGAGACCTCAGTTCTCTGATGGGTCCAATAAAAGTTGTTGATTTTCAGTTCATCCAGCTTTTTCTTATGGTAAAGATGGGAATGGTGACTTCCAAGCTCTTTACACATCCAGCAAAACTGTGTTGGAGTTTCCTTCTCAACTTTCTGGTTGTAAGGCCCGCATGGTGGGAAAAGCCCCATGTCGAAGAGTCACTCGCTGCAGGTCAGAACAAATGTGGTTCTGATCAGACCACAAGGCTTCAGTAGTGGCACCTCCACAGTCCCTGGAGGAGCCAGAGCTGTTCCCTGTTGAAGGTAGGGTCTTGGTGTCTCTCCCCAAGGGGCAGGGGAGCATCTACAGGATGCTTAGGCCAGTGGACACAACCCTGGAGGAAGTGGCAGACCTGTCCTCCAAGTGCAGAGTGTCCTTCTCAGCTGATGGTGGCTCCAGCTGGGCCATTACAGTGACCCATGCAGACAGTGATTGGACATTGTTTGGGTGCCAGATGCTGTGCTATGTCCTCTACATGGATGGGGCAGGTGTAACTAGCTCCAGATGTGAGTTTACACGCCCTAGGAAACATCAGCCATGACTGCATCTCCTCGACATCTGCTTTCCCCAAAGTATGCTCTGCAATCCTGGTTTTGAGAGATGTTACTCAGGGTTATGGAGCTTCGGCATGGAGAAGGGGGAACCTGTTTGAGAAACTAGGCTGCCACTGGAGGACAACTCTGATTCCAAGCCGCTAATCCTTGTCCAGAGCTGGATCCTGGGGCTGAAGATGAAGGAGGCAGGGTCCATGGGGCAGGTCTCCTGGGAACCATTATCACCCTGACATTCCTCTCAAATATCAAAGCAAGGGATCTTCAGCCATGTTCCGTGTTTTCAAAAGTAATTTTTTTGAAACCAAAATTTATTTAACTAATCTTATAACCAGAGCAAATTCAGCCCTTGGTAAAGAGAAATAAACTTTGAATTTCAAATACCCTCAATTGGGAGACAGCTCACATAAATTTCTCACTATGGGTCATGTTATGGGGCTTTGTTAAAGTCCAACAACTGAAACGCTATTCTTCTACTGGCTGGAAACAGAGGAAGGAGAAATAATGCACTCAGGAAATTTGCTTTTAAATAAGCTGCGTTTATAAAACACTATCCTAAGAGTCATCATTCCACTGAGCTTCCATTTGAGAATTTGTACAACCATTGAACTATTGTATTGAAACTGAATTAGGAGAAAATTTAATTTTCCTTTATAAGAGAGACAAAATTTTAGTGTTAGTGGATCAATAGGAGATGTTATTAAATAGCAATAACAAAATGCTATAGCAGCATCTAGAAATCAAATAAGATGGAAATGATGTACTAACAATATTCACATTTACATAATGTACAGTTATTAAACATTATCCTAAAAGTTATAGTCCTAGCAAGTCTCCGCTTAAGATGTTGTAAAATTACCTAAATAATATAGGTAAAACCAGGAAATAAACATTTCAAAATTATTTTAGAAGGAAGGCAAAATCAAATTCTTGCTGTTTTTTAAGATTTTTTTAGTGGACTTGTTAACAACAATAAAGATATTATAATTATACTACCTACAAATAAAATAAAATGGGATCAATTAATTTATATCAGTCAAATGTAAATAATCTATAGTTAGAAAACATTGTCTAAGAATAATGAAATCCTATCAAGTTTACATTTGGGCCAGTAAACACCAACAGCAACAAACTAAAAGAAAAAAAAAATCAAAATTAGTAGAGAGAAAAGCATCTTGCTATGGTTCTGAACTTCAGAAGTGGGCTCATTGGAAGGCGGTGGCCACTCAGAGGAGACTCTCCTGCTGTCGGGCTGTGTGGACAGTGCTCGGTATGGACATATTTCTTTGCCCCTCAGTGGAGGAGGTTCAGGGCTATGGCTTCCTTCAAGGGGAAGATTCCTAGGCAGTGCCATCCAACCTTTCCTGAATTAGGGGAAGGACAGAATCCTCTTCCCAGGAGCTGACCCCTGGGCCCCTCAGACCCTCTGATGTCTGACAAGGGAACAAGGAAAGGATGGAGCTGGGTCAGCGCACTCCTTCCCTGCGGAAGAGTTGGATTAGGGCAGCCCAGGGGTACCCTGATCCCATGGGAGGGTTTGATCAAGGTGGCCCAGGGGCACCCCATTCCTGTGGGAGGGTTGGATCAGGGTGGCTCCAAGAACACCCCTTACCATGGGAAGGTTGGATCAAGGCAACCCAGTGACATCCCAATCCCATGGGAAAGTTGAGTCAGTGCAGCCCGAGGATACCCAGTTCCCATGGGAAGGTTGGATCAGGGTGGCTCCAGAAACACCCCTTTAACATGGGAGGGTTGGATCAAGGTGGCCTAGGGGCACCCTGTTCCCACGGGAGGGTTGGGTTAGGTCACCCCAGGGGCACCTCTTTCCCATGGGAAGGTTGGACCAAGGCAGCCCAGTGACACCCGCATCCCATGGGAAGGTCGTATTAGGGCAGTCCAAAGGTCCTACTCTGTTCCCATGGGAGAGTTGGATTATGGTGGCCCAGGCACACTCTGTTCTCATGAAAGGGTTGGATCAAAGCAGCCTAAGGACACACTGATCCTGTGGGAGGGTTGGGTCAAGGCAGCCTGGTTGAGGGGCACAGGGATCGAAGTTTGCCATCTGGTGCAGTCACTGAGTAGGGCTGAGGGTGTCTGGTGGAGGCTCTCATTCTTGGGCCGGATCCTGGGAGGGGCTGCACCTTGGGCCCTGGGCCCTGACCCCCACCCACTGTGGCCTGGTGTTCCTGCTCCTCTGGGTCCCATCATCCCCATGGCCCTCTGCTGACAGCCCCATGGCAGCATCAGGGATGTGAGGATGCCTCAGGAGCCCCTCGATCCTTCCTCCATAATTTATCTCAGAGCGCATTTTCTTTCTTAGGCTGTGCAGGTCTCTCAGCCAAAAGCGCTCTCAACTCATTCACAAGAGCTTTTCTTGCAGGGAAAATAAACTGTCTTCCATGGTGGCCAGGGATTCTCTCCAGTGTTTCTGGAGAATTTGGCTTGCGTGTCATGCGTCCAGGTTTTGCCTGTGTGGTGATCTTGCCATGTGCCCTGGAGAGAGTCCCCTCTGCCCTCACGGGGCAAAGACTCTCCATCAGTATCTGCTGAACACTCTCCTTGGTGCAGGTCAGGGGAACTGGGGGCTGGGGGCATGTAATGTTTCTGGAGAGCTGAGCCTCCCCCTACTGACCCTGATTTTCTGATGTCGGCAAAGCAGTCAAAAGTGTGGGAATTTCTCAGGATCTTTAATGGCATCGATTTTATCTTGTGCAATTACTTCTTTCTTCTTCAAGAGTTTTAAAATTGGCATTTAACTCTGTTGCCTCCATTGTCTCTTTGGAATCCCTTTTGATTTATCTTCCATGTGGTCTCTGTTCCCAATCCAATTCTGAGCTTCTGCCACTCTCTGCGGTGTCCCCTCTGTCTCTCCTCTTCCGTAGGTGTCCACTCACTGGCTCATGCTCCCCCTCTTTAGGGGTTTCTAACATTCTTTCTGCTGTAGGACAAGTTTCTTCCCTCTCCCCTTTGCTCCTTGAGCTCAAATCATGCAAGGTCTTTTAGGCACGTCAGCAATGTTGGGTTTTATCCAAAGGGCAGTAGGAAGCCACCCCAGGGTTGTGGCAGGAAGATGATCTGATTGGATAGGAGTCTAAACGGACCATTCTGACTGTCCTATGGACATCAAACCTGCGTGGATAAGAATGGGAGGAGAGAGACCCAGCATGAGTTTATTGTGGAGGCCTGGACAGGGGAGGTAGCAGAGGAGATGAAGGAGGTGGCCAGGGTCAAGATAATTTTGGAAGTAGAAATGATGGGTCTTAGTAGTGGTGTGTCAGTGGAGGTTGAGTCCAGGGAGGCTGGCTGAGGTTGGCCAGTTAGAAAGGAGGGAATAGGATGCAGAATGAAGAGGAAGTCTGGGGAGAGGAAAGGAGGGGAAATCCTGAATGTCCTACTTACACCAATATACTAGACTTGGATTATCTCTGAACTCTCAGGGAGAGAAAGAAAATGAACCCAGTTGGAAGGAAGCTTGCCTTCCTTTCTTCCTTCCTTCCTTCCTTCCTTCTTTCCTTCCTTCCCTTCTTTCTTTCTTTCTTTTCTTTCTTTCTTTCTTTCTTTCTTTCTTTCTTTCTTTCTTTCTTTCTTTCTTTCTTTCTTTCTTTCTTTCTTTCTTTCTTTCTTTCTTTCTTTCTGTCTTTCTGTCTTTCTGTCTTTCTGTCTTTCTTTCTTTCTTTCTTTTTCTTTCTTCTTCCTTTCTTTTTCTTTCTTTCTTCTTCCTTTCTTTCTCTCTCTTTCTTCTTCCTTTCTCTTTCTTTCTCTCTTTCTTCCTTTTTCTTTCTTTCTTTTCTTCTTCCTTTCTCTTTCTTTCTTTCCTTTCTTCTTCCTTTGTTTCTTTCTTTCTTTCTGTCTTTTCTTTCTTCCTTTCTCTCTTTCTCTTCCTTTCTTTTCTTTCTTCTTCCTTTCTTTCTTTCTTTTCTTTCTTCTTCCTTTCTTTCTCTTTCTTTCCTTTCTTCTTCCTTTCTGTCTTTTCTTCTTCCTTTCTTTCTCTTTTTCTCTCTTTTTCTTTCTTTCTTCTTCCTTTCTTTCTCTTTCTTTTCTTTCTTCTTCCTTTCTTTCTCTTTCTTTCTTTCTTCTTCCTTTCTTTCTCTCTTTCTTTTCTTTCTTCTTCCTTTCTTTTTCTCTCTTTCTCTCTCTCTCTCTTTCTTTCTTTCTTTCTTTCTTTCTTTCTTTCTTTCTTTCTTTCTTTCTTTCTTTCATGTCTCTCTTTCTTTCTTTTTAAAGATTCTGTAGTTTTTACTTCAGTACTTTAGCCGTGAGATAAATACAAATTTGCCAGCTTACAGAACAAACAAACAAACAAAAACCTATTAGATCCCAACAGTGGTTTTTATCTCAGTAGAAAGGTAACAGCAGATTTAAAGCATGCAGAAAAGAAAACAGAGACAAAGGGGACCTAATAACTCTATAGTTTACAGGTCAACCTTAGGGCTCTTTTTTCAATATAAATGTGCACAAAGACCGTATTACTTCCATTTTACTCTGGCAAGTAGAGGTGCCATAAAACCTACAGAGTACTCAAAAGGGGGTCATTCTCCTCATTCTTAGATTATTGGTTTCCCACTTTTTTGTTGTTTTAAAAAAATTTTTATTATACTTTAAGTTCTGGGATGCATGTGCAGAATGTGTTTGTTATATAGGTATACACGTGCCATGATGGTTTGCTGCACCCATCAATCTGTCATTTACATTAGGTATTTCTCCTAATGCTCTCCCTCCCCTAGCCCCCCGGGAGCTTGCGTTTCTTAAGGAAACCAGGGACGTGTGCAGAACTAGTGCTCCATGCTAGGTTGCTCCTGGGAGCAGTGAGGATCCCTTGGTGCGGGGCAGGATTTCTTTCTCCCACTTGTGACCCAGAATGAAAGCTGGTTGGAGGCGGTGGAGGTGGAGTCAGGTGTTGGCATCTCCTTCCCTGGTTCTCATTCACCACTTTTTCCACATCGCCATTTCTTTTCCTTCTCTACATGAGAAGGGAGGAGGGCCCACTGACAGCCTCTTGCATGCTGCCTCCTCTGGCTTATCCCATTTCCCCACTTATGGAGCCTCCTCTGTGACTGGCTCCTTCTCCAGCTGTGCAGTAGAAAGTGGCATTTTGGAGGGCGTTAAGGAGTGAATGCCATCCTGCTCTGATTATCCACATTTTCTTTGGCAATGCTGGTTGTGCTGGTATCTTTCTGTAGGACTGGTGTAAGTCCCTGCCTGGTGTAAGTCCAAGGTTGCAAGAAAGGTGAGGAGTCTGGCACCAGGTAGGCATGACCTCTTGGGCCACAGTTGGCTGGCCCTGGGGCAGTGCAATCATGTTCCAGGACACAGAGGTCTCTGAGTTGGAATCAGGCAAGAGAGTTAAAGGATGCTCACACCCTAGCTTTGCACAGACACACCGTATGGCACACACCCAGCAACATCAGTGGGATAAACATCTGTTTCCATAAGAGTCTGTCTTCAGTTTCACTTAGAGAGCTTTTCTAACCTAATTACGTGTGTCAACTCCGTGGCTGTAATCACTGTTCTTAGGTTAACCTCGGTAAACAGTCGGAGTTAGATGGCTTTATGGGCTGTCTCAGGGAGTCTTTGGGTTACAGCAGACATGACTGATGACTATGTGCTGTAACTGAACTATGCAGTCTGCTGGCCTTTACTATGCACATTAACGGTGACTGAGTCTTGGCACCACCTTGCTGTGTTGGCTCTTGAGTTGCCTTTTATATTAAACGATGCATGATAGCAGACCTGCCTAGCAAATTACAGAATGACCTCAGCTGCTTCCAAGTTAAGAGCGCTTGGTGAGTTTTCTTGAGAGGGAGTCCAGCCATCAGCTCTGAAGTCATTCTTATCTCCCATTGCCCACCCCTCTCCACCCCCATCCCCAAGCCCTAGGTTAAGTGAAAAGATTAAAAATTGACCCAGTTTGGTCAGCCATCAGGATAAAGCCATGCCCACTGTCTCCTTGAAATTCTTGGGGAATGAATGGGCATTTTTTCCCCTTTATTTCCCCACTCTTTCTAGCTGTTTTTGATCTGGCGCAAGCATGAGGGTGAAACATGAGTGAGAAGGAAGGGGCTTCAGGTTGATTTGGATGTTTATGTTATTTGATGTGTTATGTTAAAGATCATTTCCTAGCCTGACTAGGTTATTAGTGAGTTTCTTTTATGTGTGCTAAGCCATTTCTCTTCCTGATGGTTAGTCCTGACTTTCCCATTTGCTCAATTTTTCTTTTTGCTCTGGAGAATTCTAGTAGAGCATACATTGCAATCCTATGACCATCATTTCATCAAAAGTGGTCATTTTTTAAATGTTGAGGAAACAGTGACCCTAATGTTTCAAGTCAAGCTACAAAGCTACCTTATTTTTGTTCTTACTGCCACTAAAGATACATCTAAAATTATAAAATAAGTTCAGGACAGTAGGTAAAGTAGAATCAGTTATTTTGGGAGACACTATCAATATTCAACTGCAATAAAAAATTAATGGGTAAAAGCAATTCTGATGTGTAATAAAGATTAGCTTCATTTTATGAGGCAGGCCATTCTCTGGTTGAGAAGAACTGAAGTGAAATAAACCACCTTTCCCTCTTCTGGGAGATCAGAATCTAGCAGTGTTTGATGGTGGGTACAGTGTGTATTTTCTAGAATTCACAGTTGAGTGCATTAGTGTTTGCTGCACTATTTTGCAGTCACCCTTTCTCTTATTTAAAGAAAAAAAAAAGCAAACTAAAATATACTCAAACTCCCCTTTTGCCTTTTACAGAGCCAAAATGTCTGGCTCTCTTGCCAAAAATGTTTTTAACCCTTTGGCATTTATGAGACAAGAGTAAATAAGGTGTGTCGGAGCTCTTAGTTGGGGGGTGTTACATAGGGGAGGGTGCCCTAGACTCTGGAATGCTGGAGATGACTCGCGCTTGCTTGCAAGAACTGTTGTTAAATCTGCAGGTACTGGGAGAGCCAGTTGACTCCACACTGGTAGTTTGGCATTGGCCATGGAGGGAGTATTGATGCCACGAAAATCAGCAAGTGCTATCAGTCAGGGCTCCTCCACTCCACTCACCCATGAGGTTGTTAACTGTCCAGCACATGGCTGCCTAGGCTAGAATAGAATACAGTGAGGAGGTAGATACTCAGCCCTTCTCCATCACTAGGGACTCAGAAGGTAAACGGGTCACTTCAGAGGAAATGCTTTGGAAAACAATAAGGCTTCGGAATGTAGGCCAGGGACTGCAGGGGCTTTGGTTGCTTTCTCATTAGCCTTTGCGTCTGGGACTCTCTCACTCTCACTCTGGTTTTGTTGACTTCTGGGACCAGGGACATTTCTCGGCTCTGGGTCCTTTTTGTGTGCTCAGAATTACCCAGCATTTGGAACTGAGACAGAGACAAGAGCTCCTGGGACAACAGAAAGTCCTCAGGAGGTGTGAGTGGGAAAGCTGGTTCACACCCAGTCCCCACGCACACCCGTGTGGGCCTCACCGTGAAGGTCCAGGTAGAAAAGCTTGAGGAATGAGAACAGGGCAGGAGCTTGTTTAAAAGCATTCCTGTTAGTCCTAGCCACTGATCTGAACATATAAAAGAAAATCAAGCCAAACAGATGTTTTCCGGGAGGCCTCAGAGGCAGCCAGTAAGGGAAGGAATTATCTCCTTGAGTTGGTATCCAATGTTGGGCTCCAGGAATGAAATTTCACAATGCATTGGACGTGGATGGCATGGTCTTTCTTCCTGTGGATTTAGGAATTCGTTTCAGGCTAAAATGGGATGCTTTGAAATCTCAGGTCAGACTTTCCCCTAGACTCTTAAACCAATCCACAGTTCTGGCTATATTTCAGCCAGCAGTGAGGACTCAGAAGGCTGGCTCTCAATTTTTTTAAAAAATAAGATTTTGCTTCAGCCAGCCAGCCATTGATCAGAAGGATTCTAAGTGATTCTATTTCATTTAGTTTAAACATTGGCTCCTTTATTTCCTCCCTCTTCTCACCAGCTGAAATTACAGGAGACCACCATTTTCAGGTGGAAAGAACGTTTTGTGAAGTTCCTTTGCTAAGCTGTCTGCTATGAACTCGCTTGGCCAAAGAGGGATATCCTCCAGGAATTCAGTTTTGCCAATCCTTCCCTCCACCCGGGGCTGCCGCTCTTCCTGCTGCTTTCATTTTAAGGGGACTGGGCATTTTTGCAATTTTACCTTGACGATCATCATTGCTTTATTACTTATGGAGAACTTTCAAAATACCAGCTCCTTTTTTTAAAGTAGTCTTGTGTTCTTAGCGGTTTCACAATCTGAACTGAGCAGATGATTTGAGAAAATCATCTGGAAGTTGAGAAAATCATCTGGAAGTGGGCAGTTCATGGAATCATGAAAGGTTAGAACCTTTCAGTTGAAGAGGACCTGAATCAAACCTTCTACCCCAGTGGTTCTAAGTCAGGAGTGACTCTGCTCCCCAAGGGACATGTGGCAATGTCTGGAAACGTTTTTGTCACTACGGGGAGTAGGTTGCTACTGGTATCTGGCGGGTAGAGGCCAGGGTGGCTGCTAAACATCCTACAGTGCACAGGACCACCTCCCGGAACAGAGAATTCTCTGGGCAAAAAGATCTGCAGAGCTAAGGTTGAGAAATTCTGATCTACCCCAAAATTGAAGCCCTTCCAGCATCAGAGTGGAGAGCTCCAGGGAAAGAGCAGCTCAAGAAACTACTTGTGGGAGCAGCACCCCTAAACTGGGGTCAACTCACAACATGATGAGTGGGTGGCGAACCGTCAGGGCAGCAAGGGACAGGAGACTCACGAAAATTCATCTGGGGAAAGGGAAGACTTGGATGCCCAGCAGTCATCTTCTGTGCTTCGCTGGGCATAAGCACATTCATTCAGAGATTCGGCTTGATCGGTATGATTCCAGAGGGCAGGTTTAGAAACGTTGAGGGGAAGCTACGGTGAGGTTGAACTTGGCTTGGCGAGGAAGCACTCATACAGTCTCACCTAGTGAAATTTCATAAGCTCCCCTCTGTTGACTCTTGGTGAGTACACAGTTAAGAAAATCTTGAGGTTTCATTCATGCACTTTCTTTACTTCTGCCTCCAGCCTCCTGCTTAATCCTGTTCTTATGCAGTTGATTTTTTGGCACAAGTGAAGTTCACGCTGGGTTGGGGGGAGAAGTGGGGAGAGCGAGGGATGAAATTCCAGGAGCAGGCCTGTTAGACACTTCAAGTCCACGAACACAGCCTCCCTGGCTCTCCTCCCAGCTGGACTGGCTTTAGGGTCCTGTCAGTGGGACAGGCTATCTTAGCCAAACCTATGAATCTCCCCGAATGGGAAAAAGAAAAGGCAGAACATTAACTTCAAGTTTAGGATGCATGTGGGGAATGAGGGTGTGTGGATGGCTTATAAGATATCACTTGCTCTCCCAGAAACTCTGGACTGCCCTGCAGTAAAAAACCGAACCTCCTGCGCTGGGCTGAGAAGGGGCTTGAGCGTCGCCTGGGGAAATCTTTGACAGGCTGCCCAAACCGCAGCCCTAATCACTGAGGCACGTGGCTGACGTTTTAGCAAGCTCACTTGGACTCGGAGCCTTCACAGAATGGAGACAAGGGAATAATTTCACTTTGGAGGACTGCACTTCTTTCCTTTACACCTCCCACTCCACCCTGCTTGTCAGCAAACACCCTGCGTGGGCGGATGTCACAGGAGCCGGCAGGGATGCTGGTTTGCACGGCAGCATCCCGCAGTGGAATACCAATGGCACAGCTCATGCTCTTTACTGAGGGGGTGGGACTCTGGAATTTTGGCATGATTGTAGTTGTTGCTGTAATCATGTTTTACATTAACAATGTTTCTTTCATCCAGATGGATTCTTAAGCGCTCGACAAACTTTATTAAGTAATTACAACAAGTTATAGCCATTTAATTTGTCTATCATTAGGCATAGTTTCTGGGTGAATCATGGGTTTTGTTTTTTGTTTTGTTTTGTTTGGCCACACACAGAAACAGGATATTGATAGGGGACACAGTAGACCCAGGGCTGTCAACCGAGCTTAGAAGAAGCCTGTCCTTGGTCTGAATTGGAAAAGGCACTAAGGCAACAGCTTCCCGAAGCTATCATGTGAGTGAGGATCATGGCAAACTTGACAATGGAGAAGAGGATACAGAAGCATTTCACACTTCCCTGGGTTATTATTATTATTTCTAAATGGTCTACAAATCCATACAGAATCTAAATTTAAATACAGGAAGAGGCCTGGCATGGTAGCTCACACCTGTAATCTCAGCACTTTGGGAGGCCAAGGTGGGCAGATCACCTGAGGTCAGGAGTTCGAGACCAGACTGGCCAACATGGTGAAACCCCCATCTCTACTAAAAATACAAAAATGAGCTGGGCGTGGTGGTGGGTGCCTGTAATCCCAGCTACTTGGGAGGCCAAGACAGGAGAATCGCTTGAACCTAGGAGATGGAGGTTGTAGTGAGCTGAGATTGCACCACTGCACTCCAGCCTGGGCGACGAAAACAAAACAAAACAAAACAAACAAAACAACCAACCAACCAAAAAGCCAACAGGAAAAACAGCACAGGACAGCCCATGGGTCTGGAAGGCAGAGGCTCAAGGAGTCCTAGTGCTAAAGGGGCTTCTGGGACCACTCAGGTGGGAGCCTTTCAACCTGTGCCTCCTCCGAGGGCCGCCCAGGGGTTCTGCAGCAGGAGGGAGGTGATGGGTCACCAGGAGGCGGGGCTCTTGGTCCCTGACATCTCCTTCTGACTGGTTTCACATACTGGATTTTACTCAAGATTTCTGCTGAAGAAAGGGTCCTACTGTTAAAGAAAAGAAAAACAAAATGTGCAAACTTGACTGGTCCAGTTCCTGATATCATACTCGATGACCAGAGAGGTTATGCAGGTAGTTTGGGGTCATATAGCTAATAATTGGCCACACTGAAGTGGGACCACACTCTTTGCACAGCCAGCCTGAGGGGGCACCAATGACAACGCCGATTTCAGAAGGACAACTCCTTAAGGGGCTGCAGGACTGGCCTTCCCAGATGGTTGTCTAAGGAGCTGCCTTTCTCCTCTTTCTTTCGGTTAAAACATGGCGGATGAGGCGGGCGCAGTGACTTGCATCTGTAATCCCAGCACTTTGGGAGGCCAAGGTGGGCAGATCACAAGGTCAGGAGTTTGAGACCAGTCTGGCCAACATAGTGAAAATCTGTCTCTACCAGAAATACAAAAAATTAACCGGGCTTGGTGGTGTGCACCTGTAATCCCAGCTACCTGGGAGGCTGAGGCAGGAGAATCTCGTGAGCCCGGGAGGCAGAGGTTGCAGTGAACCGAGATTATGCCATTACACTCCAGCCTGGGTGACAGTGTGAGACTCTATCTCAAAAAAAAAAAAAAAAAAAAAGAAAGAAAGAAAGAAAAAAGATGGCAGATGAGTCATGAGTGATATGAGTGATGGGGTAGGGAGAAGTTGGTGCTTCTGTAAGATCAAAGGAGGGAGAGAAAACCAAGGATGGAATGACAGGAGCACAGACTGGAACTGCTCTGATGTGGCTTGTGTGGAAATTCAGCCACCACTCCAATGACCACGTGGCCACCGTGTGCTCAACGTAGCTTTGTGCAGTGATGCATGAGGCAACACCTGCAGCATCTCTCCCTCCCCACCACACCTAGGAAGTAGCCATTCTCATCTCCACATTGCTGCCAAATTGGTGGAGCTTTAAATAAATGAATAATTTACCCAAAGACATGGCTTAAAACCTGGGGTCTTTCCACCTGCCCACCGCACCTGCTATGGGAATGTGGATGGCACCAGGCCCCAGCCACTGGGACTGTTCCCTACTAACCTGTGAGCTCTCTCCTATTTATCCTCTTACTCCAAGCATCTGATGTAGCACTTGGCACATGGTGAGCACTTGATGAAGAGTCCTTTGAGTTTAATGAATTGCATCCTATTTTCCCTTCAAGACTGGCCTCAGCTGGTTGGAATCACGGTTGCACTGGGTTACCATAATCTGTGTTTGCGTTTGCTCAGGGATGTATTTGCTAGAATGAAAATTCCTGCAGGCAGGACTTCTCCATTGTCTCGTCTCATCACTCCTGGGAATATGACTGTGGTGGGCAGAATAAGAGCCCCTGAAGATGTTCCCATACTAATCCCTGGGAACTGTGGATACGTTAGTTACAGGGCAGAGGGGAAGCAATGTTGCAGATGAACTTGAGGTTGTTAAGCAGCTGGTCTTAACATAGGGAGGTCATTCTGGATTTTCCAGGTGGGCCTAATGTCATTATAAGGGTCTTTGAATACAGAAGAGGGAGGACGAAGAGTTGGTCAGGAGAACAGATTCGGGGACAGAAGCAGAGAACAGCGTGATGAAACTATGGGTTATGGAGATGGAAGAGGCCACAAGCACGGGAATGCAGGCAGCCTTGAGAATCCGGAAAAGGCAGGGACTGGATTCTCCCCAGAGCCTCTGAGAGAGCACGGTCCTGCCCACGCCTTGACTTTAGTCCTGCAGACCCATGTCAGACATGCGGCCTCCAGAACTGAAAGAGGGTAAACGTGGGTTGTTTTAGGCTACATTGTGGTGATTTGTTACAGCAGCAACGGGAAACTGATCAAGGTCCTTGGTATCATGGGTAATTCGGCTGCTAAGAATTCTCTGCATTCTCATGGGAGCCAAGGCCAGGGTGGCTTCCACTATCTTTTTTTGAGGTAAGGTCTTGCTCTGTAGCACAGCCTGGAGTGCAGCAGCGTGATCTTGGCTCACTGCAACCTCTACCTCCTGAGTTCAAGGGATTCTCCAGCCTCAGCCTCCCGAGTAGCTGGGACTACAGGTGAGCACCACCACACCTGACTGATTTTTGCATTTTTTGGTAGAGATGGGGTTTTGCTACGTTGCCCAGACTGTTCTCAAACTCCTGGGCTCAAGTGATTGACCCGCCTTAGCTTCCCAAAGTGCTGGGATTATAGCTTCTTCTGCCTTTAATGGGGTGAGTTTTGCCTGTGGTACCCACCTGCCCACAGGTGCCTTCTCTGAGAGAACAGGTGTTAGGAGGAGAGCAGTTCTCGTCACTGCCTCTGCTGACCCCAAGGATGGGCTGAGATGCAGGGAGGACCCCCTGGTTCACCTGAGCAGCCAGACAACGGGAGGTACCAAGAGGTTTGCCAAGCTAGGCACCGTCCCCTGGGTATCTTCCCTACCTTCTAACAGACTCTATGTATGTTTTTATACACAAATGGCCAAAAACCCGGTAAGAGGCTGAGCTGAGGCGTCAGCGCAAGCTCCTGACAGAAAGGTCCAGCACATTTCTCTACGTCAATACCCACTAGTTCAATCATTCATTCAACGAGCACCATTGGCCCCCGCCACAAGCCAGGCATCGCGCTGGGGGCTGGGGGCTGGGGTACCAAGAGCACGTCTTCAGGGCACCACCCTCCAGGGGTCACAGCCTTAGCCGTCTCAGGCCAGGCAAGTCACAGGGAGGAGCGGGTGGCATGGGAGGGCTGGGGAGTGGAGGAGGACGGCCCAGGTCCAGCCCCTTGGCTCCGTCTGATGTTCTCCAAGCAGAGATGCAAACCCAGGGCTTTTGGATCACTTTGGTTGTCAGGGGAACCCAGATATCTGTGTATCTTAAAATGTGAAAAATTAAAAAAATATTTCCAATTAAAATTAATCATAAAAATACTGGCAACTAATAGAATTTTTAAAAATAGTGAAGACAGAACACTTTTGAGAGCTGGATTCAACCCTCCAGCCACTGGTTGGGTGCCTCTGGGCTAGTGGGAGCTTGTCTTGCTGAATCTGGATCAAATGGCAAAAGTAACCTGGGAGAGTCGGAGGGAAGGTCACTGGAACGATTTGAGGCCACTCATCACTCAACCTTGATGGGACTTGCAGACTGCTGTCTGCAGCTACAGTGTGAGGGTTAAATGTAATTACAGACAGACATCGCTTTGTGGCTGAGAGTTCTTACTCAATGAGGAATTTCTACATTTACTGATGGAATTGTGTTGCTGTACTTAGCAGAAAGAAAAAAAATAACAGTTCAAGATGAAGGACATCTCTGTTTCATGCTCCATTTAAGTCTTCTCCTTAGGATATCAAGGATGAATCATTTTCTTGTAGGTTGAAGTTACAGTGGAAGTTTGGAGTGACCTGTGGGTCACGGCACACACTTGAGTAAATTTGCACACCCCAGGATGCAGGCACTGGGCTGTTCTATTGTGGTTCAGCCAGCCACACAAGTTGGCGGTGTTTAAATTCACTGTGTTCTTGGCAGAACACAAACTCTGCCCACCTGGGGAAACTGCCCCTGTCATTCTGCTGGAGCTGGCAGCTGGAGGGGAGGTTGGAGATTTGGTGATACCTTCTCCATCTACAAGATGTTCCGTCTACCAGGAGAAGGCCAGGTGGGGAGCAGCTGCGACCACGAACACCAGGCCACAGGGCAGCTTCTCGCTGGAGTGCAGAAGGCCTCTGGAGGGGCAGCTAGTGGTGTCCACTGCTGCCTTCTGGGGCCTGGTGGGATTGTACCTCTAATGTCCATCTGGTCAGTGGAGCCACATGACGAGTCCAGAGTTGTGAGCAGATGTGCATCATCTGGGAGTGGAGCATTTATTTGCCGAAGTAAGACCCTCCAGGGCCCTCTTTTCCCTGAGCCCAGTTTGAGATGGAGGCTGCTCCATTGACCTGGTTCTCGGAGTGGCTGAGAGCCCCAGCTGTCCCTCTGGGGACATGTGTCTAAGTGAGAAACACCCCCTTGTTTAGGCTGAGATGTGGGGCTAGGTTATTATACAGTATCACCTGGCATTTCCTGACACTTGGAACTGCTCCACTGCTAGCTGCCCCCAACTCTCATGGGTCAGTGGTCCAGGTGATAAGGACCAAGACCCTACCACACTCTGGAGCTCCTGACTTTTGTGCCCCAAGGGGCCTCTTTTTTATTTTTTGAGACGGAGTCCCACTCTGTCACCAGGCTGGAGTGCAGTGACATGATGTCGGCTCACTGCAACCTCCACTTCCCGAGTTCAACCGATTCTCCTGCCTCAGCCTCCCAAGTAGCTGGGACTACAGGTGTGTGCCACCATGCCGGCTAATTTTTGTATTTTTAGTAGAGACAGGGTTTCACCATGTTGGCCAGGATGGTCTTGATCTCTTGACCTCATGATCCATCCATCTCGGCCTCCCAAAGTGCTGGGATTACAGGTGTGAGCCGCTGCGCCGAGCTCCCAGAGGGTGTTTTGATAAGCACATCCCAGTCCACACCCCCATCCCGTGTGGCTGCAGGAAGTTCATTCTTCTGCCAGATTCCCCCCCACACTTCTAGTGATCCCAGGGATGCCTGTTCCAAGACCATCCTGGCGGTCATGGTCACAGCAGCCAGCAGTCCCCCTGAACCTTGGCTCAGGGCCCTTGCAGAGCCCCTCTGAATATCTCTAGGCTAGTTTCTGCTACCTCTGCACCCAGCTTCTACCCATCAGCGACACAAGCTTTTCCATCGATGACTCAAAGCCAAGCAAAGACAGAGCTGTCACATCTAACACAACCTGACTAAAGTCCAGGGCAAGGGGGAGCTTATGATGTGGGCAAGTCAGCTCATCGAGGTCTCCCAGATCTGAGAACGCCTACTCCCAGATGCGCCTTGCTTAGGGTGAAACCTTCTGGCTCCCCCGGTACTCACCTCACCCCTGCAGCTGTGTTTTAGCGGTCTTCCTCCTCCCTCTCTGCTGGGGCTGCCTTGGCCATGTCCTCCTTGCCAGAGTCCACGACCCCCAAGTGCTTAGAGGGAGAACAGGGTTCTCCTTGTCCCCAAGGCCAGCTGCTCTCCCTGTCGTGATTCTCTTCTGAGTTACAAATCTGCCTGCAACAAAGGCAGCCTTTGACCTTCTTTACTGAACACAAACAGTTTAGTTCTTGAATATCTCTAACCTCCCCATCTTGGGAGGGAATTTTGGTTTTACCAAAGTAGAGTAGCAATCTGCCTTCAAAGACAAACCCAAACTTCCTGCCAGAGAGGCGGAGGCAGCTGCCGCCACTTCCAGTTGGCAATCACCACCTTCCTGGCCAGCATGGCACCCTGCACCCACATGGAGCCTGGCTTGGAGCAGTGTCACTGACTCCTCTGTGTGCTGGTTGTCACCATGGCCTGGCCACATGTTCTGAGCCCAAGACATCTGGTGGATCTGTCACACCAGAGTCCCCATCCCCCCGCTACGTGGCCATCAGGTCCAGGAGAGGTTCACTGTCCCTCGGTCATGTGGGGCTCCCTCATTCCAGAGAAGCAGCTGGAGTTCCTAAGGAGCCAGGAATGGCCCAACTCAGGGAGCCACTGGACATGTAGCAGTCACTCTCCCTCATGTCAGGCTAATGGGCCCACCGGGAGGGCCAGGGTCTTCATGGAACAGGATGCCATGATGCCAGGGTGTCTCGCTTCATTCTTGTTCCTTTCAGTGCAATCTTGCGCCCAGGCCTGAGGGCAGGCATGTGCCCTGCTCTTCCAGACCGAGTGGCATTATCTGGACAGAACTCCTAGATCTCAGGGTGTATAAAGGCTTGAAACTTTTGCTGTCCCAGCCCGCCTATGGGTAGGAGGTAGAGTTCCTGGTTGTGGTCTTTGTGACCAATCTGTTGATGATGGAGCTGCTGTACTAAGGTGAGGAGATTTGCAGGGTCCCTGAATACTTGGTTGAGTTTTGCTTGGACCTCCTTGCCTGGCCAGTCTCTCAATGACAGAAAGGATCATTTGTGTGGGTCTGATCCTGGCTTCCCAGAGCAGCGAGAGGACGTGGGCTTATGGCTGCCAGGACAACGGCTGCAACACACATTGTAAATGTCATTGAGCCACATCACATTTGGAAAAAAAAAGACAAAGATCATGTATGAACTTTTGACCCAAAAATAGTCATGGTTTTCACTTATCTGTATTCCCTTGCATCTCTTTTCTATCATTTCACATCCCAGCCCAAGCATTCTCCATGTTCCTATGTGGTGTTCTTATCTGTCTTTGAAATGGTTTATAATCTACCACTATTTGACTCATCATGGCCATTTGACATTGTTATGGCTTAAATTGTGTCTCTCAATTCTTATATTGGAGTCCTCACCCCTGAGATGTGACCTTATTTGGAGAGAGGGTCTTTACAGAGGTAATCAAGTGAAAATGAGGTCACTGGGATAGGCCCAGAATCTAATGGCCGGAGTCCTTATGAGAATGGGAACCTTGGAGGCAGAGACAGGCACAGAGAGAGGATGACCTGAGGAGACACAGGCAGGAGTCACGTACAAGTCACTCCAAGGGGAGGCATGGGACAAAAATTCCTCCCAGCCCTGCAAGGAGCCAGTGCTGCCCTCCCTTGATCTTGAACATCTTGGTCTCCAGAACTGTGAGAGAATAAATGCTCAAGCCCCCCAGTTTGGGGACTTGTTACTGCAGTCCTGGTAGATGACTGCTGCTGTTTTCATCTATTGTTTGCTTTTATAAATAATTTCACAAGAACGAAAGCATAAATGGGTTCATGCTTTTGCTTCCCTGTCATGATTCAGCTCCCATGCTCACAGCTCCCGGGTGACCTGAGGATGGGAGGAGGTCCCATTAGTGATTTCCCAGAGTACAGGGATTTGGGCAGTAACCCCATATTATCCCTTAAGCCCTTCCTAACCCCCTGTTGGAGTTGGGAGCCCCTCAGAGCCCCTGGCACCTGAGCCCACCTCACCAGAGTGCTCTCCCAGGGGCCAGCTGCTGCAGCAACCCCTCCTCAGGTTGGATTGTCTTTGCACCACACCTGGTCTCTGACAGCTGCTCAATGAGCCTGTGCTGAGTGTGTGGGGGCTGTGGGGAAGCCTGGGGCGGTGGCCACACTTGGGGCGGAGGACAGGTCTTGGCTCCATGGGCACAGGAGCCCTCACGTGTGTGGCGTAGAGGAGGCAAGTGGTGCCTGGCATCAACTCTGGCTGAAGTGGAGGGACTGAGGGACGCCCCGGACATCAGGGAAGAGATCAGGGAAGAAGACACGGCCACAAACACCAAGCGTGGCCTGAGGATCTGCCCCAAGCCTGACAGTGCCATTTCAGGACAAGTCTTGCTTTTCTGACACGGAATAAATTGATAGCCTATTGGTGTCAGCTGAGTGGAATTCCTAAGCATGTGAAACACTAAAGCCTGCTGCTGGAAATGTTGTCATGTGCATTTTTGAAATGGAAGTGTCAGTGTTCTAGAAGTAATACGAATCAGGGTGCTCAGCTCATTGAGCTGCCAAGCTTCATCTTAACAAAATAAAAAAGAAGGCTCAGAGAGCAGCAGGGAGTTTGGACCCTTCCAAGTGGGGTGGAGCTTGAGGAAGATCCCCAGGTACAGCTAGAACTTGAAAAACCCAGGCTCTGCCTGCGAGTGAGGGGAGGCTCCTCTCCAGCCTGCTCTGCCAGTGGAGGCCGGGGAAGGCTGCTCCTTGCACAACCACACATAGCTGTGGGGTAAGTTGAGCAAATGTAGGAAGAGGCTGGATGATTCTTGTCTAGTAAACCTGAATATTGTCATTGTGATGGCGTACATTGAGCAAGCTCCCCTGTGGCCTGAGGATGGGAGGGGTCCGATGGTGATTGCCCAAGTATAGGGATTTGGGCAGCAACCCCATATTGTCAGCATGCATTTTTATAGGTTGCCTCTGTGTTTTGGTGTGTAGGTGTGAGTTTGCGTGTGCATGTGTATCAAAGTGTGAACATGTGTGTACACATGTGAATACATACCAGTATATGTACACATTTGAGCAGGTACACAACTGTGGGTATGTGGGGATATCTACATGTGAATATGGAAGCGTGAGGGTAGGGGAAGTGTGCACGTGTGTGTGAGTGTGTGCATGCATGTGCATGTGATTGTGTGCACTTGTGTGTGGGTGTGCGTGTGTGTGGGTGTGTGTGAGTGGGTGTGCACATCTAAGTGTGTGGGTGTGCATGTGTGTGAGTGGGTGTGCCTGAGTGTGTGCACATCTGTGAGTGTGTACCCATGTATGGGGGTGTGTGGGTGTACACGTGTGTGTGAGTGGGTGTGCATGTGTGTGAGTGGGTGTGCATGTGTGCATGTGTGCACGTGTGTGAGTGTGCACGTATGTGGGGGTGTGCATGTGTGAGTACATACACGTGTGTGTGGGAGGGTGTGGGTATCCACATGTGTGTGAGTGGGTGTGCGTGTGCGCACGTGAGTGTGTTCGCATGTGTGTGAGTGGGTATGCATGAGTGTGTGCACATCTGTGAGTGTGTACACATGTATGGGGGTGTGTGGGTGTACACGTGTGTGTGAGTGGGTATGCATGTGTGCGTGCATGTGTGTGTGAGTGGGTGTGCACATGTGAGTGTGTGTGGTTATCAGCTATAACTTCCACTTCCTTCCACCACTTTCTGCAAGAAGGAAAACATTCCAAAGCTCAGAGCAAGGCTAGAAAGCACCCACCTTGACTCTGAAGCAAGCAGGTGACTGACCTTTCTGGGCAAGGATGTGGAAAAGGGGATGAGGGGCGACTGCGCTGAGATTAGCCTGATGTCAGGATGGCTAGAACAATGAGGTGGACGCCGGACGCTTCCTCTGGTGACTGCGGGAATTCGCAAGACAGGATGCTCTCAGGAACGCTTAGTTCACACAGGGGTATGAAATAGGATCGGTTTTCCCTTCATGTTTTATAGTTAGTACTGGTTATTGGGTTATCGCAGTGCATGGTGAAGGAATTCTGATTACTTACTGTCCAGCCGTGCTGGCGATGAGGAGCTCTTGTTCACAGGCTGGCCAGTGCACAGACCAGTGGGGCTCCCAAATTGCTGGCTCTGGAGCATGTCATGCACACCTGAATCTAGGGTACCTGGGAGGCCCCGCAGATGCCATGGTGTGAAGTATTCGGGAGGGCAGCACCACAGGGGCAGAGGAATCCACATCTTTAGTAATAACAATAGCCAACATTCCTCCATGCTTTGGGGCCTGGTGCTAAGAGTTCTAGGTGCATTATCTCATTTAACTCTCCAAGAGAACCTGTGTTTAATGAGCCCTCTAGGTCAGCAGTCCCCAGCCTTTTTGGCACCAGGGATCAGTATCATGGAAGACAATTTTTCCACGGAGGGTGTGGGAGGTGGAGGGATGATTTGGGGATGAAACTCTTCCACCTCAGATCATCAGGCATTAGATTCTCATAAGGAGCGTGCAACCTACACCCCTCTGGTGTGGAGTTCACAGTAGGATCAGTGCTCCTATGAGACTTTAATGCCACCGTGGATCTGACAGGAGGCGGAGCTCAGACGGTACTGCTCACCTCCTGCTGTGTGGTCCAGTTCCTAACAGGCCATGGACCAATCCTCAGCCCGGAGGTTGGGGTCCCTGCTTTAGGTGATGTTGGGCTTGGAAAGCCCTTGGGAAGATCAGGAGACTGGGTGCTGCTCCCATCCTGCCACAGACCAGCTCAATGTGGGGCAGAGACAGGGCCTCCGTGGTCTCTTCTACCTGTTACACACTGTGGGTGAGACTCTGCCTTGTCCAGTCTCCTGTCTAGAGGGAGGGAGGGTGACTCCTGGGGAGCGTGTAGTCATCCTCAGACCCCCAGAATCCAATGACCACAATTCACTGTCTGGGAGCCAGTAGCTTCCTAAGGGCCCGGATGTCTGGCATTTATTTTCTCTTGAAGGACTGGGCAAGCTTGCAGTTTCTCCCCCAGACTTTAAAGAATAGATTTTCTTGGAGCCACGCAGCACGAGCGAAGCTCAGACCCCAATTAAAGCTCTGTCTGGCTGTGGTGGCAGCGGCTTTCCTGTGGCTTGAGGGCTGGGAGCTTGGAAGAAAGTGAACTTGTGCAAAGTTGATCTGGTTGCATGTATTGTTTCCAACACCCACATTTTCCTCAAGGCCGTGTTGGTGGGCATTTATTTTCCATCCTAAGATTAGTTAGAGAATCCAGATGGTTTTCTGATTTGCCAAAAGCATGCATTCAAGATTAAAAAAAAAAAAAAATACCCAACAGCACTGCTTTATTGAAGTAGTCATTTGGAACTTTATAATTTTTCTGCATTTACGAATCCAGAAAATATGCAACTCAGTGAATGTGAAAGTCTCTCTTGGGCAAACCCTGCCGCCCATCACAGGGGAATTTAATCTCCTAGGAAACATATCTGGACATGTACCTCTAAGTATTTATTTTGATGCAAGAATTCAGAATATGTGCTGAATTTAAACTCTCACACACAGGGACTGAGGTTTGCTGCAGAAAATACCCAGCGTTTTGTCAAGATGAAGTCATTTTCTTTTTTCTGTCAGCAGGTGATGGGAAAAAACTTAGACATCAAGGCTGATTAGAGAATGTCATTTCAAGTTTATTCTTGGGTATGAGTGAGGGTGTAAGCCTTGGTTTGGGGCTATTTCCTTCCAGGAATGTATTACTTTGCTTGCATTCTCACTTGTAATGCTTTTGAGAAACACGGCTGTTTGAAGAAGAGAGTACTTTGGATCTCTCCCTTCATTTTATAGATCAGGAAACTGAGGCTCAAGAAGGGGATTTAACTTTTCATACAGTTAGTTCATGGCAGAAGTTGAGATCAGACACAGAAATCTCATCTCCAAGTCTTGGGAATTTCTCTGTACCTTGGGATGTCTCCTGATTGATTTCCTGACACAGAATGAATGTCCTGCTTCTTAGTAATGATAATTCATTCATGTCATGTCCTTATGAAAATTCCCAATCATAATGCACGCTTTAAAGCAATGTAAAAGTTTTCAATTTGCAATTTTAAACTTTCTTCTAAAGCAAGGAAAATCATGCTTTCTTTATAAGATGTTAGACTTCAAAATACACTTAATTTGGTTGTAGGCATAGCTTTCTCTGATTGACTCAGAGAAATATTATTGTCATGCAAAGGCTGTGTAGTACTGCTGTAGTTTTTGCTGTGTGAACTTAAAAAAGGGAATCTTGGTTTCTATCCATCTTAGTCAACTGACGTGGGGGTTGATTCTCTGGTCTTTATACCAGTTTACATTCAGTCATATTAACTGTAGGAAAATGCAAACAGGCTTATGGTCCTTTAGTTTTATTTTGTACTTCTGCTTTCCTCTATAATGCAGCAATTTAACGAACGGAACAAATAAATGGAAGATATGGAAATGTGGTTAAACTGTTGGCTCGGAATAATAGAACCCTTTCATGTTCTCTCCAGAACTCCCTATTCATGTATCATGATGCCAAGTTTTGGCAAATAAGCCAAGTTTGGATTAAGTTACAGCCAAGTATGTTGCCTTTGCCCATTCAATTTATTCTTGGCAAACTTCAGTGAGTATTTATAATAAAGTCCCATTTCGAACATTCTAGTGCCCCAGTGGAGTTCTAATAACACTGGGTATTTATTTAATGTCTAACTCTAGGAGTTCAAAGCACTTTACAGACATTCCTTGACTGATCTTAATATCCCTGCCAGATTTTACAGATTGGAAAAGTCAATTGAGGCATGGAGACTTGCTTGAGATCACCCAGGAAGACCATGGGATCTCCTAAATTAATCACATACCTCCTGACACTTAGAAGTTTCTGTGCCTTAGATGGTGAAGCATTCCCAACCTCTTATCTAAATGTTGTTGAATGGAGAGTATTTGTTTATTTCTCCATGGAGATCTTTAATTAAGGAAAGTAGAAACCCCACAAACACCTCTGTTTATGTGTCATAGAATTAATTGGGCAACATCTTTTAAAAACTTTGATTCCTTGGCAATGAAGTTAACATTTTGGTAGTTAGAGACTAGACAGTTGGGAGTGTGTCCCATTTAGATAAAACAATGGTAGTGATTTTTCTGTGGCTTCCAGAGAAGATTCATACTAGCTTTGGTGTGTGTGTATGTGTGTGTGTGTGTGTGTGTGTATGGGGGCGCTGAGGAGGTTGGGTGGGATCACACAGCTGCAGAGTACAGTGGGGAGGTGACATCAAAGAAGGGTGTTTTAGTAGCTCTGTGGTGTCTTCCACCACCCAAAAGACATCACCATTCATCTCTCTGTGATTCTTGGGCACTGGCTATAGGACAGTGACTTAGCACTCTGGGGACACGCTTTGTATTTGCCAAGTTAAGCTTTATATTGTGCCTGAGATGGAAAAGACCCCACATCGAGCTTGCTGCAGATGACTAAAAGAAAGAGGTAGAGTTTGAAGCCCGAGTGCTTGACGGCAGCCTAAGTCTTGGTCAAGACGTTTTCCTGTGTCTCTTGTGCAAGGAAGTAGTGATGATTTTGCCAACTGCTTCTCTGAAGCACGTGTGGAAAGGCTGTTTCAAGGGCTTTTCCCGATAATTGCAGAGGTGGCGTCTGCTCCAACAGTCCTGGTCTGGGCCTTGAGGGAACACATAAAAGAAAAGGCTGTTGTCTCTACAACCTGTTTATTTTACAACCGCCATATGGTCCCAGGTCTTCTCTGAGATTGTTTGTCGGAGCGAGAATTGAAGCTTGCCCTACCATTTCCCATGTTCTTCCTTCTCTAACATCTGGGGACCTAAATGCGGGATCACACTGTAGCTGGGGTTGTTCTCTGCAGCAAATGGAGGGGCATCCAGGGTGCACTCAATGCAGATCCTGGAGCTGGACTGAGTTTAATCATTGGAAACGCTCAGCAGCTGTGTGACAGGGCATGAACCACTTGCTTCTTTGCACCTCAGTTTCCTCATCTGCAAAATGGCAATAATACTAATAAGAGTATCTGCTTCATGAAGATGAAATGGACCGATAATGTTAAACTCTTTTTTTTTTTTTTTTGAGACAGAGTCTTGCTCTGTTGCCCAGGCTGGAGTGCAGACTGTCCTTGGCATGTAATTGGTGCCTTATTGGTTTAGTAGCTATATTATTATTCCTATGAACTGTCCAGATTCTCTTTCTCTCTTGGAAACAGATGGAAAGATTGACAATAAAACAAATATAGGTGGGGGCAAATGTCATTGGCACTGAGAGTCGATGGGGACAGCCTCCATGGCTGAGCCTGCTGAGAAATTTTTTTTTTTTTTTTTTTTAGACGGAGTCTCGCTCTTTTGCCCAGGCTGGAGTGCAGTGGCACGATCTCGGTTCACTGCAACCTCTGTCTCCCTAGTTCAAGTGATTCTGCTGCCTCAACCTCCTATCTGGGACTACAGGTGCCTGCCACCACACCCAGCTAATTTTTATAGTTTTAGTAGAGATAGAGTTTTACCACGTTAACCAGCCTGCTCTCAAACTCCCGACCTCAGGTGATCCACCTGCCTTGGCCTCCCAAAGTGCTGGGATTACAGACGTGAGCCACCGCAGTTGGCCCTGGTAAGGAACTTTTGCTGGATGAAATGCACACGGGACAACACAGCCGAGGCTGCAGAAGGTAGCAAGTTTTTCCCCAGGGATCTGTGAGGGCTGTGGCTGTTGGAAGTGGGTGTTTCAGGGAACTTCGTGAGACTCTGGCCTGGGGACGCAGAGCTCCACTCGAGAGTGGGCCAAGGTGGAGACGCCTCTTGGCATCCCTCTTCCCTGGCAGAGCAGTGACCCCCAGAGGGGGCCAAGTTGGGTAGGGGGGCAGCCCAAAGACTTCTTGATGTGGAGTTTGTCTCTAGGGAGCTTCTCCTGGCCACAGCAGCAGCAGGTGACTTCCCTGAGCACGTTCGTGACCCACAGTTTCCTTCCCTCAATCTGGAGAGCGTGTGCCAGAAAGAGGGCTAACGAAAGTCTCCCAGGCACTAGAGCGGTGGCCTGGCCAGACAGACAGTCAGATGTGGGAAAAGAGGGGTTGGTGTGAGGGTTTCACCTGCTGGAGAAGGCATCGGCAGAGAGCTTCTGACCAAGGGGCTCACCAAGTTCTGCTCACCATTGGGCTGCTGAGACCTGATCGACCTCAAGCTGGAAGTCTGGGGCAGGGGTGGGGGGCAGGAAACAGCAAATGTACCCGGAAAGAAGAGGGCCGTCAGAGTGGCTCATCCTGTGACTGATCCAAACCAACACGCTTACTCGTGACAAGATTCTGCAACATTAAAGAAGGAGATTAACTTATATCACAGCCAACAGGAGAAAACAGATTTAAACACATTTACCACTGGAAACAGGAGGAAAACTTCGACATCATCTTCTTCCCCTTTTACAGATTCTGTACAGTAAGAGATGAGCTGTAAGACAGGGATGAAAAAGGAAATGGCAGACTTATGGAAAATTGGGAAGAGAAAAATAAGGCTGTGACATAAATTAAAGCAGGATTAGAAAAAGTCAAAGTCAATCAAACTTCAAAAAATTGAATCAGTCAATCTTTAAAAGCCCTTTTAAGTTAAAGTGAAATGGTAAAGAAATGAAGAATATTAGAAAAAATATGATAGCTATTGATGAGACGTAATGGTTTCAATGTACTTATAATTTCTGTTCCTAAAGAAAAATACCTAACAAATGGAAGAAAGCTGTTCAAACAGGCCACAGAAGTGGTGTGCCTTGGGCTTTAAAGCTAAAACCAAATAAAAACAACAGTGAAGCACTCTGAATTGACATTGATAAAAAGAGATTTGTCAGAAATAAGTAGTAGTGGCAGATAATTCTTTGGTTTTTAAGAAATTACTTAAAATGGAAAAATAAGTTAGGAGAGTGAGGATTTTAAGAATATGATTAATAAGTTTGAATTGAGAGCTCAAAGTCAACTGGTATGGTCTACAAAGGAAGAATCCAGCGTCTTCGTACGTTCCCATGGGATAGTTACAAAAATTGACTGTATATTTAACTATTTTTAAAAATTCAATAAATTTCTAAGAGCAGAAATAGTACCATCCACATTCTTTGACCACAGTGCAATAAAACTAAAGTTAAATAATGAAGATATAAACAGGAAACTGCAGGCACTGGAAAATTAAAACAAAACAAAACATTTTTAAATAACTGCTGGGTCAAAGATGAAATCAAAACCACAACTGTAAACTATTTAAATGTATTTATGCAAAAGTTTAGCTTCATCCATGCATATTACAGCATTGACTGCAACAGTGAAAAAATGGAACATCCAAAATACTGAACACGAGCAGCTAGTGAAAACATTAGGAAGCGCCCTTGCCATGGAACACTCTGTGGCCATTAAAATATCTTTATGGGCACGGCAAGATGCCTGGGATATGTCTCACATAAACGAACTGCAGATATAGAGTCATCCTACTTTTTCAACTGCGGTTATGTTTTATCTGTGGGTGGTAGGGAAATATACATTTTTTCTTTTTGCTTGTGGCTATTTTCTACTTTGTCTTGATGGATATTAATTACAGATCAAAATCAACAAACATGGAAAACGGGGAGAAGACCAGGGTGGGGAGATGATATGTAAAGACCAAGGGAAACACCCAATTACTGTACATGGTCCCTGAGGGTGTGGAATTCACTGCAGCAGGCTTTGCCTGTCTGTATACAATCTTCAGAAAACATGTCCTTCATAGACACCCACTTAAGTATAGTTTCATTAGCAACGTTATGAATTTCCTCTGAATAGACCCCAGTTGACCATCTCCACTATTTGCACGGTTACTGCAACCCATTTACTAATTAGTAATGGTTTAGGGATCCTGAACTGAGTTGGCAACGTTTACTTTTATTTCCAGAAGTGGGTGGCATGTGTAAACAAGATGAGTTCCTCTGAGCCAAGATTCCGAGTGATGGCTGCTGGGTACAATCACCCCGATACCCCCAAACACACCTTGGTCCAGAATCTATTTGCCAGGGATTCCATTGGCAGATTAGGTGATTCAGATACATGAGGCTGGATGCCACCCTCACAACTTTGTTATAATGATCCTTGGATTGGCTAGAACGTTTCCAAAACTTCTGCTGTCAACACACCAGTGAATTACCCATCACATGGCACCTGCTGCCCAGACAGCCCACTCTGCCTGGGACCCAGCAGGCTGAACCAGGAGTGATGGGGCCCATTGGAATCTCTATCCCATAATTTGTACCCAAGACCCAATGAATCTCATTAGTCTTTATTGGGTGTTTGGATGGAGAAGTGACGTAAATGTGGACCAGGGGAAGCTGTGAGTTCACTGAGGGGAGATCACTGGACTGCCAGCGAGGTCATTCCACAGGATCGCAGAGAATGAGTGATGTGAGGTGATGGTGGGAGGGAAGAGGGAGCCAGCACAGGAGAGGAGAAGTCCCTCCAGAGGCCCCCTCTGCACTTCCTGCCACTGAGCTCCTCTGCCAGCCCAGTAATCCCCCCTTTAGGCTTTTTTGGGATTCTGTTACAGGCAACCAAGCAATTAACAGTCAGGCCAGATACCTTGTGCTTGATATTTAAGAAACTCAGCTTCCACATTTGGATAACAAAGCAATGTGAAACAGCTTTAAAACATAAGGGAGTCTTTAATCATATTCACATTTTCATCTTCAAAATGTAACAGCCTGCAAACCTTATAGACAATTTGGACAAAAAGCTTCTACAAACCAAAAAACGAGTAATAACAGGATAAACATATGGGTTTACACAGTTTAAAAATAATTTACAGAACTTGATCTCAATGAATATAGAGATAACGAAGCAGTTGCAGGAAAAGTGTCATGAACTAGAAATGCTAAACACCAAAAGCATTTAATTAAGAGCCATAATATGTATGAGGCAGCAGTGCGAACTGCAGAATGATTGGCCATTCCTAAAAAGAAGTGAAAAGTGACTGCATTAGGGGAAACAAGATTACTTCCGGATGCGATTGCCGGAACTGCCATCTAGTGTTCCCAGATTTGGCAAATAAACACACAAGACATCCGGGTAAATTTGAACTTCAGATAACCATTGACTAATTTTTTTAGGGTAAGTATATCCCAAATATTCCATGAAATATACTTGCACTATTTTTTTTTTTTTGTTACTGCTGGTCTAGAATTCAAATTTAACGGGGTGTCCTATATTTTATCCGGCACCCCATCTGCATCTCAAGAATGGCTTAACGAATTTTAAAAAGTATTAGGTTGGTATAAAAGTTTCTGTCATTGCTTTTAATGGCAGAAATCGCAATTATTTTTGTACCAGCCAATAATATTCATGAAATTGCTTTCAGCTCTGTCTCACTTAGGAAATTCTTGACCTTCACAACTCTGGTTCATCTAATCCCTTCCCATCAAAAAGGCATCCTTAGCGATGTGCTTTGTGTCAAGAGAGTTGCAATTCTGTTCATATAGTATGCCTTGGCAAATGGTGCTGGTATGTTGCACACACAACATTTTCAATCCAACCTCTAAAAGCTGTTGAGAAATCTTTGGTATTGCTGGTATATTTCCTTAGGTAGCAGGATACCAGGGCATCTTGAGGGATGGTTAGGCAAAGTGGAAACCTGGTAATTAATCTCTCATCCCAAAACCGAAAAAAAAAAAAAATCTAAAATCATTCATTGGGAAGATTATTTAATATATGTATTAAAAACAAAAGCCATTTCTAAGGCATTTGTTGATGTTTGATCGCATGTAGTGGGGGCCTTAGTGACTGGCTCCTTCCTGAGCTTTCTGGGACTTGTGAAGATCTCATGTGTATGTTCCCATGGGAACTTTGACCCCTGGGGTCATCTATATAGTGAGAAAACTTAGCAGTGGTAACATTTCTATAAGGTTCTAGAGTTATTTTATGCAAAGACCTTGTTTCACCTTCAGCTGCTTTCTCCATTGTGCCCTGAGCTGAGGAGGCTAAGAAGTGCCAGCCAGGACTCTGGGTCTGAGAGATGCTGCCTGTATGGGAACTTGTGCTCTGCTATGTGGACAAAAGGCCACTGTGAAGCATGCCCCTGGAGGCAGAGTGCAGTGGAGGTGGGGGCTCAGTTTAGGGGTCCGGACCTGCTCATTGCATCCTTTCTGTGCCTCTGCTCCTATGGAACTGTGTGGCCCAGGGAGAGTTGTTTAACTGTCCCCAGCCTCAGGTGTAAGATGCCCAGTTGCCTGCTGCCAACACACGAAGTTGACACCTGCTGTCAACTTCGCCCTATCCCACAACCAGTGGCTGATGCACCTCCACATCCTTTTCCTTGCGATCTGAGGTCACTCTTTTGTAAAACCAAAAATTGCTTAGTCATAGAAATAAAATGCAAGTTCCAGTCCCTCCCCATGCTGGACTCAGATCACTGCTGCTTCAGGCTGCTGCAAAGGAGCCAGGGTGGGAGAGAGGCTGGCTGGTCTGTGCTGTCCACTTCCTGAAGTTCATGCTGGGTGTCCCCTCCCCTGGGGCCTTGCTTGTCCTGCACCTGGCTTACAGATGCTGGGCCCACAGCCAGATGTCAGAGAGCACAACTAACCGGCATCAGGGTCGAGATTAAAACCCATCTCCTGGTTCCTGGGCCAGTGTCACCTGTGGAGGCTGGGAAACAGGCTCAGAGGGAAGAGCCAGAAGGAGAGCTCCCCACCAGCTCTCTCTCCCCCTTTCTCTCTCTGCCACCCTGCCTCTCTTTTCCTCTTTCATCTGGTGCTAAGAAAGCTTTGTAGCTCCCACAGGATGACAGTGCTCAGAGGAATCACAGGCTTGGGGGCTTCCAGATTTGTTTCTAGAACTCCACGTTTGAGCCCCATGAGTGTCTGGGATTTGGGAGTCAGGAACTTTAAACTGACTCCCAAACTGACAGGGTATCCCACCTCAGTCATCGTGGGATACCAGTGAGTTAGAAATTTACTTATGTTGTGTTCATAGCTCAGAAAACAGCCCTTTGAGCTGCAACTCCTCTTCTCCAACCTCTGGGAGCAGTTCTAAGGCGGGGGCACCTGCGGCACACCCCACTCCTGATGCTCACCCAGTCCCCAAGCCTGCTCTGCGTGGGGTCTTTTTGCCTGGTTTTGCAGGTGAGAAGTGGGATGAGGTGAGCTAAGCAGGGCTCCCACTGTTGGTATTACCGATGGAGGGTGTCCACGTTCTTGGTGTTTTGAACAAAGAATTGGACAAAATGCACAAACAAAGCAAGGAAAGAATGAAGAAGCAAAGGCAGAGATTTATTGAAAATGAAAGCACGCTCCACAGGGTGGGAGCGGGCCCGAACACAGGGGTTCAAGAGCCCTGTTACAGAATTTTTGGGGGTTTAAATACCCTCTAGAGGTTTCCATTGGTTACTTGGTATATGCCCTATGTAAATGAAGAGGATGAAATAAAATTAGAAAATCATTGACTTGGTGTACACCCTATGCAAATGGAGAAGATACTTCCTGTCATAGCTGAAGTGTTTCCCTTTGATTTAGTTCTAGAAAGTCAGCGTGAATCGGCCTTGTGTTCCCTGCCTCCAGGCCCTATTTTCCTGCCTCATTTGGGAGAAGATTCTAATCCAGATCCTGTGGCTCTTCACCCGAGCAGAACCAGCTCCACACAGAGACCCCAGAAACCTACAGATGGTGCAGTCTCGGGAAAGTTTGTGAACAAATAGCGAGAAAATATCAGTGCCAGACAAATATGTGGGTGAAAGACCCTGTGAGTTTTGGTGATACTATGATATGGTTTTGATTTACCAGTATTGACTGAGAATAAAAGAGGGCATGGATCTTTTTTGAAAGTGAATTTTACTTTTGTCTCCGTGGACTTGAGAAAAAGAAAGTCACTACAGAGACATGCTCGCATCTGCCAAATTCTGGGAAGCAAGAAACTGTAAACTAAGTTGGCCGTGCTTCAAAAACGAAACAAAGCAACTCCATAAATCCTGGGGTTCGGGCTGGTGCTTGTCATCGGAAGAACCACGCTGCCCTCTCTAAGATGTGCAAGGCTCTGGGACAATGTGCTGGGGGCTTAATCTGACCTGAGAGGTGGGCGGGGCCAATCACCTGCCTCAGTCTTGCAGCTGAGCCTCAGTGCAGAGGGGACCCCACCTCCCTGAGGGCATGCTTGCCGGTAATTGGCGGAGCTGGGATTTAACTCTCAGAGTGTCTATCTCCAAAACATTCACCTTGTCTAAATTAGGGAGAAAGAGGGAAGCCAGTGTCATGTAAGCACTGTGTGCCCTCTTCAGTTTCTAAATCTTTCTTCCTGTGAATCCTTCCCAGTTTGAGACCCAACAGGCAACCTCTCTCCAACCTCCCTCCCCATGAGAATCCGCTATCATTTCCTGTGCAGTGGACAGGGCCTGAAAACTCACTCTTGTGGCCACCATGGTGGTGAAAAGCAAGGGGTTTAGGGAGTCTGTAGGAGCAAGTTCTTTCCCAGTTCTTTCCCTGCATCAGGTGATGGCCAAACTCTCTAAGCTCTCTGTAAAGTGGAGACCATAGCATCTACAAGGAATCCACTATTTAATAGCTATTATAATAGATTAATAATATTCGTGTATTTTTGCCATTATTTTGCCTAAACTTGACATCTGTACTTTAAGCCTTTCTCCTCTACCAGGATTAAAAGACCTTCTGAATCTGACCCTCATGTGGCAGCAAACGTGTAACTGGAAGGACCCCACTATCACTCTTTGAATGAGGCTGGTCCCATGGTGATAGTCAACTGGCTGGCGCGGCCCAGTCACTGCCCCAGTACTACCCTGTTGTAGCAAATGCTGGCTGGTGCACTGTTCTGGTACATTCCTGCTGGAATGCCAGGGTGTCAGAGTGGTGGACAGCCCAGGGTGTCTCCCCTCCTGCAGCTGCCTCTCTGTGCCTCATGTAAGATGAAGACACCAGAAGCCTGCCTTCCTTGGCTGCAGCAGACCTAGTTCCAGAAGCTTCTGAGGTTAAAAGAAGGCTGTTCTGCTAGCAAAAGGAGTTTTCTTTTTTTTCTGTTTTTTAAGAGTTTTTGAACCAAGTCCCCTTCTCTTCCTCGAATGAATCCTCTTTGTCTAACCTTTCTGGTAAGATGTTAAATGCTGGTTTTGTGCTTGCATGTATGTTTTTATTAGTGGTTGATTTTTTGACATGGTAGATTCTCTTTTCTGGAGGTTACACATTTGCCCCCTATGTTTCTACCCCGAGTAAAAGATTCTCTGGAAACAAATTGCATCCTTGCTTTTAGTAGTTGAAATGCTTGATATGAGCTGTCTCCTTCCAAATCTAAGTCAATTATGATCCCAACCTTGAGTGCTCAGGACAGGAGAAAGTCTGTGCATGTGCCCTCACCTGCAGCAGTCTCTGCCAAGGAGATGCTCTGGCCAGCCCTGGCCTCCTGCCCTCTGAATGAGAGAAACTCTGCCAGCCCTAGCCTCCCCCTGGGGTCTCTACCCAGACATCCAGGGGGACGAGGGGGACCAGCCTCCTACCAACCGCACCCCTGCCTCCCTTGCTCATGGTGTTATCACGGACCGAGCCTCTGGTGCTGGAATTTCCCGTGTGCAAATGGCCTTGGTGTCATCCTCCTCTTCCTATGTTCTGGGCGTGTCCCAGGGCAGTGGGGCATTTGCTTTGGCCTCCCTGCCCACGTTGCCCTGCAGTCTTCCTGAGCCCACCGTCCACTCAGCGACTCCAGCCAGAGGCCTTGGAACAAACCATGGTCCCCCCTGTTCCTCACACCCTGCATCCACCCCAGATCGACCTTGTGCCCTTCCACCTTTCTCCATGTGCCCGGGATCCCTGTCCTACTATGTCCTGTCTCTGCACGATAGCCAGGTGACGCCTTGCAACAAAGCCCATCATCTGCCCCCATCCCCAAAGCCCTCCAAAACCTCAGCATTGCATTAAGAATAAAATCCCAACTCCTTGCTAAATCCTGTCCCTTTGGGCCCCTGCCCCCTTATCTGAACATCCCATGGGCCCCTCTTCTCACTCTTTCTGTTTTGAACCTGCTGGCATTCTCTTTATTATTGACCATATCCAGCTGTTTCCTGCCCCAGGATCTCTGCACATGAGGCTGGTGCTCCGTCTGCCTCAGCTCTCCCTCCAATGAGCAGGATCCCTCTTCTCCACTTCATTCCTCGGTGGAGGCTCAGCAGTCCCTCCAGACAGGGCTTCCCTGCCCCTGGGTTTTCCACCACTTGGCTCCCATCTGTTTTTCATAGCCGGTAGTGGGTTTGGTGACTGCCTCTCCAGTGAGCCTGGAAGGGCCACGAGGACAGGGCAGACCCCTCCTGCTCACCAGTGGCCCCCCAGCCTGCACAGAAACTGGCTTCCAGCAGGGCTGGTCATCATCTGTTGATAAAGACACATCACCCTCTGTCCCTGGAGGTGTGGTCAGGGCACATCGACCCTGCTGTGCTTCTGTCCTTCTCACCACAACACGCTTCTTATCACTGTGTCGCTGGAATGACAGGATAGTGGTGATGGGAAGGGACTGAAACACACCTGACCCGGTGGATGTAGCACTCCACTGTCACCCCTCATCTGTGTATGTGTGCCTGTGTGTGAGCATGTGTCCATGTGTGTGCATGTGTGTATACACGTGTGCATGTGAGGACAGCGTTTTTGGCTCTTTAAGTTTGACCTGGAATGTCCACTTTAAAATAACTGACGGCAAACCCAGTTGGTTGCAAAAGCAGGACCCGGTCCCAAATGCCAGCGGGGGTTAGGAGGAGGTGGGACTTGTGCATCCTGGGTGGACAGGAGTCCTGAGATGTGAGCCTGGGGCCTATCTGATGACCGTTCTGAGACCCCAGCCCCACAGCAGCCCCCAGCTGACCCGCCTTCCTCAGCCTGTATGGAAGCTCCTTCATTCCCTCCAGGCTCAGATGGAAAGCCGTTTCCAGACAGGAAGTGGAGAAGGGAAAACTGGCCATCGCATCAGGCTTTTTGGGTGCGTGGGGCTTGTCAGTGCTTGGATGGGGGCCCAGGCGGCTGGGGCATCCTCCTCAGGAACTGGCAGTCACAGGGTGGCAGCCAGAGCTGGAAGTCAGGGCAGAGGGCGGGACAGTGTGAGGGCCGGGTCAGAGCCAGGGCAGGCCAGTGCGGTGCCAGCTCACTGCAGGCTCTGCCCAGAAGTGTGTGGCAAAGATAGATTTCAGGTGTGGGTGTCTCGGATGAAGGTAGAAAGCATGGAGAACTCAGATGGAAGATTCTGGAATAGGATTCACAGAGTCAAGAGTCTGGGGTTCTCAGTGTAACTGGTGAGGGCAGCAGGGAGGGAGCCTCCCTGGGGACGGGGGTGGGTACAGAGCAGACAGGCCACACCCTGCTGGGCACAGATGGCTTCCTGTGGGTCACCAGGGAGGTTGCAGGAGAGAAAATTACAGGGCTTGCCCAGAATATGACACCCTCTTTTTGGGCTTTTATGGTGGTAAAGCTAAGTCTGCACATGGCACTTAGAATAAATGCAAAGGTATCTGGCAGCATTTTGTTTGTCTCTCATTGCCAGTCTCCTGGCATCAGGGCTGTTGTGTGTTGATCTGGGACTCCCGGGCCCCGCCTCTGCCCCTGGCATCGGCCCGCTGGCTTGTGTGGGGCCTGAACTTCGGAAGCTGTGTGCTGCCTCCTCCCGCTTCTCTATCTGTCCTGTTCTGCAGGATGGGAGGCCTGGGGGCTGGGAGTGTGTCCCCTCCCCCCTGAGCTTGGTCCTTTCAGGAGCATCAGGGCAGGGCCCCATTGAGATAGAGCCACTGCTGACTCCTTTTGTGAAATGACCCATAAGCCCCTGACTTCTCTGTCCTGAGAATTTGGGTTCTTACTTTTCCAGGCTCGTTTAAAAGGCGGCACAGTGGCAATTCAGGTTATTATGGAAACTCTTTACTGCAGCAAACACACTTGCTCTTTCTCTTCTAGTTTCCTCATCTGTAAAAACAATCACAATTGTCCCCAACACATCTCCACCGAGAGTTCCTGAATGCCGTGGGAATAGTGTGCTGTTAGGGGAATTATTCTGGTTTCCAGGGCAATGTGTGTGCTGGGAGGGCCCTGAAATGGTGGTTGGGGGTGGGGTGGGGTGGGAAGGATGTGGGGAGGCACCCAGTTTCTCAGGAGCTGGTGCGTCTCCCTGCCCTCCCTCCCACAGGAGGAAGCAGCCGAAACTTGATAAGGGTTGTATTGCTTTTACCAACGAAGGGTTTCTCCTGCCGCCGCATGCTGGGTCTGTCATGGCTCTGCAGACATCACACACACTCCTTCTTTGCTGGGCCCCGCAGGGACTCAGGAGACAGGGCAGTGGTGGACGCTGTGCCAGCAGAAAGGACCCTGTCCCTGCCCATGGAACTGCTGTCATGAGGATGCTCCTCCGGGGGACTCCTGGTGGTGATTCCAGGATAAAAGAATGTCTTGTTCTCAAGTGGAGAGGGCCCTAGAATGGGGATTTGAGGTGGAGCATTTTGAATTGGCTTGAATCCAGATGATTGCATACTCCAAAATATGACCTGTGTTCTCCTGACAGAAATGACCATTTCCAGGCCTGCACCACCCCAGCTCTCTCCTTATTTGAGATACTGATATATGCCCGTGGCCCTTCTAAAAGGTGAGGTCAAAATGCAGCAGTGAGCTGCAGATGCGAGTCGGGGAGCCACAGCCCCAAATCACACTGCCTGGATTCCAAAGCAGCCACAGCACACGGCTGTTTTCCATGAAAAACATTCCATGCCATTCTCCTCCTTCTTAATTCCAATTAGAAATAATCTGCCTTATCCGTGAAAGTCTTCAAAAAGACAAGCAAATCTGATATTCAAATAAATCCCTGCAAAGATGTTTTTCTCAGTGTTTTTTATATGAGTAAAGGATTATCAACAGCCTCATCCAACACGTCCTGCGATACATTCCAACCATTAAAATAAGCTTGTGTGGCGAGATTACAACACGTTCAAGTGACTAAACAATGGGTGTAAAATTAGTCTGAAAACCATGCACAAACATGCTTCGAATGCCTCAATAAGTCAAAACAAACATCTATTCAGTGGCCACCTTTGGGTGATGGAATTCTCTATTATTTAATTCTCTATTATTTTTATTCTATCTTTTTCCCTTTTCTGCATTTCCCAGTTATTATCAATAAATAGGTATTGCTCTTTAATCAGCAATATAAATATATTTTATATTTTAAACAATTAAACGCTCCAGCAACTGTATTCTGGGGATCCGAAAGACAGAAGGAGAGGTATGAGGAAGAGGAAGGGAGGAAGGGCGGGAGGGAGAGAGCAAAGCCACTCCTGCAACGCCAGTGCTTTGGGAGGTCAAAGCAGGAAGACTGATTGAATCCAGGAGTTCAAGACCAAACTTGGGCAACATGGTGAGACCCTGCTCTACAAAAAGTTTAAAAATTAGCCTGGCATGGTGGTGCCTGCCTGTGGTCCCAGCTACTCAGGAGGCTGAGGAGGGAGGATCACTTGAGCCTGGGTGGTTGAGGTCAGGCTCAGGGAGAGACTTTCAGAGATGGCTTTCAGCTGCAGGCTGTTCCTAGAATGTATGACCTGTGCTATAACAAGCAAAACTGGTTAAAAAAAAAAAAAAAGAAGATCCCCTAGTGTAGTGGAGCTCTGGGTATCGCTGGCAGCAAAATACCCACAGTCTCAGAAATGGCACAAAATAAAGAAGGAGGTGCTTGCCAGGGCTGCAGTGAGGGCTTGCGGACAGTCTGGCCATGCATTCACTTCCCAGAGGGGAGGCCAATTAGAATTTAGAAGGTGCTTATGAAGGGGTTAATTATGCAAGTTTTTTTTTTTAAACTAATATTGATGGAAGGCTGTTCCAACTGAACGTATATTAGGAAGATGATACCTAGATAAAGATCAAGTCTGGCCGGGCACGGTGCCTCACGCCTGTAATCCTGGCACTTTGGGAGGCCGAGGAGAGTGGATCTCTTGAGGTCAGGAGTTCGAGACCAGCCTGGCCAACATAGTGAAACCCTATCTCTACTTAAAAATTTAAAAAAAAAATACAAAAAATTAGCTGGGCGTGGTGGTGGGTGCCTGTAATTCCAGCTATTCGGGAGGCTGAGGCAGGAGAGTTGCTTGAACCTGGGAGGCAGAGAGTGCAGTGAGCCAAGATGGCGTCATTGCACTCCAGCCTCAGCAACAAAATTGAAACTCTGTCTCAAAAACAAAACAAAACAAAACAAACAAACAAACAACAAATAAAACAAGTCTAAAGCCACGAGCCTACAAGTGCTAGGCTGGGACACTGCAGTCGGGCCTATGGTCAACCTGAGCTTCAAGCCCTTGCCTGTGACATTTCTGCTGTATTTCATGTCACTAGGCCAGGGAAGCCCAACGCATCCATGTCCATGGTGAACTTGCAATTGATATTGGCCACATCATGCCTATGCATGGCACACCCTCTCCCCAGACCCTGTTCACTTACTTTCCCTGGGGCCCTGTGTCCTGGGCTCCTAAGTTTCTGCATCTGCCCTGTGCATCCTGTCCTTAGAGGGAAGGATGGCGGAACTGTGTGGGCGAGGGAGCCCTACCTTTCTGGAAAGTGAGGTTTGCACACACCTCAGGCCTGCCCCTCATGTGTAAATATTATAGTCTAACTCTTAGGGAATTATTTGTTTGTCTTTTATAGTTCACATTTTAAGGGAGTGTTCTACCTCCTTTATTGGCGGGGTGGCTGGAAACAACAGACCTTACATTTTCTTTCCAATTTTGAATCCACTCATCTGTAAATGGTTATAAAATCTACCTACAGGATTTCTGCCAGAGTTGTATAATACGATAAATACCACGTTAGGAAGTGGGGAATCTCAATCCTACACTTTTAGCTTTAGATTGCAGAAAATAGACTTGCGGATTTCAGTTAACCACACTGCGTGCTTGCCTCATTGACATTCCTTTCTCCAGCATCTCTCAGAAGAAAAAGGGCCTTCAGGGCTGAAGCATTGCCCAGTGGGACTCAATTAGCAGGGGAAAGCCTTGTCAGTTTTGAAGGGTGGTGGGTGTTGGGGAATGGCTCATATCTACAGTCTGCATTCCACCTGGGCAGAGGCAGCTTTGCAGGACCTGTCAGTCATGACAGTGATTGGAAAGGAGGAATGCTTTTCCTTATCATGGGTTTGAGCCAAGACACGGGAATCCCGCCACTGTAACTGCATTCATGGAAAAGAGGTATAGCCCCTGCCCTCCTGGTCTCTGTCCCCTCCCACTGCCCAGGCACCCCACCAACTCTGTGCATTCCTTTGTGCATTTAGAGTCCTGAAATGCCATCAGGAAAAGACCTCAACAAAGAGTCCATAGCCTCTGTTTACAGCAGAGGAAAGCGTGGCCCAGGAAGGAAAGGAGACCAGCAGGCAGTGACACCCTCACTGAGTCGGTTTCTCATCTGTGATGTGCCACTTTGTTATATCCTGTGGGATTCTTTGCATTTTATAGACAAGCAAACAAAAAGTCAGAGAGTTTGAGCCGCCTGCCCAAAGTCGAAGGGTAGCTAGCTACTTGTAGCCCCTCAAATTCATTCATTCATTCATTCATTCATTCATTCATTCATTCATTCATCACACCGTCATCGAGCTCCTGCTTGGGAGCAGTTGACATGGAGAACAAGGAAGCCTGGGAATCCCTCCTTGAGGAGACAGACGACAGCTCTCCTTGTCTGCAGCCCTCAGTGTGGAGGTTTCCTGGAGTCATGACCCACATCTGCTTGTTCCCTCTTCCTCTATAGTCTCCCTTGTGGGGAATGGTTATCCTCTCTGATGAGTCGGCTCTCAGCGCAAGATAGAACGACCTCCAAGCCCCCATCTCCCTGTAGGTTTAGCTGCTGTGCAGAGCTCCTTGGCCGCCCAGTAGGGAGTCCCTGCCTACGATGTGGAAACAGAATGTGTTAGCTTCCCTTCAGACACGGGGGCACCTGGCCCGGTGCTGAGCATTCAGCAGGTTCCCCTCCCATAACTGTCCCTGGGCTTACTAAGGACAAAGGTGCCACCAATTCACCTGCCTCACTCACCTGGATCAGGAGCCGCCCTCTGTCTCCCGCATTCCCTGAAATCAGTCTCACGGATTCTAGCTCATAAATGTCCCCAGTCCCTAAAGCCTGTGGTCCCCACACCTGAGGCCACTGCCCAGCCCTTTCCCAGGGGATACTGCAGCTTCCTGGGTGGGGAGTGGGCCCCTCAGCTCTCTGTGGGGACAGTGACCCAGCCGATCTCCGCTCTGAGGAACCAGCCAGGTCAAAGGAACCTTCCTCCCTTCTCTCAGCCTGACTTGGGAAAACAGAGAGCTTTTCTCTGTTTGGCATTTGCTCCGAGGTCAAAGTCAATGGACTTGGCTTCTGAGATGGCGGCAGCAGCCTTGCCCGAGTCGGCCATGGGCCAACATGATCTGCTCTGGCTGGCGGCACAGGAGAGGCTTGAGTTCTGGGGAACTGGAGCTGCCGCTAACCAAATTAGGATAATCCAGAAGAGATGAGACTGGAGTGACCAGTGTGACTAGGATGTTGCTGGAGGGGCCTCTGTCCCTCACACACAGGGATGTCCCCTCTGGGTGCCTGTCATTCCACCATTGGGATGCTTGTAACTGAGGTGCTCGCAGCTGTGGCTGGGAAGGGATCTGCAGCATGGCAGACATTGGATAAAAATCTCCAGAGGGTGGCAAAATGCCAGGCGGGAAAGAGGCCAGAGGAGGGAAAAGAGCTGGCAGGAATGCAGGGCTGAGGGAGAGGTGGATACAGCCCCTTCACATGGATCAAGCCATCAGTAGGGGCTCAGAGGGTGGCAGTGGTGCTGGGCGGGCCTGCAACACCAGAAGCCCTGACTTGGGTGGTGTGTTCAGTGCCCTTGTGTCTGCCCTGCAGGCTGGTGGCTCCCCCTCCCCATATTTGCCCTGGACACTTGATGTTCCCGAGATCTGGGGACATCGTCATCTGAGCCAGTGGCTCAGGCTCCCGCAGGGATTAGCCCAGCATGGATGTTCCTGGCTAACAGTGCCTTACCTCTGAGAATACCATCCTAAATGATATTCTCTCACGAGATTCTTAGGAGTAGAAAAATGACAGATTTCAAAAAGGGCAAAGGAAAGTAGAATCCAGTACTCCTGACATGAGATTCTCAACTGAGGCAAGGAAAGAGGAAAGGGGAGTTCCTAAAAATGAAAATAGTCCCGGTGGAGAAGTGCTGATGGAAGGCACCCAAGAAGTCCAGTTCCACTGCCCAAGAGTCCTGCAAGTGCCCAGGTTCTAGATGATCCAGAACTGCAGAGGTCTGTGGAAAGACCTGGGGAGGTGGGGTTAGGTGGAAGGAGAAAGCTTGTTTTGTCCTGTCTCCTCCAATGAGAAGGATCTCGTCCTCCTGCTCCTCTCTGCCCCTCTGCAGCACTTGATCTAAGCTTTCCTTTTTGAGCCTCTCTCTACCCTGACTTCTGTGCCTGTCCTAATGCTCCTCAGGCAGAGGACACAGCCAGACTTGAATCTGGACCCCATGTACCTTTGTAGTTGGATAATTCTCTGTTATCACTGATCTGTACAAATGGCACAGCCTATGAGAAACACATGAGATGAAGATGCAGAAACATCTCACAGGGCCCTGGCCTGAAGAGGTGCTCGGTGCACGGTGGTCCCCGCCTTCTTCTCTCCTCATTCCCCTCCCCTGTGGCGCCTTGGTTCCTCCTCAGATGGCCTTGATGTCTCTTCTCATCCTCTAAATGAGGGCTCCTCAAACTATGGCCCTTGGCCCAAATCTAGCTACCACTTGTTTCTGTAAATAAAGTTTGAGTGGAACACAGCTACACCCATTCATGTACGTATTGGTGATGGCTGCTTTCCTGCTCCAATGACAGAGTTGAATTGTGGCAACAAAGACTGTGTGATCCTCAAAGCCTAAAATATTTACTAGATGGCCCCTTATAGAAAAAGTTTGCTGGCTCCTGATCTTAACTCATAAAAGTTGGGTACTTCCAAAGTTGCCTTCCTATCTTTTATTCCTTTTTCTTCATACACTGTCTTGGTAGTCTCGTTGACATCGTGACATCAGCTTCTTTTTACCATGTTAATTGCTTCCAAATCTAAACTCCAGCTTTTCCCCAAAGTCTACACATACCTTGAGAGGCCTTATTGACTAAGTTCAGCAAGCCTCCACTCAAACCCATTATCATTTTTCCCAAGTCTGCATCTCTTTTGAATTATCCTAATTTGGTTAACAGCAGCTCCAGTTCCCAAGAACTCAAACCCTTTGCTGAATCACTTGTACTTTCTGGGCTTTATTTCTCTAACCTCCTTGATAGAGTATTCATCACTGTCCCTTTCTTCAGAAGGGGAGAATGGTCCTCACAGGGTTGGGAAGTGGGGATAGAATGAGTTAATGTGTATAAGTCATTTGGCACTGGGCGGCCACCAAGAAAAGCTCCATAATGCTTCTGCATGCCTAGATGGGTGGATATGCTGATGGGTGAGAGGATGGATGGGTGGGTGGGGGACTGGATGGATGATGGATAGATGAATGGGTGGATGGGTGGATGAGTGTGTGGGTGGGTGGATGGATGGATAATGAATGGGTGAATGGGTGGAGGGGTGGATGAGTGTGTAGAGGGATGAATGGATCAATGAATGGGACATGCACCAACTGCCACACGTTTGAAAAGCGTGATGTGATGAGGACACTGCCTTTGGAAGCTGGTTATGGCACACACTAATTCTAAGTATATAAAGTGGTTTAGAGAGAGACAAACTGAAGAGGAGAGGACAAATGGGAAGAGTATTTCCATATCCCAGGTTAGGTAACATCCTGTGTACCACTCAGGATGACAATAGTGGGAATGGAAGTGAGGGAATGAGCCAGGAAGATGCTGCCAGAGGAATGGACCAGTACTTTATTAGGCAGGGTAGGGAGACAAATCTTGGAAGGTACGAGGGACTTAGCAAAGAAGGCAACAGTGTTTGAGCTCTGGGGACCAAAATAGCCTACTCCAGAAAAGCAGTAGGTTTAGGGGAAATGATAAATAGTTTAAGTTCAGGCATGTTAAATTTAGTAAACAAGTTCTTACAAAGTTATCATGTTCCAAAGTGGTTTAAGGTACCTTACAAAAAATATGCTATGAGAATAAAGGAAGTTAGGAAACTGGGGCTATTGAGAAGCAAGTTGAAGCTTGTAAAGTTGCTAGAAATGAGCCTTGGACTCTCTCATATCTTCTCAATAGCAGCCAGATCCTGGAGGAGAATCTCTCAACTCCCGGGATTTGTGGGGAGGGGTTAGCATGGACTAACGCTTGCAAAGCACTTGGCCCTGGGCAGGCACAGAGAATGGGCTCCATAAGTGCTCACTATTCTTTATTATTCTCTTGACTTTCTTATTTCTACTTTTTCATTTTATATATGCATTATTTGCTTGATAGAGCGTTAAGATCCCAAGGGGGCTGTGTCTCATTGCAGTACCACACTCATTGAATGGCATAGTTTATGCCAGTGGATGAATGAATCCAGGGCCCAGACACCCTTAGGTTGGCTCCTTTCTGCAAATCGGATTCTCCTGGCATACAAGTGACGTTCCTGCCATGAGGAGAGCCCAGCAACAGCTCGGCTCCAAGCAGACCCCAGCCCATCCATCTTCCCACCCGGAGCACGTATTACGCAAGGCTTGGCGTGTTCTGCCTTCAGGAATGGGTTGCTGGGAGCATGAATGGAGGTTCTGGGGCAGGGGAAAGATTTACAAAGTAGGCCGAAGGTTTTATTTAGTGTGAAATAATTTCTCACTTTATTGCCTGGTGTTTTTTCCTTAGCGTAAGCACCTAAAGCCATGCTTAATTTAATAATGCATTTGCTTATTAATGTACTGTGTTTCCCAGTCATAAAATCTCCTAGAATGGCACTGAAAATTGGCAGATGTAAACACACCATATGCTTTCTCTTCAAATCTGGCCATTTTGAATGTCAAAACATTTATTGTTTTATGTGCTTTATTATTATAACTTTTGTATTTCCACTGGAATATTTTATCATTAAAAATGAGCATAATTTTCTATTTAAAAGATTTTCCAAGTCCTCAGAAATGCACCTAATTCTATTTTTAGATCATTTAAAGATTTGAGTTTTGAACCATCAGTATCTGCGGTACTCTTATTCTTGTCCAAAATTTTGGGGGGCAACTTATGCCTCCTGCCAGGGAGTTGAGTTGGGGGAGAGATATCCAAGCAGCTCTTCATTGCTGTGTGAAGTATGAGGAATTCCTTTACCATGCCAGAAATGAGGCCTGTGTACTATTACTTGCTTTGCAATGTCTAATTTGGCCTTTGATCTTTGGGGCTGTTGTTAATTTTATGGTTTACACAATTCAAAGTGTCAGGCAACTGTGAAGAGCTTGCTCAGGAAAGAAAGCCAGAGCGAGACCACCTCAGCTGCTGAGCTGGCCTCTCTAACAAGCATCCTTAGGGATACGTCTTGAAGCATGGAGGGCCCGAGCAAATATTTGCACAGTTGAATTGCATTTTCCTTTTATATATTTATTTTTTTTTTATTTTTTAAATTATACTTTAAGTTCTAGGGTACATGTGCACAATGTGCAGGTTTGTTACATATATATACATGTGCCATGTTGGTGTACCGCACCCATTAACTCGTCATTTACATTAGGTATATCTCCTAATGCTATCCCTCCCCTCTACCCCCCCCCCCCACAATAGGACCTGGTGTGTGATGTTCCCCTTCCTGTGTCCAAGTGATCTCATTGTTCAGTTCCCATCTATGAGTGAGAACATGTGGTATTTGGTTTTCTGTTCTTGCGATAGTTTGCTGAGAATGATGGTTTCTAGCTGCATCCATGTGCCTACAAAGGACACAAACTCATCCTTTTTTATGGCTGCATAGTATTCCATGGTGTATATGTGCCACATTTTCTTAATTCCCCCAGTCTGTCACTGATGGACATTTGGGTTGATTCCAAGTCTTTGCTATTGTGAATAGTGCTGCAATAAACATACATGTGCATGTGTCTTTATAGCAGCATGACTTATAATCCTTTGGGTATATCCCCAGTAATGGGATGGCTGGGTCAAATGGTATTTGTAGTTCTAGGTCCTTGAGGAATCTCCACACTGTTTTCCACAATGGTTGAACTAGTTTACAGTCCCACCAACAGTGTAAAAGTGTTCCTATTTCTCCACATCCTCTCCAGCACCTGTTGTTTCCTGATTTTTTAATGATTGCCATTCTAACTGGTGTGAGATGGTATCTCATTGTGGTTTTGATTTGCATTTCTCTGATGGCGAGTGATGATGAGAATTTTTTCATGTGTCTGTTGGCTGTATGAATGTCTTCTTTTGAGAAGTGTCTGTTCATATCCTTTGCCCACTTTTTGATGGGGTTGTTTGTTTTTTTCTTGTAAATTTGATTGAGTTCTTTATAGGTTCTGGATATTAGCCTTTTGTCAGATGAGTAGTTTGCAAAAATTTTCTCCCATTCTGTAGGTTGCCTGTTCACTCTGATGGTAGTTTCTTTTGCTGTGCAGAAGCTCTTTAGTTTAATTGGATTCCATTTGTCAATTTTGGCTTTTGTTGGCGTTGTTTTTGATGTTTTAGACATGAAGTCCTTGCCCATGCCTATGTCCTGAATGGTATTACCTAGGTTTTCTTCTAGGGTTTTTATGGCTTTAGGTCTAATATTTAAGTCTCTAATCCATCTTGAATTAATTTTCGTATAAGGAGTAAGGAAAAGATCCAGTTTCAGCTTTCTACTTATGGCTAGCCAATTTTCCCAGCACCATTTATTAAATAGAGAATCCTTTCCCCATTTCTTGTTTTTGTCAGGTTTGTCAAAGATCAGATGGCTGTAGATGTGGTATTATTTCTGAGGACTCTGTTCTGCTCCATTGGTCTATATCTCTGTTTTGGTACCAGTACCATGATGTTTTGGTTACTGTAGCCTTGTAGTATAGTTTGAAGTCAGGTAGCGTGATGCCTCCAGCTTTGTTCTTTTGGCTTAGGATTGTCTTGGCAATATGGGTTCTTTTTTGGTTCCATATGAACTTTAAAGCAGTTTTTTTCCAATTCTGTGAAGAAAGTCATTGGTAGCTTAATGGGGATGGCATTGAATCTATAAATTACCTTGGGCAGTATGGCCATTTTCACAATATTGATTCTTCCTATCCATGAGCATGGTATGTTCTTCCATTTGTTTGTGTCCTCTTTTATTTCACTGAGCAGTGGTGTGTAGTTCTCCTTGAAGAGGTCCTTTACATCCCTTGTAAGTTGGATTCCTAGGTATTTTATTATCTTTGAAGCAATTGTGAATGGGAGTTCATTCATGATTTGGCTCTCTGTTTGTCTGTTACTGGTGTATAAGAATGCTTGTGATTTTTGCACATTGATTTTGTATCCTGAGACTTTGCAGAAGTTGCTTATCAGCTTAAGGAGGTTTTGGGCTGAGACAATGGGGCTTTCTAAATATACAATCATGTCATCTGCAAACAGGGACAATTTGAATTGCATTTTCTAAGGCTACGTATGCAGGTAAAATTATCTTTCCAAGTCCCTGAGAGACTCATGCGTTCCGGCTACCTGCCTGGGAAAGTAGAAGGGGCCAATCAATTCCCTTCGACTGGCTTTGAGTTGCTCTGTATACACCCAAACAAACACATGGAAAGCGTGTAACAGGTGGATCTGGGTTCTTCATGGGATGATTTGAGGAAAATCTCCAGGGATATCTGTTGCAAACATATTCTTTGTGTTGTGGTGTGGTGTGTGTGTACGGGGGTGGGTGGAATATTTAATAGGCTGCTTCTGCTCTGGCCCAAGTTTAGTGTGCATTAAATCTCGAGAAGGGAGAAAAGGGGGGGTCACTGCAGTTTCAAGGTCTAGGAGAGTACCCACGTCTCCTTCCTCTATCCTCTAAGCCTTGTTATTATTAATACTATTGTTGTTGTTATTGTTATTATTTTTACTTTATTTATAAGATGAGGACGAGAGCTTTGAGGCTTTGAGTGGCAGTGGCTGTTAGGAACAGCTTAGGGCAGAAAGACCTAGGGCAAGTGTCATGGGGAACAGAGAGGAAAGGAACAGGCACCAGCCCAAGGGATGGCTTCATCCTCCCGCTGCCGTGTCTCCTTCTGGAGAGATGGCGAGAAGATGGAAGGATGTAAATAGAGCGTTGGAAGTGATCTTGGGGGACTCTGTTAACCTCTTCAATTTGGAGAGGAGAGAAGCAGGTTCCCACACAGCCCCTGGTTAGGGGCAGAGAAGGACCCTGCCCTTAACCAAGGGCTCTGGTATCTCTGCAGACCTTGGGCATGTCAGAGAGGGCAGGACAAAAGCAATTGTGAAGCTCATGCCCTCCCAACCACTGCTGCCACAAGAAGAGGCAAGGAAGGCACAAGCTGGGGCTGGCATTTGCCGGGTATTGTCATGGGTGCTTTCCCAATAGAAGCCTGTTTGTTTCTCAAAGTAATCATTTGTGGTAAGTGTGACTTGTCCTGTTTTCATTTTATGATTGAGGGAACAGGCAGGGAGATGAATCGACTTGACCAGGACTAGATAGTTTGCAAGTCATAAAGCCACAGTATTTGTTTTGCTTTGTTTTTGAGACAGAGTCTCACTTTATTGCCTGTCTAGAGTGCAGAGGCATGCTCTTAGCTCACTGCAACCTCCGCCTCCCAGGTTCAAGCAATTCTCCTGCCTTAGCTTACTAACTGGGATTACAGGCATGTGTCATCACACCTGGCTAATTTTTTTGCATTTTTAGTAGAGACAGGGTTTTGCCATGTTGGCCAGGTTGGTTTTGAGCTCCTGGCCTCAAATCATCCACCTTAGCCTCCCAAAGTGCTGGGATTACAAGTGTGAGCCACTGTGCCTGGCCTAACACCACAATTTAAACCCAGGCTGAATCCGAAGCCAGCTGCTTGTAAGACCACCTACAACAGACATGCCCTTCTAGATGAATATGCAGCCTCATGTAGGACTGGGGTGGCAGTAATGTCTGGGCAAGTCAGGGAGAGATGGTTGAGGACTAAGTTTTGGAATGGGGATTAAAGGGAAGTAGAGTAACATTCAGTGAGCACCTACTGTGAACATAAATGGGTTTGACATCTCCTTTAATTTCCACAACAGTCCTTCAAGGGCTAGAATTTCTCCGTTTTGCAGATGAGGAAACTGAGGCATTGAGATAGACATCTTGCCTAAGGTCACATGACTGGTAAATGATCGAGCCAAGAATTGTATTTTGGAGTGTCTGATTCTAAAGTCCCTGGATTTTGCACAGTACTGTTATATGGCTGTGGCTTTCCCCTCGTTGTCATCGGACAACGAGGCTTCCTGCCACTCCTTTCAGTTTCAGGGTGGTTCATGCACAGAGGTTGACTCTCTGAATGGACTGTGCCACTCCTCATCTGTCTGCTAATGGGGGTTTGCATCGGCTCACGGCCTGACCGTTACTCTTCACAGGAGAACAGAACCCAGGGGTCATGATGGCAAACTGGCTACTCGGGGATGGCCCAGTGCTGGGCTTGGGAGCACTACAGGAGTGTCAAAGACAAGGTGAGGGGAGCCATTGATCTAGGGTGAACTTGAATATCTGTCCTTGGGGTAACTCCTGGAGGGAGGTCAGTGTGTGATTTGGTCAGGGCTAGTAGAAAAAGATGTGGCTGTGAGAGTCAAATCAGGATTTTGTGCCTGTGATGGGACTGTGGGTGGTTTTGTCATGGCGTCTCATGGCCTATTACAAGGCAGGCGCTGCCCAATAAGCAGGCCGGGCCCATAGAATTTACAAAGGGGTCCTGAGAGAAGGATTTCTGCTCAAGCAACAGGATTGGGGCCACATGCACATTTCAGGCCATCACGCGCTCTGGTTACTGGAACGTAACTCACGGGGGCTTGGGGTTCGAGTGGGAGTCCCAGAGGAGCCTGGAAAGCTGTGGGGACTTGGTTGTACTGCAGTGAGGGGCACGCCTCAGAGCCAGGAGTGAGTACAGGAGAGGCAGCAGCATGCAAGGATAGAGTGGGGATGCAGGAACCGGGACCCAGGACATCCCATCCCCGGGGTTCTCAGAGCCCTGGGCTGATGCGGTGAGGGCTTTGAGGCACCAGGACCCAGGACATCCCATCCCCAGGGTTCTCAGAGCCCCGGGCTGATGCAATGAGGCCTTCGAGTGGTCCATGGTAGAGTATTAAGATGATGCTTCAAGCCCAGGGTACATTCAGGCACAGACTCTGGTGTCAGGAAGACACAATCACCTGGATAATTGTGTTTGTGGCTCATGAGCTCAGATGACAGGGGTGAGTTCTCTGTTCCTTTGCTTAATAACAAGGGGTTTGGTTGTCTTTGGGTCTGTTTCAGTATTCCAGTAACAAGATAGCTTTACTTAGGACTCCATGAAGGAGCCTAGTTTTTCTGTGGTGTTTCTGTTAGGGTATCTGTCGGTGGATGATGGACAATGCAATATGATTTGAGTTATCTGTTTTTTCCCCATCACTTATTGGCCTTTTGACTAATATCAAATGTGTATTTTGGTGACTGGAAGCAGAAAGGAGCGTGGTTTTATATGGACATTTTTAGCTGACATTTCACTGGATACCTTCAGGTGTCAAAATGAAACAGAATTAACCTCCCTGCCCTGTTCACACATTATAATCACTACCATATTCCCATATTTATGTACACTGCTGGGTTACCATCCCTAGAAGGTCTTAATCAAATGGTTGAAAAAATACATTCTGCTTTAGGTCTGTCAACTGGCCAGTATTTTCCTATTATGCATAGTAATGACGTGAGCCATTGTTCAAGCAAACCTGACCTTTTTAAAGGAAGGTCCAATCAAACGTCATACCCATTATTCAAAAATGGCCTTGTAAAAGGCACTCTCACAATGAAAGCAATCTTGGGAGAAACCATTTCCCGAGAACAGCCAATCTGGTATCCCATAAAGTCTGTTCAAGTTTCTTCTATCAGATTCTGTCCTGGGCTTCCAAGGGGGTTACAGATTACAAACCCGAAGGAAAGCCTTTTCTTAGTTGGAAGAAAAACATGAAATATGCAAGATGTTTGTATTTCTAACAGCTAAAATATGCTTACACACACACAAACATACACACACACCCCACTAAGAATATAAACTTTCTAATGAGTGCCTGCAGTCCTGTCCCTTTTAGGTGCTGAAACTTCAGCATAAAAATCAGATTGCGTCTGTCACCGTTCAGCAGTATGCAGCAGTGAAAGCTCTGGAAATCTCTGCTTCCTCGGAGCCTGCACCAGCTCCTTGAAAGTGAACGTAACCTCTCCCGTGTTCCCCGCCCTCCCTACGCTCGGGTCCTCTCCTGGCTCTCCCTCTCTTACCTGTTCCAGGAAGTGGCATGCGTTTACCTCCGGTGGTTACAGGAGACCTACGCAGGTGTGTCTTTTAGAAAGTGTAGCGAGTGAACTCTTTCCAAAGGGATGACTTCATCAATCCTGAAAAACAACCTCCCAAATGGACATTTGCGTAGCGCACTTCGCTTTGCTTAATGACCACAGGGCTCTGGGTCTTTTTCTGTCCTCAGTAAACCCTGGGCTCTTGAGAACACTTGAGACTGGTTGTCCTCTGAATGGGATATTAAAGACAATGCGACTTCCATCTGTAGACCCTGGGGATGGAGAGCAGAGATGTGCTTGTGTCGTATAACACAGTTCCTTCCCTGTGCTCTTGACAGCTGCCTCCTGTCTTCTCCTACCTGCCGTCTTCCCCTGGGATTCTGTCCACGTGGCACAGCTAGGGAGCTGGTTATTTTGTTCTCTGGTGCCCTTGCTAATGTGGGCCCCGGTCAGGACATTTTCTAAGGTCCACGTCTTCAAAACAGCATCTCCTTGTTAGAACAGGTCTCACCCAGATGGAGAAAGGAATCCCCCACTCACCCTGCCTCCTTGCCCTAACCACCTGCTCCTGGCGGAATTCATCACTCACCCAGTGTGCTCTATTTTGAGTCAGGAGAACGTTGATAACTTGGATGCGCTTACCTGTGGTGTGTCCATCTTCCCACACTAGACTGACCTTCTTGAGGGCGCTTATTTCTCTAATATTTGCCATTCTGCTGAGCACGTAGTACGCTATTTGCTTCGTCTTTATTTGTGGCATAAATGAAGGAATGCATTGTGCCTGAATGTCTGTGTGACTCCTGTTCCCAGCTCTTACAAACTTGGGGCAACTTCAGTTTCATCAGTTGTAGATAGAAATACAGTCATGTTGTAGGGCTCTTGAAATAGCATGGAAAAGGCCTCACACATGAGGTTGTCAAAAAATCCACTCCCTTTCCCGGCTGTCTTCAGCTTCTTGTTGTCTTCATATACAGGCCTTCATTATCAGCCGTGGTGAGTCTCTGTCTTATCTCAGGACCAGCAATATGTCTCACAGGTTTTGGCATTCCCTTACTCCCTTGCAAAGGCTTCAACCATCATTTCAAGTACACGGTGAAGCAGCTGGTTCTTCGGAGCCAGCCCCAGGTGTTTCCTCAGGGACAGTGAGGCAGGGGAAGGGTGGGGCGAAAGGTCCTCCCCTTGTCCCCTTGAGCCTCACCCAGGGCCTGGGCCACCACAGGGCTGTGTCCAGACTGCTTGGGAACTGTGAGCTTTGCCTGTAGGTCTGGCCCTCCCACTCCATGACTGTGGTGAGGCCTGGTGGGTCATTGTCATCCCTGGAAGCTGGCTGCCGAGGGCATGAGCCCCCACAGAGGAAGAAAGACCCATAAAACCCTGTACACAGATAGGCCCGAGGCGGCGTCTGCCCTTGGGAATGGCAGCCATCTGTGTGCTTGGAAGCAAGTTGGGGTGAGACACGGACAGGCCAGGTAGCGACCAGCAGGTGGGGAGGAGCAGGTGCATCCTCAGCCTGGATGCGCGCTCACGTCAGGAATACAGTTTACATTATAGCTCAGAGTGTATGCGGGGACACACACACACACACAGTGCACACACACACAGAATGGAAGCAAATGTCTTATAAAAATCACACAAGATACATTCTGATTTTTTCTTTTATTTTTAAGAATTCCATTCCAGGCTAGCCTATCCTATTTCAATTTTTAAATGTTGGTCATGGCCATCTACTTTGAATGGATATCCATTTACATTCATGGTTGGAGATCCCCCATTTGCAAAGTGGTGCCTTAAGCAATTACCTCCAACACCAGTGGGGACTTTTGAGCCCAGGTTTCTGGGCACGAAGGTGAGCATAGGCAGGTGGTTGGACTTCTGGAACCAGTGTGGACACAGGAAGAGCCAGGACTAGGGTGAGGCAAGAAAGATGCCTAATTCAGAGGCATACAATTTGAAGAGGCGGTTACTCTCTGCCCTCACAGAATGTGAGAGCAGCTTTTTCAATCTTGTGCTCAAGGCACCTCTCTCCCCTCACTCAGCCCCAGCCCTGGCTTCTAGATGTGATCATCCCATTTTACAGATGAGAACTCTGTCATGGAGGCAACAAAGACTGTGACCGAGCTCCTAGGGCTGAGACAGGATTCCAGTCCGGATCTGGCTGACATGAGCCCAAGCTGCTTCCCAGGCATTCTGCATTCTCTGCCCAGCCCTGTGGGAGGTCCTTGAGGCAGGATACAGCCACATGAACCCCGACTGAACAGTCAGTCCAGGGGAACACTCAACTTACACGAAGCAAAAAGAAACGACGTTCAAACGTCACTGTGGTACAGAGTTAGGACCCCCGGTGGATAGAGTGAGTTTCTGAAGACAGACCTGGGGGCGTCGGCTGGGTGGTTTCTTAGAGCACACATCCTACTCCACAGTCTTCGGGCTGGACTGGCTCAGCCCCTTGTGCTCATTAATGGAGCCTTTGCCACCTGCCAAGACCTGCAGCATGGTTTGCAGTGGGGAGAATCTGCAGGCTGGCTGGAGCTACTGTCAGTGGGGAAATAGGGCCCACGTCCAGGCTCAGCTCACCCCACTGTTGCTGTTTCACAACTTAGCACCTCCCAGACTAGAGGTCTAAGTGAGCGAGTGTCTGGGACAGGCTCTTCCTGGAGCCCTGGGACTTGCTCATGTCCCTCCGCTCCTTGTTCTACACCCTCCTCCTGCACTGGCTCCTTCCGTTCTACTGCTGACATGCGGGAGTATCCCCATCTCAGGGAAGCCCCCCTTCTGCACTGGCCTCCCCGTCTCCACCAGCTGGGATGCTGTGGGTCCTCTGGAGTCAAGCCGTCTGCCTGGGACAGAGCATGGCCAGCATGGTTAAAAGAGCCTGAACCTGAATCTGACCCACGGGCTGCCAGGCTCACATGAGGTCACATAGGAATCACGGCTTAGCCATTACCTAGTCATCCTTCATTCCATCACCTGCTGCTCAAGGACTGGGGCGCTGTCACACGTGCATACTGCACAGCTTCTCAAAGGCCAACCTATCACAGTGTCATACGGAAAGCAGGCTTGCAACACACAATTGTTGAATTAATAAAGTTCTCATGAGGAGAAAGTGGAGCCCACGGGATGGCAAGTTCAATTAAGGAAATCCAGGGGGCACTGGATTTGGAGGTGCAGAGGTGCCCAGCAGAGAAGCTTATGAATCAAGTTGAGAAGAGAGGTTTGTCGTCCCCTGCTTGAAGGTTGAGAAATTTAGAGTGGGTTGAACCTAGATTCAACTCCTGGCTGTGAGACTTTGGTTCATTTACTGAGTCTTTTTAACCTTTAGTCTTCTCATCAGGAGAAAATGGGGATAATGACAGCAGCAGCCTGCAAGGCATGTTTTGGGGATTTAATGAGATGTGAGTGGAAGGCCCATGCATCATGACAAAGGTCAGCAGTTCGTCCTGAAGCCTGGGCTTGCTGTGCTCTTGGCAGAGGGCAGTGGCCCTCTCACACCTCTTTGCAGGTAGCCAGGGACAGAACAGTTCAGAGCTCCCCACAGGTTGGCCTGCCCTTCCCTGGAGTGCAGCTCTGGGGAATGGGGCTGCGAGCCAATGCCCTCACCTGCACCGGGCAGCCCAGTCTGAAATCCGCTGGTGGCCAGGGTGGCAATGACCGTGACTTGGCTGCACCTTCCACAGCCTGATGTCCATGCAGGAGTCCTCACGTCAGATTTTTTAACCCTTCAATGTCTAAGGTAGGCTTTAAAGGCTGGGAAGAGGTACCTCTCCATCTCTCTCACATTCTGTCTGGGATGTCATATATCAGAATCAGACAAATTTTCTCTCTCTTGGCCACCAATGCCGTATTTGCTTAGGGTAGAAAATTAGGGAAATACAGAAAAGTGAACACACACATAAACACAAATATACATAGATGCATACACATACACACATCAGCCATCATATCTCTAACAAGAAGAAGACATGTTTAATATTTTGCTTTATTACAATCTGTGTTTTTAAATACATTTTTTTATATAAATGAAATCCCTATATAGGTAATTTTTAACCTGCTTTGGTTGTTATTTAACATTAGAACACAAGTGTTTTCCTGTTTTGTTTTGCTTTTTGTTTGTTTGTTTTTTTGAGCAGGGTCTTGCTCTGTCACCCAGACTGGAATGCAGTATGTGATCTCAGCTCACTGCAACCTCTGCCTCCTGGGTTCAAGTGAGTCTCCTGCCTCAGCCTCCAGAGTAGCTGGGACTATAGGCATGCACCACCACACCTGGCTGATTTTTGTATTTTTAGTAGAGGCAGGGTTTCACCATGTTGACCAGGCTGGTCTCGAACTCCTGACCTCAAATGATCCACCCACCTCTGCCTCCCAAAGTGCTGGGATCCCAAAGTGCTGGGATTACAGGCATGAGCCAGCATGCCTGGCCTGTTTCCCTGGCTTTAAAGATGTTTGATAAACATATAATTCAATGCCTGAATGCATCATGATCTACATACTCTGTTCCCTGATTTTGGACACAGATTACTTCTAATTTTTCTCTATTATAAATATTGCTGTGATAGATATGAAAATGTATTTTATATCAAATTCTGCCTATATTTTTCCTGAAAAATATTTTAACCAGATCTGATGTTGCTAAGAAGAAGGGAGAAATAAGCTAGTTTTTAAATGCTTTTTCTCTGAAAGAGCACACAGTAAACATTTTTGACTAAGTGTTCCATCAAGTCTCCATCACAACTATTCAGCTCTGCCATCGTACCACAAAAACATCCACAGAAATTTGGGTGTGGCTGTGTTCCAGAAAACTTTATTTACAAAAACAGGCAGTGGGCCAGATTTGGCCCGCCAGCCATAGTGAGCTGACCTGCTCTTCCAACACCAGCCTGGTCCACACTCCGCCTGCCACTGAGGTAGCCTCTTTCTTCTTGCCTGGCTAACATCAGCTCTTCCATTAGGTTTCAGTAAATATTCCTTTCCCAGGGAGCTCATTCCTGAGTCTTTAGAATGGATTCTGTCTTTTAGAACAGTTATCCCTGCTGTAATTAAAGAGATCTTTACAGAGAAAATCATAATTCGCTGATTTCCCTTCATCATCTGAAATGTCCGTGGCTTTCTTGGCTCTTTCCTTCTTGAGTCTTCTAGGGCCTACTGTAGATTTTCCACACAGAAGGAAATCTGATGCATCAAATCATGCGACGCAACATACTTTTCACACCAACAACCGTGAGGCCCTGAAGGTCAGTGCGCTAATCCTCACAACAGGCCCATGAGATGAGCGTGGTTCTCGCTTTTACAGAAGAGCAAATGCAAGATGAGAGAAGCTCAATAACTCACACCAAGTCCCGGGGCTGGTGAGGGAAACGTTGACCTGGAAAAAGCTGCTGGCATGCTCCCCAGAGAGTCCACTCAAAAGACAGGAAGGCACAACCAATGACCTGGATCCCATCGCCTCGCCTGGGGAGGGAAGCTGAGAAGAAGCCACAGAAGGATCGACTCATACTTCCATTTATTAGGCTTGGTCAGAACAAGGAGGCAAACTTGGCCTGGCTTTTATGCAGCCACTCAATTTTCTAATCAAATGACTCCACCAAGTTATTAATTTGATCGACAGATATAAATTGAGCCTACACCAGGTGCCACGCTGAGAATAGCATGGGGAGTGAAGCTGGCTTTCCCTGGTGACTCATGGAGAGGCAGACATTGAACCATCACACACACGCACGCATGCACACGTGCACACACACATACATTCTCTTTCTATAATTACAACTGGGATAACTGTTCTAAAAGACAGAATCCATTCTAAAGTCTCTGGGAAGAGCTCTCGGGGACAGGAATATTTAGTGAAACCTAATGGAAGAGCAGCTGTTAGCCAGGCAAGAAGAAAGAGGCTACCCCAGTGGCGGGTGGAGCGTGGACCAGGCCTGGATTCGGAACAGCAGGTCAGCTCACTAGCTGGTAGGCCAAATCTGGCTACTCTCTGTTTTTATAAACAAAGTTTGACTGGAATATAACCACACCCAAATGTCTGTGTCTGTTTTTGCGGTATGATGGCAGAGCTGAAGAGTTGTGATGGAGACTTGATGAAACACTTAGCCTCAAATGTTTACTGAATGGTCTAGAGAAAAAGTTCAAACATCCCAACTCTGGAGAAACAGGAAAAGGTGGCTGGGGCATGGTGAAAGAGGGGCCATCAGTGGGACCTTATGGGCCTCAGGGACCACAGGAGAGAGTTGGATATGGTTTGGATTTGCGTCCCTGCCCAAATCTCATGTTGAATTGTAACCCTCAGTGTTGGAGGTGGGGCCGGTGGGAGGTGATGGGATCATGGGTGCAGGTCCTTCATGAATGGTTTAGCGCCATCCCTTGGTGCTGTTCTCGGTGACAGTGAGTGAGTTACTGTGCTGTCTGGTTGTCTGAAAGTGTGTAGCACCTGTCCGCCTTGCCCCTGCTCTTGCCGTGTGCTTTTTGCCGTGTGCAAACAGTTCCCCCTTCACTTTTCCTATGATTGTGAGTTTTCCTGAAGCCTCCCTAGAGGCTGAGCAGGTGCAGGCACCATGAGTCTTGTACAGCCTGCAGAACTGTGAGCCAGTGAAACCTCTTCTCTGTATAGATTACCCAGCCTTGGGTGTTTCTTTATAACAATGCAAGAATAAACTAATACAATACCTTTCCTGAGAGATAAGAGAGAACCACTGAAGGTTATGAGCAGACCAGTGATAGGACAGGTTTATGTTTGTTTTTCTGACACGGAGTCTCTCTCTGTCACCCAAGCTGGATGCAGTGGCGTGATCTCAGCTCACTGCAACCTCTGCCTCCTGGATTCAAGTGATTCTCCTGCCTCAGCCTCCCGAGTAGCTGGGATTACAGGTGCCTGCTACCACACCCGACTAATTTTTGTATTTATTTTTAGTAGAGATGGGATTTCGCTATGTTGGCCAGGTTGGTCTCAAACTCCTGACCTCAAGTGATCCACCCGCCTTGGCCTTCCGAAGTGCTGGGATTACAGGAGTGAGCCACCAAGCCTGGTCTGATTTATATTTTTTTAAAATTACATCTTTGATGTAACAGTCCCTAATACTCAGCCTTAGTCTTGTTTTTCTTGATTTATAGTAGTTCTTAATAAATATTTGCTAAATGAATGAAATAATCTTAGTAAAATTTTAGGTGACATTCAGATATAATGGAAACACAGTCACATCATGAAGTTCTTGATTATTGATATTTTTACCTCAAGCTATTTCTTTTTAGAAAGCGTTCATCCTGTAAATAAACAAACTATTCTCAAATGTTTTCTATTAACACTTTCTACAGTTAATTGCTGTCCTTTTTGGCAGTGATATTCTAGCTCAATAATTTAGCTCAAAGCAGATTAGCTGTACGGAGGGTAGGGTTATAATAATGATTACCTTTTTTTGAGATGGAGTCTCACTCTTTTGCCCATGCTAGAGTGCAGTGGCACCATCTCAGCTCACTGCAACCTCCATCTCCCGGGTTCCAGTGATTCTTCTGCCTCAGCTTCCTGAGCAGCTGGGACTACAGGCGCGTGCCACCATGCCCGGCTAATTTTTTTGTATTTTTAGTAGAGATGGAGTTTCATCATGTTGGCCAGGCTGGTCTCAAACTCCTGACCTCAGGTGATCCATTTGCCTCGGCCTCCCAAAGCGCTGGGATTACAGGCGTGAGCTACCGTGCATGGCCCAATGATTGCCTCTTGATTTTGCTGTGCCTGGTTGCTGCTGCCGTGAAGCCCAGTTCCCCCACTGAATTGGGTATCAGTTCGCAATGCAGAGCTTCCCAAGGATGCCAGCCTCAATGGGTCCACTTGCTTATTAGTGTCAGGTGACACTTACAGGTCAGAGCAAAAGTATTAGTTTCCTCTTTAAGCAAGGTTGTCCTGGCCGGAAGATACAAGAACATCCCAATATGACCATCTGGTCAACCTGACAATTAACTGACCCTGCTGAAGCAAGTCCTGGGGGCCAAGGGGCTGCCCCCTGGCCATGACCGTGCACACAAACACATACCCATGCACACATTCCCATGTGCACACACCTGCACACACGTTTTTACCCTTATTCCTAATCACGTGTGTTGCAGTGGTCAGTGTGATGGTTAATGTTATGTGTTGACTTGACTGAGCCATGAGGTAACTAGATATTTGGGCAAATATTATTCTGGGTGTATCTGTAGGGCGTTTCTGGGTGAGAGCCACATTTGAGTCAGCAGAATGAGGAAAGTGGATGGCCCTCCCTTGTGGGTGGGCCTCCGCCCAGCAGCTGAAGACCTGGCTAGAACAAAAGGCTGAGTAAGCAGGAACTCCTCCTGCCCAACTATATGAGCTGGGCCATGGTCTGTTTCCCGCTTTTAGACTCAGAATGAAGCACCAGCTCTTCTTAGGTCTGAAGCCTGCCAGCTTTTGGACTTGGAACTACACCATTGGCTCTTCAGGGTCTCCAGCTTTCCGACTGCAGATGCTGGGGCTTCTTGGCCTCTATAATTGCATGAGCCAATTCCTTATAATAAATCTCTCTCTCTGTACACACACCACACACACACACACACCACACACACACACACACACACACACACACACAATCTGTTCCGTTTCTCTGAAGAAATGCAGTGTATTAGATGAAGAAATAACAGTGTATTAGATTAGTCAGTATATATAAACAATGGGATATAGGCATAGATATGGATATATATTATTATGGGAATTGGCTTGTGAGATTATGGAGGTGGAGAAGACACACCGGAGACCATCTGCAAGCTGGAGAACCAGGGAAGCCTGGTGGCCTAGCCCAGTCAAAGTCAGAAGGCCTAAGAACCTAGGACCTGAGGGAGTAACTCTCCTTACAAAGAGTCCTGGAGTCCCAAGGCCAGGGAGCCTGGAGTTCTGATGACCAGGGGCAGGAGAAGATGTGTGTCCCAAATGCAGAAACAGAGAATTCACCCTTCATCGGCCTTTGGTTCTATGTGGGCCCTCAGCCCACTGGAGGGTACTACCCACATTGTGAGATGGATCTTCTTGACTCAGCCTGGAATCAAATGCTAGCCTCTTCCGGAGGCACTTCATAGACCACCCGGAGATAACACTTTACCAGCCAGCAAGGAATCCCTTAACCCAGTCAAGTAAGCACCCAAAATTAACTCTCAGAAGCAATCAGTATTTTCCAAATGTGACTCAGCAATTCCACCTTCCCAGTTAGCTTACTCTCTGCATTATAATTTCCGTCTTCCTTAAAATTGACTTTTTTTTTTTTTGAAACAGTCTTACTCTGTTGCCCAGGCTGGAGTGCAATGGCATGACCTTGGCTCACTGCAACATCTGCCTCCTGGGTTCAAGTGATTCTCCTGCCTCAGCCTCCCAAGTAGCTGGGATTACAGGTGCCTGCCACCACGCCTGGCTAGTTTTTGTATTTTTAGCGGAGACGGGGTTTAACCATGTTGGCCAGGCTGGTCTCAAACTTCTGACCTCAAGTGATCCACTCACCTCAGCCTCCTAAAGTGCTGGGATTACAGGCATGAGCCACTGCGCCTGGCCTGACTTATTTTCATAATACATGATGTTAAGAAGGGACCTTAGTGTCACTGCTTCTCCTTGAAAGCCACCATCATTTACCGCGAATAAAGGCCAAGTCGTGCTGTCACCCTTAGGGTAGTTTCTGTGACCTGCCTAGTCTCAGCCTTCGAGGCCCGCTCGCTCTCTCTGCTAAACTGAGAGGTAAACCAGTGCTGGATGTCAAAGGTGGAGGCGGCCAAGATAGAGACAGAGGCTATAAAGTTCTCACTGTGTGATTTATGACTCGATGGCTTGCACTTGTCCCACACTGCAGAACAGTGGCTGATCCCTGGGGTCAGCCCTGCCCCTGTCCCTGGGCGCTGACCCGTAGCCTCAGCTTCCCTTAAAGACAGAGGTCAAGAGAAAGCCGGGGAGTGGTTCTCAAGCCTTGTTTTACTGAAAAATCACCAGAAGAGTTTGGTAGAAATGCAGCTCCTGGGGCAGAGGAAAGAATCTCCAGAGGTTCTGATTTGGAGAGAGGTTGAGGAGTGGACATGTTTACAAGCATCCAGGTCATTCTTGTGCAGGTAGCTGCGCCCTGCCCTCAGAGACACAGCAGGGGGCTTGGACAATGATGGTCTGGTTTCAGCGCAGTCTTTCTGGATGAAGGCCTCCAGCCAAACAACAATAAATAGCTCTCAACCAGCCTGAGACAGGGGTCTGGCTTCATTCACACCAGTGTGGTTTAGAAAAAATCTATGCACTATAAATGCGCACACAATTCTATCTGCTTATAGAGTGATTTTGGTTTGAACCACTTTATTGCCAGATTCCTGGAATGAGAAGTTGTTGGGTGTTTACTCACATCAACAAAGAGTTCAATAAAATGTAAAATGCATTTAATACTCACTCTGGGTTAGAGGGGTACGTGCCAGCTGCCTTCTGGGACAGCAGCTACATTCAGGCAGTGAGAACTCAGAAGTTCCCTGCTCACCGGGAGTCCTGAACAGCAGTTCATTTCCACTTTCTGTGGGGGCTTCACAGTGGCCCCAAGAAGACAATGACCCTTTCCCACTCCCTGAAACTGTGAGTATTACCTCACATGGCACAAAGCGTGGTTCGGTGAAGGGTCCTGGGCCTTGAGCCTAATGTAATGGCAAGTGTTCTTGTAAGAACGGAGCAGAGGGAGTTCATACGAGCAGAAGAGAAGGGGTCACGGGCTGGTGGTGGGGAGGAGGCGAGACAGGTACTGGAATGATGCTGTTTCCAGCCTAAGAGTCCCTGGAACCACTGGAAGCTCCAGGGAATTCTTTCCTAGGTCCTTTGGAGGGAGCACAGCCCTGCCACCACTTTGATATCAAACTTCCGGCCTCAGGACTATGAGAGAATAAATTTCCGTTGTTACAAGCCAGCAAATACGTGGTGATTTGTTACAAATAGCAGCCTCAGAAAATGAATGCACCTCCTAGGAGGACTCAGGAATGAAACTCAAGGAGCTGTGGACGTGGCTCTCTATAAACAAGATAAACCTCTTGGTTCTCCACAAAGAGGGTCAGACAAACTGAACAGCTGTGTTTCTCGTGGAATATGGATGCAGGTGTACACACACACACATTCACACACTCACAATGACTTTGCTACAAAGATGTGGGTTCTGTGCTCTCACCTGGGCAGGCCTGGCTAAGCAGGCTGTGCAGCCGTGAGTGGGTAACGCCCCCTGTGCTTCTTCATGGCCTGCCAGACGTAGCGTACTTTCCTCTGCCCCAGAGATTGTGCAGTTCTGCGGGGCACCTCTCTTCCCTGACTCCAAGAGGCCTTTGGGGCCAGGCAACGGGGTTGGCTGTGCTCTTGGGAAAATCCGGAGCAGCGCTGCCCAAAGGAAATACAGTGTGAGCCCTACACTCGACCTTAAATTTTCTAGAATACAAGCTTTAGACCTTTAAACATAAGGTGAAATTAATTTTAATAATATATTTGATTGGTCTCAGTATATCCAACATTATTTTCACAGGCGCCCTTTATGGGAATTATGTGTGAAATATTTTACCTTGTTTTCTTATGTTGACTTCTAAATTGGGCATGTATTTTACACTTTCAGAGCATCTCATTTTGAGCATGGGCAGTCCCAGTGCTCACTAACCACACAGCCAGTGGCATCTGTCCTGGACAACATGAGGTCAGTGCTCAGGGAACTGAGAAGGTAGGAGTTGGGCCTCAGGGGCTGCTGGACTCCCTCTGGTACCCCTTATCTCTGGTATTTGATTTTCAAGGCCCCTGATGGCAATTCTTTGCAAATCCTTCCCAGGAGGCTGGCCTGTGTGTGTGTTCATGTGTGGTTGTGTTTGAGGGCTGGGTCCATGCGTCTGCAAATGGGGGAACAGTGCCCCCAGGAAGTCATAGCCCAGATTAGAGAGCAAGGCAGACACCACGGCTATGATGCTGGCCATGGTCCAGAGAGCTGAAAAAACTTCCCATCAGCTCTGAGTGAATGCCTGGGGGACTGCGGGAATGGAGCTGGGTTGAGGTCTGGAGTCCTTAAATCATGGAATCTTCTAGAACAAAATCTCCCCATGTTGCCTCGGTTAGTGAAAGCCCTGGATATTCCAGCCTTGAAGTATCTTTAAGGGGGAGAATGGGAGGAGAAATGGTTTCACCTCGTTTTGAATGGAAAGTTAATTGCTTTTTGGAAAGTTGTTTTCAGCCAGATGAGGACCACACAGAGGAAAAATAAAACACACACACACACACATTGCCCGCGGATGGGAGTTTAGCCAACAGTGACAATAGCCGTCTGCTTCTCCGAGTCTGATGGACACTGAGGGCAACCCGAGGCAGGGCCATTGTTTACCCTGACAGCTTAACAGCAGGCTTGAAGGGAGGGGAGGCTGCGATGGCAGTGGGGAGCTGTGAACACTTAATCCGTCACAGAAACTTCGAGGGCATCAGGCGCCGTGGAGCCCAGACCAGCCAAACCCTTAATTGTTGGGCAATTCGCTGTCTCGGCTGCCCTCATCTGAACCTGTTAGATGCCAGCACAGCACATTAGGCAAGGACCTGCCGTGTGGGAGGGCCCACGGGAGGGTGTGGATGCCTCGGTCCCCGGGAGACGTGGGACATATGATGGATATTCACCTGTCCACTGTGCTTGTCTCATTTATTCAAATTAACTGGTGCCCAGAGCTGGAAAGAAATGAATCTGGACTCAGACAAAGATGAATTACAGTAAAAATGGAAATTACAATTCAGAAAACTAATATCGTCAGGCCACTGGGATTTTATTAGCTAATCAAGGCTGTGATATTGGACTTCTGAAAATGTTGCTTTGATTAAATTTTTGCCTTGTATCCACAAGGACTTGTCAGGATACGTGTCTAGTGATGCGGGGAAGGAGTAGCACAGCCTGTGAGGAGCTGCTAACACCCTTTTCCTTCTCTCGTGTTTCCGTTTTGTTGCCCAAGTACATCAACTTCTTGAAGTTGACAATGCTTGAAGTCATATTAGACCCAAAATGACAAGCCACCACACAAAATCACGGTCAAGCATTTTTCAGATTTCTCAGGATGGCTACCCATCTTGTAGCAGGTACTGGGGTGCTGTAGGCCCCCAAGCAGTGAGCATGCAGCGTGTGAAAGGAAACAGCAGGGCCATTAACTTGGGATACTGTTGCAGCTCCCCACATCCTTATCTTGTGCATTCTCTGAATTGCTGATATTCAGCTTTTTCCCTTGGCTATGTCTTTAGCACCTTGATTCCTTGACTGGGGTCATCTACCACAAGCTCTGGCCACTCCATCCTCACCACCCCTACGGCATCAGAACTGACCCTGACCTACACTCCTGCTGTGTCTCTAAGGGGGAATCCTACCAGCCCAGGCTCCTAAGCCTGTGCTATCCAACTCACATCCTTCTGAATTCGGTGAGGGGGTATCAAACCATTCCCTGCAAAGTCTCCATACCTGAGATCCTCCAGCCTAAGTGGTGTTTTCCAGTTTCTTTCCAGGGCTTCCCAGCAAGTAGACTCTGCTAGAAACCCATTGTCTAACTAGCAATGTAGATATTTAGGGAGTAATGCCCAGGAGCAACCCTCAACTGCTGAGGAAGGAAGCCAATAGATGATGGCCCCTTAGCCTGAATCCCTGGAGGGGTCCTTCCAAGGGTCTCAGGTGGGATTGAGTTCTCCCTGTCCTTGGTGAGCATCTTAGTAACATACACTTATATTGGCTTTCCTTCCTCTTCTCACTCCCTCTGGTCCTTGGCTCTAGTTCCCTGGGATCATCTCCATGAGAATCTAGACGCTCATAAGTGCTTTACTTCAGGGTCTTTTATGGAGGAGTCAGAGGATAGAGAGGCAAGCCCACCATCCGCTAAGTCCCAAGTCTCACCAAGAGTGTGAAAAACAATGATAGCGCATAAATATTGCATACTTCTCAGATGCCAGGTACTGTGCAAAGTGCTTTATAGGCATTATTTTATTTAATTCTCACAAATATTTTACATGGTAAATACTATTTTATCCCCATTTTACAGGTGAGGAGACTGAGACTGAATCACGGAGAAGCAGAGGAACTTGCCCAGCCAGGTTCCATGGCTCAGGCTTGGTAAAACTGGGATTTAATTCAAGCAGGTAGAATTTGGTCTGACCATGCAAAACACTGCCTCCACAATTAGTTAATTAATTTTCTTTAAGATAAATGAATTTGCTTTGTGCTGCTTGAACTTATGAGGCTTTCAGTTATCTGGGAATGATGGACCAAAAAAAACAAACCAACCAAACAATGATGGGAGTTACACAGCCCATTGTTGCCTTGAAATACTGAGCAGGTCTCTGAGACTCTGTAATTCAACCTTCTGCCTGAAGATAGCAAGGATCAGAAAACAAGGGTGACAGTGGGGCTACATTAATATGAAGGAAGGGTTGGCCCATTCAATGCCCTTAGTCTTGTCATTTTTTAGGATAATTGGAAATGGATTGAAACCCAGAGAGCCCCGACTCCCCGCAGGACGTGTGCTTCCTCCTCAGGCAGCATATTAAAGGCCCTCCTGCATTCCTTCCATGTAATTTGATAATGCTGATAAAATCATTTATCATCCCGTGAGCTGCACTGACTATCTTATTAGAGTATAACTGGAGGCTCCGAATGCGGCTGATCCTGACATGCTTTAATTAGGGCTTAAAAAGTATGGGCATAGGTTTCTGTTGCAAGGTGGGGACGTAACTCATGAGCGTTTAACTCCTCCCTCCCCTTACTCACACGCGCGATCAAAGAAATGTGAAAGAAAAAGTTCTGTATCTTCACTGGAAAATAGAAAGGCTGCCATCAACAGGCTGAAAATGATGAGGAATTTCTGCAGATCAGAGGGACTAAGATGTCTACAACATAACAAAGCAGAATTCCCACCAGACACCCCCAAACTCCGGAACGGTTGTGTCTTCTTTAAAGTCTATGGTTGCACTGCAACGTATCTCAAGAGTTTCACCTTAGGATGACTGCAGTGTAATCACCTGATTACAATGATGACTAACCTCAGGAGTACGGCCTTCCATGCCAGAATCCTTGGAGGATGCTCAGGAATCTGCATTTGCCTGAAGTTCCCCAGGGATTCTATGCACAGACAGGGCAGCCTCAGCAATGTGATACGTAGATTTTCTTATTGTAAGGTGATGTGAAATGCCAGGCTTTGAACACACACGTTTGCAGAACAAAGACTGCCAGAGGCCAAAGCTACCCATTTTGAGTTTTTCCATTTCATTCTCATAGTGGCCAACAGACGCGGTGGCCATTTAAAAGATGTCTGGGCTTCTCTGAAATGCTGTTTCCCTTCCTGCTGAGGTTCTCCCACCCCCAGAAATTGACAAGAGCCTGAACACGTTCCTGTCCGTCCTCTCTCGCGCGGGTCATCTTACCTGTGGTGTGGATGATCAGTGCAACCTGCCAGGCCATTCCCGGCTTGTCTCTCAGCTCACCCTCCTGCTGTTGATCATCTCCTCTCACCAATGCCAGAAAAACCCATCTGAAAGGCAAATATCTTCTAGCACACAGGGAGAATCAGAGAAGCAGGAAGCAACAACATGCCCTGTAACTCCCTTTACGCTTCTTTGTTGACTTGTCCTGAATGAATTGAGGAAAGTCCCGTCGTTGTATGGTTGGTTTGTTTTTTTTTTTGGTCCATCATTCCCAGATAACTGAAAGCCCTCCAGCCGCATCTAGTCCCAAGATCAGTCTCATTTTAATAATTAAAAAATCCTGTGAGTTGTCATGTCAAACCTTTGAAAGGTTTCCATCCAGTTCAGAGTGTCTTCCCTCTCTCCAGCCCCCAGCTTCTGGCTTCCAGGGCTGGAGAGAAGTGAGCAGCTGATGACCCGCCTCTTCCGCCTCTGGTGTGGCCCAGGCCTGCTGGCAAGACTGTCCCGCGGGAGGGTCTGATAGTGCAAGGACTTGGTGCTTACTGTTCTGGACAATGCCCTTGGAAATTTTCAGAGCTCTGTCTCAGGTCTTGGGTTCAGGACAAAGTTGCCTACTCGTTATCAAAACCCAGCACTGCTTCCTTTCTGCTTCGGCATAAACTCAGTATGTCCCCACAGGACTTAGGACACTGGTCTCTCCCAACCCCATAGGCCGTGCCTTCTACCCCGTCCCCCCATTGCCAGAGCCTCGCCCAAGGTCTTCAGGCCCTTGTTGTCCTTTACCTGCTACTCTGTCACTTGCTGTTTCCTCTGGGTGGAATGCTTCCTGCATCTCTGGCCCCTGGCTGGCCACTCCCATCTGGCCACATCCTATTTTTCTTCCAGGCTTCTGTTAGCTGTCCCTTCCTTGAGGAGGCTGCCCACCTGGGCAAATGTTCTCCAGCGTGACCCTGAGGACCCCATATTCCCCATCATAATGTTCCTCCTGTTATAGCCACTGTCTCTCTCCCATGCAGAACTGTAGGATTGTTGCCAGGCACAGAATCACAATAGGTACCTAAAAAATAATTGCCAATAGAAGGAATTAAAGACACGATTCTGCAGCCCTGAGCAGCAGCACCAGGCAGGCAAGCCGTCATTCAGCCTGTCTCAATAGGGCCTTTGGGGAGCTGGGTCAGTGGCCTTACAGGAGGTCCTGCAGTCCATTCTCGCAAGCGTTGATTTACAGGTTTCTCTTCCCAAAAGTTAGTGAGCCCTCTAACGCGTCTGCGTCTTATTCATCTTAGTAGGTACCACTCACGATAGTGCCCTGGGGTCTCTAAGGGTTTGCGGAAAGAATAAGTGGATGGATGGATTAATGGAAGGGTGGGAGAAAGGAAAGGAGGGAGGAAGGGAAGGAAAAAGGGTAGGAGGAAGGGAGCGAAGGACAGATAAATGGATGGAAGGATGGATGGATGAAGGAATGAGTAAGTGCAAATAGAAATCTGATCTGGGAGCATGCAGCCCATTTCTCTCTGTTAGGACTCAAGTCCTGTGTTGGGTTCAAAATTTTATGTTTTTAATAGACTGTATTTTATGTTAGTTTCTTCTGCATTAATCCTTACTCCAAAATAAAGATACGTATGATTTCTCTGAATCCATCTAGTCATTTATTCATTCAACACACATTGGGTGAGGTCTGCCCCAGGGTTCCTGCCATTGCCCTGGAGAAACTGAGCACTAACCATTAAGAAAGCTTAGCTCTGGATTAAATTTGTATCAGGCTTTCTCTGTAGAATAAAATTCAGGATAAGCATCATCTAGAGTGCCTTTTAATTCATCAACAGAGAAATAGTTTTTAAAAGAGTGACTTATGGTAACCGAGCATATTTTATTGTTATTTTCATTGTTTTTGTTTTTTAAAAAGCATAATGTACCATTTTTCCATTTAGTAGTTTATTAACTCTTATCTTCGTTCTATTTTTCTAGTACTTGTATATGTATGTCTCTCTCTCATCCATCCATCTCCATCTGTCTCTCTATCAATCATCTTTAGACTGCTTAGTCTCATGTTTCTACATATCTTGTTCTTTTATATCTTGCATACAATATTCACACATATATAACAGTTCTCTAAATATAGAGTGCTGTATTGAAAAGTATAAAGTAATAAAGCATACCACATATGTACCTGGCATTTTCAAGTGTGAATAATGAAATTTTGCTAATTAGCCAATTCTGGTTATCATAGATACAGGTCTCCGATTATTTGGGTGCTTCTATTTTTAGCTCATGTTTAAGTTTTTGGACACACGTGAAAGTCCTCCGGGCCTGCGTGAAGAGTCATCAGATGCACTGTCAAGGCGGGTCTGATCCGGGAACAGCAAAACATGCCCCTTCCTAGCCTGGCAGCGGCTCCCTCCACGGTGACTCGCGATGATGTATAGCCATGCCCAGGCTTCTTATGGCACGTCCCTTGATAACTCTGTGTAATTAATTTGATGCCATCTGATGCGGCAGCAGGTTAGACATTTAAGGAATAAAAAGTTGTCCATGCCCCACGGAGCACATCTGTTTAATGGCATAATTCAAATTAATTTCCAACAATTCCATAAGAGCTCGTGGCACTGTTCCACGAGTTTCTGCCTGACGGCCTCTTGGGTGCTGCAGGCAGGCTCTGGAGAGCCATTCAGTCTGGCAACTCTTGAGTCTGTTCACAGGAGGCATGCCTTTCTTACACTCTTATTTTTAAATAACTACATACCTACAAAAAAAATTATAAAAACAGTACCCAGAGTTTCTAAATCCCTTTCCCCAACTTCCTCAAATGTTCAGATCATCATACTGTAATGATGTAACCAGAGTCTTATGATCAATACAACCCTATTCACTTGTATACAAACCTTATTTGAATTTTACCGGTTGTTCCCGAGATCATTTTTCTACCTCAGGATCCAAACCGGGGTCCCTCATTGCATTTATTTCTTATGTTCCTTTCTCATATTTAATTTGGAACAGTTCTTCTATCTTGCTTTGTCTTTTATGACCTTAGTGTTATTTTTAAGAGTACCGGCTTTTTTTTTTTTTTAAATAGACTGAGCCTCAATTTGGGTTTTTCTGTGTTTTCTAGTTAGGTTAAGATGATGTACTTTTGGGGCTGGGCATGGTGGTTTATGCCTGTAATCCCAGCACTTTGGGAGGCCAAGACTGCTGGAGGTCAGGAGTTCAAGACAGCCTGGCCAACACGGTGAAACCCCATCTCTACTAAAAGTACAAAAATTAGCCGGGTGTGGTGGTGCATGCCTGTAATCCCAGTTACTCAAGAGGCTGAGGCAGTAGAATTGCTTGAACCTGGGAGGCAGAGCTTGCAGTGAGCCAAGATCCTGCCACTGCACTCTAGCCTGGGCAACAGAGCGAGACTCCATCTCAAAAAAAAAAAAAAAAGAAAAGAAAAGAAAAAAAAAAGTTGATGTACTTTTGACAAGAATGCCACAGAAGTGATACTGTGACCTTCTCAATGCACCGTAACAGAAGATACGTGATGTCACTATGTCTCATTACTGATCATTACTTGGTTAAGGTGGTATCTGTCAGATTTCTGCACAGTTACTATTTTCCCCTTCGTTTTTTATTTTTTGTTTTTGTTTTTGTTTGTTTTGAGATGGAGTCTTGCTCTGTCACCCCGGCTGGAGTGCAGTGGCACAATCTCGACTCACTGCAAGCTCTGCCTCCCAGGTTCATGCCATTCTCCTGCCTCAGCCTCCCAAGTAGCTGGGACTACAAGCGCCCGCCACCACGCCCGGCTAATTTTTTTTTTTTGTTTGTTTGTTTTGGTATTTTTAGTATAAACGAGGTTACACTGTGTTAGCCAGGATGGTCTTGATTTCCTAACCTCATGATCTGCCTACCTCAGGCTCTGAAAGTGCTGGGGTTACAGGCGTGAGCCGCCGTGCCTGGCCTCCCCTTTGTGTTTATTAAGTATCTTATGGGGAGATGATTCAAAACTATGCAAATATCCTGTCTTTTATTATCCTTTTTGCCTACTCAGCATCTATCGGTGATTCTTGCCTATGACAATTACTACTGTGATGTTGCAAAAGGATCATTTTCTATTTCTACTTTCCACTCCTTCTACATTGGTTAATTGGAACTCTCCTGTCAGGATGAGCTTAGTTACGTATTCAATTACTTCTTTGTATCACTATGAATGGATAGATATTTCTTTCATTCTGTGGGTTATAATTCACTGATGTAATTATTTATTTTATTGCTCAAATCGTCCCAGATTTGTCTATTGAAAATGCCTTCTTCTTGTTTTGTTGGTTTTTGTTTTGTTACAAGCCTCCATCATTTTTTCAGTACTTACATGGAGCATATCTTAAAATCCCTAGTTATGTTACTGGCACTATTGTAGGTCTAAAGGAAACTAAGATGAGGCAATGTGGCATTTTTCTTGACATTTAAACTGATAACAATATCCCTAAATATAATATCATTATCATTTCTTATTTTTAAACAAAGTTTATTTATGTATTTAGTTTTGAGACAGGGCCTCACTGTGTCACCTGGGCTAGAGTGCCATCTCAGCTCACTGTAGCCTCGATCTTCTGAGCTCCAGAGACCTTTCCACCTCAGCCTCCCTAGTAGCTGGGATTACAGGTGCATACCACCATGCCTGGCTAATTTTCTGTATTATTATTATTTTTTTTGTAGAGACAGGGTTTTACCATGTTGCCCAGGCTGATCTCAAACTCCTGGGCTCCAGGAGCCAAGGCAATCCACCTGTGTTGGCCTCCTGAAGTGCTGGGATTATAGGCGTGAGCCACTGTGCCCAGCAAATAATATTATAATTTATTATTAACTAATTGCTTTTCCATAGCTGGAAGGATTTTCCATTGTTGCCCCACTTTGAGTAAAACAGATTCCAGGCCAAAAGCTTATTTTCACATCCTTTATATTCCCAGAGCCTTGTGGAGGGCATTCTACATGGCGGGCACCCAGCACATGTGCAGTAAGGGTGTGGACAACTGAATGAGGCAGTCAGCAACGGAAGGAGTATGTGGGACATGGGACCAGACTGTTGGTTGTCAAACCCCAGCTTCCCCTCTTCAGCATGCACATATATATTGCTTGGGATCTCGTTCAAGGGTAGCTTCTGATTCAGTGGGTATAGCTGGCGCCCCGGATCCTGAATCCCCAACAAATCCTCAGGATATGTGGATCCTGCTTGCTGAGAACCGCACTTTGGATGGCAGGATGCCAGGGCTCACATCTGCTACCTGCTAACCTGGCAACTTGCCTGAGTCATTTGCCCTCTTTCAACCTTGGTTTTCTCATCTGTAAAATGGGATACCATAGTTGCACCTCCCTCTGAAGTTTGTTGTTACCAAAAATAAGAAAGATTGTGCATGTGCTTGGCATTTAGTAAGAGCTGATTGATGCTTATATGTTGACACTTGTTTAGTTGGCAAAATAAAGAATTGTTGTTTTGGTGACTGTTTGCTTCTCTAAACCGTGGTTCTAATGAGCCCTTCTCAATCTTCCTTCAGATATTTCTGATGTCCTGGAATTTGAGGGCTCACCACTGAGTCCTGGGGAAGCAGTTGACAGAGAGCCTGTCTGAGCATGAGGACCTCCAGTTCCCAACAGAGTACCTGCTTGGAACCACAGGCACAAATCCGTGGGCATGGATGCTGATGGAAAGTAAGGTGAGAGGGAGTCAGAGGGAAAGGAGAACATACTTGTTGTGCTTGCCTTTTTCCTTGATGGCTTGAGGGACAGCTTGACAATGAGACTGGAGAAGAATGGGAGCTTGCAAAGCAGGCGATTCCCTTCGCTCTGCTAGTCAGCGGTGGGTTCCGGAGCTCTGCGTGGTGGGGGTTCTCCCTACTGCACACTCAGCGGGGAAGGAGAGGCCACTTGGCCATTACTGTGCCCAGAATTGGGGCTCCTTCTGTCTGGCAGAACACAAGCTGTTTACTGAGAAGAACAGAGAAAAAACGCTAGTGGGTGTTGGTAGACCTGCCATACCTGGTTTTTCGCAGGTGCTTCACACCTGGGGGCAGGTTAGGATGGAGTGGGCACATCATAGATGCCATGCTCCAAGTGGAGCGGCCTACACACTGCCTCTTGGTCTTCACAGTGCCCCACGGAAAGAGTAACTAGAGCAACCACTCAGCAGAGGAGGGCATTCTGGCTCTGAGAAGGTGAGGAATGTCTGAAGTCACACCTGTCATTCTTGTCTGAAAGTGGCAGAGCCAAGATTCATCTGATTTCACCAGGTCCCCAGAGCCTGCTCCTTCAGCCACACTAGCTGCCACATGAAGTAGGATGTCCACCTCTGTACCTGTCCTCCAGGACACAGAGCACACGCGGCATAGTGCAGGACATCCGAGGTGAGCTGTTGTGGCAACATCACCAGCGGGACATTCATCCTCACGATGTCCCTGAGCCCTCCCGTGAGCCGCTTTTGGAAAAATGTGACCCACCCCATCCAGGCTGCAAGGCATGCACTGCTGTGCTTGTGTGGGGCTTAATTATCAACGTTGTCCTCGGCCAGGAGGGACACATGTCTTCAAGGAGTGGCCTCTCCATTCGATTCCACTTGATACGATTTCCTCAGACCTCACAGCAGCTCTTCACTGGCAACGCTCCTCCCTCTTGTGTGTGCCCCTTAATTGGGCTGCCAAGAGCACAAGTGTTTCCCCCAGTGCTGGGCCCATAACCCTAGTGGTCGGGAGGACATAGACTGAATTAGTGTTGCCACCACTGGAGGGGCCCAAGGACCACAGGGAGAGGTGAGGTCCCCCAAAAGCCCCCACAGGAGGTGTCCCCCAAAAGCCTCAAACATGTAGTGGACAACAGGGGAGAGACAAACATGCCCTCATTTTTTATTGAGCAAATATTTAGGTTCCAGGTGGCAGGGGTTCGGCAATGAAGAAGACAGATGAGGCCCCGAACTCATGGAGTTTATGTTCTGGGGTGGGTCAGGCAATTATTAAATAGAGGTATAGTTGCAATACAAATGTAGAACAGGATGACCTCACAGAGGAGTTGGACGGGTTGGACTAGGGGTCAGGGAGAGCATTTCTTAGGATGTGACATTTAAACCTGATTAGTGTCCCCAGAGGTGGCTGGCCATGGGCGTCTAAGGAGCGGGCCACTGTCTGCAGAGATGGGATTCAGGGCTGAGTGTGAGCCAGCCTGGCATGCTCAGGCTGTCCTGGTGCTCTCTCTTAGATGATGCATTCACTTGGCGCCTGTCCCCATTCTGCCTGTCCCTCTGATAGACCTCGATCCTCTGTTAGGCAAAGACGACGTGGCCAGTGCGAAGGACAAAGGCCTGTGGGTCACACACAGGCAGGTTCACTTACTGCCTCCATCACTGTCTGTTTGGGTGACCTTGGACAAGTGACTTACTTGTCTCTTAGCCTCAGTTTTCTCATTTGTAAAATGGGAAGAATATCATCTTGCATAATCGTGAAGAATATAATGATACACATAACTTAGCACAATGCCTAGTATACGAAGCACACGGAATAAATATACGCATGTACATACCGTGATGCCCTCATACGCTCATGACATGTGCATTTATATGTGCTGAATGTGCGCGTGTGCCTAATGCTTCACGCACGTCTATGCACACGCACGCCGACGCACTTCTTGAACCACAGATTCAATTAGAATTTATGATGGAAACAAGGCACAGGAAACAAACATTCATTAAAATCTGATCATTTCTTGCTTCCGCTTAATGCTGTTTTCCTGAGCCATCTGGGAACAATTTATTGAAGCTATAATTGTGCATTAAATATTGCGATTTGTTCCAGACTCTGTCTATGAAATGAACAATATAGAGATTTATTGTCTAGTCGGCAAATCGAGGGGCCCGGCAGCTTTTCTTCCTGACATGCTTTTCCTTGTCCCCACACTCGCTCCCCTCTTTCAGGATCCCATCACAAAAGTACATGCTGCGTCTCAATGCTGGCATCGAATACATCACGTAGGAGAAAGCAGACGGCAGGAGCAAAGGCCGCTCTGTGCTCAGCGACAGTGAAGGTGGCGGGGGACGAGGTCTGCAGAGAGACATTTCTCTTTATCAGGTTGAGGGTTCTTGGGCCCCTGAGCACCACATAGCTCCCTCCTGGGGAGAGAGGAGGGTGGACAGTGCATGGACCTGCCATAGGAGAGTGTCACCTGGCGCGGCCCGGTGCCCGAGAGCTGGTGACTGTGCCCGCGGCTCTGTGTGGCTGAGCTGTGGGGAAACATGATGGCAAGGTGGAGCAGAAACGGGGCTGGTCCCTTGGTGGTGAGGTTTCTGGGTGGGTCCAGTTGCTGTCAGTCAAGTGTCTGAGGTTCCCCCAAACAACTTTTTGTTGTTGTTTTGTTTGTTTGTTTGTTTGATTGACAGAGTCTCGCTCTGTTACCCATGCTGGAGTGCAGTGACTCACTGCAACCTCCGCCTCCTGAGTTCAAGCGATTCTCCTGCCTCAACCTCCAGAGTGGCTGGAATTACAGGCACCCCACCACCACACCCAGCTAATTTTTGTATTTTTAGTGGAGATGGGGTTTCACTATGTTGGCCAGGATGGTCTCAAACTCCTGACCCCGAGTAATCTGCTCACCTCGGCCTCCCAAAGTATTGGGATTACAAGTTTGAGCCACTGCGCCCAGCCCCCAAACAATTGTTTTTTTTTTTCAACCCTGAATTAAGATTTAAGCAAAGAACAAAGGAAAAATTGTCAATGCTGAAAAACTGTATAAGAAAATGAGTTGAGGCTGCACACGGTGGCTCAGGCCTGTAATCCCAACACTTGGGAGGCTGAGGCAGGAGGATGGATTAAGCCCAGAATTTTGAGACCAACCTGGGCAACATAGCGAGAATCTGTCTTTATAAAAAATTAAAAAATTAGCCAGGCATGGTGGCAGGCACGTGTGCTTCCAGCTACTCTGGTGGTTGAGGTGGGAGGATCACTTGAGCCCAGGTGGTGGAGGCTGCAGTGAGCGGTGATCACACCATTGCTCGCCAGACAGAGCGAGACTCTGTCTCTACTAAAAATTTTTAAAGTTAGCTGGGTGTGGTGGTGCATGCCTGCAGTCCCAGCTAGTTGGGAGGATCAACGCCTCTTCACTTCAGCCTGGGTGACAGAGCGAGAACCCATCTCAAAAAATAAAAATAAAAAAGGGTAGAGTCACCAAAGCTTTGGGGAAAAGAGAGCACAGAGAAGGAAAGTAATATTTGCTGAGCATCTACAGTGTATAAGAAGCTTTAGATGATATTTCCATGCAGTACAACTGATCCTCACTTCACACGTGTGCACGCCAGGGTCCTGAGGATCCAAGGACCTTGTTCTAGTTTCCACAACTAGCAAGTCCCAGAGAGAGATTCTAACCTCAGCTACCTGCATCCAAGCTGGGCCGTGTTCTTTCTTCCCACTGTTTGGCTCGCTGCTGGGTGGCGTCCAGGGTGGGAGGGGTCTCTGGGGTGTCCCCTGCCTCACTGCTCTCACCCCACCTGCCTTTTCATGCCTTGGCTGCCCTGTGCCATTGTCCCCTATGTGAGGGTCTCCCTCTCCCTGTCACCGTATCCTCTGTGAGAGGCAGTTCGTTCCCCTCCCTGAGAAGCTTGGCTCGATGCCCATGTACATTTGGGGTGAGTTAGAGATCACCCACTGCCTGGTGAAAGGGGGACTAAATCAATGAGTGACTGCCCTCCCGATCTTTCGTAGATTTCTGTCGTGCATCATTGGCCTAGGCAAGCACTTCATAGTTAAACGGTTTCTCCACTCCCAGCCGTTTTTTGTTTTCTTTCCTTTCCTCTCCCACCCACCCCATTTGTCGTGGTGTCTACTTTGAACTTGTCATCAGCAATGGTGAATTCAGGAATAAAAGGCGACGGAAGCACAGGAACGGGCACTTCTCTGTGTCCCTGGGCAGTGCCTGGCCTGGTTTTTCTGCCGTGACCTTTGGCCTATGACACCAGGATGAGGACAAATAGGTACACAGTTCCTGCGGCCTTTGTGAACAGAGGGCATTTGCAAAAGACAGTTTCTTTCGGAGTAACTTCCGTGGAGTCCCACTGCCCTGGAGAAAGAGGACAGGATGTGGGGGCCTGTGCAGCAAGGGCCGAAGGCAGTACCTGCTCCTCATTGTCAAAATCTGAGAAGGACTTGCTGGAGGAAAGACAAACCCCTGGGGTTGGATGGGAACCAGGACAGGGAAGGAGCTGCAGCAGGTGGGCGGGCGAGGGGGCAGGATGGGAAGCCAGGGCCAGGATTGTTGCTCCCTCGGCACATGCTGGCCCCAGTGCAGGGAGGACTTGCTGCAGGCTGAGAGAAGGATTTCCACCTGCAGGATCTTGGCAGACCCACTCAAGGCCTTCTCTGCTCCTTCCCCACCTGCCTGGACGGAGGTGTCTCAAAGCTGCTGGAATCTCAGAGATGGGCAGAAGCCCATGGGCTGGGGGGATGTGTTTCTACCACGCTTTGCCTCAAATGCTGAGTGGATGATGCTGCTTGGGTGTCTGGGAAGCATGTGTAAACCTCAAACTTTTCTAAACTCTGGCACTGTCGTGGCAGCCTTGTGGAACTGTGCAGTCGTAGTGTACCATTTCTGTAATGAGAACCATTTCTCGAATATTAACCTGGGCACAGATCGCATTTCTTAACAGGTAAGAGAAGAGTCTCTCAATTTTGTTAAATAAATATATTTAACAAGAGTTTAGGTACATAAACACATAGATGCACATATGTCTACGAGTGTGTGTATGTATGTATATACACCTGCGCAGGGAAAATACTCTAGAAAGTACTATACCACAAAGTTAAACAATTTTACCCTTGGTGGCAGTTGTTTTCCCTTTATTTTCCATTTTCAAAATTTTCTAAAATAAAAATAAGCAAATACGGTCAAAACGAACTATCAGAAAGAGGATATTCAATTGAAAAACATTATAAATGTGCTTTAGATTGTTTTTTGAGGGTGGTGTGTTAGATTCCTTGAGTTCCAATTCTGTTTTCCCCACAGCGTCCACCAATGCATGATCTTGAATTTCCCAGTGCCTCAGCTTCCCTAAGTGAAACAGAGAAGGAATAACAGCCCCTAGCAATGTTTTTCTGAAAGTTTAAAAGTTAGTTTTTATACTTATGAAATGTATCACTGAGCATTAAACATTGTTTATTCACATATTAATAATTCATTAGGTTTTAACTATTACATTCCAAACTACTGATGCAGCACCTTAAAGTAATTAGGCTGATCATTAATGGAGAAGGATGGGGATAAATGGTGAGTGCATCCACAACTTTTTTTTTTCTTACGGAAACAGCAGAGAGTAATGGTGTTGTGACAAGGAGGCCATTGCTTCGGTGAGATTACAGTCTTTGACCTCAGAAACTGCCACTGGGCTGTGAGTCTAGAAAAACGACCTGGCTTCTCGCTGGGGCAGGGAAGGCTGGGGTCAGAGCAGGCTGGCTGGAGTTCTCTGGGCACCTGGGGCTGCCAGCTCAGCTGGCGTGGCCTGGCTCACATCCCTGGGCACTGTACTGTGAAGTCACAGGAGCTGTGGTCCCAGCCACTCTCCCACCTTGACAATTCTTCCTTCCCATTATTGGTCCTGCTAAATCTGCGCTGAGGCTTCCTAAGAGAAAACAAGTCCCCGGGGTCATCCTCAGGCCCTTTCGGTCCCTGTGCTGGCTGCGCACAGCCTCCCAAGCCAGAGTTAATGCACCCAGGGCTGACAGATTCAGCAAATACAAAGATAGGAGCCCAGTTAAATGTGAATTTCAGATACATTACCAATAGTGTTTTAGTATAAGGGACACACTTAAACTAAAAATAGTGACTGGGCTGTTTCTCTGAAATTCGATTTTAATCGGTGTCCTGTATTTGATCTGGCAGCCCCTGTGCACCACAAATCCAAGCACCCACTAAAAGATGTATTTCAATAGCATTTCAGGCATGTGGTTCGTAATGCAAGGGGAGGCCGGGCGCCGTGGCTCACGCCTGTAATCCTAGCACTTTGGGAGGCTGAGGTGGGCGGATCACTTGAGGTCAGGAGTTTGAGACCAGCCTGGCCAACATGGTGAAATCTCGTCTCTAGTAAAAATACAAAAATCAGCTAGGCGTGATGGTGGGTGCCTGTAATCCCAGCTACTCAAGAGGCAGGAGAATCGCTCGAACTTGGGAGGCGGAATTTGCAGTGAGCTGAGATCGTGCCACTGCACTCCATCCTAGGTGACAGAACAAGACTCTGTCTCAAAAAAAAAAAAAAAAAAAAAAAAAAGAAGAAGAACGTAGAAATATATGTCCACCTCTGAGGGAAGTTCAGATTTAATTTAAACCAGGTGTTGGCAAAGTAAAACTCATAGTCCAAATCCAGCCCATGGCTTGTTTTTGTAAATGAAGTTTTATCGGAATGTCACCGTGCCCATTCATTTGCAAAGCATCTATGGCTGCTTTCGTGCCACAATGGTAGCGTTGGGTAGTCGCATCGGAGACCACATGTGGCCCATGAACCTGAAAGGTTTAATACTTGGCCCTTTACAGAAAAAGGATGCAGACTCCTGATTTTTAAGGCATGGTGGACAGCTGCCTGGAGCCGGCCCTCGTCAGAGTAAGAACGTTCAGGCCCTGGGATGCCCCCGGTGTGCTGCGCCTTGCAGCATTTTTGTTTGCATTTGACCCTAAGAGAGAAGAAGAACCTAATCTAAGCATCTAGGACTCCCAAGCTGGGAGCTGCAGATGGGTCATTGACCCTAGAAAGTAGGATGGCTGCGTCAGGCAGACTGCCTCGCCTATTCAGGACAGTCATGAAGGAGTGACCTCGTGAAGATCTTCAGAGTCCAGGCCCCAAGCATTTATCATCTCACCGGAATGGGTACATCACCCAAGAATGCTGCTAGCCTGCTCACCCCTGAGATGAATATTGTGGGGTAAGAAACCATCGTGCAAGGCGAGGCCCTGCCACCTAGCATTTGAACCCAGCTTAACCTCGTCAGAAACAGCAGTGGGTTGCACAGGGCAGACCATCACGAGGTGCTCCTTGTCCAGGCAAGTCTCCCTAGGGCAGTTTGCCGGAGCCAGATCACTTACTAGGATAAAGGGCATGAGTCACAGGACCAGGGCACGTCGCCTGCTGGGAGATGCGTGCTTATTTGCTGCGCTACCCTCAGCAAAGGCCGATCTGTGTCTCCTCAACCTGAGGGTCAGGGGGATTATCTTTCCTTCTTCTCTGACCAAAAGGCCATATAAACATCATCTGAGGGGAAGCAAACCAGAGCTGCCTTTCACGGCATGGTCCTCCCGGGAGAGCCTGCAGGTTGCATAAGCAGCTCAGCTGACTGCAGCAGCTCAGCACCGGATTCTCTGGCCCAGGCTCACGGTCCATCTGCCAGGAAATAGAAGCTCTGCTGCATTGCTGGGAAGAGATGCCACGAGAGGAAAAGGGGCCGAGAGTTAAAAAAGTTTAAAGAGAACAAGTAAATTACATTAAAAGAAATAATGCATGAGAGTAAGTTCCTGGCCTTAAATGCACTGAAGTCTACCCAAGGATGTCTTATGTGGCAGCCAGTGACTCAAAGTGGCTAATGACTTCGTGGTGGTTACCTGGGCTCCCTTCCTGGGGGTCCACCTGTCTAAGCCAGAGCTCATGGCAGGGAACACTTTAGCGCTATGTTGCTTTGGGCAGGTTCTGTGTGGGCCCAGAGATTCAAACGACACCTTTTCTCTTTAGTTCCCATCTTCAGGTGCACACCAGGACCATTGTAACCTGCGGAGGAAGGGATTCCCTCACTCCGTTACTCTCTCACCCATTCATTCACTTTTTAATATTCTTCTCGTTCATGTATTTGATATCCTACTGTGCTGCATATGGTTAGATTTAGTTCATTTCTCTAGGACTCAATGGTTTTTTTAAATGTAAGCAATAAACCAACATCTTACCCAGAATCCCAATATGTCCAACAGATGGGAGGTAGGCAGTAACTTTCAGGCAGATCCAACTTATTATTTATGTATCTCTGTATGCATGTATTTGCATGCATCTGGAAATCTTCATGCTTTGTAGAACTCTCCCTGTGTCCTCTCGCTGGGTTCCTTACTTCCTCCTCCCCTGCCCCTCTCCAGGTTGGGAGAATGTGTCTTGATTATTTAAGCTGAATTTGCAGCCCTGAGCCCCAGGGATGGAAGGCGTGAGTCCAGCATTGTGAGAGAGCAGTGCTGAGAGCCTTCTCCAAGTAAGGCAGGAAGCCTTCCCAATTCCAGTCTCCAAGTTTGATTCTTTTCTGAATCAAGGATAATGCCAGCCTCTTGGGGATGGAGGCCCTCTCTCCATGAATTCCCATATGAGGCTCTTCTATTTCAACAGCTCCCAAATTGGAATGTATTTAGAATCACCCGCATAGCCCCCTGTTGCCATTGACCCGAAATCTGCAGGCACAGGAAATTAGTTCACACCCTGCTCTGTATGGCTGCCCTGCAAGTGTTTGAAGACGGTTCTCTCATTCTCCTGAAGTCTTGGGGTTTCCCCCTCTCCTTCTCATCATCTTTTCTTTCCATGGCTTCTCATGTATGGTGGATTTTGAACTTTTCCTGGACATGTGCTTTGAACCTTCTCCAGTCTGCCAGTGTCCTTAAGGCCTGGTGTATGTAACTAAACCTGGCACTTTGGATTTGGATTTTCTGGAACGGAGCTCAGGTGATCCAGACATCGCACTCAGGGCGTTGTTAACCAGCACGAGATGGCTCAGTCCCTAGCAGCTCTGCAGCCCTTGAAGTTAACTAAGTTTTCTCACATGCATGCTTCTCTCAGTCACATCTTTTTCACTCTGTACACATTTAAGTGTATTTTTGAACCCAAGTTCAAAATACACATTTTGAATGCACAATGCACAATGCACATTTTTTAATGATCACTATTGAATGTCCTTCTCTACATTTATTCTTTGCTCCAGTTACCAAGATGTTTCTAGACTTTCCCTTGGTCATTGTACTGAGTTATGTCCCCCAAAAATACACGTTCCACGTTCAACCCCATACCTGTGAATGTGACCTTATTTGGAAATAGGGTCTTTGTGGATGTAATCAAGATGAGGTTATACCAGAACAGGGTGGGTGCTAATCCAATGACTGGTGTCCTTATAAGAAGAGGGAAGTATGGGGCCGGGTGCGGTGGCTCACGGCTATAATCCCTATTTGGGGAGGGATTATATTCCCTATTTGGGGAGGCCGAGGTGAGTGGGTCATGAGGTCAGGAGTTCTAGACCAGCCTGGCCAAGATGGTGAAACCTCGTCTCTTCTAAAAATACAAAAATTAGCCAGGCATGGTGCTGGGCACCTGTAATCCCAGCTACTTGGGAGGCTGAGGCAGAGAATTGCTTGAACCCAGGAGGCGGAAGTTGAAGTGAGCTGAGATCATGCCACTGCACTCTAGCCTGGACAGAGTGAGACTCCGTCTCAAAAAAAAAAAAATAAAATAAAATAAAGAAGAAGAAGAGGGAAGTATGGACACAGAGACAGAGACACTCAGGAGGTATTGACACCACGTGATGACAGAGGCAGAAATTGGAGTGATGGAGCTGCCAGACAAGGAATGCCAAAGATTCCTGGTAGCCCCCAGACACCAGGAAAAGGCAGGAAAGTGTCCTCCCCTAAGGTGGCCCTGCAGACACCTTGATTTCAGACTTCTGTCACCCGGAACTGTGGGAGCCTAAATTTCTGTTGCTTTGAGCTACCCATTTGTGGTACTTTGTTACAACAGTCAAGGAAATGAATACAGTCACATAGTACATCGGTCTTTCTTCCCAGTTTTGTATCATCTATCAGTTTCATTATTTGACAGGTTTCCATGCTGTTTCCCATGGATGTCTCTGGGTTGGTCAACTCTGGAAGCCATTCTCCTGGACAGGCTGGGACCCACGGGAACTGGTCTGTTGTGGCCACCTGGGAAGTTAGCAGTGAGAGCCATAGCTTTGCCTGCTGCTGTCCACTAATAAAATGAAACTTCTCACATTTCTTGTCAGTTATTCATCCTACCCTCCTGGGAAAGACACCTAAAGGCTGTGATTGCACCTCGAGGTGACAGTGTTGCTTTCCTATATTCCCACTCTGAATGGCATTTGCAGAAATCCCAGGGATGGAGAAGAACACTCTAAACTGCATGATGGAGAAGAAACTTGTTTCTTTACAAAGCATGGTATTTGACACAAAACCCTGTATCCGTACGATGATACCTTATGAAGTTTACAAAATCAGGGCATCCCTATTCTTCAAGCAATAGAATTGCGTCAAATATGTTATATATTATACAGTCACTACATAGACAGAACAGAGCAGCTAGGCTGAGATCCAAGCACAAGAAGGACAGACTGTATATTCTCACTTGGAAAGTGTCATGAACTTTCATTGTCTCCAGTTTCTATTACTAATATGAAATTTAGTGTTAGAGTGGTTCCATCATTGTCTCCGGTTTCTATTACTAATACGAAATTTAGTGTTAAAGTGGGTTCCATGAAAATGCAGTCCTACCAGACATTCTTTAAAATACAGTTTGTGGTCAGATGAGTTTTGGAAACAGCACATATTATATTCTCCTCCTGGAGATTCATAATTCACATTTCAGTATTAAAAACTAAAAGAAAAAAAAAAGCTACTGTAAATAAACCTACTTAAACTGTGTTTAATCAGTGATTTACAAGCCTGCTTGAGCACCGGGCTCTTGGTTACTTACTACCTATCGCCGGCCTGTGGAATTACTGCTCTGAAGGATATTCCTTGGGAAAGGCTGTGGTCCAATTTTCTCATGGATTAGGACCGTTCTCTTTGTTTCCAGATTCCTCCCTTTACCAGGGCAGCCCGGTCACAGGTGGCCCTGGTCACTGTGCGGCCATGTGTGAGGGTGCCGGGCAATGCTCCTTTGTAACTTTGTCAAAAGTTCATACAAACAGTCTAATTGAACCAGAGGTCAATGATAATTCCATTAAAAAAATCCCATCAGCAGTAATGCTTTTTAGAAGAGGAAACATGATACACAGTTCAAGTTGATAGTAAAATCCAGAAAGTTTGAATTCCTTTTGCAAAATAATTCAGTCAGCATTATCCGTGAACTTTCACCAATGTGGCTAAACAGGAAAGAATACTGTAGCCCGAGAGCCCCGCCCGCCTCGCCCCCCAGCTAACATCACCGTGGATGGAAAGTCTTACCTGTGCTTTGTCAGCAGAACCCTGCAACTTCCTTCTCTCGTTCCTCTTCTATCTACTCAGACTCAGCCCAGTATGGAGCTATTGCCTGTTCAGATGAAAGCATTTGCTGGGTTTTAGCATTGTTCATGCCTTCTCTGCTTGTGGGTGTGTATGTGGCAGGGTAGGGAGTGGCTGGGGGAAAGCCCACCTTGCTGGTTAGTCACATGGGCTGTGTGTGTGCTCACGTCCACAGTGTGCTGGTGAGGACAATGTCAGGACTGACCCAGAGTCAGATGCACACAGGAGCTTTCAAAAGTGGGATAAGCTCCAACGCGTGAACTGGGATCCAAGGAAAGAAGCTGAGGAAGGGATGAATGGCAGCGGGAATCTGCTGGGATATGGCCAGTGGGATCTGCAGGGAAGCCAGTGAGTTATGGGTAGTGATCCCCACCTTGGAGTCTGAGCTCACTTCTCACATTCTGGGGGACTCTCTCATCCTTAGATATCCCTGAGGCATCACTCAAAACACACCAATATGTCAGACAGTGACAGGTGTTTGCGAAGACCTGGAGAAATCAGGACCCTCATGCACTGCTGGAGGGAATAGAAAATGGTGCAGCCACTTTGAAAGACAGTCTGGAAGTTCCCCAAATGATTAAACACAGAATTACCATGTGACCCAGCAATTCCACTCCTGGGGGTATATCCAGGAGAAATGAAAACAGGTCTACACAAAAACTTGTACAAAAACATTATGACAGCATTACTCATAATGGGCATAAAGAATAAAAAACCCGAATGTCTATCACCTGATGAATAGATAAATAAAACACGTTATATCCATTCAATGAGATACTATTCAGCCATAAAAAGGGATAAAGTACCGATAAATCTACTGCATGAATGAACCTTGCAAGCATTATGCTAAGTGAAATAAGTCAGTTACTAAAGACCGCAGATTGCGTGATTCCATTTATATGAAATGCCCAGAATAGGCAAATCTCCAGAGAAAGAGATTAGTGGTTGCTTAAGAGGGGTAAGGTGTTGGCAACTGAAGGGTTCAGGATTTCTTTTTGAGGTGTTGAAAGTGCTCTAAAATTAACTGTGGTGATGATGAAACTTATCTGCAAATATGCTAAAAATGCATTGAACTGTACAATTTTAATGGGTGAATTATATGGCATGCATATAAATCTCAATAAAGCTGCTTTTAAGAATAAGCAAAACAAACACACACACAACTACAGCATGTCCTCTAAGGGCCAAAGTGTGTTAGGCCCAGTAGCTCAAAGATGAGAAGAGGTCCAAGGGGCTATTGAGACCCCAGCCCTTAAAGGAATCCAAGTCTGTGCTGTAAGGAAAACATCTAATTGCAAACTTTAGTAATATTTATTTACTCTAAAAGACTATAAAAAATGTATGCACAAAAGAAAGGCGAGGGTATTATTTTGAACTCCCGTGCTTTCAGCAGGATATAAGGGTCACCTAGTGATGGGCAGAAAAACAAGTGAAACAGAACAGCAAACACACACTGAAGCCCAGGTATGGAGTGGACACGGGGCTCTGACCTCTGCACTGGGACCCTTGGCACAGAGCAGCTGCTGGGCACACCCAGGCCGGGGCTTGGCTTTAGTGAGTGAGGATAGAGTAGATGCCTCTCCTCTCATGCTCTTGAGGGTTGTGTGAATGGTGACAGGGAACGTGCTGGGGGTCAGTTCCCCAGCCTTTCGGTTCCTGCTACTGTAGGTGAGGATGAGGACTGGCAGGGATAAGGACTGCTGGTAGCCGGGCTTCCCTCTCCAAGTGCCCAGCAAAGCTATGCCCTTGGGGCAGCCCATCTCCAAGTTAGGAGGTCGCCCCCCTGCTATAAAGACCCAGCGCTGTCCTCCAGCCTTCCCAACATGTCACCTTCTGTCTCTGCCCTCACCACCTGTGCCATTCCTTCCCACCCCTCCCTGCCATCTTTTCATGTGACCAAGCACGTTTTTTCTCCCCTCCAAGAACTGAAGGCTCCTTGAGGTAGGGGCCACGTGCCTCTCACTTTTGAGGCTTCCCCTGAGCAGGTGGTGCAGGGCAGAGAGTGGACCATGTGTTTGCCACCACCCATGGTAAACACTGGCAGCGGACGGTAATGATTTCTACTTGCCCTTTTAAACTGTATTTTGGGTTGCTTTGCCAATCTAATCCTTAATTTAAAAAAATGTATCTAGACATTGAATACATTTGAGGGCATGGCCAGCTCCCACACTTTCTGTACTGAAAATATGTCTCCCTTACTCTCCTTCCACCAAATGTTAGCTCTTGTATTTCTTGCCTGGTTAAATTTCATGTTAGTTTGGTCATTTATTTGTTTTTCTGGCCAATTTTCTGTCAGAAGGAAGGTGGCAGAATAGAGGGATGGATGGATATGTGAATAGATGGTTGGATGGATAGATAGGTGAATGGATAGATGGAGAGATGGATGGACAGATGAATGAATGTGTGGATAAGTATTATAGATGAGTGGGTGGGTAGATGGGTGGATAAGTGGATAGTGGATTTGTGTATGGATGGATGGTTAGATAGATGAGTGAATGAATGAATGAATGGACAGATGGGTGGGTGGACAAATGAATGTGTGGATAAGTGGACGAGTGGGTGGGTAGATGGATGAATGGGTGGATGAATAGGTGGATGGATGAGTGGTGGATAGGATGGATGGATGGATAAATAGGTGGATGGATAAGTGATGGACTGGATGGATGGATGGATGGATGGATGGAAGGATGGATGGATGAATAGGTGGATGGATGGATGGATGGATGGATGGATGGATGGATGGATGGATGAATGAATGACTGGATGGATAGGTGGATGGATAAGTGATAGATAGGACAGATGGATGGATGAATAGGTGGGTGGATAGGTGGATGGATGAGTGGTGGATAGGATGGATGGATGCATGGATGGATGGATAAATGGGTGGATGGATAGGTGGATGGATAAGTGATGGATTGGATGGATGGATGGATGGATGAATAGGTGGGTGGATAGGTGGATGGATAAGTGATGGATTGGATGGATGGATGGATGGATGAATAGGTGGGTGGATAGGTGGATGGATGAGTGGTGGATAGGATGGATGGATGCAGGGATGGATTGGTAAATGGGTGGATGGATAGGTGGATGGATTGGTGGATGGATAAGTGATGGATTGGATGGATGGATGGATGGATGGATGGATGGTTGGGTAGATGGATAGGTGGATGGATAAGTGATGGATTGGATGGATGAATAGGTGGGTGGATAGGTGGATGGATGAGTGGTGGATAGGATGGATGGATGGATGAATGGATGGATGGATGGATGGATGGATGGATGGATGGATGAATAAACGCATGGATGTGTGGATGAGTCAGGGGTAGATGGACAGATGGGTGGGTGCATAGGAGGATGAATGGGTTGGTAGTTGAACAGTTGGGCAGAGAGAAATTCTTAGAGCTGGAAAGGACATTAGCCCAAATGACCCCTTTCCCAGGGACATCACATTGTCTGGTAACAATTGTATGGACACTGGGATGTGACTGCCTTGGTCTAAGCCCCAGCTGTGTTGCTGCTCTGCTGTGGCTCTTGGGTAAAGGATTTACTGTCTTTGATAATTCATTTCCTTATCTGTAAAATAACATAATGACAGTATTCACCTCCTGAGCTTCCTGCAGGAACATCAGGAGGTAATTAGCACAGTGTCTGATTTATTAATAACTGCTTAAGGTGATAGCTGTTTTTCTTTTTTATAATTGTTATTTACAATTGAGTGAGGAATTGTCCAGAGAAGTTTGGGGGAATTACCTGAGTCCTGCACAGTGAGATCATGAGAAATGAGGTCTCTCTGGTTCTCAAGCAGTGCCTTCCATTCTAAAATGGTGTCTCTCTGGGTCAAGACTATTCAATGGCCAGAAACCGAGGAAAACAAACAGATGCAAGTGTCTAAGCACTATGATAATAAGGGTGTACCCACATATCTCAGGTCTACAGGAAGTTTCTTCATTTGTTCAGCAAATATTTCTTGAGTGCTACCATGTGCTCAGGGTTACCAGGTGCCTAGTACTGATCTAGATGCTGGGGGAAAAATGAAACCATATAAAATCTCTTTCTTCATGGAGCTTATATTCCAATGGGGTTGGAAGGATGGAAAACAAAATAAATAAAAACTAAAATGTTGAATTGTGCTAAATGCTAAGAAGAACAGAGCAAGTAAGAGGGAAGTAGGTCAGCGTGTGTGTGTGTGTGCGCGTGTGTGTGTGTGTGTGTTGGGAAGGCTGTAATTTTAGACATAGTGGCCATGGAAGGGGAAGTGACACAGGGAGCCATGGGAAGATATGCGGGAAGAGTATTCCAGGCAAATGGAACAGCAAATGCAGGTGCCCGGAGTGTGGAGAGAAAGCAGAAGTCAGTGTGGCTGGAGAGAAGTGGGAAAGGATGGGGCAGTGACCGAGGGAGGAGCTGATCATCTTTGGAAGGATTTTGGCAAGGCAGGAAGCCACTGGGGGTCTTTAGATTTTTAGCAGGAGACTTGAGCTCTCTTGTTATTGTAGTAGCACTTTAATCTTTCATTGGGTGTATTACCATTCTTTCCTTTTTCCCCTCTTTATAAAATTGCTTTGAGAACAGGCCAGGTATTTGAAAACCAAAGATAGAAAAAGGGACTTGGCTCAGGTCACACTCATCTTTGAGGAAAGACATCCAACCCATCTCCTTTGATTACACCTGGAATCACCAATCCAGGTACTGCCCCAGACCTGACCCACATCCCACCTCCCGCTGGACCCTGCTGCAGGAAGTGCTATCTCCTCCCTCCCAGGAAGGCCTGAGAGCTCCCCTGAGGAGGCTCTCTGAGTGCCTGGAGAGGAGAGGGAGACCAGCAGGTGAGGGGAGGGAGGGCTTTGCAGGGCTGGCAGGCTCCTGGTGCTCCCAAGCACTGGGGGCTTCCTGGGGAGATAAGTTAGGCCTGGGGGTAGCCTGGTCCCACAAGGGCCCCATAGGGCACTCACTCCTAAGGCACCTTCTCTTCAGTTACTCACCAGGAAAGTCTAACTTCCAGGGATTTAATGTTTCCCTCCAGAACTGTAATTCATTTTTTAAACTAACCCTGCTTCTCAGTGTGGAAGTGTGGAGGAAGCTGCAGGGCCTCCACATTGCTTCAGCACCAGGGCTGGAGCAGGAAAGCCCACCCCACTCAGGGCCACGGGATTGCCGTGGCGGGGCCTTTTTCTCCAAGTGATTTTATACTGTGTGTTTCCTTGCCTCTCAACACATGGAAATGGTGGGTTAAGTTCTACATCAATTGTATTTCTGTCCATTTCCTCTTGATATTTGTACAGGATTTGCTTGGTATAATTCAGAGCTATATCACGAAGCAATGAAGGTTCATGGCTATGATGTCTTTGTCTTGGATTGTGTATTTAATTACTATAAAATGACCAAGTCATGCTTTAAATGCAATGATAGTGCCGTCCTTCCTTTCATTTTGCCTAAATGACTGATATATGCTTTTGCTTTTTCATTTTTCCGAGTCATTTTGTTTAATGAGTCTCTTGGAGGCAACATTTCATCAGATTTACTGTGCAACCAAATATCTGTTCTGAGACCCCTTCCTAAGATGCGGAGGTGAGGGGAGCCTGAGCTGCTAACAGCATTTATGACACTGCAGTGCAGTCTTTAAGTAATGACATAATTTTTCAATTCCCTTCTTCCCCTGGACCCCCCACCCTGTCTGACCTCCCAGGAGAGCTTCATACATAGTTTCATGGACTGTTGGTAGAGATTATATTTGGGGCTAATTTCACACTCCTCTTGAATTTTCATTGAAATAGACTCTGGAGCAACACACCTCTAGGATATTCTGTTATCTGCTGAGAATGCAATCATTTTGATGTAAACTGCTAATAGTAATTTTCTTTTTTGTTGAGATGGAGTCTTGCTCTGCCACCATGCTGGAGTGCAGCAGCGCGATCTCGGCTCACTGCAACTTCCGCCTCCCGGGTTCAAGCCATTCTCCTGCCTCAGCCTCCTGAGTAGCTGGGATTACAGGTACCCACCACCACACTCAGCTAATTGTTTTGTGTGTTTTTAGTAGAGATGGGGTTTCACTATGTTGGCCAGGATGGTCTCGATCTCCTGAACTTGTTATCCGCCTGCTTCCCAGAGTGCTCGGAGTACAGGCGTGAGCCACTGCACTGGGCCAATAGTAATATTTTAAGGGTAAGAAAAATTCAGTATCTTATAGAATATCGATGTGCTTCCATGGACTGGTCTTGTACCTGCAGGTATCAGCCATTGAATTCGAGTAAGTGCTTCAGCCAGGAAGCCCCAACAGAAGCCTGCCCTTCCATGTGAAGATCTGTAAACCACTGGAAAATCAGACTTCACCAGCCTATGGGAAATACACAAGACCCATTCCAGCAGGGAGCAACTCCATTACATCTCAGTCCATGTGGCTGACTCAGAAGGCTGTGGAAGCAAATATATACTCACATGCGCCAGCATGAACTCAGCTCAAGAAACAAAGTGACCTTGGTTGTGCTTTGGGCATAGGTGGAGAAAAGATGGAAGAATAAGACAGCAGGAAGTTGACCCACAAGAGCAGGTTCTGGGGAACTCTAGAGCAAGATGTGTCTCCTCTGGTTTAGCAGAGAACAAATATGAAGAGTAGGAATTACCTGTAGGAGCCCCTGTAAGAAGAGCAGAAATGGCCCATTATCTTCACTGCTTCTCACCACTAATTACATAAATCTAGAATTTACTGTAAATGGCTACTTTTAAAAATACACCATTTTCAAAAAAGCTTGGCTGTGATGTAGGGCCTATGGCTCCAAAGGTTAACACTATAGCAAATAAATTAGAAAGCAAGAACACAGAAACAGAAGAAAAAAACATATTCCTCAGAATGAACAATACATTGAGAATAGGCATTGCATTTGTTTCTGAGCATCCCAGAAAATAGAGGGAAAAAAATGGGGCAAAAAGTTATATGACAATGTTTCCATTTTCAGAAAATAGGAAGTATTTCAGTTCCTCAGGGTTGACTCCATTTTCTCTAGCAATGAATTATTAAAACCAGAATTCCACTGCAGGACAATGGATAACATAATGAGAAAAGGCCTAAATAGTGTTTTTACAACAAATCTAAGAGCTATTTTCTTATGACAATTTCTTGCAATAAACCAAAGGCCAGGCAATGGCATGAAAGTGTAACTCAGTAAATTAGATCCTGGATTAGGTTAAATTTCTGTGGTCCAAATATGCAGCCTCTGATATAATGTGATCCCGAGATTAATCTGAGAGAAGCCAGAGAGACACAGGGCAGCTGTGTCCACGGCTCAACGTCACTTCTTTTAGTTGGGACCTGTTTGGAGCTCCCCGGAAAGGCCTGAGGTCTGCAGTTCCACACGACTGACAGCACAGCTGGTGTACTAGGAAATCCAGGGGTGGGCTGGCAGGACCCACCAGCTCCTTTCAACGCTGAGAAGTCCGTAGAGTGGTGTCCCAAGGGGAGGCTGCCTTCCTCGCCCTGGGGAGGGTAAGGGGAGGCTGCCTTCCTCATCCTGGGGAGGGTAAGGGGAGGCTGCCTTCCTCGTCCTGGGGAGGGCCATCACAGGCAAAATCTAAGAGTCTCTTCAGGAAGTATTTTTGGAACTGGTCTGACTTTAAATCTTGTTCTTAGTGAGACCCCAGAGTTCCACACTTTGTGGAGTCCAGCAGAGACAGTTAGGACCTGAAACATCTAGAGTGTAAGTCTTACCAATTGTTGTCATTGGAGACCTCAGAAGATTCTGGAGATAGCTTCTCCTACGTGTCTTGGAGCAGCTAAGGACGTGGAGGCTCTCACCAGGACAACCGAGCTTAACACATCAACTAGCTCATGAACTTACAGAGTGGCGACCTATAAGTTGTGGAGAGTGTCTGCAAAAACAATGGTTTTAGGTTTAACATAATTCAGCTTGATTCATTCTTCCCGGCTGTGGTCAGATCTTTTGAGATCACTCCTAGTTCATGATAATAAAACTGTGTCATTAGCAGAAAAGAAGAGATTTATCTTCGTTCTTACTATATCAGGGGACACACACGCAATTCTTCAAAATCTCTGTTAGACTATTAAGATACAAGTTCATGGGTAAGGATAGGAGGAGAAAACCCAACTGCAACCTGGTGTCACTGTCTGTTGGGCACCTTTTCTGTCTCTTCTCATATATGTCACGGTTTGAAAAAGGAGATTGTGCCAAAGCCTGCAGAGCTGAGGAATTGTATAATTGCTTTGTTGGGCTGTACACCTTTGGCTTTGAATACGCCTCAGATTCCTAAGTTACAACCCTTCGATTTTCTTAGCTGTTGGTACTGAAAGAATACCATGCTACTGAATTCACTCTCAGGGCTGTCAGAAAGAATCCCGAATGAAAATAATTGAAATTCTTCCCGCAAATACAAAAATGCTTCGTGAAAATCACCAACACATCCCATTCACGAATGCTTCTGTGTGTCAGCTGTACTTCATTAGCTGTAGACATTTCTTAAGCGCTTCATTTTGACCACAAATATGAAGTTGCTGACCATTGACTGTTCTCTTGGAGAGAATTACTGTGTGCGGTTGCTGAGTCAGCGCACAGACCCCCAGAACAGACCCCTTGGCCGAGAGACAAAAGAGAGGGGCTGCGTGCATTTATCAGTGCTTTAATAAGGCCTGCAGATTCTTCTTTCTTTGCCAAAAAGTGGAAAACAAAACAAAACAGGGTTAGAGATGCAAAGGCAGGAAAATCCCTTCATTCAGAAAAAACAAAGCACAATAGTTTCTACGGAGATACGGAGAGATGCAGCTTGCTGCATTTTTGAGGTTTTTCCCTTTAAATACATTATTTTGGTGTTTGCCTCAGATTTCCACTCATCACTGAACTTTGGCTAATTGCTCTGAGGGCTAAGAATAAATACAATATTCACACAAGCCTGGAGTGGGCTGGACAGCCACTCAGTGTCACTGCCATGGGTTTCCAAACGCACATTCGTGACCTCCCCGTTCCCCACCCTCAGGTACCCCATGTCTCCTGGAGGATGTTGCTTAGTGCTGAGCTTCTGCAATGGAATTTAGCCTCCAAGCCACAGTTGCTATTTCTCTTCTAGCTAAAAACTTCTATTCATCAACCTGGGTGGTCTTTACAACATAATAGCCATAAGAATGTGAATTATTTACAGAATTTGTACACATTATCACCAAAGGAGTAAATCAACATTTGCTTCCATTTAGGACCTAGGTATTTGGTAAGAGATATTCTTGAAGTACCATTCTTAGGTTGCTGGAGAGCATCTTCAAGGGTAGCTAATTTCAGGAAACACATTAGTAGGAATTTGTTTCTATCAGTTCTTCATGACTTTCCCTCTCCCTGTCTCTAGGAGGGCTTTATAAGACTTTCTGAATGGTCCTCCTAAAGAAGTACTCTGGGAAAATAGATCCGCCCGACTATATCGATGTGAAATGTCACCGTCACAGATTTGAGGGGCTAGTGTAGTAATTTCTTGAAAAAAATCATTAGGGATTTCATAGATTAGCGGTGGTAGATTTTGGGGGTACATCTGTCTTCTATTAATAGAATAGCAATGAAACTTAAATAATTAACTAAAATTCTAATTTAGATTAGAATTTCTTGATGTTTGGTTGGACAACTAAGATGACTTTGTGGGGTTAACTAACAAGTACCCAACAAGTCCCAATTAACAAGGAAGGTTATTTGCAGGGAAAGTGGTGTAAAGGAGATCCGAAATAGAGGGCCAGGCTCCATGACTCCTTGGGCTGCCACTCCTGCTCTGGATGGAGTGGTATAAGAATACAGAACTGCTGGAAGCCCCTTAGGCTAGAACCCAAGATTACTTTACTTTGGATCTAAAAATGAAGTTCCAAATTCACAAAGTTTATACCAGGAGTTTGTGTCTTCTAAATAAATTCATTTTAGTAATTCCTCCAGACTGACAGTGTCTCTGTTAAGACAAAGGGACACACGTTCCTCTTCACCCCCAGCTCTAAATAGAAAAGGTGAAAGATTTGCTTTTCTAATTGTGTTCTGCATTGCTTTCTGTGTTTGCCCAAGTACCTACCTGTCTCCTGAATAAGCTCTCCGGTAGGAGGGCTGAGGCACAGTGAACAGTCCCCAGGGCGTGAGACACAGAATTGCACCAGTCGCCTGACTGCCACCCAGCTATGAAATACAGGCAGGCTCATCCTGTCAAGACGGAACCTGTTTGCTGAATGCTGCGAGCTCCCAGGCCAGCACGCGGGTGGCCAGGTGGGGAAGATACCTGGGCTTGCGTGCCAGCTCCTTTGCTGGAGATGGCTGAGGCTTTGTGGTTGTTTGGAATATTATTTCCACATCTTTTTTTTTTTTTTTTTTTTTTTTTTGAGACGGGGTCTCGCTCGGTCACCCAGGCTGGAGTGCAGTGGCCGGATCTCAGCTCACTGCAAGCTCCGCCTCCCGGGTTTACGCCATTCTCCTGCCTCAGCCTCCCGAGTAGCTGGGACTACAGGCACCCGCCACCGTGCCCGGCTAGTTTTTTGTATTTTTTAGTAGAGACGGGGTTTCACCATGTTAGCCAGGATGGTCTCGATCTCCTGACCTCGTGATCCGCCCGTCTCGGCCTCCCAAAGTGCTGGGATTACAGGCTTGAGCCACCGCACCGGGCCGTCTTTTTTTTTTTTTTTTAACTAAAATCAGCTGTGTTGGGCTCCCACAAATTGTTCTTAACTCAACAGACCAAGAAAAAAAAGGTCAAATATTGAAAGTGTCATTCGAGTCCTAAAATGGGGAGTGGGCTTTAATCTTGTGTCCTGTAAAGATATAAAAATAGAACTAGGCAGAACTCTGTCTGAAGTACAAAGGAAAGAGAAAATCAGTGCAGAAGACAGAGCAGGGGATTCAGCTAGGATGGGAGATGAAAAGACGCTCTTGGTTTTCTAGAAGCTTTCCCAGTTACTGTTTTGTTTGTTGTTTGTTGTTGTTATTTATCTTTTTAATATCATCTCTTCTTTAAGTCAGTCCAACAGAAACAGAAAACAAAAATTCCTTTCAGTTTTATCAAATCTGGAAAAAATCATTTAATCATGAAAAAAAAATCTACCATGCTACTTATGAAAACAAAAAAGTTGACGATTTCCCTCTTCACTGCTCTCCCCTCTTGAGATCAAGTGTACAGACGTACTTCGACGATCAAAGCGCGTAGCCCCATCACATCCAGAGATGAGGATATCAGCTCCTTTCTATTTATTTCCATGGACAGGAATAGTGCTGTTATGTTGCCTCATCTCGATGGATTAATGGAAAACATTATGGTCTTCACAATGACCGTCAATACCCTGGGTGAGAGGCAGGGCTGGCCTCAGCAATTCTTCCAGGTTACGGCCCCTAAGCAGAAGCTTGGAAGGGACGGTGCCATGGCAAGTTTGACGGTGCCATGGCAGAGCCAGACATCTGGGAGCTTGCGAGTCCAATAACCTGCCCCCTGGGACCCACAACAGGGAGGGTCATGACCCGAGAGCCACACTAGTGAATCGCTCCATCCGCCTGGCAGGACCACCACGCACGGTCCCTCCATCTCAGAGCCCAGCACCGGGGCTGTGGGGCAGGCGAGGCTTTGGGGAGTGGGCAGGGCTGTAGAAGGACATTTCCTGGATCCCAAGACCCCTCTTCCCCTCACCTAAGCATTTCTCTGAAATCCAGGATGCAACTCCATTTATGTGGTAGTGTTTCCTTATTATTTCTATTTTAAAAACATTGCCAAAGCCCCTTATCAAATCAATGGGGTATCTGACATAAACATGAAACAGTCAGATGCCATCATGGTGTGGCAGAAAGTGATGGGAAGATGAGGGGGTCGATTTTTATTCCTCCATTAAATGTCTGGGTTGACCCTGAGTGGAACTTAGGTTGCTTACCTGCCTAATTTACTGTCTTTATCTCTAAAATGAAGAGGTTAAATTGGATTATTTATAGGGTCTTTTTCGAACTAGCAAGCACAGGAATCCACACATAATTAAGCACTGCAAATGTGGGGGCGCGGATCAGAGTGGCCAGAGGCAAAGCAAGTTGTGTGAGGCTGATGGGGGGCAGTTCCCGTGGGATGGGAGGCCCCTCAGAGGGCCTGTGGGGAGCCCATGGAGCTCCGTGGGGACAGGCCTGAGTGCTCTGACAGGGCAATGGGGAGGTGACAGAGGGAGGCTAGGCACTTGGACCTGTGTGAGAAGGAGAAACATGAAAGCAACTCTGTACCCAACAACAAGTAAATAAAAACGTGGTTCCCCCACCATGTGCCATCATGATAAAAGCAAAAGATGATGGCACTTTGTTGTTTTTAAAAGGATATTCCTTGCAACCCAAATATCCCCTAAATGATTTGTCACCCCTTCAGTTATGCTCCAAGTGGCAGTTACGTTTCCCTTGGCACACAGAGCCACTGGAGAAATGGAATATTTGGTCTCATCCTCCTGTAGAGGGAGGGAGGCCTGAGGGTACTTGTGCTTCCAGGAAACAACCAGTGCCTCAGCGCTGACCCCACACCTGAGTGACTATCCAGGTCTGGGCAAAGGGAAAGCCGGCATTAGTGTCTGGGTACAGCGTGCTCACTGCAGCCTGAGGCCTCATCCTCAGCCCACGCACTGAAGGTGTGAGACGTGCAGGCCCCCGCATGCGGACAGACCTCCTTCCTCTGCTTGGGCAACCTGTGCAGCTCTGCTCACTGCTGCTGGAGTTTGGGAGCTGGGACCCCCTCTCTACCATGCACACACAACCCCTAAGCCTCAGACGTCCAGAAAATGCCACCAGATCCCTCATGTCTTGGTTCTGTTTTTTTCAGGCCACCAGCAGGAGATGGCTGGCTCGGGAGGTGGTGTCTCAGGTACTGTGGGAGTCATCCGTCTTCTCTCCTGCACTGGGGAATCATTCTCTGACCTTAGGTTTGCCTTTCAGAATGCTCCCAGCTCTGGAGACAGGGCTTGGTGGGGACACGCTTTGGAAGTGTCACCCTGAGGCAGAGCCAAATGCCCCAGCAACCGCCTCTCCTCCACCCACTTCCTCCTTCAATGCAAGATTTCAATGAGATTGGACCATAGGGTGGTTCAAAGAAGCAAAAAGTTATGATTAGGAAATACCGGTATTAAATAATTTCCCTTGGTTTCATTTCCTCTTACCACTGAATCCCACCAGAGCCTCCCAATTCTTTTCCTGCAATTGGCTGTTTTATGTCCAATTCCAGGACTGGCTGGGTCTTGGCTGTACGCATCCCCCAACCCTCCCAATCCCTCCTTTGAGTCCTGGCCATTTAGCCCAAGATAATTTTAAAATCACAGAAGCTTAAGGCTGGAAAGCATTTTGACAGGTCCCCCAGGCTAACGTTAAATGCCTTTTCTCCTGTTTTGCCTGAGTGGAGCCAGAGGAGGGCTGAGCGCCTCCTGTTCCCCTGCAATATGTGGGCTCTGGAGGTGGCCAGGCTGGGCTGCCTCCTTCAGGGACAGCCCTGAGGCTCCTTCCCTGCAACTGCTCACCCTGCAGCTGGGCTGCTGCCTGGACTCTCAGGGGACACCTACAGTGGGCCAGGCATCGTATGAAGGTAACGAGGACTTCAGTGGAAACAGCAGCAACACTTTGCATGAAGTGATGTGGGCTACCTTACCCTCCAGAAGGGAGAGCATGTCCCAGTCCACACATATTTCAAAGAGTATCTTTTTAAAGAAAAATGGTACAGCTAGAATACTCAGGGTGTGGCCTGGCTGGTGCCCAGGGTGACAGGGCCATGCCTCCGTGGGGATGCCACATTTGTAACTATGCCTGCATCTAGACCTATCTAATGTTTTAGTGTGTGGTTGATGAAAGCCACTGATATTTTTCTGCACCATGCTTTTGAAATTTGATGTTTGGATGAATTATTCAATTCCTCTGATATTTCTGAGCTGCCTTTTCTGAGTCAGGCACTGGTGGTTTGGTGACACACAGGGAGACGTGCTCCAGGCCCCCGTGGCACTCACAGTGCAGCAGGAAGACAAATCACCCTCTTCACACAAGCTGGTGTTTGGTTACAATTGTGGGAAGAGTTTTGAGGAGAGGAAAGTGTGCTTGCTGAGGAATCATGGCCAGGAAAGCCTTCCTGAGGAAGGGATATTCACATGGAGACCTCAAGGATCACTGGTGTCAGCCAGGAAGTGAAAGGAATTCCCAGGAGAGAGAAGAGCTCATGCAAGGACCCTGAGTCCTCACACTGGACAGAGAGAGACTCCGAGTCCCCACACTGAGCAGAGAGAGGCCCCGAGTCTCCACGCTGGGGGGAGGGAGACCCTGAGTCCTCACATTAGGTGGAGAGAGACCCTGAGTTCTCACAGCGGGCAGAGAGAAATGTGGGTGGAGTCAAGGCACACAGGGGCTGAAGACCAGGCAAGGACATGGCTCCTCATCCTAAAAGCAAGGGGAAAACCAGGCCTTTAGTCTAGACTTAGCCCATATTAAATTGACTTTTTCAAGGGTCAGTTGGGACACTCCGGAGAGACTGGTATGGTCCGGAGTAGGAGGAAAAGACAGGAGGCAGAAGCTGGATCCAGGTGAGTCAGGAAGGTGAGGTCTCAGAGGGCAGGTGCATTCAGAATTCCAGTGGACAGGACTTGGTAATGAACTGGCTGACCAGCTTGTAGACTTGGCAATGGAGGAGTCAGATGCTCTGAAAGGGATCAGGAGAAAGGAAGAAGGCCTGGGAAAGGGATGAGGCAAGACTTACCCAAAGTTCAGTCTGATGTGCCTTTGAGTCCTTTGTATTAGCCCATAGGTACTGCTATAAAGAATACCTAACACTGAGTGGCCTATAGACAACAGAAATTTATTTCAATGGTTCCAGAGGCTGGAAAGTCCAAGATTAAGGTGCTGGCAGGTTTGGTGTCTGATGAGGGCTTTCCCGCTTTCCGGTTTATGGATGGCACCTTCTTGCTATGTCTTCAAATGGTGGAAGGGGTGAGGGAATTCTCTGGGGCCTCTTTTTTAAGGGCACTAATCCCATTCATGAGGCTCCACTCTCATGATCTAATCACCCCCCAAAGGCCCCACTCCTAATGCCGTCATTTTGAGGTTAGGTTTTAATGTATGAATTTGGGGGAGAACAAACATTCTGACCGTAGCATCACCCACGGGAGATGTCGAGCAGGCTGGCGGCTATGCTGGGAGAGAATCAGCGAAGTCAGAGAAGTTCTCTGTCAGTGGAGAAACCCGGGTGCTCAGCGGGGATGCCTGGCCAGAGACACAAACGTGACACTTGTTAGCAGGAGGATGTACTATCAGCCTCCAGCAATCTAGCCTTGGACAGGATCTGGAGGAGAGGTTACAAAGGCAGAGGAGAAAGCCAGCACAGAGCCTCAAGCTTCTCAGATCTTAAAAAGGGACTTGCCTGATGCTAATGCAGGCCACAGATGGAATACACCTACATCCCCCGCCACCCTGTCTTCCTGTGTCCTGGGTCCCGCTCTAATCACTTCACCCATGTTACCTCATCGACTCACCCTGCAGTCATATGAGGTGATATGCCATCACTCCCATTTTACAGGGAGATCAACTGAGGCACAAAGATTTTCTGCAACCCAGCTTGGGCAGTCTGAGTTCTTCACCCCGCCCTCCCTGCGTGCAGCAAAGCAGTCCAGGTAGGGGCTGGGGAAAGTGGAAAGGCCATGACCTCTGCCGAGGACAGAGGTGACCACTCAGTGCTGGTGTCTTTGCCCCGGGGCGGAGGGGGCGGTGGTGTGGGATCTGGGCCTTTGGAGTTTTCGAGAGAATCTGGATTTCTATGTGTAGTTTCCCAGTTTTTAAATACTAGCATTTGTTCACATTTTTAAAAGCACTGTTGGGGCAAAAAAAATTTGGGGGAGCTGACTTCAGATGGTAAGATTTTAAATCTGCATCTAAGTTGCTAAGTAAGAGAAGAGATTTTAGGCGCCCTTACCATAAAAAGTAGTCATTCTGCGAGGTGATGGATACGCTAATTTGCTTGACTGTAGTAGCCATTACATCGTGTATACCAAAACAACACCCTGTATGCCCGCCTTATAAATACGCACACACACACACACAAAAAGATTGAAGAGAAGGGGCTGTCCCAGGATTTGGAGGAATAGGGGTGCCCAGCGGAACAGAAATTTGAGCCCTGCCGTGGGCTGAGAGCCAGGTATGTGTCTGCCCGACAGAACTTCAGTTTATGGTTGATTTCCTCTGTGCGCTTGATGCTGGTCAACACAGGGACTAGTTGAAAAACTAGGTTTTTTCCCTTCCTGTAGTCAATGCTCTGAATTTTCTTCTTGTTTTCTTTGTGCAATCCCTCATTTATTTTGTATTCCAAGGCAGAAGTCACTGAGAAGTTGCTCAGTGACCAGGGTCAAGGGTTGGCCATTTCTAAGGCTGAGTGTGGCAGAGGGCACTGGGAGCTTGTCCTGCTGGTGGAGCCAGGGCATCCCAGGACCCGTGGGCCTCAAACCTGGGCCAGGAGTGAGGACCTGGCCTGCCGTAGGCCGAACTTGACTCAGACAGGTTTGGTGTGGGCCATCCAGTTGAAAGGAGTTGTCAATGTTTAATTGTGCTAGACTTCACATAAAATTTAAACTTGGAATATTTTTCCAAAAATGTGGATGATCAGGACCAAGTTATTCTGCCGCAAGGCCACAGTCTGCTGGAGGTAATTGGTGCTCACCCCGTTAGTGGGTCTCCCTCTCCCTGGTAAATGGCAGCCTCCCCTCCCCGGCTCTCTTTTCTTTGACTTGCTTTGCCCATTTCCTTTCCTGCCTGGACTCTCTGCACAGGTGCCTTTAAGACATTGCAGGAAAGCTCAGCAAACTGAACAGTGCCCCAAAGCCCTCTTCACTGCAGGAGACACAGGTGGAACGAAGGGATGAATAATCAAACATAACCCCTGACAGCTCACACTGGCCCTACCTCATGTCCCTAGAATCACTGTCTGGGACCCAGGTCTCTAGAATCACAGTCCCTTGCATCAGTGGCAGAGTTGAAGTGTGATTTGGGGGCTCTACCCTATTCCTGGTCCCCACGTTGGCTTTTGGGCTCTTGGGCTGGTACTGTCTGGTACTGACAATGGCCACTGGCTGGTGCTGCCTACTTTCACCCTGAGTAAAAAGCTCTGGGCAAAAATGAGGTATCCAAAAAGCAGTGAGTGGTGAATATGCCTCCCTCTCCTCCCCCTGCCCCAAATCCCCTATTATGGCACCAATTAAAACAGGAGTAACAAAGTCACCTGAGGGCTCCCTCTCCTCCAGCGTCCTTGGCTCCCTGCAGTACTTAATTCCCATTCGGCCTCATTGTCCTTTAGACCCAGGCTTGGGGTCTGGGCTGAGCCCTATCCCAAAGTGGTTTCCACGCTCAGACTGAAGCAGGATCTCTGCCTTCTCAGTCCCCAGGGAATGAAATCTCCAGCCAGCTCTTCTCCAGAGAGCCCTGTTTCCTCTCTCCAGCTTACTCTTTGAGACTTCCCTTTGATGTCACCTGGTCTGTGAGACAGCCTTTCCTGGGACCCCCCGCGGAGAGACAACCCACTGATAAGACTCCAAAAAGCCAAGGCGCCCAGCTTCTCATGCCCACCTCTGAGCTGTGAGGCAAAGGCCTGTTTATTTTGGGTTGATGAGTAAATCATGTGGAACAGAATCAAAAGCTCTGCTGAAGTCAACACAGATGACATCTGTCACTTCCTCTTAATCCATCAGTCAGGGGGAGAGGGCATTGGATTAATTAGACAGGCTCTTTCAAACGTTTGCCAGCAATGACTCCATGCCCTCTTTCTCTCATGCACTGGTGAAGGAAAACAATGAGTTTTCACCCTATTGTTTATCTTAGAAGGGCCAGGTTTTGAGGTCAAACATCAGTGTAATATTTTCTCTTAAAAATGCACAGGCACTGTAACTGCTAATAGCTGGTATGCCGATTATTGAAATCAAAGTTCTTGTTTCTTTACAAATGTGCCCACTGCAAGGATATCAAAGCATTGGCAGACATCAAGTCAGTGGCTTTGCCTAGGCCAGGCTTTCTCTCATTGAAAAGGGAGGGATCTATTTGGGGAGAGAGTCTCTAGGGGCTGTGATTTATTCAGTTTGATTACATGGCACACTGGTCTCTGTTTATTTGTTGAAACATGGCATATGCCTTGGGAGGAGATGCTCCACAGTCAGCGAGAGCCTCTGCCAGCTGTGGCCACTTGTCTTTAGGCTGCACCTGTGTGAGTCCCTTACTCGGCTCACTGGGCATGACTCCTTCTGACCTCAGGGAATGAATGGCCTGTTTCCCAGGCACAGGACAGACCCTGAATTTCCCCAGCCCTGAGAGTGCACGCGTCCAGCCTCCTCTCTTGCCTGATCTCATCCTGGCCCTGCCCTGGCACGTGTTCCTCACTGGCTGGTTCACTAATTTGCTGTTCAATATAGAACTTTGTCCTTTCCTAACATGCTTGGAGTCCCCTGGGTCTTTCATTCTATTCAGTTTTCCTGAAACTAGCCTTGTCTTCATCCAGCCTTCTGGGCCTATGTGAGAGCTGCCTGGATTCCTCAGTAGGGGGAAGTGGAGGCAGGAGACCAGAGGCCTTGGGCGTGAATGCCAGATCCTCCACTTACCACCTGGACCCTGCCAGAGCCATTTGACTCTCTGAGCTTCTGTGTGTTCATATTTAGAGTGAGCCTAACACAATTGGCCCTTGAACAACATGGATTTGAACTGCAAGGGTCCACTTATACACAGATATTTTTAAATAAAATTTACACCAAGCATGCCTTTGTCTCCCGACTCCCTTTCCACCTTTGCCATCCCAGAGACTGTAAGACCAACCCCTTCTCCTCCTCCTCAGCCTCCTCAACATGAAGATGAGGAGGAAGACCTTTATGATGATCCACTTCCAATTAATGGATAGTAAATATGTTTTCTCTTCCTTATGATTTTGTTAACAACATTTTCTTGTCTCTAGCTTACTTTATTGTAAGAATACAGTATACAATACATATAATATACAAACCATGTGTTAACTCACTGTTTAAGTTGTCGGTACGGCTTCCAGTTGGCAAGGCTATTAGTCGTTAGATTCTGGGAGAGTCAAAAGTTATGTGTGAATTATAAACTGCTCAGCGTTTGGTACCCCTAACCTCCACATTGTTCAAGGGTCAAGCGTCTTATCTTTCTTAGAGAGTTGCTATAGGGATTCAGTTAATATAGAAAAATATGTTTGGATCAATACCTGGCACGGGGTGGTACTGTCCTGGGAGCTGTGCCTCCAAATAAGCTGTAGAAGGAAACATAAGACCTCTCCTTTTGCAATAACAAGAAACCATTAGATAAATAAAATCCAAACACTCTTGTGAAATTGTTGACACCGATAATATGTAAAAAGCTAAATTCCAGAAGAACCAGCCCTTCCTGCGTGATCAAGGGCAGCCCTTCCGTGGTTGAGGTTGAGGCCCAGCAAGGAAAAGAGCAAGCCCCCCGCAGAGGCCGGTCTCTGCCAAATCGAGGAGAAAACAGGCAGATGTTGCCAATCAGGCAGGCTTGTGTGTGGGTTTGGCCGTGGAGGAACTCCAGTGTGCTAAGGGTTCTGTCTGCCTGTCTCCCATGGGAATTCCGCTGAGTTATCAAAGGTTGGGGACAGCAAAGTCATGCGACTGGCCATTCTTCCAGTCTAACAGTCTTGAGATTTCACAGCCTCAACGTTTATCATTTTGAGATCTTGTAATATTGAGGAGTTTAAGCCCAGCGCCTTTCTTGAGAGAGGGACTGCAACTAAGCAAAGCTGGAACCAAGTTTCTACCCAATTCAACTTCAGATGAAATCAAAGATACCAGTCTAGTGGGAGTTGAGGAAGTTGGAGGCTAAGCTGAAAAGCAAAGAGAGATCTCCTTGATCCAGCTGGAGTTGAGTTGATCGTATTCCTTTAGGAGGCCTTAAAAGGTTTTTATGCTTTTGTTGGGGCCTTAACGTTTGAACACAAGGAGTTTAACTAATCAGCTCCCCACCTGAGATGTGTAATAAAAGAAAGGACATCCCATCTGATGGTGAATTTCATACGTGTGTGTTTCAGCCTTTGCTTTCTAGTCACAATATCCAATATACAATTTTTTTAAATGATAAGGCATGGGATAAGCAGGAGAATGTGATCTACAGTCAAGAGTAAAATCTGTAGTGGCAACAGGCCCACTGACGATCCATATGTTGGAATTACCGAAGACTTTAACATACTTATGGTAAATATGGTAAAGAAGCTACAGGAAAGGATGAATGTAACTGGCAAAGAAGAGAAGAATCTCATGAGACATGAAAACAATAAAAAAGAACTAAGTGGAACTCTTAGAATGAAAAACTGGAAAATATAATAATTGAAATAAAAAATTTTCTGAATGGGATAAAGAGCAGATCCTATAAAACAGAGAAAAAATAAGTGAACTGAAAGATCAATAGAAAAATTATTGTCTCTCCAGGTTTTTTTTGAGACGGAGTCTCGCTCTGTTGCCCAGGCTGGAGTACAGTGGCACGATCTTGGCTCACTGCAACCTCCGCCTCCCGGGTTCAAGTGATTCTCCTGCCTCAACCTCCTGAGTAGCTGGGACTACAGGTGTCCGCCACCACGTCTGGCTAATTGTTGTATTTTTAGTAGAGACAGGGTTTTATGTTGGCCAGGCTGGTCTCGAACTCCTGACCTTGTGATCCACCCGCCTCAGGCTCCCAAAGTGCTGGGATTACAGGCGTGAGCCACTGTGCCCGGCCTCTCCAGTTGTTTTTTTAAATTGAGGTATAATTGATATACAGTGAAATGCACAGATTGCAAGTGTGTGGTTCTATGAGTGGTAACAGTTGCATGAGCCTATGTAACCCACATTTCTCTCAAGGTGGAACAATCCAGTACTGCAGAAACACTTCTTGTTCTCCTCCCTAGTCAATCCCCACCCATCACCCAGTGACAACCACAGTTCTGACTTCTTTTACCATAGAAGAGTTTTTGCTTTTCTAGAACTTCTTAGGAATGAAATTATACAATATATACTATTTTGTGTCTGGCTTTTTTTTTTTCTCAGTATAATTGTTTTTCCAATTAATCCATGTTGTTGCATATATCAGTCTTTTCTTTTTGTTATGGAATGGGATTCCATTTTATGGATATTCTACAATATGTTTATCCACTCTTTAGCCCGTCTCTGAATTGATGGTGACGGAGCAGCCCCTTCTACTGGCCATGCCTGACACAGGGCCCAGGTAACATAGGGCCAACGTCACACTTCTTGTCTGTGGTTTTCATGCCTTTTCAAGTTAGAGTGGGGTAAGAAACCTTTCAAACCAACATATAGAATGTTTGGATGGTAGTGGAGGGAGCACTGGGGAGGAGTGGAGCCCCACCTGACCCTCACCTCCCTCAGGAACTTGGAGAGAGCTCTTGGTCTGAAAGATGGTGCCCAAATGAAATAAAAAGACAACCGCAGCTCATCTCCCTCCTCAAAGCTTTCCCAAGGCTGCCTGGACCTTCCCCAGGACGGTCTAATTCTTGCTGCTGATTATTATTTATAATCCTACGCATTGTGTTTGAAAAGTAATATGAGTTAACTTACAAAGATACACACATATAGCAGAATACTGTAATAGGAAAATGTAAGATAAATAAGGAAATTGAAGTGAGAGCAATTGAAAGAGCACTCAGAGGAAGAAACGTGAGCACTCAAAGTCCCAGGAATTTCTAGAGACAAGCCCAGCCTGGGCTCAGAGGTTCTGAAGCCGAAAATGCTCTAAGGTCAAATACATTTGGGAAATACCGCTTGCCTATCCCGGCTTTGGAGATTTGCAACGCATACTGGCATGCTAAGGGCTCTGGGCTTCTTTGTAGCAAAGAATCTGCTTTACTTGCTTCCACCTTTCTCTCTTGCTCTTATTTCTCTCTCTCTCTTACACACACACACACACACACACACACACACACACACACACACACACACACGATGCTTGTTTTTCTGCTCTTTCAATAGTGGGACGCACTGGATATACCGTTGTCAAATCTGCTTTCTCCACTCAATATACAACATAAACATTTTTCCAAGCCATTAAGTATTTTTTCTCACACATCTTCCTTAATAGCTCTATGAGTATTCCATTTCACTGTTATATCATAATTTATGTCCCCAGATCCCACTACAGTGTGTGTAGGTTGGTTCTCTTTTTTTTTTAACCTATAAATAACTCTGGACGAACAGTTTAAACCTAAATCTTTGAAGACATTTTTGATTATATCCTCAGGATATATCTTTCGTAGTGGCATTTCTGGGTCAAAAGATATATGGATTTTGAGGTTTTGGATACATATTGTTGAATGTTTACAATAATTAGACCTTATTCTTTTACATTTTATTTTGAAATCGTTTTAACCAGACACAGAAGTTACAAGAACAGCACTGGGAACTTTGTCCCTGAACCATTTGAGAGGATGTTGCGCCATGTGCTCTATCACCCATGAGTACTTTACTACTTTTTTTCTGCAAACAAGGCCATTCTCCTGTACGACCATAGCACAGCCACTGAAGTCAGGAAATTAAAGTTGATACGTTACTGTTCTTTGATTCCTGTATTTCTTTAAAGTTTTACCAGTTGTCCCAATAATGTCCTTTAGATCAAAATGATTCCACCTAGAATTGTGGTTTACATTTGTCCTCTCTTTTAGTTTAATTCTGGAACAACATCCTAACCTTTCCTTGACTTTCATGAACTTGACACTTGTGACGGTTGTGGGATACTTATGATGTGACATGGCCCTTAGTTTTAATTTGTTTGATGCTTGTTCATGATTACATATGTCATTCATCTTTGGCAGATCATAGCTGCAATGCTGGGCTCTCCTCAGTGCATCCCACCAGGTACCCAATGATTTCAATTCATCCCATTATTGGTGATGTTGACATTGATCCTTTGGTTAAGTTCGTGTGTGACAATCTTCTCTAATTTATTTCCCTTTGTAATTGATAAGTATTTTGGGAGGATATATGTAAATATACTCTCCCTCTTCAAATACATTTTTGAGACAGGGTCTCACTCTGTCTCCCAGGCTGGAGCGCAGTGGTGTGATCTCAGCTCACCATAACCTTGACCTCCTAGGCTCAGGTGATCCTTCTCCCTCAGCCTTGCAGGTAGCTGGGATTACAGGCATGCATCACCACACCAGGCTAATATTTTTGCCTTTTTTTGTAGAGATGGGGGGTCTCACGATGTTGCCCTGGCTAGTCTTGAAAGCCTGGGCTCAAGCTATCCACCCACCTCTGCCTTCCAATATGCTTGGATTACAAGTGTCAGCCATTGTGCCCAGCCTGAACTTTTTACCTACTAGTTTCAGCACCCACTGATTTGGGGGCATGAATTAATTATTACTATGGCAGTTGACAAAAATGGTGATTTTCTACTTATACCATACCTCTCACACTTATTAGTTGTCTTTAGAGTCTAAGAAAAAATGTTTTATTTTCCCTATTTGTTTATTCACCAATTTCTATTTTGTTTGGTGGGTCATAATTTACTCTACCATTACTTATTTTAATGTTCAACTTGTTTTGTATTTGGCCTGCAAAAGCCCTTTCTACCTGGCTTCTAGATGAGATGTTCCAGGTTACGAGCTCTGAAATCTGTCATTTCTTCAAGTGGCTGTGGTTCCTTTCAGTAGAGAACAGTAATTAGACACCACCATCTGGATGCTAAGAGTGTTCATGGCCATCATGGTGTAGCTGCTTTTATGTCCTGTTAGTGGGCAGAGCTAGATGCAACATGTATGTGAGTTCACGACAATACTTCAATTCCAATTCAACACCGCAGGGTCTGCCTGGACTGCTTTCCCAAATTTGTAACTCTATTATCCTATTCTCATAAATAAGTTTGCTCATTTTCTTCTATGTATGTAACCAGTCCCTCGATTCCATGCCTGGCTGAATCATTCCCCTCCTGGTTTGACTCCTCACCCAGCTCCAGCCAGATGAGTGGCTCTGCCAGCACCACTGCTGCACTTCCCCACACACTGCCTGGGATCCCACCTCTCTTGACCCCACGGCTATGGGGGTTCCACCTCTCTTGACCTTACCTGGTGGCTGTTCCCATGAAAGTTTCAGGAAGGAGGAAGGAAAAAAGAGAAGGAGGTAGGAAGGAAGGAAGAAAGGAAAGAAGGAAGGAAGGAAGGGAGAGAGGGAAGGAAAGAAGGATGGGGTGAAGGAAGGAAGGAAAGAAGGAAGGAAGGATGGGAAGAAGGAAGGAAGGAAGGATGGAACGAAGGAAGGAAGGATGGGACGAAGGAAGGAAGGAAAGAAGGAAGGAAGGATGGAAGGGAGGTGGGGAGGGAGGAAGGAATGAATGAAGGAAGGAAGGAAAGAAGGAAGGAAGAATGGGAAGAAAGAAGGAAGCATATAATTTAGAGGTGCAAAGGATGAATAACAGAAACACTAAAGATGCTCAACAAAACAAAATCTAGGGCAGGTAGGGGGATGAAGCATGCTTGCATTGTGCCTTTCACCTCTCAGAAGAGAAGGAAGTGCCAAGGCCTACCAGGCATGGGTGATAAGCTTGGACACAGATGTGTAAGTACATTGTTCAGTGTTGTAATGACAGCCCCAGGAAGAACCTAACTGGAAATGCTTATAGAGGTTGTCTCTGCACTGTGGGGTGGGGAGCAAGGGGAATGGAGGAAGAGCTTCTCTTCATTTAACATCTTTCTGTACTGAGTGAAATATTTTACCATATCCATGCATTACTTTTATAATATTTTGGAATATGAGTTTGAATAAAAGATAAATTGCTCATGTGAAGTGTGTGTTTGATGGCATATTGGCAGTGGTAGTGGTTGGTGAAACATTCGTAGGAATGAATTCCAACCTGGAGTGTTGGGAAGAGATGGAATCCAGGATCCAGACAGGGAGGCCAGCTTTAGAGAGGGTGGAAGTGTCTCCTGGGTGGAAGGATGAGGTAGGTGAGGGACCCATGTGTGGAGAGTTGGTGAAGGCGCTGGTGTCTGGTGGCTGCTCTCAACTCCTTTCATTCACAGAGGGGGTCATGGATTGGTGATTTATGGAGAAGAGGCTGGTTGTTGGAGGTGGATCAACTTTCGTGGAGACAGAGAGTGATGGGTGACTGGCCTGGGCGGTAGGAATAATGTTGACCAGACTCCTGGGTTCTGGGATGGTTGGGTCCCTGCCTAATGACCTCACCTGCTGAGACATAGGACGATGAGTCCACAAAACCCCCATCACTGGGACTCCCCAGCGTCCTGGAGGCCTGAGATAAAAGCAAGGGAGGATGAGTTTCATAGATTTTAAAATCATAATCATATAAGGGTTCAGGTGTAGGATTGGAAGGGCAGGTCCCATTTGTCCCTTTTAGGACTTCCCTCCCTTCTGGCCCTGAGAGTATGAGGGGAAGTCACTGGGATGCTGCCGACTGTTCCCAGGACGCCTGGCATTGTCCCTCTGCTCCCTGGGTTCATGCTGACATTGTGGTGGGTAGCTGCCGACGTGCAGAGCCCACAAGGGAGCACCTCCTCACGTTTCACACCCTCGGGGCCTCACACGCCTCAGCAAAGTGAGCCCCTCATCAACATCCTGACAATTCTAACTGGGAGGCACCACGGAGATGGCAAAGGTCATTCTTTTCTTTTCCATCTTCTAAACATAACTGTGGTTTCAATTTGGGAATAAGTGAATAACGGTTTGTTTTATATCAGGAGATTTAATTCTTTTGCCCCTTAAGCACCTTTCTTCTTGCTTTCCATGTGTTTCAAATATCTCCTGTAAATAGAATACAGTACTTGTAAGTTTTGAGAAACACATTGAAAACAGTTTACCTCACTGGACATTTGTAAAGAAAATTCAGCAAAGTGGTTTGCTGCCTTCTGGATGTGGTTTGCGCTGTTCTCACAAGGACAAGATTCCCAAGTTCTTGGCCACATTTTTAAGAGAAAAGCCTTAATTTCACAGGGAGCAGGTGACAGAAAATTTTCGTGTGCATTTTTCACAGAATAAAATAAATGAAAGCCAGCATGTGAATCCCATTTGCTAAGTGTATCCCGACACGATCAGCTGATTTTTATGCACCGAAGCGTCTAAAACTCCATCGATTTTTCCAAATTTTCATGTGCATGTCAGTAAAGCTTAACAGTAAAAAAGTATAATTTTAAGAGGTTCTGATTTTTAATGATTTTACATAGTATTCTTTGTCTTACTCTGTCTGTCCCTTCTGTTGGAAAAATTAGATCTCATCACTCACTGGGTGAGATGACAGCCCAGGCAGACTGCACAAATCACTCTACTAGCGGCAGCCCCGGAGCTCCTAATGGTGTCAGAAAATGTACGTGCCTCGTGCACCCTTCTTCAGAAAATATGAATTTAGCGATGTGATCATTGGTGTTTCTTCTTAAATTTCAGATGCAGTGTCCTAGTATCTGTCATGTACAGTAAATAACACGGGTGGACTCTTTGCAAACCACATATGGCTTCCATGTGCAGCATCTGTCTTCTCAGAAGCGGAAGGACAACAGACCACACTTTGCTAGGCTTTGGGCGAATTTTCCCTTTAACTGCATAGACCTTCCATTTGCCTTCTCTGATCTGAAGTAGCAGACTGAGGGCACATAGGTTACAGGGAGCTGACTTTTGCAGTGCGATTCCTGTGCCCCTGGATATCAGATACTCAGGTGGCACATGCCCTGCTCAACCCAAAAGCGTGAGCAACATAACAGCTGAGTGGCTGCAACGTAACAGCTGAGTGAATTGCAGCAAGCGACAGATGCTACAGCATGTGTACACATCCATCGGTGATGTTAGAAAGGTGGGGATGGTTGATGTTGGTCAGATCGGCATCCCTTTCCCATGCAATCTCCCAAATTATTGCAGACCTTGTTCAGGGACCTCCAGATGTTCCTAACAGGTGCCTTTCAGACACGTTTAGCCTCGGATTTCCTTCTCTGCTTCTCCAGTTCCCTCTGCAATGAGGCTCAGAAATCCACAAAAAATGCCTGTTCTGACCTCCAGGGTTATGTTGCTAAGTGACTCTGCCCTCCAAATCACCTGAGCCAATTTCCAGGGCTCAGCTCATCTCCCTTACTCCTGCACCTTTTCCCTTGCCTTCCTTCCCAGGCACAAAGCCAGAGTAAAAGCGTGGGATGCTTTGGTGCATAAACTTGCCAGTTTCCTTTTCCCTGTTCATACTGAAACTGGCAAGTTTATGCATCCAGGTGTTAGTGGAGAGGTTCTCTGGTTTTTTTGTTTGTTCGTTTTGGTTTTTGTTATTTTCAAAAGGAGACAGGAGAACCCAAGCTTCCTGGCCAACTAGGCAGGGAAGTCTCAGGCCTGGGCTGAACTCTCTGCACACAGCCATAGGATCTAGATACCTGGCCCTACAAGGTGTAGCCCTCAGCTGGCTGTGTGCAGACTCTCTCTCTGTACCTGCAACCTCCTAACCCCACCATGAAAAAGCCTTGTTCTTGAGAGATTGTGGTAGTGGGTACATCTGTACCTGCTAGCATGTGATTGAAGACGCATGCTGAGAAAACCAACTGGGAAAGACCCTCTCCTAAAGTTTTCTTTCCAGTAAAACACCCTCAGGCGTTTGAGAGCCGGTTCCAGAAGTGATCCTGGTGCTGCAGATACTCCCCGATGGGCCTTTATTGCCAAAAAGTGACAGGCAGCTCACTGAGTGTCCAGCTTAAATCACTAGAGATGTTGGCTGAGCTGGCCCTAAATGTTGGCTCTTTCTGGCTTTGGAAGTGCAGACGCTGTTGCCTGTGCCCTTTGTCTGTTTTATGGTTCCATTAAGTACATGATGGCTGATTTTATGAGCATAGCCTAAGATGACAGCACTGGGCTCTGCAAAGCCATTTCTTTAACTTCCTGAGGAGACTTTATTCTCTGACAACCAAAGACATTTGATCCCACCCCGCCCCAGCTTTGGGCTCTTAATCCCTCTTGTTTACAGTGAGTTTAATCTCTGTCATATTTCCCATTTAGCTGGACAAATCCCATCCTCCCTGGGCTAAGCCATGTGACCACATCAGTTGGGTCCAATGACAGGGGTTTTAAATGTGTCTATCTCTTGAAAGAACAAACAATCTTCAAAGCCTTAAACCCACTCCCATAAATAGTATTTGAAGGGCATTTAAAGGCAAAACTTGATAAACAGGATCAGAGAATGGAGTGATGGGGACCACCCTAGCACAGAATAAACCAGGTTTTGAAATAAAAAATTAGTCAACTTTTCTATTCAGTGTGTGTCTTATGAAAAGACTAAGACCAGTTTTATAATAGTTTTGCACTTTAAAAAGCAAGAAGAACTTGATCCATGTGGCTCACAGGTAAATATTAGGCTCGCAGTACTCTGCCCTCGTGTGAGACTATCCAGACGTGGGGGTGTTTGGGGCGCCATTCAGGGACTCAGGACCATCAAGGTGGGTTAGCAAATAAACCCTGCCAAGAATGCTAGGCATCACTTTTGACGTTAGATGCCCCCTGTCTATCTCAAGGTGGTATCATACCAGCTGAGTTTCTTTTCTCCTGTGAACACTGGTAATTGGTTCATGGAACAAATGAATATCAGAGACCTCCTTAACAATACAAAGCCCAGCAAAGAAGAGGGAGGGAAACAGAGATGGTAAACACAGCAATTACCCTTGGATGGACTAGAGACTCCTTTTGATTCTTGGTACAAAAGCAAAACTGTTCTTACATTCGTTGCTTGAATTTAACCCACCAAAATGTTTAAAAATTGTAGTAAAATTACATAACTCAAAATTTGCCATTTTAATCATTTTTAAGTGTCCAGTTCAGTGGCATTAGCACATTTGTATGATTGAGCTACCGTCACCACCATTTATCTCCAGAACGTTTTCATCTTCCCATTTTGTACCATTTCATCTTCCTCCCAACTCTGTACCTATTCTCCCTCCCCTAGCCCTTAGGGCCCACCATTCTACCATCTATCTCTGTGAATTTGACTATTTTAGGTATCTCCTGTAACAGGAATCATACATTATTTGTCCTTTTGTGACTGGCATATTTAGCAACATGGCTTTGAGATCCATCCATATTGTGGCAAATATCAAAATTTTCTTTCTTTTTAAGGAAGAAATAATATAGACCATATTTTATTGATCTATTCATCCACTGACGGACACTTGGACTGCTTCTGCTCATTGGCTATTGGGAATCAGGCTGCTGTGTACATGGGCGTATCAATATCTGTTGGAGTTTCTGCTTTACTTCTTGTGAGTATGTACCTATGAGTGGGATTGCTGGGTCATATGGTCATGTTATTTTTAATTTTGGGGGGAATAGCCATACTGTTTTCCACACTGCACCGTTTTACGTTCCCACCAGTAGTGCAAAAGAAAAGTTTTCCAATTTCTCCACAGCCTTGTCAGCACTTGCTATTTTCTGTGTTTTTAATTGATAACAGTCATCACAATGAGTGTGCGGTGGTAATTCATTGTCGTTTTGTCTTGCATTTCCCTAATGATTAGGGATGTTGAGCACCTTTTTATATGCTCATTGGCCATTTGTATTTCTTCCTTGGATAAATGTTCTTTCAGGTCCTTTGCCTGGTTTTAAATTGGGGTTGTTTTTTCTTGTTGTTGAGCTATAGGAGTTCTTCACATATTCTGAATATCAATCCCTATCAGATATATGATTTGAAAACATTCTCTCCCATTCGGTGGGCTGTTTTGTCACTCTGTTAATCCCTTGTGTCCTTTGATGCGAAAGTTTTAAATTGTGGTGACCCACCAAGCTTTAATTGACACGTTCAGCACTCTGCTGGGTGCTGTGTACAACATAAGAAAGTTATGGGATGGGTTTAACGAAAATGGGACCCGGATCCCTGGCCACACCGGGGAGGGGAAGCAGGGAGAGTTTGATGTGAGAAATTAGGCCTCTTGGGTCAATAGAGGGAACCTGGTGCACAAATCCTGGATTATTTTTGTAATGTGTGCTTGTGGGCTGCCTCCCTGTCTAGGCTGGGAGGCAGGACTCCTTTTGCCATCTTGAAAGCCTGGTGCCTGTCACTGGGTGCTTTTCCAGCTCTAATCAAGGAATGCACCATGGAGCACGGTGTCGCATGACTAGATGATGACCGTGGCACATGGAAGCAGTGGGCCCGTGGGTCCATGACCTTGTGTCCATGTCTGCAATGGCCATTCACCCCAGGGCCTCTTGCTGTGGCAGGCCCTCGGAGGCTATGAGATCCTCATCCAGAAATTAGAAGCCCTGGAGGTCACGGGTTACACATCAAAGAATCCCTGGATCAGGGGAAACCTGAACCACCTCATTAAGTAATGCCTTCCAGACACCCATGGCCCTTCCTGCCTTCCTCCTTTTAGACCCCAACTCTTGAGGTTGACCTATGGACTTGTCCCATCCCAGCCTCTGGCCTGAGCCAGCTGGTATTGGCCAACGTGAAGTTCAGCTTTGAGGTCAAGCCAGCCTAGGGCTGGCCCACCTAGGACTCAGCCACATCTCGGCCCCAGCTCTGAGGTTTAGGGCGAATTTTCTGTCCCTCTTTCTGGCTGGTGCTCCCCGACTGAGCTCCGAGATGATGCCAGGCGCAGAGCTGAGTGTCTTCATTTCAGAACCTCCACTCTCTTTGCCTCCCCAGGGGGATGGTGTCTGCTGACAATACAAAAATGCTTCTGATTCCAGATTTGCATCTTAACACAGAAACCTTTTCTCTTGGTATGGCACTGCATTGTGGAAAAATGGATTTGGCCCAAATACCTCTCTGGCCCACACAAGTTTTCTCCACATTGTGGCAGGAATGAGGCACATAATCAGGAGCGGGCAGTGGTCACGTGGTGGGCTGGGACTGTCACCCAAGTGCCTCAGCTTCCCCAGGCTTTGATGATGACCTCTGTCTGCCTTAGAACCAAGTGACCAGAGTCAGGCCACTGATCAGCAGGACACAAGGCAGTGCAGTCCTCTCCCAGGGTATTCCTCCCAGGGAAGCCACAATGTTCTCTGCACCCAGGCAGTGCAGGGTGCCTTCATCCCTCACCATCGCAGCCCTTCCTTCTGCAAGAGGCCCTGGCCTTCCTCTCTCCATGACCCAACACTTTCTGTGCCAAATACCAGCTCTCTCAAGGCCTTATTCTTCCCCTACCCCCTAGCATGAGAAATAGCTGTGGTTTTCAAAATAATTTTTTTGTCCCATTTTTGTCCCAGATGCCAGTAGAGCTCTAGATGGCGAGGGCAGAAGGAGGGGGTTCTTGGAGAGGAAGGAGCCGAGGGGAACAGGGAGGGGCTTCCGGCAGCATCTGCAATAAGATGCTAGGTCCAGGGAGGGGCAGTGCGGTGTTTGGAGGGCAGATGAGGCTAAAAAGGGGAATCTGAAGTCTAGAATTGTCCTGTGGGTAAAGAAAAGTTCCTGCAGGAGGGACATGGGGTAGGGGGGTTTCATCAGGAAGTGCTGGCGGGCAGGAAATCAGACAGAGATGGCAGCTGGGCATCCAGATGTCCAGCCCCAAGGCTCAGACATGGGCAGCTAGGTAAGTGTTTGAGTCATCACGACTCGATGGGATCCATTCCATGGGACCATGGGTGCTATGAGAGTGGGAGGGGAAGGGTCTTACTTTCATATCTCCTATCCCAGCACAATGACCTGGGACAAAGCAAATGGCCACGATGAGATCCTTGGGCCCAGGTTGGGGCATGAGATGAAGGGCAGAGTAGGAGCTGCAGGGTGGAGAAAGGATCCCCAGGACCAGGGAAGGAGGTGAGCTCAAGGTGCTCACCATGGATGGTTCAAAAAGCAGTGTTCCCAGGCAGGTGGGCACTGACCTACCTGGTGCCCACTCCTAGGAGAACTGGGAGCAGACAGGGAGGCATCTAGAAACTTTAAGATGTAGAATGTCCCCTCTGGTGACATTCAGGAACCAGCTCTGTGGAAGGTAACTAACAATGGCCATCAGACGTTTATGCTGAGCAAACTGAGGAGCAGCCGGGGGGCTCCCGGCACCTTCCCTGGGGTGGGTTTATTGCAGATGCTCTCCCAGGGCAATGGGCAGGGGTGAGGTCACAAAATCAGAGACACCATCCTCCTCCCCCCACCGCTCATCTGCGACTTTGGACAAATAAGAGCTGAAAAGATGCCGTTAGGTTGAAGGATACTAATTCCCTGCCCCTGAGTGTGTTGATCCTGGGGGTGGCTCACACCTGATGAGCTGGGTCAGTGTGACAGGCTCCAAAGGCTCCACGTTCTCTCAGGGGAGAAGAATGCGAACATGCTTGTTGCATCTGGTTTGGGCAGAAGTCCTGTCTCTGCAGATGCCCTGCCTGGGTCGGGGTCTGGAAACCACAGGTGGAGCAGATACTAGCTCACGGTGAGGCTGCATGTGGTGACTCGGGTCTCAGAGGAATCCAGGATAGCAGGCAAAAGTGTTCACAGCTCTGCCAGGCTCACAGTGAGGCTGCGGTGACTCAGGACTTAGAGGGATCCGAGGGGCAGGTGGAAGCGTGCACAGTTCCACCAGGGTGGACCCAGGGCTATGTATGCTGCCAGGGGTTCTGTTGGGAATTTACTAGAACCATATGGGGGTTCCTCAGAGAATTAAAGATAGAGCTACCATAGAATCTGGTAATGCTGCCACTGGGTAAACACCTGAAAAACATGGAAACTTGGATCTTGAAGAGCTATCTGTGCCCCCGTGGCCATTGCAGCCTCATTCCCAACAACCAAGGGGTGGAAACGGCCTAGATGCCCCTCAGTGGATTAGTGGAGAATGTGGTGTATGCCTACGATGATATTTTGTTCAGTCTTAAAAAGGAAGGCATTCTGACACATGCCACAACATGGATGAACCTGGAGGACATGGTGCTTGGTGGAATAAGCCACACACAGAAAGACACGCATTGTATGGAATCCTAAAATGAGGCAACCCCATAGAAGCAGAGAGTAGCACGGTGGTTGGCAGGGGCTGAGGGCTGGGGAAATAGGGAGATGTTAGTCAAGGCGTACAAAATTTCCCTTGTGCAAGCTAGGTTCTGCTAATCTAATGTGCAGCCTGGTGACCATAGGGAACAATATTGCATTGCACACTTACAATTTGCTAAGAGGGTGAAAAATAGTGTCTCAACACAAAAAGAGGCAACTATGTGAGGTGATGGGTCTGTCACCTGGCTTGAATGTGGTGGTCATTTCACAATGTATACATCTATCAAAACAACTAATTGTACAAATTAAATGTACACAATTTCTAGTTGTGAATTATTCCCCCAATAAGGCTAAAACAGTTAAAATAAGACACATTTCTTTCTTTCTTTTTTCTTTTTTCTTCTTTTTTTGAGATGAACTCTCACTCTGTCACCCAGGCTGGAGTGTAGTGGTGCAATCTTGGCTCACTGCAACCTCCACCTCCTGGGTTCAAGCAATTCTCCTGCCTCAGTCTCCCAAGTAACTGGGATTACAGGCACCCACCACCACACCAGGCTAATTTTTTTTGTAGTTTTAGTACAGACAGGGTTTCACCATGTTAGCCAGGCTGGTTTCAAACTCCTGACCTCAAGAGATACGCCCGCCTTGGCCTCCCAAAGTGTTAGGATTAGAGGCATGAGCCACTGCGCCCAGTCCCGCCTCCCCCCCCCTTTTTTTTAAGGATCTACTCCTTTCTTGTGAATCCACAATCCTGACAGCCCGTGCATTCCAACTGCCATGGAAAAAGTGTTGGGTGCAAGGCCTGGGTTCAGATGTAGAGCATTGGCCGCCTCCAGGGTCCCCTCAGTTCCCCTTTGGATGGGACACCACGCCTGGAGGTGGGAGAGTGAGAGACAGGGAGGTGAGAGGGCTGGATAGCCCTCCTGGCTCTTGCTTTCTAGCAGGGGCGGGCACAGCCCCACCATGGCTGAGGGGAGCCAGTGCTCTCTGCTCTGGGAAGGGACTGCTTCCTGCCAGGTCCCCCCTCTGAGAAGCACACTTCCAAACCAAGTCCACAGGTGCCCCAAAAGAGACTATCCATGCAAGGGAGATCTTTGAAAGGGCTAAGTGCTTTCAAAGATCTTTCCATTTCTGCTCCTCCCAAGTGGCCAGGGTGTTCCAACACCAGCAGAAAATCTTTATTTCCCTCTGCAACGTCGGAAGCTCTGTGTCTTGCTATCTGCAATGATTTGAGCTCTGTGAACAGAACATTTTCCTACAGAGGGTGGGGAGCTCCCGATCCTCTGTACCCCTTTGAATCAAAAGGGATCCTCCTCTGATTCATGTGTGACTCAGGCCACCCAGTTCCATGTCCACAGACGTCACTCTGGTCACTTCCCTGCGTCATTGTCTGCGTGGAGTTCCTTTCACTGCAATTTCCTTTATAATGAGTGAGATTTCCTGGATGAAAGCATTGTGTGATCACCTGCCGGCTGGCAGGTTTATTGATGTATTTCACCAACAGAAACCTTAGGATGGGATGCATGGGTCCAGCTGGTCATTTGGCTGGTGGTTGTGAAGTTCCTGCCCCAGGGCTACCCCGGCACTTGGCCCTTTCAAGAACGGCTCGATTAGGACAGTGTTCCTGCTTCAGTCTATGCTAAAGCGGCCACCTCCTATGCATCTTTCATCAGTCATCTCAGGTGGCTGATTCTTCAGAAGCCTTTGTTCCTCCTGCTGACACTGCAACCTGTCTGTCCTCAGCACAACTTGGTGATCAATTCAAAGGTCTACGTCAGCACCCGCATCCTGTGCTAGCTTCCTTGGACTGCTGTACTAAAGTACTGCAACTTGGTGGCTGAAAGCGACAGACACTTGTTCTCTGCTGTTCTGCAGGCCAGAGCCCACAGTCAAGGTGTTGGCAGGGCTGCACTCCCTCTGCAGGCTCTGGGGGAGACTCCACTCCTCTCTCTTCCAGCTTTGGGGGCTCCTGGCATTCCTTGGCTTGGGGCTGTGCCTGCAATCTGCCTCATCTTCCTGGCCATCGCTGCCGTGTCTGTGTGCTGTTATCAACTCTCTCTTTTAAGGATTTAGGGCCACCCCAATAGAGGATGACAGGAGAAAGAAATCAGCTCAAGCATCTCTCCACGGAGGGTCCTGGGCTTCATCGTCCCATCAGAAAAGAAGCAGGCACCTTCTCACCCAGTCGCCAGACCTTGTATTTCTTTCTGGTGAGACTTGCGCATGTTCTTTGAGCACATTCGGTGACACAGATCACCATCCAGAGAGCCCCAGGCCTGTCCGTGTTGGCACGGCTGGTCTTTTCCCTGGGATGGCTCCTGCCCTGGATCCACTCTAGTTCGTGCTGTGCTTGATGCAGAAACCCACTCATGCCAGCTGTGCTGCCTCAGCATCTCCCAGGAGGAGACGGACACGTCCTTGGGGGCCTGCAGAAGGCCAGGCCTCAGGAATGACAGGCTGGACGTCGGAACACCTTTCACAGGCTCTCTCCAGACCGACTGGCACTCGGCTTGGGAAGGGAAACGTGGCCACTGACACCTCCTGGACCTTTTTAAATTTTCTTTCCTTTTTTTTTTTTTTGAGACAGAGTTTCATGCTTGTCTCCCAGGCTGGAGTGCAGTGGCGCAATCTCGGCTCACTGCAACCTCCGCCTCCCAGATTCAAGTGATTCTCCTGCCTCAGCCTCCCGAATAGCTGGGATTACAGGCATGTGCCGCCATACCCGGCTAATTTTTTGTATTTTTAGTAGAGATGGGGTTTCTCCATGTTGGTCAGGCTGCCTCCTGGCCTTTTTAACTGTAAAGCTCTCACCGCTGACGAGGCTTGGGATCTTTTAGATCCAAACTGAAAAATTTCTGAGAAGTTTGCTGGCCTGGCTTGGGCTAAGTATCCACCTCCTGGTGAACCAGCTTTGGCTGGGGGGCTGGCACCTGTCCCTCAATATCATGGGGATAAAAGGGGTGGGGAATGGGATGCTGCGGGGGCTGGGGGCTGAGGTGGATAGCACTGTGGACACCTGCTCCTGGAGATGGCCACTTGGACAGAGCTCCTCTCCTGGGGACACAGAAGCCCACAGGCCATTCAGTGCTAGTTAAAGTGTCAGGACTTGACAAGAGGCTTAGTATGAAGGAGGCCGTTTTCAGGGGACAAAGTCAGAGATAAGTCTGCACCCCCAACAATGGCCTTTTAGAAAGCATTTAAGAGGCCCGGTGCTTTTTGAGCTCCTTTGATGAACGTGGCAACAGCTGGAGAGGAAGAGCAGCTGCCTGCCGTTGGCCTGGTCTTTTTGACCGTGCTCAGTGCTGTCCTCGCGAAGCCTCTCGTGCAGTGCGATGGCAGGACGGGCCCATGCGCGGGTGGAAGGCATGTGGGCGCCATGTTGCCAGCTGCAGATGGACGGGCTTCTGATGTCGGGCTGTGACAACACTGTCATCTCACAAGAATCCAGCATCCCTCTGCATGGATTGCATGCCATCCTGGAATCCACTCACTAGCCCGGCCCCTGAACCAACGGATGAATGTGGTGAAGCCTTCCCCTCGTCACCCCAGGTGCAGCCACAGCGTCTGCAGCCACCCTGGGGGAGAGACAGCTCCAGGTAAGCGCACCCACCCCGGTTACACGAATATCCATGGTTGCGTTTCACAGATCTGGACTTTGGTGATGGGGGTGGTAAGGGGTGGAGTAGGGGTGGTAAGGGGCAGAGGGGGGGAAATTGGTTCAAATTTATTTTTTTGCAATTTATGATGTTGTAAATCTATGTTCTATTGTATCAACAAATGAAGAAGATGGAATGTTCACTTCAACAGTTTTCTTATTGTAGATGAAATATTTGCTCATGGAAACCATTTGGGAAATATAGAAACATGTAAAAAAGAAAATGAAAATCACTTGTAAAATCACAGTTAATCACTGTTAACATTCCAATGCATTTTCTCGGATGTTTTATTCTTTATAGCGTGGTTTAGAGCAGTTTCTCAAAGCTGAAGGTGCATATGCATCATCTGGGGATCTTGAGAAGATTCAGGCTCTGATTCCAAAGGTGCGGGTGGGGCAGGGTCTGGTGCTGATGCTCTGGTCCTGGAACCATATGTTTGAGTATGGAGGGTTAGAGCTGGGCCTTGGGGTGCAAATGCCACTTTTATCAGGCAAGAGTGCTGAGAGCAGATTATTTGACCTCTCTGAGCCTCAGTGTTCTCATATAAAATGGGGATAGTATCTATTTGTAGGAAGTTTGAACAGAACAAATGAGGTAAACTATGCCGAGTTTTGCCTGTTAACCCGGCACATAAGGAGTGCTCGATACATTGTAACTAAATTAAAAATGAGCCAATTTTTCCTCAGGACAATGAAGTTTTGTGTACAGGGCTTAATATCCGGCTTTACTTTCTCTTGACATCATCTAGTGAGCATTTTCCCAATATTAAAAATTCTCTGAAAACATAATTTTAATAGCTGTATTTTAACAACTCCCATTGTGCAGATAGCTCATAATTTATTTGAGCATTTAAGATGTGGAAATAGTTGCTTTTTTGTGTATTTTTAATAACCTAATGAAATCCTGTTAACATAGTAGATATTTTATGAGAGTTACTGGTTAAAAATGTGTATTATACTTTCCTTTTCTGGAAAACGAGCATTACAGGCATTTTTAGAAACAACAGCTGTAGCAACTTACAGACTCTCAGGCAGGGATCGTCTTCTTTTCTTTTTTTTTCTTTTTTTAGTTCTGAGGGTTTCTAACATCCTAAGGACTCTTGACAAAAATTAAAGAAAAACGGTTATATTACTCTTCCTCAAAGAACACTGCAACACAAAACCAACAAACAAAATAATTATACTTCTAACTGCAGTGAGTAAAAATAGAGATCTTCAGACGAAGAGGATATTTCATGTCTTTGCTCCCAGTGATTGAGAACATAACTATAGAGAAGAAAGTGAGCAAATGTGGGAAGAATCCTTGACATTTTACAAAAGAATTGCAAACATTTTATGATCCTTTTGTACTTTAAGAGTTGTTTTTTTATTATTATTATTGGTCTATTTCTTAGCCAATAACCCATTCTCAAAGACGTTTCATAGACACGTTACGGAATTTATGGGAACCTTCGGAATGATGTTCCTTTGGAATCCTTCGTAGGCATTTTCCAGGGTTCCCGTCTGGATGGGTTCCTGGAAGCCTGCTATGAACAAGGGCTGTGGGCATGGTTATCCCCACAGTGGGAAGCTGGAGCTGGGTCCAGGCAGGGCGTGTGACCACTAAGGTGGGCTACATGGCAAGGTATCCACCTTCAATGGAGCAGTTTTCATAAGACTAGGAGGTGCTTCGTTGACAGCAGCTTTTGCCTATGGCGCAGGATAAAGGTAGTTTTACTATCTTTATCAAGGATTTTGAAGCGTGGTGAGTGTGGGGGACTATGTAACCGGAGTAGGGCAATGGCCTATGGCCTCCATTCCCTTTGCCTCATAAGGGCAAGTGTAGCTGTGCCTGGCACTCAGACCCCTGAAAACCTTCTACTGAGATCCATGCCTTGCAGATGTGAATTAGACATTCACAAAAAGCCTCTGGTGAGAAGCTGTTATTCCCACCAAATTCTATCATTCTCTGGCTAGTAGACCCCAAAGTTCTCTCCCCAGAAAGGTGTGCAAACTACAGCTGAACCTTTTAAGTATCATGGTCTACTCTTCCCCCCAGACATGTCTCTCCATCATCCACCAGCCACTGGCTCTAGGAACACAAGCCTCTCATTAAACCCTGTCTCTGCCCCACTGGAACCACTCTGCCAGGTCACCTGTCCTGGGATTCATCATGGACTGAGCGCTATGCTTTTGGTTTTTCCTTGTGGGAATCATAAGAAAACCATGAGTCATGCGCGGGGTCTCTTAGCGTATTTCTTTCTAGATTCCTGCAAGGAGCAAAGAGATTCTTGACTTTTTCTTCTTTTATTGACATTGGGGAGAAGCTTCTGACTCAGGTGAGCCTCAGAAATAAGCTGTTTTTCAACTTCAGTACACCCGGTATGTATTCATCTGCCCTGATACTGTTTTTGTTGTTGTTGTTGTTTTTTTTTTTTTTTTTAGTCAGTAATCATATTTATCCTGGGCAGCGTTGCCAGGACAAATATTATTTCATTGGTTTTAACATCTGTTCACATGAAATCTGATATTCAAATTCACCCCGGCCTGTTCGCTGATAGTGAATATACGTTTATGTGCCCCGGGGGCAGCTCACACCCAGCGTCTGTAACTGGCACCAGTTGTTTTCGCCTTTGGGGGATGAGTGTATTTCTTTTTTTATTTTCTGAAGTAATGCATGTTCATTTTAACACATTTAAATGAGACCAAAATAAAGTTACAAAGGAGTGCTGCTTCCTCGCCCTTCCTTTCTTCTCCTCCTCAGCAGGACCTGCTAAAGTGAGGTGTTCTGGAAAGGTCTCTGCTCCTAGCTGTCACTGGCAGCTTGCCCAAATTGGAGACGTTTAACATCTCTTTTCTCTGAGAAGCGAAATGTGTTTCTTTGGTGGATGTGAAACCAACGAACCACTGAGGTGCCTCTCTACATCTGAGGGATGAGCAGGCCAGGCCAGGGGACCTGACAACCTCCGCACACGCCTGTGCTGCTGCAGCTGTGTTGAACACGGAGTCCTTCTTCAGGGCAGCCTTGGGCCATCCGAGGGTTGCTGTGTGCAGTGATGGCCACCAAGTGTCCTTGGCCAGGGGAGAGATTTACAGGCACTGCTATCTTGACTTGTGACCCAGACATGAATGCATCCTTGTTCCATTTTGTTATCTCTCAACTGTCATCTGGCCATCCCCAAAGCCCAGCTCTGTAAGAAAGGCCAGTGCTTGTCCCCATGACACCCCTGAGACCTCAATGGAGCACGTCCCAGGGAAGAAGGATCCAGGTCACTAATACACAGGGACACTTTGTTCCTGGACCTGCTGACTGTCCCTCTAGTCACGGAAGGGTTCACGCTCACAGCAGTCCGAGGCTAGAAATATTCTTTCATGGGTGGGAAGTCACTTCATCCACTCAGGCTGCTGGAGGTAACTGTAAGGGGCCAGGTTTTAAGAAGCTTGGCTTAAGGGCACCTTTAAAAATTATGAGTGGGAGACATGTCATGCCTATATGAGCTGCCGGTGTCTGCCTCCATTCATGCAGAAGCTGGTCTGTGACCTTACACACATCTTCTTGTTTAGGAATTACTGTGAAGTCCAAATGGGCCCCAAAGCTGCCTGCCCCTAAGAACCCTAAGAAGGCCTTCTTATATTTACCCAGAGGTCTGTGCATTGATTGAAAGGATAATATGAGGCAAAGGGAAGAAGCTGAAAATTTATTGAATGTTTTTAAAGAATTTATTTTATTTTAAAAATGTTTCATTGTGCTAAAATACATATGAAATGTATCATCCTAATCGTTTTTAAGTGTACATTTCAGTAGTAAGTACATTCACATTTTTGTGCAATTTTCATCAACATCTCAAGAAGTTTTTCATCTCCCGCAACTGACACTCTGTCTGCACTAAATGCTAACTTCCTATTCCCCTCTCCCCTCCCCTAGAAACCACCATCCTACTTTCTGTCTCTATCACTTTGACTACTCTAGGGACCTCCTGTAAGTAGAATCATACAGTATTTGCTTTCTGTGTCTGGCTTATTTTACTTAACATCATGTCCTCAAGGTTCATCCATGTCAGAGCATGTATCAGCCTCTTCTTCTTTTTAAAGGCTGAGTGATATTCCATTGTGTGGATAGACCACATTTTGTTTATCCAGCCATCCACTGAGGAGCACCAGGGTTGCTTCCATGTTTTAGCCATTGTGCATGATGCTGCTATGAATATGCATGTATGAATATCTATTGAAGTCTCTGCTTTCATTTCTTGTGGGTATAAACCCAGAGGTGGAATTGCTATATCATATAATAATTATATGTTTAATATTTTGAGGACCTGCCATTGTTTTCCACAGTGGCTGCACCATTTTACGTTCTCACCAGGAGTGCACACAATTTCTCCACATTCTTGCCAACTCTTATTGTTTTCTATTTTTGATAGTAGCCATCCAAACGGGTGTGAGGTGATATCTCACTGTGGTTTTCATTTGTACTTGCCTAATGATTTGTGAAGTTGTATTAGTCAGGGTTCTTTAGAGGGATGGGACTAATAGGATAGATGTATATATGAAAGGGAGTTTATTAAGGAGTATTGACTCACACGATCATGAGGTGAAGTCCCACAATAGGCTTCACCAATAGCCCATCTGCATCAAATGGCCAATCTGAGGGGCAAGGAAGCCAGTCCAAGTCCCAAAACCTCAAAAGTATGGAAGCTGACAGTGCAGCCTTCAGTCTGTGGCCAAAGGCCCGAAAGTCCCTGGCAAACCACTGGTGTAAGTCCAAGAGTCCAGAAGAACTTGGAGTCTGATGTTCAAGGGCAGGAAGCTTCCAGCATGGGAGAAAGATAAAGGCCAGAAGACTCAGCCAGTTTAGTCGTTCCACGTTCTTCTGCCTGCTTTATTCTAGCTGCATGGGCAGCTGATTAGATTGTGCTCACCCAGACTGAGGTGGGTCTGCCTCTCCCAGGCCACTGACTCAAATGTGAATCTCCTTTGGCAACACCCTCACAGACAGGCCCAGGAACAACACTTGGCATCCTTCAATCCAATCAAGTTGACACTCAGTATTAACCATCACAGATGTTGAGCAGCTTTTCATGCGGTTATTGGCCATTTATATATCTTCTTTCGAGACATGTCTATTCAATCCTTTGCCCATTTTTTGTTGTTGTTGAGTCATAGCAGTTGCTTATATATTCTGGATATTAAACCCATCTCAGATACGGAATTTGCGAATATTTTCTCCCATTCTGCAGGTTGTCTTTCCACTCTATTGACTGTGCCCTTTGACATGCAGAGGTTTTACATTTTGATATAGTCCAATTTGTCTGTTTCTTCTTTTGGGGCCCATCATACATTTTTAAAGAAAATCTTTTTTTGGTGAGAAGATCAAAGGGCCAGGCAGAAATGGAAAAGCACTTTCTGGCATCAGACTTCCTCTGACTTCTCCGGTTGCCACACCACGGAGAGACTGCCCCCCAGTGCAAGGGAAGCCCACATCCGCCTGACTGTCCGAGGGATGAACAGCCTTCAGTTCAGCTTCCTGTCGTACCCCAAATCCACCAGGGCTCCACAATCATAGAGCCCTGGAACCCAGATGTGGAAACTTAAAGGAACGAGTGCTCTCTCACTCCAAAACCACAGATACCTGGTCCATAGAGAACCCACCACACTTGTACACATTTTCATGCATCTGTGCACATGTACAAACACACAAACACATGGTCAGCTGTTGATAATCATCTGATCTTCGCTCTTTCGATGTAAATGTGGCCAGATGTCTCTGGCTTTAATTCTCATTAAAATTTTGAAAGTTATACTTTCTGTGTAATATACATCAGGGGTGTCCAATCTTTTGGCTTCCCTGTGCCAGATTAAAAGAAGAATTGTCTTGGGGCCCGGCATGATGGCTCACGCCTGTAATCCCAACACTTTGGGAGGCCGAGGTGGGAGGATTACCTCAGATCAGGAGTTCACGACTAGCCTGGCCAACATGGTGAAACCCCATTTCTACTAAAAATACAAAAATTAGTAAAGCATGGTGGCACATGCCTGTAATCCCAGCTATGCAGGAGGCTGAGACAGGAGAATCACTTTATCCCAGAAAGCAGAGGTTGCAGTGAGCCAAGATCACGCCACTGCACTCCAGCCTGGGCAACAGAGGGAGACCCTGTCTCAACAAAGAAAAAAAGAATTATCTTGGGCCACACATACACACATAAAATACACTAACACTAATGATAGCTAATGAGCTTTAAAAAGTTTCAAAAATATCATAATGTTTTAAGAGTTTATGAATTTGTGTTGGGACACATTCAAAGTCATTCTGGGCTGCATGTGGCCCAAGGGCTGCAGGTTGGACAAGCTTGATATACATATTGTGTATATTACATATTTCTGTGAAAACAGAATCAATCCAAGATCGAGTATCTAATTCCAAAACTCATTTTTGTAGGTATTCTGAGACTTAACTATTTTTCTAGTTACACAATAAAGAAAGGATCCTTAAAGAAATACTGAAAGCTCTTGGTTCTGCCTTTGCTGGTGTTATCTTTTTTCTCTATTCCATCTCCCTTCACACTTGTCCTCATTCTACAACCTCAAGCTTGTGTCATTGTTCACATCTGCTTACCTATCTCTGGAGCCTCTGTCAAGACACACCCTGGATTTGAGGCAGGTTAAGTAGCCAATGAGCCCAGCTGGTCCACAGACACCGAAACTGTGTGTCCAGGATGAAGGCAGCATCTTTCCCTCATCCTGTGCCTTTCTAGTCTGTTGGTTCCTATTTCTGTTCCTACTCACAATCCACCTCTGGGGATATAACCTGTCTTTGACTGTTTTCCAGAGTCACCTCTGCCAGCCCAAAAGCTGCTGCTTCTAGAAAGTCACTACCATTTCTAGAAAGTTCCTTGCATCTGGTCCCCCCTCATCACCGTCCCCAGCACCTCATCATTACTGAACCACAGCCTATAGCAATCTGTTTAGTCAAGGTTTTGCTTCACCTTTCTTGTTTGAAACAATATCCCCAGGAGTTGCTTCGTTCGTGACCTCTTCCCTGGAGAATGGCCTCCTTGTCTGCCTGCCCCTGGCTTCCCTCCCACACCTGCCTTTTCCACCGTCATAATCACTGCCACTACCTTGCTGAGATCCTGGCGTGCAGCTCTGATTTTATCTCTGACCTGCAGAAGATGTGTGAGAATGGATCAAGATGATGTGAGCACCGGTGAAAAGTCCGCATCAAACCCAGAAAGTCAGCCGAGATCCAGGGGTGGGTTCCCATCCTACAGCCTCTCTGCATTCCTTTCTGAGACACAAAAGGACTTCACAGTGAATGTTCAAGCCAGTTAGAGCACAAAAACAGAAGGGTTGTGGGCAAGCAACTGCGAAGACCACAGCTGTGTTTTGGTACATTCCCGGGCGAGGAGGATATGCCTGGGTGAGTGAGGGAGGCCAGAGAGCAACAGAGTTCTTGGGTTAACTGGCAAATTCAATTATCCAGAACCACCATCCGTCAGCAATCTGTTTAGTCAAGGTTTTGCTTCACCTTCCTTCTTTGAGTCAATGCACTTTGAAACAATATCCCCAGGAGTTATTCTCGATCGAGTAGAAGCACAGATTTTGTCTATTTAGCACAATAGGTGACGAAATTGAGTGCTACTGGCTCATTGCTTTGCAAGAAGGAAGTGAGGCAAAGCTTCAACCGTTTAACCAGATTCCCTACTTTTGCTTTTTCCATTTGATCAATTTAGATGTGTACTGCAAGAAATTGTGTTATTAGAAAGCTGAGCCATTCTGGTGTTCACTAAGGAATGTAGCTTTTATTAGTTCTTGTGTTAAAACAAACTAAGTGTACGGGCTGCCACAGAAATACTTAAGTAGAAGGAGCTGTTTGTGGGACAATAACATTTCTCTCATTTCCCATGTCTGTTACATTATTGATTTCATCATTTTCTAGGAGCTCCAAAGCAATTGTTTTCTGAAATCCATGTGGCTTTAGGATTCTGAGTACAAATTTGTTTTATTTTATAAGAAGTGAATTAATTCATGCAGCTCTCTAAAGCCAGTAGTCAGGAGTAGAAAACATTGCCAGTAAGAACAAAAATACTAAAGGGAAGCAGAAATCCTACTCACATGCCCTTTGTAACTGATGTGATTGGTTTTTAAAGTGATGTAATATAAAAAATATTGGAATGTTTTGCAATGACCCATGCCTTAAGCCACATGGTCCGCATCCGTGAATGCTTGGCCACAGGTATCGTTGACAAATCCTTTGACCCTGTCATTCTGAAACCCATGCTGTCAGAGCCATAGTTTCCGTCGATAAATCTGGCCAACGGGATCCAGATTTCCAGATAGTGTCCACATCATCCAGCTATTCACACTCTCACTCAACAAATACATCCTGAACTGTTATTATGGACAAAGCGCCAAAAATGGTGGGTTTTTTTCTTTTCTTTTTTTTTTTTCTTTTGGAAATGTGGTAATTAAGTCAGGTGTCAAAACAAATGCAACTGCTTGGCAAAAAAAAAAAACTGGCACTATTTCCTCTGAAGAAACAGACTCTATGCATGGGAATTGCTGAAAATGGGGCAAAAAGTCCCCCTGTACGCTCTGCAGACTGCCCCCCTCCCGGCAATCTAACCCCCTCGTCTTTTGCCTCTGCTCTTGCAGCAGCTTCCAGACTCCCCTCCCAGTGTCCACTCAGCCCTGATCATCGTCATCCACAGAGCAGCGGCAGGAATTTTCACTTTGGATCCCCACACCGTTGCCCTGAGCGGCATGGGGTGTGGGTGCCCCAGGACGCTTGACCCTGCTCAGCCCGGCCTCCACCCATCTCCCACTGTTCACTCTGTTTGTTCTCCTTGGAATACACTAAGATCATTTTTGCCTCTGGAACATTGCACTTGCTGCTTCCTCTTTCTGGACTCCTTTCTGGGATATTTGCAAGGCCTCCGTTCATCCCACAGAGGGTCTGCCTCTGACCATCCCATCTCAAATAGCCGCTTCCCACCCGCTCACAGTGGCTGACTCGTACCACCTGGTATGATTGTCTTTATAGAAATGATCAGCCATCCATTTGCTTTGTACCTGAATATGTTTGCTGGTTTATTTTCCCCCTCTTGTTTCTTTTGTTTGCCTCTATATCCCTTGTGGTTCTGTATGCTCATCACACAGTAGGTGTTCAGTAAACACTAGCTACTCACTAAGTGTCTTTGTTTTCAATTGCTGCTGTAACAAATTACCACAAGCTCAGTGGCTTAAAAACAACACACATTTGACTGGGTGTGGTGGCTCACACCTGTAATCCCAGCACTTTGGGAGGCCAAGGCTAGCGAATCATGAGGTCAGGAGATCAAGACCATTCTGGCTGACACGGTGAAACCCTGTCTCTACTAAAAATACAAAAAATTAGCCAGGCGTGGTGGCGGGCACCTGTAGTCCCAGCTACATGGGAGGCTGAGGCAGGAGAATGGTGGGAGGTGGAACTTACAGTGAGCTGAGATTGCACCAGCCTGGATGACAGAGCGAGACTCCATCTCAAAAAAACAAAAAGAAAAATAAAACACACACACACACACACATTTATCCTCTGACCCCTGCATTCCTTCTGCAAGCTCTGATTCTCGGCCTTTCTAGATCTTAGAGGCTGCCTGCATTCCTTGGCTGATGGGCTCATCCTCATATCACTCCCATCTCTGCTTTTATGGTCACATCTCCTTCTCTGACTCTGACCCTCTTGTCTCCCTCTTACATGGGCTTTTGTGATGATATTGAGCCCATCCAAGTAATCCAGCATAATGACTCTATCTCAAGGTCCTGAACTCACTGACATCTTCAGAGTGTGTCAAAAGACACCTTTTGCCATGTGAGACACCATATTCATAGGTTTCAGGGATTAGGATGTTGGCATCTTTGGAGTCCATTATTCTGTCTACCACACTAATAAAAGACATGCATGAGTGTGATTGCTTAAGAATACATCCACAACCTCTTTGCTTCTCCTCCCTTCAAGAGATGGAGTTTAATTCCTTTCCCTTTTTGATTGTGGGCTGGACTTAGCAAATTGTTTCTAACAAAGGGAAGATGACATCAGTGAAATTTTGTAACTTCTTTGAGATTGGGTCATAAGAGGCATCCTGACTTCCTCCTTGCTCTCTCCTGGATCACTGGCTCTGGGGGAATGCACTGCCGTGGTGTGAGGATGCTCAAGCAGCTCTATGGAGGACCCATGTGGCAAGGACTGAGGCTTCCTGCCAGCAGCCATGTGAGTGAGCCATGGCCTAGGAAGTGGACTCCCCATCTCAATCAAGCCTTTGGAGGACTGTAGCCCAGATGGCTACAAGTTGTCTGTAACTTCAGGAGAGACCCTGAGCTAGAAGCACCCAGCCAAACTACTCCTAAATTCCTGTTCCACAGAAAAGGTAACATAATAGATATATTCATTGTTTTAAGCCACATTTTGGGGATAATTTGCTGTACAGCAACAGATAACTAAAACAAAGGGCTATTTTAGAATTCCTCCAAACAAAAGAAAACACATTACTTTGTGCCTTGATAGTCTTTGGAACTCTCTTAGCCAACCAGGACCCCACTGCCCTGCAGGACAGGATGATCCCAATAATCACACTTTTGGAACTATGGTCTCTTCAGTACCTTCTCCAGTACTCATGGTGCTCCAGCACAACATGAGTGGATGAGCTGGGACTCTGACTCACAGAACAATATGCACAGTACATTTCAAGTATATTTCATTAGTCCATTCAGTTCTCTCCTCTGGGTGTGATCATTTTCATTTTCTTTCAAATTCCAATTCTGTTATCTCTTGGCTGCTGTTACTCCCAAATATTTTCCAATGTTGCCTGGCTACCGACAGATATAATTCTTCCCTCCCACCCCTTCCTTTATTTGCTTCTTTGAACGGCATGTTCACATGCCTTGCCTAATGGTCCTCTGGGTCCTGCCAGTCTTCAAGATCCTCCTCCCATTCTTCCCCTCACATGGAGCCTTAGGCAGACACAGCTGGTAGATCACCTAGAAGAGGACCCCCCTTGCCTGATTTCTTTCTGAGCCATCACTGCTTATCCCATGGCCGGATGTTTGTATCAGTCAGGACCAGATAAGCTATGCTACAGTAACAAACAAGCCCAAAATATGAAGGGATAAAAACTTTGTTTTCATTTGTTTGTCCCCTCCTCCACCCTGTCCTTCTACATGTCCACTGCTGCCTGGTTGGGGGCATGGACTCATCTCCATCTCACAGACGCTGGCTGAGAAAAGCTCCATTCCTATGCTTTCATGATAGAAAGGCAGAAAAAAGAGAAATATGTTGAATAATATTTGCTTTGAAGTTTCTCTGAAACGGATCTATGCCCTTCTGATCTCATTTCATTTGCCAAAGCAAGTCACATGGCCACACCTAATGTCAAAGGGAGTGGGGAAATGCCATCCTAATATGTGCTTGGAAAATGGAGAGTTGGAGATATTTGGTGAATATCACCAATGACTGCCACAATGCCATTGGTCTTTGGCCTGCCCGGCCTCTGTCTAAGCTCTCCAGGTTCTGTGGATAATCAGATTAAGGGTCTCTTAGTTGCAACTGACAGAAATGTGACTCCAGCTGGCCTAAGAAGAAATTAATTTGTTGGCTTATATGATTGAAAGTTTTACTGGAAAGCTAAATCTAGCTTTCCAAAAAGCTATTAATAGTTCCAGATATTCAGAAAATGATGTCAGAAGTTAGTCTGCACTGCCTGGTTCTGCTTGTGTCTGTGTTAGTCTATTCTCAAGCAGTCTCCCAAAGATGGAAGACTTGGGCTTACAACCAGAGGAGAGACTGTCCCAGGAAGTTCAACCAAAGTTCCTGGGGAGTTGCTTTGTGACTGTGGCTGGCTGATTTAGGTCATGTGCCACATGTGCCAAATTAATCAGGGTGGTCTAGCGGCTGTGACATCTCATTGGCCCAGGCCTAGTTCTTAGCCTTTGCCTGAGAGTCAGGGATGGGTCAGTCCCCAGGGAACTACCTTGCCTAAGAGTGGAGGAGGGTGGGTCCCAGAAAGGAAGTCAAGGTGCTATTACTTGAAGAAGGGAAAATGGGTGCAGCGCAGATGGAAATCTCAGATACCCTCCCAGATATTCTTCATGTTTTCTATTTCCCAGGCCACAAATAACTCACATGACCCTTGCATTCCCCTGCTGGCCTGTGTTGCTACGGACTTGTCTCCACCAGGACTCAGCTCCTTTTGCTCTGGGTTGACCTTGGTGGCAGCCAGGGCAGTGAAGTGGCACCAACTCATCATCTCCTGGATGGCGGGGATGAAGCTAAGAACTAGATGGTGATCTTTTAAAAAAATGAAGCCCAAGTATTGCATCTTCTAAGGGAACTGGGAACAGTCAGATTCAAATATAAGCCCTGATATGGTTTGGCTGTTTCCCCACACATTAATTCAAAATGTCATCTTGAATTGTATTCCCATAATTTCCATGTGTTGTGGGCAAGACTGGGTGGGAGATAATTTGAATTGTAAGGGCGGTTTCCCCCATACTCTTCTCATGGTAGTGGGTGGGTCTCACAAGATCTGATGGTTTTATCAGGGCTTTCCGCTTTTACATCTTCCTCATTTTTTCTCTTGCCGACACCATGTAAGACGTGCCTTTCACCTCCCGCCATGACTCTGAGGCCTCCCCAGCCATGTGGAACTGTCAGTCCAATTAAACCTCTTTTTCTTCCCAGTCTCAGGTATGTTTTTATCAGCAGTGTGAAAACAGACTAATACAAGCCCCAGGTCTTGTAGAAAGCCAAATCCAAGAAGATTTTTAAAAAATCACTGTTATGAAAAACTTCTGCTCCCCTCTCCTCTAGCACTGAAGATGGAAACAACACATTATTTTGAGCAACTGGAAAATTGCTCAGATAATTAGCATGGAAATCATCTTGTGGTAGTGCTGGCCCTGTTTTAGGCAACTACACCTACGTGGCAGTTATTTCTGTAAAGCACGCAGTTCATGTGAAAACTCTGATGTAACATTTTCTATGCAAGGAGGAAGTGAAGTGTCTCCCCCAGCAACAGACCTGGCAACTGGATCCATGACAAGAATCAAGAAAGAAACGACTTGCAAGTGGTTGCTTTATAGAGCCCTGGAGAGGGAAGGTGATCATTTGAAGCCAGCGGGAGTTCAGTAAGGGCCAATCATGCAAGATTAGTTTCATTTCCTTGTTTTGACAGGGAAATTGGACTTGCAGGGCTGAGGCCTTCTGTAGACAAAATATATCAGGATGAAAGCAACATTTTTTGAAAAATTTCTCATGATGTCCTTTGACTGTGGCCCTGAGGGATCCCGCTGGATTGGTAAGGGATTAGGGACTCTACTGAAGTGGCGCCAAATGCTCTCAAGTTAGGGAACAGCCCTCAGGCTTTCTGCAGGTCTCTGTCATTCATTCTCTGTCGTGCAATATTTTTGTCTGTAATTTTGGTGATATTGATAGCATACTGGATCTTATTATTAATCATATTAGCATTTCTTACTAACTAAAATAATAGTAGCACTCACAGGTGCTGCTAACAGTTACTGGGTGTATACTATGTTCTGGACACTACATTTAAGGCACTACAGGGACTAAATTATGAATACCCCATAACCCAGTAGGTTAGGGGCTATTACTTTTCTTTTTTAATGGCAGAAAACTAACATTGGCATTGAGAGGGGATGAACTTGGAAAACTCCAGTTAGGCTTTCTCCGTTTTCTAGTATCTAAGAAAGACATCCAAAATGGCAGAACTGTGGAGAATAAGAAGACAGAAAAGTTATATGGGACCAGACAGTCTCACCCATACCAAAGCTGAGATGCAAACTGGGCTCTGATCTCCCTGGTAGCCAAAGCAAGAACAGAAACAGGAGTCCTCTGTTGTATTTCAATGTTTGTGAAGAGAAAACAAATGAGTCCCTCAGGGAAGCAAAATTCCTCTTGGAGTGTGTGTGTGTGTGTGTGTGTGTGTGTGTGTGTGTGAGAGAGAGAGAGAGAGAGAAAGAGAGAGAGAGATACCATTTATCACAGTCGCTTCTTCAGTTCTATATACACTGTCCTCAAGGCTCTTTCTTATGGCCTCCATACACACATGCAGAAGGTTTAATGACAAAGCACAACTCAGCGGCAGAGGAGGTAACAAGACAATATTGAGTATTAATATTGTTTATTAACAATTTTTCCATAAAGGATAATGAGTTGGGCTAAGTTAGAACAGTGGGAGCCATGCTGAAAACCGTGCAACCTTGACCGTGGTGTGACCTAGATGTGAGTTTCATCTTACCATCTTCAAGAGGAATGTACTTCTAGCCCATGATTGCTCAAAACATTAACTACCTCGTGTAACATTCATCCTTCTGGCAGTTTTTAATCGTTATGCTTTATTTAGTCTTCTTCTCTCTTTCACATTTCATTGAAAAACAATAAATAATCTTGGTCTTTTCAGGGAGAATAATTGCCCATGATTTGAAAAGAAAGCAGGTTTTGTCCCATATTCAGATGCTCACATGACTCCCATCCTGGAATGCCTTGTCAGGGGCAGCTGCAGATGCAACAAGGATCATCTGGAGCTGAATTTGCACATCTTACCGAGGGACCCATTACGATGGCTGCAGCTCACTTTGCATAGCATTCCTACTTCCTGCAGAATTCCAGCCCTTACTGAATCCCCTCAGTTACCTTAGGCTGGACGCTGCTAAAGAAGTGACTGTGCTACATCCAGCATACCTGTCCCCAGGACCCTGGGAGGAGGTGGAAGAAACGGCACCAATAAGTCATTGTGGTGTCAAGCACAGAGCTGGCTGTGACCCTATGCACCACCTCTAATTCACGATGACCCCACATCCTAGGTAAGGGTTTGACTTGTGTTCCCTGCAAAAATAGGTTGAAGTCCTAAACCCCAGTATCTCATAATGTGACCTTATTTGGAAATAGGGTCTTGGCAGAGGTAATCAGGTTAAAATGAGGTCATTAGGGTGAGCCCTGGTCCAATAAGAATGGTGTCCTTGTAAAAAGAAGAAATTTGGACACAGAGGCAGGGCTGTGTAAAGGTTCACACACAGAACACCGTGTCAAGACGAGCGACGCTGTCACAAGCCAAGGAACGTCTGTAGCCACCAGGAGCTGGAGGAAGCAGGAGAGATTCTTCCCCTATGGGTTTTACAGGGAGCACAGCCCTGATGCCATCTTGCTTTTGGACTTCCAGCCTCCAGAACAGTGGTGCAACCAACTTTTGTGGTTCTAAGCCACCCAGTTTGTGGAACTTTGTTATGGCAGCCCTAGGAAACTAAAAGACTGGACACAATTATCATCATAGCAGAGGACATTGGGGGTCAAGAGAGTGTGAGGAATTTCTCCAAGCTCATCTAGCTGCTGTGAGGGAAGAATTGAAGTGTGAAGTTATCGTTAGAGTTTCTGTGTGTGTGAGCTCAGCAGTCACCCTGGTGTAGACAGGAATGTTGCCTACAGATACTAACCATTATGGACACCAGCAGCCCTGCTTTTGGAGAAAGGGGTGATAACCACCGCATTTCACATGCCTTGCAGCGCTGCACACAAACTGCTTTCTCTAAGCCTCCCCATTTAGTGCAAAATATTGTGCAAAACATTGGTGCAAAATATTGTGCACCAACTCCGATACCATGAATAGGTCAAATGGGTACAATTATAGATGATGAAAGTTCTCCCCTAAGATGCTGGCCCCTGCTTTCGTCCAATGTACAAGAAAAGGATGCACTTTCCATCCACCCCAGAGGACTTGGCAAGGGCAGGCAGGTGTGTCACTTACAGGCAAGTGGCAGAGCACCTTGCCAGAGAAAAGGGAAGAACTCAGTTTGATGGGCTGCGGGAATCAGAAGGTGGCATCTCAGCAACTGGCTTTGAATAAAAGATTTCAAGAGCAGGTGACTTGTCAGCTCCATTCCCGATCGTGTCCCAGCAAAGTCTGGGTTCAGGTACTCGTGCAAGCTGTGATAGGCAGGAGGCAGGGCTCCGTGAAAGAGGTCAGTGTTGTATGAAACAGTGGAGCATTCTCCGGCCCCGTGTTGTATTTCCGGCAGCTTCTTGATCACAGCAGCCATCTGCATAATGCAGGCACCCTTAATCCGTATTTTGGTAATTGTAACCATAGATCACAGGAATTCATTCCCTGGCACACAAGATAAGAGATGAAGAAACCACTTTATGCATGCAAATCAAAACCGCTTGTATTCCCGAATACAATGATGGAAAAAAAATGTGAGTTTCCAGATGTGCCAGAGAGAGATTTTCGAGACGTACAGTCACTCCATAACACATTCTGATGAATTTTTCAGAGATGAAATATGCCTTTGATTAAGGAAGGCTTTTTCCCCCTTTTTGATAAGTCCTGTGTGCATGGGGGTACTCATTTAGTCGTGATGTCGTATGCAAAATGAAAGGATAAAACCTTCACTTTGATTTATGATCATGGTTATTAATTTCTGATGCAGCTTTTGGGTTTGGATTATTGGGGGGTGGAGGGATTTGGCAACGAATATGAAAAGTATGGGAGATTTACTGTGATAAACATCACAGCAGAGGTCTAGCTGTAAATAACAAAACTTCCGAAAAGAAGTATTAAATCCCGCATTATTAGTAGGTAGAGGAAGAAACTTAAAAATGTAAACTCTGATGCAGGTTAGGATTTCTGCACAGGCAACTTCCAAAGGGAGCCTCGTGTGTGGGTGCCAGAGGCACATTTTCTTGTTTCCGTGAGAACTGTGATTCCAAACCTGTTTCACTGAAAAAGGACGTTTCCTGGATCCTGGTGCAATCGGCACTAAGGCCACACTTGTGGTTAATGTTGCTAATGATCATGGGTCACAGGATAAAATTTTGATAGTTTATTTTCTACATCTTATGTAAAAATGCACAGTAAGGAGCTGATTGTTTCAAAATTCCAGCTTTAGTTGTGTGCTACATTCATAAAAGTTTTAATCTGGATGTATCAGGTGACACCCTTTCATGGCTTGGGCAAAAGCCTCAAGGTGAAGTGAAGATTTCAAGCTGGGCTGGGCACGGTGGCTCACGCCTGTAATCCCAGCACTTTGGGTTGCCAAGGCAGGCAGATCACCTGAGGTCAGGAGTTTAAGACCAGCCTGGCCAACATGGTGAAACCCCGTCTCTACTAAAAATACAAAAAAATTAGCCCTCGTTTTCCGTGAGAACTGTGATTCCAAACCTGTTTCACTGAAAAGGTGTGGTGATGGGTACCTGTAATCCCAGCTACTTGGGAGGTTGAGGTACAAGAATCGCTTGAACCCGGGACAGGGAGGTTGCAGTGAGCCAAGATCACGCCATTGCACTCCAGCCTGGGCAACAAGAATGAGACTACGTCTCAAAAAAAAAAAAAAAAAAAAAATTCAAGCTGGGCTGGCAGGAGAGAGCTCAGACCTGGGGGATGATGTGGAGAACAGCTGAGTACCTGCTATCCACACAGGGCAAAGCCAGCTGTCCATTCACAAGTTTTACTCTTTTCAGGCCGGTTCTGGCTGGTGTCCATGGCCGTGGGATGTAACCGGCCCACAGTCTGCAGGCAGAACTTGATATGGAGTCATGATTCCACAGATATTCAACTGGAGCCCCCAACACACGTGGTTCAGAACCTTGGTTGGGACCCAAAGAGACTGGAGGTGGAAGCCAAGAAGGAAGATGCCAAGCAGGAGCATCTTAGTCATGTGGGCTCTCATAACAAAATACTATCAACTGAGGCTTAGAAACAGTAGAACTTTATTTTCCACAGTTCTGGAGACTGAGAAGTCCAAGATCAAGACACTGCAGAGTGCATGTCTGGTGAGGGACCCTCCCTGGTTCACAGATGGCAATTTTCTCATTGTGTACTTACATGGTGGAAGGGGTGTGGGAACTCTCTGGTGTCCCTTTAATAAGGGCACTAATCCCATTCACGAGGGCCCCACCCTCTTGACCTCATCACCTCCCAAAGGCTCCACTCCTAGTACCATCACGTTGGTAATATTCAGTAAGTGAATTTTAGGGGGACACAGACATTCAGACCAGGCATCTTGGATATCTAGGTAGCTGAGGACTGGTTAGTACTGTGTATAAATCATCAACAAGGGCAAAGGAGTTGGAGAGGACAAAATCCATATCTCATTCAGGACTGGCACTTTTACCAAAGCACCAAGAGTTGGAGGGACCGAGACAGAGTGAGGAGAGGCCCGTTGGTGTTTACAGAGGCCCCTGTTCCCTCCCCCGGGGTCTATGGAAATGCAGCAACACTGTGACCAGAGAAACGGCACAAGCCCGGGCGGGGAAATCACAAGCTACGGAACTCTGCTGGTAGCACCAGGTCATGAGCCCAGACAGGTCCTCTCGTGAGCATCGCTTGTAACTCCCACGGCCACCCTCGCACCCAATGGCCTGGCTGAAACGGGGCCCCATGGAGCCTGGGGAAGTCATGCTCTTTCCCTGCCTTGCATTTCAGCACTGCTAGCGCTGGAGAACTTTTGCCCCCACCTCTCAGCCAGAAAGGAAAACACGCCCGGCCTGGGGTTGTTGATCCGATATTTTCCAGAAAACTGGCAAGCGGGGATTGCCTTTTCTCAAATGTGGATCACCGGGGGATGTGGGGAGGGGAGGGGCAGGCACAAGGCTAGAGAACCACAAGGAGCCCCTGAAAACACCGCCCAGGACACCTCTCTGGAGAGAAGCCAGAGGAACGCAGAGCTGCTTTGAATTAGCCCAGAACCGGGCGGACGACCTCAGAAGGCAAAACAGGAGGCGCCCCGTGCACATATGGACCCAGGCACCGCCTGTTTACCTGTCGATTCTCTTCTAAACTCTTGGCAATAGGGACAGAGCTCAGTTTGGTGCTGCCATCTGAGTGCTGGCTGACCCTGGCTCGGCCGCCCTCCCTTAGCCGTGAAGGTCCCCTCGAGCTCCGGGTTGCAGTTCTCCCTGCAAAGCTTGCCAGCTCCAGCCCATAAAAGCCTCTCTGCAAAGCAGAGGAATAGGCCCATTTTGTTCTGAAATACTAGTATGGATTTTTTATCTTCAAGTGAGGAAAAAAAAAAAAACAACTTTAGGAGCAGGGAAATAAACTTTTAACCATTTTAAGCAATTAATCATAAAACTACAGTTTATTTTCCCCACCCTCTCCCAAGTAAATTAAATTCAATGAAACAATTGGTTCAAGTTACAGCTAACATTCAGGCAAAGCAGGTTTTTAGTGAATTTGTCAAGTGAGCAGATGACTCACAGCAATCACAGCTTAGTCAACAGCTTCAAAGCAGCTTGAGCACACAGAGCCCAACGGTGTAAAGCAAAATCCGCTGCCTTTGAACGGTTTTAAACGAAGCCATGAGAAAACAAATACATTTCGTGGATTTCTTATTTTTCTTTTTTAAGTCTGAGGCAGCTGCAATGTGGAATTCTTTGCAGTAATTAAGATTTGTGGATGGGTGAATTTTAGAAATATGAGTTCTTCAAGATGTTTTGTTGGAAATGTGGGAAAAGGGGTCATTGCTGATAACTGTGTGATGAAACAGAATTATGAGCTCCTCTGGGCTGGGCTGCTCTTGTCTGAAGCTTTCTAATACCGTTGAAAACCTCTGGGAAAGCTTTCTGGATTATTCTCTCACCACAGGCACCCACAAGACAAACTGGACAAGCCGTTAAGCACAGAGGGAAGTTGCAGAAAAGTTTAACAGTGCCAGGGAGCGTGTCTCCAGATGCACCAAGCTTGAGTGTTGGCTGACCCTGGCTCATGTTAGCCCCACCTGGCTCATGTGCCCCCCGGCAGGCTGCTTCCCGTCACATTGGCCACAACACGCGCACCTGGACTTGATGCTAGACTCAAGAAAAGATCCATTTTCTTGCTTCCAACACCTCCCCTCGGTAACTCCCTTGGGCCCTCATCCTCCTCTCCATTGTTACGTCTCAATAAACAGAGACCAGGACATGAAGAGTCGTTCTCCAGTTGGCCACCTTTTCCCTCTTCCTTGGGCTCCATCCCGCCAGGTCATGAAGGTACTGTGGAATCACTCCTGCTGACAGCCTCCCTCTGGCCACGCCACCCATCTCCTCCATGCTCAGATACACTCGCTCCATCATCTCTCTGGAGCTCAACGAGGCTTCACTCGCCACTTGCTTTGCCTCCATCAACTTGAAGCCCTCCTGCCTCCTCACCTTGGAACTGCCCCCCATGGGGAGCCCATCCTCAGAGCCTTGCTTCCACAGGAAGGCGACTGCCTCTCCAAACGCCAGCCCGTTTCAAGACTGGAGATGACGTTGCAGACACAGGGCTGGTCTTGGGAGCGCCTGTAAGAGACACGTGTGCAGAGCTCCCCGAGGCACACCCACTTGGCACACCAGTGGTCTGTGCCTATGCGTGGCTTAAAGAAGTGGAGTTTGGAGAATTGGGCCAAAACCACAAATGAAATCGGTCCTTTCTGATGAAATAATCTGACTTTCTCAGGAAGCTGCGGGAGGTGATGGAAACATGGAAAGACTTCAGTGGCTTTTGAGACGTGGAATTTGACAAGGGAGCTGCATCAGTTTGTCAGGGGCGTTTCGAGGTGGCTCCTCTGAGAACACCTATTTTGTTCTTTCCCTTCTCCGTGATATGAGTAAGTCCCTCGAGTTATAAAGAGCTCTTGTTGTGGCTCAGGAAGGTGATAGAATGTGATTGGGATGAGCTGTCGGTGCAGAGATGGGCACAGAGGAGCAGGGTGAGAGGCAGAAGTGAGGACCAGTAGGTAAAGCCCATGAGGCGTGGTGGGCAGGGCTGGGCTCAGGCTTAGGGTGCTGTGGCAAGGGTCCCTGTGAACTGGGTGAAGTGTCCAGGTATGCAGGCAAATCTCAAGACTAAGAGCAGACAAGACAAGGGAGCCCCCAAATAAGCTTGGTTGGCTCAGATGGCTCACACCCCCTCCTCTGAGCCAGGGATGGGCCCTGGGGCCAGAGGTGGAGGCAGCCCAGGGGAAGATGATGGCTGCGGCTGAGAAGCAGGGTCAGGCGTCCAGAAACACATGGCCTGTCTCTGGATCTAAATCTGGGCACATTGTCAAGTCATAGGTCAGAGTCCAGGACCAGGGACTGTAGGACCAGATTGGACGGATGCGTGCACCAGCAGTGGTGACAGGGCCCAAGGGGTGGGCTCCTGGAAACCTGGGGGTGAGACCACTCCATTTCCACTCTGCTTTAGTTGTTCATTTCACAGTCCCAATTTCTGTATTCTCGTAGAAAAGAACACACTAAGAGATTGCCAAATGCTTTGCTGAAATATATGCATAACTTTGTTCCATTCCTATTTTCTAGTCTCCTGATCCTTTTCTTAGTTTTTAAAGACTATTTCATTATTTAAATAAAGTTATTCTCTGAAGATTGATACTGGCATTGAGTGATCCTCATGTCCATCCATGAGCACAGCCATCTGCTCGGTCATCTGTTCTAAACGCTCTGTTGTGGTGTGGCGGAACGAAAGCAGAGTGCAGAACTGTACACACAACTGTGCTTTTAAAAGTACGCATTTACCAGCAACTGTAGGGACTATATCAAAATGCCAACTGTTGGCTTTAGGTGCTAGAACACTTAGGCAAGTTCTTTTTCCTGCCTTCCTGCCTTCCTGTCTTCCTCCCCCTTCCTTCCTTCCTTCCTTCCTTCCTTCCTTCCTTCCTTCCTTCCTTCCTTCCTTCCTTCCTTCCTTCCTTCTTTCCTCTCTCTTTCTTTTCCTTCCTTCCTTCTTCTCTCTCTCTTTCTTTTCCTTCCTTCCTTCTTCTCTCTCTCTTTTCCTTCCTTCCTTCCTTCCTTCCTTTCTTTCTTTCTTTCTTTCTTTCTTTCTTTCTTTCTTTCTTTCTTTCTTGTTTTACTTTCACCTTTCTTTCTTTGCTTTTTCATTCTTCCGTTCTCTCTCTCTCCTTCCTTCTTTCTTTCTTACATTTTCACAAATGTTTGTTCTGCTTTTATAATGAAAAAAATCATATTAAAACAAAAAAAACCTCCAACAGATCATGAACAACCCTAGTCAGCCGGGCCTCTGACCTCACTGGGCAGATCAGATGTTTTAAAGGAATTTGAAGGTGACAGATTCTGGTGGACACTGTGTCAGTGCTGTTGAGTCTCCTTGGAACACCAGGACTCCAGCCCCATGAGAGTGGGTTTGTGTTTTGGAGGCCCCACCTTCTGAGTCCTGCTCCTAACATCTTCCCTTGCATGCCGATGCCAGTAATAAGTGGCCAAACAAAGGAATCTGCTTACTGTAAGAAGCTGCTTTGTCCTGGTCTCACCTTATAAAATCCTAGAATCTCATGAAGTCATGTAGTCTTAGATTATCTATTTCAACCACTTCATGGTACAAACGAGGCTGCACAGAAATATTAACCGGAGTCCTTCAAATTGAGAGAGTTGGAGCTGGAGAAAAGCCTCGGACTTTTGTTTACAGTTAGATCCTCTACATCCATCACTTTCACATTCATTCATTTGGCGTTTTTGTGAGAGAGGCAGTAGAATATATCATGAGAAAATAAAAAATATCCATTTACGTACAGTCATTAGGAATTAGACTGCAAATGCCATTCCCAAAATTAATCTGGTTTAGGCTTAAAGAGAAAAAATGCCTGTCTGGTGCTTCATTTGTCACTGCAGGAGAGATAGTGCTCATTCTCTTTGCAAGCTGTCAGGCTCGGAGCAAGAAATACCCTGTATTTCTCAGTCCCTGGAGAGGCCCGGCTGTGTGGGACCTGAGTGAGTTCTGAACTAGACTGGGTGCACACGGCTCACTCAGGTGAGGACCTTGTGTGAAGGTTATCAAAGCATCAGAGTAGAGGGGAAGACAAAAGGAAATGGTGCATGGGGTCAAAGGTCGAGGGTCAGCAGAGCAGAGGGTCTAGGATGAGTATTGGGAAGAACGTTTGCAGGTCACGTTCTCCTTCTTCCTGTATGCTGATGCATGTGATGTATTTGCAGTCTACTTGTAGCAGACTTTCAACAACTCATCACATTGAATTATAATCAAATTTCAATATTTTTCTGTCCTTTGTTAACATCCTTGGTCATGCATTTTTGTCTCTTTTTTCCTCTTGTCTTTCCCTCCTCTCCCATTCTTCGGCTCATCTCTTGATTCTCGGTCTCTCCATAGGATCTCTTCTCCTCAGGTTCAACTGTCCTGATTCCTTAAAGATCTTAAAAGGGCCTAGTATAAGCACAGAGCTTGAACTGCAGACTGGCGGACCATACCTTTCATTATTGAGCTCTTAAAAGCACAATTTAAGATACAGCGTATAGGATCTGTAAAGGGGAGATCAATACTGTTTAAGTTATTAGGAAGCTAAGAAGAGGGCTTAAAGTATCTGGGAATGTTACTATGATATTCATTGCTTTTCAATCTTTTGAAATTCTATTTTCTGTCTCTAAATGTATGTTAATCCGTGGGCCCAGTTTCCACTTTCTCTCTGCAATGCCTTTCCCTTTACCAATAAACCACCGACATTGTCTCCTTTTTTTTCTCTTTGACTGGAGATCCTTGAGGATTCAGTAAGTTCTCTGTGTAGAGAATTGGTCACTTCAGAGCTGGTTGAGTTATCCGGGAAGTAGTGCTGAGATGAAGTTAGGACAGAAGAGGTTTGCTTGGGATGACAGCTGTGAAAGTGAAGGGGAGGAAGCAGGCTTGGGCAGGGGGAGCCATCAGTCTGTAGTGCAGACTGGCAAAGTCCCGGCCTCCCCAGCCTGGAGGGGGCTCTGGAGCAAAGCATGTCCTGCCATTCAAGGAGCCTTGCATTAGGCGGTACGAGCCCGGCCCTTGCACCACCTTGCTAACTCATGGTTGGTGCTGCCTGAAGGAGAACATGACCTGAGCTCCACACTGAGGTGGACCCTGAAGGAGTCCATAGCTGGAAACACCAGCTGAACATGCCCCTCCAACTGGGCAGCAAGTCACTTCTAGAAGGTTCACCTGAATGGTGCATTTCTGCATCAGCAGCCACTTCCAATGAGCTTTTATGAAAGTCTGCTTTGTTGGCTGCCATTGTAGTTGATGAACACAGAGGTTTGCAGGTCGAGGACCACATTTTAGGAATTTAAGATGCCATCATCCAGCCCCCACCCCTGGCTGTGGGGATCCCATGGCTCTGCTTAGGTACTTTCACTCTTGATTGAGCTGCCATTGTTTTCCATGCAAGTCTTGCTGAAGTGCAGCAGGTCCCTTCCTACTGAGGATGCAGTGGTTCTGGGAAGCAGCTGAGACCCAAGCATCCCTCACAGGTAGAGTCTCCTTTCCTTAAAGCAATTACCTCTGCAGCCGGGAGATTATATTGCACCAGGAGGCAGGCACTGTCCTGCTGATAGGCTGATGACTGGGAGAACCGGGAGAAACCTGATTGATTTAGAAACCTGTTGCTAAAATTATACAATGAAACAATATTTTATGTGCCTGCCACGGACACATGCACAGTTTTGATGGGTCTGGGCCAAGCTGATGGTCACAGAGCAATCAGTATTCAGAACTGTGCTCCCCAAGATCTGTGTTTATTCCAGAATTTTCCACTGAGCGGATGATCTCCTGCTCTCATTGTTGTGGAGAGCGTTTTTGATTATGAATTATGATTGAGAGGTATTTTCAAAACTTCACTCTAAGAATATCAACTTTGGAACGGTTCTGAGCAGCTAAGTATTTCAACACTGTCCTGCAACGCTGTTTCAACGCTTGCCTATGCAGGCCAAAACTGCTTAAGATTTATGAATCCGGCAAAAGAATGCTCTGGTGTTAAGCTCTCTGTAGAAAAACAATAATTAAAAATAACCTTTATTTGCCCAATTTAGTCATTACACTATAAAGCCTTGCAGAAGATTAACATGTTCTCATCAAGACAATCAAAGGGTTCTATGATTGGAAGGACATTGATTTTCCACAACACATGTCCTGCTGTGTAAAATAACTTCTCTTTCCAGAATTGTCTCAGCTGCTTAGGACATTTACAGATGGTCCATTATGAAACTCTCAACTTAGGAAAAATTTAAAGCATATAAAGTAGGAAGGAAAATGTGAATGTCTGCTTTTCATGGCTCCTTCACTACCACACGTCAGGTATGAAGTTTAAAAAAATATTAAACTTTTGTTTTGCTTCTGACAAATTATCACATTTTATCTCCTTTCAGTGACTGGAAACTATGACTTTACCCTCCAGATCTTGACTTTGATTCTCAGTCCCACTCAAAGACATAGAAGCTAGAAATGAGGAAACCACTCATCACTTGAAGTTATTGTTTTATTGTATAATTTTACCAACATGGATATCTGTGAGGACAAATGCAGAATTTATTCCTAAAGGTGTCCTTTAAATGTTGTCACAAGTCTGAGAGTGCTTAGAGGAAAAAGCTAGAATAAGTTGAACTTTTTCAAAGTTGATTTTGGCCAATGGCAAACAAAAAGTGCATTTCTCCTTCCAATATAGAAGGCAGTATATCAAATAGAGGTCATTTGTGTCAGCATAGTTTCATTTAAGATTAACTATGTAGTGTTATGCTCCTTTAGTCAGGAAAAAGTGTGTATTTATAGCATGTTGCATTACTTATGGACTTATGTTCTTCATTTATTATCCTCTGTGTGGGTGTGTGTACCTATTGTGCATGTGTGCATATGCGTGTCTTCTTTTTTACCTACACCTATCACTACCATTGATGCTAAACCACACTACAGGAAGAAATTGGCGGGGAAAAAAATGTATTAGTTTCCTGTGGCTGCTATAGCAAATGACCACAAACTAGGTGGCTACAAAGAGAAGACATTTATTCTTTCCCAATCTTGGAGGGTGGAAGTTAGAAGTCAAGGTGTGTCCGGGTGCAGTGGCTCACATCTGTAAGCCCAACAGTTTGGGAGGCTGAGGCAGGTGGATCATCTGAGGCCAAGAGTTCAAGACCAGCCCGGCCAACATGGTGAAACCCTGTCTCTACTAAAAATACAAAAATTAGCCGGGCATGGTGGCAGGTGCCTGTAGTCTCAGCTACTCGAGAGACTGAGGAAGGAGAATTGCTTGAACCCAGGAGGCAGAGGTTGCAGTGAGCCAAGATTGCACCACTGCACTCCAGCCTGGGAATAAGTCTAGGTGCTGCAAGGCCAGGCTCCCTCTGAAGGTGCATGGAAGATTCCTTCCCTGCCTCTTCCAGCTTCTGATGGTTGCACAATCCCTGGCTGTCCTCACAGATGCATCGCTCGCTCCAATCTCCACCTCCATTGTCACGTGGTCTCTTTCCCTTCTGTGTCTCTGTATCCAAATCTCACCTTCTTACAAGGACATCAGTCTTGGATCAACACTCCGCCCACACCACCAATCTAGTATGACTTCACCTTAATTTAATTACATCCACAAAACAAAGACCTTATTTCCAGATAAGGTCATATTCACAGGCAGCTTGAACATATATTTTGGGGGAACACAATTAGACCCGCAACAAAGGGACAGATACAGAATTAACAGGCAACTAAATGGAGAACAAGACATCAAAGAACAAGAAGCAAGCAAGCAAATGATAAATCTCTGGGGTGGAAGTTGCAGATGAAGGCTCCGGGCATGGGTGTTAGCGCATGTGGCCCCCCGCATTCAGTGACAGTGGCAGCTCAGTTGTTAGGGAGGGTTGTGAGCCATGTTCAGATTGGGTTGGGGACAGATGCCCTGATGACTAAAAAGGTAACAGGATGTGTGATGGATGTGGCAGGGAGGATGGAGACATTTATGCAGCAGATCTGCCAATCTGGTTCATGGTTTCTTTGCTGGAATGCTCATTCATTACTTTTCTATGCCTGCATTGGCATGAACCAACACATCAATCCCCACCTTCAGAAAAAAAAGCTCTTAAATCTGACTCCCAAGAAAGATTTGTGATGCTGTATAAATGATAACTAATATGGTCTGTGCCCTTAGATTTTTAGGGCCAAATTATTGTCATCACCATAGGTATACACCCATAGAAAATGTATTTTTCAAGATAAAGATATATTCTTTCTGAAATTACATCACACACCCTTGATTGGAATGCTAAGAGCGTTAAAGTTGCCTAGAGAGGAAAAACAGAATTGTATTCTTTTGCTCTTGAATGTTGCCTTATGAAAGTTTTATCCTATTGTTAATAAGGAACTCTGAAAACAGAAAATATTATGCCGTTGTTCCCCTATTCCATGAGTCTTGCTCACAGAGTCTCCCCCACTCCAATCATTCAAATATATGATGAAACTTATAAAATATCAGTGTTCGTATCAGCCAGTCAAGGCTGCCAGAGCAAAGCACCACAGACCAGGCAGCTTAATGATGTATTTCTCCCAGTACTGGAGGCTGGGAGTCCAAGACCAATGTGTTGGCAGACTTGGTTTCTCCTGAGGCCTCTCTCCTTGGCTTGCAGATGGGGTCCCTGCTCTTATTACTTAATTTAAACTTCTTACATCTTCATTTTTTGTTTTTGTTTTTTTTTGTTTTTGTTTTTGAGATGGAGTCTCACTCTCTACCCCAGGCTGGGGTGCAGTGGTGTGATCTCAGCCCACTGCAACCTCCGCCTCCTGAGATCAAGCGATTCTTCTGCCTCAGCCTCCCAAGTAGCTTGGATTTACAGGTGCCCACCACCACGCCCAGCTAATTTTTTGTATTTTTAGTAGAGACAGGGTTTCACCATGTTGGCCAGGTTGGTCTTGAGCTCCTGACCTCAAACGATCCACCCACCTTGGCCTCCCAAAGTGCTGGGATTACAGGCGTGAGCCACCAGGCCCAGCCTTCTTACCTCTTTAAAATCACTATCTCCAAATACAGTGGCATTGTGAGATACTGGGGGTTAGGACTTCAGTGCATACAGAGCATACATAATATGGTTCCTATAACAGCCCGGTACATTTAGGTCTAAGCTTCCCAATGGACAATGTGGAAAGGAAAAAACTTAACCTTTTCCTTGGAAAAGAAAGCATATCTTTCTTCAAAGAAGACCAAATTAATGACTTTATTAAAATTCGAAGGAATTTATCATGAGGACTTGCGCAAAGATTTTGGAAATCATTGTTGAAAATGTCTTTAAAAAGAATATTAGACCCCTAATAGTTATTGTCAAATAATTCTGTAGTTTTAGATATGAAAACAGTTATAAAAAGTCTAATTTATTGACTATTGGACTTTGGGATTTAAGAAACCACTTAAATATAACAAGCAAGATAAAGTGGATGGTGACAATAAAATCATCAACTTAGAATTTTCTCATATAAAGATATTTCCTTACTCATATCTTACTCATATAAGATAAAATTAAACTATAAATAATTATGATGATGGTTTCACTAATGTGTATGTTTTCTCACACACATACACTCATAAATCCCATTAGAAAGTTATGGTATCAAAATAAGGAATAGAAATTTCCACAAACTAGCAGTTTTAATTACATGCACACATAGTCTTTTTTTTTCTTCCTTGTTTGACATAGAGTTTAATCAGATTTAAAATGGTGAGAGTTCTGTCTAAGGTTGTATGTCGCTTTATTTTTATTTTTTATTTCCATAGGTTTTGGGGGAACAGATGGTATTTGGGTACATTAGTAAGTTCTTTAATGCACACATATTCTTGTCTCCAGGGTTTTCACTTAGCTATGCAGTCATAAAATCATTTTTGTTACTGGCCCCAATCCCTGCACTGGTGTCTGGGAAGTACACTAATTCAGAAAACCGAGGCCAAGAAAATGTAAGTGTACTGCCTAAGATTACCCAGCTACTCAATAGCAAAGCTGGGAGGAGAACCCCAGGCTCCTAATTCCTGTCTCCCTAAACGAGAATAATGGTCTTTAGATTGGAAGAGGAAAAGAATAAAAAATCATAATTCTGATGTGAAATAGCTGGAGGGACAAAAAGAGGGCGTCTTTCTGTGCAAAGGGACTAGTATCCAGGCTTAGAGAAACTGTGGAATCACTTCCTGGGACGTGGGCCCAAGCTGCAGATGTGGTGCACAGCCACAGGCAGCAGTAACTGAGGGACCAGGGAAGGTGCCAAGAGGATGGAGGTTCAAACTGTGGAATTCAAGGAACAGCTGAAGAACAGGGGCACAGTGGGCCCTGAAAAAAATTAAAGAGGGATATTATGTATAAAGTAATTTAAGTAGAGAGGTCGTTTATGTAATTCTGATTATAGGACTAGAACCAACATCTACAAGTTACTGGGAGGAGGATTTCTGGTGAATGGTGAATGATGAGCAATAGAGAAAGAATGTTATTTGTTGTCCATTCCAGTCCCAAATCCCAGCAAATAAATATTTTAAAGAAATGTTTAATAAATAGAGCTTCACAGTGGTGAGTACACTGTCAAGAAGCAGTGAATCTTGATTTACTAGAAATATTTAAACAAAGGGTGGGTAGAAATATGCCTGGAATACATAAAAATGGAAATATATTGTGGACATCTAACATACTTGTACTAAGAGTCTCAGAAGGAAAAAGCAGACAAAAGAAGGAGGGAAAAAAATAATAGAAGAAAAATGTATTAAGCTTAGGAAAAATACCACTTTTTATTAAAAAAAAAAAAAAAAAAAAAAAAGGAGAGGGGAGCACCAAGCACCAAGAAAGATTAATGAAAAAAAAAGAAGAGAAAAAGACCCATACCTATATGTGCTATTGAAATTTTACAACTCGGAGCATAATTTAAATTTTTTTTTTTTTTTTTTTTTTTGAGACAGAGTTTTGCTCTGTCACCCAGGCTGGAGTACAGTGGCACAATCTCGGCTCACTGCAACCTCCGCCTCCCGGGTTTACGCCATTCTCTTGCCTCAGCCTCCTGAGTAGCTGGGACTACAGGTGCACGCTGCCACGCCTGGCTAATTTTTTATATTTTTAGTAAAGATGGGGTTTCACCGTGTTAGCCAGGATGGTCTTGATCTCCTGACCTCGTGATCTGCCCGCCTCTGCCTCCCAAAGTGCTGGGATTACAGGTGTGAGCCACTGTGCCCGGCCAATTTTTAAAAATCTTAATAGCTTTCTGAGAGAAAGAACAGGTTACCTATAAAGAGATTAAAAGAAAATTCAGATTATGCCCGATTCCTCAGCATCATGAGATAAAGAATAATACCAAAGTTCTAAGAGAAAATTACTTTGAACCTGAAAATGTATACCCAGCGACACTATCCAGAAGGTAAAGTCAAAATTATAACATGGTTGGCCAAGCACGGTGGCTCATGCCTGTAATCCCAGCACTTTGGGAGGCCAAGGCAGACGGATCATGAGGTCAAGAGATTGACACCACCCTGGCCAACATGATGAAACTCTATCTCTACTAAAAATACAAAAATTCCCTGGGCGTGGCGCACCTATGGTCCCAGCTACTCAGGATGGTGAGGCAGGAGAATCGCTTGAATCCAGGAGGCAGAGGTTGCAGTGAGCCGAGATCGCGCCATTGCACTCCAGCCTGGTGACAAAGTGAGACTCCGTCGAAAAAAAAAAATATTACATTTTCAGTGCTGCAAAGACAGAAAATGTATTCCCCTTGAACCCTAATTCAGCTAAATGGAAAACAATTTAAGAAACAGGCCATGTGGAATGGAAGATGCTACGGAAGCTGATTGGGACTGTGAGGAACTGAAATCGTCTCCAGCTGGAGCGATTAAACGTGGACCCTGGAAGCCTTCCCTTTGAGAGGCCCAGGTGGGTCTGGAGACTTAGCATAATTTTTTCTTCTTTGCACATCCATTTAAACAAGTTGGCTCTACAGTGAAATATTTATAGTATTTGTTTTACATGGCTTGGAGTTTGGGTCATTTCCTTGTGTAACAGGTAGGAGACAAGGTACACTTGTTTTTTCTAAATCAAATTCGCCAAGGCTGGCAAGAAGTGTCTGCCATTAATGGCATTAATGGGCTTCTTCCTTTCCCTAAGCCCAGTGCCATGTGCCCAGAACAACAGGGAAAGGCCATGGTCCCCCTCCCTTCATCTGAGCATTGACTCTCGTGTCTTTGGCTCCAGGATGCCGTGGTGAGTGTGGTCTTTAGCTGTGCGATGGTTGCAGCTGCTTTTCTGCTCTAGGAGCCTGAGAGAGACCCCTCCACCCCCCACCCATGGTCCCTCCCTCTGCAATGTTTCAGCATGAAAGAGGGACACTCACTGGTCTCATGGCCTCACAGGTGGTCCTGCTGCCCCATCTGAGGTCCTGCCGGCCCTGCACAGCGCCTCCTACCAAGGCTCACACCATCCCTGTGCTAAGGGAGCCCAGATCAGGGTCTCCTTCCAGCCCTGGTTCAGCTGCCTCTAGAGTGACAGTCTTGCTCCCTAAAGACTCCTCCCTTGATTTTGGTGGGGAACTCATCCTGCCACCTGCAGCATCAGGGTGACCCATCCGATCACCTTCCTTTCTGGGGCAACCTGCCCTACATCCCCGCTGCCCCATCAGGGTAATCCACTGATCACCTCCTCTGTTGGCACAGCCATCCTGCCACCTCCATCTGTGGGGTGACCTTCCCTATCACCTGCACCTTTTGGAATTTTGACTCTACCGTGGAGCCTAAGTGAAGCCTGGAATCTGAAAACAAAGCAGCAGCCACTTATTTCAGGAAAGAGAAAATCCCACCCATCCTTTCACCATGAACCTGGAGTCCCGCAGTTAGCTGCTTAGTTGGCTGCTCTGCCGCGTTAAATAGCTTCCCTGGAAGCGAAATTGTCCTCTTAGATGTTCATTCGTTTTGCTGTTTCCTGTGGGTTTGGGGGAGGAGAGGAGCATCTCCCCTGCACAGCTGCAAACTCAGGTTACCTGGGTTACACTCCTGTGCCAGAGCTTGCAGCAGATGGTCAGGCCTGTGTGCATGAGGCTGTGGAGAGGCAGGGTGGGTACTGGGGCCAGGGGACTTCCAGGAAACAGAGCTCCTACCCAAAAGGATAAACAGAGGAGTATATTTTAGCCAGTTAGAGAGAAATTATTTCTAAAAACTCAATAAAATGCATGCTTAACCTTTCTCTAATTTTCTGGTTTATTCATTTGAATTTTAACTCTTCAGATGGCAATTGGATAAGGAACAGGACAAGCCAGGCTGCAGGCCAGGGGTCTCTTCATCCTGGATGGAGCCCTTAGCAGATAAAACATCAATTCCATGACTTACTAATTATGAGTCATTAAGGCAAAGTGTCGCAGGGTCTAATTAAAGTCGAGTTATAGACTTTTAAGGATGAGATCCTCTTGGTTAAAGTGCTGCTACTGAATATGCCCCACAATAAAACCCAAAGTTTAGCAAACAATAATGTAAGAATTATTTTTCTAAATCGGAAAAATAATGAAGGATGGTTAAGTGAATCATCTAATTTTTCAGAAGAAGCTGACAAAAAAACAGAGGTTCCCTGATACAATGTGAGTAAGACTTTTTGGCATAAAAGGGCTCGAAATTAATGCCAGCTTCTGGAAACTGACCCAATAGTCCCATAGATAATCTTTTTGGATAAGCATATAAACTGACCCTTTTGGTGGTAGCTTGAAACTTATATTTGTTTTATCTGAGTTCCTTCTTCAGGAAAGGACCCCCAAGCCTCCCCCCAAAAAGAAAGTATCAAAGAACTAAAACTCACCAGATCACCACATTCAGACAACAAGATGCCTGACCTCTCATTTGCCATGATTGCTTCCTTCCCCTCTCTAGTTCCTGGTTTCTCAGGCATGGTTACATTTCTTCCCTGCTATATAAACCTCTGGTTTTAGTGGGTCAGTGAGATGGATTTGAAACTGACCTTCCATCTCTTCGACTGCAGTACCTGATTAAAGCCTTCTTAGTTGGTGATACTTGTTGTCTCAGTGATTGGCTTCTGTGTGGCAAGCAACAGGACCTAGACAGAACCCCTGGTGCTAACATTCTCTTCCCCTTATTTCAAGTCATATTGTCTGTTCAGGGTTGAGCAGGGAGGACCCTGCCCATGTCTCAGCATTCATGAATAAATGAGAAGGACTTAGAATGAGTTTATTCACATATCAATGCTGCTTTCTTAGAGGGAGGGTTAGGGTCACTGTGAAAGATTTGCTCCTGGCTGGGCACAGTGACTTATGCCTGTAATCCCAGCTCTTTGGGAGGCCAAGATGGGTGGATCACCTGAGGTCAGGAGTTCGAGACCAGCCTGGCCAACATGGTGAAACCCTGTTTCTACTAAAAATACAAAAATTAGCCAGGCATGGTGGTGCATGCCTGTAATCCCAGCTACTCAGGTGGCTGAGGCAGGAGAATTGCTTGAATCTGGGAGGCGGAGCTTGCAGTGAGCTGAGATCACACCACTGCACTCCAGCCTGGGCAACAGAGCAAGACTCCATCTCAAAACAAACAAACAAACAAAAAAGATTTTCTCCTTTCATTTTTAACATCTTCCCTCTAATCTAAATTTTGATCTACTTAATTTACTTGGTAAGAACCTTTCTAAAATTAGAGTTCACTTTAGCTTACAGTCATCTGAATTATATCTCCTGAAATAGTAGATTCTAAATTAATAAACATCTTTTTAAGTTATTACTCCACTTCTCACCTGGTTTATTCATTTGAACTTGCTGCGTTTTAACTCTCAATTGCTCAATAATGAACAGTCAGTGATGTAAGCAAGGAGGAGTCATGAGTCAAAATGGTTCGCAGGCTCCCTGGTTTCATGAGCCCTCATCTGGAAACAGCCTGGATGTCCTACTGAGGCCAGGAGAATAGGGTCTGGAGGCAGGGAACCTAAGGCTGTTTCACACTGACTTTGCAGAACTAAATTGAAAGGAAAGCCCTAACTTTCCATGCTTAAGTAACAAAAAGACCAGAGGGTACTCCCTTTACAAGAAGCAACCAATCAGACATTTGCATAGGAGTATAACTTTGTGGCTTCACTTCAGCCTCTGATTCCACAACCAATCAGAGTGATTGCAAATCTTCGTTTGCACTGAAGTGCAACTTGGTAACTTCAATTTAGCCTCTGATTGGTTGTTTTCTGCAACCAATCAGATGTTTGCATATGAATGTGATCTTTGTAACTTCACTTCAGCCTCTGTGGAAAGCAATTAATCAGACTGATTGGGGGCCACCACGTAATTTACATGGGGTGAACACCAAGTGGCCGGTGTGAAACCTCTAGTGGGTACTTGGACTGGAGAAGATTCTGTATCAGGGCCCTTGAGCCGCTGCTCCGGCCTGCTCCCACACTGTGGAGTGTACCTTCATTTTCAATAAATCTCTGCTTTTGTTGCTTCGTTCTTTCTTTGCTTTGTTTGTGTGTTTTGTCCAATTCTTTGTTCAAAATGCCAGGAACCTGGAAACCCTCCACCAGTAACACAACCAGAGACCTTCCTCTGGCCCATGTGGTCTCCCCAGGGAAATGGGAAAAAGGGGTGCTGTCTTGGTAGCCAGGCCTCAGGCTTATGGCCTGACAAGTGCCCCTTCCTCCAAGAAGCTATAGCCCCAGTCAGGTGCATGGCTTGGCAAGTTGAGTGTGAGCTGCATTCATCCTTCACATGCTCTCTGTTGGGTGCTGTTGTGCAGTGTGCAACCTGCACAGCCATACCTGGAAACCCTGTCCTAAAATAGAGGATTAGACACAAGCATCAGAATAAATACATAGGATGGAATATTACATGACTAAAAAAGCTAGCAGGTGGTGGGAGAATGTTTGTTGAACAAGGCATTGTTTTTAAGGTAACATCAGAAAAGAAAATAGAAAGTTCCAATAGTGCAAAGTATATACACAAACACTGGAAACTCAGAGAAAGGCAGAAAGAACATAAACCAAAATTGTCATTGTCCTTATCTCTAGGAGATGAGACAGCAGATGACTTTTTCTTTTGTGCCTTTCATCCTTTAAGTTTTCCTCATGTATAACTTTTGTAATAAAAAAAAATTACAGTTATCCCTTGGTATCAGCAGAGATTGGTTGCAGAATCCCTTGCGGATATCAAAATTTGAGGATGCTCAAGTCTCTGATATAAAATGGCATGATATTTGCATATGACCTATGCACAACCTTCCATAGGCTTTAAACGATCTCTAGAGTACTTGTAGTACCTAATGCAATGTAAATGTCATGCAAACAGCTGTTATGCTATATTGGTTTTCATTTGTGTTTAGTTTTATTGTTGTATTACTTTAATTTTTTTTTTGTAAATATTTTCCATCCTTGGTTGGTTGAATTGATGAGTGTGGAACCCGTGGACACCGAGGGCCAACTGTTTGGCCGATTCTTATTACTCATGATAGTAATGTTCTGTAAAGTCACCACAAACATGGAATTAGCAAATACTGGCCATCGCTTTCAGGGAAAACCCAGGGTTAGTCCCCGTGAGCCCACGGTCACAACATTTGTATCCACTGATCAATAAGTCACCCTGTTTTATGTGTGTTTCTGTTTAATGACACCTTACTGAATATATATTTCTTTAAAATAATTAATAATAAATAATAAAACATGAGCTGAGAAGGGTTTAGCATTTTCCTGACCCTGAGTAATGTGATCATAAATTTATTTGACTTTCAGCCTCGCAACAGTGCTTTTGTCCCTATCGTTTATTTTAAACCAGTCCTCATCTCATGAATCCACACATTTAGCCCCTTCCGGTCTTTTCCATAGCTTCATCCCACACTAGCGATGCTAATGCAGTCCTTTCCAGGGCCACCTCATGTACAGATTGGCAAATTTCTGCTTCCACTTCCTTGATGGAGCGTGTTGTCGATTCATGAATGGTGTCTCTGGCACCAAGGGCACTGCAGCCCTGACTGCTTAACAATGCATGTTAAGGGCACAGCATGCTTAACAATGCATGTTCCCTGGGGGCGCATTGCCTTGCACTTAGGAACACCTGGCAGCCTGTCAGTACCACACTTGGGGGCCATTTAAAGCAGTGAAATCACCAAAAAAAAAGGCACAAAAAATGCAACAACAACAACAACAACAACAACAACAAAAATGGCACTGCCAAAAGGACACGTTTCCAGTATTGAGAGCCATCGAAGAAGGCAGAGTGGCGCCTGCCCAACCTCGGGGGGGCAACGTGCACACTGAGGGTGACCCAAAGTTCTTGCTGCTTTTGGTACATCGGAGAATAACCTCAAAAGCACCTCAGGTGTTGATTTTAGAGAGAAGGTGAATTGGTAAATATGGAATCCCAGCTAAAAAGGGCCAACTGTAATTAAAAACCAGCAAATCAGGTTTTCGTTGATGTCATTTTGATTACATTTCTGATCTCCCAGATAAATCATGTGGCTCTAAATTCACCAAATTGCCATTTTCTGAACACAGGGCTGCTGTGCAGTCTGCCTGATGTGCTCTTCATGAGGGAATTATAATCCATAAAATGTAATGACATTAAATATGCTTCATGTTAGAGAGCAGTAATTTCCAATCAAAATCGTTATGGCTCGGTTTTATTTTTCTGCATGGAGTTTCATGGATAAAGCACTGAATAGAAGCACATGTGCTGAAATCCAAGTGCAGCCCTGGTAACAGAGAGGGAGGCCTCTGGCATGAAGGGCAAGGTTACTTTTAGGGGAGTTTCACACTTGGGGGGATTGTATTTCACTTCCCTTGGCTTGAACCCCACCCAGCACCTGGGAAAATAGACCCCCCCTCAACCCCTTTGCCCCCCCAGGCAGCTCTGCCTGCCAGCACTGCTTCAGAGAGAGGTTTAACTTAGTTAACAGAAAACAGCATCAATAAACATCAGCTCTGCGAGGCTGTCACCCAACTCCAGGGCCCCAGGCTCAAGCCGAACATACCCTTGGTCTTGGCAGAGCTCCCTGCCTCGGTGGTTCTCCCACACGGCCCTCTGGAAACCTCCACCATCCCCTGAGAAGCAGGGAGCCTTCATGGCCCCAGCCCATTCTCTGTTCTGCCTCCAGCTGGGGTCTCCACTCCCATTGCTGGGGAGAACTCTACTACGCACGGTACCTCGATGGGGCTGGCACGCGGCTGGGTGGAGGAGTAGGGTGGCGGGTGGGGGTGGTGAGCAGGCAAAACCTTCTCTTCTTTAGTCTTTCTTCCCAAGACTTCTCCCACTGTCTGCATGAAGGATGGCCCTTGGCATGATGGGTAAACTTCCGCAAGCACCATGAGTATAAAAAGGAAGAAATGTGTGAACAAAAGGGTGCGTATGAATCCACATTAATAGCCACAAGATTAACGGCAACCCTAGTTGATGGGGTTTGAGAAAGAGGGCTTTTGCCAGGTTATTTGCTCTAACCTGATGGGCAAGTACTGGACATTTACATGGGGTCTGCCTTCCACCAGCCAAGGAACATGCAGAAGGAACAGTTCCTTATGAAAAGGGAAAAATATTATGTAGCCTGCCTAATGCCACAATCTAACAAGAAAACCTAAGAGGAGCTGCTTTGAAAACTCAAGCTACTGCATTAATGTGATGGCTTATTACTGTCAAACAGCATTCTACGCAGAAAAGCCAGGCATGAGGCTTCCAAACTCATGATTGCTTTTTAATAGCAATCACAGTGTTCTCCTCTTTAACAGTTGACATTGGCACACATGAACGATCGTAATATATAAGAACAAACATTATAAGAAAAGCCACAAAGAGATTTAGCAACTATGTTTCTGCGCCTATTAAAACAGCATTAGTATGTGGTTCCTCTGGCCCTCATAGAGACCAAAGCGTTATGAAGGCAACACTCGTGTTGCTAGGAAGATGATCTGTTCCAGGAATAACAAGGCAAATTAATTTGACACATTGGTACATGTTGAGAATGTAATTTAAGCAACTTCACATGTGTTGGGCCGCTGGGTAGATCATTCTCTTCACTCTTCCTTCTGGGGCAAGAAGGGCAAAGTCTTCCTAAGCCATGCTATGTGGGTTGCCGTTATGGCTGGACATGGCCAGGGGACCAGGTACCCCCGGGGAAGCTGCCCAATGCAAAATGGTCATGAGTGGGCTGGTGTAAGGAGGGACCACCCGTTCTGGAAGGAAGATATTGTGCTGGTCCCATGGAATCTGAGAACAGGGCTAATATGTCTACCTGCATCAGGGCCCTCGCTCAGCTTTGGGGCTCTTTTAACTTCAAATTTTATAAAGACCCCCAAATAATTAACTTTATGATAATTGATTCACTAAGAAAAGAACTAAATGTATGCATTTAAATATCTACTTAGATATACTGTGCAATATACACATGTGTCTACGTATGCATGTATATATGTGGGTTGCAGATGTACATATATGGGATGTATCTCAGTTCACATGCTGGTTGTCTGCTTCCATCCTCGGGAATGCATTTCTACATAGAAGGGACCTCGTCTGTCCTGTTCACTTCCAAAGGCCAGGGCATAGAACAGTGCCTGGCACATGGTGATGATCAATGTGTGTTTGATGACTCAAGGAACGCACAGATGGGCGACGGTCTTGGAGTTGACTCGGGTTCCCCCGGGACTGCGGGGGCACGTGTGCCACTTTGCAAACATGTTTCTTTTCTTCTCTGCCTCTATTAGCCAGTGCGGGAGAGTCTTCATCCCCGTCACGTTTAGGACCTTTCCCAGGACGGCTCCCAGGGCTCCCCAGCAGGCCTGGCTGGCTGCCTCATGACATCAGCCTCCTTTGTGGGCGTGCCCGAGCCCAGCGGACCTTGCTGGTGTTTCTCTGATGACTGCAGTGCCCTCTGGGCCTGGCCTTCACTGCCAAGCACAGCTGCAGCAAACGGACCCAGGGGTGCCGGGCTCCGGGGTCTCACACAGACCCCGACTTTGTGCCTGCTCCCTCCTGGGGGACCAGGCCACCTCTGCCAAAGCACTGGGCAGTGAGGTTTTCCACAAAGTGCGGACAATGCCTCTTCCTACATTTCGTGTTAAGAGTCTCTGCATTCAGCAGCATTTTCCACATTCGCCCATGTCCTCCCGGCACTTCTGTTTCTCTCATATGAATCCCTGGGGTTCAGGCCAGAAGGTTCAGTAATTCCAAGGATGTCCTGTGGTATAGCCCATTCCCCCTGCCACTAAAGCAGATGGCTGCTGTGCCCACTCACTCTTCCCTTATAGTGAGCTCCTGGCCGTGGTACCCCCGGCAAACACGGGTCTGGGCGTGGGTCATCAGGAAAGCCCAGGCAGGGGTGGCACCTCCGTGGAGGCCCAGCAGGAGCTCATGCTGATGACCACACCCCGTGTGCAACACAGGCAAGCAGGCTCCTGCTGAGAGGTGAGTCCAGGTAACAAAACAGGGCCACCTGGCAGGGGCCCTAGGAGCCCCTGACCCCGCTGTCTGGGGTTAGTTAAAGGCACCGGCCACGACCTTCCTCTGATACACAGGCACATCCAAGATGGAAGCTTCACTCCCCGCACTGTGTGTGGCCGTCAGTGACCTCCCGGATCACACAATCATTGCTGGGACACCATTTCCTCCTGGGCCTCCAGGCACCTCCAAGCCTGCCTCTCAGCTCCTTCCATGGGAGAGGCTCAAACGTCCAGATGCAGGCCCCTGCCTCTAACACAGTCTTCCCTTCTAGCTCTGGATTCCCTGGCATCGGGGTGTGGAGTCTCCACACACCTGCCACCAGGTTCCCGTTCCATTGTGTTGGAGTCTGGGGCTTTGGCTGAACAAGGTCTGCTGTGAGGATCTCTGGAGTCTTATTTTTCTTGTGGCTTTGCCCCATGTCTTGTGATGCATGGCCTGGGTCTAGGCCTGCCCTCCCTGGTCCTCTCCAGGAAAGGGCTGGCCCTTGTCACCGTCTGGCCAGGCCTACACAGCACCTGACAGCGATTCCTCAAGTCCCCTGGCCTGTGGAGGACACCCTTCAAGCCACTGGCATCGAATCCCAGTCTCGCGATGTTTCTTTGGCATTTGTTGTGGGAGTTGGTGGTAGAGAAGGTTCAGTGCATGGGCTCAGATCACTGTTTATACATAAAATTTCAATTGAACTAGGGTTTGGTTTACTCGATAAATAATCATTTAAGAAAACGACAAAAACTGCGGTCCTGCCTTTCTCTTTCTCTCCCTTCCCCGGCCCTCCCTCCTTCCTTTCTCCCTTCTTTCCTCTCTTTCATTAATTTTTCATCTGCCATGTCTAACAAAGCCTAAACGACAATGGCCTCCTCTGCCACCTCAGCACTCCATTCGTGATGGCTGGCTCAGGGCACCATGAACAGAACTAAACCTCTGAGGTCAGGCGTGGTGGCTCACACCTGTAATCCCAGCACTTTGGGAGGCTGAGGCAGGCAGATCACGAGGTCAGGAGTTTGAGACCAGCCTGGCCAACATGGTGAAACCCCATCTCTACTAAAAATACAAAAATTAGCCGGGTAGGGTGGCATGCGCCTGTAATCCCAGGCACTGGGAAGGCTGAGGGAGGAGAATGGCTTGAACCCAGGAGGTGGAGGTTGCAGTGAGCCGAGATCATGCCACTGTGCTCCAGCCTGGGGGACAGAGCGACACTCTATCTCAAAAAAAAAAAAAAAGAACCAAACCTCTGCCATGGGGCCGGCTCCTCCACCTCTGCTCCTCACTGAGCAGAAGGTAACCACTGTGCCCTCAGGACTGGTCACCAAGGGCATGACGTTCACAGTAAGGACCACTTTGATATTAGGACCTGAAGGTGACTTGACCGACCTGGGCTTTTCCCATAGGAGTGCTTCTGGATCTCACATTCTGTGGGTGGAGAGGGTGCGTTGAGAGAGATGGGAGGATTCCAGGAGAGCCCTGCATTTGGGTGTGAGTGCCAGGGAAGGGTGACTGGAGCCAGTTTCTTTATGAGATGGTGAAGACTGGAGAGCGTAGAGACCACAGGTAACACGCGGACACCAGGCTTGTTAGGTGTGCAGTCATAGAGGCTGTGCTTGTGGGATGATAAAGGGAGAACCCCGAGGGGTGCCAGGTGATGCCCAAGTTCTTCATCCAGGGCAGGAACCAAGGACAGCACTGTTCTGGTACATGGGACTGGGGAGGGCCTTGGGAAGAGCTCAACTCACCTCCTGATGGCGCACAGGGCCAGGCCTGGGTGTGTGGCTCTCTGGTCAGAGACAGCCACGTGTCCTGGATGGGCGATGGGGCATCTTGGAAGGCTCCAAACCCAGCTCTCAGGCTTCCATGTGCTTCAGAGTCACCCAGGTGAGCACTCAAAGGAGAGCAGCAACGATGCCAACCCAGGAGAGCCACTGCTTCCCAGGCAGCCCTGACTCAGGACGGTGGGCAGTGAGGACAGGTGCATCCCAGAGGCTACCCCGGCAGCACCCTGCTGGGAGCACCGCATGCCTGGTGTAGCTTTGGCCATGACTGAGAATAGCGTCAGTCCCTCCTCAGGGAGCTCATGCTGACTGCAAGTGTCAGGCTTTTGGCACAAGCTCCACTTCCTACGCGCCTCTTTCCCGCCTGGTTCTTTACATTAGATCAGCCGATAAGAGAATGTCTAATCATAACATCTCACAAGGAGGAAAAGGATGTCAAAAGTCAAATAACTTGACCTCCTGGAGCATCAATAAGGCAAGAAATGACTTTTCCTGAAAGCTGGGTCTCCCGGGAATGCCAAATTCCAGACTTAGAGGCAGAGCTGAAACCCAGCCCATCCATCAGCTCAGACCCTCACCACTCCGTGGAGGGTGGAGTTGCTCACCCTGGGACTTGCGGGCCCACACTGTGGCTGAGAAGTAACCCAGCACCCAAGGACAGCAGCCTGTGGGGCGAATCAATCATGAAAACTTTCAGGAAATGCATGACCTGATGTATTCATGGGAGGTAGATGCTAAGAGAGAAATTAAAGCATTGTAGAGCCAGAGAAACTTCCATCTTGGAAAAAAAATCTCTTGAGTAATTTAATGGCTGTCTCTGGGCTGAAATCTAGGTTTTTTCCTAAATTATATGGCCAGTTCTGTTGAACACCTACCATACAGGGCCACAAGTCTTTGTTGTCAACAAAGCAGGGACCGGGAGCTTGTCTCAGCAATTCGTGGGAAGTTGTTTTGTGGTTTAGAGGCAGGAACTTGTAGTATTGAAACTGGCTGGACATCGAGAATGAAATGTGTATATAGAGAGAGTGATGTGCAAATGTGAGCGTGTAGGGCAGGTGGTCCTGAGGGAGGGAAGGCGAGGACACAACAGGCCGGCGGAGTGGGCCATGTGTGGGTGACCCTGGTGTTCCTGCTGGGCGTCTTGGAGGTGTCCAGGTGGCCATGATCAGTGCTCGCATGGAACAGCCAAAGACGCTGGGTAGTTACGGTGTCTGCACTCAGGCAGCATGGGGTGCAGAATGAACCCACGTGTTGGTCACACCCATAACTTAACCCTTGCGATTCCGCTGTCAGGCTGCAAGACATTCCTCTGGCATTGCCCCATGAGGGAAGAGAATTAAGAACAGAGAAACCAGGTGAGTTTACGGACTTTTTGGTTTCAATTTAGAAAAAAAAAAGACAGGGAGTGGCTTGGATGTGCAGCCAAATTCTTTGTAGAAAACAGCAGTGGACTTCCCATCTGTTCCGTGAGTGTCCAGACAGGCACCACTCATAGGTAGTAGGGCGCCAGAAGCAGCCAGCTGAGAGACTTGTTTTAGGGCCCTCACTCTACCAGACCTCATCTGGCTGAGTTCCAGGGGTGGTAGGCAGCAGTAAGAATCCACCTATAGGCTGGACACAGTGGTTCACGCCTGTAATCCCAACACTTTGGGAGGCCGAGGCGGGCAGATCACGAGGTCAGGAGATCGAGACCATCCTGGCTAACACAGTGAAATCCCACCTCTACTAAAAATGCAAAAAAAAATTAGCCAGCTATGGTGGCAGGCGCCTGTAGTCCCAGCTACTCGGGAGGCCGAGGCAGGAGAATGGCATGAACCCAGGAGGTGGAGCTTGCAGTAAGCCGAGATAAAAAAGAAAAAAAGAATCCACCTGTGTCAGCAGATCCCGCCTGCCGTGATCCCATGCCTTCCTTCCCAAGGGGTGCCAGGGCAGCAGCAGGTCTTGGAGAGAAGCCAGGTGTGCAATGTGGCACCAGAATGGCAGAGAAGCAGTGGGCATGGAGTCCTTGCAGATGTACCTGTGGGGACTCTCAGAAGCCCCTGGACACTCAGAGGGTGCAAATGGGTCCCACTGGGGCCAAAAAGGGCATGGAGGTCATCTGAGGAGGAGCAGCTGGCAAACCTGTGCTGTCTGGGAGGAAGGTGTCCCCCAGCCCCGGGAGCTGGATGGGAAGTGGTGACATGGTACACCACAGCTGCTGTCAGCTCTGGGAGATGGTGAAGTATCAGGCCAGTCTGGATGGTCATATTTCAGTTGGTGACAGCAGGTGACCGTGGCTGAGGAGACAGCAGGACACGTGGAAGCTGCATGCACAGATATTGACTAAGAGTCAAACATTGGCTTCTGATGCCATGATGGGGTCCGGTGTACACTGAACCCAGGTGTGACCCTGGAAGAAGGGCTCTGGAAGTGGGGAGAAGGAAGGTCCTGAATTGGGCTGAGTTTAATCCTGAACATACTAAGAAATCACCAGATCTGGCTGAGTTTACTTGGAAGAGACTAGACTAAGTTTTCAATCTTCAGGCGGTAGTGGAGGCTCAAAGTACAAAGTCGGGATATGGGGAACTGTTTGTGTACTTGAGTCAGTGACTTATGAAATTAGAATCTGCCACAAGTAACTGTTGAATCCAGTGAGTGAGGGTTCCTGATGCAGGATCATGGGACGTTGAGCATCTGTCACCTCTGGCACTGTGCTTGGCACCATCCTGGCATCCATCAGCACACTCAGTTCTCCACAAAGCTCTCCATTTAGAGACAAGGAATATGACACATGGAGAGTTAGGTGACCTGGCTAAGGTCACCCAATCAGGGTGACTTGATTCAAACCAGGTCTGCCTGACCACTGTGCCTGGGGATTCAGCCTCTGGTTGTGTTGGGTGGAGAGAGGGGAGAGGAGAGGCTGAAGATGGGATCCCTGCACATTCCAGCACTTGAGAGAGATGGCAGAGGAAGGAACAGCCAGGGGGATGTAGAAGAGACAGAATTCAGAGAGGATCTAGGAAAGAAAGATTCTGAGAAGGTGAGGGAGACAGAAGGAAGGAGAGGTGACCTCTGTCTCTTTCTCCAGAGATGCCATGTAAGCCATGGTGCTCGCTGGATTTGGCCAATAGGACTTCACTGGTGACCACAGCATGAGTGTTGGAGGAAGAGTGGGGTCCAAAGAGAGATTGTGGTGGGCTGGAACATGAATGCAGCTGAGCAGGCTCAGATGGTGTAGAGATGACTTTCTAATGAACCTCTTCAGGAAATCAGATAGATGGGGGCAACACTGTGTTTTATTACAATGTTAGAAGATATTGATTATATTTATTTGTTTAGGCAAATAAGTCAATAGACAGAGGCAGACTAAAGATATAGGGGTAAGTGCATTGCTGAGGAAGCCAGGAAGGAGAAGGGACCAGCTGCCAGCCTTTTAGATGGCCTCATGAGCCTCTCCTCCTGCTCTTCATACCTTGGTGTAGTCCTCTCCAACACTGAATAGGGCTGCATGTAGCCTAAAGGACATCAGGGAACTGAGTAAGTGTCACTCCTAGGCCAGGCTCTATGAGACATTGTGGCTTATACTCAGCTCTCTCTCTGGGGGAAGCCAGCCACCATGTTGTGAGGATGCTCAAGTAGCTCTGCAGCAAGCTTCATGTGTGGAGAAACTGAGGCCTCCTGCCAAGAGCCAGGGAAAAATAGGCCTCTGTACCAGATATGAGAGTACGACAGATGGGAACTCAGTCGCCCAGCCCCAGCCAAGCCTTCAGATGACTTCAACCTCTGCTGACATCTTGCCTAAAACCTTGTGAGGGACTCTAAGCCAGAACCTCCAGCTGAGCTGTTCTGGAATTCCTGGGCTTTGTGAGATAATATTTGTTTATTGCAGTTCTGTGCCACTAAGTTTCGGAGTAGTGGGCTATTCAGTAATAGGCAAACAATGCAACGTGGGTAAAGGTAGATATGATTCTACAGGTGGAAATGCGGGGGAAGTTGAGGCTATTTCTGCTTGGTGATTCCACTGTTCCTGTGAAGGGAAAGGCAGGGTCATCCACTGGATGTCAAATGATGGAGATGGAAGAGGGAGGCTTGGAGGTCATGGAGAAGGTTCCACACTCCCCTTAGGAGAAAGGATGGAGGAGGAAGAAGGCCAAACCCTCTCTGTGTGTCACTGTTTAGACCCAATAATGGGAAAGATGCAAATGACATTCATAGCACTGTTCCTTGTCTAAGAAGACAGAAATATTATCTGATCATTTGGGGGTTCAAGAGACAAGTCACTGGATAGAATTCTGAGGTTCATTCAGGCCATTTTAGGGAATGGGGAGGGGGAGGCTGCAGCAGGACACAGGATGAATGGAAGTGAGAAAAGGGGAAATACAGGCCATCTCATCTTTCAAATGTGATAGTAACAGAGGGAGAGGTAGAATTGAGAGACTTTCCTTTCTTTTTCTTTTTATTTATTTTTTTTGAGATGGAGTCTCGCTCTGTTGCCCAGGCTGGAGTGCAGTGGCACGATCTCAGCTCACTGCAACCTCCGCCTCCCAAGTTCAAGTGATTCTTCTTCCTCAGCCTCCTGAGTAGCTGAGACTACAGGTGTGTGCCACCATGCCCAGCTAATTTTTGTATTTTAGTAAAGACGGGATTTCACTGTGTTGGCCAGGCTGGTCTTGAACTCCTGACCTTGTGATCTGCCCACCTAGGCCTCCCAAAGTGCTGGGATTACAGGTGTGAGTCAGCACACCCAGCCCTTTTTCTCTTTTTCTTTGTGTCTTGGGATTCTTTATTTTTCTTTCTTAAAGATAGAAGATCCTTCAATGTGTTAATTAGTTTAGGAAAATAAGTCAGTATACAGGAAGAAACTGAAGATAAAAGAAAAAATAGTGTGTACTTTGAACAAAGTGTAGGTGCCATGAAAGCCTCCTTATCTTTCAGATGGGGTCATTGATCCGGTAATTCCCTGTCTCCCACGTGTGGCCTCTGTGAGGGGTGCTGGGTGTGGGGAAGTGAGCTACACACAGAGCTCTCTGCCTAACTCCTGGGTCTAACAGGGGCAGCAGGCACACATGCACACATGCACACAGATGGATCCCCGCAGTTTGTGAGGAGTGCCATGGAAGAAACAAACTGGGTATACAGCAAGGGTGAGCACAGGACACCTGGCCAAGACGGAGCCCTGGGCGAGCCTTAGAGCTGGCCCTGATGATCCAGGGGCCCTGGAGGCAGCACAGTGACCCCCCTGCTGACCGCCCGCTGACTGCCCCTCCAGATGCGGATTCTCACTCGGAGAACTTTAGGCTCCGGCCACCTCCTGCACAGGCCAAAGGGAAACTTTTGTGCCTCTTCACTCTCGTCTCCCAGAGAGTAGAAAAAAAAAAAAAAAAAGAAAACCTTTTAGATAAACTTCCATAAAACAAAAACAACCAACAACCAAGAAAAATCCTTGTGGGCTGTGAGCATTTACATCCTGAGAGGCCTGTGGGCTTCTTTCAATGGCAAATGAGTTCTCAGCTTTGTTACCAGGTGCCTGCGTCCATCTGGCTGCCAGAGTCATGAAAAATAAAAATGAAAAAACGAATTCTTATCTCCCTCACGAGGGTCCCATTGTGTCCAGCAGTACCTTTCAGCGGAATTGGAATTTGTCTTCGCCCTACAACAGATTGAGTAGGAAAGGAACGTTTAATCAGCTCTGTAAACAGAGGCTGTCACCTGAGTTAAAAGGAAGAAAATCACCTTATCGAGGGTGAGAAGCCATTAATAAAACTCTGCAAATTAGAATCCAGGCTTCTGATCTTTCAAATCAGGGCTCCGAGCAATGGAGATTCTATAGGGATTACCTCTCCTGCCTGGGAGAGGCCCAGAAAGGTCTAAGAAAGTCCTGGAGGTGGGTGTGTGCTGGGGAGGCAAGCCTGAATCAGCACGTGTTAAATATGTTCGTGAATGCTGAAGTTGATAGATGGTCATGGGATCATTTTGTTGTTGTTGTTGTTAATAATATCATTTTGAATCATGGATCTGTCACTAAGAAAACCTGCTTCTGCTTAATTTTGATGAAAGGACTTTGAGCATTTCTGCACTGGGTAGGAACAGAATCCAGCCTCCTGTGTACCATTTTAATCAAAAAGACACGAAATAAACAAGATCATAATTACTAGAAGGGTATTTTCTTCTAACCCTTTGTGTGTGTGTGTGTGTGTGTGTAAGTGGCTCATTTCTTTCTTGAATATCAGGAAATAAAATGACATTTTAAAATATGGACATATCATGAGCTCTATAAATCTGGTTCCCAGATATTTCAAAAGTATTTGTATCCTGAAAAAAGTATATGAGATGAAACAAAGCCCATTTGTATTTAAGGGCAGATTGGATTGTTTCTTTGAAATGCCATCCAGGGAGGATGACAGCAAGTCTGGTGGCATTATTCTTGTCTTAATTATTTTTCTTTCCCTGATGGGAGAACTCTTTCTCGGAAGGTATCTTGCCTCTCTTGGATGCAATATGCAAAAGGCTGCTCTTTGGATGTGTTTGATGAAGGAGAAAATAATTAGAAAACCAAATCTGCATGCAAGCAATTAAAAATATCAAGGGCTTATTTTCTCAAAGTGGCAATTCTCTCTAGCAAAGTAAATATCGTGGATCAGATATTTGGATTGAACCTACTTTCCTGCGTGGAGGATATTATTTGCTTGAGTAATTAAATTTGTTTTCAAAGAGTCTACAAATGTCAATGTTGACAGTCATAAGGAAATGAGGTTAGGCCGGCTGTGCCACTTCTCCAGGTGGCCTTTGTTTATGTAGGACTTTTGTAACCTGATAATTAAGCCAGGCGAACCCAAGGCCTGGCTGTCCTCTTGCCGGGCCTCATGCTGTCTGGGCCACCTGGAACTCCCGTCCCAAGCCACACCTGTCTAAATCCTGCCTCTTCTCCAAGACTCAGTTCCGATTGCACCCCAGTGATCAGACGTGGTTTACACAGTGTTGGAGGCTGCTGGCTACTCCTTTCTGTAATGCATTCTCTTGGTTTAGCTTTCACCTTTGTTGATATTTAAAATAATTTGTGTAAGTGGTTTATTTGCTTATAGTAGGCCCTTCTTTAGACAGAGATTAGAACAATATTCATATACCTTTGAATTGGTTGTTAACTCATTGATTCACCTAAATTTGTCGAGTATAGTTAAAGTGAAGATGTGATCTTATTTACTTATTTAACCAAAGAGCCAGCTCTCCGGGTGCTTTTTGGTAAACATTCCCCTGGTTTCCTGGTTTCCAATGCCTTGATAGCTGGCATTCTCTGCAGCTATCAAGTTCTTATTCATACTGAAGCCCATTTTGAATCTCTTCTGTTCCAGCATCAGTCTCTCTCCACTTGAATCAGTTCTATGTGATTTTAATCCCTTTGGCTCCAATTAGCTCTGTCCAGGTAGTGTTGAGTGGGAATTCTTTCCAGAGTCTGGGAAATCACTGATTTATATTCTCAGTTCCCAAGCTTAGGTAATTTTACAGCTTTGCGATTGAGATTCCGGGCACATTCCTATGGGTTCAGAGGGGAGAGCAGGCTTGTGGCTGCACGCGCAGCTCTCGCCTCCACCCGGAACCCCCCTTCTGGGGTCTCCCTAGTGGCTTCCTCTCCTTCTTTGAAGCCCTGGTGGGCGGCAGTGTCTGTCCTCAAACTCTTCATCTGATTTGGTGCTTGCAGGGCTTTGGCAGAATCCACGTCTATACCTGATGGTACGTCGAGGGGGTCTTCTACCGTCCATGGGGCTAAACCATCACTTGTGACCTCCTCCCAACCTTCCCTGTGTTTCTTCTGCAGATCTTAGACTCATACCGGCTTCAGGCAGACACCTCCCTGTCAATGTCAACATAATTCCCAAATATATCGCCATTCAGGCCCTTTCTTTGCAGCCCCCTGCCAGTGCCCCAGGCCATCATCTGATTCTTGCAATTGCTTTTGCGTTGGCCTTTCCTGGCCCAGCCTTTCCCCCTGCACGTCTCCCTAGTTTCAGGGCACACGTGCGGACACGCACTCTTGTGCAGCTCCCAGCTCCTGGAGGGAAGCCACAGTGTCAGTGGGGACAACCACAGCGTCAGTGGGGAAGCTTACTGTTTTCAAGCTATCTGTGGAACCCAGGTAAAAGGAAAACCTGTTTCCTCTCTACTCACACACAGCACTTCACTTCTGACACCAAATGTGTGGGTTTTCTTAACACTTCAATCCGTTCTCCAATTCTTGGAGGACATCGACGGGGTGTCTTACAATTCAATTCGGTTCGGATCCTATATGACCAGAGTCAGCATCAGACCCCGTAAGCTAAGGGCTCAGTCCCACAACACTGCCTGCTCCTCAGATGCCAGTATCGAGACCAGACTGTCACCTGTGCCTCTGACCAAGGCTGTAAAGTGGAGGTCCCCATGACCTCCCTTTCATGTTCAATGATTTGCTAGAACGCTTCACAGGACTTAAGAAAACAGTTCATTTACTAACTTACCAGTTTAATAGAAAAGAATGCAGCTCAGGGAGAGCCGATGGGAGAGATGCACTGGGCAGAATGTGGGGGAAGGGTATGGAGCATCCACGCCCACTCTGGTGAGCCCCTGTCCCTGTGTTCACACCAGCCTGGAAGCTCTCTGAACCCTGTCCTTTTGGAGTTCTGTGGAGGCCTCATTAAGCAGGCATGATTGATTAATTCATTGCCCATTGTCGATTGAGTCAGTCTCCAGTTATTCCCTGCCAAGGAGGTCAGGGAGCGGGGCAGAAAGTTCCATCTCTAATCACAGGGTTGCTTCCCTGGCAACCAGACCCATAGTTAGGGCCTTTCCAAAAGTTCCCTCTTTAACATGAGGGTAGTTGAAGGGGGCTTGTTATGAATAACAAAAGATGTTTGCTTTTTTGGGTTTGTTTTAGAGATAGAGTCTACCTTTGTTGCCCAGGTTGGTCTCGCACTCCTGGCCCCAAGTGATCCCTCGGCCTCAGCCTCCCATGTAGCTGGGATTACAGGTGCCAGCCACCTCACTTGGCTAAAAGATGTTTGTTTATCCTTTATGGCTCCAATTGCTTTGGAAATTACAAGGGTTTTAGAAGCTCTGGCCAGGAATCAGGAATGCAGACCAAATATATATACTACTTATTATATCACAATACCCCACCAGGTGTTCAAACACACATATTCACCTCCCGTAAACATACACCTAGAACACAAACAAACTTCACAAAACAATAGTTCCTCTTAATCCATGTAATGCCCCCAGTATTGCTATTCTATTCATCAGCCATGCCACCTCTAGTTCATAAAACACCAACGTGACTAACCTGAAGGACACAGTTAGGAGCCTCTAGGATTGCAAATGTGGTTTGTCACAACCTGATGCCAAATTATTATGCTTTTTAGAATAATTTCTTCCCCATGCAGACTTTAACTACCAGGGACTGAACTGGTTCTTCCGAAAATGCAACATACTTTCCAATTTCTATCTTTAGCATACACTTGTCCCTCCCATACACTTACCCCATCAAATAGCTCTCCTGATGAGGCCCTGTTGCCATTCCAGACCCAGCTCAAAGATCTCTTCCACAAGAAGCCCCATTGCCCTGACCTCTAACATCTCCGAACACTTTCCCCACTGATAACCTTAAACTTACTTTAAAGATTAAAATAATGCATGATCTAATATTTTTCATGTTAAAATAATACACACTCTAATTTTTTTTGAGTATGACACATAGACATAGAACAATGAGATATAATGAATAATATATCTGGTCTCTGTTCCCAGTTCCTGGCACAAAGCTTCAGTAAACCTTGGTGTTTCCTAAGTGATAGGAGTGTCCCTTGTTATTCAAATGAAACCTCTATTGACCTTGCCTGAATGGATGCTAATGAGGCGGAACCTTAGATAGTTTCATGGGAGGGGCTGGCCATAGCCAGGAAAAAAAGACCAAGAACCAAGGACGTAACCAGAGTTTTGAAACTTTCAGCCCTATTCTCTGACATCTGGGGAAGGGAAGGAGGCTGAAGATGGAGTTTAATCACATAGCCAGTGATTTAATCAATTGTGCCTAGAGAACAAAACTCCCAATAAGCTCTGAACGCCAAAGCCTAAGGAAGCTTCCCGCTTGGTGAACAGATCCACATGCTGACACAAACTCCAGGCAGTTAGTGTTAGAGTTGAAGGACACTATTCCTGGATCCTAAAGAACTGTAGTGATTGATGGTTCTTGGGAGTGTGATGGATCCGATTCCACAGGGAAAAGTCAGGAAGATCTGTGCCAACCGCCTGGACCCTCAAGACCTTGTCCTGTGTATCTCTTCCTCTGACTGTCCATCTGCATCCTTTAAAATAAAACTGTAATTGTAAGTATAGTGCTTTCTTGAGTTCTGAATTGTTCTCCAGAATTAATAAACCTAAGGTGAGGATCTTGAGAACCCCCCCAGATTTGTAGCGAAGTCAGACAGAAATGCAGGTAGCTTGGGGACCCCATTTGCAGAGGGCTTCTCAGGGAAGGGCAGTCCTGTTGGGGCACTTGCCCTTTAATTTATGGGATCTGATACAAACTCCAGGCAGTTAGTGTCAGAGCTGAAGGACTTTGCCCTTAATTCCTGGGGTCTGAGCTTGGGATCTGATAGGAACTCCAGGCAGTTAGTGTCAGAGCTGAAGGACTTTGCCCCTTACCCTGTGGGGTCTGAGCTCATTCTGGCTAGTTAGTGTCAGAATGGAATTGAATGGTAGGACATCCAGTTGATGACAAAGGATTGGTTTTGGAACTGCAGACGTTCTCATCTCCTGGAATGCTAATGAAACCTCAGACCCCAGATCTTGAGGATCGGATAATCTGGGCCAGGGAATCCTCATTTTAAGGAGTACATAAATGATACTCATACACATTAAAATTTGAAAACCACTGACATACTTCTTAAAGCACACTTGTAAAATACAGGCAAGGAGAATGAAATGAAAAGTAATCCCAGTCCCATCGGGGTATATTTCTTTCTAGAAGCTCCATGTAAGTGTTTTTGTTACAGTCTGGTTCATACTATCTGTTTAGTATTATGCTCTGCTTTTACCCTTTAACATCATATCAGAATTTTTTTTTTTTTTTTTTTTTTTTTTTTTTTTGAGACGGAGTCTCACTCTGTCGCCTAGGCTGGAATGCAGTGGCATGATCTCGGCTCACTGCAACCACCGCCTCCCAGGTTCAAGCAATTCTCTGCCTCAGCCTCCCGAGTAACTGGGATTACAGGCACCTGCCACCACACCCGGCTAATTTTTTTTTTTTCTTTCAGTAGAGACGGGGTTTCTCCATCTTGGCTAGGCTGGTCTTGAACTCCTGACCTTGAGATCCACCAGCCTCGGCCTCCCAAAGTGCTGAGATTATAGGCATGAGCCGCCGCACCCAACCCAGAAATATTTTTTTTGTTATGTTAGACTCTTTCAAAATATAATAATTGCTTTTGCAAAACACTGTGTTTCCTTAACTGTTCTGTCTCTTTGGGAGGCGCTTACAATAGTTTCAGTTTGTCACTATTAAGTGTATATTGTGAAGAAAATCTGTCCCTCTGAAGGTTTTATAGTATTTGTTTTTGTTAACTTGGGCTTCCCCAAAGTCAGAATACTTGTTCTGTCCCCACAGATGGTTTCAGACCTCCGAATAAACATCGCACTGGCAACCTACGAGACCATGTTTATATACCTTCTCTGGCAACGATGTTTATTTTTTTAAACTTTGTTAACTTGATAGGTCAAAATGGTATGTAATTATTTTAATTGTATTTATTCCATCCTTAATGCTGCAGGAAATTTCCCCAAGTATTTGTTTACTAATTGCATTTCCTTCTGTGAATTCCTGGTTCATAACCCCCAACCCTTGGGGTTGGAAGAAAGTTGGCAATTTGCTGCGAAATGAACCCTCTGCCTGTATCTTTGCTACAGTTGTGTTTTGCAATCCATTTGCTGTAAAAATAATGTTTAAAAAATGATGTCATATTTTTAATGTATTGGCATTTAAAATTATTATCTGGACAATTTTTTTCTTGGTGGTTTATTCTACTGCCTTGAAATTTAGAAGGTCCAGTCTACTCCAGAAAACGGGTGTTCGATTTTTGTTTTCCTGCTGATTTTTTTTTTTAATGATAGATGATTAAACGTGTCCCTCTTCAATCCGTGTAGAGTGTATTTTGGCATACAGTATAAGGTAATCGAAGCAAGTTATTTTTCTAGATGTCATTGTTTTAAAATTATCTGTTGAAAACTCTTTCTCCTCCTCTCTCATGTCCTGGGAGAGTCGGTTCTTTTGGGTCTTGCCACTTTACAGGACAACTGTGTGTTTACAGCGTTCCCTGAGGACAGGCCTCTGTTTCATTCCGCTCTGTACCTCTAGAACTCTTGGCATAGTGCACAGACCGTCCAGAAAAGTCTGTGAATGACCATTAAAAACCCAGAGAGGAAGAAAGGAGCCATGCCCATGGGGTGGCTACCCCAACAGGCCAGTGATTCCTGGAGCCTGGAGAACCATGGTGCTTTCACAGAATTAATCGTATTTATTCATTTATTTATTTGTATTTCAGCACATGAGATTTATTTTCCCAGGAAAATCTCCATCCATTGGCATGACTGTTTTTAAGCTGTTATTTTTACATTGCTTATGTGAAATGGATATTTTTAGAAGTTCTCTATTGCCACAAATGGAAGAAAATGGTGAAGTCTTGAAGATTGCTTGTGATCTCATTTTATTGCACTCACATTCTCTGTTGGTGAGAAAAACGTGCTTTCCATAATACTAAGGCCCTCCACTGAACTTGCAGACTGCACTAGAGTCCAGAGAATGCAGAGCTGCTCTTCCAGTTCAGATTCACATCATCTCACAGGCTTCTCATGAGCCCCTCCCCGGAAGTCTAGGTCTCTTGTACCACTTGAGTTGACATTCTCATTAGACTTGAGAGATTCTCAAGCCTTTATGGACAGGATCAGGTTTCCTATATCTCTTCTCTTCTTAGACTAAAAATGCAGAGAGATTCCTGCCTCCCTCCCAAAGTGTGGCCAGCTGTCTGATGGGGGACTTGAAGGTTGGTGTCCCCTAGAGTTGGCTGGACTTCACCCTTCTTTCTTCCTTCTCCACGGGTTACTGCTGAAGGTCTCTTCTATTCCCTTGCCTTGCCGTGTATGGTGGCTGATAACGCCTGGCTCGCCATCAGGGAAGGGACTGGCAGAGGTGAGTGAGAAGCCTCAGCTTCCCTCTTAGGCTCTGCCCATTGCACAGTCTGAGATAAATGTGCCAAGTTTTGTTTGCCCTTCCTCTGATGTGTTCCTTGACTCTGTTTCTTCATTTCATTCCCATCACTATGACTTAAGTCAAGCCATTGTTACCTGTCACTGCAACTCAACTCCATAACTCAGTGAGTTTTCAAAGGGCCCTATGGCAGTGGATCCCAGTTTTGAAGGTGAGGAGCAAATGCATTTGAGAAAGTGTGTTGTGTGTAATGTTTGGATAATGAGATAAGTTACACATTGTGTTGGGGACATAGATTCCAGGCACTAAGCTTGAGAGAAGCGTCTTGGCTGACAGCTGCAGATACTTGTACACGTATGGGGAGGGGAACTGTGCAGCACCCCACTGTCTCCAGTGAGGCTGGGTGAGGCTGCACCTGATTTCTATGTTTACCAAAAAGGGCACGGAGTACAAAAGGCTGAGAAGCACCACTTGAACCAATCTCTCTGTCTTCATTTCTTTATTCATCAATGCAATAAACATGGGTTGAGGATCTGGGTTATTCCAGAAAGTGCTAGGGTTAAGGATGCAGGGATTAAGAAGACATGGCCCCTCTTAGGAGGGCCCTTCTAGGAGGCACTATCTCTGGGGAGAGGTTGTGATCACCTGCAGATTCACTGCATGGGATCTGTGCTCCATCCAGGGGCATGTCAAGGAGAGCCCCTAACCCAAGCAGCAGGCCCAGAGCTTCCTGATGACGGGCTGCCCAAGTGGGCTGTGAAGGGTGGGAGTTGTAGCAGGTTGGGGGCCATCTCAGACTGTTCTGAAGACCCCGCAGTGAGGGAGAAGCAGGCCTGGGAGCAGGTGGGGGCATCTGATACGTGTGCAGGAAGGAGGGTGCTGGGGTGGGTGACTCAGATGACCTGGAGCTTTGTGGGCCGTTTTAGAGAGACACCTGCTCCTCATGGTGGGGTTAGAAGCTCCCTGTGGGGTTGGAAGAAGGAGAGCCCATCTCTGAAAGCCAGGGGGAGACCACCTCCAGCCAGCTCTGCCAAAGGCTCCTGTGTCCTGAAGTCTCAGGCTACACTTTAATCCTGAAACAGGTACAGCAGGAACTGCTCCTGTGCCCCCACATGCTCTGCCTGATGCACCATTTCAGAGCACGAAAGAGAATGTCCTTTATCACTCCCACCTGACCGAATCCTCACCATCCCATCCGTGTGACTTGGGGTTGGTCACTTAACCTCTCTGAGCACCAATGTTTTCATTTGTGAAATGAGGATAGAATAACCAGTCTCGAAGTCACTGGCTCTGGCATGTAGTAGGTACTAAGTAGGCGAGAATTGCAATGATGATGATGATTATTATTATCATTAATTGTTATTAATGACTGTGGTTGTCACTGTTTCTATTTATATTTTTGTCTTTTCTGCCAATCACTGGGTTCCAGAGACAAGGGGAGGGCTGGGCCCCAGGACAGAAACCTCAGGAAGAATTCTCCAGTCTTCGGATTGTGGACTTGAATTTCATTTCTTCTGTTGGGAATACAGGACTAAGTCAGAAGAGCAGGGAGATAGACATATTCTGAGCCAAATGTCCTGGAATTTCAGAGCTGAGGATGGCCAAGGGTACACAGTGAACAGAGGCCATGGAAGGATACATGCCAGAGTCTCTCATCCCTCTGCGTATAGCCTGTCATTGCTTTAGATTTTCACTGGTAGTTTTACAGCATGCTTGTGTATCAGTGGGCAAGTCGCTGTCTGCTGTGAACCTCTGTTTCTTTGTCTACAAAATGGAAATCATGGGCCAAATGATCTGCAAGAGCCCCGTCCACTGTCACTCTAAGACCAGCAGGAATCCATGGGCGGGGAATCCCAGTCCTCTCCATCTCTCCATTGGCTAGCATCATGGATCCATGAGTCAGTAGGTTGGCAAATGCCCCCTTCAACACCAAGTCCTAAACCAAGGGCTCCATGTTCTCAGACGGGGATGCCATTAGCAGCTTCTCCCTGCCAGCACCCCAAACAAGTGCATGCATTTTCCCACTGATGTAAAATTCATGGTCAGGGCCAACCTCACTGCTCTATTCTCATCTAAAAGGAATTTGACCAAGGATGGTATCGTGGAATTAAGCTTCCCATGTGGGCCAAGAGGTAAAGTTCACAGGCTCAGCTGCAAGTTACATCCTGTTTGGCACTGTGGGAAATCACTGGGTTTAGGAACTTATTTCTCGCCCTGAACCTCTTTCAGGAAATGATGTTGCCCTTTTTGATGCCCTGGCTACAAAATGCAATGGGGTTTCCATTGCACTGTAGTTCTGCTACCTTCTCAGAGTTAAACCTGATGGGAAGAACACTAATCTTATCTTACTGGAAAAAACACATTACCTAATAGGAAAGCCCTGGGAACAATTGAGAAATTTCCAAACTCAGTGGAGAATCCAAAATATAAACTGATGCCGGTATGTGAAGATCAACTCATGCCACCTCATTTGCTTTGGAGATGAAGAAAGCGTGACACAGGGCGTGCACTCAAATGCTGCGTGGTGATCATTTTCAGAGCGAACACAGGCCAATGCTTTTCCTTTCCTGTTTCCCTCAACTGTGATCATGCATGAGTTAGATGCAGGGGAGGCCTTCTTCTTGTCTCCACAGACCAGCATTTCTGGCCAAGCTTGACATTTCTGGCTATTGCTATACATGTAGTAGGTAGCTACTACATGACAGGGAACATGACCTGTTGTAACAAGTTTCATTTGACCATTTATTGAGTATTTTTGAAAAACACTACTCTTTCCCTTTGAATCAAAGAAGGTAACAAAGACCTGAGTAACCTTGCTGGTGATGGGACTTGTGCATCTGAAAACTCTGAGCTTCATTCATTCATCCCTCAAAAAGCATGCACTTACCAGGCAGGTGCCGTGTGTTAGACCCTGTGCCTTCCTCCATGGCCTCTGGCTGGACTTTGATCTCCTCCTGGCATCTGAGTCATAGTCTTCTGCATATGCTCAGTTCTTAGAACTGCACCAATACAGAACAAGCATTGAGAAAATGCTTGTTGAATGAATGGAATTTGAATGAATAAATGATACATGACCTTTGTCTTTGTGACCCACCCTTCCCCAGCCCTGGGTCCTGTTAGTTCTAGTGTCCTGCCCCAGCTCCACCATGTGACCCACCACTGGATCTGGCAGCTGGAGATTCTGAGCAGAAGTTCTTGCTTTGTTCCCTGAGGATGTGCAGGGCCACCCTCAGGTTGGTAGGAGTCCCTGAACAACCCATCTACAGACCTCTCCAAATCTCTCACCAGTAAGCTTGCTCTAGACCTTGGTCTCTGCTCTGAGCATCCTGGGGGACTGAATCCCATTCTTGATAGCCCTTCCCAAATCTCATGTCCTCATATTTCAAAACATAATCATGCCTTTCCAACAGTCCCCCAAATTAATTCCAGCTTAACTAATTCCAGCATTAACCCAAAAGTCCAAGTCCAAAGTCTCATCTGAGACAAGTCAAGTCCCTTCAGCCTATGAGCCTGTAAAATCAAAAGCAAGTTAGTCACTTTCAAGTTACAATGGGAGTACAGGCACTGGGTAAATGCTTCCATTCCAAATGGAAGAAATTGGCCAAAACAAAGGGGCCACAGGCCCCATGCAAGTCTGAAACACGGCTGGACAGTCAGTAAATCTTAAAGCTCTAAAATCTCCTCTGACTCCATGTCTCACATCCAGGCACGCTGATGCAAGGGGTGGGCTCCCACAGCCTGGGAAGCCCTATTCTGTGGCTCTGCAGAGTACAGTCCCTACAGCTACTTTCATGGGCTGGTGTTGAGTGCCTGCAGCTTTTCCAGGTGCATGTGGCAATCTGTCAGTGGATCTACCATTCTGGATTCTGGAGGACAGTGGCCTTCTTCTCACAGCTTCACTAGGCAGTGCCCCAGTGCGGAATCTGTGTGGGGGCTTGCACCCCATATTTTCCTTCTGGACTGCACTAGCAGAGGTTCTCCATGAGGGCTCCACCCCTGCAGCAGACTTCTTCCTGGCATCAAGGTATTTCCACACATTCTCAGAAATTCAAGCAGAGGTCCTCAAAGCTCAACTCTTGTCTTCTGCTCACCTGCAAGTCCAACATCACATGGAAGCCGCCAAGGCTTGGGGCTTGCACTTTCTGAAGCCATGGCCCAACCTGCACCTTGGCCTCTTTAGCCATGGCTGGAGCTGGAGTGGCTGGAACGCAGGGCACCAAGTCCCAAGGCTGCATAGTGCAGTGGGGCCCTGGGCCTGGCCCATGAAGCCATTTTTCCCTCCTAAGCCTCCAGGCCTGTGATGGGAAGTGCTGCTTCAAAGATTTCTGATATGCCCTGGAGACATTTTCCCCATTGTCTTGGCTATTAACATTTGACTGCTTGTTACTTAAGCAAATTTATCTGCAGCAAGCTTGAATTTATCCCCAGAAAATGGGTTTGTCTTTTCTACTGCATGGTCAGACTGCTAATTTGCCAAATTTTACACTCTGCTTCCCTTTTAAACATAAGTTCAAATTTAAAATAATCTCTTTGTGAATGCATATAACTGTACACTTTCAGGAAAAGCCAGGTCACCTCTTGAATGCTTTCCTGCTTAGAAAATTTTTTCTGCCAGGTATCCTAAATCATCTCTCTCAAGTTCAAAGTTCCACAGATCTCTAGGGCAGAGGCAAAATGCCACCAGTTTCTTTGTTAAAGCATAGCAAGAGTGACCTTTGCTCCAGTTCTCAACAAGTTCTCCATCTCTATCCGAGACTGTCTTAGCCTGGACTTCATTTTTTGTATCACTATCAGCATTTTGGTCAAAACCATTCAACAAGTCTCTAGGAAGTTCCAAACTTTCCCACATCTTCCTGTCTTCTTCTGAGCCCTCCAAACCGTTCCATCCTCTGTCTGTTACCCAGTTTCAAATTCGCTTCCACATTTTCAGGTTATCTTTATAGCAGTACCCCACTCCTGGTACCAATTCTTTGTATTACTCTATTCTCATACTGCTATAAAGATACTGCCTGAGACTGGGAAATTTATAAAGAAAGGAGATTTCATTGATCACAGTTCCATATGGCTGCAGAGGCCTTAGGAAACTTACAATCATAGGAGAAGGTGAAGAGAAAGCAAGACATGTCTTACATGGCAGCAGGGAAGAGAAAGCAGGGGAAACTGTCAAACACTTTAAAAACCATCATGTATCATGAGAACTCCCTACTATCATGAAAACAGCATGGGGGGAAACTGCCTCCATGACCCAATCATCTCCCACCAGGTCCCTCCCTTGACACATGGGGATTACAATTTGAGATGAGATGTGGAAGGGGACCCAGAGCCAAACCATATCATTGATATTTTAGCCTACTTCCTAGAACCTAATGGGTTGGCATTTAAAAAATCATTATGTAGACCTAGATTATAAATGAGGACATCAAAGGATAAAATTGTGAAGAGATTAACTCTAAGATGCAAGGGCAGTGTCTTTGATGGCTACAGATGCAGCATAGGGTCTTTTGATGCTTAATCTCACACAGGTGAACTTAGAGAAGAATGAAAAGGTGAAGAAAAATGAAGTAGAGAAATGGAGAAGTGAATGATCATTGTACTAGTTAAGGTGCCACCAGCTGCCTAACAAGTCTCAGAGAACACCCAATAGATGATCCCTCACTGAAGTCACTGTGCAATGCAGAGGCCCCTGGTCAGTGGATGGAGTTGACTTGTTGACTCTACTGTCTTCACTGAGCTTACCAGGGCTAATCTGGGATGTCGACATTCAGGCACCAGTCAGGGAGAAAGAGAGGGAGGATGCAGGAGTTACAAAGCAGCCTCCTGGCCACACCTAGCTGCAAGGCAGGCTGGGGAACACCATCTAGCTGTGTGCCCAGAGAGAAAAGGAAAGTGTGGGGCTCAGTCTAGAGCCTTTTCCACAGTCACTGACAGGGTCTGCACTCTGGACTTGGTATTTGAGACAGTCTGAAGCTAATGTATGCCACTGCATCATGTGTGGAAAAATCCTTTACCCTACTAACAAGTACTCAGATCCTGGCTGGCTGGTCCCACAGTTCTTAGGTTGATGGCACTGATTCTGTGCAACAGCCATGCTGTGTGGAAAACAATGAGGGACTCAGTCCCAGTCATGGCTGAGTCTTACCATCTTGTGACCCTGAGCAAGGTCCTCACTCCCCTGAGCCTCAGTTTCTTCATCTGCAAAAATCAAAATCATGACACCTGGACTGAATAGATAAAGGAGAGCACGGCATCTTGTAGGAAGAGGATGCTATGCAAAATAGGAAGAATACTAATTTTATGTTTTACCATGGTTGCTATTGGGTGGGGGATGCAGGTTAAATGCAGCAGAAATGAACAGCAGCAATGCGTGATTCTATTAATACGTATTGATATATTAATATCTCCACTACTTAGTACCCAGGTGATACGGTTTGGCTCTGTGTCCCCACCCAAATCTCACCTTGAATTGTAATAATCCCCACACATCAAAGATGGGACCTGGTGGAGGGACTTGTATCATGGGGGTGGTTTCCCCCATGCTGTTCTAGTGATAATGAGTGAGTCTCCTGAGATCTGATGGTTTTATAAGCATCTGGCATTTCCCCTGCTTGCTCTCGTTCTCTCTCCTGCCACCCTGTGAAGAGGCGCCTTCTGCCATGATTGCAAGCTTTCTGAAGCCTGCCCAGCCATGCACAACTGTGAGTCAATTAAACCTTTTTTCTTTATAAATTACCCTGTCTCAGGTATTTCTTCATCGCAGCGTGAGAACAGATGAATACACCAGGTATCTAAACTGATAAAACTTACGTTGACCTCAGGCAAATTTCCAGCATGGATTATTACACAAGTAACTTGGGAGTTGTCAGAAAAGAGAGTATGATCAATGAAAGATAACTTGTTTCCATTAAGAGCCAATCCTAACAGTTTAAACCTTTACTCCCTTTTCCCCCCCAAAGCCACATGAAACTGTTATTTTACTAATATTAGATATCAAAAATAGCTCCACAAGCTCGACAAATTGAATTGCTTTCATGTTTCTACTTTTGGGCCCCCACCTTCTCTGACTGCATGCATATAAACACACAATTCTGGCATAATGAAATTCTTGCGATTATAAATAAGGTTTTTTTTTTTTTTTTTTTTTGAGACAGAGTCTTACTCTGTTGCCCAGGCTGGAGTGCAGTGGCATGATCTTGGCTCACTGCAACCTCCACCTCCCGGGTTCAAGTGATCCTCCTGCCTCAGCTTTCTTAGTAGCTGGGATTACAAGTGCATGCCACCACACCTGGCTAATTGTGTGTGTGTGTGTGTTTGTGTGTGTGTGTGTGTATTTTTAGTAGAGATGAGATTTTGTCATGTCGGCCAGGTTGGTCTTGAACTCCTGACCTCAGGAGATCCACCTGCTTTGGCCTCCCAAAGTGCTGGGATTACAGGTGTGAGCCACCATGCCTGGCCCTGGAAATAATTTTAGATACTAAACACAAAGTGTGTGTTACTAAATAAAAAATGGCAATGACAATATTAATGACATCAGCATAGTCCACTTAGTTTTTATGTCATCATTTACTTGGCTCCTTATTATAAAAGTACCTGTTTTCCCACATGAATATGAATACTGCATTGAGTACAGACCTGGGGTAGTTTTGCTGTTGAGAATTACTTCCAGAATGGCATTACTCAGTCAAAAGGAATGAACCTTTATGTGGTTCTTGGTCAATAATGCCATACTGACCTCCAAAAATATTCCTACCGATTTACATGGTTACATACAGTGTAGGCCTCTGCTTGTTTCACCACAACTATTACAGCATTGGGTTTTTTGATTTCCTATTACTTTATTGATATAAGAGATCTTAAGTGCTACCTCAGTTTTAAAATTTGTTTTTAGAATATAATAAATGTAGCTTATTTTAAAAGAAGTATAAAGTACAGATATGCAAGGAGAACAAAACAGAAGCTACCTGTAATTCCATCTTCTAGAGATAGTCCGTAATAATAATCTCCTTCCAGAATTATCCCTATGCACATATATAAGGATACAATAGAACATGCTTATCTAAATGGCTATGCATAGTTGTGTACTCAATACCAGATTTTAACCTCTTTTTCATTTAATGTATCATATGCATGTGTTTTGAAACTGTCAGGAAGTATATATCTGTTAAATCCATATTGTAGGATATTCAACTTAGTCTGAAGTCTTATTTTAAAACTAATTAATCGGTCTTATACCTAAGCCTTTTGCTGACATTCTTAATGTTTCCTGAGCATAAATCATTGCAGTGGGATTTCTGTGTGAAAGTACTTTTGATGCATATTGACACGTTTCTGTTGAGAAAGTTTGCACCATTCCACGTAGCTCTCATTTCTCAGACCTCATCAGAACTGAGCTTTATATGCCTTTAATCTTTCCATCTAATGGGTGGAAAACACATCCATTTTTAAGTTTGCATTTCTTTGGTTACTGAACAAAATTAAATCTTTTCAATGCTTTTAGCTATGTGCGTTTATTATTGCATGAATAACTTATTCATATTCCCTTATCATTTTGAGAAGCCTCCTATTACACAAAAGATCCCAATTATTTGTCATATATACTACAAATGCTTCCAATGCATTTTTTACTTTAAAATTGTTATGGGTTATTTTTAACATCTAGATGCTTGTAATTTCTAAGTTTGAAAAAAATCAGTGAGCATTTTCTTTGTTTTACTCTGATTTTGATATTATGCTTAGATAGGCCACATCCAGTCCCAGATGTTTTTTAACTAACATTTTTTCTAGCTATTTAAAATTTTTCATTATTTTATGATTTCATTTTAAAAGAATCTTTCCATCCTTAATCCAGCTGTAATATATTTGGCTCATCAACCGAGATAAAGATCTAAGCTAAACAGTTAACCAATTATCTCATCACTGTATTGAATGATTCATCCTTTCAGCAGTTATTTGAAATGCCATCCACGTAAGTGAATAAATCTGCACTTTTTTTTTTAACCTGCAGTGACCTGATACCTATCTTCAGATAGTTTGACGCCTCTGATGTGGAAGGAGGATTAGACAGGTCCTATGTGGCCCAAGAAAGTGGAGTTGGAGCATGGATGGAAGACGATGACCTTCAGTAGGAGGCACAGAAGAGCTGATTCATTTGTCAGGTGGATGACACAGGGGAATTGCCTGGACTTCAAATGATCACTCTGGCAGCAGTCTCCCCCATCCCAGAACGGACCTAAAAGAGCCTCCCTAGGCATTTGGGGAGGATAGTTGTATTGAGGGTCTTCCTAATCACCCTCCAATCCTAAGAGTCCCTGATTCTATCAACCCAGGGCAAGCTAGGACACAGAAAATTCCATTTCTATAATGTGGCATTAGAAATAGAGAAACCCAAGACTGACAATGGCTGCAACAAATCAAAACAAACAGACCTTTCCTAGAGGGTCATACGGAAGCAGCGACTTAATGACCTGGAGATCTTGGGACATCCGGTTCACACTGGGCACCGTTAACCCAACTGAGCCCAGTGTGAGAACCCAGTCCCAGGGGAGGAGACCGATGGTAGGCGTCCACTCTCCTCATGGTAAGGGACTTTGGTATCTGGGAAACTATTTGCTCTGTTTATTTTGGACTAGAAAATTGCATCTTGTTTGTGTGCGGTTGTTTAGTGACAGAGAAAAAGTAGGAAGTCTAAATTTAACAAATGCTAAATATATAATTGTTCCAATGAAAACTACGATAGTTCTTTTCCCACCTGGTATAAACGTGTAGGAAATAATGGCCCTAGGATCCCCCAGACAAAAAGAATGACATTTTTTTTTAATCTTTGGAGTTATTTCTGGGAAGAGCGTGACATTTCCTACATTAATCGAATATGGTCAGTTATCCCATCTATTTGAAGGGCATGACACTTGGTCTCTAAAAGTTGAAAAGACGAGGCAGAGTGCCCTTAGTTGGTGTTCTCAGAACACACCAAGTGGGGCTGGCCGATAGTGCTATGAGAAAAGAAAAGCAGCCTCAGTCCAGGCCTCCCTCACATCACCTTGTAAGGGCATAGCTCCGGGCACCTCCGGGACCTTCATGCACCAGGGGTGAGATCCTGGGAGCTGCTCTGAGCCTTTGGCCTGGCCCAAGTTCCCATTGAGACATTTACCTCCATCCGGGACAGAAAATAGAGGAAGAAATGCCTGGAACACCATGATGGGCAGCACTACCGGGCCCACCCCACATTTGCACTGTCCACACCAGGGTCGGGGGAGGCCCTGGAGCCTGGTCTCGAGGTCCACCCTGACTCTAAGTGGATCGTTCATTTTCACCAATCGTGACACATTGTCTCCCGGGGTGGCCACAGAACACAGCAGTCAGGACCCTGAACCTGCAAGGCTGCTTGGGATCGTGAACAAGCCACCTATCCTTTATCCTCTATCACTTCCCATTTCCTCGTCTGCTCCCTGGGATGATGATATGTAGGATCCACCTGGAGTTCATGTGAAGGTTTAGGGGCTCCTCTTTCTCTCACGCACAGTCTCATGCACATGTATCCGTATAAGCGTTTCATCTTAGTATTTATTCAAAATATGTGCCACATGCTGGGTAAGTGATGAGGACAATGGCCCTGCTGGGAGCCCCCCATTGTCACACGGAGTCCCCTCCCCATCCGTGTGGTTAGCGATCCCCTGGGTATTTGCAGGTCTGAGGGATGGCAGAGACGGTTCTCACCGGCTTAAGTGTTCCAGAAAACGGAAGTAGCAATTCGTAGTTCATGCTTTCCTGAATTTTTCTCTCATTTTTTTCTTTGACTAACATTTTGAAGGAAATAGGCACTGGGGTCTGAAAACATGGAGATGAGGAGAGACGGGCTGCAGCAGAGGCCTGAGTGGGCCATGGGGAGATGCTGCTGTGTTTGCCAGCCTCAGGTATGAGTTTAGTCTTGAGACATAGACTCACCTCTAGAAGGGAAGAGGGAATGCTGTCTTCCCAGGAAAGGACGGCAGGGCAGTCTTCACCCATCTCCTTCTAGACTTTATCAGGTAAGTTCCCAGTGACTCCAGAAATCAAATTTCAATTTGCGTAATAACCAAAAGAAAGTCAGGCAGCAAACACACAAAAGCCCACCTCGGTGGCCTGCGTGTGGCTGTCTGACTCAGTCTGTGGTTCCAGGCCGTGTGTCCTGGTCTCATCTCTTGTGCCAGACCTGCTCCCACTTGGATCCAATTCCCGCTCCATCCCTGGCTTCTTCTCTTGCCTCCCGCCTCTGAACTTGTGTGTTTGCCCCTGGTCCTCCCCAGCTTGTGACCTCAGCTCCCTGGAGAGAACAGTATGGTGGCTGGGACCTGCACGAGCCCCCTTCCGGGGTTACCAGATGAAATACAGGACTCCCAGTTAAATGTGAATTTCAGATACTTGGGACATATTTATGCTAAACAGTGATTTGTGTTTATCTGAAATCCACATTTAATTGATACCCTGTATTTTTATTTGTGAAATCTGGTGGCCTCCTTGCACGGGGCTACTTTGCAGGATAGGCCAGCTCTCCCAATCCCTGGGACACAGCCCCACTATCCAGTGCCCAAGGGCAGGCTTCACTCCATCGCCGGCCCACCTCTGTCTTGGCCCTTTTCCTGTGTCCAGGAAAATGATTGGCCTGTATATAGCAACCTCTCCTCCGTCGAAGTGCGAGGGAGGTTTTACTTCCAGTACACATTCACTCTGTTCCCTGGGGCAGTCTACCTCCAACTTGGCAGAAAATCAGCCATGGCTCTTGCCCAGGTAACTGACACATTTTTATTACAAATGTGCTGGATTCCAGGCGAATAGCTGAGTTTGAAGTGTCTGCGTGGTCCACAATTCCCAATATCCTCCTTAAGAGCTGAAGCTTTCCAAATTTTTTTACACATATGGGGCCAGGTTTTCATCTCACAGACAGGAATTCTCCCCAGGATTTAGGGTGTTCCCACAGAGCTCTGGAAAAATGGGAATCTGGCCCACAAAAGAAGAAAGCCAGCCTAGAGGGGGGTGCTTAACCTTTGAAGGCTGCAAAACCCAACAAAAGAAGAGAGAATAGACTTAAGAAAAAGTGTTTGCTCAAAGACACTCTCACTGGGGCTACAAATTACTTATAGAGTGATCAGGAGCTGAAGGTTGAAGGAGGATGCAGCTGAACCTCTCTGTCCATGGATCCCGTGATGAGGGTGAGCAGGAGGGGAGTTGAACAGATGTTGTCCATTAACGCACATAATAAATGGGAAGCCAGCGCATCAGCTCCGTGACACCTGTTGCAGAAATCAGTCTGGCAAAAAGACTTCTGTAGGCATGCGTCACCCACAGAATTTATATTTAGACTAGCACGCGAAACGCAGATCTGAGGCCAGACACACGGAAGCAGGCAAGATGGAGAAATTGTGTATATTAGAGTTACATCAATTTTCTTGATATCCAGGGGGACAGACTCACACAATCCACTACTGTGGGCCTAATAACAGGTGGCTTTATTCCTGCTGGGGAGGACAAAAGTGGATCTGGAGAGGTGTGTGTACATTCACGGGCAACAGAGCGGAAAACAGACCAAAGAATGGGTCCATTCTGTGGGTTCAAAACACTCTTCTGTTTAAAAAAAAAATCAAGGTTCCCAAGTTTTGTTTAGGAATGGGGAAAGGGAGGAGGCAAGATCTTACCAATTAAAGATACACAAAGTCTTTATTCATCTGATAAATATCCCACAAATAAATATTTAGTATTTTACAGGAAAAACTAAAGCCAGAAAGCACTTTTGTGGTGAGAGGTAGGACTCCCTGTTTGGTGGTTGGTTGGGGAGTGGGTGACTCAGGCCCATGGGGCACACCATGGTGCCTCCACTTCCAAATTAAAGTGCCTGGCCTATGGAGTTTCATGTGGAAGCATCTACCTTCTGCAGTACTGGATGCACACCACACTACTGCACCTGGGGCTTGCGAGTGCTCGAAAGAGTGTGGAAATGCATCAAGAGCTCATTAAAATGCCAAACACACCCATAGCAGTAGAGAGGAGCAAGGCTTACCTAGCGCCAGCTCCACTGTGGTCTACAATAGGAACACAAAGCTCCAAAGGAGACAGGCTTGGGGTAGACACCCTTCCCTCCTACACAGCTGCACTATCTGGGCCGGGTCGCAGGGACGTCCCTCAGCTGCATCAGAGCGTCATTGTCTCCTTCCGGGTTTTCAGCCAGACTCAGGACAGAGTCCTTCTCCACTTTAGGAAATTGGTGTGCAAACCATTCTGAATCTGCAGTAGCCACCCTGTTTTTATTACAAGCATTCGTACCTGTTTTAGTCAGCCAAGGTGTCATAATGTTACCGGATCTTTGGGATGCTGATTTTCTGGCCAGACGCCTCTGTCGCCACGGTGCCCTTGCCAGAGTTCTTGTCCCACATCCAGGAAAAATGGGGTATGTAGACAAGTGAAGGGTGAACAAAACAAGAATGAGCTTAACTGAGTGTTACAACAGCTCAGAAGAGACCTGCAGTGGGTAGTTTTTCTCTGCAGGCAGGCCTTCCGTTGAGTGTTCAGTTCTCAGCAGAGAGGAGGCCCTGGAGAGGGTAGCTCCTCTGCAACTGGTCATCCTGATGTCTATAGCTCTCAGTGGAGAGGAGGCTCTGGAGAGGGTGACAGTGGCTCCTCTCTGCAAGCAGGTCATCTCTGCAGCTCTCAGTGGAGAGGAGGCTCTGGAGAGGGTGACAGTGGCTCCTCTCTGCAAGCAGGTCATCTCTGCAGCTCTCAGTGGAGAGGAGGCCCTGGAGAGGGTGGCTCCTCTCTGCTGGCAGGTTGTCTCTCTGCAGCTCTCAACAGAGAGGATATGCCTCTTCATCCTCTGGCTGTCCACTGCCCTGCTCTGGTTAAGCCCAGGGCTTTCATGGACCTCAGAGGAAGAGAAGCCAGGCAGCAGGAGCAGACACCCCCAAGCCTGCAGAGATAGGGGGCTTCTTCCTGGAGCCCCTGAGGGTGCAGGCTACAGAGACGCCTCGGTCCTGTGCCTGGGAGGGTGACCACAGCTGCACCTGGGAGCTCCCACCGTGCCAACTCAGAAGGGGTGGGGCTTCTGGTTGTCCCCAGCTCCCACCTGCTCCAGGAAGCAGGAGGCCCATGTGTGCAGCTGCAGGTCTGGCAGCTGCAGCTGCATCCAGGAGGGCAGATCCTGCCTGTTCCTGGTACCCCATAAGAGCACAGGGAGGCTCAGATTCATAGCCACAGTTTGGGCGGCTGTAGCAACACTGAGGAGCTCCTGCCCCAACTCAGAAGGGGTGGGGCCTCACTGGCTCCAAGGAGTGTGCAGCCCCAGCCACGCCTCCCTGCTGCAGCCAGTGTGATGGCAGCAGCCACTGCCATCAATAACAGAGGACCACAGGCTGGGGGCTTGAACAACACATGTTTATTTGTTCTCAGTTCTGAAGGCTGGAAGTCCTAGATCACAGTGTTGGCAGGGCTGGGTTTCTTTGGAGGCCTCTCCTTTTGACTTGTGAATGCTACCTTCTCCCTGTGTCCTCGCATGGTCTTTCTCTCTATGCATGTCTGAGTCCTAATCTCTTCTTCTTAGAAGGACACCAAGCATATTGGATTAGAGCCCATCGTAATGATTTCTTTTTACCTTATTACCTCTAGAGAGATAAGAGTTACTCACATTCTGAGCTACTGAGGGTTAGGACTTCAACAGGTGAATTTGGTGGGATGCAATTCAGGCTGTCACAGAGCCATACCACTCTTGTGGGTCATCTGCAAGGCAGTGCTTACCCAGGTCAGTGATTAAGCATCCTGCATTGTGTTCTCAAACAGGCCCGTTTCAACTCTCTGGAATTGGGGATAAAAATTCCTTTTTGGCTGGGCACGTGGGGTGGCTCACGCCTGTAAACCCAGCACTTTGGGAGGGCAAGGCAGGTGGATCACCTGAGGTCAGGAGTTCGAGACCAGCCTGGGCAATATGGTGAAACCCCATCTCTACTAAAAATACAAAAATTAGCCAGGTGTGTTGGTGCACAACTATAGTCCCAGCTACTTGGGAGGCTGAGGCAGGGGAATCGCTTGAACCTGGGAGGTAGAGGTTGCAGTGAGCTGAGATCATGCTATTGCACTTCAGCCTGGGTGAAAGAGTGAAACTCCATCTCAAAAACTAACTCCTTTCTTTTGGGGTTGTTTCAGGGTTAAACAAGGTAATGTAGGTCAAATGCCTAGCCCTGAAGTGCATTCAGTAAATACGAAGGAGCTTCTGGAATCAGAAGAGAGGAAGGTCATGGTGGGTTAATGGGGTAAGCAGAGAGAAGACTTAGGACTCACCTGGCCTGAACATCTACTGAACTGGATAATCAAAGTTGAGAAAGCAGAAGGCAAAGGGGTGAGGGCACAGGAGGCCTGATGGCAGGAGGGGGAGGGATCAGTGCTCCCTAGACATGAGGGCACCCTCTGGCTGTGGCAACGGTGCCCCTGAGATCTGGTCTTCTTCTGAAGGCTGGGAATGGCTTGCCTTGGCTATTCCTCATGTCTTGAATGTTCTTGGCCCAGATCTCTGTGAGAGGCTAGCAGCCTGTCTTTTAGATAACAGCACAAAAGTTCCTGTGCTGGGACTCTCGTGGCTGCCCTGCATCAACTCTCTACCCTGCTCTGTGCTGGGAGGCGGACCTGTGTGGGCTGGGCTTGCAAATGTCCCCAGGATTTAACGTTTTAGTTATGGGGAGACACAGACACAGACACAACTGCCTTGGAAGAAGTGTTTATTGCTTAACCAATAGGAGTGGGCATGCCATGCCAGGCTGCACAGGGCCACGTGGGAAAGGACCAGGGTCATTCAGGAGGCAGAGGGAGCCAGAGGAAGGCAGGGACCATAGCCTTTATTGTGGTTTTCTCGGGAAGGAATGGGTCAGGTAGGGTGGACATGCTGGGCAGACTTGGGATAGGGCAGCTTGAGTAATCTGGGGCAGGGGATGGGTCTGAGATATAGGGGTGGTCCCTAATTGTCTCATTCCTGGTCCATACTGTGAGTAGATCTCCCAACTCTTTCCACACTATTGGCTTGCAAGTCTCTCAGTGGACTCTGTGCATGTCTGAGTCCTAATCTCTTCTTCTTAAAAGGACACCAGGCATATTGGATTAGGGCCCACCTTAATGATTTAGGACGGGTGGAATATTGGCTTGTTGTGTGCGAGTTAGATAAAGAAGGTGGCTGGAGATAGGGACTCTGAATTGGTTGATTTGCATTTGAAAGGAACGCTCTGTGAGCAGGCTAGTTGCTTGCTATTTCCAGGAATTTGCTACCCTGGGGAGGGGCAGTTCCTCCCTGTGTCTGCAAGATCCCAGGATGTCAAAGCATTATAAAATACAGAAAATATAAAGCATGATGAACACGGGCTGCAACTGTGGGCTTCTGTTCTTCTGACTTGAGGAGGGGAAGGGGTGTAGGAGGAGGGGGAGAGGTGTAGAAGGAAGAGAAGAGGCGTAGGAGGAGGGGGAAGGGGTGTTGAGGATGGGGAGGGGTGTAGAAGGGGAAGGGGTGTGTGGAAGGGGGAGGGGTGTTGAGGAGGGGGAGGGGTGTAGTGGAAAGGGAAGGGGTGTTGAGAAGGGGAAGGGGTGTAGGAGGAGGGGGAAGGGTGTAGGAGAAGTGCTGCAGGAAATGAGAGCACCAGAGCACAATCGGGGCAGTCACTCTCCTGTCCCCACCCCCCCCACCAACGGCTGTCTGTGTTACTTCACTGAGTCACTGCTTCTCCAGGGTGGGCTCTGCAGCTCAACTTTCTCCTTGGTTTCTGCCCCTCCTCATCTCTCCTGGGCTACAGCACCACTCCTTATGAGCCCCTCAAACCCTCCCCACACTTGTCGGGGGAAACTATTTTCAACCCTTCTTTGATTATCCTAATTTGAGTGTGCAGTCTGTGTCCTGTTAGGACCCCTACTAATATCTGAATCATCCCAGAGGTGGACTCTAGGGCCCTCACAATGGATTCTGGAATTGGGTTGCTCATGTATTCGACGACCTCCGGGGCAACCTGCTTACTGGGGACATGATTAGAGGAGGGCACGTGCTGGCATCATGATGATCATATTATCTTCATATTACCATCAGTGGTAGCATGGGATGAAACGCAGGTGGAAGGCAAGGCGCTGGGAGATCAAGTGGCTGTGGCACTTAGTTGCTATGGCAACGATAGTGATGATCAAGATTATGGTGTCATCTAGCTGCTGCTTACCACCCAGGGAGCTTGCAGAAGGAATACAAGGAATTAGTGCCATGAATATTCAATTAAGAGCCTGTGTACAGAGCCTGCTCTCAAGGAATCCTCTCCTGTGGCCTCGGGGCAGACATGAGTGAGGTTCTAGTTCACATGCTGATTATAGGGTTGTAGAGTAGAGTACTGATTCAAAGCTCAACCCAACCAGGTCTCGCTGAGGTAAGGACAATAGGAAGAAGGACTCGTGGGTATGGGATGGGGACATTTAGGCAGATGTGGAATGAGGCTACACATTTCTCTAAACCTCCCTTACCAATATGAGTTAAAAAATAATAAGAGCAGCCTGATTATTCTAATTTGGGTGTGCCATCTGTTTCATATCTTCCTAGCGAGGCCCTACCTGTCACATGTTTTCACAAACACCTTCCTCGCCACCTGCTGAAGCCCACTCTTCCCATAACCCAGTTACTCTCTGTCACCTTACTCTGTTGTTAATGAGTTTTTGTTTCTATTATTTATTTTTACCAGTTTAAAAACAATGATCAGGCCAGGCGTGGTGACTCACACCTGTAATCCCAACATTTGGGAGGCAGAGGCAGGCGGATCACCTGAGATCAGGAGTTTGAGACCAGCCTGGCCAACATGATGAAAGCCCATCTCTACTGAAAATACAAAAATTAGCTGGGTGTGGTAGTGGGCACCTGTAATTCCAGCTACTTGGGAGACTGAGACAGGAGAATCTCTTGAACCCAGGAGGCTGAAGCTGCAGTGAGCTGAGATAGTGCCACTGCACTCTAGCCTGGGCGACAGAGGGAGATTCCATCTGAAAAAAAAAAAAATCAAAATTCGGTACCTGTCATGTCATTTTGTGGCCTGGGTCTTACTGGAACAGCAGCTTCCATCACATGGCAGTCCTGCTCTGTGAGGCTCACTTGCCTCTCTCTGTGCTTGGAACAGGCTGGGGACAGAGCAGGTCCTCACACACATGATTGAACAATGGAATGGATAAATGAATGATCTATAAATGGTTATACTTCCTTGGTGGACACTCCAAACTCCTCCAAAAGGCCTCTGAAATATTATTTCGACTTTACTGGGAGCAGGCAGCCAGCTTTCTAGTCTTGGATTGACGTGCACAAAGCAAGGTTTTGGGGGAGCTGCGAGGGTGGACTGGAAGGGAATAAGTGAGGTGGCCAAGTCCACTGGAAGACTTGCAAGCCAGGAGGATGGAAAGAGTTGGGAGATACTCACAGTATGGTGGTGATAGACGGGGGCATTCAAGAGACATGCAAGGGAAGAGTTGAAAGGAGGAAACTGAATTGGAAGTTGCAAGAGACGGGTGGCCAAGAAGAACTGCAGACAGCTCAGTGGGCGACCTGGATGTCTGGCAGGATGGAGGTGCTGTGGGTGGACACAGGGCAAGGAGGGACAGGGTCTGCATGGAATCACTTGGGTGCCTCCCCATCGTCCTTTTGTCCTTGCCTCTGATTCCAGCCCTAGCCATGGTGAGGAGATGAATATTGACCTTGATCAGCGTTGTGCTGATGGTGGCTCATCTCAAGAGAGCACCTCCCATCCCTAACCTCTCACAGGTATGCCTGCAGAAGCTGAATTGGAATTCATGGCTGGGCACCTCTGAAGTTGATGAGGGCTGACATCTCATGGACCAACCCTCAACCACTGGGAGACTGGAGCTGCTAGATAAATGATTCTGTCTTCTGTCTCTTGGGCAGATGATGCAGAGATATTTTATTCTCTTCTCATGATATCCTGGTGATGGGATGGGGAGCTTGATACCACATTATAGTGTGTGTGTGGCATTGATGGTACTGGCTTTTCCTCCTTCCCTGTTGACCCTCACTAGCACCTCACTGGCATCCCTGGTTGACTTCCCAAAATAAACTACCTGCACACAGTCCTTTTCTAAGGCTGCATCTTAGGAGGGGGAAGAGGCCACACCAACACAGATCTCTGTTGGTGGGAGATCATGTGGCTGGTTTGAGGAGTTCAGAGTTCGATATTATCCTGGCATCTCTACACATGCTAGGTCTAAGATGTGCTACAGGGGTGTGGATTGAACATCACACACCCTAAAATGAGAGCTGTTGCCAGGAACAGGTGTATTTCCTGAGAGAGAGTGTAAGGAAGACAATAATAGAGAGTGCTAAAAACTGAGTTATGGGGGAAAGGCTAGTGGGATTGATTCACCCCAGCATGCATTTTCTGTGTGTCTACCACGTGCCAGGATATGCCTGGAAGAAGTCTATAAGGATGTGGTTTTGACCTCATGGAGCTTACAGTCTAGGGGAGGAGGCTGACAAACTGACGGCAGTCCCCCGAATGACAAATGTAATAACAGAGGCCCATGCACGGCATGACAGAGGATAGGATCCTCAGGATCCCCAAAGATCAAAGTCTCCTCCTGAAATAAATCTTCCCTGACTCCTTGCAACCAGCAATGACCTCCCCCTCTTCTGAAATCCAGTTGCATTCCACATTTAGTCCTATCTTGGCATTTGTATTAGCCTGTTTTCACACTGCTATAAAGAACTGCCTGGGACTGAGTACTTTATAAAGGAAAGAGGCTTAATTGAGTCACAGTTAAGCATGACTGGGGAGACCTCAGGAAACTTACAATCATGGTGGACAGCAAAGGGAAGGCAAGCCATCTTCTTCACAAGGTGGCAGGAAGGAGGAGCACCGAGTGAAGTGGGAAGAGCAGCTTATAAACCATCAGATCTCGTGAGAACTCACTCACCACAACGAGAACAGCATGGGGAAGACGGCCCCCACGATTCAATTACCTCCACCTGGTCTCTCCCTTACCATGTGGGAATTGTTGGGATTACAATTCAAGATGAGATTTGGGTGGGGGCAAAAAGCCAAACCATATCAACATTTTTTACATATTGCTTTCTGCTGTGTACTTTCCTGTCTGCAGTGCTCGTCTCATTTATCCAAATAGATGGCAAGCTCCTTGGTTCGTGGGTCAGGTCTTATAGTTTTTGTCCTTCACTGGTTCTCCCTATCATCCCACCACCTTGACCTTCATTCCTGCCCCAACCCAAGTCGCTAGCACATGAGCACCCAATGGATCGTTGCATGATTTATTGATAAATGGACCAGCAGGGGGAAAGGGAAAGAAAGAAAACCACAGAGATGAAGTAATCAGAGAATGAGGAGGGAACCAGGCCAGGAAAGATACACCATAATAGCTGGGGTGGGGGAAGCCTCGGAGAGGGAGAGTGTCAGGTGCCTCCCATGTAAAGAGGATGCATTTGGAGAAGTGGCCACAGGTCTAGATCCGTAAATCCCCATGGCCCTGCTTGAAGTTTCCTTCCTTTCCCTAGCTTATATCTCCCCAACACCTATGATTTACCAGCCTGTAGGTGCTGGCGACACCCACCTGAACACTCTAGTCAGAGCACATTCCTAAACTTCACATCACCATGAACAACCCCTTCTTGGGCAACTGTACTTGGACATTTCACATGGACTTGAGATTCCACCTCCTCCAGGAAGTCTTCCAAGATTCTCCACTTCCCAGTAGAGTTATTCACTCTTTACCCTTATGCTGTGCACGTCATAATGCCTTGTTTGCTGTATGTCTGTCTCTGTACTCAACTGTGAGCTTCTCAAGGGCAGGAGTGTTTTAGCCACTGTGCTGCTCCCACACACAGCCCAGACTCTTTAAAGAATCATTAAACAAAGATACAAATGTGAAGTGTTGTAGTGAACGGGAAAAAGAAATAGAATATTAATCTGAGAGATCAACTAAGTTAGCCATTGTTTTGCCTAAAGCATAGAGCTGTGCAGATGTAAACGGAAAGTAAAAATGGTCATTGAACAGGAAGGAATATGAGAGGAGGGGAATTTCCACTTGGGAATTTCATCCAGCAGTTCAAAGTGATCCCAAACGCAGCAGTTGGAGCAGAGGTTTTATCTCCGGACGCTGGCGGGAAACGATGCATCGTCTCGCTTCACGACATGAAATTCCATTTCAGCTCAGCCTCATGTGGCGCCTCCTCCTGCAGCCCTTCCACTGCTTCCTCTCTTCCTGGCAGCGCACAAGCACACAGGAGTCTTGAGCACCGCCACAGCCCTCGGAGGCAATTAGAGAAACTCCTACTTCTTCTCTCATTTTAGCGAGGTTGGTCTCAAGGTCTCAGTGTTCCTGAGCCAGAACTGGGCCTGTCATTTCCATCGAATGAAATATTTGCCTCCCTTGGAGTGTGCTGGCTTCCAAATCGTCGGTGAGCTGATCGCCCCCATTTGGCTTCGCTACATCCAATGAAAACAGGCATGGAGACCCCACGGATTTCCTTTGGAGAATGTTCCAAGTCTCACTCCAACCCTTCACTTTCTGAGTCCTGGGTTCTGGACCTTGGTGATAACCAGCTTAACTCTCTAATCTACATTGCTCAAAATCCATTATGTGTCTCATCGTTCCAGTGAGATAACACACATATCGAGTGCTGGGGCCCTGCCCACCAGTGCAGGGTGATGAAATCTGTGAATCCAAACAAATATCCCATAGGTGATTATTTTGAAGACTGGCTTAAAAAAAAAAACAACCCAGAGTGAGCCCACTTTATGGAACTGCTGACAGGCAGTGACAGAAGGAGCAGGCCTGCTGCTCCTTTGCTTTCAGTAATTTGTAATTGGCCTCCCTTACATGGACTCAAACTAGCAGTCAGGTGTAGCTGACAATAAATAACCGTGTGAATGCCATTTTTACCTTTTCAACATTGTGTAGACAGCCTCACTCAAAAATAGTCACCCATGAAATCGAATATACCTGCTAGCCAGATCCCGTAGACCTACCCGAGGGGTTGTGTTGGGCGATGTGAGCAGCCTAGAAACAAGCCCAGAAAAGGTCAGCTCCAGGGAGGCCTGGCAGTCTCCATGGTGACATCTCAAATGACACTGGGGTCAGGGAAGGTCACACGTAAGCACAACAAAGCGGGGCTGCCGAGGTCCCCAGGAGCAGGTCAAAGGGAGCCCACTGTGCAGGGAAGACCTGCCAGACACGGCCCAAGAGGAACAGCAGCCAAGTCCGCTACAGTCCCCTGACCTTCTTCCACTTCTTTCCACGGGAATCTGTGTTTGTTTGGGAATGTGTTTCCTCCTAACTCCTCAGCTCTGGCCTGCCTGCTCAACAGACCCCAGCGCATAAATGCAGACGTGGCGCGCGTCCATAGTTCTATTTGGAAGTGGCCTGGCCGTTCCACCGGTGGTCTCCCAGGAGCTCTCAGGGCCTCTGTAGCAGCCGTGTCCACACTTATGTCTGCAATGGGCTGGGCCACACCAGCATTGAGAAGGGGGCTCATTTTTCCATCAATGACACCTTGCTGAGTATATCAGTTAGTGCTTACGCCTCAGGAGACACCTTGCATTTACAAGTATTATTTTATTTAGTATTGGCAACTCCATGAGTTTGACGTGACCATCCCCATTTTACAGATAGGGAAACTGAATTCACAGAGGTTAAGCAACTTGTCCAAAGTTACCCAGGCAAATGTGGCAGAGCTGGGCTCAAATTCAGGTGCATCTTAACCCAAAGCCTCTGTTGCCTCCATGGCAGGTGGTACTGTTCTGCATTTCTGGGGCTGATAATCCCATTCTTCCTAAATTCACAGGCAGCTCTTCTGAGGAACTCGCCCAAGTTCCAGGCTTTCTCAGAACTTTGAATGTCTCTGGTGTGGTGTAGGAAATTGGGGCAAGGGAGTTTGCAAGATAACATAGCAGCTTGATGTAATCAACTTAGCTACTGATCTTAAAATCTCAAAACAACGGTTTGACATGTACAGTTCGCATGATGACTAGATAGCCAGTAGTTATTTTCTTAATGAATTGATGGGATTACCTGATTAGCGGCCACTGAAAATAGTCAAGCCAGTTGCTTTTTGGTTTTTGTTTTTTGAGACAAAATCTCACTCTGTCACCCAGGTTGGTGTGCAGTGGCGTTATCATGGTTCACTGCAGCCTCGAACTCCTAGGCTCAAACGATCCTCCCACCTCAGCTTCCTGACTAGCTGGGATTACAGGCAGGCACCAATATGCCTGGCTAACTCATTGTTTTTGTTTGTTTGTTTGTTTTGTAGAGATGGGGTGTCACTATATTGCCCAAGTTGGCCTCAAACTTCTGGGCTTAAGTGATCCACCTACCTCAGCCTTCTTAAAGCGCTGGAATTACACGCTTGAGCCACTGTGCCTAGCCAAGCCAGTTGTTATTAGAAGATGTAATTAAAAGATTTATTTCTGTAAGGCATGCTGTTGAAAGGAAAATGCAACCCAGGTTAACATGACCACAGTGCCCCTTCCCTTGTGCTGTCTGAAAGGCACTGGGCAGGGCCCTGCATACCTCCCCCGCCTCATCCTCCTTCTCCCATCCCCACCTCCTGCTCTATGGACCCAAGATGTTTAGGGGTCTCCACACACCTCCTGGCGCTACAGACCATGCTGTCTCTACTCCTTTCTTTTGCCTCCTTGGCATGCCCTTCCTCTGGGCTTGCCCAGGAGATACTCACCCTTCAGTGCTCAGCCCAGGCATCTTCTCCAGGCAGCTCCCCTGACACCTGGGCTCTTCTGTGCTCCCAAAGTCACCCCTCCCACTGGGCACATGGGCATTCCTGCACATACCATTAGTTCCCTGTCACTGCTGTCACAAACCACCACAAGTTTAGAGGCTTAAAACATGCACATTTATTATTTTATAGTTCTGGAGGCTAGAGTCCAAAATGGGTGTTGCTGGGCTAAAATCAAGGCATCAACTGGGCAGTGTTCCTCCTGGATTGTTCTAGGGGGAATCCATTTCCTTGCCTTTTTCAGCTTTTGGAGGCCACCGTCATTCCTTGGCTCATGGCCCCTTCCTCCATCTGCACAGCCAGCAATGGCTGGTCCAGTCCTTCTCACATGGAATCACTCTGATGCCTGCATCTGTCACCGCGTCTCCTTCTGTGACTCACTCCTTTGCCTCCCACTCATAAAGACCCTATGAGTGCATTGGGCCCACCTGGATAATCCGGGCTCAGCTCTCCATCTCAGGGTCCTTGACTTGTCACATCTGCACAGCTGCTTTGTCATCTAAGGTAACAAAGTCACAGGCTGTGAGGATTAGGACATGGACGTCTTTGGTGGGCTACCATTTTGTTGACCACACCATGTGCATCCACACTTCTTCATTCTCGTGAGTAGCTCTTACTGGAATGTGAGCTCCCTGGGACAGAACCCGTGTCCTGCTCACCTTTGCAACCCTCTCACCTGCCGCTGGATCTCACACACACAGTGGGAGCATCATAGGTTTCAGATAAACTGAGTTCAGCTGTCTCCCCCACTCCCCTAAACTGCATTTCTACTATCCCTGCTGACATCCTAATGCTTCACTTCAAAGAGCAGAGCAGAGCAGAGCAGAGAGCTTTAGACACTGCCTGGGAAGGGCATGGCTGCGCTCAAACTGCACATATCAATCTTCAGATGATCGCCTCTCCTACCCCAGGGTGATGCATGTTGGAATGGGAACTCCTGGAGACCAGAACCCCTGAGGCTTGGAGCAGTGAGAGTTTAAAGGTGGAATGACAAGTTGCAAGACAGACTTTCTCAGGCCCGCACTGTCTGCTTGGGCAGGGCAGGAGCCTGGGTTAAATGACTCTCACCTCAGCAGGACCCAGACTGGCAATTTTATTTTCTAATATTCAGGCCAATGCCTGGCTGCCTCCTGGTCTGTAAGATAGACCAAGCCATCTGAGGACAGAGAGGCAGGGTGGGGCTCAGAGGCTGGATCTGGGGCACCTGGACAAACTGCCCTTGCTGGCAGTGTCCCCTATGCTGGTGTCTGCTGTGGGCTCCATTGTGGCTTAGGAAGCACACCTTCGGCTCCAGCCAGCATCACTTTTACAGCTCCCATGTGGGCAGGAGGGGCGTGGCCACGCCCTCCTCAGGCAGTGTCTAGAGCTCCCGGTTCTGCTATGCTCTTTGGTCTGTCTCTGGGTTGGGGCCAGCCAGTTTGAACCTCAACAAAGGCAGAGGTTCAAACTGTGTTTAAAAAAAAAAAAAAAAAAAAAAAAAAAACATGCTTAGAGAGAATGAGATTTTAGACCTGTAATTGGAAAATGCCTAGGGGAAGAGTACCTAAATGGAACCACCAATAACACAGGAAATTGATTCTCTGCAGTTTTACAGGCCAGCCGGGACGACTGATGACAAGTCTCCTCCAAGCCAAAACCAGCAGTGCAGGTACCGAGGCCTTCTCCCTCTCTCTCCTCTTTCCTCTCTCTCCCTCTCTCTCCTTTTTCTCTCTAGAGACAGTCTCTCTTCCTCTTTCTCTCCTCTAGAGACAGTCTCTTCCTTTCTCTCCTCTCTTTCCCTCCCCCTCTCTCCTCTCTGTCTCCCTCTGTCTCTCCCAACCCCTCCTCTTTCCTCTCCCGCCCCCACTCTCTGGGGCTGGGTTAGCGCTCTGTGAGGCTCCCAGAGCTGGAGGCACCCAGCCCACCCCTCTTCTAGACAAAGAAGCACACAGGCAAACTGGAGTCTGTAATTAGACTTCCAGGGCCCTCCTGCCGGGCTCCTTTCGGCAAAGTTGCGTCCCCTCCTTCGAGGCCTCAAGTTGCAGCTTCTCTGAGCTGCTCAGGGTTGCTCTGAAGGAAAGCAGACGACACCAGCCTCAAACTGGTGGCCACTCTGCCGGGCCCAGTTCAACGCAAGTGCTGGCCTCTGAAGTCAGAACCCACCCAGCTCGAGTCTGGCTGCAGGGGGCAGTTGCTCAGCCTCCCTCATCTGTGCTAGATCAGAGGCCGGGGAGTAAATATTTTTGGCCATAAGGTCTCAATGGCCACTATTCAGCTCACCCACAGCAGAGCAAAAGCAGCCCTAGTCAATACGTAAACAAATGAGCGTATGGGTTCCCAAAAAACTTCATTCACAAAATCAAGCGGCAGCAGGATTTGGCCCAGGGTGGCAGTCTGCTGACCCTCATTCTAATTTGTAAGATGAGGATCATGAGGGTGCCTTTCATACAGGAATGTTGAGAAAATCTAAAATGCCTGCCGGGCTCTTTGTAGCACAGAAACACAGCCAGGAAATGCTGATTAATGCACGGCACCCAAGCCTTGGTCCAGGGTCATGACTTGTCCTGCATGGAGACTGCTGTAGAACACAGCATTCGCCTTTGACCTCTCCAGGCTGCTGCATATGGAACATGGGATGGTGAAATTGAATTCGCATTGATGGTTCACCAAAGTCAGATGCATTCACACTCTAACTGAGCAAACGACTCCTACACAGTTTGACACACCCAGCCCTAGTGGTGGACACCAGCAGGCTGCAGCAAGAGGGGAGGTCCTGTTGGTCCTATCACTAAATATTTCTAGACTCTGCCTTTCTGTTCTGTAACTTTGCATCTTCATGCTCACCGTGTCATTTCCCGCCTGCATCATGGATTCTGCCTCTCGTCCTATCCACTGCAACCTCTCCTCTCCAGGCTGCCAGGCTGTTCTTTCCACAAGGCAAGTCTGACGGTGTTAGCCCCTGTCTAAGATACTCAATGGCTTCTGCAAACTTCCACAAAGCCCTTCCAGTAAGGGGTTTATGAGCTTCTTTAGCTCTTCAGCCCTTTACTGGAGGCATAATGGGCTGGAAGGGCGAATGTGGAAACACTAGTTGATTATTTCTGTGGGGGATTTGGTGAAGACAAAGTGGGAGGGGACTACACACACTTCTTATTTTATATGCATTTGTATTTCCTGGATTTGTAAATCATGTATTCATTTTTTTTTATTGCAGTGTACCAATTACCACTAAATTGAGCAGCTTAAAACAATAAACATTTTTTCCTCATTGTTTCTGTGCATTGGGAATCCCAGAGCAGCTTGGCTGGAAGGCTATGGCTGGAGGCTGCCCTGGAGATGCTGGCTGGAACTACAGTCATCTGAAGGCGTGAATGGGGCGGATGATCCACTCCCGTGCTCACTCGAGGCAGTTGGCAGGCACCTCAGTTCCTTGCTGGCTGTTTGCTGGAGGCCTCAGCTCCTTGGCACATGGGTCTCTCCATAGGGCTGCTTATGTATCTTCACGATATGGCAGCTGGCTTCCCCCAGAATAAAGGATCCAAGAGAGAGCAGGAAACAATCAGTCATGCCTCTTATGACGCAGCCTTGGAAGTCACACATCATCACTTCTGCTGCATTCTGTTCAGCAGAAGAGAGTCATGAAGTCCAACTCACGTTCAAGAGGAGTGGGATTGACCTTCACCTCTGGAAGGGAAGAGTGTTAAAGAATTCATGGGTGTATTTTAAAAGTACCATACATTCATGTATTAATTTTCCCTCTTGGCCATTACCAGATCTCAAACAAGACTGCAGTCTCCCCTGAGCTTCAGTTTTTAATCTGTAAAAGGAGAATGATGATGCCTCATTCCTAGGAACGCTAGAGATGAGCTGAAATCATGCCTGGGATGGATGCTAAATGAAACACATGTGGCTGTTATTTTGCAATGCTGAGAAGGTCCCTGTCAGCCTGCTCTCCTGGCACTGTCCCGGGCACCTTGTGTTCCAGCCACACGGAATGGCTGAGGCTGCCCTCCTGTTCTGGGCCCCCTCAGATGCCATGTTTCCGTGCTCTTCACACATCCTGCTTCTTTTGCCTGCAAGGTCCTGCCCACTTTTACAATTATTCCTGCTTTTATAGCCCCCCCACCAAAGGCTTTTTTTTTTTTTTTTTTTTTTGAGATGGAGTCTCACGTTGTCACCCAGGCTGGAGTGCAGTGGTACGACCTCAGCTCACTGCAACCTCCGCCTCCCGGATTCAAGCAGTGCTCCTGCCTCTGCTTCCTGAGTAGCTGGGACTACAGGCTAGCACCACCACGCCCAACTAATTGTTGTATTTTAGTAGAGATGGGGTTTTGCCACATTGGCCAGGCTCATCTCCAACTCCTGACCTCAGGTGATCCACCCGCCTGGGCCACCCAAAGTGCAGGGAGTACAGGCGTGAGCCATCACGCCCAGCATCAAAGACTTTAAATACCAAAAGAGCTTACCTTTCAAATAGCCTTAGCACGGAAAATCAAACCAAAACAGAACACTTCTTGTTTCCAGTTCCCTGCAGAGATCATTTTCATTTTCAGGGGAGAAGTGTGCCAGCGAGGAGTGCGGTCAGCTCCAGCAGAGCCAGGCACCCATGCTCAGGCTCCTTCCCTGAAAAGCGGCAGGAGGGCTGACCTCACCAGGTTGTTTGGCTGATTAGACCTATTAGCATATGCATATGCAAAAGGCGCTGCCTCCGTCTTGCTGCTCACCATCTCTGAAGCTGTAGAGGTGCATCAGCAAGTCCTCTGGGTAAAAACCAGCTGGCTCCTGGGCCATCTTGTGAAAGGTAAGGAAAAGGGAAAAGCCCCTGATTCTTAGAAACAGAAGTCTACAGGATTCCTTGCAGTATCTGTGGGTGATTTAAAAAGAATAGAGACACTGTAAGGCTTATCTGTAAGTCAAGTTTATCCAACCCGTGGCCGGCGGGCCACATGCGGCCTGGGATGGCTTTGAATGGAGCGAAGATTACAAACACAAATTTGTAAACTTTCTTAAAACAGTATGAGTTTTTTTGCAACTTTTTTTTTTTTTTTTTTTTGCTCATTAGCTATTGTTAGTGTTAGTGTATTTTATGTGTGGCCCAAGACAATTCTTCTTCTAGTGTGACTCAGGGAAGCCGAAAGATTGAACCCCCCTACCAAAGTATCCAACAGGAAAAGAAATATGAGGATATCAACTTGCAACTCACTCTATATCACAACCTTACCGTTCACAAGGGTTTCCTATTTTTTCATCAAGCCTCTCTCTTCCAGATTAGTGGAGTTGAAGAGGCAGGCATGAGAGGCCCTTTTGTTAGACTGAGTTTCTTTGACTTGATTGCATAATTAATTTCTATAACAGTTTCGTATCATTTTTCATTTTGAAGAATATATATTTTTGCCTAAAAGTTTATTTTCCATATATGTATTTGCATGGCAATTTCCTTATTATTTCTCTCATGGGTTCTAGTGATAAAAATCTACCAATAATTGTACCATAGAGGGGCAGTCCTTCCAGAAAGTTCCCTGTGGACACGTTGGTCTAGATAGAGCACCAGGGCTCAGGGACCCCCACCCCACCCCTCACATAAGAAACAGGCAGCAGCTCCTCACATATCAGGCCCATGGGTAGAAATGTTATAAGAAAACGCGGTGGCCACAGTGGGTTTCTGTCTCTGCAGGTTGCTCCCTTCTATCCTGGAGGATGAAATGTCATGTCACTGCCAGCGACAGCTTCATTACAGTGTGTGCCATGAACGTTGGGACTCATCAGCAGAGGGGTTCCTTGTGGCTCTGCATGGCACCTTGTCCATTTCTTTAGGGACTGGGCAGAGTCAAGAGAAAACCGATAATCATATCATTGCCTGCTGCCATTGCAACAAAGTTCCTGGGTAGCAAACATGTTTTCTGCCCAGGCCCATGGAAGGGGCAAAGCTCAAATGGCATTGGGAATCCCTGTGCTGGAAGCTGCCAATGGATCTGTGAAGGGGAATGCCTGGGGGAGGCAGGAAGGCTGGTGTTTTGCCACCAGAATGTTACAGCTACAGTCTTTGTTTCATTGAAACACTGACCCTACAGAGCCAGTGGTGTTCCCTGTGGGACCCTCCTCCTGGGACCCTCATTGGTCATACAGATCACTCTAGGGACCTGAGTTAGGGACTAAGAGTTAGGGTGCCTGCCTGATGACTGGTGGCTGCTCTGCCCCTGGGGTAGACAGGTGTGCACAGAGTGCGGAGCCTGTTTCAAACCCAAGTGAGCTACAAGCCCCAGGAGCCACAGAGCCATCTCCGTGTGCTGGGTACTCTGTCTCTCCCAGGTATTGCTGTGAGCCCTACAAAAGCCTTGTCATCCCTGATTGTGAATTATCTCTCAGTTTCATTGAAAACATACCACTCTGGGTTGGGCAAAGTCAAGGTACCAAAAAGGCTTCACCTTGAATGTTAGCTCTGATCTAACGGTGATGTCAGACAGAGCTCTGGGATCAGTTATCAATGTCTCCCATGAGCAGAGGAGGAGGTGATGGTGACGTGCTTGCTCTGTCTTCCTACACTGGCCGGAATCCCTGAGGCAATGCATACCCAGAGTTATGAACTACACTTTCTCCCGTGACCATTCTATAGTGAGAAGAGAGGCAGTCAGTCATCTTGAAGATACTAGAATATCTTGGAGTTGTTCTGCAGGGTGGCCCTTAAAAATCCTTCAGGCAGCGGACAGCTGTTCACACCAGGTCTTTGAGAAACCGTGTCAGCATGGTATGGATGAATGGATAAGTGGTCCACAGACTAGTAACTAAAACTGAGGGGCAGGTTTCCATGAAAAGGAGTGGAGCTCTTGTTAGGGGTCTTGTGCATAAGGACTAGATTTTAGATCAAACAAGAGAAGAGAAATGAAGCCAGCGTCAGCGTTCCAGTGCAGGAAATGGGCAGTGAACACAGCAGGTCATGGTAGCAGTGCATAGTCTCAGGGTCTCCACGAGGCCACAGCCGAGTCCCCGGGGCTGAGTTCGGAGGTTTTAACAACACTCTCCAATTGGAATGTCATAGATTCTTGGGGTTTGATAGAACGTCTCTGGTGATAAAGTTTCCCACTGTCCTATACCTCTTGCTGTAGCCCCAATCTCAGGAGATAGGACAGGCTGATGTGAAAGGCATGGCTGTGGCTGTGGACTGCAGGGAAGAATATCTGCCTCCTGCTCTTCCAGGCTCTCATCCAGCATGGTCAGATCAGAACAGCAGCCTTTGTTATCCTCTGTACAGCCTTCATTCAACCAGTCATCCTGGCCTCTGCAGGACTCTGCCAAGGGGGCCATGACAGCATGGGTCCTGGCCCCTCTCTGGGAGGTCCCCCAGCCCCAACACTCCATCTATCTTCACCCTGGCTTCACTCAAGCCTACAGTCACTGAGAATTGCCCAAAGGGCATTGTGGGTTGGCAAGGCCTGTACCCAAATATTCAGAACCCCAAATTTCAAATCCACAAAGAACTTCCCATAGTCACGCATTCTTTGCAACATTATTAAAACCAGCAAGATATTTCCTTTTTTTTTTTTTTTTTTTCCCATACTCTTGCTGAAACAAATCATGGTCTGATGCAGTAATGGCGACTGTCCTGTCCGGCCTTCTTCTCAGGGCCATTGCAGGGGATGGGAAGGGAGCTGAAAGGCCCCGGTATACTAGGAGCATTTGCATGGCTGGCAGCTGAGTGCACATGTGAATGATTAAAATTCTTCTCCCCAGCAGACGTGACTCCACGGTTGCTGCCTCTCAGTGTCAGACAATTGTGAGTCAGATGCATCGTGAAGTTTCTGCTTCCCTGCTCTGCCACTCATTTCCTAGACACTGTGCTCTGGCCTGATGACTGACACTATGAAGCTGGTGGCATCCTTTGCAGCATGGAGATGGCAGTGGACCCCTTCACAAGCAGTAAATACTGTGTCCTTTTGTGCTTCTGGGTGCTGGGCTCCCAAAACCTGCCCCAGGGTCTCAAGGATTGTAGGTGATGCTTGGTCTAACTTCATGACCACTTCCTCTTACACCTGGGCTTTGTGGAGGGGAACCTGCATTGAAGCAGGGATCTGCCTGCACTTGAGAAGGTCCTTAAAATACTGGTAGGATTAGCTCACACTGAAAGAAGGAAAATGGGAGTCACACTAAATTCATTCAAAGTCAGAGGTGGTGCTATCTTGTTTCTGAATTTAGCGTCACAGACAACTTGCTACCGGCCAAGAGGATTGCAAGGCCTGACTATTTCACGTTCCAGCATTAACCACACATTGTTTCTTAAGCAAATCAAGCCAAAGACAGGTCCCGCTTCTCTGGGCAAGTCTGAGGGGAGCTTCTGTAATCGTCATAAAGGAGAAGGACCAAAGGGTCTGGCACTGCCGTGGGGGACAGGGATGGGCCTGGAGGACTCTTGAGGGGACAGTGCCCTGGTTGCACACAAGGATGCTGCTTGCCACACTGAGCCCAACTCTTCAGACGGGCCCTGAGACTCAGCCCTGTGCCTCTGATCCCTCTCTGGGCTGCAACATGCCAGAGCTCAGGACCTTGGTCAAACCGTGATCCAGATGGAGCCTGGGCCCTGCATCTGGTCCAGCCATGTTCCTCAGGAAAGGAAATGATGGGCTGTGTGATGTTAATTTTAGGTGTCAACTTGACTTGCCTCAGGTAGGCTCACGTAGTTGGTAAAATATTATTTCTGGGTGTGTCTGTGAGGGTGTTCATGGAGATTAGTATTTGAGTCAGTAGACTGGATAAAGCAGATCAGCCTCACCAACGCAAGCAGAAATCATGCATCCATTGAAGGTCCCACAGAACAAAAAGGCACAGCTCTGTTGTGAGCTGGGACATCCATCTTCTTCTGCCCTTGGACATTGGAGCCTCTGGTTCTTGGGCCTTCAGACTCCAAGATGAAGCCTCTGGGTCTCAGGCCTGTGGTCTTAGACTGACTTATGTCCCCAGCTTTCCAGCTTCTCCAGCTTACAGGTTGTGGGTGTATTAGTCTCTTTTAATGCTGCTGATAATGACATACCCAAGACTGGGAAGAAAAAGAGATTTAACTGGACTTACAGTTCTACATGGCCAGGGAGGCCTCAGAATCATGGTGGGAGGTGAAAGGCACTTCTTACATGGTGGTGGCAAGAGAAAAATAAGGAAGATGCAAAAGTGGAAACCCCTGATAAAACCATCAGATCTTATGAGACCCACCCACTACCAGCATGGGGGAAACTGCCCCCATGATTCAAATTATCTCCCACCGAGTCCCTCCCACAACATGTAGGAATTATGGGAGTACAATTCAAGATGAGATTTGGGTGGGGACACAGAGCCCAACCTGACCTGACCCCTCCAAATCTCATGTCCTCACATTTCAAAACCAACCATGACTTCCCAACAGTCCCCCAAAGTCTTAACTCATTTCAGCACTAACCCAAAGTCCACAGTCCAAAATCTCATCTGAGACAAAGCAAGTCCCTTCTGCCTATAAGCCTGTAAAATTAAAAACAAGCTAGTTACTTCCTAGATACAATGGGGGTACAGGCATTGGGTAAATACAGCCAAACCAAATGGGAGAAATTGGCCAAAACAAAGGGGTTCTAGGGTTCATGCAAGTCTGAAATCCAGCAGGGCAAATTTTAAAGCTCCAAAATGATCTCCTTTGACTCCATTTCTCACATTCAGGTCACGAGGCTGCAAGAGGTGGGTTCCCATGCTCTTGGGCAGCTCTGCCTCTGTGGCTTTGCAGGATATAGCCTCCCTCCCAGCTGGTTTCATGGGCTGGCATTGACTGTGGCTTTTCCAGGCAAACAGTGCAAGCTGCCAGTGGATCTACCATTCTGGAGTCTGGAGGACAGTGACCCTCTTCTCATAGTTCCACTAGGCAGTGCCCCAGTAGGGACTCTGTATGGGGGCTCTGACCCCACATTTCCCTTCCACACTACCCTAGCAGAGGTTCTCCATGAGCACCCTGCTCCTGGAGCAAACTTCTGCCTGGGCATCTGGGCATTTCCATACATCTTCTGAAATCTAGGCAGAGGTTCCCAAACCCCAATTCTTGACTTCTGTGTACTTGCAAGCTCAACACCATGTGGAAGCTGCCAAGGCTTGAGGCTTGTACCCTCTGAAGCCACAGCCCAAGCTCTATGTTGGCTCCTTTCAGCCATGGCTGGAGCAGCTGGAATGCAAGGCACTAAGTCCCTAAACTGCACACAGCATGGGGACCCTGGGTCTGGCCCATGAAATAATTTTCTCCTAGGCCTCCAGGCCTGTGACGGGAGAGGCTGCCATGAAGACCTCTGATATGCCCTGGAGATATTTTCCCCGTTGTCTTGGGGATTAACATTAGGCTCCTTGTTATTTATGCACATTTCTATAGCCAGCTTGAATTTCTCCTCAGAAAATAGCGTTTTGCTTTCTATCACATTGTCAGACTGCAAATTTTCTGAACTTTTATGCTCTGCTTCCCTTATAAAACTGAATGTCTTTAACAGCATCCAAGTCACCTCTTGAATGCTTTACTGCTTAGAAATTTATTCCACCAGATATCCTAACTCATTTTCCTCAAGTTCAAAGTTCCACAACTCTCTAGGGCAGGAGCAAAATGCCGCCAGTCTCCTTGCTAAAACGTAACAAGAGTCACCTTTGCTCCAGTTCCCAACAAGTTCCTCATTTCCAGCGAAGACTGCCTCATTCTGGATTTCATTATCCATATCGCTATCAGCATTTTGGGCAAAGCCACTCAACAAGTCTCTAGGAAGTTCCATACTTTCCCACGTTTTCCTATCTTCTTCTGGGTCTTCCAAACTATTCCAGCCTCTTCCTGTTACCCAGTTCTGAAGTCACTTCCACATTTTCAGGTATCTTTTCAGCAGCACCCCACTCTACTGGTACCAATTTACTGTATTAGTCGTTTTCATGCTGTTGATAAAGACACATCCAAGACTGGGGAGGCCTCAGAATCATGGTGGCAGATAAAAGGCACTTCTTACACGGCGGCAGCAAGAGAAAAAACCATCAGATCCCACTACCGTGAGAACAGCATGGCTGAAACCACCCCCATGATTAAAATTATCTCTCACTGGATCCTTCCCACAGCACATGGGAATTATGGGAGTACAGTTCAAGATGAGATTTGGGTGGGGATGCAGAGTCAACCATATCAGTGGGACTTCTTGGTCCCCAAAATCTCCTGAGCGGACTCCCATAACAAATCCCCTCTTAGACATCTCTGTCTATCCTGATTGGTTCTGCTTCTCTGGAGAGACCTGACTAATTCAGACAGGCAGTTGGCACTTCCTTCAACAGCCAGTCTCCTGTTGGCCTCTTCTCGTTTTTATAAGTGCCTACTATTGATTGCTCAGTTTGGTGGGATCTCAATAGAATGTTAGGGTGAATGAAAAATGTCTGATTCCTATAGCTAGTAAAGAAGCACTCGCAACTGCTGGGCATGACCAGCCTTATCTCTGGGTGGCCTTGGCCCATCAGAAGTTCCCACGACCACCCTGACCCCATGTTCTGCTCTTCACCACCTCTGCGGAGGCTTGGAACTCGACTTCTTCCCTAAGGCTTTGTCTGTGCCTGATGGATGAGACACCTCCCAATGTCATCTCCTGGGCGCCCAACGCCTCTGCAGAGTCATGCCTATGAGATGAGGTGCCTGTCACTAGGGCCAAGGCCACTCTGTGTATATTATGAATAACAATAGCACCGCTAGCATTTACTGTGTGCTTTCTACACCCCAAGCAGTCCCAGAATTTCATATGCCTTCACTCTTTCAGTCTTCACGACAACCTTTTACGTGGGTAGTAGACTGACTTCCATTGGTCAGACAAGAAATGGAAAGGGTTAGTGTTTACTCCTCACCTCCACTGTGCCCTTGACTTTGCTGAGTGCCCTAAGGACATTATCCCACTTCACCCTCACATGAGCTCTGTGAAATGGGTGCCTGTTTCACAGATGGGCACACTGGAATCTTGGAAGAGGGTAGAAACTTGCCCAGGCCAGAGTTTGTAAGCAATAGGGCCAGAAGACTCAACCTCAGGCAGTCTGATTCTAGGGTGCCCACTAGAGCTATCGTAAGACCCAAGTGGGCTTCTTGCTGCTGAAAGCACCCCAGGTCCTCAGTCCTACCTAGTGATTCTGCTGTACTGAGCCCTGGAAGGTGACTCTGGTGTCTTCCACAGAGGGTCCCATTTTGTGTAGCAGGAGATCAAGTCAATTTCCTGGGCTGCTAGGACAGCTGGTGGCAATGTGGTGACCCACTCCAACCCCCCCTGAGTGGCCGAGAGCTGGAATGTGGAGCCCATGAGTGGACATACTCCTGCTTTGGGGGGTGCTTGGCTGACATGCCCCCAGAAAGCCTTGGAAAATGAATGTACTCGAAACATGGTGGTTGAACTCAATCTGTAGTAGTGGCGGTGGGGGCATGGGGGTGCCAGAATGGCACAAGAGAATTTTTACATAATGACAACCATATGTCCTAAAAGAATGGGAATGGTTTTCCCTTTTTGCACAAGGACCCTGGAAACTGCTTCAGGAAATTAGCGTCAACCCTCTGATTAAGTTAAACGAAACGTGTCAGAAAGGCAGATGAAGTGAAAATGTGCCTTCCAGCATCATGTGGCTTCTGACATTCCTGGCCATTAACCATGTTAAATTGACAAAGATACCGTATGGAGACAAAGGAAATTTCAGAGTATCTTGGATGAAATGAAATCCTTCAAAGATCAAATTGTTCGCTTTTCATATAGCTCTCTAGGTAGACTTGAAATTCAATCTTGTACTGACGGCATTATTAGGAAGAAAAATTCACATGGAAAAGAATACCCATTGTTTACTGGCATTTGGTCTTAATTTTAAAGGCTGTGGTTAATACTAGGAACACACTGGTCTACCCACTTATGGAAGCATTATACATAGGCTTGTTTCCAGCATCATTTTCGACACTCACTAATAAGGACTGTAATTTGTGTCTGAAAAATCCCCCTACTCAAGAAACCTTGACATTGAAATGAGCAACAATGACCATATTGACTTCAGTGCCCCCATCATGGGACTGGCTGCTGCATACACTTCCAATTTCCTAAGCGTTTCTTTGTCAATTGGCATCAGATAATGGGCACTTAAAGTGAAGCCATTTCCTGTCCATTTTCTTACCTCATTATTCTGATTAGTGTGGAATGACACCACTTGAACTTTACTTTATGATCAGAGACAAGGGAAAACCAGTAAGCTCTTAGCCTTCTTGTCCCCTTTCCCCTCCTTCCAAACTGTAGACTCCGTGCAGAGCAATTCCTAGGAATCTTTTTCTTAGGACGGGAAAAGACTTTATTACTGTGGAAAACAAAAGCAATTCTGAAGGGTTTGAGAGCTGTAATTCAAAGCACACTGTTTAATAATGACATCAGAATCAAACGATTCTGGGGCAACTAAGCATCATGACCCGGGATTGCAAGCATAAGCTTTTAAACCTCAAGTTTGAAAATGGAGTGACTTCTTTGTTTTTTGAAGGTTCCGTAGAAATCTGAGCAGGCATCTCATCTGTGGGCACACCGAGTTTAATGGGCTTCCATTTGCGCCAAATTAAGCTTTGAAGTGAGTGCTCCTTGCAATGCCTGAGGAAAGCTGATGCCTCCGTCAGTGCTTTTTATTTTTATTTTTCTCGTCTTAGAGATGTGAGATGATTTATCAAGTGCTGGCTGATCTTCCTAAATGACAGGTTGTTGGAGATACTGCATTCCCTGTGACTTGGAAGGCGGCCGCATTTCCACTTCTGCGGAGTCTTCCCTGGATGCAGCTCTCTTTCAGCGAAGAACTGTCTTTTCTGCAGAAACAGCCATTCTGAAATCTGAGGATTTCACTTAGCTGTCATTTTCAATCATCTCTGCTTGTGTGGTGTTATGTTAAGCACATACTCTCCTTTTGCGACCTTAAACTTTTTTTGCTTATTGAACTTCTCTGCTACCTCACTGGAATAAAGAATGGCATATACGTGTCCCGGTACAGACTTATACAGCTAAGCTATCTATTGGCTAAGCGATCAAAATAGCCACAGCAAAAGAAAACAAGCCTTATGCTGTCTCCCAGATAAATGATAGAAAAAGACTCGCTGTCAAATGAAAATGGAATACATTCCAACATACTTCAAGCTCCTTCAGTATCCAGTTAGTGACAATTTCAGTAGACAGATTGTTAGATATTTTCTCTTTAAAAATGACTCAAAATCTGAAGACAGGAGATAGGTTCTGTTTTTGTAACAAGCAGTATTTTGACTATTTTAACCATAAATGTCACATTTCTTAACCCTCTTCTGCTATCCAAGTCGTTAAAAGCTAACTTCTAGATTATAACATTCACGGTAACACAAATTTTTCCTTCCTTCATTTGATTTGTAATCTTTGACATTATATTTCCTATGTAGTCATGCCTAAATTGGCATTAGTTCTGAAGAGCCTGGACATTTTTGCTTAATATCCTTTAAAAGAAAATGATATCCCAAGGTGGATTCCCTGTCCACTGCCTCAGTAATTTATCTGGTTCTGGGGTCCCATTCGAGTCTCCTCAACATTGCAGAGTCTTTCCCAAGCTCATCTCTTCTCATTGTCCCCTGCCCTCACTGCTGAGTCACTGCCTTGCCTTGTAGAGTCCCTGTAGTTGAACAGTGATTTACTGATTATATTGCACAGTAAAATGGATGGTTGCCTTTATTCCTAAGCAATTGATTTTTTTCTCACTTTGCACAGGAAGAACCAAAGTGCAATGAAAAGACAGTGTCTTGTTCAAGCTCACATAGCTGATAAGATTATATTCAAGCCCACACAGCCGATAAGATTAGGCAGAACTAGAACCCACACCTTTGTGTCAATCTAGGCTCCTTCCAGCAGGCCACACATGGCCTCGGGCTATCATTTGAGGGTATATTTCACAGGGGTATATCTTGATGCCATTTATGGTGACACTACTTTTTATACCTTTGAAGTCCTCCCACAGCCAAGTTGAGTGCTGGGGATGCTTAGTCAGGTGTTATTGAGTGACTGAGGGAAGGTGTGAGAAGGCAGTAATCAATATAAGGACATCATAGTCTTGCTAAGCAAGACAGGCACTGAAGGAAGACTCCCAATGTTGGAGGTATCAAGGGAGGTAACATGGAGCCTCCCCAGCTTCCACCATGAGAAAGGTTGTCAAAAAGATTTTCGTGGGATTCTTAAGCCTCTCTGGTTAAATATACAAAAACTTTGAGCTTTGGCTAGTAACAATTAATGTCTAAAGTACAACCTAAGTACCAGAAATCTAAATACATTTTTCAATGTATGTCCCCTAAAGAGTGAGGAAACAATAATTTATAATCGTCCAACAACATTCTTTTCTCCAAATGGAAAAGTCCTAAGTCCTCTACTTATTCAATGAGGAAAAACACAGTTACCCCATTTGTCTTGTTTTCTAAACATTTGACCATTTTGTTAGCCTCTCTGTGAACTGGCTTTTTGACAGCACCCTTCAATTTTGGAGACTCAGCTGGAGATGGTTTTATAATGGTGGCCCAGTTGATGCCAAGTATCTCTTAAAATGGTCTTCTTGTAAACATGTGGTGACACTTTATTACCTCTTTCCATAACATGATTCCATTATGAATGCATACTTCATCACTGGTCAGGAACTAGCTCTGCATCTTTCTCAAGGATGAGTGTATTTGAGTTCTCCTGTCTTGACCTATATTTACTATTCTAGTGATTCATGGTCTGTGTATATCCCTATTGCATTACTTCCTGTTTGCAACACAGAAACCACAGAACAGTCTGGACAAAGCCATTTCCTTCTTCTTTTAATACTTATTTACATGCTGCTCCAGGGAGTATGTGCACAGAGTTGCTGTGCAAAGTGTGGTAAGCCTGGTGTCCTCAGGAAATTAACATGAGCTGTCAAGAGGGCTTAGGAAAATACCCTGGAGCTGGCGTCAGCCACAGAATCGAGTGAGGGAAAGGGGAGCAGGTCTGACTATTTCACTGACTCATCCTATCTCCTTTTTCAAGTCACTTCCTGTCAAAGCAGGAACTTCCCAGTAGTTCCACATAAGTAGAGCTCTTCCAGACATACACAGGGTGAGGTCAGCAATACACTTCTTTCCTTTAATAGCTTTCAAGTTACTATCATCGTAAGCTGGCAAATTTAATATTGTGTGTCTTGGATGGTGGGAGCAAAAAAGCCTATTTAGCCTGAACAGAACCCACACTTGTCCATGTTATGCTTTACCTGTTTGTCTATTCATTCATTCATTCATTCATTCATTCATTCATTCATATTCATTCATTCAGTCAACACACTTATGGTAAACTCCTGTGTGTAATGTGTTACGCTTGTGTCTAGGCCTGCAAATGACCCCAGGTTTAGAAGTTCATGGTCAGCAGGTTCCTCAGCAAACTCTGCCAGTGCCTCCCACTGACCCAAGCAGAGGAAGCAGATGCATCTTGGACAGATTTTCACATGGAATGTAGTATCTGACCTCATGCTGCCTGGACAGGAATATAGGTTAACTCTAGGAAAGCTGCAAGTTATAGCAGATTGAGCGTGAACTTAGGAGCCAGCAGGTCAAGCCGTGGTACCCAGTAGTTGGTTGGGTCAACTTGGGCACATTACCTAACCTTCTAAACTGTAAAATGGAGCAAAAGATAAAACTCCTTCCAAAGAGTTGTTATGACAATTAAAAGCAATGTTTTATATGAAGTACTCAGTATAACTACATGGAGGAAGGATTTGCTCAAGTTTTGTGGCTTTTTTATTGAAAACAAAGCATATCAAAACCAAAACCCTTTACCTATTTAATCTGGAGTCAATGTTCTGCACAAAATGACACTTTTATAATTAGTTGCTATGATTATTCACAAAGCTTTGAATAAGAACTAGTAGCTAAAATAGGCCAGTGTTAACAAGATTGACTTGGTGAGCTTAGAAAATACAGAAGATCTGTCTCAGTGAATTCATACACTCCTTCATTTTCCGTGGCTTATTGAATCCAGGTAATCAGGTAGAGGAGTTTTGCTGTTGTTACTGCTGCTGTTTGGCTTTTAATAATGAAAGACTGAGGCAAATGATGAAGACCAGCAAGGCCACAAACATGCAGCAATTTTTTCCTGAATCCACATTTCGAAGGTGTTTCTTGCTCCTCATAAAGTTATGCTAAAAACCATGCAGGAAGTCAAGTCATTAAAAGGAGTATGTGAACACAGTTGTGAAATTTTTCATCTTTTCCAAATAAGGATCTGGGCATGAAGAAGAAAACATTGAACCAGTCACGCATCCTGAGCTTAGGTGAGACACATGGGGCCTTTCACCTCCTGCTCACACGGGGTGGCTGGCGGTGGCAAGTGTCCATGAGCCTGTGACACTTGCAGCTGTTGTTGGACCACAGTGAAATCAGATCCAAGGCTCAGGGCAGTTCTAGGGAACAGGTGCCTGCATGGCCCATGTTAAGTGCATTTTGTGAGGGACGTGTAATCCCAGTGACTAGGTGGTCTAAACGGTGGAATTACTCCGGGACCCTCTGAAATCAATTTGTTAATCAACATGGTCACTAATTCTCTCTCTCTCCTTTTCCTTCCTTCCCTCCTTCCTTCCTTCCTTCCTTTCTTTTTCTTTCTTTTCTTTTCTCTTTCTTTTTTCTTTCTTTTCTTTTCTCTTCTTTCTTTTCTTTCCTTTCTTTCTTTTCCTTCCTTTCCTTTCCTTCCTTCCTTCCTTCCTTCCTTCCTTCTTTCTTTCTTTCTTTCTTTCTTTCTTTCTTTCTTTCTTTCTTTCTTTCTTTCTTTCTTTCTTTTCTTTCTTTCTTTCTTTCTCTTTCTTCTTCCTTCCTCCCTCCCTTCCTTTCTTCCTTCCTTCCTCCCTTCCTCCCTCCCTTTCTTCCTTCTTTTTGTCATTTCTTTTTCACTCATTCCTTTTTCCCATCCATGCCCTGTGTCATTCAGAGAATATCCTTGAGCACCTATTATACTTCCAGGGCCGTGAAGAGCAATTTTACAGATTCTCTCGGGCTAGAATTGGGGAAAATATTACAGGATTCTAAAAATAGCTCTGTGTGCGTGTGTGCGTACGTATGTGTGTGTGTGTGCGTGTGTGTGTGTGTCATGAGCAGGAAAGAACTCCTTTAGTTGGAATAAGGTATTGGAAAGGAATAGACATTTTTAGATTGGTTCAGAGCAACTATAAAAGGTCTCATAGCTTGAGGCTGATGATATTAGTGTCAACACAAAACGTTCTTAATTACGGGCTGGTTTCTGCATTCTTTGAAAGGTGGAAGATTATACTTAGTATTTCTCAAGTGTGTAGACAGAGCACTCATTCCTGTTCTTGGCCATTTACTCTGTTCTTGTTCACAGGTTTACCTGGAGAGGCAGGAATTTTCCTTCCAACATCTCTTCATAGATAATATGTGTATATAAAGCTTCCAGATAATTTGAGGCATGCATTTTATACCTACAGCAGTCACTGTTATAGAAACTGCGTCCCTCATGCTGCAGTATCTCAGAAACAGAGGCAGAATTTAATCATCTCATCCTCTGATGTGAAGTTCTCTATAGTTTAATATGCACACATCACAGATTTCAAAATTGGCTGCTGAAATTCAGTCTTCGGCAGAAACCTTGCTGTCTCTTTGACTTGAAATGTGTTCTAAAATGTATAATAATAAACAACTATTAAACAAACAAAAAAAGAAACTGTGGATAGCAGACTCAGTACAGACCTTAAAAGTGAACTTCAGATGCATCAGAATTTTCTCCAAATGCTCCAGAAATTCCTGACCATAACCAGTTAGACTTTATTGAAATTGTATAGCGTATAACACACTGTTCTACATCAAGGGCCAATTGCTACAAATAAGAAAAGATTCTGGTATTTTTTTCCGCCTCTCTCTTAACCTCAGGTCATGGTCCCTGTATATTTTTTGCACCAACTTTACTTTCCTCTGAAGTCTGTCAAATGGAAGTAAGACTCCGTATGTTGCTCCGTAGAATCTCACCTAAGGGATCCAGCCCCTACGTCTTCGTGTTCAGAAACTGGGGTCACGTGGGGCCAAATGGAAATGAAAACGGCTTGGAATATAAGTATGCTTAGATGGAGATTGGCGACAGCCACTGGTGATGTACCCTTAAATTAGCAAAGTTCAACCCCCCACCCCCGTTTTCTGAGAACTTACTGAGTACCTGGAGGAGCTGCCTCAGGAATGTATCTACAGCTAATGAAAGGTGACCCTTCCTGAGACTCTCCTGCCTCTTCAAACAAACAAGTTCTTCCAGCTGTAACTGGCCCGTGTCTCCTGTCCTGTCCTTTGAACCTGCCACCATGCACTTTTGCCCCAGAGGATGTCAGGTTGGGTTTCAAATTTCGCTGGTATGCATTAGCTTTTCCTTTTATGATAAAAAGCTCAAACATCAGGACTCTTTGCTGGACAAAGCAGGAGAACTGTGGAGCCTGTTGTCCTTGAACTGAAGACAGCAGAGGGACCTTCACTGTGAGATGGACCCATAGTCACATCCATGCTGGCTGGGGAGGCTGGGACATTGCTGTGAGGATCCATGCCTGTACATCTTGTGAAGGGGAGAAAAGGCAGCATGGCTGCCCCCCACCCTCTCCTTTCCTTTCCTTCCACACTACTTGTAGGGGAGAAGCTTTTTGGTAATACTGTGTTAACCAGCCAGAGACTTCATTAGAGTAACAAGATTTTGAGTTTATTAAGCCATGAAAACTGTTGAATAATAGCAAGAGATAGTGTTGTTTGTCTTAGAAGCCGGAAGAGCTAAAGCCTCTAGTATGGCCATCACCCTTCAAGATAGAGCCAGTGCCTGGAGCAGAAGGGGACAGGGAAGGCCCTGGGAACCCCAGGAAAGGAGATGGAGAAAGGCAAGGAGAGAACCCCAGGATCCATCTGGCAGAAGAACCCCGGAGAAAAGCAGATTGTGAGTGATCCGCTAAGAGCCTGACTTTCTTTCCGGTCCTGGGGATTCCCTACGCAGCTTTCCAGGAGCCAGGGCCAGCTAAGGGTTACACAAAACTTCTTCCTACAGTTGCAACTTAGAGGCTATTTTGAGAAGGAAATATTATATTGTTCCCAATTGTCCCTGAAAGCTAGTAGTTAGAATGAACATTCTGCAAGGACTTTAGAACATAAAGCAGTGTGTGCGCCTTAGGCTAGGGTGGTACCCACCTCCCTACCCTACCAACGTGCTTCCAGACACACAGACCGAATGAGTCATTGCAGTGAACGCCCAGGCTCAGAAGGCTGCAGGGAAGTGGGTGGGGACGGCCTGGACGGGAGCTGGTAAGGACACCTGCACTCCGACAAAGAGGCCCCCAGCCACCCGAGGGGAAATCCAGTCTGCTGGCCCCATCTCATCCTGTCTTCCAGTCACCTGGTGAGGACGACGTCAGCCATGGGGAGAGTGATGGTGTCTCTGGAGCAGGGCCTTGACCTGCTGTCCAGATGGGTTTGCAGAGTCTCTGACTGGAAGAAGGTGGCTGCCTGTCTGGCTGCCCTGACATGCCTGCCAGGAAAAGGAAAGCCTGGTGTGTCCGGCCAGTGGTCCGGGCTGACCGAGGCTGCCGTGGACGGCCTGCCCTCCGAGTTTCCTCTCTCCTTCTCTCCACTGCCTCTCCAGTGTGTGGTCCAGGAGGCTCTTGGCACCAGCTTGTCCCTCGGTCTGAAGACCTCACAGGCCCACTGAGGATATCACTTTCCTCTTCTGCTCCAGCTCTGCATGACAAGGACCATGCAAATTTCCTCACTGTGATCTCATGACACCGAAATCAGATGCTCAGCCAATTCCATGGAAAAACAATCTGTCATATCCACCACTTTGCTTCATACAGACCAACCACCCACTGTAGCCATCTATTTTGGTAGTAATCCACATTGTATGATAATTGAGATATATGTTTTTAGGCAGAGTGTAACTGCTATTTTATTAGGGACTTTTAGCTCATCAAGATGGTGTTTGCAGAACCTAATAGAGCGATAAATTTTGCTTGTTTTAATCGTTTCCCTTTTTCCCACCAGAGGTTAATTGTTTGGTATTCTTTGTTAAACTAACACTTTTGATGGGTTAAGAACCACTAAAGCCACTTAAATAAACAGACTGTTCAGGTAAGAACAGAAAAGCTAGCATAGACACAAGCTATTAACTGTCTGGATTGGGGCCTGGCCTATTAGTTAATTGACATTCACAGTGATGTGGAATCACTAGGAGATTTTTAAAATACCCATTAACTGCTTAAAAGAAAGTGTTGACTTTCTTTTTTAGGTAGAGGAAGAAAATTCCCTGAAATTTTATCTTTCTAAATTATTACAATAAGCCCTATTAAATAATGTCATATTGTTCTTCAAAGGTACTGCCTACTTTCATTGCTACTATTTTTAATTTAATGTTTCACATTAGGAAGATACACCTATTTATCTTGTCTCATTGTTGTTCATAGGTTTTTAGAATCTAGATTATTCAAGCTTCATAAAATGATTCAAAGGAATATTCCATTTGTTTCTATGCTCTAGAAGGGGTGTTATGTCATGGGAGTTATGTATTTCTTTTAGGAATACTTTCACAGTTAGAAAGTTGAGTAATAAGAATGGTAAGTATGGTAGCAATATGAAGAACAATTTGGAATAGGGTGATACTTACTAAACGCTGGGTTCTGCAGAAGCCGAATCTGAGGCGGAGTATGGTGAGCAAGGTATTTATTAAGGATTCACACGTATAAGAGGAAGGAGGAGGAAGCTGACTGGGGTAAACTGAACTGCCTTGCAGATGACCCGAAACGCCAGTCTGGCCTCATTCTTCTAGTGAGTTTTGAAGTTAGTTACTGTAAATCCTCAATCTTTCTTCTTTTCTGAAATATTTTGCCTATTCTTTGGCATTTGAAATTTCATATGAATTTTGAAATAAGCCATTGACTTATACAAAATCGTTCAGACAAAGCCAGTCTGATTTTGATGGATTTAATGCTGTAGAGTAGTCGGAGAGAAAAGATACCTTACTCCTACTGAGTTTTACAAGTGAAAACATGTTCCGTCTCTTTTCATTCATTTGGCTTCTTTAATTTCCATCAACGGTATTTTGTAATTTTCACTGTACAACTCTTACACACATTTTGTTAAATTTATTTCAAAGCATACTGTATTTTTGATATTGTGACTATTATTTTTAAAATATTAATTTCTAGTTGTTTGTTGCTAGTATACAGAAATATAGGCTGGGTCAGTGGCTCATGCCTGTAATTCCAGGACTTTAAAAGGCCGAGGTAGAAGAATCACTTGAGCCCAGGAGTTTGATACCAGCCTAGGCAACATAGTGAGACTTTGTCTCTACAAAAATTAAAAAAAAAAAAAAAAATAGCCAAGTGTGGTGGCATGCACCTGTGGTCCCAGCTACTCAGGAGGCTGAAGGGAGAGGATCTTGGGAAGTCAAGGCTGCAGTTATGCCACTGCACTCCAGCCTGGGCAACAGAGCAAGACCCTGTCTCTCTGCATATATAAAATTGAAAGTTGTATATTAGCCTTATGTTGTGCCAAGTGGCTAAACTCATTCATTAGTTCTAATGGAATTTGTTTTTTAAGATTCTTTAGAATTTTCCATATATATTATTACAGTTTACTTTTCTATATATCTTCTCAATTCTTTTTTTTTGTTTTAATTATGCCATATTGCACTGGCTAGAACCTTCGGTACAATGTTGAATAGAACTGGTGAAAGGGGTATTCTTGTATTGTCCCTCATCTAAGAAGAAATGCATTCAGAATGCTCACCATTAAGTATGAAGTTAGCTATAAGTTTAATGTAGGTTTTCTTTATCAAGATGAAGACATTGTATTTTATTCCTAGTATGCTGAGAATTTTAAAATACGAATGGGACTTAAATATTGTCAAATGCTTTTTTATATTTATTGATATTACAATGTGGTTCTTATCTTTTATTTTGTTAATACAGTAAATTACTTTGATTTTCTTGTATATCTGGAATAAGCCCCACTTGGTCATGATTTATATATATATATATATAGCTGCATATTATTTCCTCATATGTTGTCACATATAATATATATTATATACATAACTGCATATTATTTCCTCATATGTTGTCATATATATAATATATAACATATATATTATATATAGTTGCATATTATTTCCTCATATATTGTCATATATATTATATATATTATATATATAGCTGCATATTATTTCCTCATATATTGTCTCGTATATTATATATATTATATATATAGCTGCATATTATTTCCTCATATGTTGTCACATATATAATATATATATTATATATATATATAGCTGCATATTATTTCCTCATATGTTGTCAAGAGTTTAGCATCTATTCTCATGAGGGGTATTAGTCTGTAGTTTTGTTTTCTTCTAATACTTTCGTTGAGTATTGACATAAGTTAATGCTGGCCTTATAAAATGAGTTTGTAAGTGTTCCCTCCTCACTCTATTGCCTGAAAGAGTTTGTGTAGGATTATTATTATTTCTTCCTTAAATATTTCACAGAATTTAAAGGTGGGACAACATAAGCATGGTATTTTCTTTGTGAGTAACTTTTTAAATTATGAATTCACTTTCTTATTTGATATAGGGCTATTTACATGTTCTATTTCTTCTTGCAAATACCGTGTTAATTTGTGCTTTTCACTAAAGTTGTCTTTTTCATCAAGGGTGTTGAATTTATTGACATAAAATTATTCAAATATTCTCTTATCAGACTTTTAACATCTGTAGGATTTGAAGTGATGTCCATTCCTTCACCTGTAATATTGCAAATTTGTGTCTTCTTTTATTTAAAAAAACTTTATCAGTCATGCTGGAGATGAGCAGTTTTATTAATCTTTTCAATAAGTCAGATCTTGGTTTGATTAATTTTCTCTATTGTTTCACTGTTTTTATTAATTTCTCTGTTGTTTAACTGTTTTCTATTTCACTGATCATCACTCTTATATATTTATTATTTCTTCCCCTCTATTTCTTTCAGGTTTTGATTTTTTTTTTCTAGTTGGAAGAAACTAGAACACATTGGAAGCTTGTGTGATTGATTTTAATCCTTTCTATAAACATTTCCTGTATCACTGCCTTGGCTGTATCCCACAGATTTTGCCACATTAAATTCTCATTTAATTTAGTTCAAAATATATCATGCTTTCTTCTTTCACGCATGTGTTTTTTAGAAAAAAGTGTGTTGTTTCTGCCACACACTGCCCTGTCATCAAGTCCAGCTGTGAGAGGCTCCTGGTGTTAACAGAACAAAGGTCACTCCTAGGCCTGCCTGATTCCCTCTTCAGTACCACAGGGAGCTCCACAGGCTTCTCCCCAGCTAGGGACATGCCTGGCCTCATCTCAGACCCCTGCTTAGGGGATGTAGCCAGAGTTGCTCCTTTCTTCAACCTGTTGGTACATTTTCTTGAAAGAATAAAATTGCCTTTCTTCTAGTATGTATGTATGTATGTATGTATGTATGTATGTATCTTGAGATGGAGTTTAGCTCTTGTCGCTTAGGCTGGAGTGTAGTTGTGAGATCTTGGGAGGCAGTTGCATCCTCTGCCTCCTGGGTTCAAGTGATTCTCCCGCCTCAGCATCCCGAGTAGTTGGGATTACAGGCGCGCACCACCACTCCCAGCTAATTTTTTGTATTTTTCAGTAGAGACGGGATTTCACCGTGGTGGCCAGGCTGGTCTTGAACTCCTGACCTCAGGTGATCTACCTGCCTTGGCCTCCCAAAGTGCTTTCTCCTTAAGATAAAAAAGAAAAAGAATGAAAGAAAGAGAGAGAGAGAGAAAGGAAAGAAAAAGAAAGACGGAGAAAGAGAGAGAGAGGAAGGAAGGAAGGAAGGAAGGAAGGAAGGAAGGAAGGAAGGAAGGAAGGAAGGAAAGAAGGAAGGAAGGAAGGAAGGAAGGAAGGAAGGAAGGAAGGAAGGAAGGAAGGAAGGAAAGAGAAAAAAAAGCATGCTGTTTCATTTTCAAACATTTGGGGATTTTCCAGTTACATTTCTGTTGTTGATTTCTAATTTAATTCCATTGTGGTTAAACAAACCAACAAACCATTGTGATTTCAATATTTTCAAATGTGTTGAGACTTACCTTATAACCAAGTATATTGTCTATCATCGTGAATGTTCCACGTGCATCTAAACAGCACGTGTGTTCTGAAGTTTTAAAATCTGTATAATATTCTATAAAGCTTAGTAAGATCAAATTGTGTTTTCCAAGTGCAGTGTATCCCAATTGATTTTTATTTGTTCTATTATTTACTGAGAAATAGGGGTGATAAAAGCTCCGCATATGCTTATAAAAATGTCTATTTCTCCTTTTAGTTCTGTCAGCTTTTCTTCAGGCATTTGAAGTTCTGTTATTAGGTTGGTGCAAAAGTAATTGTGGTTTTTGCCAGTAAAATGATTTAAAAGTAATGGCAGCAGGGTGCGGTGGCTCACGTCTGTAATCCCAGCACTTTGGGAGGCCGAGGCGGGTGGATCACAAGGTCAGGAGATCGAGACCATCCTTGTCAACATGGTGAAACCCCATGGTGGCAGGCGCCTGTGGTCCCAGCTACTCAGGAGGCTGAGGCAGGAGAATGGCGTGAACCCGGGAGGCGGAGCTTGCAGTGAGCTGTGATTGCACCACTGCTCTCCAGCCTGGGCGACAGAGCGAGACTCCATCTCAAAAAAAAAAAACCCAAAAAACGTAACAGTAAAAACCGCAATTACTTTTACACCAACCTGATAGGTACCAAATAGGTACTTGCACATTTAGTATTGTATGTTATCTTGATTAAGTAAGCCCTTCATCATTATGAATTGGCCACTTTTATCTCTGGTACTATTTGTTGTTCTGTTCTGACTTCTCCACTAACCTGTGTCTTTATATTTTTGTATTTAAGGCTGCCCCTTTTTCTTTTTTCTTTTCTCTTGCTCTCTCTCTCTCTTTTTTTTTTTTTGTTTTTGTTTTTGTAGGTAGCATATACCTGAGTCTTGTTTTGTTATCCAATCTGGAAATCTGTTTTTTGTTGATATGTTTAGATCAGCACTAACAGGACTTTTTGTGATGATGGAAATGTTCTCTGTCTACACTGTCCAGGCTGAGAGTCACTAACCACATGAGGTTGTTGAGCACTGGAGATTTTCCAGTTTGCCTGAGGACTGAATTTTCCATTTTAGCTTTAACTAATTAATGTAAACTTAAATAATCACATGCGGTTAGTGACCAGCACATGAGATCATGAAGGTTTAGGTAATTTACATTCAATGTACTTATTGATATCTTTGGGGTTAAGTGTACCATATTTCTATTTGTTTCCTATTTGTTAATCTGATATGTGCTGCATTTTTTTTTTTGCTTGCCTTTTAAAATTAATTCTGTATTTTTTTGTGATTTCCTTTTGCATTCACTATTATATTAAATTTGCCACTTTGCTTTTTTTGATTGCTCTAGTGTTTAAAATATGTATTTCTAACACCTCACAGTCTACCTTCAAATAATATTATATCATTTAAATATAATGTGAATACTTTATATCCAAATGTCCATCTTCTTGCTGTTGTGGACATATATTTTATAGCTACATATATTATAAACCAACAAAATATTGTTACTTTTGCTTTAAATGTTCAATTGTTGGTAAAAAAAAAAAAAAAAAAAAAAAATTAAACTAGAAAACCCCCCAGTTTCCTATTTTGCACATTTTTTCATGCTCTTCTTTATGGATGCAAGTTCCCATTTGAAATGATCATTCTTTTGCCTGAAATTTTCCTTTAATATTTCTTGTGGTGAACGTATGTGCATCATAAATTATCTGTTATTGTTTGACTGATAAATCCTTAGGATAAGATCTGTAAAATTCTAAATTGACAGGTTGTCCTTTTCCAGTGCTTTACGAATGTAATTCAATTGTCTTCTGGCTTACATAGTTTTTGGCAAAATGTCTGTTCTTTTGTTTGTAGTGTGCCTTTTTGCCTCTGGCTAATTTTAAGATTTTCTCTTCATCTCTAGTTTTTAGCGATCTTATTATGATGTGCCATGGTGGTTTGTGTGTGTGTATTTATGCAGATTAGGGCTTATTGGTCTATTTGGATCTATGAATTATAGTTATTAAACGTTAAATAATTCTCGTGTTTTTTCAAATATAATTTCCCACTCCTCTTCTCTCTTCTTTCTTTTTCTGACACATATCTTAGGTGGCTTGATATTGTCTAACAGGTATCTCTGAATCTGGTCATTATTTTTCATTCTTTTTTCTAAATATGCTTTATTTTGGACAGTTTCTGTTGCCATGTCTTTATGTACACTGGTCTTTTACAGTGTCTAATATTCTTTTAGCCCAAATCAGTGAAAGTTTATATTTTAGAGATATTTATCTCTGAAAGTTTTATGTTTTTGTATCTTTTATTTCTCTTATTATAAAAATGTTTTCCCTTCGATCACTGAACATGCTAAGTATATTTGTAATAGCTATTTTAATGGCCCTTTCTGCTAATTTTGCCATGTTAATCATATCTAGTTCTGTTTTTATTGACTAAGATTGTTCCTTGTATGTGTTATATCTTCCTGTTTCTTAATGTGTCTGGTAATTTTTAATCAGATACCAAACATCAATTTTTTTAGTGCTGAAAGTTTTTTAAAGAGTGCCAAGTGGGCCTGCAATCCCAGCAACTCGGGAGGCTGAGGCAGGAGAATTGCTTGAACTGGGGAGGTGGAGGTTGCCGTGAGCCGAGATTGCACCACTGCACTCAAGCCTGAGTGACAGAGTGAGACTCCGTCTCAAAAACAAAAAAGAAAAAAACAGTGCTAGGCAGCCGGGCGTGGTGGCTCACTCCTATAATCCTAGCACTTTGGGAGGCCGAGGCAGGTGAATCACTAGAGGTCAGGAGTTCGAGACCAGCCTGGCCAACATGATGAAACCTCGTCTCTACTAAAGATACAAAAATTAGCTGGGCATGGTGGCACATGCCTGTAATCCCATCCACTCAGGAGGCTGAGGCAGGAGAATTGCCTGACCCCAGGAGGCGGAGGTTTCAATGGGCTGGGATCATACCACTGCACTCGAGCCTGGGTGATACAGCAAAACTCTGTCTCAAAAAAAAAAAAAGAAAACAATATTACTAGGCTTTGTTTTGGCAAATACTGCCGTTATTTGTGTACTAATGCAATATTTTTGAGGCATATTTTTAATCATCTGGGGGGTTCTTTTAGGGTTAGTTTAGCCCAACTCCTACAGCATGACCTTTCTGGAAGCTCTAGTGAAGACTCTGTGTGTTCAGTACATTTCCTCTGCTCTGGCTAGTGGCAAGTCAAAGGCTTTCTGACCCTGTCTGGGTAATTCTGGGGATTGTTTGGCATAGGGCTTCTTTGTACCTTTTCTGCTCCTGGAAGCTTTCATCTAACCTCAGGGAAATTGACTGTATGTATGTGCAGACTCGTACTCTTCCAGGTCCTCAGAGGCACTCACACACCTGTGAAGATTTAGCTTCCTCTTCTTTGGTATTCTGCCATAAAAAGCCATCAGTTTCCCCACACTGTGATTTCCATCTCCTCAACTCAACAATATGCACTTGTTGTTTCGCATTATTCTCCCTGTACTGTAGTCAGTCCGGAATTTGCTTTTAGAAGTAGCTGAGGAGACCTTGGACTCATCTTGTTTGCTTCCTTTTGCTTAGGGGTCAAAGTCTTTGTACTTCCTATTCTCTGGTGTCTAAAATTGGTGGTTTCATACTTTGTTCAACTTTTTACTTGTTTAAAATAGAACAGGTCTCAGTTATTTTACTGCCTCATAGCCAGAAGCTATATTTAATTTTTATATGTAGTTATAATAATCATTTATACAATTTTGCACCTTTTAAAAAAAACTGATCTAATCTTGTATCTTCATTATGGACTTTATAGGCTTCCTGACTAGCATCTGGAGTGGCATTTTAATATGACTTCATGTATTTTTCTAGAGAGCGTTAAGATTATTTCCAATGTTTCCAGACTTATGAAAAACATTTTGGGCTTAGGTGTCCTCCTGATGTCTTTGTCCTCATCTTATCTAATAATTTACTCCAGTTTTCCCCAATGTGAACTCTGCAAAAAAGAAGTCTATGCAGATGCTCTATAAGAAGAGGGCTCGTGGTGCAGTAAGTATGGGAGTGTTGCAGGCTGGATCTTCTTGGAGAGTCACAATGCACCCTAGAATATTAAAGACTTGAGAAATGTTTCATAAAGAAACCATATTTATCTTTTGTTTTAATTTTTTAAGGTTTCATTTAATTGCTCTTGTTTTTTCATTAAACAACACTTAATGCAGGGTTATTTTCAGTTTCAAACAGTAGAGCCTGGAAGCCTGTGATTTTGGCTCAGGGTCTCGGCTTGACCTGATGAAATTGTGGAGAACACCCTGATAGAGTGCAGACTCTGGTCTCCTAGGTCCCCTCTGTGGGGCCTGTGTCCTAGATACCTCTGCATCCCCATCCTGAAGGGTAGAGTGGCTGAAAGGAAGTGTGGTGAGAGGCAGGCCAGGAGCTGCTATTGGCTTGTGCTGCTGGACCCTCAGGCGGGGGGTCCTACGGAGGAAGCAGAGCCCAGGCCCACACAGTGTTGGCTGCTGGCACTAAGGCGGGTGTCACATGCCATCACGGGTCACAGTTCTGTTGCTAGGTGCTCCTGGGGAAGGCTGCTGTGTGAGTTCTAATAATTCACATGGAGACACATTTCATTTATGACCTGTCTCTATGTAGTCTCTGACCCCTGTCATAGGGCTGGGGGGCAGTGTAAAGATGGGTTTACCCCAAAGATAGAGTTGTCCCATGAAGTTTTGTATTCACCCCAAGGGAAGCTGTGGGTCTGTCAGAAGAGATGACATCCACCACTACCACAGGTAGGACCTGCCTGTCCTTGCTTGTGGGGGCAGCTGGTGCAACTGTCCCAAGCCAACTAGGATAGTGCATCACCCTCCACATTAGGAAGAAGCTACTCTTGTCTTGTGTGGAGGATGTCTGGAGGACAGAGATTTGGGTAGAGACGTGAGCAAGACTGTTACAATTTTTCTGAAGGGAATTGATGAGGGCCAGAACGAAGCCAGTGCAGATGGAAAGAAGGCAAATGATTCAAGAATTTTTGAGAAAATCTCAGCAGCACATCCAGCCCATTGACCTATTCTGTTATCCTCCAGGTATCCTATGCCTGGGCCTCAGTAGACTTTGAGGTTCACCAAAAGTACTATGCTTTCCAGCCTTCCAGCCATACTTGAAATGCCATCCACCCTCTTTGCCGGTTGTATATGCTTGCTTTGACTGTCTCTTCTGAGATGGCCTTTCTGAAGCTTGACACTCATGGGCACTCCCACTTCCTGGCTAATGAACGTTTTCCAAAACAATCAGTAAGTGTGCATGAGTAGTGGACTCCACCTGGTAGGATGGACCACCAGCCTCTCTGCAGTGGCTGTGCCTGGACACGGCCACGGGTTCCCACTGACAGGGAGTGGCTTCTTCATGCTCTACCCTTTATAATCCTGTTTTTGCCTCTCTTACCATCTTCACTGATTTGTTCTGTTTTACACCTTATTGTGTAAATAAGCCTAACAGAGAAGATGCTTAATAAATATTTGTTCAATGAATATAAAAATAGGCAAACCAACGTCCAGCCTGACGTTTGATTACAACATTTCTTAACTGGAGATGCCCAGCTGGTGAAATAGCTTCTCCTCTGTATCAGGTAATTGGGATGGTCTGTGAACAAGAACCCCATCTCCTTCCATGCTCCTCCTGTGCCTAGGGTGGTGGTGGTGGAGTCATGGCGGAAAGCCCAGGCCTGTTGGTGAAGAGAAGGCAGCACTGCAGGGGCGGGTGGTGACTACTGGTTCAGGTTGCCCTCACTTGGAGCTCACGTACATGGAGCTCTCTCATCATTTCCATAGATCTGTAATAAATCTGTAAGGCACATGGGTTCTCTTTTGTGCTGCAGGGCTTAATCTTTACTGGACATGTCCATTTTCCTGGCCAATGAGTGTTTTCCAAAGCAATAAATAAAACGAATTGAGGAAATGGAGTCTTCACTGACTGAGCTGAACAGTCTACTTGTTTGCACTGCCTGTGGCTGGTGGTGTCCACAGGTCATGGTGGGCAGAATGGCAGCCGGGACGCCTCTGCTGTGTCCCCAGGTGCAGCATCTGGCTTGGCCTTTCTACTGGCTTTTGTTTTTCCATGGAATTTTGAAATTGTTTGATGGAACTGGCTGCATTAATCAAACGGTTGTTTCTTAGAGACCTTGTTTATGTTTGCTGGAGCCACGGAGGGTTCTGAAGACAGGAATTTTAACTGGCTCAAAGCAAACTCGGAACCAGAAAGTGCGATGCCATTGATTCCACTTTATCACCAAGCCCTGAAGACAAATGCTCACCTCTTCCACATTTCCATCTGGTCTCCTGACAACGCGGAGGAAAGAAGCTCGAGAAAATGTTAGGACATGACGAGGGAGAGAGGAGAGAATTCTGGGTTTCTCTAAGGTATTAGGTTGGTGCAAAAGTAATTGCGGGTTTTGCCATTTTAATGCGTTTTAGTGCAATTACTTTCGCACCTACCTAATACAAGGAACAGCCGAGGAAAAGGCTGGTCTTGAGGCCCCATCCAGGGCCTACGGCACCTTCTTCTGCTAAGAAGGGAGGTTCACCCTCTTCCGAATCATCACCCACAAAAGTTCAGGGAGCTTCCCGTAAGCCCAAGGACACACTGACATTGTGTATAAGACCTGGGCAGTTTCCAACCAGGTTGTTGCACAGGTCACTACTGGTTACTGGTTTATATTTTTCCCAAATATCGAATTCAACAAAGTAGTGTGGATAATCCATCACAGCTTATTACTCAAGACTGTGATCACTTTATTTTAAGACAGCATTCATGATTTCCCCAGAGAATAAAAGTAATATATGAGTCCTATAAAAAAATTAAAAATAAAAAAGTATAAAAATGAAAATAAAATCACCTATAAACATACAATTCAGATATAGCTTCTGATAATATTTTAATATTTTTCTTTTGCATTTTCTTAGACTTTCCCCATGGCCTTTAATATTCCATGAGAATATAATTTTTATAGATTCATAATACACTGTATTATGGTTGTGTCATAAATTATTTGGCCATGCTTCTGTCATTGGTTATTTAAGTCTCTTGTACTTTTCCCACTGTTGTAAGTAAGATTGTGTTGAACATCTTTGTACACAAATCTCAGGTCACATTTTTTATTTGTTTATTTTTTGGGGGATATATTTCTAGGAGCAAGGTTGTGTGGATCAAGGAATATTGGCTTTTTTTTTTTTTTTTTGGATCTTAAGGCATAATGCTAAAAACGTGTCTATAGAGTGCCCAACCAATGTGCTAATTTACCAGGAAACATAATCAGACTCATTGTGTAGACCTCCAGATTCCAGTTGTTTGATTTATGTTTCTTTAAAACTTTTGAACAAATGTTGGCTTGAAATAGACCAGAAGTGAAATAAAAAGTTCTGCCACAGATCTATAAAAGATTCACTCTTTCTTACATTTTCTATTTTATGAAGCAACATTTTTCAATTTGCCAAACTGCGTAATGCTAGATTGCACTGCATGAAAATGATTTAAAAGAGCTTCAGACTCCTAAGTACTTAGGCAGGTCCCTTCCGAGTGTATGGGTGACACAGACATCTGGACAGCATGCAACTTCTGAAGGCCTTGGCCATAAAACAGCCTCGGATTTGGTTTCCAGCTTTAGGCATACAAAGGTTCATTCAAATTGCAATGGATAAAATAATTTGTGCGTTTATATTATGTTAACCTGAGGTTATCGCTGACTGCAGGGCTGTGATTTTTCCCTTTGGTCCAATCTCCCAGATAAATCAGACTGTGCCATCAGCAATGAACTTGTTAGCTTCCATTGAATAGGTTTTCTCTTTCGGTCTTGACATTCCTACGTCTTTATGTAACTTCCCTGTTAACTAAGACAAAAATAAATACATGCATTCCGCATGCGAGGAAAGAGAGAAAGACAAGTAGAGAAAGTGACTTTTACACCCTCAGAGAAAGCTCCCGATTAAAGATAGAAAAGGCTGGAACAACCTTTCCTTAACATCCAATGGCACGTGGTTGGCCCTCCACCCTGTCTTCCTGGAAGAGGCATTTGAATGAAACACTTGACAAATATTTATATGCCAGTAACCATGCTAGAATAATAGCCATGGTCTGCTATGACCTGACTTGAGCCAGAAAATGCAGAGTGAAGGCAGGGGGAACACTGCTCAGGGTCCTCTCTGGTCAGGCCTGAAGCCATCGCTGGTAAACTGTGGACAATCACCCACTGTGTAGGGACCTCCTGACAGCAGACTTCAGCACAGGGATGTGGACTCGTTTCTATGAAAGCCTGGAATTCCTGTAGGGGTAGTGCCGTAAAACCAGACCTTTACATTCCTTATTTAAAGGACTTTTTTGTACATAGACCGCCTGCCCTGGCCTCTCTCCCACCTCTGGAAAGGAAGGGCTGGGAGAGAAACACACACTGGAGACGCTGTTTTGGATGCAAACACACTTGCTGCCTGCTTCTCTGTGTGCCCATGGTTCTTCTAGTTGCTGGGAATAGACGAGTGAGATGCAGACAAGGCCCCAGCCCTCATGGCACTTATGTGCTATGAGGAAACAAGCAATGCACATACCCCATCAAGGAGGTGTCAGTCCACCTTCATGAGCCAGAAGGTGACATGTGCCAGGGAAACAGGAATAGAGCCCTGAGCGAAGCATCAGCCAAGCACAGCCGACCTGGTGGGTCTTGGTGCAAAGGGAATGGAGCAAAGACTGGGAGGCAATGAGGGGATTCCCCAGGTGCTCCCCTGAGAGAAGAGAATTCTGCCCACAGGCCCTGCCACCAGCAAGTGCCTTGCATGCCATGGAGTGGGGGGAACCACAAGACGAGAAGGGTCTGAGGATGTGGGCATGGAGGCATTGCAAGGGCTTTGAATTTACTCTGACAGATGAGTAGTCACTGGGAAGTTTGCAGCCCAGACAACCCACAAGGCCATCTCAGGAAGCTTGAGAGAGACTCACTATGTAGGGCAGTGGGCCCCCTTTGTGGGGGTCACAGCACAAACACACCTGAGCCTGGAGCTGCTGGAACTCCTCTCTCTGCAGCCAGAGACTCAGGCTTACTCCTGGGCCCCCATTCCGCCTGCTGGATCAGCAAAAGTGAAATGACTAAATGGACTGTGGGATTTCAAAGAATTACAGCCCCACTCCAGTCCTTGAGAGAGAGGCTGAGGCCCCGCTCCCCTGCGTCTGTGTGGCCTGCTGCAAATAACGGGCTGGGTTTATGGCGAGGGGACAGCTGGGCGGTCGCTTGTCTAGAAATGCACCATGTGGTCCCTGCCTCCTCCTGAGCCTCGACGGCCGCCTGGGATGTAGATAGCCAGACACCACCAATTTCTAGGTTCAAAATTATATTCCCCCAACGTGAGTTAATCTTCCCATGAAAGGAAGAAATACTTTTCACTTCATGTTATTTTCTCTTCCTACTTTTTTTTTTAAGTGTCAGATTTTTTATCTCTAGTATGACTATGGATGAAATATCACCAGCTTTGTATTTCAAGATAATTTCTCTTCCAGCAAATGTTCCCCTAGGAATAAAGACATGTAGTGCCCACACTGCTGTGCCTGCTTTTTCCGCCTCTGTCTAAACAAGGCCCTGTGGGTTCCGTCTGCTTGTCGATTCCCAGCGTGCACTGGTCACTGCAGGGCTGAAAGGTCTCGCTTTTAGCTTCCTAGATAGGCCAGCGAGGTTAATAAGTTAATAAAATCCTATTTATCAGACTCCAGAGTCCATTTCCTCTTCCCCGTGGCTCACGGTTGTAATTATTCTTTATGGACTCTCGGTGTTCCTTTAGATCTGATTTCCTCGCACTCCCCTCCCATTTCCTGAGAGCCACGCCACAGAAGGAGAGAGCGGTCATGCCTCTGGAAAGATGTCTGTTACTCATTTCCACCTTGGTGTCACGAAAGCTAGTCTGAAGGGGTATGTTTAAATATTTAAAATTTTAAGATGCATATGGAACAGCCTGAGTTGTTTCTCCCCCTGAGCAGATTAGGTTAGAAAGACCTGGGGGCTCCTGGGTAACCTGGCCTAGCTGTCCAGGGGTCTAGAGATTGGGAACCAGATCCTGGGCTCTTGGCAGCTTCAGTTTTATCCGGAAAATGGGAGCCATCATTTCAACCATTCTCACGTATGAGGATAAATGACAATAACTTATGTGAAAGTGTTTTTGAAAACAACAATGACAGCAAAACGCAGAAAAAGAAGGCGTGGTCTTGGTTGCTTTTGCTGTGACTGTTTGCCTCAGCATGGTGCCAGGGATATGGGGAATTCAGGCCAAATTAGCCAGAGCTTCTCTTATTAGTGAAGATTCGCTTATCAGGTTCCCTGCTGTCGCCTTGGAAGACCCGGAGTCTGACCCTGAATAATGAAAGGGAGGAGAAATGAAGATTGTCTCTGAGCAGGACTCGGGATGGAGAGCAGTGGGCCCCAGCGGGAGGGGGGCAGGTCAGGCTGTAGGGCCCCTGGAGCTGGCTCCTGGGCTTGAGAGAAAGGGTCACAGTCACCTTCGCCCGCCCGGGCCCAGCTGTCTTTCTCAGGAGTGGCGGAATGTAGCCTTCTACCCTACAGGCTCCTGTGCCTCGCGGTGCTGGCTTTGGGTTTCTTCTGAGTTTCTGTGCTAACTTAGGCGCTGACATTTCTAACGTTGGCCAAGAAGGTTTTGCATACAAATTTATAGTGTACTGTGTGTGTGTGTGTGTGTGTGTGTGCACCAGCACATGCGCTTTTTTAAACAACTGGGAATCTTCTCAGCAAACAGGATTCCTTGTCTACTCCCCTCTCTTGAAGATGGTCACTGAGTGGCTAGGGAGACACAAACTTGGCCTTGCCAACAGTGGAGGGTGCCCTGAAGCCAAACGCGATGAATTTCTGTCAGATGAGGCACAGAAGGGAATGGGGTAAAGGAAGCAGGTACTCCCCCACGTGACTTCTCCACAGGCACCATTTCAGCAAAGGAAGACAGTGATACGGTTTGGCTGTGCCCCACCCAAATCTCATCCTGAATTGTAGTTCCCGCAATCCCCATGTGCTGTGGGAGCAACCCGGTGGGAGGTAATTGAATCACGGGTAGCGGTTACCTCCATGCTGTTCTTGTGACAGTGAGTGAGTTCTCATGAGATCTGATGGTTTTATAAGGGGCTCTTCCCCTTTTGCTCAGCACTTCTCCTTGTTGCTGCTGTGTGAAGAAGGAGGTGTTTGCTTCCCCTTCCGCCATGATTATAAGTTTCCTGAGGCCTGCCCAGCCCTGCGGAACTGTGAGTCAATTAGACTTTCTTTATAAATTACCCAGTCGTGGATATATCTTTATTGGCAATGTGAGAACGGACTAATACAGATGGGCAGAGAAAGGTCTCCGTGCCAGCATCTAACCTGGTGATCAAGGATGGAAAGAAGAGTGGGACCACACCATGTAGAGACTCCTTGGAGACAATTTCACTTGAGGGCCTTGGCCGACAAGCCAAACAAACAAACAAATAAACAAACAGGGGCTATGGTGGCCAAAATACACAGAGGCACGGCCCCCAGGTGGCCCCCAGCTTCCTTGCCCCCACATCCTGAACACCCCTCTGCACAGTAACAAGCTGGCAGAGAAAAACTACAAGCAATTTAAAATTTCTTCCCTTTCCTCTATCGGACCTTCAGAGAACTAGTCTGAGACCTACGACGGCTTCAGAATCCATCTCCACCCAACCCTGGACAGGCACAGACTTATCTCTGCAAGAATATAAAAGCAAGCACATCAACCACAACTAACTAGGCATCTGAATCTATTAATTAATTCAACATCCATCAAATAAGTCAAAAAAAGAAGGTAACATGACCAATTAATAAATGCCAAAGAGCTCCTCGGCTAAAATCCAATCTATCTTAATTAATTTCACATACACACGCACTAAACAAACAATCCTTATGACATGAGATTCCGTTGGAGTTCTCTAATGTGGTTCTTAAAAAAATCTCAAAGCAAAAATCATTGTCATACTTCACAGTGACACAATAAAGCCATTCAAATTAAAGTCAAGACAATGAAAAGGATGCCTATGTTCACTATTGTTACTTAATATGGTTTTGGAAATACCAGCCAATGCAATTAGATAAGAGATAATTTGAAGATGGCAATAGTGTGTGTCTAGAAACACAAAGTAAATCAAGTGAAAACATTATTAGAATCTATAGGACAATTCAGTGAGTTAGGTGGTCTTAAAATTAATGTGCAAAATCAATAGCTTTCCTTTATCTGAAAAAAATAAACATTTAGAAAGTATAACAGAAGGAGTATACCCATTTGAATGGCAATGACATTTGAATAGCAAGTAATAAACTTCATAAAACAACTGCAGGACCAATGTGAGGGAAATATTTTATTCTGCTGAGAGACATAAACCCTACTGAGGAGTATTTTCGGCAAGTAAATGAGGTAACTTCTTATCCCCAGAAGGGGAGGCTCAATTGTGTAAGAAATAAATTACCCTAAATTAGACTATATATTTCATGAAATATTAAGTAAAATACCAACAGGATACTTTGGAATTTTACAAAATGATATTAAGTCTCATGTGGGAAAAAGCGTATGAGAATGATCGGGGGATTGTGGAAAGGAAGACTGATAAGCCTGTGCTGCCCAGTTATTAAAGCGTTGAGTTATTCCAGAAAGTCAGAGCACTTTGCACCAGAGCATGAATAGATAGGATTGTTGAGTTGAATACACGGGACAGAAATAGACTGAAATACCTGTGGGACTCCAGTGCTCTCTGCATGATGAAGCTGACATGTTAAGGCAAAGCGGAAGTCCTGGAAAACTGACAAGTTTCAGTCTTTGGGGGGAAAACAAGTTACAGGGCAGTATGTAGAGTGTGATACCGTTGTGTACAGAGAACACCTGCAGGTTAACGTTTTTCTGGGAGAATAGATGGGAAAATGATGGTAATTATTAAATCTTTGCTGGGGAGATTGGGAGGGGGAAGGAGTTTTCACTTTACTAAGTTTGGGGGAAAATGACTTTAGTGTTTTGAAAACAAAATGATATACATCTTCATATAGATGATCCAAACAATTATTTTTTAAAAATAAAATTGGTTGAGCATAATTCTAGAAATGTCATGATAGATAGACCAATATACTTACAGATGGAAAGAAGTAATTTTATAAAAACTGGATCATATGATAAGTATTTGTCAAAAATGCATTAAGTTTAATTTTAAGGAACTGCTGAATTTCAAACAAATGCTTCTTTGCTCTCTCACTATGAGAAAAACAATTGGTTTCTAAAAGACCCCTAGAACAGTAGAAAGGGGGGGAAAGTAGAATAAACAATGAATAGGTTAGAATGACAGCATTGTTTCAGTTGCATGTTGGAACTTGTCACGGTTCCTGTTAATTTGCTGCTACAAAAGATGATGAAATGAGTGCGCCCACCCTCCGTTCCTCTGGGTCTCACCTACCCACCAGGTTTTAGTAGCTGCATTATTACTTGTTCATTTTAAAGCTGTGTAATATCTACGATGCGTTCTGCAGCAAAAATTCCCAGAACAGCTTAGTCCTGACTCTACGTTAAATATAAGCACTGTTTGCCAGGAGTTAATATTCCATAACTTTTCCGTTCTTGAGTTGCTTATTTGGATTCATCATTTGATTAGCAGGGCTTTGCACCAGCAGCTCATGGATGCTGTAGCTCCTAAGTCTGCTTGTGTTTGAGAGTGTCTACGTGTTGCCTTTGCTTTTGGAAAGCACTGTGATTGACTGCATGAAAAGAATCGGTAATGCTTTCCTTTTCCTTGACAATCTTGTAGGTCTCCAGCCATGGGAGTGTTCTAGTGGGGAAGGAGGAAGCCAGCACGAATATCTCCCTTATAAGAACACTACTGTGGCCAGGGACACTTATGCAAATCCCATAAGGTTCTTTGTCATTATATGAACTGCATTACACACACACACACACACACACACAACTGCCTAGCAGCACATTGTAAAGGCTGTATAATATAACGATTATTATCCTTGTTTTCTTTATTCCTGAAATCTAGTATTAAATAACATCGGTGGGTTATGTCTGTTGATCGCTCAGCCTTGACTTTCCCTGAAACATGAAATCTATTTCATATACAGATTCAGGACTATTTTTATGTCAGGTAAGCTTTAAGAAAAAATCTTTGAATGTTTTAACGTGTGTTCCCTTCTTTTATTATAAATATCCCTGTTCTTGTCTATTTTCATTTTGTACAAATCTTTAAGCCTATCTACCATGTCCTTGGCAGTATCCTCTTCAGTGGTTATTCTTTTTTGTTCTAGTATGTTTTACATTTCTTCTAGTATGACTTTTAATTCATTTTAATTACTTCGTTAATTTGAAGGAATTATGCATATAATAAATGCACATAATAAAACCAAACTCAATTAATTCCAAGGTATATATAGAAAAAGTTAAGTTTCTCTCTCATTGTAGACACCCAGACCCTCAGTCTGTCATTTCCAGATTAAGTGTATTTTTCCAGAATGGAAGAATGGAAACAAATGGCAGTATCATCTACACAAGAAAAAGCGTATTATAACAATTAAAAATTGTTTTCATGTAATTACCTGTAATTTATTGCTTTTCATGGTTGCATAATTTTTTGGATACAAATACTTTAATTTACTTATGAACATGTAGTTTTTTTCACTTTTCTACTTCTCATATTTTATTTTTAAATTGATATTTATTATGACCTTTTTTTTGCACACAGTGCAAGAATATCTATAATAAAATTTTAGCAGTAGAATACTATGCTATATTATCACTAGTAGGGGAGGAAGGTCCTACTGGCCTGTAGTACGCAGGACACACCCCATAACAAATAATTATCTGGTCCAAATGTCAGTGGTTCTGCAGCTGAGAAACCCTGCACTGTAGGACATAAACTATTACCACATGTGTCTTCAATGCAAGTTGTAGCAGGGAAATACCCAGTAAAATCAGACTGTCCCAAGGAAAACCACTGACTGGTTAGGAATAAAGGGTCTATAAAAAGCATAGAACAACATAGCGATAATGCATAATTTAGGGGAAAAATGAGGACCAAAACATTAATAAAGGGAAGTCATAAATGCATTAAAATATTAAGGAATAGAAATAGCATAGCAGTAGCTGAATAATAGTATAAGCACCAGGCATTAAGATATAATAATAAGAAGAACAAAACTATAATAACTAAAATGTATTAGGTTGAGCCATAGGAAAACATCATTTTGTAGTTTACAAAATAGTTGAATATTGACAATTTGACGTAAGTTAATCTATTAATGATTGCTTACTCTTTGATATGGAGTGGTTTGATATCGGACTCGTTCTTTAACACAGTCTGATGAGGTAATTCTCAGGATACAGATGGACGTCTGTGCTCTGAAGTTTAATCCTCTCATCCAAGATCAAAGAGAAAATAAGTGCACAGCCAGAACTGAGCCCTGGTTTATCTGTTGTCAAACCCACATTCTTCACTGTGAAGCTAATATTTGCACAAAGTAAAGAAATAAAAAAAGAGATAAATGAAATTAAAAAGATGTGAGAAGAAGAAGACAGACCACAGAGAGCTAACGTGTAAACAGTGGGTGCCTGTAACGTCAGGAACAGAACAAGTGGAAGAGAAGGGCAAGCACGTTCAGAAGGACCAGAGAAAAAACCATGCTCAAGCGAAGAATTTCATCTGCTGCTTGAAAGGCCACATCGTATTCCTGGAAAATTTTAGTAACAAAAAGTTTTGTCTTACTAGAAATATTTAACTCCAAGGATTGAGAAAGAACACCACAAGCTTTCAGGCAGAAAAAAAAGGCACATGGCCTAAAAGAGGAAAAACGCAGAACAACATGGAACTTAGACTTGTCCTCAACACAGCTCTATCCCAGAAGCAAATTTCACGGTAGCTTTAGGAGAACATGAAAGTCCTAATGTTTGTACCCAGTGAAGTTGTTCTTCATGTATAAATTCAACAAAAAATCATAATAAAAAAGTCATTGAATCCCTTCTGAAAAAACTAGTAAGCCGTGTTTGACATGATTGCAAATAAAGACTTCAGACAAAGGGAAGGTATTATGACAGGGCTGGCGGTGAGCACTGACATGTGGAACTAAGAGTAAACAGCTTGATAATTCTATGTATTCAATGCTGTAAAGTCAACCATTTGAAGGAAGGCATTGGGAAGTAAAAATTTTAAAATGTTATCTAATATAGAGAAACTAAAATTCCTGGGTTTATCAATAAAAGGAAGAAGAAGTACCAACATCAAATCATCTAGTCTTTCCTCCACTGTTTTGATATAGAACTTTGGTAGAATTATTTCATTTTAAAATTTTGTTCCTGAAGTTGAAAAGAAAATGTAATGCTATCTATCCATATTATTATAAAATTAGCCACTATGAGAAGTAAGGACAAATTATATAGCTCTGAAACTATCACACGCTGAAAAAACACTGAACAGAAAACAAAGGATACAAAAGAAAGAAATAGAAAGTATTTCATCTTGACCAAAAAGAATGAGGAGCACTGATAACTTAATATGTGAAAACCTATTAACATAATTCACTCTGTTGACAGATTTATGAAGAAACCATACGGTCATCTCAGTAGATGCAGGAAAAAAATTCAATTAAATTTAATACTCATATGTGATCAAATAACTCTTAGTAAACTAATAAGCAAACAATCTTAACTTGATAAAAAAAAAAAAGCTCAACAAAATTAGACATTATCCCATTTGGGTGGTGAAACATTAGAAGCATTATTTTGTTCTTTGAACAAAAAATTTGTCATTACCATTGTTCTAATTGATAAATATTATATTAAAATTCTGGAAAGTATCAATCAAAGAAAATAATCACCCCTTAAAAAATTCCAAATGAAATAAAGTATACAGAGAGAAAAATCAGAAAGAAACACAGATATTTCCAGCAACAACGAATTAGAAAATGTAATTATAAAGGTTTCTGCCAACCATAAAGCAGAACTTACAAGTATCTGGGAATAAATCTAACATGATGCAAGTATGATTTTTATTGAGAAAATTATAACACAATTTAAAAATGACTAAATAAGAAATTTGTTCTGGATTTACAAGTTGGAAGCCAACCTTGAAACAATATCAAGTCCCTCGGAATTAACTTCTGATGAAGTCCATACAATTCTAGTCAAAACCCTGCAGGGTTGTTAATAAAACTTGACATTAGTCTTTATCATAAAATCCCTATGAAAGGGTAAAGGTCTAAGGATAGTGAAGCTATGTCCTAAAGAAGGATGTTGGCCCGGGAGACTGCCTGACCATTTATCCCGGCTTTATAAGATTACAGTAATTAGAACAGGATGACATCAACACACGAGATAAACAGAGACCAAGGATACAGCTTTGAGGGCTTAGAAGCTGGTCCATGTATATTTAGGTTAAAAAGTAAAGCTTTAAGCTTTGTGGGAGAAAGAACAGGGCAATGGCCAATACTGGTAAAGATGTGAAGGAAAGATGACTCCTCTGCCCTGTGTTTAGGGGTTGGGGAAGGAGGAGGGGGACATGTAAATGGGACAATTTATTGGAAGACCGTTTATCTCTTCTGGTGAAGCTGATGATGGCAATACCCTGTACTGCTATATTTTACTAATTCAGGAGATAGTCCACAGAAAATCTCACATAGCAGGACATTTATTAAAGGATGATTTGTAAAAAGGAATATTAGAAAAAAACCCAAAATGTCCATACCTGGGAAAATGGATAAATTTTGCCATATTTATAGAATGCTACACAGTAATTCTTCTGAAAATTTAAGTCTTAATATGTCTACATGGAGAACAGGATGAGGACAGAAATTTCAACTGTATGAATGACAGCAATCCTTGAGAAGAAATAATATTCAAAGCAAAAACTGCAAATAGAGTTGAATGATGTAACCAATATGTTGACAACTGGCACCTGCATTCCTCTTGGGGAGAAATTTGTCTCTGTTTAGGGAGAAAGGACTTCATCAACTCAGATTCACAAGGGAGAATCCAGATATTATATTCTGGAGTAAAAGATACCTGAAAGAGGGTACCCCATGTTATTGAACTCTGATTAATTTAGGACCATGAGACCATAGAAAATGTTTACTTAAAAGCTGAATATTCTAGTTCAAAGATGTTAATGTTTGTAAATTTTACAAGTATCATGTATTACCTTTGTAATTAAAAAATAATTATTAAGAAGTTTCACCTATACTGAGAATCAAAAAAATGCAAATTACAACAACGAAACACCATTTTATACAAACTACATTGTCAAAGATTTAATTAAAATGACAAGGCCCCTTATTACGAGTGTTCAGGGAAGTCAGCACTGCTTTACTCTGGCAGAATGTGAAGCAGTACAGATTATCTAGAGCACATCTGAATGCTGGAAAACAGACCCTCTAAATTATAATTCTACTTTAAGTAAATTATCCTCAGCTAAGATCAGAGATGTGCAAAAATGTTTACATACAAGGAAGTATGTTGTTTCTTAAGTTGTAAAAGTAAAATATAGGGAATTTCTGTATGATCAATGATAGTAATGTATTTAAATAAACCATCTACATCATGATGGAGTACTACTCAAATGTTCAAATAAGTTTTTCAAAAAAGATTCAGTTTTGTGGGAAGGTGTTTGGGATATATTGTTAAGCTTAAAAAGTGAATTTCAAAACAGTATTATAGTTTATCTCCTATTTTTTGTACATGACTAAATATACAAGCATATAGAGGGAATGTAGGGAAAGAGGGAAAAAGAGAGAGAGAGAGAGAAAAGAAATGTCTAGAAGAAAACAGATCTAAATGTTAAATGCACTCACTTCGGTTCTGGATGTTTAGCATAGTTTCCATAATTTCCCATCTTTGTAAATGTACATACATTACTTTGATAGTGATTTTAAAATGCGAGGCAAAATATATGGGGAGAGGGTGGAGAGCAACCTCTGCAGACGCCTCGCCCACTCTGGGGAGCCCCATCCAGCTTGTGGAGCCAGAGCAGCCCAGGCTTCAGGTCACGTGACCTGTGGCCAACAGAATCAGACTCCTTCTGGTCCGGTTTCTTTTCATTGACTCTGGTGCCAGATGGCCAAAGTAATTTAGAATTCACCCCTCTGAATCCAGCCTTTGTACTGCACAGCAATTTGGAAGAACTGAAGAAAAGAAAATGTTTTTGTAGGATATATATGCGTGTGTGTGTATATATATGTGTGCAAACAAATAAAGGAATCAGAAACATTGCTGGGTCCCACAATTGACAACCTCATCTCCGTGAACACATATGGCCCAGATAAGTAGCTGTGCAAATGCATCACGTGATGTTCAGATTCTTCTTGACGGGCAGTAAGGAGTAAATTAGAATCCCACCAGGGCTTGAACTACAAATGAACTACTGGGGAGGAATACCATTTTTGTTGTGAAAATAAAGGTACTAATTTGATAAGGAGATTAAGGGAGTGGATTGAGGGGAAGGGAGGTTTCCTTGTTAAAAATTTACCGTTGTTAATGGAATTCATTAATCGCTCCCATCTGCTCTTTCTGGCTATGAAAACAGTAAACCAAGAAGGAAAATTATGGAGGTCTTAACACCTCCAGGATGTCCTTATACTTTTTAAGGAATATGGACATTTAGCCTTTGTATTTCAGCAAAGACAAAGGCTTATTAAAATACAAAGTTGAGTATATATTTGTCTAAAGAGTTAGGCAAACGCTATCCCAGTAACTGAGGACGGCACACTCAGAGTGTTTCTGGAAATAAAGTGAGCACGGTGCAGGGACCTCAAGCCCGGGAAGAGGCTGAGGCATTCCTGCTCACCTGTTCAGCATAACCTTTCTCCAGTTAGCGAGCTGACAGCAGGTTTGCTGCTGATAATATTTTTATTTCCTAACTCTCCTGGCCATCCGTCCAGTTACATGTGATGTCTTCCGTAGCTACTCTGGGATTCCTGGAGTCATAGTAATTTCCTAAAAGATGGTCTATTTTTTCAGGAAATCCAGGAGAGGAAGGACTAATTTATTTGAAGTTATAAATACACATTGTAAAAATATCAGATAAGGAAACATTTTAGTAGGTAAAAAAAAGTTTCTTGTTTCAGCACATCTCAGCACCTGCTCTGTGCCTCGGCTAGGTCCTGTGGTTAGAGAGACTCACAGACAGATTCTCCGCCTCCGCTCTCAGGAATTTAGTGTCAGGGCTCTCCAGGAGGGCAATTCAGTACGGGAAGTGTTTAGAGTAGTCATGGGTACGAAATGCTCTTGGAGCTCATTAATTCTGCCCTCAGGTGTTAGGGACATGATAGTTATTACAGGTATTAACAAACATTCTCCTTCTCCAGAGCGCATGGGCGGGGCTGCGCTTCTCTGCTCCCATGTAGGCTGGGTGTGGCCGTGGACCCTGCCTTGTCATGGCGATCAAGGTAGCTCCTCCTTCAATCAGGGTTCCTGAGAGATTGAGATAGACAGTGTCACTACTGACAATGCTGGACACGTAACAGGAGGGGAAAAACAAGCTGTCGTTGTGTACACCACTGAGATTTGGGGGCTGTTTGTGCTGATGAAACGGGGAGCGACTTGGAGAGTTTAACCCGGTATGGAAGTGCAGGAAAAGTAGGAGCGGGGAGAGCAGAGACTCAAAGATGCAAAGACCTTTGCCTTTGCCTCTACTGCTCCTCCTCCTGCCCTTGCCTGCTCCGTGTCTCCTCGCCTTTTTCCGGATTACTGGCCCAGCGTGGTGTGTTGACCACAGCCCCCTCTCTCCTACCGCACCGACCTACCCAGCTAGATGTGAATGCATGTGCCCTAAAAGGCACATACAAATTTATTCATGGCACTGTTCATAGTATTAACAGCTAGAGACCTACATGTCCGCTGTCCATAGTATCTGCTTCCCAAATATACAACATAGAGTTCCTGCAGAGTATTTTCTCAGGTGAATAAAATGAGATGAGGACTTGTTATTTGGTACCCTGGGCAAGCTTCCACGATGTAGGTTAAGGGCTAGGTATCTACCTAGACAGACAAAGCCATCCTTACAGACAAAGCCATCCACCTTCAGAGCTGTAGAGTCCTCTTAACTACTTATGTCCATTCCAAATTATGTGTACAGGAAAATGTGGAAGCAATTTTGAAAGTCAAATATAGCTAGTAGCATAGAGGAATACGTTTCAGTACACACAAACACACCAACACGCAATGGGAAACCATATTGCAATGAAAAGAGATAAACCACTGATTATGCAGCAGCATGGATGTATATCACAAACATAATACTGACAAGGAGAAATAAGTCACAAAAAGGCATGTAGGTTCCGTTTGTACAAAGTTTAAAATAGGCCAAAGAAAACCCAAAACCAAACAACAACAAAAAACCCTATGATGTAAGAAGCCAGGACAGCAGCTCCAGTGGGGAGAGGAAGGGAGTGGTGACTGAGAAGGGCACGGGAAGGGCTTTTCTGAGGCCAACAATGTTGTACTTTTTGATCCGGCGTGGTGGGTAAATGTGTGCATTCACTGTGTGAAAACTCATCAAGCTATATACTTCTGATTTGTTTACTAAGTTTTATACCATAATTTTCTTAACATTAATTCTTCAAAGGAATTTTCAACTTGAAATAGACAATTTATTCCAATTAGCCTTGCACTAAAACTATTGTTAAGCTTTCCTTTAGCTGCGTATTGTCTTTTGCTTTGCACTAGATCTACGAATTTGCACATGAAATGAGCCGCCCTCATTGGTAATTCTACAGCAGATGCCCGTCTGGCTGTGCAGGCTCTACCTGTGAGGTGGCAGCAGTTCCTCAGAATGCAAGGAGGAGATGATGTGGCCAGTCAGGTAGGCAAGAAGGGGCAGCAAGCTGGTTTTCAGAAGCCAGGGCTCCCTCCCAAGCTCTTCTCATTGGTTCTGAGAACCTCCACAGAGCACCTAATATTCCTGAGTTATCTCAATATCCTCCTCTACACATCAGAGTCCCCGTGTATCACAGTGAATCTGTGTGAAGATCACATAACTGAGTGTGCATGTGGGCACTTTGAAAGCCACAGACGTCTACACAAATGGGCATGTTCAAAATCCGGCTCCAGGGAGAGGTGGCTCCTGGACTCTGTGCTTCTGCTCCTCCCATCACACTTGAACTTCAGCACCTGCTCCTGTCTTTAACAAGCATGTCTCCAGAGCACAGTCCACAGCAAAGAGTTGGGCACCCAGGGGAAGGAGCGGGCATGGGCATCAGAAGGCCATCCCGTGCTGGTTGCTATGGTGACATTCAAATTCTCCCGTCAGCAATTTTCGACCAGGTGTTCAAATGGAGGGTCCTGTATCTGTTTCCCAAATATGCAGCGTAAATGTTTTGGATAGTATTTTCTTAGGTGAAGAAAATGAGGTGAGTACTTGTTATTTGGTACCCCAGGCAAGTTATCACTACATAAGTTATAGGGCTAGATAGAGTCCTTGCAGATGTAGCCATCAACCTTCAGACCTGGAGATTCCTCTTATTTATTTACGTCAGTTCGAAATTATGTGTACAGGAAAATGGGGAAACAATTTTGAGAGGCAAACATCGCCTGTGATTCTACACCTCACACAAGTGACCATGTTCAGGTTCTATGTACCCTCCAGGATTTACCCACTCTCTGCAGATTTTATGCTAGTAACTAGTGTGCACAGGGAATTTTACGTCTGATGTTTTATAAAACACTATATTATATAGAATTCTATTATGGTCATATGTGATAAAGTTCATAATTATTCTAAACACATTGGGAGAAGAGCATTGTAAGAGTCTTAAGAGGAGGTTTGAAGATAACTACAAATAGATCACCTAAGCCCATGTTAAAGAACTTCAGTCTCCTCCCTGAAAACCTCCGACGGAGGCAACCAAGACGTCCTTCAGTAGATGAGTGAATAAATAAACTGTGGCACGATCAGGCAATGGAATACTATTCCACTGGAAAAGAAAATGAGCTTTCAAGCCATTTAGAGATGAGGCACGTTACTCAGTGAAATAAGCAAGTCTGAAAATACTACAGACTGTGTGATTCCAATTATGTGACATTCTGGCAAAGGTGAAACCATGGAGACAGGAAAAAGACCAGTGGCTTTCAAAGGTTTGCGGGGGAAGGAGGGATGAATAGATGGAGCACACAGGAGGTTTAGGGCAGTGAAAATACTCTGTATGATACTATCACGGTGGACACCTGCTATGCTACATTTGTCTAAACTCGTAGAATGTACAACACCAAGAATGAGCCGTAGTGTGCACTGTGGACTGGGGCGATAGTAAGGTGTTAGGTTCATTGATTGTAACAAGTGTCCCACTCTGGCGGGGGGTTTCATAGCAGGGGGGATGTGTGTGTGTGTGTGTGTGTGTGTGTGTGTGTGTGTGTAGGGGGACAGGGTAACAAGAAATCTCTGTACTTTCTGCCCAATATTGTCTCGAACCTAAACTGTTTCAAAAAATAAAATCTATTAGCGAACAGATGAGCAAAACCTTCTGTGGCTCTGCTTTGCTCTAGAATAAGACCAGACTTCTAGGCCAGATGGTGCCTCCAGCCCCCTCCCCAGGTGCAGTTCCTCACTCTGCCTTAGCTGGGACCCTGTGGCTCTTTCTTGGCTCACAGAACGCTCCAGCGTCCTCGTCCTGTCCCTGCACATTCCTCAAACCTCACCTCCAGTGTCACTGCCACCAGGAGGAGGCGCTCTTGACTCCCACCCATGCAGGCTCAAGAACGGGCTCCGGGTGCGCTCACAGGAACGGGGATTTCCTTTCCTGCTGATGGGATATGGCTTGGCTCTTTGTCCTCTCCAAATGTCATGCTGAAATGTGATCCCCAATGTTGGAGGTGGCGCCTGGTAGGAGGTGTTGGATCACGGGGGCAGAACCCTCATGAAGGGCTTGGGCCATCTCCGTGGTGATAAATGAGGTCTCACTCTATCAGTTCACATGAGAGTTGGTTGTTTAAAAGGAGGCTGGTGGCCGGGCACAGTGGCTCAATCCTGTAACCCCAGCACTTTGGGAGGCCAAGGTGGGTGGATCACGAGGTCAGGAGATCAAGACCATCCTGGCTAACATGGTGAAACCCCATCTCTACTAAAAATTCAAAAAATTAGCTGGGTGTGGTGGCGGACGCCTGTAGTCCCAGCTACTCAGGAGGCTGAGGCAGGAGAATGGTGTGAACCCTGGAGGTGGAGCTTGAGGTGAGCAGAGACTGCACTTCAGCCTGGGCGACAGAGCGAGACTCTGTCAAAAAAAAAAAAAAAGAAAGGAAGCTGGTACCTCCCTCCCTCTCTCTCTCTCTCTCTGTCTTTTTTTTCTTTTTTTTTTTTTTTTTTGAGATGCAGTGTTACTCGGTTGCCCAGGCTTGAGTGCACGATCTTGGCTCACTGCAGCTCAGCTCACTCCAGCTCCCGGGTTCCGGTGCTTCTCCTGCCTCAGCCTCCCAGGTGGCTGGGATTATAGGCATGTGCCACCACACTCAGCTAATTTTTGTGTTTTTAGTAGAGACAGGGTTTTGTCATTTTGGCCAGGCTGGCCTCGAACTCCTGACCTCATGTGAGCTGCTGGCCTTGGACTCCCAAAGTGCTGAGATTACAGGTGTGAGCCACTGCACCCAGCCTTCCCTCTGTCTCTTGATCCTGCTTTGGCCAAGTGATATGCTGGCTCCTCCTTCACCTTCCACCATGATTGGAAGCTTCCTGAGGCCTCGCCAGGAGGAGACGCTGGCGCCATGCTTCCTATACAGCCCGCAGAGCTGTGGGCCAAGTAAATCTCTTTTCTTCATAAATTACGCAGTCTCAGGTGTTCCTTTATTGTAGTGCAAATGAACTACTATAGTGCATCACCATGGGTAACTCCATAGTTATCTGTGTGATCATCCACACATGATGAGGATGTGCTGTCCACTGGTAGACAGATGGTAAACTGCAGGGCTTGAATCCCTAACACGTTGCTCAGTTCCAATAGACATTCAATACAAGTTGACAGAATTGCACAGTCAGCTCCCTATCCCTAATATGAGAAGAATTTTTTGTATGTATGGTTTCCTTCCAGTCTTTGTCCATATGCATATCAAAATTGTACAAACTTGAAATTAATGTGGTCATCATTTTATGTTAAAGTGCCCTTTTAAAAGAAAATCCCCATGAGTGTACATAGTTCATCACCTGATTTCTTCCCATCAATCAGTGGAAAGCTTGCTGAGTGAGGTCAAGCTCTTCAAAAATCACAAGGAACGCTGCTGGCCAAGCTGATGGCTGGTTTGGCAGGACAGGAGGGAGAGGCCACAGGACCCTGCTTGGTCCCCACATGTGCCCAGAGCACACTCTGCCTGCTCTGTGAATACCTACACCCATTCTTTCTGTCGGGAGAGTTACAGGAGGGCTGAGGTTCATTCCTTGTCCCTGTGGCCCTTCCATCTCAGATGCCATTGGCACAGTGTCTGCGGACCAGCTGATTTCACTTAATTTCATTCAAGCAAAGCAAAAGCCACAGTATTTCTTTAGCTGAACATGATAACAAGCCATAAATTGTACACGTCACCCGCTCATCCAATGGATCCTTTAATAGTTGCTTGGAGGAGAACTTGAATTGGAGGGTGGCCCCCTTTGTGGATAAAATGGTATGGAAAACAAACACTGTTCAAGTATGTATAAGCTTGAAACGGGTGAACGTAGAGATCTTGTGTACAGAACCTGGAGATACCCCATGCGAATGGTGGGCAAGCGCTGGCTGAAGCCTCCACTCTTTGGAGGACATCTCTTCTCCCCTCCCCTGGAGGACTTCTCTTCTCCCCTCCCCTGGAGGACTTCTCTTCTCCCCTCCCCTGGAGGACATCTCTTCTCCCTCCCCTGGAGGACTTCTCTTCTCCCCTCCCCTGGAGGACATCTCTTCTCCCTCCCCTGGAGGACTTCTCTTCTCCCCTCCCCTGGAGGACTTCTCTTCTCCCCTCCCCTGGAGGACTTCTCTTCTCCCCTCCCCTGGAGGACATCTCTTCTCCCTCCCCTGGAGGACTTCTCTTCTCCCCTCCCCTGGAGGACTTCTCTTCTCCCTCCCCTGGAGGACTTCTCTTCTCCCTCCCCTGGAGGACTTCTCTTCTCCCCTCCCCTGGAGGACTTCTCTTCTCCCCTCCCCTGGAGGACTTCTCTTCTCCCTCCCCTGGAGGACTTCTCTTCTCCCTCCCCTGGAGGACTTCTCTTCTCCCCTCCCCTGGAGGACTTCTCTTCTCCCTCCCCTGGAGGACTTCTCTTCTCCCCTCCCCTGGAGGACTTCTCTTCTCCCCTCCCCTGGAGGACATCTCTTCTCCCCTCCCCTGGAGGACTTCTCTTCTCCCCTCCCCTGGAGGACTTCTCTTCTCCCCTCCCCTGGAGGACTTCTCTTCTCCCTCCCCTGGAGGACTTCTCTTCTCCCCTCCCCTGGAGGACTTCTCTTCTCCCCTCCCCTGGAGGACATCTCTTCTTCCCTCCCCTGGAGGACATCTGTTCTCCCCTCCCTTGGGCTCTGCTGCTCCCTCCTGAGTTGTTCTCTGCTCTGCTTCCCTCCCTCCCTTCCTCATCCCCACTCTCTTATGAAGACCAGATACAGAGAGATGCTAGCAAGAGGTGCAACCTGCTGTTTATCTGCCTGTCGTCTTCCTCGGTATCTTTGGACCGACCTGGAAATCCAGGACACTGCTCTAGGGACCCACGAGAAGCACGTGTGGTCTCCACAATAAACTTGCTAACAGAAGGAAAAAGAGCCTTGACACACGTGGGGGCATGTGAAACAGAAGCTGACGTCGATCCCAGCATGTCTGGAGGAAAATCCATTTGGCGTCAGGCTGAGAGGCTCGCGGGCAGGTAAGGACTTTCCGCTCAGGATTGCGGAACTGTGTGTTTCTGCTCTCACAGTCCGGCTTCAACTTGTTTTCCACGGCCCTCATCATTTCAGCAGCAGGATTGTTCTTTGCCTTCTAAAGTGCGCTTGTTTCTGTTCCCCTCAGGGACGAGCATAATTAATAAATCAGACCTTTGTCCTGTGCAGATGACGTGCCGTGGTGTTAGGTCCTCCCTAGACGTGCCGACCTGAAGCCCAGGAACCCCAAGCATCAGCGGAGCCAAATGAAAATGAAAAACAAACAAACAAAAAAACAGCAAAGCATGCAAGTGTGGGCCAGGCTTGAGCACTCAACACCAGATCATGGATTTAATGACTATTTCCCCAGGACACGGAAGACTGTTGGACTCGGATACATTGACTGGTTGTTTTGGCCTTACGCAGACAGTCTTGAATATCAGATTCAGTTTGTGTAATCAACCGAATGGCTGCGTCACCTCTCCTTCCCTCTCCACAATGCCTTTTCTTCTCCCAGTTCTTCACTCCATTCCAAGTGGGAGGGGGTAATGGCCAGAACACTAGCTTTGGCGTCAGAAGGTCTTGTGTGCACACCAGCTGGATGATTTGCCAACGCCGTGACCCTGGGTAAGGCTCACCTCCCAGGAGCCCCATCTTTCTTTGCAAGGTGGAGACCGTGTCTACCTTGGTTGCCACATAGAGTCATTAGGGGATGGGAGTGTGGGGCCCTAAGGGAGCAGCCTGAGAAACATAAATTACTATTCAGTAAGACTTGCAAAAGAATTTCTTCAATTTCTATTTTCTCCCCATTCTCTATACCTCAAATTAGAACTCTTTTTAGGTAAGAGGCCAAGTCTTGTTCATTTTTGTCCCTGGCACGTGGGTAGATATTCTGTAAATATTTACTGAGTTCACTCATCAGCTCAATAAATTCATTGAAAACCACCCTTTGCTTGACAAGAAAACAAACATCCCAAGTTCCAACTACCCCAGTGCTTTTCACTGCTAGGTGTTTGTATTTTCTTCTTTGTTGATTTGCTTACTTGCTTCTCACTCTTCCACCCCAATTAGATTGTAAAGTTGATAGAAAAGCCCCTGGGGCCAGGCACAGAGGCTCATGCCTGTAATCCCAGCACTTTGGGAGGCCGAGGTGGGCAGATCACGAGGTCAAGAGATTGAGACCATTCTGGCCAACATGGTGAAACCCCATCTCCACTAAAAATATAAAGATTTGGGTGTGGTGGCAGGCGCCTGTAGTTCCAGCTACAAGGGAGGCTGAGGCGGGAGAATAGCTTGAACCCAGGAGGCGGAGCATGCAGTGAGCCGAGATCCCACCACTGCACTCCAGCCTGGGCCACAGTGCGAGACTCTGTCTCAAAAAAAGAAAAAAGAGAAAAGAAAAGTTTGCGGAACAGAGTGGGCACCCCATCAAGACTGCTCCAGTCAGCGAACTGGCCAAGGTGTTCTTTTTCAATTCACAATTTTGGAACAGAAATAAACGGCTTTGCAAATGCCTGTAGAGAAAACACGCAGCCCTGGTCTGTCGGTCTAAGCTCAATACTGATGTCTAAGTTTTGGGGGCAAGGAGACGGTCTTGCCTGGAATACAGCAAGCGATCTGTCATGTGTGTTCCTAAACTCAGGAAAGAACCACTGGCATTTCTATCAATTGTCCACCTGATCCCTTCTTTACATGAATTTGCCTTAGAAAAGTCTTCACCAGACATAAACTGGCATTTAACAAAAAAGAGGGAAAATGAAAACAATAAGGTATCATTTCTTACTGCCTGGAAAGGCCACGGATGAGCTGAGTGTGAGGCAAATAGAAGGAAATCAGAAGGCTCACAGCTGACAAGGGTGTTAATTGGAATAAAGTCCTGGAGGGCGATTTGACAATTTGTAGCAAAATCCATTTAAAGTGGCATACATCGGGACCCAGAGTTCCTCCTTTTAGACCTTTACTCCAAGGATTCGGCAAATACAAACAAAAATTTTGTGAGAGGATTATGACTCCTGGTTAAAAGAGGAGCGTGTACGCTAAGTAGTAATGAGCTGGTATGAGCTGACATCATCCTTTGTAAGAACTGCATTTTGTATCTGGGTGCAGTGTCTCATGCCTCCAATTCCAGCACTTTGGGAGGCTGAGGCCAGCGGATCACCTGAGGTCAGGAGTTCAAGACCAGCCTGGCTAATATGGCAAAATCCCGTCTCTACTACAAATACAAAAATTAGCTGGGCATTGCAGCGCACACTTGTATTCCCAGCGACTCAGGAGGCTGAGGCAGGAGAGTTGCCTGAACCCGGGAGGCAGAGGTTGCAGTGAGCCAAGATCATGCCACTGCACTCCAGCCTGGGTGACAGAGTGAGACTCCATCTCAAAAAGCAAACCAAACCGAAACAGAAACAAAAACAAAAAAAACCGTATTTTGGACAGTTGCATTCTGTTGAATAGTCTTCCAGAGTTTCCCTAACAGTGATTTGCTCTAGACTATTGTATTGTAGATAATACAATGCTCTAGACTATTAGATTGTAGATAATAGTTTCCTTTGTTTATCTACAGTTTTTGTATTTTCTATAGTAAACATCTATTACAGGCAAAATAAAAGTTAAGCGTATGAAAGGGGCTGGATCTTTTAGGACCCAAAGTTACCCTTTGCCACAGGCACTATTGACAAACTCTATATTAATCAGAACATGCTCTGAATGACTGTAGGATACAGGATTGGCAGATCTTAAACAAAGAATATTAAATATTTACATGAGGCCAGTGGGGAGGTGCATGCATGGTGGGGAAGCGCATGCATGGTGGGGAAGCCTGCGGCCAGCAGGGGCGTTTTATGCTCGCATAGAATGTGGAGGAGGGAAATTGTTTAGGAAGACGGTGGAGAGGTGGGGCGGGGGGATAAGGGGAAGAAATATTTTATTCAGAAGGGGATTTGCATTTGAAGATTAGGATGGAGCTTGTTTATTGTAAGGACTTCCTAAGGTTTTACTGAATCCTGCTGTTTCCTTTTTAGAATGGAGATAACTCTGGGCCTGACTTTCCTGATTCCTCCCTTGACATCCTCAAAGCTCTGGCCGGGTGTGATGGCTCACTCCTGTCATCCCAGCATTTTGGGAAGCTAAGCTGGGTGGATCACCTGAGTTCAGGAATTCGAGACTGGCCTGACCAACATGGTGAAACCTCGTCTTTACTAAAAATACAAAAATTAGCTTGGCATAGTGGCGGGAGCCTGTAATCCTAGCTACTCGGGAGAGTGAAGGAGGAGAATTGCTTGAACCTGGGAGGCAGAGGTTGCGGTGAGCCGAGACTGCACCACTGCACTCCAGCCTGGGCAACAGAGTGAGATTCCGTTTCAGAACAAGCAAACAAAATATCCTCAAAGCTCTGAAGTGAGCAGCCCGGTGGGAGCTGTGCAGCCCACACCGTGCCATGCTCTGTGCCATGCTGGTCAGTCACAGCACTTCGGCTGGCTTAGATGTATAGTCTGAGGGTACTAAGAAATTAGATATACAGGACAGTGTTTCAAAATACCATCCACTTCAAAAAATCCCAAAGCATCCGTAATACTTCTTTTCAGTTTAAAAGTCATCTTCTTATCAAAAACATCTTGCATGTGATGACTGGAGCATAATAGATGCGTAAAACATACATGTGGAATGAATACATGAATGAGAGTGTGATGAATGAAGGCAGTTTAAGAGAATTATCAGTGTTTTGCAGACGGTTCTCTTCTGTCCATGAAAGTATACAGTGGGTCGTTACACTGTGGCCTCTGAAAATCAGACCTACATTTTTTGAGTTCCTACACTGTCTGAGGCCCCGTCTGTGGTTACTTTCTCAGTAGAAATGAGAACACACGTGTTGGATACCTGGACATGGAGATGGTGTGTTTTGGGATTAATGTTAACATGGTGTGAACCACAGTCTCAAGGACTAGAGAAGCCAGTGTGGCTGTAGAGGCTGAGAAGATTTTGTAAAAGAGGTGAACTGGAGGTGGCCTCATAGGATTGCACGATTTGTGGAGACACCAGGAGGAAGAAGAAACCCAGGGATGGGGTGGAGTGACCACAGGTGACCACAATCATCGGGTGAGAGGAGCAGAGCTGGGTCAGGGTGTGTGCCGCGACATGGGAGTGAGACATGCCACGGCCTTTATTTTTCTAGGTCGGATCAAGCTCTTGGAGCCCTGGAGTTGGTGAGAAATGGAGCCTGGCCACGCATTCTCGTGTTCCCACCCTCCCTAAGGTTGGCTCCAGATGGCCAAGGTCTATCATAGCCATGGCTCTGGTGCTTTTGTCCGAGACTGGCCAGTCCAGCCAAGGAGTGTGGCCGCCTTCCTTCCAGCCGCATAGCAGCTGCCCTTCAGCCACCTCTCCAGCATGACTCCGCACAGCCCACTGCGGTGGGCCTCGGTGCTCCTCTGTGTCCACTTCCAGACATGCTGCAGCTGTCAGAGCCTCCGCCGAAGACACAGAGGACTGCTTTCCCCTGCTCCCACGGGCTCACTCAGCCTTTGCCTCTCTATCCTTCCCTTCCCCTTGAGTGGCAGGGATCCTTTCCATCTGGGCTTCTGTGCATTTGCTGCTGAATCCTCCTGGAAAGGTTTTGCTTCTTCTCCTTGCCTTGCAGTTGATCACGTCCCCCTTGGAAGCTCTCTCTGGACCCACTGTCCCACACGTCCCCTCGTGCCCTCATGAGATCAGATGCCTGCCCACCCAGTTCCCGTCTGTTCCTTTGCCACGTGGATGCCCCCAAGATCAGGAATTGTGGATGATTCGGCCCTGATTGTATCCCGAGCACCAAGCCCGGAGTCAGGAATGGAGGAGCAACTCTGCACCGTTTCTTAGATAATTAGCAGTACTTACAGCAAAGAGCAGTGGAGAGGAGGAAATAAGATACCCTCAGCCAGGGACGTGGGGGACGAGTCAGAACCCAGAGATGCTCCCAGGGAAGAGATGGTGCTGCCAGCAGCTCATGTTAATTGAGCCTTCTCTGAAGCTACGCATTCCTCCAGATACTTGAACCCTCCCTCCACCAGGCAGGTCCCACCCTTGTCCTCCCTGTGCAGTTTAGGGAGCAGACACTGGCAGAAGCTTAGTCACAGCCCAAGGCTCCCATCCTGTGAGTGGCCCTGTGCCCATCCATCTCCCAATCCCACCCTAGACAAGGCTGTGGGGACCTGCATGGGGTGCTGGTGGCAGCTGGAGAGCAGAGCAGGGCATGGGGGAGGAGGAACGCCTCACACAGGGAGTAGGTAGTGCGGGCGGCTGCAGGCAGCTGTGGGGCCCCTCCAGTCTTGGCTTCTGATTCCCCCAGGAGGAGGAGTCTATGCTCAATGTATGGCAGGATGGGGCAGGCATGGGCAGGAGATTTGAGGGAGATGAGGTGGATGATCGCAATCATAGCTAGTGCTTACACAGGGAGTGACTGCAGGCCCTGTTTGCCCAAAACCATCCTGTCCGCACCTGTCATCTCAGGGTGACTGCAGGAGTCCCCTCTCGCCTCCTCACCCCTGGTTTGCATGCTGGGTGCTGGGCCCTGCTCACAGCACTTCACATGCACGTTCCATGTCACCTTGCTCATCCACTCTGAGCCACTGGTGCAAGGGCCTGTGTGGAGCGGGAAGGGTGGATGAGCCGTGTTGAGGACTCTCTCGAGGTTGTAGACCTTGGATGTGTAGTGGCCCCAGAGTGACCACAGCCATTAGTGGAAGGCTCAGCACCACTTGGTCTACAGGGTGGAATCGGGGGAGGCTGAAGGGACCCCAAGGCAGGCTGCAAGCCCAGCAGGATGAGGACTTAGAAAGCAAAGGAAACGAGGAATTTAGAGATATCTCAAGCCCTGCCCTCTCCTGCCCTCTGGCTGAGTAGATGCTGGTCAAACCGGCTGCAAGATGGATCCACAACAGAACCACCATTTATAGCATCTTTCCTGTTTTCAGATTATCTGTGGCTTTGATAAAATTAACAAGGTGGGGATTTGTTGGCAGCTCTGAGTTCCTGTCTCCCATGTGCTGTGGCAAAGGCCGATCATAGCACATGTTGCAGATAGTTTTGTTTAACCCACAGTGAAGACAGTTTATATATATATATATATATACACACACACACACACACACACACACACACACACACATATTCCCCCCCACCCCAAAGAACGACGACTTTGACAAGGATGAGGTTGAACAAACATTTATTTATCGCTTGTTTTCATAGGGCAGATGGAGAAGCAGTTTTATGCTCAGGGAAAAGAACTGATTTTAAAAGCTTACGTATTGGGATATTGTTACCAAGTCCCACTCAATGCTGTGTTATTAACCAGATGGTAAATGTCTCATTTAAATGTCCTTTATTGAACATCTGGGGAACCGGTTTCTGAGCCATGTTTTTGCTCATTGCTCACCGTGATGGGGGTGATTCTGTTGGGATGGATGTTGTTGCTGTTAACCTGCAAGTGTTCCCGGTTCAGACCCCGTCCTGTGGTTTAATCCATGTCCGCAGGATGACAATGAGTTGCCATTTATGAGAAATGTAATTGCAGATTTTGGAGGCCCCAGCATTCCTTTCAATGTTTATAGTTTCTGGAAAAGAAGAAAATTTGTTCTGTAGATGTTGCATATTCGTGTTACACATTGCAACTGCATTGCACGTGTGCAGCCCCGCTGAGGAGCATGGGCTATTTAGTTACGGCGACCGCTGAAGATCGGTGCCACTGATAGATAGCAAGTGACAGCAGGCAGGGGAGAGCGTGATTTTATGTGATTCTTTGAATTTTCTCATATCATTTGCAGCAAAATATAAAATCCTGACTACCAAATTTAAAAAGGGAAACAGGCAGGGCACGGTGGCTCACGCCTGTAATTCCAGTATTTTGGGAGGCTGAGGTGGGCAGATCATTGAGATCAGGAGTTCAAAACCAGTCTGGTCAATACAGTGAAACCCCGTCTCTACTAAAAATATAAAAATTAGCTGAGTGTGGTGGTGCACACCTGTAATCCCAGCTACTTGGGAGGCTGAGGCAGGAGAATCACTTAAACCTGTGAAGCGAAGTGGAGGTTGCAGTGAGCCAAGATTGCACCTTTGCACTCCAGCCTGGGTGTTGCAGTGAGATTCCGTCTCAAAAAAACAAACAAAACAAAACAAACAAACAAACAAAAACCAGTTCTTGTTAAGATAAGAATATTGTTAGTTGTGGAAAGAGAAATGCTCTCCTTCACCTATTTCTCTGTTGAGGGCAGCCTGAGCATGCGACTGTCCTGTGACACACCTTCGTTTAGGATGCTGTGCCCGGCCCCGGGCTCCCCACTTTCCCACGGTGGAATCCACATGTGCATTTTGTAGTCATCTCTTTTACTCACAATTTTCCCTCTAGATGCAAATGTGTCTCCATGAGGAAGAGCAAGGCTCCTGCAGAAAGGAGATCAGATGGATTGGGGATCCCACAGAGAGAACCTTTTGCCTGACATGAGCACCCTTGGGAGAGACCCCTCCACACAAATCTTCCTTGCAAGGAAATACTCCTGCCTCACTTTCTTCAACCCAGCCATGACCCCCTTTCCTGGTGAGAAACTGTAGGAAGAGTTGGATCTCTGGTGTGTGTGTGTGTGTGTGTGTGTGTGTGTGTGGTCTGATAAGAACTCTGTAGCCTCTTCCTTCCCGGGTCAGCTCCTCACTGTGTCCCCAGATGAGGCTTTAACCCATGAGTGCCCTGATGGCGCTGCTGCCCCCTGGCCCTGCTCACCTGGCCCCTTCCCAGTCTCTCTCTCCGGAGGAACAGGGTTACACCAGGGTGACAGCATCTGCCTGTCCTCCTTCTGCAGTGGTTCAGCCGCAGATGTCGACTGCACACCGCAGCCAAAAACGATTCTGCAAGGACTACAGCCTCCCGCGAAACTGAGGCTTAATGATGCAGAACTCCACGTTTCCTGCCCTCAACTTGTCATCATTTTCCTTCCCAGAACCCCCAGCACCCCTGACACCGACCTGGATCTCTACCCCAGAAACTCAAAACCCATTTTTGCCACACTGTCACACTCGCTCTCCTTCACTCCCCTAACCCAGGTCCCCGTTTCTCTGCACCTGTGTTCACCACCGAGAATCCCTCCCGTTAAGTTGCCTCCTCCATTCCGCCTTCTCCCGACCCCGTTGGCCCATGCGTCTTTGAACTTTTGCAGAATTTGCATCTGTAACAAATTACTTGCTATTTAATTATGTTCTGTCATATTATTCCTGTTGAACTTGGCCAAGAACCACGCACTCCTTGAAGGCAGAAACCGTCTTTGTTGTTCCGTGTCCTGATTCAACCCAATAGCCCCAGAGCACGTCTGCAGGAAAGGCCTTCCAAGCTCAGGTCATCAAGCTCCTCCCAACTGCACTCTTTTACTTCTGTTTTTCCAAGTCGATCTTTTTTTTTTTTTTTTTTAAACTTACATGAAATCATTATGAAAAGAACTTTTTATCACCTCCAGAAATGGAACACTGTATCATTTGCCATCAGTAGAAGTTGGCTGTAAAAGCAAATTCCATGTAAACAGAACGATGCTGTTGTGTTCTGCTTCCTCAGTGTGAGACCTGCTCTTTCTCCCTTGGTCATGGAGACTCCAAGTTCTAAAGACATACTAGGAACAGACTACAGCTTTCGTTGTATCCAGAAGAAGAGAGACAGAAAAAACAAAACCACCGGAAAAGTGAACAACGTCCTCACGCTGTGATTGGCAGTTGTTGAATCCAGTGAACGGGCACCACCAAAGATCACCCTCAGCCCACACCTCAGGACCCTCTGGCACAGACTCCAAACACCACCACTTACTGTGTGAGCTCCAAGTAACAAGTTCTGAAGATTATCTTTTTAAACTCACTCTGGGGTGAGCTCTCTAAGGAAGAACCCATTATTATCCTACTTTCCAGATGAGGAAACCGAGCATAGCAGGAGAAAGAAGCTTGACCACATCCACACAGTAGTAAGTGGCTAAGTCAGGACCCAGTGAGGATAAACAGTCATCCTAAGTTTTATAAGATAGAAAATTTAATCACAGGGACCTTGTAGATGGTAGAAGAGCCAAAAAGTCAGACAAGGGACACTGAGGCAACCCTGGTGTCCACAGCATCAGGAAGTGGCTACCAGCTCTTGGATGCACAAGGAAGGAGGCAATTGTCAGAGCCCATCAGACTTACTGGAGGGAAGCTAGAACCAGGCTGGGTCTCTGTGGCTGAAGCTGGCTTGTAGAAGGAAAGAGCCTCCAGGCAAGACAGCCCAACAAAGAGAGGCAAGAAGCCCACCCAGACTCCTGTACACACCCGTGTCCCTCCAGGCTTCCCATTGGTCCAACCCAGTCAGAAGCCAGAGACACAGGAACCCAGGGCTCATAGCCTGCAGAGGCCAGACCCCCATGATACAGGGCAGAGCAGGGATGGATGGGAGGAGGGGGATGCTCTGAGACCACCAGGCACAGGCTCACGCAGGTGGTCTCATTCTGGGATCTTTTCACTCACATAAGCCATGTTGTAGTTGACTATTGGATTTTATGAGATGAGAGTTCATGTGTGTTCTTCCTCATTCCAAGAAGAGGTGGGCTCTTCCTACTTCCTAGCTACCTGGAGCTACCTGGTGATTTCTTCTAACATCTACGAAGTCCCTGTAAGTAAATTTTCTGTTTTAAAACTGTTTAACGTTGTCTGAAGACAATTTTTCCTCCACTCTTTTAAGCCCATTGAAAAGGTAGTGCAAAGTGTCCCGGAGTGAGAGAGGTGAAGGGGAAGTGGAATTGTGTTTCTTAGATTGAGAACAGATCTGAGGTTCACGGAGCCTGTGGGCAGGGGTTACATGCATGTCGCTCCCTGTCTGCATCCCCAGGAGGAGGCCAGACCTCCTCAGGGCCCGTGAGTACATTTAAAAGGCTGAGGCCCCGGCATCAGATAGTCTGTCTTGTCCAAGACTCCCAGCTCCACAGGAGCATAGGGCAGAAAGCTGCCAGACCACACACATAGTGGTGGAATGTCCGAGGCCCTTCTCCTGAGGTCCTGAGGTGGAAAAGGAAGCCTCAGAAGATGGGGAAGCGCCAGTAGCCATGAGGTTCAGTCCTCTCCTGCCTGGTGGGTGGGACCTATGGAGTCAGAGTCAGGCTAATTTGAAGAAAATGAAGATGGGTTATTTCTCACCCATCTGATCATGGGGGCTGAAATTCTTAACTGGCGGTAATGTGGAAAATGTGGGGATGACATGAGGTCAGTCCCCCAATCTTTGCCAACCTGAGGGGCTTGTTTGAGTCTTGATGGCTGGAGATTGATGGGTGTGAGTTCATGGACCACTTATGAGACCCTGAGCCGAAAGCAGACCACCACCTTGGCCAGGTGTGTGCACAATGCAAAACAAGACAGTGGCCCATCCCATACGACTCCTCCTACCCAGGGCAGGACTGCAGCCGAGGGAGTGGTAGGTGAGGAGCAGAAGAGGTGGGGCCTTGACGTGACCACAGGAGGCGGTGGGTGAGCAGGACCAAAGTCTCATTACCCTGAGAGCACAAGTAATAAAGTCCTTGTGATCTCCCCTGCCTAGGGAAGGGCTGCATACTTGAGATCAGTTGGATGGTTAAAAATTGAAGAAGGACTTTTCTCTTCTTTCTTTTGACAACCAACTGTAGGCTGCAGACAGGTCCCCATGTCTGTTTCTTTTGTTATGCAGTTCAGCAAGCCAAGAAAACATGAGTTTCTTGCCCTGAAAATCCAAGCTGTACCATTTCCAAAGAAGCAGTCGTCAGAAAAGAATAGGGTCTCTTAGGAGTTTAATTCCAGGGCCCAGAGCAAAGAAACATGCTGTCAGCTTCCACCTTGTTGAATAAACGCCTTCTGAGTCAGACTACTTTTCCATGGAAACCAACCGCTTTCCGAATTTCCTGCAAGGGTCTTGGCCGTGAACCTCAGTAGCACTTATCTCAGAAGGTGGCCCAGGTACCAGGACAGGGCCCTTGAATTCCTAAGGGTGGTGATGAGCACACAGTGCTGCTGGTCCCCTGTCACTTTCTGTCTGTCTGTCTGAGTTCCTCCTCTGTATGTGCCACTGTGACCTGCCCTAACAGGCTTACCCAGCCCTGGGTTACCCCACCTTGGAGAAATAGAAGGAATTTGGGGGATGATTCTTATGAGTTGGGCAATGATGGAGAGTGGCGGGGGCCCTTGACATTGTATCTCCTGGAGTGATGTTCTTAGACTCCAGAATGGAAGTGAAACACTCAGCAATGAGCAGAAACCACCCACGTTTTGATTTGAAGATGGTCCATCTCATTTGACAGCACTCCTCTGACCCACTGGGCAATTTCTTGGAAATGTCCCAATTCTTGGGAACTCTGGGTAATTGTGCTGACAAAGCTGACGCAAAGAAATTAAGGGGAATCCCAGGCCTGTACAGGAAAACAGGATAGTGTTGCTGACCTCTTACAAGGACCAGTCGTTATAAGGACACGGTTGTACGTGGAGGCTCTGGAACTGCCCTTGTAGTGTCTGTGAACCTTCATCTGCCTTAAGACTCTTGAATAAAGTTTGTCCTTTGCACTTTTAAAACCGATAAGGGCTTTCGTCGCTGGGAAAAGGAAAGCCAATTTATTGGGGAAGAATTATTCAGAACTGTCTCCCAGGCCTCGAAGGATAAAGGAAGAGCATTTGCAATTTGAACAGAAGGCACTGAAAGGCCGCCTTTTAGACTCTGAGATGTGAGAGGTTGATGCACTCTCAGTCTGCCTTCCATTTGCATTTTAACTGCCGGGCAAAGCCATTGTGAACAGGAAGGGCCCCGCCCCTGCACACACTGGCCAGGCAGCTGGACACTCTGCCCCATTGTTGGCAGGTGTTTCTGAAGGGCGCCGTGAGTTCAATGCTCTTGTTTCAGTTTCTTTTGGTATGTTAACATCTCCTCCTTGTGAAAGAATTTGGTCTATTATTTGACTCATGCAAATAGAGAAATAGAATTCCAAACCATTAGCCTACTTATTAAATATTTATAATAAGTAGCTGGGATGAAAATACCTGTTCTATAGGTATGTCACATGGGGACAGATAAACCAAGACCTGCAAATACTTTTATATACTCCATATAAAAGGCCCCACAAATGGTATCGAGGGATGGTAGAAATTGCTATTTATGTTCTGCACATTGAGGACCATTGAAGCCGATCTCCAGTGATGCTCAGCAGTCATGAGTCAGCTCACAGAATCCCACTTGAAAGACTGAGAACTGTAGAAAGAGGTTTCAGTAAAGTACACGGACTTCCCATCCAGAAAATCCCATTTCATCAACAATTGTCTTGTACAGAATCACAGAAAAGAAGTGTTAAGAAAAGGATACCCACAACTTAGAAGTAAGGCAAAAAAAAAGTATTGTGCCCTCTTTCAATGTCACACTAAGCAGCGTCTAACAATCTAACAAGTCCATGTAAGGTGCACCTGAAGCTCTAAAATAATTATTTTAAATTTTTATTTAATGCTTACAATTGACGTGGCAAACAATGTAGAGGAAGGATACATTGCAAATTGTTTCTGTCCAGTAGAAAACTTAATGAAGCCCCAATGTTGTGAATTATTTTTGACCCATGGGGCATTGCCAGTCTTGTTTCTAACTTTGCCGTCTTGTAACTGCCCCATGGGTCCACCTTGCCTGCTGCCTCGACGGAGCCAATTTACCAAGAAAAGGGAATTGCAATGGAGAAAGAGTAGTTCACACACAGCTGGCTGTGCAGGAGACCAGAGTTGTGTTACTACTCAAATCGGAGTCCCTGAGCATTCGGGGATCAGAGTTTTTAAAGATACTTTGGCAGGTAGGGGCTTGGAAAGTGGGGAGTGCTGATTGGTCAGGATAAAGATGGAATCATAGAGGGTCAAAGTGAGTGTTTCTTGCTGTCTTCTGTTCCTGGTGCGATGGCAGAACTGGTTGAGCCAGATTACGGGTCTGGGTGGTGTCAGCTGATCCATCAAGTGCAGGGTCTGCAAAATATCTCAAGCACTGATATTAGGTTTTACAATAGTGATGTTATCCCCAGGAGCAATGTGGGGAGGTTCAGACTCTTGGAGCCAGAGGCTGCAGGACCCCTAAACTGTAATTTCTACTCTTGTAGTTAATGTGTTAGTCCTGCAAAGGCAGACTGGTCCCCAGGCAAGAAGGGGGTCTTTTCAGGAAAGGGCCATTATCAATTTTTTTGTTTCATAGTTAAACCATGAACGAATTCCTTCTCAAAGTTAGTTCAGCCTACACCCAGGAATGAACAAGGACAGCTTAAAGGCTAGAAGCAAGATGGGGTCGGCTAGGTCTGATCTCCTTCACTGTCTTAATCTCTTCGGTTATTATTTTTGCAAAGGTGGTTTCAAGCCTACTTATCGTTTTTCCCATTGATCATGTATGCTAGTCTCTTTCTTAGAACCCACTTTCATCCTGCCTGTTCCCTCATGCAGGAGTTAAATATACCTTCAGAACATGCTCACTAGGTATGTGTATGAGTTATGCTTTATAAACTTCAGAAAATTATACTCTGAAGGCTGTCTGGCAAAGTGTTTAGAAAATAGTGATACTCTTGATGCTAGATTTATAGCAACAGGTCCTAACTAGAGAAAGAGCTTTTACGTATGTCCCAACTGCCCCTCGGTGGAAAATGAGGGGACGGGGCCGTCAATCCCCCAATCTCTGCCCAAGGGGATTGTAAAAAGCCACCCACGAGGTGTCAACACCTCTTTCATGGCACAGCAGCCATTGCAGCATGAACATTGTACACACATTCAGAAATATTTTATGGGTAGCAGCTGAAATAAATATTATTTCTCTTTTTTGAATGACAGTGAAATCATAGCTGGTCCTCCTGAGTTGTTCACGGAGTAATTCTTTAGTCATGGTCTCTCACTGTCCTTTCCTCTTGAAGTTCTGTTATCCTAGAAGAAAAACCAAACAGTACATAGAAAGATAACACAATGAAGAACCCTGCTCCAGACCACTTCTATAGGGAACTTGACATTTTTTCCAGGAAACTCAACTTGTTTGTAGTGGCAGATATCAACGGGAGAGCCCCGGGAGCACAACGGCTGTAGGAAAGGAAGTCGTGCTGCCCTGTGTCCTTTCAGAGCTCCCATGAAGACCTCGAGAGCTTTTCCCAGGGTTGCTCGGCTTATCTACCACAGCTGTATTATTTATAGGGTCAGAGAAAGTCAAAGTATCACGAGTGTTCATGGATCAAACGGAGCCTCCTAAATGCTCACTTCCCAAGATCCACTTGGAAACATCTGGAGTGTTTTCTGCGCAAAGTGTTGGCTACTTACAAGGTTAGTAGCCTTGTGATAAATAAGATACATGTTCTCCTCCGAACTCTCCTAGAAGACGGTGGGAAAAGAGAGGGAGCTACCTTCTCCCTAGAGACGTACAATTATTCTTGCCAGCTCAGGTGGCTGAGACAAGCAATTTTCCGATGAATTGCAGAGACTGAATGGCCAGGCTAACCGAAATGCACATCATACTGAAAACAACACACTTCAGGAGATATCTGACGTTTCCAGTTACGACTTTGGATTAAGGAATAATGGCTCCAGAAAAGTCTAGTGGAAATAGAGTATGTTGCTTGAGAAGGATAGCTTATTAGCTGATCAGTGCTTATGAATTAGAGAAAAGGGCACAGAGGAAAGAAGTCAAAGTGGGAAGAGCGTTCAAGACACCTCCAAGTGGTGGAGAGCAGCCCAAATAAGGGCTTTCTTTCTGTTGCTATGATTGTGAAACAGGAAAGGTTTCCTTGTCGCCCTCGCAGGGTGTGTGATGGCGGTGTGACTCGCTGCTTCAGTGCCTCGCTGGTCAGACCTCCAGGGGAGCGTACAGACGGGCAGGCTATGGTGCTCCGACCCCACGGCAATGACTAGGGGTGAATGTTTACAGCCCCAGTGGGCGTGTGTTACAGGGTGCTCTTTAGTTTAGCCATCCACAGGGGGCTTGTGTTAGTCAGCTCAATTAGACCCCTGCCTTATTGCAAGGACAGAGGCTTTCTGTATCCTGGGGTTCTTGCCTTGGTGTACTGGAAGAATTGGATCACACGTGAGCTTGGAGAATGAGTGCAAGGTTTTATGGAGTGGCAGTAGCTCTCAACAGATGGGGGAGCCAGAAGGGAGATGGTTTTCTCCTGGAGTCAGGCCACTTGGTGGCCCATCCCTTCTCTGACTGCCCCAGCCAAACTCTGTGTCGTTCTGCTGGTGCCTGTCAGTGTGCTCTTGACATCCAGCCACTGGTGTCTTCTGCTGATGTGCTCCTCACAACGGGCAGTCACTTGCGTGTCTGCCTGCTAGGGTCTCAGGGTTTTCATAGGCACAAGATGGGGGTGTGGCAGCCAGGGTGGTCTTGGGAAATGCAACATTTGGACAGGAAAACAAAAATGCCAGTTTTCACCTAGGCTCGGGGGCACAGGCCTGGGGGTGGAGCCCTAGCCAGGAACTACTCCTTCCTCTACCCAGCACTTCCCTTCCCCGCTTCCGTATCATTTATGCATTTATTCATTTATTTTTATTTTTATTTTTGAGATGGAGTCTCGCTCCGTTGCTCAGGCTGGAGTGCAGTGGTGCAATCTCAGCTCACTGCAACCTTCACCTCCCAGATTCAAGCGATTCTCCTGCCTCAGCCTCCTGAGTAGCTGGGGTTACAGGCATGAGCCACCACATCCAGATAATTTTTGTATTTTTAGTAGAGACGGGGTTTCACCATGTTGGCCAGGCTGGCCAACTCCTGACCTCAGGTGATCCGCCTGCCTCAGTCTTCCAAAGTGCTGGGATTATAGGTGTGAGCCACCGCGCCTGCCCAGCCCTTCTGTATCATTTAAGGGACCATGCACTTCCCTTCCCAGCACTTCCCTCATACAAATGTATATAAAGATGAGCATTTATGAAATCACAAATCTTGTGAAATGTACCTATTTAAATCCTCGCCTATTTGGCCTTTGTTTAAGATTTTTATAAAGTGGACGAGAGAAGCAACATATGTATATTTCACGTAAATTGCTGGTTCAGCCTTCACTTCTGTTGGCACTACCTGCTTTGAGCATGAAGGGTATAAGTAAAGCCCTGAGTAGAGAATTTTTCGGCAGGGCGCAGTGGCTCAGGCCTGTAATCCCAGCACTTTGGGAGGCTGAGGCAGGTGGAGCACTTGCATTCGGGAGTTCGAGGTCAGCCTGGCCAACACGGCGAAACCCCATCTCTACTAAAAATACAAAAATGAGCCCAGCATGGCAGCGCACACCTGTAATCCCAGCTACTTCAGCAGCTGAGGCAGGAGAATCACTTGAACCTGGGAGGCAGAGGTTGCAGTGAGCCGAGATCATGCCAGTATACTCCAGCCTGGGCAACTGAGCAAGACTCCGTCTCAAAAAAATAAAAATTAAAAGGAATTTTCACGGGGGCACTGAAAACGGGGTTCTTGCTGGCTCAGGAGGCTGACTCAGGTCTGGAAGGTACCTCACTGATAACCTCCCACGTGGCATCACCTGTATCTCTTGAAGAGTCATCACAACCAAGGCTTCCTCCTCCTGGCCAGGCTTTGGCAGGCCCTCACTCTTTCCCCTGCCACAGTTGAAGTTTCCAAGCTGTTGCCACAAGCACAGCTTTCAACCTGGCCATACTGGTGGTCACCAAGGGTGATCCTGGCATGTCACGGCTTTCAAAGCAGCTGTTAATGGCGCTGTTTGCCAATGGATGGGGAGGAAGGTTGGAGAGATTTCTCCTCTACTGGCATGACCTATCTGTTAAACCTTTGTGCTGTGACAGTCCCCAAATGAAGACACTTGGTCAGAGAACATGTGAAGGCTGTAGTGCATTGAAACTATTTCTTCAGCCTGACAAAAATCAGTGAAAATTAGCTTTGATCTTGCTAGTTACTCTCCCTCCATTTACAAAATCTACCTAGGCTTGGGGTTACCTAAGGAGGACCCTGGAGAGTTCAAAGAATCATCAAATCATTTTTATTTGCATCCAAACTTGGAGAAAATGTCACTATTAAAACCTTACTGAGAAGGCAGTCAAATCAATGTCCTTCATGAATAAAGCTTGAACTTCAGACAAAACTGCAGTGGTTTGCTGCATCCCTGTGAGGACGAAATCCCTTCAAAGAAAGATTGTTCACTTTCCACTTCCTTCGGACGTGTGGAGAAAGAGCTTCAGGAAAGCTCACTTCCTTCAAACCTACCAGATGGCCCTGAGGTCACTACAAACAAGTACAAATTGAACATTTGAAATAAAATTAAGGACAGGTTTGTGGATTTCTGGGGAGAAGTACAAGGGTGGCTTTCTGTTTTCAACAGTGACCACCTCCCTCCCTTCCTCCTTCCTCTTTTAACTTGGTATTAAAGATAAATGGAAATCAATGTAACTGTATTAATGGCTACTAATTTAATACATCTCTACCATTAATACTCATTTACTTATTTAGTGTGCTGTATTTTTGGTTCTATTTTAGTGATCATAATTTTAAAAAACCCTATCTGTAGGACTTCCATTGGTTCAGCAGTAATAAAGTTCTTCCAACACAATGTTCTACCTAGAATCTGTAACTCCACAATCAACAATTCTCTAATGAGAAGTGTCTTAAGAAACCTAACCTTCACCTTTTGGAAGGAACTGTTGTACGTGCAAGGGGTGCCATAAAATACTTTGAGTAAAATTAATTTATGGCATTTCATGATGAACAACTTAAATATATTACGGATACACTATTTAAGCAAATGCATATTTAATTAAGAGAAGTGTTAGACAATTAGGGGAAAACACTAAAATGGGAAAGTAATATATTTAGCAATCACCTGTTGTTAATTTGGAATACATGGCTATATTGCCTGGAGACATTTTGATAGTTAATAAATAAGATTAGCAAGTACAGGGGTTGCTTCAGTTTCTAAAAATTTTATAATGCGTATTAAGCTCTTACGTTGAAAGACTAGATCAATTATTCCAATAGTAACCATTTGTCTCGTAAAACATTCACCAGGTTTGTCTCATAAATTTGGATTTGGAATTAAAAGGCCTAATTAGCATCACAATTTTGTTCATACAGTAAGAAAGAGTAGACTATGTATAAAAGTATTTTCAGTTAGGAGAGCACACTCCTTTTGCTATACTTGGTTTTGAGGTATGAAGTGTGTATTTTTATGTGGAGTTAGGATTTGGGTTTTCATTTTAATGATGTTTGTGTGAAATAGATTTGTAAATTAGATAGGAAGGCAGGACCAGCCAAAGCCAATTTCTGATGAATCCAAGAGAGAATAATGCTTGACTCTCACCCACTACTACTGTGCTGACAGAAAATTCTCACTTAAAACAACAAATTCATGTTAATATTTAGACATGTTTTGATAACAATAAGAACTAACACTTATACAGAATGCATAAGCATCCTTCTATGTACACACATCAACTCATGTAATCTTCACCTCAGCTCTTGAAGTACATATCACCATCATCATCATCATAGTCTCCTTCCTTCCTTCCTTCCTTTCTCTTTCTTTCCCTTTTTCTTTCTTTCTTTCTTTTCCTTTTTCTTTCTTTCTCTTTCTCTTTCTTTTCTTTCTTCTTTTCTTTTCTTTTCTTTTCTTTTCCTTCCTTTCTTTCTTTCTTTCTTTCTTTCTTTCTTTCTTTCTTTCTTTCTTTCTTTCTTTCTTTCTTTCTTTCTTTCTTTCTTTCTTTCTTTCTTTCTTTCCTTTCTCCCTTTCTCTCTCTCTTTCTTTCTTTCTCTCTTTCTTTCTTCTTTTTTTTGACATCATTTCACTCTTACTGCCTAGGCTGCAGTGCAGTGGCATGATTTTGGTTCACTGCAACCTCGGCCTCCCGGGTTTAAGCGATTCTCCTGCCTCAGAGTTGGAATTACGGGAGCCTGCCACTATGCCCGGCTAATTTTTGTATTTTCAGTAGAGACTGGGTTTCGCCATGTTGGCCAGGCTGGTCTCGAGCTCCTGACCTCAGGTGATCCACCCACCTTAGCCTCCCAAAGTGCTGGGATTACAGGCGTGAGCCACCGCATCCCAGCATCATTGTCTTCATCATCACTATTTTAAAGGTAGGGAAACCATAGGCACACAGAGTTTAAATAACTTGCCCAAGATTAGCCAGCATGCATGAAGGAGCTAAATGTAAACCCAGACATTACAGCTTCCTAACCTGGGCTTTTTTTGTTTGTTTGTTGTAGAGATAGAGTCTTGCTCTGTTGCCCAGGCTGGAGTGCAGTGGTGCAAACATAGTTCACTGCAGTCTTGAACTCCTGGGCTCAAGTGATTCTCCCACCTCAGCCTCCCAACTAGCTGGGACTATAGGTACATACCACCATGCTTGGCTAATTTATTTATTTTTTGTAGAAACAGGGTCCTGTGATGTTGCCTAGGCTGATCTCAAACTCCCGGCCTCAAAGGATCCTTCTGCCTTGGCCTCCCAAAGTGCTGGGTTTATAGGGATGACCCACCACTGTGTCTGTCCCTAGCCTGGGCTCTTGAGGACTAGCCCCCTTGACTTTTTCCAGGTAGAGCCCGTGGGTGCGAGTGACTGTTTCAGGTGTCACTCTAGTGCTGGTGCACATCTCACGGCATTGGGAGAACGATGGTGATGTCTGACTAGCACGCTCCGTGGATCCTAGGCATGTCTACCATGAATCACCTTACTGCCTATGAAAGATAACATCATAGCTCATGTATAGAGACATTTCAGTTTCAAAATGTAATATTGCCCTGAAATGTCGAGTGGGTATTTTGGTAATCTGCACTAAATGTTTTTGCCAAATGAGACACTCACTCATTGGTGGGTGTTTGTTTCCATTTAAGTTTTGAAATGACAGGGTTTCCTTTAGGTTTTAACCATTCTCTACAGTGTGGTTGAGTTTTAAATTAAGGCTGCTGAAAATAGAGATTAAAATTGGTTTGGCCACAAGGTTTTCAAAAGTATTTTTTTCCCCTCTCTTTCTTTTGTGTTTTGTTTATGTTAGGAATAAGAACATTTAAAAATGAATGAGAGGTCAAGGTATCATTTTCCTCTAATGATATTTCTTTTCCCTTTCTTTTTTCACATTTTCTTGTGTGTGGTGTGAGGGTGCTTAATTACTTTGTTTACTTTCATTTAGCCAAACATTATATTGTCTATTCATTTGTTAGTATTTTCATTTTCAAGGAACTGTTGTCTCTTGCTTACATCATTCTGATGTTCAAGTTCTGCCTTTCTTCTTTTGTACTTAGAGGCAGACAATTCTCTGTTCACAATCCTTTTGTCATAGTTTAAAATGTGGGTTGTAAGGTTTATCAGTAAAATGAACCTTCCTAAGATCAGCATAAAAGATAGTAGGGCTACTAAAGAAAGTTATCAAAAGAGCTTCTAAGGTCCTTAAGCTGTTGACATATTGTCACAGCATATTTCCAGTTTGCAAATTTTCAATCCACAACATCTGTGATTCAGATTGCCCCTAAAATTTGTATTCCCGAAGTAATAATAATAACAAAAGGCACTTACTACTTTGTGAAATACTGTTTTAAACATAATCATTAACTCACTTAACCTCACAATAACCTCACAAAGAGTTGTTATTTTCAGAAACACAGTGATTAAGTGAAATTCCCAGGTTACATTGCTAAAAAAGATAGATCACAGAGCCATAAAAATATTTTCATTGTCAGTTTTATCATAATATATTTTATTGAGCACCTTTTATAATTATCCAAGCTATTTTATTGGGAATGTATTTTATGTATTGCTCTTCTTTATTGGGAATGTATTTTATGTATTGCTAACAAGTCATAGTAGTTAAATAACATGTGGAAGGTCAAAGATCGTAAAATCAGTGTTGGAAATCAAGTTCTGCTGGCTCCAAACCTGTGCTGTTTCAGCTTCTCCACAATTCTTTACATTCACGGGCCTCAATTTTCTCAGGTGGAAAATTTTAAAAGCCCCTTTGATTGTAATAATTACTGAAAATGAGAGACAACCATTATGGCCCTGAGTCTGAATACTGATAGTAATTTTTCAAACAAAAATAAACACTTTTGGGGGTGAGATAAAACATTTTTGATAGAAAGGACTTTTCCAAGGAGACTCAGTTTGATGTGCACGGTCTAGATTTTCTGTGATCTTCTGTAATCCAGGGAAAGGCTTAAATAATTGGAAGCTTTGAATGCTTAATATGTTCCTGGGGTCATGCATCCTTCTTTTATATTACTTGTCTTGGCTGGATATCTGACAAGATCTATACAGTAGAACACACACAAAGGTCAAGCGTAAGGGCTTGTTATTTAGGCATTATTGGCTCTTTTCCTCATTTTTACTATTTATGGAGCTTAGCTTTTCTTTCTATAGATACTGGTTTCTGTTGGGTATCATATTCCTTCTGCTTGAAGAACTCTAACGTTCCATGTGGTACAGGTCTTTGGGTAATAAATTCTCTCTACTTGGTTTTTCTGAAGAAGTCTTCATTTCGCCTTTATTTTTGACCAAAAAAAAAAAATATTTTCACTGGATATAGAGCTCTGGGTTAGCAGTTGTGTTTTTTTCAGTACTTTAAAAACATCACTCCATTGACTTATGGTTTGCATAGTTTTTGTTGAGAGGTTGGTTGTAATTCTTATCTTTATTTTTCTGTATGTTTTGTGTCCTTTTTTTGTCTGACTACGTCTGACTTTCTATTTCTACTTGTTTTTGAGAAGTGTGATTATAATATATCTAGATGTGTTTTCTTGAAAATTATCCTGCTTGGGATTCTCTGAGTTTCTTTGGTCTGTTGCTTAGATGTATTTTATTATTTTTGGAAAATTCGTGGCTACTATCTTTCCAAGTATTTCTTCTTTCCATCTTTCTTCTCTTTCTGGGACTCCAGTTATAATCATATTAACAAAAAATGTTATTGTTCTATCGGTCTCGGTCTCAGTTGTTCTCTCACTCTGTTTCTCTCTCTCTTTTTCTTTCTCTCTCTCTGTCTTTCTTTCCCTCATCTTTTATTTTTCTCTTTGTGTTTCAACTTGGGTAATTTATGTGGCCTATCTTCAGCTTCACTGATTCTTTTCTCAGCTATGTCAAATCTACTAATGAGCCTGTCAAATCTGCTAATAAGCCTGTCAAAGACATCCTTTATTTCATTTCCACTAACATGGTTTTGGTTTTGTTTTTAATTTATGACATTTCTATTAAACCCTTTCTTGTAGTTTTCATCTTTTCGATAAAATTTTCTATCTGTGCACACACATGATCTACTTTTTTATTAGATTATCAAATATATTAATCAACTATTTTTAAGTCTCTATATCACAGTCCTAACAACTATGTTATTTGAGTCCAGACTATTAGTTGCTTTGCGTCCCCAAAATGGGTTGTTTTTTCTCGCTGTCTGTGTGCCTTTGGCGGTGGAGGGCTTCCTCGTTTTTTTTTTTTTTAATTAAAGCTGGACTTTGTGGCTAGAACTGCAAATACCATTTCTATTCCAATAACCATTTATAAGCCATATCAATAAGAGTAAGGCAATGATAATTGATTCTACAGGTCCAGATGGGATTTTAACACATAGTTGGTCCATGACACGTAAGTCTGGTGTTGCCATGAGTCCACAATGGTAATGAGTAGCCCAACCAGTCTGGCTATGTACAGAAGTCCCACCACACTCAAATAGCTTGGATAATAAGAATTAAAAGTAGTTGGCCGGGCACGGTGGCTCAAGCCTGTAATCCCAGCACTTTGGGAGGCTGAGATGGGCAGATCACGAGGTCAGGAGATCGAGACCATCCTGGCTAACCCTGTGAAACCCCGTTTCTACTAAAAAATACAAAAAACTAGCCGGGCGAGGTGGCAGGCCCCTGTAGTCCCAGCTACTCGGGAGGCTGAGGCAGGAGAATGGCATAAACCTGGGAGGCAGAGCTTGCAGTAAGCCGAGATCCCGCCACTGCACTCCAGCCTGGGCGACAGAGCGAGACTCCATCTCAAAAAAAAAAATAAAAAAAAGAATTAAAAGTGGTTTGTCCCACTGTCCCATTTTTTATTCAACTTTGAAAATAAAGGAGCCATGCATGTCTTATCTCTTTGTATTTGTTATGTTCTGAATGAATGAACAAGTGAGCTTCTCCTGGGTCAGGCTGCTAGAGAGGGTTTTAAAAGTGATCTCCCAAACTCTCTAAGTTACAAGAACAAAAATCAACTAATCAAGCCACAGAATGAATTTCAGGGAAAATATAATCTGGAGTAGACATATAGGAAAGTCCTCTAGCACTAAAAACAAAAACAAAAATATAGTTGAAATTACACCCCAGTTTAAATAGAGATGCTGTTACCCAGCGTGATGCCTATGTGACACAGCTAAAGCTCGACCTGCCCTGACTCCACTGATCTTTATGGAACAGGATGCCTGTGACAAAAAGTTTTCCTTTGTAAACAGACCAGCGGAGACTGGTTAAATCCAAGAGAGTTGACCATACGACTTCAAAAAGACTTTAGGCTTCATTATAATCTCGTTTCCATGCTAAATGACACTCTCACCAGTGCCATAACAGTTGCCAATCACCATGACAATGACTACAGGAGGCCATAAAAGGGAAAAATGAAGGCAGCACTCCAGTTCCAGGAAGTTCATTGCCCATTTCCAGAAAAGACATGAATATTCTTCCCCTGGCTTTTAATATCCAACCCCTTCTTTAGAGGAACTCTGTATTTTAACCCCCTCACCCCTCACTAGTGGAGAAGTTGATTTGCGAGCCATGCTCCTGCTTCTCAATTCCGTGGCCATGGAATAAAGCCTGCCCTGCTTTCGGTTTCATGTATCAGCTTCATGACACTGAACAGGAAAAGACTCCAGTTTTGGGAAACCAGCTTTGTCAGTAACGATGCCAATAGAACTTGATAAGCAAAACAAATTTCATTGAATATTAATTAATTAATTAAATGGTGCTTGGACCATTGGCTAGTTATCTGGGAGGGAAAAAATCTAGATTTAAAAAAATATGTGACCCCTTCAGAATCTTTCTCAACACCACATTCGGGATGGCCACTACCAATTAACTGGAGTTAGCATCTAACTGGAACTTATTTACCATTCCTTATTTAGTATCTTATTTCTAATAGATGAAAAACAAATTAATGATCTCGAAGATTTACATTCACACAAGTAGATGGTAATTTTGACAGCTAATCTTTGGATAGTCAAAGACGTAAGTGCCTACGTTCCTGAACAAATCACAAAGGCGCAAATCAATAAATCTGAGCACATAAAAATTTAAAATATCTTTCTAACAAAAAATCTGGCCGGGTACAGTGGCTCATGCCTGTAATCCCAGCACTTTGGGAGACCAACGTGGGTGGATCACCTGAGGTCAGGAGTTCAAGACCAACCTGGACAACATGGCGAAACCCCATCTCTACTAAAAAAAAAAAAAAAAAACAAAGATTAGCCAGGCATGGTGGCATGCACCTGTGGTCCCAGCTACTTGGGAGGCTGGGAGGCTGAGGCGTGAGAATCACTTGAACCTGGAAGGTGGAGGCTGCAGTGAGCGGAGATCGTGCCACTGCACTCCAGCCTGGGTAACAGAATAAAACTCTGCCTTAACAGAAAAGTCAAAAAACAGAAACAAAAAAACCCAAAAAAACATAATTAACGACATGAAAAAATATATTTACATATAATATTTTTAAACAAATATAATACCAAAAAATTATACACACAGAGCAGTGACCTGGATCCTGACAGTCACACCTCCAGCATGACCAAAAGCAAGGTGCATAGTCTCTATAAGCTTCAGTTTCCTCATCTCTAAGATGGAGCTATTGACGATTCTCACACCACAGGATTGCTATAAGGTTTAAACGAGTTAATCTTACTATGCATTGCCTCATAGTAAACATTGTGTAGTAAATATGTGTTTGCTACTATTACTGTTGTTTCCAACTGAAGCTGTACCTTCTTTCAGTCAATATTTAGAACTAGTTAATATTTATTGTTTCATTATAAATATATGATCATTGAAGTTTTCAAACTAAAACTTTTCAAAACAATTAAGATTTTCTGCTCATCATCACTGGTCATTAGAGAAATGCAAATCAAAACCACAATGAGATACCATCTCATGCCAGTTAGAATGGCGATCATTAAAAAGTCAGGAAACAACAGATGCTGGAGAGGATGTGGAGAAACAGGAACACTTTTACACTGTTGGTGGGAGTGTAAATTAGTTCAACCATTGTGGAAAACAGTGTGGCGATTCCTCAAGGATCTAGAACTAGAAATACCGTTTGACTCAGCAGTCCCATTGCTGGGTATATACCCCAAAGATGATAAATCATGCTACCATAAAGACACATACACACGTATGTTTATGTGGCACTGTTCACAATAGGAAAGACTTGGAACCAACCCAAATGCCCATCACTGATAGACTGGATAAAGCAAATGTGGCACATATACACCATGGAATACTATGCAGCCTTAAAAAAGGATGAGTTCATGTCCTTTGCAGGGACATGGATGAAGCTGGAAACCATCATTCTCAGCAAACTAACACAAGAACAGAAAACCTAACACTGTATATTCTCACTCATAAGTGGGAGTTGAACAATGAGAATGCATGGACATGGGGAGGGGAATGTCACACACTGGGGCCTTTCAGGGGGTGGGGGGCTAGGGGAGGGATAACATTAGGAGAAATACCTAATGTAGATGATGGGTTGATGGGTGCAGTAAACCACCATGGCATATGTATACCTACGTAACAAACCTGCACGTTCTGCACATGTACCCCAGAACTTAAAGTATAATTTAAAAAATTAAGGTTTTCATAATCATAGATAAGACCTTTTTGGAATCCTTTCTTCTGATTATATGTTTATGTTCTCTTTAGCACAAGTATGGATTTCACTGTATAAATTTTTCTGTCCTGCTTTGTCATTTACTATTTGCTGTAGCTTGAATTCTCCCCTCTATCATTAAATGCCTTTAAAAATCTGATTTTTACCCTATTGTATTTAACCATTCCATTTTCAGACATTCTGGCAGTTTGCTTAATTTTATTATAATAAATAATGCTGTGATGAACCTTATTGTATAAACAAGTTTCCAGTTGTTTCCAGGCATAGTAGAGATATTCAAAACTTATTCGTTTGAATGGAGAGGTGGCTAAGTGGACGAACAGAAAAAAGGGTGAATGTGTGAATGTTAAGCACTGGAATATAAAGATTTGAAGAAGATATAAAGGTCCAAGTCTATCCATTGACAGGTGAAGTAAGAATTCAGACTATTTTAAAGATAGAAGAGTCTTGAGAATATTCAAATACTGAATAAAAAGACTCAGTAGTTATGATTGTGGACTGAGGATGGAGTGAGTATGACTGATGAGTACAGATCCCTAGAGAGAGGAAAGGAATGAGATCCAGAACAGGTGTGGAGGGTAATTCCTTCAGGAGTCAACCTATTATTTCATGACTGGAGAGAAGGAAGCAAGGAGGCAAGGTTGTGTGTTCATGCAGGTATGTGTAGAAGCAGGAAGAAAGTTGAGAGCGTTCTGAGGCTCCGAGGGCCCCTTTTTGTTAATATCAGCATGGCCTTTCCAAACTGGAGGGGCAAAAGGAGATGAAATCAGAGTTTGGGAAAAAGTAAGTTTGAGAAAGCTGTCCTAGATTTCCGCAGAATATGAGAAAAGGCTACCAAGGACCACACAGAGGGATGGCCAGGCAGCTCTGAAATACAGGTTGAAACTGAAAGCTTCACAATGCTATGTAGAGCAGGAAGAATTGTCACTGGGCTTTCCGGGAAGGGAGAAATAGAAGGACAAAGACAAGGAAGATAATGACTTGAGGATCTGCATGAGAATATGAATGTTGTGGCAGCCCAGATCTGGGCTGAATATTATCAGAATAGTGAAGGTGAGAGAGAGGGGAGCAGATCTATTGCAAGATGACCAAAGGAACAACTTCTTGGAGATTTTTTCTGAGTCTCGAACAGAAGGAAAGGGATCAGAGAAAGAAAGAGCTGGGATGATGGGAGATTGTTGTCAGAGAGCTCCCAGGGGAGAGGAATTTAAGATTTTAGAAGTAGATAAATTACAGGGACATGTCCAAAATAGGGGCCTTGATAACAAATGCCCTAAGTAAAGTGAAAGAATGTGCCAATCGGTTGAGAAGCTTAAAGAACAATGGCCATCTGGTCAAGGACAAGGGACATCCAAATCATCCAGAATAAGGGTGAGTCTTGGAGCAAAGCGGGAGACAAACACCCAGTGCGAATGTTTTCTGTGAATATGGGGCCTTGACTCAACCGAATAAATGATCAAGGAAAAAGGGTAGAAAGTGGCAAACAAGATGGCGGCAACTTCCTGCTTAAGAGCAGATGAAGTAGCCTGAGAGTCGCCTCAGGGAGGGAGTCTCAAAGAAGAAAGGGGATTGCAATGAACAAAGGAGGGGGAAGGGCCTTTTAAGCCGAAGCTGTACCGTGAGCAGAGTCAGAGTTCCTGACCTTTGGGAAACCAGGAGGACGGGAGAGTGGCAAATCTATGTGACCAAGGCGGTGTTGATCCCACAGCATGTAATGGCGGGACTGTTGCACCAGGGAGACTTACAGAGTCATGAGTAATGGAAAGTGTGTTCCCGTTGTCAAAATAAATGAATAAAATGTATTTTATGGGGTGTTATTTTTAGTTTTATAAGGCCAGATGTTCCAGCTGTACATTGCCTTATGTGCCTGTATTTCCTGGAAGCGACAGCGTCTCCATTTTCCTGACAGTCTGGAAATGCCTCGCTCGGCCTCCATTATCCAGCGTCTGCTCTCCTATGGCCTCACTTATCTGGATCCTAGAAACGAAAGTAGAGGGGACACATCAGGACCCCAGACAGCCAGAAGCAATGTCACAAAGCCCACAGGCTTTATTTGCTGGATATCAGCCACAGTCTATTTTATTTTAAGGCAACTTGTAACAAAGTTCAGTTGTTTGGTTTCCTAACCCAGAGCAACACTGCAGGTTCTGCTGTTAAACACTAAAAGGAAGAGAGGGAATAATAAATCAAAAGGATCAAGTCACAAAGGGGCCAGGCAAGAGAAACACGAGAGGCTGCCACGTTATAGGATCATCAGAAACAGCTGAGGGCGGACACAGAAAAGCTAGGAAATGAAGCGACATATGGTTTGCGGCCATTACTCTGCTCTAACCTTGTAGAACTCTGTGGAATCCTGTCATAATAAAACGGTTCATTTCATCTGAATTGGGGACCCCCGAGGTCTGATCCCCAGAGTCCCCAAGCCAACTTTTCCCTCCTTAGCCATCCAGCTTCTTGGGGTGCCCTTGTGTGCTCATGCAGATATGTGTAGAAGCAGGAAGAAAGTTGAAAGAGTTCTGAGGCTCCAAGGGTCCCTTTTGGTTAATACCAGCATGGCCTTTCCAAGGTGGAGGGGCAAAAGGAGATGAAGTCAGAGTTTTGGGAAAAGGCTTCTCTCCCACAGAAGCCAGGAACAGGCCATCCACCCACAGCTGCCACCTTGCCATCTTCTCAGCCCTCAGACCCGCTGCAAACTCAAGGACCTTTTATCTTCAAGGGTTTTATGAGGGTTTGGGGTCAGAAAAAAAAAAAGAAAAGAAAAAGAAAACAGAGAGGGTGACAAAATAGATATATGAGGAAATTTCAAAGACCGAGATATTCTCCAAGTAGTCATTTTCTGGTCAATAAATATTTGTTGGGTAAATTAATGATCTGTTTAGAAATGAACTCGGGCATCAGCCCAGCTTTCCTGGCCCCTTTCTGAACCAGCTGTCTCAGCTGTCCCCTGGAAATCACGATGTTTTATGTCTGTCAGATGCTTTAGACACTTGGGGTGCGGGAACAGATTCTTAGTCCAAGCATAAGTAGACTCCTGGGATAAGGCTGGGGGCTCCCAGGGAACCCACACATACATATATTCCCCTAGATGTCCCTTCCCTCTTCTCACCCACCAGCCCCTCTAAGACCCTTTCTCCAGCCCACAGTTCTAAAGATGCCTCTAAGCTGGTCGGTCAGTAGATCTAAGAACAGGCTTCTACTCAGAGTCATTTGTGCACAGAGAATTCCTGGAGAGTCTCCCAATGTGGCCCATTTTGATTATTTTTTGGTATAAATAAATAAAACTTGTCAAATATATTTTAGAGAAATGTATAAAATGACTCATGTTACACATTTTGGTGGCTCATGGCTTGGTCTTCAATGGTGGAAGGTTCACTCTGTGGCCTCCTGCACTCCAGATCTGTGCAGAATCCATGGACGGTTACACAGTCCACACGCAGCTCTCTCCTCCCCAGCTGCAGACTACTCAGTGTGGTGAGTGGCCCGCCATCCCTTCTTCTCAACACGTAAGGGGCTGTGTGTGTGAAAGTGGTGACACAGAGATTCCATGGAGCAGGGGTTCTTATCTCAAAATAACTTAAAATCCACCTAGAGAGACTCTTCTGGGAATCAGATGGGTGGTGCAGAGACGTGCCCTCCAGGAGTGCAGAGCGTGACTTCACACACGGATGAAGTCTTCATTCAACTCCCCAGTCACTCAGTGCAAACCCTTGATTCATCACCTATCATGTGCCAGATGTGTGTGAAATAATAGAAATACAGAGATATACAACTCAGTCTCTGCACTTGAGAATCCCAGAGCCTGAGAGGGCAGACAGACATGCAAACAGAGAACTCCAGTGCAATGAGGTAGGGATCTGGAAATCACTCCCGGATTTTTGGTTTGGGTAACTCAGGGATGGCGGTGCCCTTGTCTTAGGTGGAAACCAGAAGAAAAGGAGGCTGCAGGGGAAGATGGTGGGTCCAGCCCAGGACATGTCCACTTAGCTGTGCCTTAAGTGGAGATTTACGAAGATGCTTCTCTGAGCCAGCACTGTGCTAGGCTTGAGAGCCGCAGAGACTGTCCCTCAAATAATGTAGTATGGAGCAGAATGAGTCTCACACAACATAGTATGGATGCGGAATGTCATGGAGGAGGTTTGGGGGCTGCTAAGGATGAAGAGGAAAGTGTCTCTTGCATGCATACTGGCCGAGGGAAGGGGTGCAGAAAGGTACCCTGTTCTGGGAGTCCCACAGAGAACAGCTGCAGGAAGGAGGAGGGTCCCTGTAAGACAGGCAGCACAGCCCATGGACAAGAGTGGCTGAGTGGAGAGGGCATGCCCCCCATTTCCTCTGAGAACACAGTGCAGCTTTGGGGACTTGAGGACAGCAGGGCTCTTTGAGGAGCTCCTGCAGCCAGCAGCACTGGAGGCGGCAGTGTCTTCCCCACAGCAGACACAAGGTTCTGGGCTTTAGGTCCTCCTGGCAGTGGATCTCAGCGCTGCACACCAGAGCAGAAGTACCTGCAGGAACTCCTAGCAACCAGGCTTGGACAACACTGGGCTCCCAGACATCCCTGGGTGAGTGTTTGAGAGGGGCGGAGTTTCTGCACTTGGCAGGTGGCTGCAGGGCTCACAAGTGGGTCTCCACTGCCAAGGAGTCCCCATTGGCACAGACACCTGCAACGGCCTGAGGAGGATGCCCTACTGGATAAGACGTCGTCTGCTGAGTGCAGTGGTGCTGGGGGAGAACCGAACGCTGGCAGCAGGAAGGACATCTTCACAGCAAACACGGTTCAACCTGCTCCTAACTGACATATGTCCAATCACATTCCAGGTGCAGTTTCCGTTGAAGCATTTTTTGAAAGCAGTGTAATCTGACTTTCCAATACACCTGACAGGCAGCAAAGCCCCATTGACACGGTGACCTCCCCAAGGTAATTAACTCGTGAGCACTCCCGTTTCATTCCACAGGAATTAGGGAGCGTCTGTCCCTGAGAGCAGGGAGCACGGGGTCTGGTGAGGAATGAGGGGCCCCTCAGGAGCTGAGGTGCCTGGCCCACTTCAGCACCACCTCCAGGTGCCTGTTACCTGGTGGGCAGAATCAAACACCCAGGATGGGAGACATCCATTCCAGAAGACTTTACCCATCTTCCTCATCTGGGAATGACAAGAGGCAGGGCTAGGGCAGGGAGAGCCATGCAGGCCCCTAGCCTGGTTCCTCTCCCCAACGGGTTTTGTGGAAATGATTCTGGAAAGGTTGGAGCCAATATGTGCCCCTGTCTCGTCCACTTGGCCTCCTCCCAAGGGTGCACAGGGAAGAAACAGACACTTCCCTCTGAACCACTGAAGCATCTACTCCTCCAAAGAACCAACTAGAGAGGGGCAGAGCTGCTGGCCAGCCCCAGGGTATCCTCCCAAAAGTCAGAGCTTGTGCTTCTCCAGGATGGGAGCCAGGCAGCTTTATCGTCCGGCGGGAGACGACACTTTTCCAGGAGGACTCCTTCCTGCACTCTTCTGAAGGCGAACCTGACCAGAATCCAAGCCAATCCTAAAGCCAGGCCATATGAAAAATCCCTGTTTATACATTTTCATAGACTATAAACTTAAAGGTGAAATTCTGCCCACTTAAAGTCCTGGGCTGGCTACCCAGGTGGAGGGCTTGGTGTCCTTGTTGATGTCGTTATTTTTCAAGCAACATCATAGACTCCGCACTGTAGCAATGGAGAATTCACTTTGGATCCCAATGCTACATGAGCTTCGTTCTTTTTTCCAATGGATTTTCATGTAGAAGCAGAGCAGACTCAAACTGACATATTTTACTACCATTTACAAATCCGTTGTTAATAAAAGCCCATTTTTTATATTGTTTGATCACATGATACCCTTCAAACTGTTGTTTTCATTTGTTGACTTTAATTTTCACCCTTCATGTCCCACATCTCTTTCATTTTGACCACCACACAATGGTGACATGGTGGTTGGGCTATACCATGTTGCCATATGCTTAGTGTACTGCAAGTTTTTATTTGATTTTAAGCTTCTGGGAAAAAATATGGGACGTATTTCAGTGAAGTGTGAAAAGTTCTGTTTCTCTGTGTGCTGTCAATGTGCATTTTGATCACATGATGATATCAGGTTTGCTAATCCCTGATAGCAGAGATCATGTCCTGCCTGGAGTCAGACAGGTGCCAAACATTCTGCCCCAAAGCCTCATGAAGCCAGCAGGGCATGGGTATTGTCCTCACTTGCCTATGAAGAGAGCCTGTGATACACAGTTTCATGTGGGACTGACTGTCATAGCATAAAGTTGATTATTATTATTTTGAGACTGAGTCTCACTCTGTCACCCAGGATGAAATAGAGTGGTGCGATCTTGGCTCACTGCAACATTTGCCTCCTGGGTTCAAGCAATTCTCCTGCCTCAGCCTCCTGAGTAGCTGGGATTATAGGCCATGTGCCACCATGCCCGGCTAATTTTTGTCTTTTTAGTAGAGATGGGATTTCACCGTGTTGGTCAGGCTGGTCTCGAGCTCCTGACCTTAAGTGATCTGCCCACTTTGGCCTCCCAAAGTGCTGGGATTACAGGCATGAGCAACCATGCCTGGCTTAAAGTTAATTCATTAATACCCTCATCTATCTATTCTAGCAAATGTATACTAAGCACCAACTGTGTGCCAGGCACTGAGCTAGATGCTGGGCAGTCAGTGACGGTTGGAACACATCTTCTTCAGGCATCAGGAACTCTTCCCAGGGAGACACATGAGCTGGATTATGGAACACGATGGAAATGCAGTGAACAATATACACAAGGTTATGTGAAAGAGGACCAGAAGACAGTGTGCATGTGTGGGTGTGTGTGCATGTGTGGTGTGGGTGTGGTGGGGGCCCTGGGCAGCGGGAGGAAACCACTTTGGCTAGGCTGATCAGGAACCCATCCCCACAGAGAGAGATTTCAGTGAAGTCCTGATGTAGGAGGAGCCAGGTGCAGAAGGAAGCACATTTTGGCCAGAGGGAGCAGCATACAGAAAGTTCTAGAAGCACAGGAGACATGGGATGATAAAGGCAGGTGCAATGGAAAGGTGGCCACTGTGGTGGGAACAAAGTGATCAAGGGTGAGAGAGTGGATGCAGTTACAGAGAATGGCAAGTAGTGTCATTCGAGGCTTCTTAAAAAGCAAGCGTTTTATTTTAGAATAGTTTTAGATTTACAGAAAAATTGCAAAGATAGTATCAAGGGGTCTCCTCTACCCTGAACCCATTTTCCTCTACTGTTAATATCTTACAATGGTATCAGGCATTTGTCACAACCAATTAACCGACAATGACACACTATTATTCAGTATTCACAAGTTGTCTTTTCTGAGCCCTTCCTTACTTTCTGACAACAGGATACTCCAGGCTCTTCAGGTTTATTTCTTGCCCCAGCTCTAGAATCAGTCAATTCTCCTCAGGGGCCCTGATTCCTTTTACTGGAAAGTGATAGTAGAAACCAAGAGGTGGGTGCTAGGTGTGCTTGATACCACTGGGGTGTCATTGCTTCTAGGCCTTTGCAGCCAAAAGTGCTTAGAAATGTATATGTACATATATGCACATCCATACGTATATCTACATTGATCTACATTGATCCATCTGTATCTATATGAGGCTAAACATGAGTCTGACGTTTCCAGCTCTAATTCCATATCCCACAAATCATTCCAGCTTCCTCCCCTTGCTTATCTCTAATCTCCCACTGCAATGGGGAGAAATCTGGCTCCTGACATTCTGCACCCATTTACTTCAGTGTCCCATTCTATATCCATGTATGGTGGTTGCAGACTTGCTAACCCCTGAGAAACATCATTACCGTCTAGAGCAGAGTGCTTGTGTGCAGCTCTCTTTGCCTGTGGTCTTACAGACTCCACTCACTTGCAAAGTCACTAGGGTCAGCACCCTGCGCCCTTCAGCGAGGTCGTGCCGTACATTTGCAAGTTAGATTCTTGGGTCACAGTCTGCATTGCATCCTGGCATCCCCTGGCCTCACTGAAGGCTTGTTGCGTTGGGTGCCTTGCTCTCGCACTCTCTAGCTACTGCAATGTGGAGGGACTTCAGTGAGTCAAGACGGAAGACAGGCACCCACACTGCACCTGGCGAGAGGTTTAGACCTCGGAGGTGGCCATGGAGAGAAGAATATGTAGATGAGAGAAATTTTAGACACAGGGCTGTGGATTTAAGTTACATTTTTGAAGTAAGTAGCAATATATCCCAGAGGGAGCATCTCTCTCCATTAAATGAACTGAAACCAGAAGTCTTCACCCTCCTATTCCCAGCCCCCATGACACTGGGTAGGAGGAATCCTTAAGTGTGACATCACCATACCCCAAAGAACCATGCCTACTAGCGAGCACATCATTACTCATGTGGATCACACCTTTCAGTGTGGGTGGATCGGGGTGTCTAATCATCCTGGGCGCTGGTCATAAACACCGCCGTCTGGGCTGTTTTCAAGAGTCACGTAATGAGGGAAACACTGTCACTCGTCTAAGCCATCTGCTCAGCACCAGGAGCAGCTGAGCTAGGCCTGGCAAACGGGACAATATATACACGTTCTGCTCCTTTGATAGATTTGTTTGGGGAAAATGTTCTAATGATTAATAGGCTATTTCCTTGCTGATACACTGCACGTGTAGCCATTAACAAATGATTCCAGTGCAGCCTTGGCAAAGCTCCTCCCGTGTCATCTCAGGATGTGGCTGGCGGGGCAGGCGGGAGGGGCTGGTGTCTGGGATGAGGTCAAGGCCCAGGGAGAACTGCCTTCCTTTGTGTTCTGGCTGAGGAGGTGAGTCTGGTGGGGGCTGCAGGGAGCCTACAGAAGGGCTGGGGTGGGGGTCCAGGCTTCCAGACTCAACAGTTTGCTCCCATTACTCCCAATAATATTCCTGCTGATGGCCCTGCCGACACGAGCTCTATCTTTAAGGGTGGGCAGGCTTTTCTTCAACTCATGATCATGTTTTGCTTCTCGGGGAACTTCTCATTGGTTTTACTGGCACTGTCATGGGCCCTGGGTAGCACCTAGGGACTCTGTCTTACAACTAGGGACAAAGAGACAGAGAACTGGCAGCCCTAAAGAGGCTTGTCCCTGGGCTCAGTGTCACCCCACGACCAGAAGGGACCCCATCGTGTGGTTATTGGTGAAGGCAAGCACTCTTGGAGTCCCTGCTGGGACAGTCCCCAAAGAGGCCTCTGCTCATGGGGACCTCATGGCTCACTGGGGCTTACTCCACCGAGAAGGGAGGTAAGTGAGTCAGGGTGGGGCTCCCACCAGCTCAGTCTCTTAACCTGGGCTCTGCAGAGCCTCAAGGACCACCTCACAAGCCCGCTTTGAATGCAGGTTCCCAGGCCTGGGAGAGATGCACCCCATCCTTATTGTACCCCCTTCCTGATGAACGAAGAGAAATAATTCCAGGGTTCCAGAGATCTGAGCAGCTTAGAAATCTCTGCACTCAGAGCCTACTTTATCCAGCCCCACCTTCTGCTCCCATTTTCATTCCAGCTACCCCTGGCTCTTCCCTCTGGCTGTCTGAGACTCCTCTACCCATTAAGGCTCAGCTCAGATGTCACCTTCTCAGGGATAACATCATTAGCCCCTAAGCCAGAAGAGATAGCCTTCTCCGTGCCCACATTTATGCTAAAAATGGCATTACCATGCTGTCATGGGAGTAGCTGTTAGTGACTTCCCCAGTCCTTAGAGTATGGGATTTGTAAAGTCAGGAAGTAAGTCTTCACATTCCTGGAGCTTCCCACAAAATACACGCTCAGCAAAGTGCCTGGGAGGAAGTTGTCAATGAAAATGATGGAGGAGCCCTACCCTCCTGTGGGGCTTGCCATAGCTGTGGGGACTTTTCCTTCTCCTTTATGGGGTGCATTAAGGCACAAGGGAAGTGGAATTTAGGAAGTATCCTTCAGTGCTTGTCAAACTGTGGGTTGTGAAACAACTTAGAAGGTGGTGGCCAGCATTAGTTTAATGGAATAAAATGTTGGATAGAATAAAGAGCAATAGAGAAATAGTGTGCATGTACGTGTGTATATGCATGTGTATGTACACATGTGTTTATGTATATGTTATGTATATACAAATCCTTTATACATAAAGAGTAAGAATTGTTCCACAGAGCTTTTGTTTCTGCTACATGATTACGCACACATGCATACAGGATGCGCTGGAATTCATCTCAGGGACAGACTCCGCACTCAGCTTTCGCTTCAGCCTTGACCTTCAGAAGGCCAGTCAGCTAGAAGCCCATTTCAGCATCCTTTCTGGCTTTCCTGGCAGCCTGCAGATCAAGGATCGGGTGACCCTGCAGATTACTTTCCTATCCGATCAGTGTAACAACAGTAATAAAATTGACAAGGCACATCATAAGACTTTTGCTAATATATGAACATTCATTTCTATACATAGACAACCATTCTAAACGTAACCTGGAATAAAAATCACCTTGAGTACTTTATATTTTGAAATTCTTTCAGTCCATGGAAATATAAATGCATGTTTATTTATATTGCATGAGTAAAATTCTAGAATAAATGACCATTTGAAATCTATTAGTTTTATACATAAAACTTATCAAAATGTTTCCTATAGTTAAATAAGGAAATAGACTGGCAAGTAATGCATAAAAAGATCGTATGTGTTAGAAAATGTTAAGAATAACTTTGTTTTAAAGCCTTTTGATTGGGAGGCCAAGGCGGGTAGATCATTTGAGGTCAGGAGCTCGAGACCAGCCTGGCCAACATGGTAAAACCCTCATCTCTACTAAAAATATGAAAATTAGCTGGGTGGTAGTGGTGTGTGCCTGTAATCCCAGCTACTCGGGAGGCAGAGGCAGAAGAATCGCTTCAGCCTGGTAAGCGGAGGTTGCGGTGAGCCGAGATCGTGCCACTGCACTCCAATGTGGGCGAGAGAGTGAGACCCTGGCAAAAGTATTCATAAAATCTTAGATAGGAATACAGGCAGGATAACAGAGATTATCATATCATAGTTCCAATCTTCGTAGAACTATCTGGGTAATGCTATTCATCAAAGTAAACAAAATAATCTAAATGCCTGTATTTAAAACTCCATTTAGGTTATATGTCTTTCAAGGGAAAATCCTGTTTGATAATTTGTCACATCTTAAAAGCAAAATATCAATAGTTTGCCATCTCAAATAATGAAAAGAAGGGAAAACCCCCAAATCATGATCTTTAGCATATGTGATTAGTACAGACATCATCAACAGCATCAAGAATGTGAAGAAAACAGGTCTTACTCACCCACCCACTTTCAGCTGTGGTTGGTTAAGGAAACAAAGTATTTTAGGGGGCCTCATATTTCTCTATTTCATATTGCAAATGCATAGCAGGAGAACCGACGGTGCTGAGGAGTCATTGTTCCTGCACTGTCAAACTTTTAAGTTTTGATCTCCAAAGGTTTAAGAAAATAATAATGATAAGTAAACATAAACAGAAGCTTAAAAATATTTCATTTTACTTTTTAAATTATTAAACCCTGGATGCTTCGATCTCAGTTTTAGTCAGCTATTGATTTTATCATTTATTCAGTGGCCAATAGGTGTATTCAATGTACCTTTAGTGTGTGCGTGCGTACATGCACATATGTGTGTCTCTGTGCATGTATGTGTGTACATATGTGCATCTGTGTCTGTGCATGTTCTGTTCAAGTCTCTATGTACATGCGTGTGCATGACGTGTGTGCGTGCATGTGCATACATGTGTGTATGTATGTTTCTTTGTGTGCCTGTGTGTGCATGTGCATTTGTGAGTGTGTGTACATGTGTGTGTGCACAAGTAGGACACATGTGTGCATCCACGGATTCACTACGTAATAGTTTTCCCGGCTATCTTCATTGAGCAGGTGAAGAGATGGAGGCTCAGATAAGTTAAACTATGAGCCCAAAGTCACACTTGAGTTAGAGTAGTCTCAATCCAGATGGAGGCATAACTTAAAAGCTTGTGTACCTTCCTACACACCTTCCTGCTCCAGAGACTCCTATGACTTCCATTAATTAATTAGCTAGTTGTCCAACATTTGTTGAGCACCTTACGCATGGACAATGTGTCTCTTGACACTGAAATGAAAAGATTCAGTCTCAAAGATGCGATGATATCGTAGTTTAAAGCAGATGGTTCCCAATGCCAAGCATCAGGATGAAAGAGCTCCCCTGGAGATGACACTTAGACAGCCAAGAGTCAGAAGCACCTGCTCCTACCTGGGTGAGTCAGAGAAGAGGCCCAATCAGTGGCCACCCTCCAGGGGAGACCGAGAATGGATGGAGGATTACCGAAAGGCGGGGAGGAAGACAGGATAAGAGGATGGGATTCCAGAATAATGTCCTCAGGACACACAGCTGGTTTGAGGTGGCTGCAGCAAAGACTCCGGGAGTCACAGGAGGGCAGGACAGATATGCTGACGGTGGGACAAGGTCAAATTCATGGATGCCTTGTAAGCTGGCTCAAGGTATTCAGACATTAACTGGGTAGTGGTGGCAGAGTGGGGGTGTGGCCAGGGGAAGGTTTTGAGCCAGAGTGGCATGTCTTGATTTGCACTGTACAATATTATGAGGCAGCTGTGTGCAGGATAAGCTGGAAAGTGGGGTGGGGCAGAGAGGAAAGAGCCAGAAGTCACTCCCAGGTTCCTCTAGCTGGCTCTACCCCCTGCCTGCTTGGTGTGGGCTGGGGAAGGGGATGGTATGGAAGCTGAACAGGTATGAACAGAAGTCCTGCAGGTAAGAATTCAACACGCTGATTGTTATGCTGGGTTATGAAGAGAAAGGGACAGAGGTGTCAGTGTAGGATGTGCTGGGGTTGTGAGGGCTGGGAGTAAGCAGGTAGGGGCTGGAGGGCTCAGTGGGGACTACAGGGCCCTGGCTCCAGTGGGAAATGTTGGGTTCTGCAACAGAGAGATGAGTGGAAGATGGGTCACCGGCTCGTGTCCCTGGAAGACCCCAGACTTGACCTCAAGCCATCTCCTGGTTGTAGGGGTGACTGGCAGCCCCATTAGGAGCCAGCAGAGGCGTGACGCTGGCAGGCGGGCTCCTAACAAACCCTCCCCATGCTATGATTCCCAGGTGACACTCACAGCTCTCTGGGGTCCTCAGTCTCTTTCATTGCAACATTAAAGACCCAGGGATCCGGGGACAACCTCTGGAGCCCAGCACACAGGTGCACACTCCGGGGCCCGGCACATGGGTGCACACTCTGGCCACCTCCTGCAGGAGAGTTGGGATACATTTGAGACCCTGGGGACAGGGTGGGGGACTTCATGTGTCTGAAGATGGCTCTGAACCTTGGATACAGTCAATGTGTGCCATTAGGAGGTTTCAGGAACCCCCTGAAATTGTGGGCAACAATTTGTGGGATTTTTTTGTGTGTTCACAGCTTCCATAGTATTGCAAAGGGGTCGATGACCCAGAAATGGATAGAAGCCCATTTCTCCTGCAAGTTTAACCACACTTTTGATTCACTGGCATTTCTCCTGGACTGCTTTTAAAATAATTGTTGGAAAATCCCATTTCACATACTTCAGGTGGCAGCAGTGCAGAGTAAAGAGGTATTGCCCACAGAGGAACAGAGCTCCAGGCTGAAGGTCTGGGCCAGGGTCATTCCTTGGCAGGGGATTAACCAAAGCAAGAGGAGCTCCAGCCTGCCCAGGGTACCTGGGGAGCCTGGACAGTTTCCAGCCCAGCTGTGGGAAAAGGGCCTATGGCAGGAAGCAGGAAAGAAAGGATGGATGTTAGGGTTTAGAACCTTGGACACTTCACCAGAGAGCAGGGCTAGGAAAGGCCTTGTCACTTGGGATATGAACTTCATTCATCATAAAGCCAAATTGCCTTGTAGCGAGCTATAGCTCAACCCTGGGGACATGGGGGAGGAAATGAGTTTGTGAGGACTTTGCATGTGCCTGCCTGGCCTACCTCATCCTGGGAGGAGCAGAGAGGTTACGAGGAACTCTGTGCCAAAAGTACCCTCATAGTCAGAGCACGCATCTGCCCTTGGTACTTGCAGCCATGTACATTCCCAGTTGGACACGTACCCTGGGCAATCTCATCCATGGGGACTCAAGCGCAGGGGAGTAAACCCTTTGGAGAAAGTGAGTTCAAAGATGTCCTAATCTAGTCCACATGTGGTAACTGTATGAGGACTGCCAAGGGCCCACTTTGGGCAAATTCTCACAGTTCCACTTTCTGGGTCACCATTTTCCTCTCCCAGCATCCTCCTTAGTGATTTTGAACTGCAGGATGGCAGAGCCCTTGATTCCTGGGCCTCATATTTCCATGACCCCTCATCTCCAGGAATCTTTCCACTGATAACTCAATCTCTCCATCCCTTGACAGAATTCCATTTACAAGCCATACAACCGTTCCCTCCTGTCTACCTCCTCCTTATTTCTTTGAGATCTCTTCTGTCTCACTGGCATTGGACCGAGGTTTCATCACCATTGCCGACTCCTCTCCCTTTAACTTCTCCCTTCGCTCCTTCCTGGTTGACCCTCATCTGGAGCCCTTCATCTGCCTACTCATTTTCAACAGTGGTCAGTCAGGGTTCTGTAGTTGTAAACAACAGACATAAGACTCTGGCTAACTAGTATTAGAAGCAAAATAGTATTATATAGGAAAAAAATATGGACTATATCACGAAATAGAAAGACAGCTAAAAGCCAAGCAGCTGGAGGGGCTCTGGGTGCAAGAACTAATGTGTAGCCAGGTGGTCTCTTCAGGGCTCAGTTCTCACAGTAAACAAGCCCCAGCCAACTTCTGACCTTGAACCACCCGGTTTGATGTTCAAATGTCCAAGAGAATCTAATTGGTCTGGTCTGGGCCCTGTTCCCAGGTTTTGGATGTTGGATGCATTCAGAGTGGTGGTGGAAATGGGAGATGGTGGGTCCTTAAAGGAACATCAAGGTCCTATTACTAGGAGAAGTGGGAATGGATACCAGGCAGGTAGAAGCACATCTGTCCATCACAAAGCCTCAGACAGGACACAGGCACAGTGAGAAAACACAGCACATTCCCATGGAGCAAGAACACTTCTGAATGTAACTACAGTCCTGTCTGTTGAATGTTATAAGCCCAGATTGATAAGCAAATTTCCCTGGGGTCAGCTGGTGCTAACCCCACATGGCAGGATGGAGCAAGGCTGATGGATGTTGTTTATGGAAACTGACCATGTGGTAATCTTGCAGCCACACTCCAGCTATTGTCCCGCAGGATATGAGATAAAATTCACATGCATCAGGAAGCATGAGTCTAAAACAGTGTGTCATTTCAGCAGGGAATGAGATAGAGGAAGAATAGGATTTCTAACTGAAATTCCACAGCTCAGCCTCTCTTTTCAAAACCCAGAAAGCCCAAGACCACCTTTGAGCTGGAGCCCAGACGTGGGCCACCTAGTTCAGGTGAGACTAGAGTTGGAGTGGGGCCTGCATACTGGCCCTGGGTCTGCCACGACTCGGCTTATGCTTTTAGATAATCAATTTGTCTCCTTGGGCCTCATGTGCTCATCTTGAAAATGAGGCTGGTTGTTAAGGTAACGTTCCTTGTCATACCCTTTTCTGAAACTACAGTCAAAAGGCCCAAGCTGTACCATGTGCAAAGCTATTTGTGACTCCCTCTGGGATTTTATCACAATGTGCACTGATCATTCAGTGTGCAAGTTTCCCCAGTGGTGCACGGTCATTTCCTCCAGGGCAAGGATTCTTATTCATATTTGTGTCTGATATACCCAGAATAATGAAGGACTCGTGTATAATAAGCTCTATATCAAGGCCGGGCGCGGTGGCTCAAGCCTGTAATCCCAGCACTTTGGGAGGCCGAGGCGGGCGGATCACGAGGTCAGGAGATCGAGACCATCCTGGCTAACACGGTGAAACCCTGTCTCTACTAAAAATACAAAAAACTAGCCGGGCGCGGTGGCGGGCGCCTGTAGTCCCAGCTACTCGGGAGGCTGAGGCAGGAGAATGGCGTAAACCCGGGAGGCGGAGCTTGCAGTGAGCTGAGATCCGGCCACTGCACTCCAGCCTGGGTGACAGAGCAAGACTCCGTTTCAAAAAAAAAAAAAAAAAAAAAGATAAGCTCTATATCTCAGAGGCTAATGCCCACGATCTTAGAGGATTCCATGTTCATAAAACACAAGGTGGGCCCCCTTCCACTGAAAGCACCCGAGACAAAGGAAGCCACCTGGCTCGGGTGTGCTGTGGGCCGTCTCTCCTACCACCACTGTTCTGTGTTTTAGGAAAGTTCTCTCTCTTTGGAGCCCACTGAAAAAAGAAAATCAAGATACAAAGAGAGGGACTGGGTCTGCGGGGCCCTCATATTTCTGGAAGTAACTGAGCGAAAGGATTAGGTAAGGGCTCACCCAGGCCGGGGTATGGCTCTAAGGCAGGAGGGCAGAGCAGGTCAGGCTCCTCTCCCCTCCTCCTGTGCTGGTGGGATGAGGGGCTGTATCAAGTCACGGCATTCCTTCGTGTCATGGTGCCCTTCCATAATGACCCCCACCCTGGGACTAGGTCCATCTTTTTCAAGGAGACCCAAGGGCTTGAGAGTCACGGGACAGACCCCACACTATGGAGTGCCGTGTGGTTTTCTCCCCAAGAGCCCCCCAGTGTGGGCTGCAGTTTTGATTTTAAGGATACAAAGAGCGGTCTGATAGCAGCATTATTTATAACAGAGAAAAGCTGGAAGCAACCCACGTGTCCCTGGATGGATGAATGGATGGACGACATGGGGTCTCCCCACACAATGGAATATTATGAAGTCTTAAAATGGAAAGGAATGAAGGCAGGTGCAGTGGTTCAGGCCTGTAATCCCAGTACTCTGGGAGGCCGAGTCAGGAAGATCATCTGAGGTCAGGAGCTCGAGACCAGCCTGGCCAATATGGTGAAATCCCATCTTTACTAAAAATACAAAAATTAGCTTGGCATGGTGGTGCGCGCCTGTAGTCCCAGCTGCTTGGGAGGCTGAGGCAGGAGAATCGCTTGAACCTGGGAGGCGGAGGTTGCAGTGAGCCGAGGTTGTGCCACTGCACTCCAGCCTGGGAAATGGAGCAAGACTCCGTCTCAAAAAATAAATATATATCTGTAAATAAATAAATAAATAAATAAATGAAATTCTGACACATGACGCAACATGGATAAACTTTGAGGACATTATGCCAAATGAAATAATCCAGTCACAAAAATAAGAATATTGTGAGATTCCACTTATATGAGGTCCCTAGAGTAGTCAAATTCATAGAGATATTAAGTAGAATGGTGGTTTCAAGGGGCTGGGGAGAGGGGCAAATGGGGAGTTAGTGTTTAATGGGTGCAGAGTCTCAGTTTGGGAAGATGAAAAATTTCTGGATATCCGGTGGTGTGGTTGCACAAAAATGTAAATGTTCTTAATGACACTAAAATGTGTACCTAAAAATGATGAAGATGGTAAAATGAGAGAGAGAGAGGGAGAACTGACTGCATTTTTAATAAAAGAAGCTTCAAGATTTAGACTTCCAAGAGAAGTAACATGAACTCAGAATATCAGCCCTGGTGATAAAGGAAGAAACCAAAATGAATGGCAAAGCAACAAGGCCAGCAAAATGAATCCGGATGTGAGCCAGGCTCAGCTCCACTTCATGCTGAAGTTCCTGGTCTGCGACAGCCCCGAGCCCTGCCCAAGGTCCCCGCAAGCCCAAAGGACAACTCTGCAGCCCCCACATCCCAGCTTCCGCTCCGTGTGCACACAGCACACATGTGAATGCTGCACTTCTCAGAGCCTCACAAAACACAAGCAAACTCAGGCAAAGTCCTTTTGAGCACAGTCTGGAGTCTGGGGGAACAGAAGTGTTACAGAAGGGGTTTTCATAGCCAAAATATAAGGAATTGCAGTAACAACTGTGGACCACCTGCAGTCATTGATCCACGCTGTCCACGTAACTGCCCCAACACCAGCAAGCTTCACTGACACCTCTGCTTGTCCAGCATCTTTTCATGTCTCTGGCTCTTCCCTTCTTCCTCTTTACCACCCCCAACCCGCCATGACCACCACTTTTTCCTCATTCTCCCTAACTTTCTTCAAAAGCAGTAGATTCCTTCGTTGGAATGGCGGAGTGGCTCTTGCCTTCTCTGGGGCCTATGTTGCAGGGTTGAGCTGGGCTCCAATGGCTTATCTTCTACTTGACAATTCTCAGGGGAATCTCCCCATGTTGGTTCCGCACCTAAGAGGAATTCTTAGGAGCAGCACCAGCTAAGAATACATAGTTATTCACGGCATTGCTGGGCTACTGGGAAACACTAATAGCTGCTGGGAAAACTAGTTAGGTGTCTGGGGATGGGGAGAAGATGTAATTTAGATTCATCCATATCTTACGTCAAAGTAGCAGGATAAGTTCAGATAGAAAAAGGAATGAAATGTAAAAATGTTCCATAGAAGTCAATACTTGATCCAAGCTACTTAAGATTAAAAGTAATAGAAAAAATAATAAAATGAAGATCAAGAGGCTCAGCTACATAAAAATATGAAACTCCTATATAAATTGGCAACCTTTAAAGACAGTCAATATGTTTGGAAATAATCTATATTAAACATGACTTGTATCTACCTTTTATATAAAGCTCAGACAAAGCAATAAAAAGAACAGTAATGTGTTTAATGTAAAAGGTAACGAATAAACAGATTATACTCTGCAGATAAAATAAAAATGGTTAACATAAAGAGTTCCAATTTGATTTTGAAAGAAAACCAAATTCCACATCAACATGTAATTTATTTTCTATATAATTGTCTAAAGATTTTAATGATAATCATCAATGTTAGCAAAACTGTGGTGACATGGGGAAAGAAAACTAGTCTCAGTTTTTATAAAATTCTATGTTTTAACAAACCTCCCAGAAAGCAATTTGGCAATTATGATCAGAGGCCTTATAATGTTCATTTGGATCAATTCTTCTAGGAATCTATCCTGGGTATACTCATTGAAATATTTATACCTAGCTTTTTACAATGGTGTATTTTTTTCTTTTTCTTTTCTTTTCTTTTTTTTTTTGAGATAGAGTTTTACTCTTATTGCCCAGGGTGGAGTGCAAGGGCATGATTTCAGCTCACTGCAACCTCCACCTCCTGGGTTCAAGCAATTCTCCTACCTCAGCCTCCCGAGTAGTTGGGACGGTTTCTTATGTGTGAAAATCTGGCAACAAGTTGAATGTCTAATAGCATTTGGATGGCTCAACTCCATAAAATGGAATATAATGCAGATACTAAAAATAATGTTTTGGTGGATTTCACTGACAATTAGTCAATATTAATTTTAAATGAAATATTAAAATATTCTATATGAATTTCATATTTCTTAATAAGTAAACATGCATATATATTCATAACATATTGTATAAATATTTTTAGCAAAAGTCTGGAAAGATGCTGAGACGACTGGATATCTTGTGAAGAAAAATGCACTGTATAAAAATCACATCCAGATTTATTATAAATTTAAATGTTAAAGGAAAAATAACGAAGACTGTAGAAAAAAATCACATTTTAATGAATATGAAATAGATAGGGTTCTAGCAGGACACAAAGAGTGCTGAATCATAAAGAAAGAAATAAGATAGCATTAAAACAGTCTGAAATGACTAGAAATGCAAGCCACTTCCAGAGTAGAAGAAGAGATTTGCAATACATAAGTCTAATATATTAAAAACAACTACAGAGCAATAAAGAGATGAAAAACCCAGTAGAAGAAATGGGCAAAGATTTGAGGAGACATTTCACAAATGAGGCTATCCAAATGTCTAACACACATGAAAAGAATGGCTAAAATGAAAAAGATGGGGAAAAATAAAGTGTTGATGATATGGTTTGGCTGTGTCCCCACCCAGATCTCATCTTGAATTCCCATGTGTTGTGGGAGGGACCTGGTGTGAGGTAATTGAATCATGGGGGCAGGTCTTTCTGTGCTGTTCTGTGATAGTGAATAAGTCTCACAAGATCTGATGGTTTTGAAAAATGGAAGTCTCCCTGCACAAGCTCTCTCTTTGCCTGCTGCCTTCCATGTAAGATGTTACTTGCTCCTCCTTGCCTTCCACCATGATTGTGAGGCTTCCCCAGTCATGTGGAACTATGAGTCCAATTAAACCTCTTTCTTTTGTAAATTGCCCAGTCTTGGGTGTGTCTTTATCAGCAGAATGAAAATGGACTAATGCAGTCAATAAGAATGCAGATTGAGCTGCCAGCAGGGTCATAGTAAGTGTTAGTGGGAGTGTAAATTGGTGCAACCACTTGGGAAAACTATTTGGCCATAGCTACAAAAGTTGATTACAGGTATAAGTAGCTATGTAATTTGTAACTACATAACTATGTAATTTGTAATTCCCATGCTGTTCTCGTGATAGCGAATAAGTCTCACAAGATCTGATGGTTTTGAAAAATGAGTCTCCCTGCACAAGCTCTCTCTTTGCCTGCTGCCCTCCATGTAAGACATGATTTGCTCCTCCTTGCCGTCCACCATGATCATGAGGCTTCCCTAGTCATGTGGACCTATAAGTCCAATTAAACCTCTTTGTAAGCTATGTAATAGTGATGTAATTTGTAATTACACCTCTAATCAGCTTTTGTAGCTATGGTGAAATAGTTGTGTGGTACCAGTCCATGGCCTGTAAGGAACAGGGCCGCACAGCAGGAGGTGAGCAGTGGGCAAGTGAGTGTTACCACCTGAGCTCTGTCTCCTGTCAGATCTGTGGCAGGATTAGATTCTCATAGTAGCATGAACCCTATCGTGAACTAAGCATGCAAAGAATCCAGGTTGCAAGCTTCTTACAAGAATCTAATGCCTGATAATCTGTCACTGTCTTTCATCCCCACCCCACCCCCACCAGATGGGACCTTCTAGATGGGTGAAAACAAGCTCAGGGTTCCCATTGATTCTACATTATGGTGAGTTATATAATTATTTCCTTATATATTATAATGCAACAATAATAGAAATAAAGTGCGCAATAAATGTAATGTGCTTGAATCATCCCGAAACCATCCCCACCTGGTCTAAGGAAAAATCATCTTCCATGAGACTGGTCCCTGGTGCCAGAAAGCTTGGGGACTGCTACTTGTAGAACATTGAGAATAAACAAACTGCAATGGCTTGCCAGGGTGTGGGTGAGTCTCAGAAACATAATGTGGCATCACTGCATTTATATATAGTTCAGACCAAAGCTACAGTGATAGCAGCTACCCCTGGGGAGGGAGGGGGTGACAATAAGGAGGCCTGGAAAGGCTTCCAGGGTGCTGCTGGGGCTGTGTGTTGAGCCTGGTGCTAATTGCACAGGTGCATTCAGCTTGTGAAAATTGGTCAAGCCAAGCTGTGCTCTTAGGACCTGTATCTTTTTTATAGGTAAATTCCACTTACACATTTGTTTTTTAGAAAAGAGAAATAAACCCTGGAAGGTATGTAAGTAGTTATAATCTGTGGGTTATGGAAGATTCTTCTTTTCTTCTGTATGTCTACATTTTCTAAAATGAGCCTCTATTACTTCCATTGTCAAACAGTTTTCTTTGGTTTTGCTTGTTTTGAGGTCATTCCTGCTGCCTTCATCAGAGCAGGCTCTGTGATATGTCAGAGCCACCGGCCCACGGCAGGAAGAGGTTCCTGTTCTACGAGGAGGCCTACTTAGTAATTTTGCTCCTCATATTCTGAAACCAGAACTTAAACTCAGGGCACATTTCCAGAAACCGACAGGGCTGACAGTCCTCCAGTGTCCACTACTTTCTTCCTGGGGTGGCAGCCAGGTGTGTTGTCCCAAATGCCATCTTTTCCAGTGCAGGCTCTGACCGTGAGAGAAGCATTCAAAGGCACAGCAAGTCTGCAAAGTCCAGGATGGGATCTTCACTGCTCAGTTCTCCTCTTAAGAGCCTTCCAGCCTAGGAGATAGGGCAAAACCCCATCTACACAAAATACAAAAATCAGCGAGTTGTGGTGGCATGCACCTGTGGTACCAGTCACTTGGGAGGCTGAGGTGGGAGGATCACTTGAGCCCAGGAGACGGAGGTTGCAGGGAGGGATGATCTCACCACCGTACTCTAGCCCGGGTGACAGAGTGAGATCCTGTCTCAGTCTCAAAAAAACCAAAAAGGAGTGAAGCTGTAATTGTCCTTTGTGAACTGGAAAGTGCCAAGGAGAACTGGAAGGAGGCTGGTTGTAAACCTACTCCAAATATGGCTTGTCCCCTGCAGCCTGCCTCTGATTGTCTTCCCTCCAAGTGACCTCTTCTTTGAAAAGCACAGGCCTTTTCCAAGGTCTGGGAAAAATAGCCAAGAAAAGCTCAGGAATGCCTTCTCTTAGGAGTCGACCTTGCCGCCTTTCATGTGGTTAAAGAATTCTCCTTTGAGGGTCCCCTTGTGTAAACCCTTTAATTGCGTAGCTAATATAAACCAGAGCAGAAATGATTCATCCAAGAATTCTTGTTTGGATTCATTACCATTTTCAAAGGGTCCCTCTTTTATCTTGTCTCAGATCAGCTGAATGATGCCCCTGTTTAAAAAGGGCTTAGCAGAAGAGATAACGCATTATCACTTCTTCCCAGCCTAGTGTAGTGGAAGGAGGTTTACTCTAAAGATAATTAAATCTTAACTCCCAATGGGTGAGGAAACCCAGACTTCCGTGAAACAGCTTTTACCCTGCTTGAAGGCCCCACACAGCTGGGATGCCCCAGAGGTCAGAAAGAGGGGTCTTCCCAAAGAGGGGTCTTCCCATAGCATCACCCCACTAAGTTGTGAGTCAAAAAGGGGCAAGTGATAGGGCTTCTCGTTTCAAAATGGAACCGGATCCCAGTATAGATAATGTGCTAAGAGGTTAGGAATCTTCCTACTAGAGCTGTGGATTAGCTCAGCTTGATGACGGTAGAAGCAAGATATTATCTGTGTCTGACAAGACTACAGAGAGGTAATCAATAGTCCACATGGGGTGTGGCAGGCACAGAGGTGTGTGGGAGACTCAGATTCCCTTTCACGCTGTGAGGAGTGTGGTTAGCCAACAGCCTCCAAATGAAGACGAGAGCTCATAAATCAGCCTCAACTTTGAAACTAAGATAATATTGTTCCTGGGGTGGCTTCAGCTGGTGACTGAGCAAGACTTCCTGGCCACCTCCACCTGACACGGGAGTCTTTGAACAAGGAAGCTTCACCCCAAGCTTACTGTTGGGGAGGCGGGGGCTCTGTCAGATCCACCACTGTGTGATGGCCCCTCCCAGCCCATCCTCCCTCCTCCCTTTACCTTTCACAGCCATTATCTCCAGCAAACCAATCTCTCCTAGCTCAATTTCAGCATTTCACACGCCCAAATTCCCATTCCCAGAGTTCCCGTGTATCCATCCACCAGCCCCTGAGGGGGGCCCCCACCCTGCTGGAGCTACCATGTGAAAAAAAGAGATCCACTTGGGCTGGGGGCTGGATCTTGGAGGGCAGTTTAATGAATGGCAAGAATGATGTGGAGTGCTGGGAGAAGAAGAATCTTCCTGGAATGGTCCCTATCAAGACGTCCCTTCCACTATATCAGTTCCTAGAGACCCTCAGCCAAGGAAGAGGGGGCACTGTTTTAATGAACAGAATGCCATCCCAGGGACAATCCCTTAAGGGAGGCTGCATCTGAAAATGTCTTGTCAGTTTCAGAGTGTACAGTGTCTGTGACAAGCCACGCTGAGCATGCTTCTCAGGACGGAAACATCCAGAACTTTCATAGCCCAGAAATCCCAGACTAAGCCAAAGATTCCACACTGGATCTTCATCAGACAAAGCCTTGAAGACAAGGGAGATGCTTCTCGTCACCTAGTTTTGTCTGCTCCAGCTCCAGGCATAACCAGGATGTACTTTCCCAAGACCCAGGAACTGGACAGTATCCAGCTACCCCCAGCCCTACATGCGCCGGGTCAGCAGTCCCTCTGTCTAGAGGAGCCAGGAGTCACGTCAGTGCTGGCTAATGGCAAACTCAACAATATTTCCATCTTTTGTCTTTGTATAAGAGCTAGAGATATCTGCTTGCTCCTCCTGTAGCTTATCCTATGAAAATTCTAAGCCTGCCATTTTCTCTAAAAAGTATCCTAGTAGCTTTATCTGTTGATGCAAAACATAAGACACCTCTAAATGATATTCTGAGGACTTAGTAACTTTAAAAATTTGTTACATGGGATTTTATTTAATTTTTTTGATAGCTTAGTTTATTTTCCATTTGTTTATGATTTCTAATACAAGAATTTAAGGCCATGTTTTTCTCCGAATCTGCATCTAACGGGCTTGGATATATAAGTCTCTCGTCATCCTTAATTTCTAAGGCATTCGTAATATCAATTTAACTTCATCTTTAATTCAAGAGTTATTTAAAAGTGTGTTTGTGGTTTTGTTTTTAAGAGAGTTTTAAAATTGAAATGCAATACCAGAGTGCTTTGAAACCAGGTTTTTCTAGGCTTAACCTTACCTCTGAATCTAACCCTAACACAAAGCTTGACCGTAGCTCACATTTCTTGAGCCTGATTCCAGAGAAAAGAAGACCTAACTGCTCTTCTATCCACTGACATTTTTGCAATGCATTATGGATTATCTGTAATCTGGCATGTCACCCTATGAAAATATGCTTCAAAACCAAAAACAATGGTTTTGTTTTATTTTTATAGTGGGTGGGTTGCAAAAGGCCAGAAGGAAATTCTGTTTTCTAGGCTGCTTATTTTACTTGGAAAGGGAAAATGCCTCTCTAATGGGTGTCCTTGAAGGCAGTCAAAGCCAAGAAAAAGCATTGCCAAGTTTAAGAGTAAATATTCCAAAAAGCAATATTAGCAAATTATTTTCAGGAACAATGTCCACTACCACCATAATTATTTATTAAGGTTTGGGGTCCTTGGTCATTGTAACATTATAACTATAGAGGAAACCAAATAAAATGAATGCATACAGTAAAAGGAGAAAAATACTCTTCACAGATAATAACAATGGAATATACACAATTACTTCAAAGCAGCTTAAGTGACTTTAAAAGACAAATATGGAAAAACCAATAGCACCTGAGTATTGATCTTATTCACAATAGTATCAAAAATGTTATAAACACAGAAGTGATTTTGAGAAAATGTGCAGAATATAAATAAAACCTCCAAGGTTTATAGGAAGTCATAAAAGACATCCATTTGAGAAAAGAAAACTATTTCTAGATGCACAGATGAATAGTCCAAACAGACTTTTTATGAATTTGGCAAAAACAATTTTGAAATCTAACTGAAAGAATAGTTGACATAGACTTCCAAAAGGACTGCGTGAAAAATAAGAGTAAGAGGGAAGAAGTTAGCAGTCCCAGAAGATATTAAAAAATATATTTTAAGAAGAACATTCATTAAAACATTAGAATATTGGCTTAAAATATGACAGAGAGAGACTAAAGGAATGCAATGCAGAAACCTTGAGCTAAAGACAATCACATACAGAAATTCAGACAGTCACCTGTGGAATTTGCCATTTTCTAGTAGCTGCATTTAACGACAGCAAAAATAAATAGGTGAAACTAATTTTAATAATATGTTTGATTTAACCTAATATATCAAAATGATATCATTTCAACATGTGATCAAATGAAAAAATTATTTATTTTATTTTTTGAGACAAGGTCTCACTCTGTCACCGACACTGGAGTGCAGTGGTGCAATCACAGCTCACTGCAGCCTTGACTTCTCGAGCTCAAATGATCCTCCCACTTCAGCCTCCCGAGTAGCTGGGTCCACAGGCACACACCACCACACCCAGCTAATTTTTGTATTTTTGGTAGAGTCAAAGTTTTGCCAGACCCAGGTTGGTCTCAAACTCCTGAGCTCAAGCAATCTTTCCACCTTGGCCTCCCACAGTGCTGGGATTTACAGTTGTAAGCCATAGCACCAGGCCTTGAAAAAATTATTTAATATTAACACAATACTTTACATTATTTTTTTGTACTAAGTTTTGAAATTTGTACTATCCACATATTTAATAGCCACATGTGGCTAGAGGCTATGACCTCCTCACAGCATAGATTACAGGTAGGGAATGCTATATGTTATTGAACAGGCATCAGGAAAGTCATGGAGAAGGAAATAGATATTTAATAAATGACATATGTCCTTATAATGATTTGTAAAATGCAGAAGTATATCACGATGAGTTAAAACCACACCATAGGTCATCTGACAAAGTAAGATCTCTATGGAGTAAATCAAACTATTTAAAAAATTAAAAAACAAAAAAAGCTTACAGTAAGCCAAGCAGTGTCACAACTTGAGTGGACCTGGGTGGGAGTCCTCCTGGTTCCAGGAAAAGCAGGCCTGCAGAGAAGGAGGAGAAGGCAGGGACATCAGACACTGTGGAGGTGAGTGGCCTGTGTGTGGGCAGAGCCTGGGGAAGACAGCCAGGGGTCCAGGACCCAGTAACCAAAGGCCAAGAGGCCAGTTCTAGAGTGATTCAGACAGCGGGTGAGATCAGGCAGGCCTGGTAGGCTGAGGCAGTGGAGCAGAAAGTTTCCAGGAACTGGTCCAATTTGGAAGCGCAAAAGGGTGTTGGCCACTGTTGGGTAATCTATCCACAGTGGACAGGTCCCCACCCATGGAAGCTCCACCAAGGATAGCTGGAGTCGAGCCTGGGGGAGAAGGTCTTGGTGAAGTCAGGATGTCCGAAGAACCATCAGGGTCGTGTGTGCAGCTCCAATCGCAGAGGGAAAGTGGGATCCCAGAGGCTGCAGACACACAGTGCTGTCAAGTGGGACAACAAGGGGACCGATAACTGCAGGAGTGGAAGACGCTGCCATGGGCTGAAGAGCGTCCCCTCCAAACTCACGTGTCGAAGTCCTAAGCTCAATACCTCCCATGCGACTGTGTTTGTAGACAAGGCATTCAAAGAGGGAACTAAAGTTAAATTAGGCCATTGGGGCGGATCCACTAAGAGGAAATCTGGACAGAGGTAGAGAGGGAAGATCATGTGAAGACACAGGGGGAAGAGAACCATCTACAAACCAGGAGAGAGGCCTCGAGGGAAACCCACCCTGTCGCCATCTTGATCTCGGACTTCCAGCCTGCAGAATCCTGGAGAGAATGAATGTCTGTTTGAGCCACCCAGTCTACAGTGCTTCATTACGGCAGCCTGAGCTGACCCCACAGATGCTAAAACTGCAGAATGCACCAGTGAGGCCCTCGTCCCCACAGCGCCATGGTAGACCCAGGCCTGGTGTGCGGGAAGGGAGCAGCCCTGCGGCTGGGGCGGGCGAAGCACTCAGGAGCCTCTCCGCTGTGTCCTGCGCAAACCGCTTGCCCACGGAGGGACTGGGAAGTCATGTTGAATCCGCTCCTGGAAAGACTCCATTCGACTCGGTGCAAGATGGGACCCAATGATAGAGATGCCAGATAAAATACAGGACACCCAGTGACATTTGAATGCCAATAAGCAAAGCAAAAAAAAATTTTTTTTTTTTTTTTTTTTTTTTTTAGTGTATGCCTCAAATATTCCAGGGGCATGCTTGTTCTAAAAGTTATTTGCTATTTATCTGACATCCAAATATAAATGACTATCTTATCATGTTATTCTCTAAATTGGACAACCTTGGCCAAAGGATAAGGAAAGGGCCCAGCCCAGCAGGTGTAGCAAGGAAGTGAAGAGGAAGATAGAGGGGGAGCCCTGACCCGGGCGGGGGCTGGGGTGTTCACCAGAACCACCCAAGGGAGAGGATGTAAAAGTAAAAGACGAAAGTCAATGAAATGTTCAACAGATTTAACTATATCAACATTTTATAACTAACACTAAAGGAAATAAGAAAAAATAACAGACTAGGAGAACCATTACAACACTCTGAAAAAGCCGGTATGAATATAGAATACTCATTTCAACTGGTAAGAAAAATATCAAAATCTCAGTAGGCAAATAGGGAAAGGATGTGATAAATAATTTGTACAGAAGGCTGTACAATTACCAAACAAATCTGAAACAGTATTTCTGTCCTTTTAAGAATTTTTACATGCAAATTCTTAAAAAATTAAGAATAAACTTTCACTTTTTAAAAATAGGACTTAAAATTTAAAATTATTTAGTGAGGATGTGGTTCCACTGATAATGGCCCTTCTGGTAGTGGAAACTCAGCAATATGCTAAGTGGAGTTTCTTAGTGGAAACTTAGTAACATGCTAAGTGGAGTTTCTTAGTGGAAACTTAGCAACATGCTCATACTTGTTGACCCAATAAAATAACTCCTGGGTTTTGCCCTAAGAGTAATGACTTAAAATAAAGACAGGAAAAAGGATATGAAATAGTGTATTATTCCATTACTCTGACTATACCATTATGAATACACTTGAACGATGACTGGAAAGAAATACACAAAAAAGCATTCGATGTGAATATATTCTTCTCTTTAAGATTTCCTTGGGTCATTAGTATATTTTTATTTTATAATTACCAAACATTAAAGTAAAAAAGCAGTTTCTTTTTTGCTTACAAAGACTATTGACTAAGGTGTGCTCTGTCAGAATTCCTCCTGGCTCGTGACCTGGGGACGGTGGAAGGGTTGGCCATCAGAGACTCTCAGACCAGCTCAGGGAAGAATTCCATGAGCCTTCTTTTCTACCTGACATCAGAGTCTGTAGGTCCAAAGCTTTGCTGGCTATCCAGGCTTTCCCTAAAGACTTTCTCTGACTAAAGGTTCAATGCACTATAGGATATTTCCATTCAATGAGATAGTATTTTTTTTTTTTTTTTTGAGATGGAGTCTCGCTCTGTCACCCAGGCTGGAGTGCAGTGGTGCGATCTCAGCTCACTGCAACCTCCGCCTCCCGGGGTCAAGCAAGAACCTGCCTCAGCCTCCTGAGCAGGTGGGATTACAGGCACCTGCCACCACACCTGGCTAAATTTTTGTATTTTTAGTGGAGACGGGGTTTCACCATATTGGTCAGGCTGGTCTTGAACTCCTGACTTTGTGATCTGCCTGCCTCAGCCTCCCAAAATGCTGGGATTACAGGTGTAAGCTACCATGCCCAGCCAATACAGTAAATTTTATTTTACAGTTTTTTTTTTAACCTGGACTATTAATGTCTTGCACTCACTCTTCACATTGTCACCGGATTCCATAGACTGGGTGGCTTACACAACAGACATCGATTTTCTCACAATTTTGGGGGCTGGAAGTCTGAGAGCATGGCATTAGCAGGGCTGCTTTCTCCTGAGGCCTCTCTCCTTGGCTTGTAGATGCCGCCTTCTCCCTGTGGCTTCATATGGCCTTTCCTTTGTGTGTGTTCATGTCCTCATCTCTTCTTATAAGCACACCAGTCATATTAGATCAGGGCGCATCCTAACAGCCTTGTTTTAACTTAGTTATTCCCGTAAAGACCCTATCCCCAAACACAGCCACCTTCCAATGTGTTGAGGGTTAGGACTTCAGCATGTGAATTTTGGAGAGGACACAGTTCAGCCCATAACGATCCCTGAGATCAGAAGAAAACTTCTCCGTTACTGGCCACAAAGCTGCATAGGAATATCATATATATATATTTACAGAATCCTAACTTGTCCTATAAGCAAGAGAGTCATCAAACCTTACAACAACCCCCAAGACAAATGTGCTAGAAGATCCTGACTAAACTGTCTGGTTAGTCTGGGAGCAGCAGTATTTTATCGCAGGATTCCTGAGATTTTTGGTTCAAACCTGACAGTGCCCCTTGGGAAGGGAAACCCCAGCACACACAGGCCTCTGATGTTAGCCCAGCCCAGCGCCCACAAGCACATCTCCATCTCAGGGGCCTTGGCCCCATGAGGGTCAGGGTGAAGTCTCCTTGTCTCAGTGCCTGCAGGGTTGCTGGGTGATGACTTTTCTCTCTGCCTTCCTTGGGGCCAGGTCTGGAAGCCCAATGCCACTTCTGTGCGACCTGCAGAGAGGGCTGTGTCATCTTCCCTGGGTCCAGGGCCACGTTTATGTTTTCTTTATATTGCCACAATGCATCTTAATTCCCATCTGCATGCTCAGCTAAGGCGAGGCCCGCCCCAGCACACCACCTCACTCTGATGGGCTCCCTGGCCTCTGACCGCTGCACAGCCGGTGTCCTCCTGTGCCTCTGGGACACGCAGCATGGACTCAGGCTGCTCCCCTCTGCGCTCGCCTTCCTGAGCTCCCCCACTTCCAGGGGCCCTGAGCATGCTCTTAGGCTAGTGTGACATCATTCATGACAGCAGAGTGAGAGCTCAGATTCATTGTCTTTTCTTTCATGCACTTCATCTTTCAGCCATGTCAAGAGCTGGTTGGAAATGCAAGGTATGGTAGGAGAAATCTGTTCAGCTATCTCTGGAACAAATAGAAGGAAGTGTGTACTTTGACAGCCACATGTAGGTTCTTGTGATGTCCAGCCCCCTCCTCCCCTTCAGGGTGTGAGGCAGGCACACCCCTGTTTGGGACACATCAGTGTATACTGATCTATCAAAACCCAATGGGCCTTAACGCGGCTCAGGCAACAAATGCCTCAAGCACCCTGTAGAGTTTGTGCACAGCCTACTGTCACAGTGGGATTACACCATGGGGCGGATGCCTCTTTCAGAGGAGATGCAGCCAACTCTAGCGGGTGTTTATTCTCAGAAGAGGTCAATAGATGTTATGAAACACTTGCAGCTGGGGGAAGAGATTCCAAAACACATGGCAAGCAGCACGGCTCTCGCTGCCTGTCGGTATCACGGGGCAGGACGAGGCATCTGTCCTTCTGGACAGCATATGTATGATAGAAAATAAAGTCACCCTGTTTGTTCTTAGCACAGTCTGAGCAACCCTGCAGAAGATCCTCTGAGAATCTAACTGAGCAGACGGCTCAGGGTAATGCTATTTGACTTCCTCTAGGGCCACCCCAGGAAGTTCGATACAACACCATCAGCGCAGCTCTTCTCCACTGTCACCTTATCACGGATTTGAAAAGCAACTTGAGGCCGGGCGCGGTGGCTCAAGCCTGTAATCCCAGCACTTTGGGAGGCCGAGACGGGCGGATCACGAGGTCAGGAGATCGAGACCATCCTGGCTAACGCGGTGAAACCCCGTCTCTACTAAAAAATACAAAAAACTAGCCGGGCGAGGTGGCGGGCGCCTGTAGTCCCAGCTACTCGGGAGGCTGAGGCAGGAGAATGGCGTAAATCTGCGAGGCGGAGCTTGCAGTGAGCTGAGATCCGGCCACTGCACTCCAGCCCGGACGACAGAGCCAGACTCCGTCTCAAAAAAAAAAAAAAAAAAAAAAAAAAGAAAAGCAACTTGAAATGCTTTGCCCTATCTTTATTGGACTATAAGCTCTGAAATTATCCATAAAATTGTTCCTATCAAATGCAAGATAGTATGACCTGCAAAAGACCAGTAAAATTTCAGAACTATGTCTTACATTAAAAGTATAAGGTAACTGAGGGTTTTCTGGCTCACTGGATTAACTTTTTTTGTGTGGTCACTAAGCATTATAATTTCCAAAATGGATCCATAGTGGAAAAGCAGGGAAATAGAAAAGAATTAAGATCTGAGCTTGGCAGAAAGACCCAGGAGCAGAAAGGGGTTAGGCCCAGAGGAACCAGAGGAGTATGGCAGGACAAGGGCCTTCAGGAAAGCTCATCACTTCTGCTAGACAAAACTGCCTGGGGGAATTGCCTGGCTGTGACATTGTAGGATAGGTATGCAAGATGATACCATGGGGGGAAACTGGGTGAAGAGTACCTGGGCTCTCTCTACAGTACTTCTCACAACTGCATGGGAATCTTCCATTATCTCAAAACAAAAGGTTTAATTTAAGAAAAACTGCACAGGCAGTGGGTGTATGGTTCATCCCAGTCCCTTCCTTGCCACCTGTACATCTCTTGCGCCATCTTCAAGTTCTTAGGAAGAAGAGAGGGTTGTTAGGAGTGTAGGAGAGGCTGGACCCCTTTAACCCCTGCATCTCTGGCTCATCAGTTGGCCATGCTGGTTGGAGAGAACTGTCTTGCAGGGAGGGCTGCTCCTGAGGCCATGTTTTTGATCTGGCAGCCTCCCCTTTCCAAGGTAACCTGCTGTTGAGGACTCGTTGCCAGTGGGCACTAATGCTGTACAAACAATACCCGTTCTCACATCTTAAAAAAGGATCACAGAAGTTTGAGATGCAGCCACCTAGATGGGAGACACACTGACACCATGATCCCAGCACTCCCAGAGAAGGAAAAGACCCCAAATGTGGCATATTCATATTTCCTGTGGGGATTGTAAAGGGAGATCTTGGAATGTGAAAGCAGCCTGCTGTTCAAGCTCAGCACAGATCCCAATGAGGGTCTGCATGTAGTAGCAACTCAATAAACGTTGCATTTGAATGAATGAATGAATGAATGAATGCTGGATCCCACAAAGCTGCCTTTAAATACACCTCTAAAAAGAGGCTAGAAAGAAAAGTCTTTCACAGTTCAGAGACCATTGTATCTTACTGCTTCCTCATAACTTGGGTCTTTGTGATCCAACAGAACTTTTAGGTCAATGCTTGCATTCAAGAGGAAGTGAGTACCACCTCCTTGCTGAGGATACCTTTTCACCATTGGAGAGGTAGCTTCAAGTAGGCCTCCATTCTGGTACCCATTGTCACTAAGGATACCTCAATCTTAATTGCATCAAAAAGAAAACAGCTGTGTTTGCAAGCATCTCCCAAAGTGCAAATGGTCGATTCTAAATAAATACTTTCACAGGTTAAGTTGTGCAGTCTTGGGGCTGCATCTCACCACTAACCCCTCCCAGCAGATCTTGAGGGACCTTGAGGGTCAGGAACAGATAGGCATCCGGCTCTTTCTCTGGGGTTCCTGCAGAGCTGAGGCTAGTCACATGTGATACCTGCTCCCCACTTTTTAGGATAAAATGCTCTCTCCCAGACTGTTAAAAAACAGTTTTAAAACTGTTAAAAACAAACAAACAACAAAAAAAAACTAGACAGCAGATGATGATTAACCGTCCTTCAAATTTTCATCAACAATTGCTATCACAGGACATCAGGAATACTGGTTAATGCTTGGTCAGGCCCCTGGAGAGATGGTCACCAACTAAAGCAAGGGCAATGACACAAAGAAATTCAACTCATACTATGACTTGTAAGTAGGGAGAACAATTATTACTAACCTACCCTTCAAGTCACCATTCGCTGGTTTTGGGGAAAAATAATTAAATTTTTTTTTTTTTTTTTGAGACGGAGTCTCACTGTGTCGCCCAGGCTGCTGGAGTGCAGTGGCCGGATCTCAGCTCACTGCAAGCTCCGCCTCCCGGGTTTATGCCATTCTCCTGCCTCAGCCTCCCGAGTAGCTGGGACTACAGGTGCCCGTCACCTTGCTCGGCTAGTGTTTTGTATTTTTAGTAGAGATGGGGTTTCACCGTGTTAGCCAGGATGGTCTCGATCTCCTGACCTCGTGATCCGCCCGTCTCGGCCTCCCAAAGTGCTGGGATTACAGGCTTGAGCCCCCACGCCCGGTCTAAATGTTCATTCTATTTTAATGATCAATTCCATCTGATAATTTCAAAAAATGTTTTGCATCTTTATTGGAAAAAATCAAAACACTGTTTCTCAGATGCATGCCCTCTCTGCCTGGAGTTTGTTCTAGGATACTCCTCCCACGTGTAAGAGGAATGATGTCACTTGTGTGGACCTGTGCTTGGAGGGGTGGGGCTGATGGTCCTGAGCTTGGAATTTTTGGTGGCTGTGTTACGGGAAAGGCGGTCTCAATCCAGACCCCAAGAGAGGGTTCTTGGATCTTGCGCAAGAAAGAATTCAGGGCGAGTCCATAGAGTAAAGTGGATCTTGCGCAAGAAAGAATTCAGGGCGAGTCCATAGAGAAAAGTGAAAGCAAGTTTATTAAGAAAGTAAAGGAATAAAAGAATGGCTACTCCATAGACAGAGCAGCCCCGAGGGCTGCTGGTTGCCCATGTTTATGGTTATTTCTTGATGATATGCTAAACAAGGGGTGGATTATTCATGCCTCCCCTTTTTAGACCATATAGGGTAACTTCCTGTCATTGCCATGGCATTTGTAAACTGTCATGGCACTGGTGGGAGTGTATCAGTGAGCCAACCAGAGGTCACTCTTATCACCATCTTGGTTTTGGTGGGTTTGGACCGGCTTCTTTACTGCACCCTGTTTTATCAGCAAGGTCTTTATGACCTGTATTCTGTGCTGACCTCCTGTCTCATCCTGTGACTTAAAATGCCTTAACCATCTGGGAATGTAGCCCAGTGGGTCTCAGCCTCCTTTTATCCAGCCCCTATTCAAGATGGAGTTCCTCTGGTTCACACACTTCTGACGGCTGGACAATGGCCCCTGTCCTTCTGGCTGATGTTCATCTCGATGGTATTTCCAACTGGCATAGGAGGCGTGAATGGCACAGCCTGGTTGGCCAGTGTTGGACAGCACTCTCATGAGGCATCTTGAAGCATTTGGACAGAGCCAGAGCCCGTCTGAGATGCCGATTCCCGTTTTAGGATGGGCTCAGGAACAACGCTGGCCTGCAGAACCAGCCCCCGCCTCCTGGGCTGCCTGCGCTGCGTGATAGAAATGCTGTCTTGGGGAAGAGTGATGTGAAAAATGATCCAGTAAGAAAATGGTGGTGTGGGGCATGGTGTGCCGGAGCGCTGGCTGTAGAGCTGTGGTTCTCACTGTGGTCCCCGGAGCATCACTCAGCATCATCTGGGCATTTGCTAGCAATGCAGATTCTCAGGCCCACCCAGACCCTCTCAATCAGAAACTCTGAGGGTGGGGCCTTGTGTTAACCAGTCCCACAGAGGATTCTAATGCAGGCTAAAGTGTGTGAACCACGAAGACAGTCAGCCTTCCTCAGTAGTAACAAACTGGGAACATAGGAACTTGTGGTGAGTGACTTCACCTCTGGTTTTTTTTAGGTTCGGAACCTGTGTTCCATCAGTTTCAGTAACTATGCAGCAATAGGACACGTTTTGATCAAACACTTTTCCGCTCCCTGTGCTCTGCTGAACGTCACCGAGGTCAGGAAGTGCGTTGTTAAATGCTCACCCTATGTCTGTTCAAACGTAACCCCCCCAGGGTCTCAGGCCCCTCCCAGGAAGGAAGATGGGTGACCCCATGGAGCCTGGAGTTCAGAGAGGTGGAGCCAAACGGAAACCTATAAATCCATTTCCAGAAAGTCCAAAGTCCCCATCTGTTTTAAATGAACATACGTTTTCAGTGACAGAAGGCGTCTCCTTGAGCCCAGGGGTGAGAGGGTCAGGAGGAGGAAGGTTTGCTGTGGAAATCTGTGTCCTTCCAAAGCCTGTCAGCATTTGGGCAGCTCCTGAAGGGCATCTGTCCACCCAAAGCAAGGCTGGCCTGGGGGTCAGGGATCTGGAACTGGTTCCGGAAGGCTCCAGTGCCTTCATTCCTGGGCTGGGCACCCTTCCTGGAGCTGGGACCTCCCCCGGGTGAGTCACCCTCACCCATGTCGGCTGCATGTCCCGAACCACCTGCCCCCTCCTTTGGGCCTTCCCATCCCACGGTACCCATTTGTCCTGGTGAAGACAGACGAGGGCTGCCGCTGTGTCTGACTGTGTGGTGGAAGGGGCCCACTGCCCTGCAGCGCCAGAAAGTTCCTCTTGCCTCTCCGAGGTATTGGTGCTTACCTACAATTCTGCTTGCAAAGAAGAACGTTTGGAAAATCGGTTTCTACGCCCCACCTTTCAGACATTTACGGGGCTTTAGAAATAAGGTGCATCTGGCGCTGCTGTGTCGCTGCAGAACCTGACTCGGGGAAGGGTTTAGGAAGGAGGAGATGCTGACACCAGAGTACAAACACGAGGTGGCTCTGCTGATGGAAACCCCTGGATGAATGCCATTTTCTTATGGATTGAAGCGGAGTTGCCCACTCTTCCTGCCTGATCCTTCTGACCAAATGTGCACATTTGCAAAATACTGGGCTTGAGTCAGGTGTGTCTTCTGGGGCCTTCTAACGAGTTAACCTAGTACATTCCCCAGGAGCCCACCCTCCCAATGTGGCTCCAGGCTTGGGCAGAGGAGACACACCCTGAGGACTGAATTCAGAGAGTTCATCTTACTGCTCAATTCTCAAGAAACAGAGCCCCCTTCCAGCACCACAGCCCCTCCAGAGGCCCTGAGCATGCTCTTAGGCTAGCGTGGGTTTGAGTGTGTGTCTGAGCACCAGCTGTGGCTCCGGTAGCTGCGCCTGCCTGCCATACCTGCTTTCCACCTGCCTTGGGCCTCCTGCCCACCCTTCCTGGGTGGGACTACGAGTTGGGGCTTGTTGGGACACTAACTAAAAAGAGGTGCTTGCACAGCCTCATGTCAAAGGACACCCCAAGCACCCTCCCTTCATCCCAGCCCCTGTGTGCTCACCACACAGATGGTTGATGTATTAATAGTTCTTCCTCTAAAATGTTCCCCCTCATGGAAATTCCACCTCCCTAGAAGACAATGCATTTCTAAAGTCCGCCCCTCTGCTTTTCAGAGAATGAGATGCACACTGCGTGGGATGAAACCCTAGGATCACAGAAATACTTATTTCACTAAGCACTGAGCCATTGATTATATTAAAACAAACATACAGGCACACACATTTTTAAAGACAAAATTGGGACAACTTCAGCTTCTCGCTGGCTGCCCCCCAGCCACTCCTCCAGCTCCTGGGATCACGCACACACATTCCCCACCACTGGGGATAATTTGGTGAAAAATGTCTGAAAGATGCAGGCCGACAGAAAACCACAAATGTCAACAGGAACCATCCTCCGCTCTTTACAACTACACTTAGGATGCTAACCACAGACAAGGTCCTCAGGCGTTCTTCCCCACCCCTCACCTTTCTCCCCGTCACTCTCTCCAACTTCGTTCTTTCCTGCCTTGGCTCCTATAGGAATTAATACTTACTAGGTCTCCACAGCCTTGACTCTCCTGGAGTGAAAAGTGGGTTCTGGGCGCCATCTCGATTTTATCAGACTGGAAAACGTTTTCAGGATCAGCAGCTTTCTCTTCAGGAAGGTGAACCAGCTTAACCACAGCTGAGTGTGGGGAGGTGGGAGGGGGGCTCACTGTGAGGCTCAACCTCGAAGGGCCAATGGTTGAGCAAAGCTCTGGGCCTGCAAACAGTGGCCTTCAAGAGTTTTCTGGGTGATTCTCTGCCTCTTTCCTGGGCTGTCTCTCCAGACACCTGCTGCTCCAACTTCCTCTCCGGGCCTTTTCACAGCCTTCTCTGTCTGCCTAGTCTCTCCTGTGTGTCCTTAAGAGCCAGCTCAGATACTGGTTCAGGCCACCTCCCTTTTTAGTGCAACGAAGCTAATCACTGCTGTAACCAGGTGGTGAGCTCGCACATCTGAATCATCCAAGGGGTGATTAAAGCACAGATTGGTGGGCCACACTCCCAGAGATTCTGATTTTGTAGGTCTTGGGAGACACCTGAGAATTTGTATTTCTAATATGGAGCTCTTGGCTGCAGCTGCTTCTTGGGGACCACCCTTTCAGAACCATTGCTCTAACCTTGGCTACTCAAACTGTGGTCCACGGACCAGCACCATCAGCATCACCTGGGAGCTTGTTTGAAATTCACAATCTCAGACCTAATAGGCCTAATGAATCAGATTCTGCAGTTGAACAAGATCCCCAGGGATTCCAGTGCGCATAAAAGATTGCAAAGCACTCCTCCAAACTGAGTTTCTGGAAGACAAACTTTTTCTTTCCTGTGTATTCCCAGCACCTGACACAGGACTGAGTAGGATGCAAAGGCTGGGGCTGGAGCAGTCATTCTAGCCTGAGAGCAAACCCATCCTGGACAGGCCTGCCCACGTTGGTGCACATCAGACCGACCACCACACACTCCCAGCAGGTCATTTGGCACTTAGAAGAGAGATCAATCAGCATCTTCGACCACCCACTAGGTTCTGAAATCTCACAAAAGCATACCATCACCTTTACACCCTGGTGACTTAAAATTCAAATTTGAGTTCGCAAAAGGAGAGTTTCCACATGTACGTTCTTACATTCTCTTTCTGGAAGGGGAGACTGACTTCCAAACCCTGGGGCAGCTGCTCCTAGGACCTAATCCGGCAGGCTGCAGCTCCTGGCTGCCTGGGCTCAGACTCAGAACTCCATTTTCTATTTACAACTTTTTCCTCGTTTTGTTGTTGTTGCTGCTAAAAGTTCTTAGACTTACAAACCTTCTATCTGCCAAGCCCCAGGGCTGATGATCACAGGACTGCAAGTGTGGCAGTGTGTTTGATGACGGACTGGCTCACCTCCATGCCTGCTCCCGATTATTTAGGACACAGAGCTCTGTGGTCTGGAGCGAGCATGGGCTGCCATCAGCTAAGCAGATGGATAATGTGGGAGATGGATCAGTACATCTGGCAGAAGAGGCCCAGAATTGGGTGACGATGAACGTTTTCATTTGGGCAGATGTAACAAAATCTCCTCGCTCCCCGCATGGGCTATTCCTTGAGGAAGCAGCCCGTGTCTAAGCAGCGTCTTGCATCAGTCACCACGCAGTTACTTCGCTTCGGTGCCCTCGAGTGAAAAGTGGAGGAGGTCAACTTGATATAAAAGCTGTACAGCTAAGTTTTGCTCAGAAAGTATCTTGTAAAATAAACATATGGATAAGGCCATTTAAAAGAGCCCATTATTATGTGTTAAGATTATTGACGGAGCCCCAAGCAACCAGGAGCCAGGGTAGGGGGCTGAGTCCAGGGACAGAGGCGTTCCTAGGAGGAAGGGGCACAAACCCTGCAACTGTGATTTCAACTCATGCTCACGTTGCAGCTGATCCCCTCCCCTCCCTGATACTGCCTGAAAGCATTCTTTCCTATAACCGGAGTTTCTCGGGGCAGAATGTGTGTGGTGGCAGCGAATGGGGGCTGAGCGTTACCAGCTAGGAAGGGGTTTTTTGTGTTCCAACATTGAGGTCCTAGAGTTAGCTCTTGCCTCAAAACCCCGTTTCTTTTTTTGCCAGCCCACCAGCCCAGGATGGGCTCATGCCGAGCTGACAAAACTCAGGCCTGAGTCGAAAACATCTGCCTCCTGCTCCTTTTCTTTCCCAGCGCCACGTGGTGGGGCCTCGAGGGGCCTCGGGACTGCCTCAACCACATGTCTATGGGGTCAGATGCATCAGACACCGTCGCCACATCTGCCTGCTTATCACCACGGCTGGCTCCAGGTGAGCCGAGCAGGAGGCTGCGGGCCTGACCTGTTGCCGCTTCCCTTACTTCATCCCTTTGTCCCCCAAAGGATGGGCCATTTGCCAAAGGACAACGGAGGCTTCCCCGGGACCCTCTTTTCTCGACATTTCCCTTCCTTGGGACGCTTCCCTCAGCACTTAGCCTGCAGCCCTGGAGGGTGCCAGGCATTTCACAGCAGGACAAGGGTCTTTGGAGGCAACACCTCGGTGCATTGGGGGTGCTGTATGTTTGGAGACCACCCTGGCTTTTCTCACTCTCCCAGCACTTCTCCTGGTTTGGCTTCACCACCAACCTCCCCTGGAGACCACTGCCTTTCTTCCAAGTTCTGGGGTCACTGAGGAAGCCACTGCGTGTGCACCGCCCCAGTTCAGCCCCTCCTGGTATGAAGGTCACGGCATATCCATCAAGACTGTAACCAGCAGATCCCTGGACTCTGCCCACAGAATTCCCCGAGCCGGGCCCCTCCCTCCGCCTGACCCGGGGCAGCTCCTCCTCCCAGCCGCATCTGCTCTCAGGTTTCTCTGCTGTCTGCCTCACAGAGCCCCACCCCACATTCATCATGCTCTTTGAATTCAGAATTTCACTGAAATCCCCAAGGTCTTTCCTTACCATACAGCCTTAGTCACTAACTTCACAAATGTCATGAACTTCCCATTCCTCTTTTTCATGATCTCAGACAAATGTTAGCATCCAACTTCGCATTCTTACAACACAGCCATTATTTCATTACCATGAGTATTCTTCATGCCACGCTCTGAGGTTTGTTTCTGAATCGATAGAAGATCAGCGGTTTGGCCCCTGGTGCCCACTTTGCCACGTCCACCTGGTGTTATTTTCATAGCATCCTTCTCTTCTATTTGGATAAGGGGCTAGAAAACCTCAAAGTTGAGAGGTTGTGGCTTTTTCCCAAATCAGAAAGCAAGCTGAGGGTGGTAAAGGAAAGGAACCCTTTTTCTTTTAAGCTTGCTTCATGGTTGAGAGGTTGTGTTGTCACATGTGTGTGAGCCTGTGCAGGTATGCATTTGAATCTGTGTGTTTCCCTTCCAATCTTGGCCATACGGCCACAGTGCCTTGGGATCGACCTGGAAAGGGATAGTGGACTCTGGTTTGGCAAACCTAACGTCCATTCCCAAATCACTTCTCTCTTTCCTGACTCCAAGAGGAGACTGAAAGAGCTAAATGCTCATTCTCCCAGTCTTTTCAGCAAGGGGCAGCCAGGGGATAAATATTTCATAAATATTCATGACTTATTGAATATGTATATTTGGCCACCTGCTTCAGCATAAATTCCTGTCTTATTTTTTCCACCCTCGAAGTGTCTGTTTCCAGCTTCTGGCCGGAGGCTCTGCTTCCCAGCCTATCAGAATAGCCACCCTGCAGGATACAACCCTTTATGAGAAATAAAGCTCTCCTTTCCAAATGCATGAACCTTGTCATTCTTCAGCTAATGGTAGGTTTTTGGAAACTTTACAACAAAAATTACATAAGGGTCTGCGGGGAGGGAGGGGAGAGACAGAGAGAATGCTGGGAGTGGGGAAGGTGAAACACCTTTGCAAAATTACGCCAATGAGAGAAATCTGACATGCCTGACTCCATCTTGCCTCTAGCCTCACCAGCTGGCTGTCTTTACTCATTCCTGGGCGTGGGCCAAACTAATTTGGGAGAAATTTGGTTTTTAGTCTGAATAATAATAGCACTTCCCCTAAACTAAACTTACGGTTAGGGTTCTTGGTTTCATTAGTTCTAGCTCTCATTAGTTCTTGTAAAACTAATGAAAGGCCACCAAGTTAGGAGGATGAGAAGGGTTTGAATTCTAAATAATTACCAGCCATTATTCCAAAGGTCATAAGACTTGCAACTTCCCCAGTTACTCTTGCAGATAACATCACTATTGCAGAACCTACGATTGGCCTTTCGAGATGTCTTTTTAGGTTTTTGCATTTCTGACACCCTGATGGCCCCCACCTGGACCCGCCAACCAATCCTGTGGCCCACACCCAGGAACTGACTCAGCACAAGAGGACAACTTCTGTTCCCTATGACTTCATCTCCAACCCAACTAATCAGCATGCCCCCTACTCCAGCCCCCTGCCCACCAAACTATCTTTGAAAAATTCCTAGCCTCCAAGCCTTTGTGGAGACTGATTTGAGTAATAACTCCATCTCCCACGTGGGGTGGCCAGGCTAGCCTCACCTCGATTAAACTCTTTCTTTACTGCAATGCTGTGATCTTGTTATAGGAGTTATTAAGAAATTATTTTAGGCTGATAGAGAGGAAAAGGGGTCCTTGGAAAGTTTTTGTTTCTTTTAAAGCAACTGCAGAAATGTTTTCTTGTCTAACAGGAAATCCCTTGGTCTTAGAGCCTGGCTGGCAACCTTTGATATGCAAATGCAGGCCATTAGAAACTGGGTACCCCCAAACATGGCGATTCCCAACCTCTTCTTCTTGCCCTTGCCCCTACATGTGGCTGACAGCATGGCAGCCCCCTTTTATGCCCACGTGTGTAGAACATCATGGCACCCTGTATTTGCACATTAAAAGGCTAGAGCAGGAGGACCAGTTTTTTCGCGGGCTGTGTGAGTGACATGCCTGGTCAAACCAATCCCCTGAGCCCTATGCAAATCAGGCACCACCTCCTCCAGCCTCCTCACATAAGTAGACACATTACCGTGGCACACAGGGCTTCCTCTCTTGGCTTTGGAACCCCCCTCCCTCTGTCTCTGTATGGGGGAGCTTCTTCCTTCATTCGTGCCTATTAAACTCTCTGCTCCTTAAAACCACTCCACGTGTGTCCATGTCGTTTTATCTAATTCAACCTGAGATGAAGAACCCTGGTGTTCCTCCACTCATGGGAGCCATATCAATCTCAGTGAGTAGATTTTCTTTGTACAGCAGGCAGGAAGAACCTGCTGGGTGGTTACAAAGGCACTCCAGGCACAAGGCTGTTTAGAACAGAATTAACATAGAATTCCTGCCTCTTGGTGCAAGGAGTGTCTATCCAGCCAAGATTTGTCCAGGCTAAGGTCTCTGTAAGCACTGCCCTGGACCTCAGGACCACCAAAATTTGGGTAGAAAGTTCTAGAACTATCATTACTAACTGAACCATATCAGTCTACAGAACAATATATCATTTGGGGCTCTTTGGCTCTTAGGATGGAGATGACATTGACTTGACCTTCCTTCCCCAACCAGTGAGCTCCCCAAATGATGGGTCATTCCTAGGAGCTCCCAAGCCAAGCCCTGCGTCCATTGAATCAATCCAGTTGAAGAAGCATCTTACGGTCCAGCAGACCCTCTCTCCCTCTCACCAAGTTTAGCCAGAGTGAGACTCTGCCTGTTTCCTTTCTGTCCACCCCACCTCCCTACCCACTAAAAAAAATCCTCGAGGCTGATGGGGGCAGCACAGATCCTACTGAATATTTAGGAGCCAGAAGGGGGTCTGTGTCAGCATTCCTGGCATGTTAATGTCGGATCTTCCTTTAGTTAAAAAGCCCTTCAGCTAACCCCAAAGCTTGAGTGTGTGTCTCGGGATCCCCTTCCCGTTCTTTCCTCCTCCGCTGTCCCTCTCCTCACTCTCTCGACACTAAGTTTCCTATGTATTTCTAATGCAGAGGAAGTAGCTCTCTTTGGGGTTTTGTTGTTGTTCTCCATTTTATTTTTAGTTTTTAATTTTTGTGGGTACATAGTACGTGTATATATTTGTGGGGTGGGGTATGTGAATGTTCTGATACAGGCATGCAGTGTGAAACAAGCACATCATGGAGAATGAGGTATCCATCCCCGCTAGCCTTTATCCTTTGAGTTACAAACCAATGGTGGCTCTCTTTTGTTTCTTTTGTCTTCTGCTAACACACAGTCCCAAAGACAAGGCCAGTGGGAATTCTGCCCTCAGCTGTCTATTTTTGCAATATTCACACGTGCAAATTCACTCATAAATGCCCCAACCTGCATTTAAGAGGAAGGTGATTTCAGATGACCAATGATCTTTTACAATAATTGTGACTAAGGACTGGCCTCTATTCTCTTCTCTTTGTCTTTCAGGCACGTTTTCTACTGACTTCCTCTTCCCTGGTTTGCTCAAGTTCACACAAGTGTGTCCTCACCAAGACCTCACAGTCAAGGAGCCTTTTCTGTCTTTCTGTGTGAGTTTGATATGAGACCAGATTACAACCACTAGACACGGCTGCATCCCTGAAGGCCTGGCTGCTGCAGGCCTCCCTCGATTTGGCCAAGAATGACTCCTTCCCTCCTCTAGTGCTATCTGGAGAGGCAGGAGGTGTTAGAGAGACCTCCCCTGCCCACCACACACACCTTCCAGCTTGAGGCTGCCTAAAGACCCTTCAGAAACCCCTGACCTTGTCCCTTCCCTTCTGCTCCTCCTTGTTCTCCATGCTCTGACCAAGTGGATTCCTCTTTACCACTTCAGGGTCACTTGGTAAAGATGAGTTGGGCAGAAAGGTCGGGGTTGGAGGAAGGGTGTATTTGGAAAGGGGGCTGGGCTGGAGATGAGGAAACGGGGTCCAGAAGCTGCTGTGCCACACCCCAGCCCAATGACCCTGGTCAAGTCGCCTCACCCACTTGGGCCTCTCTTTCCTCATTTGCCTAATAAACGTTTGAAATCCCTACACTACTCCTAAAGTGTCTACAACATTTAAAAGGTGTTGAAAATGTTAGCAAATTGCCCCTATTAGCAATCTGGGGCCGCTCCTGCGTTTTCCACGACCTCCCTGCTAGAAGGTCCCAGAACTTTCCCTTTTGACTCCAGAGACACCAACTCTGCTGATGTCACAGCTTTCCTCTGACTGCAGGTTAATTTCTGGTGGATGAAATATTCCTGCATCTGCCGTTTTTACTGCAGTAGAGTTGCTCTGTGGTACACAGGCAGATTATTGTTTTATTCTTTACTTTTGAATCACAGTCAAGAGTTTCAAAAGGGATAAAACAGGAAGGTCCCTCAGGGCTGATGTTCAGCACAAACACCCTGTAAGCCTCTGGGTGTGCCTGTCATCAGTTCTTGTACAGACATCAACAGGGCTACTGCCTTAGTTTGTAGTTTCTGAAGAACTGGAGGAGGGTGTTTCACAATTGAATAGGAGGGCGTTGCCAGGGAGCTGCCCATCCAATATCTTCTGTTTGTACAAGTTTTAGTTGGATACCCAGAATCATAGAAATGATTTCTTTTCGATAATAAAAGAATCTCTAAAAAGATAAGCTTCTATCCCCCGAGAGGCCAAATGAACAACAGTGTGATATGAGCTCTTTTAGGAATGCAAGTTGGTATCCCGTGATCCCGAGGGACAAAGAGAACATGTTTAGGGTTGTTCTTGAGTATGGAAGGAAGCTGGAGAGGTTCCACCTGTCGGAATTGTCATGCACCCTCCTTTATGGATGGACCAGCTGTGAGCTACTGCCTTTCCATCAGCAGATGGTTCAAATGAACCCAGAGATTAGGTCTACAGAAAATATAGGTCACAGCAAAGGAGAAATTCTACGTGAAAGTAGTTAGCACAGCACTCAGCATATGGTAGGGATCCTATAAATACTAATTTTTCCTCACATATAAAAATTCCAATTTGCAGGGTAATCTCGGCTTGTAAAGAAGTGAAAGTTAGAGTGGTAGATTTGTCTCCAGAGATAGTGACAGCACTCTCTGCCATCATACATGTTCTTTTGTATTACAGCCTTGCTATTTCTCCTTAAGAAGAGCCTATTTCCCCTTCCCTTGAATTTAAGCAGGTCCTGCAACCTTTTTTGACCAATAGAAGTTGGCAGAAGCAGGAGCACCCATGGGCAGGCTTGTGAGTGAAGCCTTCTTGGCCTCCCAGCCCAGCCCAGGCAGCAGCTGAATGCAGCCGAGTAAGTAATCCCAGCCAACCTGCGTGAAGCAGAAGAAACATCATCCCAAATTCTAGCCCCAGAAAATCAAGAACAAATAAAATCACGGTTGTTTGAATCCACTACATTTCGAGGTTGATTTTTGTTTTGTTTTGTTTTTGAGATGGAGTTTCGCTCTCGTTACCCAGGCTGGAGTGCAATGGCGTGATCTCGGCTCACCACAACCTCAGCACCCCCGGTTCAAGTAGCTAGGATTACAGGCATGCGCCACCACACCTGGCTAACTTTGTATTTTTTAGTAGAGACGGAGTTTCTCCATGTTGGTCAGACTGGTCTTGAACTCCTGGCCTCAGGTGATCTGCCCGCCTCAGCCTCCTCAAGTACTGGGATTACAGGCGTGAGCCACCACGTCCAGCCTCGAGGTTGTTTTTTATGCAGCAACAGACAAAGCAAGTTTTCAGAATAAATCTGTTAAATTGATTTTAGCCTAAAACTGCCTCCTTACGTATTGGTGCAAAAGTTAGTGCAAAAGTAGTTGTAGTTTTTGCCATTAAAAGTAATGTCGGCCGGGCGCGGTGGCTCAAGCCTGTAATCCCAGCACTCTGGGAGGCCGAGACGGGCGGATCACGAGGTCAGGAGATCGAGACCATCCTGGCGAACACGGTGAAACCCCGTCTCTACTAAAAAAAATACAAAAAACTAGCCGGGCGAGGTGGCGGGCGCCTGTAGTCCCAGCTACACAGGAGGCTGAGGCAGGAGAATGGCGTAAAGCCGGGAGGCGGAGCTTGCAGTGAGCTGAGATCCGGCCACTGCGCTCCAGCCCCGGCGACAGAGCGAGACTCCGTCTCAAAAAAAAAAAAAAAAAAAAAAAAAGTAATGTCACCAGCCAATATTTTAAGATTGCCCTAAGGTTTCTCTGTACATCGTGAACTACAACCTAAATGGAAGTGCAAACAGACTATAACCTACCCTTGTGCCAATCACTGAGTTTTGGCCAATCTATGGTGGTCAGCTGTTCGGACTGTGTTCAAATAAGACAAATGCTGAGCCAATCCGGCTGCTTCTGTACTTCACTTCCATTTTCTGTACATCACTTTCCTTTGTTCTGTCTATAAATCATCTTCCACCACGTAGCTATGCTGGACTCTCTGAGCCTACTCTGGCTGGGGAGGCTACCTGATTCATGAATCATTCTTTGCTCAATTAAACTCTGTTAAATTTAGGCCGGGCGCTGTGGCTTGTGCCTGTAACCCCAGCACTTTGGGAGGCTGAGGTGGGAGGAACACTTGATGCCAGGAGTTGGAGACCAGCCTGGCTCACATGGCAAAACCCCATCTCTACTAAAAATACAAAGTATTAGCCAGACGTGGTGGTGCATGCTTGTAATCCCAGCTACTTGGGAGGCTGGGGCAGGAGAATCCTTGAACTCGGGATGCATAGGTTGCAGTGAACCGAGATCATGAGGGCCACTGCACTCCAGCCTGGGCAACAAGAGCGAAACTCTGTCTCAAAAATAAAATAAAATAAACTCTGTTAAATTTAATTTGGCTAAGGATTTTATTTTAACAAGAGTTTCAAAATTTAACCTTTGCATAGGATTTTTCTTTTTCTTTCTATCCTCCCCAAATTTTTCATAGAATCCATGCACTTTCAAAAAAAATGTTTCTCCAGAAACATTGCGAAAGGTTCTGTGAATTCATTTACTTAGCAAGGTTTTGAAAAACATTTTCAACACAAACATTTAAATGTACATATAGTTTCCATCCTCAGAGAATTTAATACTAACCATGTAGACTAGACACACATACATTGAGTGCTAATAATCTATAAGGCAGTATATGACTGTAGCTAAGTAATCTCTAAACCCTCTTTTGACCCTAAAATTCCATTAGGCCATGGAACTGAGTATACAAAGATTGAGTTCAGAGAAGACTCTCTGGGGTTCGTGTGTATCAGAAAAACAGAAAATTAAACACACATGAGCTTACCGAAACAGGGCTTTCTTTTTCCAGCGTGAGTTCTTGTGTGGGCTGTCGAGGGCAGTCAGAGATATGGGCTCCTTCTAGCTTTCTCCTGTTCTTGGTAAATGGCCTTCCTCACAGGCTCACTGAATGGGTGCTCCACCTCTAGGCAACATGTTTCATTTCCAGGAAGTAAGACCTAATAGGAAAGGACAAAAATCAAAAGGAAATGCAAGCTAATGGTCCCTTTTCATTAGGAAAACAATAGCTTTTCTAGAAGCTTCACCTTTTAAACTTCTACTTAAATCTTCTTGGCCAGAACCATCTTGTAAGTCTATCCTGAGCTGCAAGAGGTCCTGAACACATTCTGAGATACACTGGGCTTCTGTCGACAAGGAAAAAGGGAAGAGTGTATATTGGGTGTTTGAAGTACGGAAGTAGAGAATGCCTTAGGGATAGGCATTTAGCAGTGGCCCCCACAGTCAGAAGTTTGGCAAGACACAAAGACCGTTAGATAAGATGAAATATGGGGGCATGTGCCAGAAGGAGAGAAGGTGGACCCATCTCTCCTGGATGCATATGCATGGAAGGAGGGTAGAGAGAATGCACACATACGATCACCTCCACCCCACCCAAACTTATACCACACCAGATACACACACACACACACACACACACACACACACACACACACACACACACGAAATCACAATTTAACGTTGGACTGATATTTGGGACTACCTCTGACTTACCCTCTCCAAGGTTTCTTTTCTCCCACTCTATTGGATATGCCTTTTTGCTCTACAGAGGCTAGAGAGCTAAAACCACTATTTCCCAGATATTCTCAGAGCCAAGATTCTGGTTGCAGCTGATCTCCTGCCAATTAGAAGCACTGTTCAAGACCTGCATTCAGAACTGAGTTCAGTGGGTGGAGGGCAGCATTCTGGAGGCAGCAGTGACATCTTGGGGCCCTGCTTGACAGGCAGCTTCCTTAACAGCCTACGTTTGTGGCATCATAGTTGGTCCTGGAAGCTCACCTAGGATCATTCTTCAGCTCCTCGGTGATTCTGTTATCAATTTAGTAACAGAGATAAATCCCTTTCTTTTATTTATTTATTTATTTATTTGTTTGTTTATTTATTTTGAGATGGATTCTTGCTCTGTCACCCAGGCTGGAGTGCAGTGGCATAATCTCGGCTCACTGCAAGCTCCGCCTCCTGGATTCACACCATTCTCCTGCCTCAGCCTCCCGAGTAGCTGGGACTACAGGCGCCCGCCACCATGCCCGGCTAATTTTTTTGCATTTTTTAGTAGAGATGGGGTTTCACTGTGTTAGCCAGGATGGTCTCGATCTCCTGACCTTGTGATCCACCCGCCTCGGCCTCCCAAAGTGCTGGGATTATAGGCATGAGCCACTGCGCCCGGCCGAGGTAAATCCCTTTCTAAACTGGCAAGCATGACTCTGTTCTCTGTAACTGAGCATATTTGGTTACAGCATCGCGCAGACCTCTCTCCATTGCAGCCTCTCCCATTTTCTCCCTGCTGGACATTAGTTAGACAAGTGACTTCACATCTCCAACTCTCGCCTTCTTTCCTCTGACTTGGAGCTCTTGTATGGATCAGGTATGAAACTGCCTGTACAGTGCCTGACTCAGATGAGTGTTCAACAAATACTAGCTTCAACAGACTTACTCAGAGTAGTCACAGAAAATGCCAGCAAAGGAGTTGCTCCACAGGGCAATGGTGGTAGAGAGGCACCCCGGCACGACAGATGGCCTCGTGCTCTGCAGGGGCACAGAGGAGCCCAGGCTTGAAGCCCTTGTTAATAAAGTCTGTCTCCTCTACCAACCTGTAAGTCACCAACCTGTCATTTCAAACCCGCTTGAATCTCCTTTTGCTTCTAGCATAAAACCTGATGTAGCGGAGCCTGAATTTCCTGGACAGAGACCTCCAAATGCAGAGGATGGTTCTGGAACCAGTAGCCATCCAGCTGCCACCTAGGAAACACCAGCCACAGGCCCCATCCTCTGCTCAGTGCAGCCTGTCATTGTGAACAGAACGGACACCACCATTGCCTTTGTAGAGGGTCCTGTTTAACACAGGAAGCAAATGCCTGGAATGTTCCCTCATGTGAGCACCCATAGTTTGAAAGAAGATAGTGCGGTACCAATGTGGCCCCAGGCCACCAGCCCAGAGAGGGTTTTCCTGACTACGTCATACTTAGGCTAAAGCCTGATCAAGGAGACAAATCTGTGTCAGCTGCCTCTGTTCCCTGTGAGGTCACGGTGGCCAAGACACTTTGGGGCCAAAGATAGCTTTGCAGTGAGAAAAAAGTAGGGAAATGCTGCTAAAGGCTGCAGGAGCCATGACGGCCTGTGGAGGAGGCTGTGGGAAGTGTAGACTGTGCTGGAGGCCAGCCTGGCAACCATGTGCCAGTGCAGGGGAGGTGCAGGGCTGAAGGAAGCAGCCAGGCTGGGGAGGGCACCACACTCTGGCTGGGGGTTACAGGCCTTGGGCCTGGACCACTTCAATAGGAATGGAAAAGTAGGTGAAATAAACATGTCTTGGAGAGCATCTACAGATCTTGCTAGGTTTATCCTTACTTCCTTCTCCTGGGGGTTCTTGGGGGGCAAAATGAAGATGAACATCATCACATAGTTTGCCCAGCTTCTCCTCATCTGTGGATTTGCATGGCACCGTGTGTGTGCCGTCAACAGCTCTGATCCCACTATCCTTTGGTTATTTCCCTGTCTTAGCCCTGGTCACAGTGAGAAGCCCCAGTGGAGAAAGGATGCTTCCATCTGTGTACCACAGAGCCCATGGAACCAGTGGTCAGTAAGCGGCAGCCAGCGGAAGCAGCAACAGCAGGTGGCATTCAGGCTGTGCTTAAGGACTGACACCTCTGTGGATGATGAAGCACCCTCTTCAGTGAATGTGGAGAAAACCCATCCCTCTGATTCTCAGCAGAGCGTCCTATCTCTCAGTTTCAGTGCTGCATTATTAGTATCATAATCGAGAAGCTTTATTGAGCAAAGTCCTGGGTTCAACATTGGCGAGAGCACTGGAGTGTCTTGGTGGGTCCAGGAAGAGCAGATGCCTGAGAGGAGATACCAAGGAAAAGAAGCACCAGATCCTTCCCTGGGGTTCAAGGCAACCAGAGAAGGGGAAGGCCCACCTTTGGATCCCACCACTCCTCTCACAGGGCCAGCCAGAGAACGGCAGCCCTCCACGCATCAGTTCTCTCATCTTTGAGATGGATGTGATAGTATCTACCCTGCCCAATTCACATAGCATTGTGATGAAGCCCAGATGAGATGAAGGGCAAAACTGCCTCTCAGTGCCATACAGTGCAATGACTCACTGTTAAAGTATCCAGCTCCAGAGCACAACCAAATACTCCTGTGCTGAATTGTGCAGGCTGTGCTGATGGATAGAGGAGGACTAGGAAGTGCCAAATAGCTTCCTAGAAAAGGCGAACTTTGAGCAGTGTGGAAGAAGGCAACGTACGAGTTTGTAGAAATGGAAGGAAATCTTTTTGGTCAAGGTAAGCAGCTAGAGCCTGCCTTTCACTGCGTGTCCACTTGTGTATACTAACTCACTTAATCACCTCTACAGTTCCCAAAGTTGGCATGCTTATCCGCACGTAAGAGGAGGGAACTTTACATGGGCATCTCCAGATGGCTGCTTGGGCTTCCTCACAGCCTGGTGGCCAGGTTCCAAGAAGAGGCGTTCCAAGAAAACAAACTCAGCATGCGAAAACTTACTGAACCATTTGTTGAAGCTGGTCACATGGCCAAGTCTGGAGACAGTGTAGGAGGGGGCTACCTATGAGCAAGAATGCCAGGAGCTATTGTTCATTTGGGTTACTTAAGTAAGTTTATCACAAAGAGTGGCCAAATGCAACCACACTAATCAGTATAAGTCACATTAGCATTTTATTGATTTTAAGCCGAGATCACGCCACTGCACTCCAGCCTGGGAGACACAGCGAGACTCCGTCTCAAAAAAAAAAAAAAAAAAAAAAAAAAAAAAAAAAAAAATTTTAATCCCATCTTGAATTTCCATGTGTTGTAGGAGGGATGCAGTGAGAGATAATTGAATCACAGGGGCAGGTCTTTCCCATGCTTTTCTCTTGATAGTGAATAAATCTCACAAGATCTGATTGCTTTCAAAAGGGGAGTTTCCCTGCACAAGCTCTCTTCTCTTGTCTGCCACCATGTGAGATGTGTTGTTCACCTTCCGCCATGATTGTGAGGCCTCCCCAGCCTCCTAAAGTGCTCCTAAAGAACGAGTCCATTAAGTCTCTTTCTTTTGTAAATTACCCAGTCTCAGGTATGTCTTTATCAGCAGTGTGAAAATGGACTAATACAACCAGGTACTCAGCATTTAGATCAAGAAACAAAGCATGACCAACACCCCAGAAGCCCCACTTAGACCCTTTTTCAGGCACTCCCTACTTCTCTCCAACCCAGAAGACCCACTGTCCTCATTTCTAATAACATTCATTAATTTTTAAAGATATTTTAAAACTTTGTAGTGCTGGAATGAATGGCTTCTATTGATAGTTTCTTTTGGTCAACATTATGTTTGTGAGTTTCTCCATACTGCTGTGTATAATGTTCACTTTCATTGCTGTGTGACATTCGATTATATGATGCTAACATATTTTATTTATCTATTCTACTCTTCATGGGCTTTTGTCAAGCTTCCAATTTGGGACTATTACAAATAGTGTCACAGTGAACATTCCTCTTGGTGAACATATCCATGTGTTACTGTTGGTGTACACCCAGGAGCAGAATTGCTGAATCATAAGGCACACATGTGTTTTTGGTGGATACAGCCAAACAATTTTCCAAAGTGATTGTGTGAGTTTATCCTTCTGTTAGTGGTGTATGAAAGTTTTTGTAGCTTCAAACCGCTTCCACTCTTTCCATTGTAGCCATTTTGATGGGTATGGAGGAGCATCGCATTTTGGTTTTAACGAGAATTTCCAAAATAACTAATGAAGTTGAGCACCTTTATGTAAGTTTATTGGACATTTGGATTTCCTCTTTTACTTAATGACTTTTCAAACACTTTGTCCATCTTGAAATCTTATTGTCTTTTTTTTTTTTGTATGGATTCTGTATATATTCTGGATGAATTTTTTGCTGTGCCTGTGTGATTCATTGTAATCCATGGAAAGCTGGTCAGAGCAGTGGCTGATACAGACCAAGTAGCTGAAAGCGGGAAACAGATGAGGAACAACGGAAAGTATCTGATACACCTGGCTACTGCTATCTCTCACCTGGGTGATTTCAAGGGCTTCCCAATGTCCAATGAAGCACCTAATCTTAATAGACACCCAAAGTATTTGCTGAATGATCTTACTGTTTCTTCCTTTAAAAATCTTCCTGATGATTTTATTTTCTACAAAGGTAACCTTTCTTCTCTAATGTCATCTATCACTTGAGACAGTAGAAAGATAATTAGACCATGGTTTGATATGGAGATGGAGTAAAAAGATGGGATTTGAATGCTGTTCTGCTTCTCACTTGTTTGGTGACCTTGGACATCTCTGAAACATGATGATCTCATCCATAAAATATGGATCATAATAGTCCTATCAAATAAGGTGTTGTGAGTATTAAATGAGTAACTCTATGTTGGGCCACTTAATAGAATATCAGGTACAAGGAAGCCCCCAGTGAAGGTTAGCTGTCATCATCATCATCATCCTTGTTATCGTTGCCATTGTTGTTATCTTATGATTATTAGGGCCCTGCTTTGCTTATCTTCAATTATGTAGCATGGCTTCTTCAGCAGATAACAGAAGTAAGAATGAGCTCTTCCAAAGACGTTTGGAAGAGTGGAATGAAACAAATTTGTGAAAAATCTTGATCAACCTTGGTCCCATCTACAAAGATTGGGTCACTATTACTCTGATGGTCCTCATAAGTCTCAGGCTCTCTAACATTTAAAACATATTTTATAAACAGAGAGAAGGTGAGAGTGATTTAGATAGAGGAGGGGATGGAGAGTCTTCTAAATAGAGACAGAGACTTACGAATTTGTATCCCCAGAGCATTGCTTCACTAGATCCCCAGGACAACTCTCCACTGGGGATTTATTATCCTCTTGTGCAAATGAGGAGAAGAAAGCTCAAAGTGATCAAGGAACACACCCAAGATCACAGGACTAGTGAATCACAGAGCCCAGGTCTGTGTGTGTCCCAGTCCCCGCTCCTTCCCCAGCCTAGCTCTCCACTTTCAACCTGAGGAATGCTCTAAATCTCTAGATTCATACAGTAACTTTTGCACAGTTTAAAAACCAGAAATTAATTCCGTGCCCGTGGGAATGCTCTCAGAGCAGAGATAATTCTGCAATATATCCTTGTGTATATTTTCAGTGCATCCTGACTTCCACCTGGTTTGGAGCTATAAGTCAATCTTTTAGCCACTAAGCTAAATTCCCAGGGTACTCTTAAGATACAGAAATTCCAGCAGTAAATAGCAAAGCTGTTAGACCAGATTAAACCTGCCAAAGTGATTTGAGCCAAGCTGAGAAAAATGGACCCCCTTGAAATGATACGCTATCAGCCAACAGTAACATAACCCTGGAAACAAACCTTTTAGTTTATAGTTCAACAAGCAGCACACATGGTTAGGAAGGAGACTTGGCTGAAGTCTAGCATCCACAGAGGGTGCAGAGGGTGTGGAAAATGTGAGTTGTAATTCATTTATGTTTCACTTTCTCTCTCTGTTTTCCTGATTAAATGATCTTGTGGAGAATTCCTTGATTTTGACATTTGAAATCTACAGAGTCTGTCTGGGAGGTGAGTAATGATAGTGTAACTAAAGATTGTGATCAGAGAGGGGGTCACAGTGTGATAAAGGGGGAATGACACGGAGACAGACGAAGGATGCAGGTGGGTGAAGATCACAGGCACTGGGAGGCAGTTCCATCTCCATTTCACTCCATTGCTCTTACAACAACTTAAAAATGGAAAACAAATGCTATGGAGACTTCATTTTTCTAAGAAATTGATTCAGTTAAAACAACAACAACAACAAACAACAACAAAAAAAAACCCAAGGTGTGCTTACCCAGGACAGTATTTTCCCTGTTGAGACCGAAGCAGCTGAGGGTTATACAACCCACTCAACTGCTTCTCGAGGCCACTGCAGTTTCCATGGGCAAAAGCAAACAGTCCTGAGCAAATCCTGCATGCCCTCGTCCATTCTTGCCCCTTCTATTTACCTTTGTTTTTGAAGAAGCCCAGACACTAACGCAATATTCTCGTTAAGTGTGTCACTTTAGCTGAGGAGGAATAAACTACAATGCTATAGGCAGGTGCCTGATTCAATCACAAAATTATTCAGACACCTGGGGCAATGCCCAGCTGGAAGGGCTACCTGTTTGCTTTTCTTTTCAGTTTGTATTTTGTATTGTTGCCAGCCTTGCGTTTTAGAAGCACGGAGGGCGCTTAGCATTTATTTAGTCTTGGTTCCCACAGTCTTCCACAAGAAGCCCACCCCATGTGTAGGTGCGGGGATTCAGGCGGGCTGCTGCTTGCTGGGAAACATGTTTCTCAGCCTGACTTGCTCTCTCTCTTTCTCTCCTGAGGTTCAAAAGTCCATTTTCAGTATTTCCCGTAGAAAAGTGCTCCTAAAATCTCAAAGTATGCTATTTGAGGATGCAAGTAGATCTTTGTCCTTCCTTCTTGGTGGAGATGAACTGGGGCACCGTTCCTGAGCCAGTGGCCTCTGTGAACACTGGAACACTGCCTGGGTGTCCACTCTCATGGGGAGAAGCCATGGGGACAGCTGCAGAAGGGAGCACCCACCTGGACAGGTGAGGTGACCAATGCTGGACAACATGCTTCCCAGTCCACTTCTTTGCATCTTGCACTGAGACACAGCCCTCCAAGGGAAGCAGCAGCGGTGAACTGCTTTGTGGCACGATGGCCTTCCATGGAGTCCGAGGAATTCTTCTGGAAGATAAGGGGCTGGAATTCCCATTCCCATTGGCACTACCCCATGCAGGTCTAATACCATTCATTGGGTGATAGTTCTTCGACTATATTTCAGTCTGACAATACCATATACAGTAGGCTGCTCTGGCTGTCATTCACTGACCCTTGAAGGGGGAAATTCCTTGAGGTGCTGCAAAGGGAGTTTCCACTGATAAATGAGCATTTCAGGACGTGTGGGAAGAAAGCCTGGTCCATGGGCGCCACTGTCAGCATTAGGTGAGTCAGGAGAGCGAAGGTGACATCTGCGGTAAAGTGTCCCAGCAACACACAGCAGGCCGGGACTGTTTTCCTCACCTGCCTTGGCATTGGCTGCAAAACTGAGGGACCCTAAACAGGTACAATTCCTGAGACTGTAAAGAGAGTCAGCAACCCGGTGACTGTCCTTACCCCTCCCACCCCCGAGTCCAGGAAGACTGTGTCTCTCCAAATGCCCAGGTCAGCGTCTCCTCCTCTTAAAGGGTCTGGAGGATCCTGGGAGGGCAGGATGGGGGGTGTGGGCTTATCAGCCCAGGAGCCTGGGCGCAGCTTTGAGGTCAACTTGCTGTGGGGCCTTGAGCCAGTCACATAGCACCCTGGGCTATAGGTTTGTCATCAGAAGCGTGATGCCTTAGGGCCTTGCTGGTGTGACATTCTAGGATCCTAGGTGTTTGCTGTGTGTCAAAGGTACGCATCACAACAGGACAAATGTAGGAGCAACCCTTCTGCAAGGAGGCATTTAATACTCCACTTCAGGTGAGCTCTAAAGGGAATTTCATTCCTAAGACCTTAGAAGCAAACGTGTCTGTATTTCTGTCTGTTAACTGCGTTCTAAATCAATGGGCTGGCTACGGGCATAAGAAGGCCATGATATCTCCCAACGTTCTAGACACCAGAGAAGGTTTTGCAACCAAGCAGGCAGCTGGACCTTAGACCCAGTGGCCCTTTGGAAGGATGCCAGCCTTCCTAGTTCAAAGGAAACCCATGTAACAGACTGCTGTTTGCAGGTACCTGTGTTAGAGATGAATACAGTGATCAACCTAGGACTTTGGGTGTGTGGATTTCAAACCAGATTCTTGCTTGCCAAATGTTTATCAGAGCGTGTCAATAGCAACTTGAATGATTTTCTCCCACTGTCACATTCAATATTTACCTTTGGAGAAGAGCAGGGTCAGTTCTCTCCAAAAGGAGGCTTAGTTAGTACAATTAGGTATTTCACAAAAAGATGACCTTAAACTGCACCCCTTAGAAAATGGTAAGGGACTTTAATAGGGAAATGCCACCTCATCCAGTGTGGCAAGAAAGCACTTGCCACAATCATTTCAGCCGTCAGTTCTAAGTGACTTCGGCATTTCCTCATGGCAGGAACAGCGGGCTTGCTGCACAAGTGCACTTTTCCTCACCTCACTTTGTGTTCCTGTTGATCTTTTTTTTTCTTTGTATTTTGGAGACGAGACAGCTTGTTCCAAGTTCTGAGTTGGGGACAGTAGCAATTCTCCATGACCAAAACACTCTGCAGCTGCGTCCTTTGGAGCAGGGAACACGAGCTGCTTTGTTGACCCCTCTTCACCCCAGAGGCGTGTCTTCTAGATTCAGTCCAGGATGCAGCCTGCCAGCCATTGGTCAGGTCACAAATATGTGCAGCACACAGCAAGGTCCTCCCTGTGACCCGTCGATGTGGCCACGTGCTCTCTGTCACCCCAGCGCCCCGGATCTCAGTCTGCAGGGAAGCAGCCGTGACAAGCACAGAAAGGCAGGCACTGGTACCTCCTATCGAAGCCCCCAGTTCACCGGCAGCCGTCGTGTTAATTTAAGAAGTTGTCTGAACAATCTGGCACCATCGCTGGAAACTGAAGAAGGTGGGAGGAGGCTGAGCAAAACCCTTGCTTAATTAAAAGCATATCTGCAAAAGGTCAGGCCTGGCAGGAGGATGACAAAGGCAGTCAGAATTTTAAAATCAAGTCATTCTCTCTTGTGAGATTTCTTCCAGACCCTGATGGATTAGGGATGCGGGGTTTTCTCTTCCAACAAAGCCTGCACAGCTGAGTCGGGGTGAGCCAAGTGTTAGTTCCTTTGCTGTTTTCAGAGAAGTAGGACTTCTTCCCCCAAGGTGACCCCACTTCAACCCCAGGGCAAGAAGGAGGTGACTCTCAGTAAGTGTCAGCCCTCATTCCCTCTGGAAACCTGGGGTAGACGTGGAAAGCACATCGTGAGCTCTGTGGAGGCCATGTGCCTTTGGGACGCTGTGCCTCGGTTCAAATGGCTTCTTTAAGAAATCACCAAAACTGGATTCCTGTTGCAGCTGACGGAATGGGGAAAGTGTGAGCTCAGAAAAGTGAATTCTTAGTACTGACGTGATAGCCACCTTCACCTTTTTGAGGCCGGGCGCAGTGCCTCACATCTGTAATCCCAGCACTTTGGGAGGCCAAGGTGGGTGGATCACCTGAGGTTGGGAGTTTGAGACCAGCCTGGCCAACATAGTGAAATCCCATCTCTACTAAAAAAAAAAAATACAAAGATTAGGTGGTGTGGTGACACACATCCCAGCTACTCGGGAGGCTGAGGCAGGAGAATCACTTGAACCCTGGAGGCAGAGGTTGCAGTAAGCCGAGATCACACCACTGCACTCCAGCCTGGGCGACAGAGTGAGACTCCGTCTAAAAAAAAAAAACAACAACAAAATTCACCAAGACTGGATTCCTGTTGCAGCTGATGGAATGAGGAAAGTGTGAGCTCAGAAAAGTGATTGTTTAGTACTGACTTGATAGCCAGCTTCACCTTTTTGAGAAAAGAACTGTAATTCCAGAAAACCTAACCAGTGCCAATGGGGAGATGACAAGAGGGTAGATGGGCAATAAGCAGGGCTTTCCCACAGCCAGCACTATTCAGTTAGGAAACAGCAGGCAGTGTGTCAGCCTCTTCCTCCCCTGATGGTGGGAGAGGGAGTAGAAGCCCATTTCCTGAAGATACTGAAGAGGGGTCCTGCCATGGGGGCAGGGGAAGGGGACTAGGTTAACATCTGCGTATGAGTTCAATTCTTTGATTCTACATTATCACATGACACTCTTCAGAATATGCCTATTCCTCAGAAGTTTGAAAACAATTGAATAATTGTATACAAAACAATTGTTTTGTATACTTTGTGTATTGTATATTTGTATTTTATTACTTATTTGTGACATCTATTTATGAATGAGAATCCTTTTGTTAAAGCAAAAGCATTTGAATACTCTCTGCTGGTCTGAGAACTTCATATTTCTTCAGTGAATCATTATAATCTGAGCATATGGACGGCATCCTTGCTTCTGGCGCCAAGAAGTACAATCAACTGATGGAGAGTGTTTCTTAAATGAAAGTGGTGTTTCCAGTTGGCAAAACATAGATTATTTTTGCTATTAGAGAAATTGATTTCTTAAGACGTGTGATTAATTATGTCTGTAAAACAGAAAATCCATCAAAGACAAAATGTTTTTCCCTTCAGAAAACACTTACAAATTCCTACAATGTCATTGACTAAATATGACATTCTATTAATGGGCACCTTGTCTCCAAAGATACATCTGGGCTCACTCTCCATGTTATCTTCCCCAGGCTTTTGGGAGATTGATGACTGATGACAAAACCAGGGCAGCACTCGGTGACTTTCTGCTGGTTCTTGAGAATCCAAACGAAAGTTCTACACTGAAACTGCTCTGCAGAGGGGACCCACATGAGGAAAATGACAAAAGATGATTCCATTTCCACTGTGAAAGGGATCTTGCTAGACAGCCTGTTGGCCTTACCTTCCAAACATATTCAGAGTCCCAGCTTCATTCCCTGCTAATTCCCCAGCGCAAGTAGGGCTGTTGCATGCACAGCTCCAATGTGCATGCAATGGTGCCCCTAGGATTGTGGGGAGCACAATCAGCCTGGGGTGGCCTTGTGATACCCAGTGATATGGTTTGGCTGTGTCCCCACCCAAATCTCATCTTGAATTGTAGTTCCCATAATCCCCATGTGTCATGAGAGGGACCTGGTGGGAGGTAACTGAATCATGGGGGCGGTTACCACCATGCTCTTCTCATGATAGTGAGTGAGTTCTCAAGAGATCTGATGGTTTTATAAGGGGCTTTTCTCCCACTTCACTCTGCAATTCTGCTTGCTGCCACCACGTGAAGAAGGATGTTTGCTTCCCCTTCCCCCATGATTGTAAGCTTCCTGAGGCCTGCCCAGCCCTGCAGAAATGTGAGTCAGTTAAACCCCTTTCTTTTATAAATTACCCAGTTTTTGGGTGTTTCTTCATAGCAGCATGAGAATGGACTAACACACCCAGCATCTTCTATCTGGAGTATGTTTTGTATTTTTCATATGTTTTATTGCTTATTTGTCACATCCATTTCTGAATGAAAATCCTTTTGTTAAAGCAAAAAAATTTGAACACTCTCTGCTGGTCTGAGAACTTCATTGTGGTTGCTTCCCAACGAGACTACCTGAATCTACTTCCCCACCTTTCTGTTTATTCTATATACAGCAGCCCGAGCGATCCTGTGAAAGCACGCATCAGATCAAGGGGCTCCACGGCTCCAGTTCCTCCAAGAGCTTCTCATCTCAACCAGGGAATAACCCAAAGTCCCCCAGTGGCCTCAGCTTCTCCCTACCTCTATGATCTCACACCCCAACCCTCACCTCTGACTCACCCAGCTCAGCTGTGCTGGCTTTCTCTCTATTTCTAGAGCCTTGCCAGATGGAGCTGGTCCCTCTGGGGGGAATTCTCTCCCCATTGAGCATGTTGATGGTGGGCTGTCTCACCTTGAGTCTTCAATGCAAATGTCACCTTCTCAGAGGATGTTTTTCCAGCCACTGTTGTTAAAATTTCAGTTGCCCCTTTACATTTTACATCCCTCTCCCCTGCTTTAGGTTTCCCATAACACTTACTACTCTTGACATACCACATACCTGACCTATCTGGCACTTTCTTGTCTGCCTCCCTCCTAAGAAAGTGACATTTCTGATGGAAGGAGTTATTGTCTGTTTTGTTCAGTAGCTCCACTGCCTAGTACTGTGCCTTGCACATAGTAGGTCCTCAATGAATATTTTTAAGTGAATAAACGGATAGATGAATGGATGAATTTATGGACAGATGGGGATGGATAATGGATAGATAAATGGTCGAATGGATGGATAAATGGATGGATGGGTGGATGGGTGGATGGACGGATGGGCAGATACATAAATAGATGGATGAATGAGTGTATCATTCTTCTAACCCAGAGAAAGCACAGTTGGCTGCATAAGAAGTGCCTAAACCTGAGAGTACTGGGACCACCAGCAGAGATTCTGATTCAGTAGGTTTGGAACAGGGCCTAGGAATATCATTATAATAGGCTCCCCAGGGTTCATTTTATACAGTGAAGTTTGAGTTCAAGGGATGACAGAGAGGTCCGCACAAGGTTGGCTTGAACATCTGGCTGAATGATATGTGATGTGCACATTAGACACTCAGGGAACATTCTCTGGGAAGGACGGGATTTAAGGAGAGGTGACAGTGGACTTACTTTGTTTAAAGAGCATGTCGTCTGTCATATGTCTTCCTTCAAGTTTCCACAAACTGTTTACGCTACGACCTGAATTCCACTTGGAAAATGCATCAATAGAGCATGTACTGTGGCCTCCTCCGTCCTCAACAGTGGAGGTCATTCATCTCCTGACTTCCTTGCTGGGAAAGTGATGGGAACTTGGAGCAGCAGAGACTCCTCATAACACATCAGCCCACCTGTCACCTGCTGTCATAATCAAGCATCACATTCAACCAGCACCTTGCACGCTCTGAGCTTGACGCATGTATTTGCACTGCCTTTTCAGGAGTCACTTCATCCAGTTCCCTGGCAGTTACTTTCGAGCTAGAAGACGCTAGCTCCATGTTCCACAGTACTTCACGCATGCCTGTCTCCTAGCCTTGCCAATACAGTGTCGTGAAGAATCTGTGCATGTAAAGGTCCAGTCATCTTTCATCACCAGGGCTGAAATGAGTGGTCATTCAGTAAATGTTTGCAGACAGGAAAGAAGGAAGTAGGGGGAAGGAAGGAGGGAGGGATAGTGTAACGGAGTGAAGCCACAGCAGTTTAGCAGAATAAGACACAAGGCACCGGCCAGGTGCAGCGGCTCATGCTTGTAATTCTAGCATTTTGGGAGGCTGAGACAGGAGGATCATTTGAAGTCAGGAGTTTGAGACCAGCCTGAGCAACATAAAAGTATCTTTAAAAATTAAAAAATATATACAAGCATTAATTTAACAAAGATGTGAAAAGGAAACCAGTAGCAGGGGATAGCAAGAAGAGTGAAGGCACAGTCGTTTAATGGATGCTGCCAGCACCCCACCAGCATCACCTAGGTACTCTCCATTCATATACATGCCCACAGCTTGTGACCTTCAGACTCCTGCGCCTGGTGCGCGAAAGAGTTCAACGGCTGCAGGCCAGGCATGGCCAACCAAGCTGGGGAGTTAATATCCCAGGGCTGCTCTCAACCATGGTGGAAGGGAGTGAATGGGTGAATACCCAGCTTCCCCTTCCCCCAGCAGAATGTAGCGGATGAGCCCGAATGCCCTTGGGGGGAGGTGGGAGGACCTGCTTACAATAACTCCCTGCCTTGGTTTCCCACCCTCCCCAGCCCCTTTCCCGACTCACTTGCCATGGCTCTCTGGGATCACCTCTAAAATACATGACTTGCACTCACATCTTGGTTTGGGGGTCTGCTTCTGGGGGAGCCCAACCTAAGCCGGTCCCCAACTGGAATAAGCTAAGTCACTTGCACAGATGTGAGACATGTTAGAAGCTGCAATTGTCTCACATTGCCTCTGAGGGCTCTGAAAATGTACAGAATTATTAAAAACCTTGCCATTGACTAAAGAAAGCCTTAGATCTGGCCCGACGGCTGACCAGTTATAAAAACAGTTGAAAGTAATTGCATGCTTCCAACGACCACCTCCGCCCCCAACAGGGTAATGCTTCAATTCCCTGCTCTGTGCAGTGATTTCCTGGACCCTTATTTTCATCTTCTGACTCTACTACTGTAGGAAAATTTCCCTTGTGCAGCTCAGAGCCTTTTTCTGTTCAACCAGCTTCCAAGCATCATCCACCTGCGAGAGCTGTGCAGGAGAATCAGGCTCTGTGCGTCCACACAGGGAAGCGACCCCGGCTGAAAAAAAAATTAACAACTGAAACGTACACGAAGTGGGGTACATTTTGAGCGTGTAGGCATATATTATTTAATCTGGGTTTCTCTATGAGAGTTACAGACACAAATGACCAATTATGTAATGACCCTATCCGGCTTTGAACTGATTTCTTGGCTTGAGGTGGGGGAGGCTAGCCCTGTGCTTGCCATTCTTCCCCTCACAGCATGTGTCCTTCGTGGGGTCACCACCTCTTCCCACGTCTGTGCTCCTCTCCGGAATGGCACCTCCAGAGAGCAGACGTAGTGTCTTCCTCACCATCGTATTCTCCACAACCCACGCAGTGTCCAGGGTCATTCCGGAGATGCTGGCTGAGTGAATGCAGATGGATGAATTCATGGCCTTTTGCTCGTTTTCTCTCTGTCCTTTAGGTGTCAGAAGACATGCACTTCCAGGAAATTATTTTCCCAAGAACCTGCCTTTACGGGGATGCTCACATTTTAAAAGGATCGTTCGGAGGAACATAAAAGTTTATATTTGCTTTTATACAGTCTAAGAGTTTGTCTTTTAACAGAAGAGTTTAAACATTTACTTTGCCATATTAACTGATTTGCTTGGTCTTAATTCTGTCATCTTAATTTATGATGTTTATTTATGTTTCCCTCATGCTTCCAATGTATTTCCTTCCCTACCTTTTGCCATATTGCCAGGCAGTACTTGTTCTCTTTTTTCTGGACGATTTGTGAGTTTTCTGTTTATTTCACTAACAACGGTAATGCTTAAGTTTGATTTGTACATATACACATATATATATATATATTTAAATCAACATTTGTATAAACTGCATCTTTTAGCTATCTCACGTAGGATGAGATGTTAACATGTAGCATGTCATTGGTCTTTTACCTTTCTCACATAGGATGAAAGCATGTAGCATGTTATTGGTTTTTTTTTCTTTTGCTCTATCTCCCTTCCAAGCTGTTGGTAAACTCAGTGAGAATTTAAAATGCAGATGATTATCATTAAACTATTTTTACATTACAGATCATTTCTCTTTAGTATTATTATTATTATTATTATTTTTGAGATGGACCCTCACTCTTGTCACCCAGGCTAGAGTGCAGTGGCGCTATCTCGGCTCACTGCAACCTCCGCCTCCCACATTTAAGTGATTCTCCTACTTCAGCTTTCTGAGTAGCTGGGATTACAGGCATGTGCCACCATGCCCAGCTAATTCTTGTACTTTTAGTAGACACAGAGTTTTGCCATGTTGGCCAAGCTGGTCTCAAACTCCTGACCTCAGGTGATCCTCCCGCCTCAGCCTCTGAAAATGCTGGGATTATAGGCGTGAGCCAGTGCAACTGGCCTCTTTTTAGTATTATTATTATTTTTTTTACTTTTGCATTGAGGCGTTGAGTTGTATAAACTTGTTATCAATGTTTATTTACTCCTTCATGTCCATTTCATGTGGTTTATTTTATACCAATCTTCCCTGTTATTGCCTTCCACATTTTGATCATTGCTCAGTTCTCAGGAGATCTTTCCTGGCAACTTTCACAGTGAGGCAAGGGGCCCTTCCAGTTCCTGAGATCGTTGTGATTGTGGCCACAGGAAGGGATGAGACTTGGCAAGATCGGATGCTTCCCTCAACACTGGGAAGTCGCTGGTCCACTGTGACTGATATATCTTGCTGCAAAGAAGTGACATGCCTGTTCTGTTTTGTTTTGTTTCAGCAGGTTGCCTGTATTTCTGGAATTTTGAAATCTTCACAGAGATGTATCTAACTGTATGCTTTTCTTCTTAAAATCCAAAATGCAAATAGTTGCACTTTTTTCTGATTATAAAAGTAATAAATGCTCAGTTTTCTGGAGGAGCCAATCTACCATTGGCTACTTTGATTAGAAACAAAACAAAACTTACAAAGCATCCTTCTCAGTTTATACTGTTCCCTTTTCTCTAAAGAATGTCCTCAAATCTCCTTGAGAACGTGAATTGGTTATTTCAGAGCTCTCTTGTGCTCCTGAGGCAGGCTGTCAGCACAGGGAGGATTTGTACAGGCCGGTCCCTTCTTTAAAACCACGGATGCTGTTCAGATATCTCACAATTTCCAGTTTGCTGGATGTTTGCTGGAGAGATGTGTTAGTTCCTGAGCTCTCGGCTGAGGATCTTGAGAGGCCCCTGACCCCTGGAGCCAGGTTCCTTTCAGAGTTGCCACAGAGCCTGTTCTCTAATCTGCTTGGGGGATGTACCCCAAAAGGTCACATTCTTTGTAGTCTTTAGTTCACATATAAACACTAGCAGTATCTCATACTGCTGGCTAATTTTAAATTAGAAATGTTCTGTTACTTGTACCTCTGTAAGGAAGAGACCACACATTTCTACTTTTTATTCCCTTAACACCCTGTTTGAAGGTAATATACATCAACTGACTTGTTTGCATGGTGGAATTATGGGAAACACAAAATATAGGCATGTTTGCTAGACAGATATTTGAATGTAATATTTTATTCTTTCTTCTAGGTCGCTTGGAAAGGGTCCTGACCCACCCACCATGTCAAGCAATTATTTTTCTGGACAGCTTCCTGATGTCCCCAAGGAGAGAGAGAGAGAGCGTGACAGCCAGTGAGGGAAAGCATGCCACAGGTCCCGCCTGCTAACCTGGCAGGAGGGTGCTTGCAACACCTAATTTATCAACGCTTGTTTTGCCTGCTGGAGCCAAGTACACAGAATCGCTCCACCAACGGAGAAAGAGAAAGGGGAAGCCATTCTTCACCTTTTTCAGCAATGTATTTTTGTTTTGGTCAATTTCCCACATAAATTATGGTCTTGTCTTATTGCTGCATTGGTGGAATTCTTGCTAGTGTTATTTAGTACATTTTAAAGCTGTGTGAAACCGAAAGGTACTTAACATGTTAAAAAAACAAACAAACAAAAAAGGAAAGTTAGCCAAATTGAATGGTAAATTGTTTACATTGTTTCACTGGCTCCAGTTGGAGCTTAATCATCACGACCCTTCATCCCACAGCGCCTGCTTCAAAATGCAGCACAAATCAAAATTGCAAGAGTCTGTATGTTTTGCTTTCGTGTAACTCATTAGGCATTTCCCTGCGTGCTGTGATAAATGTCTCTCTCAAGCAGAAACTTTATCTCACCTGTGTATGTTCCTAGTTCACTCTGCGGAATCAGTCTCAGGAAATATAAGCTAATGATGTCTGTGGTTCTGAAACTTGCTTGTTATTTGTTTGAGATATTTAAAAAAAAACCTGTGGACAGATTATTAAAAGGATGCTGAGCAATGAAAACATTATTAGACCTTATTATTGTTTATTGTACCCAGATGTTGTGCATTTTACACATCCCAAAGGATGAGTGGTAATGTCAGATATCAAAATCTTACTTTTCTTGGAGATATTGAGTCTAAATTTTTCTCATTAAAAACAAAACATTTACACTGAACAAATGGTGTGTGTCTGGGTGAAGCATCAGGTCTCAACAAAGCAACACTGCTCAAACAAGACTTAGGACATAACTGGTGATCAAAACAAAGCTGAGGCTACTGTTGGAAATACTGGTCTAAAAAAAGGAGGGGTGTGGTGTGCTTGTTTATTAATTTTATAGAATTTTCCATTTGGAAAGGAAATAAATGCATACATCCAAGGTGAAATAAACCATTCTAGCAAACATGCAGAGGAATAATTTTCAAGAATTTTTTGTTTTTAATGAAAAGGAAAGCAAATCAAAGAAAACCTGGATAAGTGTTAAAGAGTACTAAATTCATAGTAAGGTTCGGGCAATCTGCCCACTGCAATCAGAAAGGTTTTGGCTGTTAGTCATTTAAGACACACAATGGGAAAATAAATGAAGAAGGAGGAAGGGGGAATGGCAAATTGCAGTTTGGCAGCAAAATTAGTCCAACTAGCTCCATTAGATATTAAAACATGTCATAAAGCAAATAATTGGAATAATGAGGAGCTAGTTTTTTAAAAGGTATATAATGTAGCATAACAGAATCAACAAAAATAAGACTTTTATGTAACAATTCAATATACAATAAATAAGCACTCCATTTGGGGAGGAGAATCATATAATAAATGACGCTGGGATGGCTTGTGAGTAATTTGGAGAAAACTGATCTAGAATGAGAGCCAATATTCCACATTCACCACTCTTTAGTCTTTTGGCTTTCTATTACCTTGGGCAATGGAGGAAGACAGCAAAAAACAGGAAGGAGGGAGGAAGAGTATGAAAGGAGTCATTTCTCCCTGGCACTCCATGCCACGTTGCTCCAGAAGGCTGTGTCCCTGTCCTAAGGGCTACAGCTTGGCTTGGGCAGCCTTTCCATACAACATTCCAGGTTCGGGAAACTGCTTACTCATCTGCTCCTGCAGGTGTGGGGATGATAATCACTTCCAGCTGGGCTGGGCCCAGCATGCTGCATCATTCCTTGTTGACGCCCTCAACTCCACTGGCACTATCTTGATCATCCTTAGGCTCATCTCAGTTGCCCAGTCCCAGTGGGCCTCTGGTTCCTCCTGAGGTACTGACTGATCCAGGTGCCCTGAGATTCAGTCACTAAGTTTCAGCTTCCTATGTGATGGATGGATCTGTCCTTGTCCAAATCTCATATTAAATTGTAATCCCCCAGTGTTGGAGGTGGGGCCTGGTGAGAGGTGATTGCATTATGGGGGTGGATTTCTCACGAATGGTTTAGTGCCATTCCGTTAGTGCTATCCTCATGACAGTGAGTGAGTTCTTGCAAAATCTGGTCATTTAAAAGTGCTCCTGCTTTTGCCATGTGATGTGTGACATGCCTACTCCCCCTTCACCTTCCACCACGATTGTAAGTTTCCCGAGGCTTCCCCAGAAACTGAGCAGATGCCAGTATCATGCTTCCTGTACAGCCTGAGGAACCATGAGCCAATTAAACCTCTTTTCTCTATAAATTATCCAGTCTCAGGTATTTTTTATAGCAATGCGAGAACAGCCTAATATTGTGCAATTTCAGAATGCCGAGTTTCTCCATTCACCCAAGACTGGGGAGTGCTCCTGTAGCCTGATTCATGCTCACAGATATGCAAATGGATGGTGGGTGAGAATTAACATAATGGTCTAACTGAAGTCATTCTCACCAGGCAATTCTGCCCCCCAGGGGACATTTGGCAATGGCTGGAGACATTTTTAGTCACCACAACCTGTTGGGGAGGGTGAGGGGTGCTACCGGCCTCTGGTAGGTGGAGGCCAGGGATGCTCCCAAGCATCCCCAATGCACAAGACAGCCCCCATGACGAAGTACAACCCTTCCCGAATGTCCACAGTTAGTGCTTCCCTTGTGACCTGGTGAAGCCCTGCTCGGATTGCGGGGAGGATGATGCATTCACAAAGGCCAGTCCGCAAAGCATACTCTTCTCTCAAAGTCAATAAACCTATCTGGAAAACAAAATTTCTACCATTGACCCATTGGTGAGCACCAACCAGAGAACGAGGGGTGGCTGGGTGGCCTTAAGAGAAACAGTACTTGAGAGCTGTTGGGCTCCGAACGCCCAGTTTCTCTATCTCCACCCAGGGGATGGACCTCTCTTGGGAACTGGGCAGCTCCTGTGGCCGCTCAGAAGAGCCTGTTGGTGTGCCTGGGTGGGGAGTGTGTGGGACACAGACTCTGTGCAGGCTGCGGGGAGTCAGCCCAGGTTCCAGCACTCACTGTTCCCTGAGGTTAGTTTATTTCATCTCTGTTAGATTCCGCTTAATTATTCATCACATGTGGGGACTAATGGTGGCAAATTAGTCCCCTACTAATGTAGGGCTGTACGGGAATTCAATGAGATAATCCATGTGAGAGGCTTATGCTAACCTCCAGTGAAAGTGGTCCTACAAAGAGAGGCCTAGAGTCAAACTCCTTGTAGAAAACGCTGGGTTAAATGAAATTAACCTGGATTTGCTTGTTTTCCTAGGAGGGCCTCTCAGAGCATTTAAAGCATTATTGAGCATTTCACCTCTCTAAGAGAGGGGAACAATATACAGAGAGGTCTGCATACCCAGGCACCCTCGATCCCCGTATTACCTTACAGAAGTGACCTTCTCCAGCACACACCGCCGGAAACACTACTGAGCCTCTGCAGCACGCTGACAAATGACCCAGTTCCTGGTGTATACATACAGGTGCCTGAGTTCATTAATTTTCTACTGGTCACTGTGAGCTTCTCTTGCAGAGGGTGGCATTTTCTGGTTTCTCCAAATCAAGGTCCTCTCTTTTGGAGTCTATAGCTATTTTGGCCAATTTTATTCACCTGACTTTCCTGTTGTTTTTCTTTGCTCAGCTTTTAATACTGGCCTGGGTTTTTAGACCTGCATTGTTATTAAATAAATGTAATATCTTTTGTTTTCCAACATTTAGTCTTATTAGCTTCATTCAAAAAACAAAAGGTTAAATTGGGCTACCTGCTCAACATCATCTGGGTCTATGTGAAAAATGAAAAAAAAAACCTCTCTCCATGTTATTGTTACTTCAATTCAGGAAATTGAAATCAATACAGAAATAGAAGTGGTAAGGTTTACCTTATTTTTCAGAGTCCAAAACATACGTATTTAAAATGTGTTAATAAGCCATAAAACATTCTACAAAATATAGAAACATTTAGTCTCAACCTTGTGTTTCAGAAACACTCCCTTGAAAAAATAAGTAGATTCAAATTGCAGACTACCTAAAGTAATCATTAATGAAAGAAAAGGAAAAGAACTGGACGGATGCGGTGGCTCACACCTGTAATCCCAGCACTTTGGGAGGTTGAAGCAGGTGGATCACTTGAGGCCAAGAGTTCAAGACCAGCCTGGCCAACATAGTGAAACCCATCTCTACTAAAAAAAACAAAAATTAGCTGGGCATGGTGGCACATGCTTGTAATCCCAGCTGCTGGGGAGGCTGAAGCATGAGAATTGCTTGAACCCGGGAGGCGGAGGTTGCAATGAGCTGAAATCGTGCCACTGCACTCCAGCCTGGGCAACAGAGTGAGACTCTGTCTTAAAAAAAAAAAAGGAAAATAACTTAAGAATGTGATGTGAAGCTTCATGCACTAATGATTCAAAGTTTGGGGAAAGTACTGAATCATCCACACTATAATATCAGGGCAATTGGCCATCTGAATAACACATTATGAGCCAGAGGTCACTTACCTCTGTAGGTTAGAGAACTTGCAAGAAACCAGACAGGCGACAGAGCACCAGGAGAGACAAGGAAATCCATGTGTCATAGCCAGAACTGTGTCTTCCCCAAATTCATCTGCTGAAGTCTTAGTCCTCAGTACCTCAGAATGTGACCGTATTTGGAGACAGGTTATTTAAAGAGGCAATTAGGTTAAAATGAGGTCATTCACATAAGTCCTAATTTACATGACCAGTCTCTTTATAAGTAGAGGTGATTAGGACAGAGACTCAACAGAAAGAAGACCATGTGAAGGTACATGGAGGAGATGACTGTCTACAAGCCAAGGAGAGAGGTCTCAGAAGGAACCAAGCCTACAGACACAGTGATCTCAGACTTCCAGCCTCCAGAACTGAAAGACAATAAATATCTGTGGTTTAAGCCACCCAGTCGATGGAACTGAGTTATGGTAGCCCTGGCAATCTCATACACCATGGCTCTGGGTTAGACACCCTCCGGGCTCATCACCAAGTGTGAATTCCCATGATTAAGCGCCACGGTTGTCCCCTGCACAGGCTGCTGCTGGAGTGTGCCATCACTTAGACTGGCTTTTCTCATCATGGGTTCCTTCTTTGAGATGTAACCAAGGCTCCGCTATGTGTTCGGCTTATCAAGGTTTTCCAGGATAGCCATGACATGTGGTTTCACTGACTAAACTGAGATTTCAGTTTCAGTCCAACGACTTGACATTTCATGTTCATTTTTCGGTCTGTTTCAGAATAATTTCAGAAGGAGTCAACTGATTTCATCAAAAGCGCTGTGTGATGGAAGGGTTCCAAATCTGAAATTCAATCTGTGGGCCAGGCTAATGTTTCGAAACAATAGCTTCAATATGGATTCAAATGGGCGCTGCTATGATTAGACTGAAAAAAAAAATCTGTTCAACTGCAAGAACATAAAAAAAAAAAAAAAAACACAGACAGAGGAAAGAAAGAAAATGAGAGAGAGAGGTGTATTTTTACTAGGGTACTTAATTGGTAAAAACTGGAAGAGTGGCAAGCAAGGATTCGGATGATGATAAGAATAGTTCTTGTTTGCGGAACATCTCCTCTGGCTCAGGTACTCTCCTCCCATGTTGGATGCTCTCCACCTCCCTGACAAGCACGTGTTAGCATTGTCAAGACCTATATACCACGACGGCGGTACGAAGATGGTAAATGAGCTGCCCAGGGCCGTACAGCTAGTAGGATACCCACCTACTCTAAACTGACTTAGAGGCAGACACTGCTCCCATCGTGGTGTGCTGCCTCCTCCAAACAGGCAGGATTTCGGAAAGGATACCCAGGAAGCCCTAGGCAGTGGGCAGAGCTGAGCACGGCCCCAGGCCTTGGTATTATAAAGTGAAGATTTCCAATGCAGGCCTTCTTGTTCTGATGGGGCAGGTTCCTGCCACACAGGATGTCTGCATATGTCTGGGAAAGACATTGCTGAGATCATTTAACTGCTGTCAGTGGCAAACAGTTGTAAACAAAGAAGCCAGATGCATGAAGTGCTGTATTTCAGCACTTCCAAATGGTTCAGGCTTTATGCATCCCTGTTTTGCAGTCAAAGAGATATTGTCAGTTTTAATTGTTCCAATCAATATCAAAATAATTTTAGAGAGTCATTTAATGCAAGGGTGACTCATTTTAAACAAAGCAATTAATATTGTCTAACACAGCGCCGGGCAACTGATCCCACTGAGAACACTCCAGCATGCCATTATTTCAGAGTGAAGATATCTAATCCAGGCCTTCCTGTGGGGACTGGTTTGTCTTAGGCTTGGATAGACAAACAAAGAATAACATTTCAAACAGACGCTGAGGCAGAATTAATATCATTCATCATAGATTTCTAGCAAAATTGTTTTAAGAAACCCTCCTTAAAATGTTTAAATGCCCTTACATATCACATTCATAATAAGATTCATAATATAATTCATAATATGCATAATAATTCATAATAATAATAAGCATGTACATAATAAGAGTTAAAAAATGAAACAAAGATAACCACCAATCCCATTACTTTTCTATATTTTTTAAGTACCCTGCAATGCAGTAACACAAAAGAAAAATAAATAACGGTGAATGGATTCACTGGAGAGATATTTAATAAGTTGCTGCCAGATGCTCTCAGCATGGGGAGGCAGTGGTCAGTTAGGTAATCTTCTGACCCATATGGAGTTTATCTTCTAACATGGTTTTGCTCTGTGTCCCCACCCAAAGCTCATGTTGAATTGTAATTCCCAGTGTTGAGGGAGGGACCTGGTGGAAGGTGACCATGGGGATGGATTTCCCCCTTGCTAGTCTCATGATAGTGAGTGAGTGCTCACGAGAACAAGCTTAACCAAAGTGTGTGGCACTTCCCCCTTCGCTCTCTTCCTCCTGCTCCAACATGTGAAGACGTGATGGCTTCCCCTTTGCCTTTGGCCATGATTTTAAGTCTCCTGAGTCCTCCCAGCCATGCTTCCTGTACAGCCTGTGGAACTGTAAGTCAGTTAAATGTCTTTTATTCCTAAATTACCCAGTGTCAGATAGTTCTTTATAGCAATGTGAGAACAGACTAATACACCTATGGAGGGACAGAAACAAGGTTTGCAGGAATAAGTAAGCAGGTGAATGGCAGGTCATGGTAAATGTAATGATTACGGGTTTTAAAGGTAGCATGGCAGAAAGTGGCAGAGATCAAGCCTCTATTTAAGTAGTAAACAGGCCTCTGTGAGGAAGTGATATTGGAAATGAGACCTGAATGCTGAGAGGAGCCAGCCCTTTGAAAGTTGTGGGAAGAACATCAAGGGTGGAGGGAAAGTGTAAGCAAAGACCCTGGAGCAGGAACACACTTGGCATCTTCTGAGGGACAGGAAGAAAGCAGTGAGGATGCAGCGCTAGACAGGAGAGGACAAACCGGGACGAAGCCAGGAGAGACAAGACCAGGCTGTGCAGGGAGAGGAGTTGGGGTCCATCAAAGGGCAATGGGGATGCAGCAACAGATTGATAAACAAAATACCACATACATGCATGGAGGGGAATATTATCCAGCCTTAAAGAGGAAGGAGATCCAGACCCCTGCTACAACATGGATAAACCCTGAGGACGTCACACTCAGTGAAATAAACCAGTCGCAAAACACAAATGCTGTATGATTCCACTTACATGGGGTTCCTAGAGCAGTCCAATTCATGAAGACAGGAGCAGAGTGGTGGCTACCAGGGGCTGAAGGGATGGGGAGGGGTTGTTTAATGAGGGCAGAGTTTCAGTTTTGCAAGATGCACAAGTTCTGGAGATCTGTTGCACAACAATGTCACAGAAATGCTTAATGCTACTCAACTATGTGCTTAAAAATGGTAAGATGGCAAATTTTATGTTACATTTTTTTGTTATCACAATCAAAAATATAGTTTTCAAAAAGGGCAATGGGGAATTGTGGAAAAGCAGAGACACTTAGATTTTTTTAAAACATGATTAGTTTAAGATGACTGGACTCCACCTCCAAAAAGTCTAAAAGACAAACTTACTGAAAACGTAAACATAATTAAAAAAAAAAACCCTCTGAAGAAGAAGACCCCTCTGTATATAAGAAAAATATACAAAAAAGTAGCAAAGTCATTAATTATAGGAAACAAATAAACAAAACCATTGTGAAATTCAAGATCCCATTTATAAAACATTCAAGAATCTGAAATCATAATAATCGTAATAAACAGAATTGCATATCATCATTATTAAAAACCTTGTGGCCGGGCCTGGTGGCTCATGTCTGTAATCCCAGCACTTTGGGAGGCCAAGGCAGGCAGATCACAAGGTCAGGAGTTTGTGACCAGTCTGGTCAACATAGTGAAACCCTGTCTCTACTACAAATACAAAAATTCGCCAGGCATGGTGGCATGTGCCTGCAGTCCCAGCTACTCGGAGGGGGCTGAGGCAGGAGAATCGCTTGAACCCAAGAGGTGGAGCTTGCAGTGAGCCAAGATCGCGCCACTGCACTCCAGCTTGGGCAACAGAGTGAGACTTCATCTCAAAAAAAATAAAAAATAAAAAAATTCCTTGCAAAGTTATTGAAGAGGTACTCAATAAATTGCTGCTGGATGAATGAGCGAAATTAGAATGTCTTATCAGGAGTATAAAAAGAAGACAAAGAAAGTAGAGAAACATCGTGTTCCATTTCACAGATATAATGGGATTCCAATTGAAATATAAATAAAGTCCTTTTTTATAAATAACTCAGCCAAATATTGTTAAATTCATTTGGCAAAAATAAAATAGAGGTGAATTTGCCATGAAGCTAAGGACACAGAGGTTTCAGGGCCCCTCATTTGCTCTCTTTCACAGAGGGAGCCTGGATGCTTTGTATTAATAATTTTGTCTTGTTTTTCTTAACAGGGCACTCAAACGGTGTAAGTTTTATGTTCCACAAAACACATAGTCTTCCCTGTGTGGGTATGTTAACAACTATTCCAAGTAGAAGAAAATAAACCTTAGCCTTTTTGAAAAACATAATATTAGCTCCCATGGCAATAAAATGCCAAGTAGAATTGCAAAGAAATGAAAATAAAGATGAAAGGAAGGAACAGGCACAGTAGAATACACCCAGAATAATATATTATTATGCAATCTTCTCAAAACAAAAGGATAAGGAATTGTAATATAAATAATGTTGGGATAATCTGGGAGCAATTTGGAGAAAACCTAATTTACATCCATACTTTACACCATAATCCCTGAATAAAGGAGGCTGTTTCATCATTACAAATATATTTGTAGAGAAAAATCAGCAGAAAATATCCTACCTTTGAAGAAATAATAAATAATTTTTTTTCAAAATTCAAGGAAATACGAAACGGACTGATGGGCAATGCAATGTTGAAATTTTTGACTGCAGTGATTAAAATAAAAAGAACTAGACTAAAATGTAGGGGGAGACATGTAAGATAAAATATTTACATGAATTATGTCTACAAATATGATTAATATTGATAATGACCTTTGAAAATGCTCATGCATATTTGGAAAGACTTAAGACCTTCATAAAAAAACGAGTCAAGGCCAACTACAAAAAATATACACACATAAGCGGATAAAAATAATAAACCAGCACTTGAATAAACATAAAGTAAGATAAAAATAACGTAAAATAAAATATAAAATAACATAAGATAAAAATTAGCCTAACAGCATATGTGAACTTTTAAAACTTAAATGAGAAAATAGTTTAAATAATAACATCTGTTGCTGGTGAGGTTGGGATAAAACTAATATATACATAGACGTGTGTATGCATCTGTGTGTATATAATATGCAGTTGATAGCATTGTACATTAGTACAAACTTTTAGATCACTGTGCTTTGACAACTAAATTTTTTAACCTTGTTTTCCCACATCTAGAAATTTATCTAGCAGGAATGATTAAAGAAATAATTAAATAGAAGCTATAATTGGCCGGACACGGTGGTCACTCCTGTAATCTCAGCACTATGGGAGGTCGAGGTGGGTGGGTCATGAGGTCAGGAGACCGAGACCATCCTGGTCAACATGGTGAAACTCCGTCTCTACTAAAAGTACAAAAACTAGCTGGGCGTGGTGGTGGGCACTTGTAGTCCCAGCCACTCAGAGAGACTGAGGCAGGAGAGTCGCTTGAACCTGGGAGGCAGAGGTTGCAGTGAGCCAGGATAGTGCCACTGCACTCCAGCCTGGGAGACAGAGCAAGACTCCATCTGAAAAAAAAAAAAAAAAAAGAAGCTATAATGTATAATTTAAAATTAATTGTTGCTGTGATATCTGTTAGAGAAACAAGCAAGAACAACTTAAATGTTGAATAACAGAGAAATAGATGAGCAAATTCTGGTACTTCAATGTGATTCATTTTAACAAAGCGGTTAAAAGACCATGTAGAAACTCAGGCAAGTGTACACCATAATATAAAATGAATCAAGTATGTGAGCACAGACCCAAGGTGAACAAATGCCTACCCCATCCACCCACCCATTAGAGAACAACAAGTTAGATTCGACGTTTCTTTGGCCCTTGGGATGTGTGTGTGGCCGGGGCGGAGAGGGGGTGTAGGGGTTGGTGCTAATGGGAATTGCCAGATATCATAACTACTTTAAGTAAGAAAACAGTGAATTCCCATATTTTATTTTTTTAACCCATAGTGTGTTTTTATTAAGATTCTGCCTTTTAGGACTAGACCCTCTTAAATGTCAAAACCAGAGTGAAGATGTCCATTACCTGCATATAAAGCTTGAGCTTTTGGCAGGCAATTTTTAAACATCAGAAGAGTGCTCTAGGAATTCCAAATAAAAACCAAAGTCTTACTTTCAATTTCTTAAAAGAGTTTCTTTTCTTCTCACACTCTCATTCTTCATCATAGATCCACTCTACATCAAATAGTCTATTATTTTCCACTTGGGGAGAAATATGGCTTGGTGTGACTTTAGCCTTTCAAACGTAAACCTGCAGAGCCAAGTTCCAGTAGGGAAATGAATTTTTATTGCACAGTTAAAAGTAAAGAGTGGAAACACTGTGAAATCCTTAACAATCTTCAGCTTTATCACATATTCCTTCATCTTCGGCGGTCAGATGGGACAGCCCCGAGACGCCACCAGACTTCGGGGCTAGGTCCATTGCCTGTGCATCTCCACCTGAGTTCAGGTTCCTCAAAACAGAATATATTATAGAATCCTTTACTGTAAATGTGTTATTTATTTATTGTTTTTTTTTTTTTTTAGACGGAGTTTCGCTCTTTTTCCACAGGCTGGAGTGCAATGGTACGATCTCGGCTCATTGCAACCTCCACCTCCCGGGTTCAAGCGATTCTCCTGCCTCAGCCTCGCAAGTAGCTGGGATTACAGGCACCTGCCTCCACACCCGGCTAATTTTTTGTGTTTTTAGGAGAGACGGGGTTTCACCATGTTGGCCAGGATGGTCTCAATCTCTTGACCTCGTGATCCGCCCGCCTTGGCCTCCTGAAGTGCTGGGATTACAGGCGTGAGCCACCCTGCTCGGCCCTAAATGTTTTATTTTTTTAAATGAAGGAATGTACCATTTATAGAAAAAAACACTTTAATATTACAAACCAAACAGAAGGACTTTAAACATATAGTTAAGTAGACAGTGTTTGGGTTCATTTTCTATTGATAATGTCTTATCAAATATATAGTGTTTGTACGTAGTATGGATGTGTTTTGTAAAGCTCTCTTGAGATAATTCTTTCGTATAACTGAATAACCTTGCAGGAGGATGAGTGTAGAATGTACATTTCTGTGAAATAAGCACTCAGAACAGCGCCTGGCATATGGGAAGCACTACATAGTTTTCAGCTGCTGCTGATGTTATTATTGTTATTGTTGTTGTTATTATTATTATACGAGGCAAATGTGTTTTCTGGAATGTAGCCAACAATAGAGAACGTTTTAGGACTGAGCAAGGGCTCAAACTGAATATTCTGGAAACAATGATGCTTACAGAATGGTCCAAGATATTGCCTGAGGATGAACCTGCAAGGCTGAATATATCATTATTCAGCAATGAATACCTACTGCGTGGTTTACATTGTCTGTGAAATACACGACAATTCAATATGAAAGAGTTTGTGGTCTTAGGAATGAACTTACACTATATTAAGGTTAAACATGTCAGGCAGAGGGATATGGAATTTAAACAGCATGCCACTTCTGGGTGGGTTATATTTTTTCATCACTGAGTGTTAATTCTAAATTGATTAAGATACAACTGGGGAACAGTGGGGAATGGGGGAGGCAGAAATAAAATGCCAGGAGGGAACTATGAGAGAAAATTTAACCTTCTATATGGAAACCATGGGCAGAGCCAATAGGTTCCAGTCGTCCCGGCTGAGGTCCCTGTGAAGTGGAACCCAGACATGGAGTCCCAACCACAATCAGCAAGGGTGCCTGGATGGGGACCTCCCCAGGCCAGGCATCAACAAATGTCAACCTTCTCTCCTAAATACCCCTAAAATCCGTCTAAGTCTCTCCACCTCTGCAATCATCAGTTTAGATCATTCGTTCACTGAAACAAATATTTATTCAGCACTAACGCTATCCCAAGCACTAAGCCAGCTGCCAGATTCTAATAGAGAGGAAACCAGGTGAATTCTCTGGAGACCCATTAGTCTTCCTGCATCTGCTCCAACTCACCGGGAATACCAGCTTCACGCTGCAGTGAGAGTGACATTTCAGTGCCCATGTCTCATTGTAGCAGGCACTGCTATACCCTCCATGGCTTCTCTTTGCTCTTAGGGGATGTGTTACTCAGGGCAGAAAAGATAGATATAGATGGATAAATAGATAGCTAGATGGGTAGATAGATAGACTGATACATAGATACAAAAATAGATATATGAGAAGAGATTTAATAGGGGAACTGGCTCACACAATTATGGAGGCTGAGAGGTCCCACAATAGGACTTCTGCCAGCTTGGGAACCAGGAAAGCCAGGAGCATAGCTCAATCTAAGTCTGAAGGCCTGAGAACCAGGTGGCTGTTGGGATAAGGGTAACTCTCAGTCTGAGGCCAATCGCCTTAGAACCAGGGTAAAATCCTGAAGTCTGAAGGCTGGCGAGCCTGAAGTTCTGATGTCCAAGAGCAGGAGAGCAGGAGAAGAAAGTTGTCCCAGCTCCCAAAGAGACAGAATGGATTCTTCTTTCCTTTGTGAGTTTTGTGTGTGTGTGTGTGTGTGTATCTGTGTGTGTGTTTTGCTCTATCTGAATCCTCAACCCATTGGATGGTGACCACCTACATTGGGTGTGGTGGATCTTCCTTACTCAGTTACTGATTCAAACACCAACCTCTTCTGGAAACACCTTCACAGGCACACCCAGAAATGATACTTAACCAGCTAGCTGGCATCCCTTAACGCAGTCGACACCTAAAATTCACCATCACAGGGAGGGAATCCTTAACAGGGGCCATGGCTCCTACCCCTTCAGCCACATCTCCCTTGGCCCCTGTGCTCTTGGCCCCCGTACTTCTGTGGAACCTTTGGTGACAATGCTTCCTCTTAGCATAGAGACTATCTGCTTTCTGTTTCCGGCAGTGGGAATGGTGTTCCCTCCAGTCCTCAGCTGGTGAACTCATCCTCTGACGTGCCTAACAAGTTCAAGTTCCCTCTTAACAGGCTCTCATAGTGTGGTGCTCTGTTCCTTAATGAATGCACTTGCAGTTCACAGGATGACAATTTGATCAGTATCTGTATCCCCTCCCCACTCCCCCTCTGTAAACTCCATTATATTCCCAGTATCCAGAACTGTGCTCAATCAATACCTATTGAATGAATGAGTGATATAATTTCTATGTCAAATGTGAAGAAACAAGAATGAGGAAGGTCACATAACTTACCTGATACCACATATTAAGTAAATGGGAAAGTCTGAACGTGAACCCAGAGTATCTGATTCGGAAGCCCCGATTCTCAGGCTTTGTTACAGGGATAGGACCGTGCCTGTAGAAAGAGCCAGGGTCAGCCGGGCGCGGTGGCTCAAGCCTGTAATCCCAGCACTTTGGGAGGCCGAGACGGGTGGATCATGAGGTCAGGAGATCGAGACCATCCTGGCTAATAACACGGTGAAACCCCGTATCTACTAAAAAAATACAAAAAACTAGCCGGGTGAGGTGGTGGGCGCCTGTAGTCCCAGCTGCTCGGGAGGCTGAGGCAGGAGAATGGCGTGAACCCGGGAGGCGGAGGTTGCAGTGAGCTGAGATCTGGCCACTGCGCTCCAGCCTGGGCGACAGAGCGAGACTCCATCTCAAAAAAAAAAGAAAGCCAGGGTCCAAGCTTGCACCTTCAGGATAACCTGAGCCAATTCCCTCATCTCAGCTGCCTGGGCAGCTGTCAGCCAAGCCTGGGGACACAGGGTTGGAGGAAGCATCCCTCCTGCAGAATTCTCCACACCACTGTGTAAAGGCTGGCTGCTGTCCACCATTGCTCTTCATCCAGGGACTGCAGGAAAATAGGGATGAGTCTCTTTGTCTCCACAAACTTCTCTGACCTTTCATTTTCATCATCTAAAAAAAATCTCGACCATGTAGGAGACCATGAAAGGACTTTACTTGTTTTGAGGGATCAACAGCTCATGAAATGGCACGTCTTTGTTGGTGCAGAGAAAGGCTGCAGTGGTCCGATTTCTATTAAAAGTAAATAGTTAAGCCGCAGTCCTGAGGCAGCTGAGGAAGTGATTAGTGTGCTGACACAGTGATAGATGATAAACATAATAGAGCTTGACAGAAATTAATGATATTTTGAATCTTTAATAATGATACATAACTATCTAAAAGAGATATCTCCATCACAATGTAATTCTTTTAAAAGCCAGGGGGGCTTTGATGACAACTGAGTAAAAACTTTGTATATGGACAAGATTAGAGGGAAACACCGTAAATGGAAATAATTAAATTTCCAGAGTGTCAGAGTGGTAGGACTGTGAGTCTTTTATTTTAATTTCCTTTAATATTATCAGGATGGGCTTACGTGCAATGGATTCTTTTAAAAATAAAAAACCGAATGGAAAGCTGTCCTCTTCAAAATATGTGTCTGTTTTTTGACGAGAATACAAAGATTGAGTTAATGCATGCCCTTTTCCCTACTTCCAGCAACCCGAACTGTCTCTGTTCCATCCTGCAAATGAAAGTTACATGCAGGGCCATTGTCTGTGAGTTCTTGTCCATTAAGAGTTTGGGAAAATGCACACTTGCCCCAAGAGAAAAGGTCAGAAGCCGGCCAAAGGAATGCCTTCAGGGACAATGGGCCATTGTGACACCCGGGGCCTTGATTAATCACCTACATCTTCGGCGAAATGATTCTAAGTGGCATTGCAAGAGACACCTCGAGTTAGAGGCTACACGAGAAGAGGAAGGGAGGCCCACTCAGGGCAAATCTGGGCGTCCCTCCTACATAGCAGGATCCGTGGTCTGGAACGCCACCCTGACCAGGCAGCAACCTTTAATTAAGTTCCCATTTCCTCACATCCTGGTTTGTTTCACTGCTAATCAGATGGAAATATTATTTGAGATCATAAATAATAATCCTACAAAAACATTTATGGCAGTTAGAGGTATTATAAGCCATCACTGATTTCCACAGCAAAGCCTGTTCCCAACAGCCACATGCTGAATCCGTGGGCTCTAAAAGTGGCCCACGGCATCTGTGGAAGCTCATAGGGTTGGCAATTCCAGAATCGCGTCTAAGGACCTTCCCTGCACTAAGTTTGCAAAGTAGTCACAACATGGTTTATGCTGGTGCAGTTGTCTGAGTCAGCTGCTAATGCCTCGCATATATTTAGTTTCCTTCCACTAAGGAGCTGAGAGTTTCTCATGATAAGAAACTTGGCAGTAAAAGAGTCCACTAGACCTCACATTCCCTGAATATCTCAAAGATTGGCTTTGCTTTCCTAACAAGAGCAAGCCATTTCTTCCATTTACAAAACCTCTTCAGAATCCTTCTGAAAAAATGACCAGGTTTTATCCACGATGTCAAACCAGCAAGAAGGCGGAAGACAACCCATGCTCAAGCTGCCTGATCAACGCGCTGGGCATTGTTGGGCCTGACCCGTGAATTCCTTCAAGCACCGTCATGAACGCCGCCCTCTGCACGGCGACAGACTGTCATTCTTCCCGCAAACAAATTTGCTTCCTGAGCGATGATTTTTGATTTAAAGAACGGTTGACAGTGGTTGTTTGACAGAGACAGAAGGCAGAGACAGAAGTGGGAGCAGATTTGGAAAAGCAGGACCAAAAGAATCATGAGTCTGAGAAGGGTACCTCACCTGACAGCCCTTTCCAAGATCAGCGGGCCGTTTTCTGTAATTAAAAAGGGAGTTCTGGGGACAGGTGAGGCCTGGCGTGATGAGTTTTGCTAAGCGGGAAGCGAGTACATCTTAATCAGAGACTAGAGCCTAAGGACAAAAAGATAGAGAGCCTGGAGGTTAGCTGAAAAGAGAAAGAAGAGCAGAAGCTTGGGAAAGACACCAGAGAAGTTTGGGAGCCTACTTGGCCTTGGTTACCGGGCCGTGCTGCAGGAACACACGCAGAGCCCCAGCATCCTGACTTCTGTTCAGTGCAGCAGCTTCTCTTCCTTCCTGCTTACTTCCCTCAGCCCCTATTCATGCAAACCTTTGTCCAGGAAAACTGGGGGGCATTGAAGTGATAAACACAGGGCAAGACATTGTTCCAATTCCGGTTTCAGTACCAGATACCTGTGTGACCTCAGCATGCTGGGCTTCGGCATCTGCACTGAACAATGACAACACTGGACCCAGTGACCACTTCATCTCTGTCCAGCAGGTCTGCTCTATGACAAGGCACGATTTGCTTTCCGGTACCAGCAGCTCAAGAGCCCCTGTTCTGAGTGTCACAACAGTCTCCAAGATGGGTGTCCTGGTGATTTGCTGTTTTATAAAGCACACAGCTTTTATCCATCAATTCAGTCAGAGGATCCTTCTTTACAGGCTCTGCTGACTGTTACAAAGGAAATAAGTAGTAGCACAAAGGAAACAAGACATAGTTATTCTCAAAGGGCTGAGAATCTGGTTGGAGAAATCAGACAGATTCATAGATGGGCAACAAAAGCTGATAAGAGGGCCGGGTGCTGTGGCTCATGCAGGTAATGCCAGCACTTTGGGAGGCTGAGGCGGGTAGATCATTTGAAGTCAGGAGCTCAAGATCAGCCTGGTCAACACGGTGAAACTCCATCTCTACCAAAAATATAAAAATTAGCGGGAGGGTAGTGGCATGCGCCTGTCATCCCAGGTACTCAGGAGGCTGAGGCAGGAGAATCACTTGAGCCTGGGAGGCAGAGGTTGCAGTGAGCTGAGATCGCACCACTGCACTCCAGCCTGGGCAACAGAGTGAGACTTTTTCTCAAAAAAAAAAAAAGCTGATAAGACAACAAAATAAAAGACAACGCAGTGTAGTAGAAATGACCCTGGGGCTCTTTTTTCCCCTGCTGTATTTTTGTTATTCTTATAGATCTAGGGAGTAGGAATGTAGTTCTGTTACATGTCTATGTTGCATAGTGGTGACGTCTAGGCTTTTAGTGTACCGACTGCCCAAATAATGAACACTGGACCCAACAGGTAATCTTTCAGCCCTTACCGACTTCCCAACCTCCCCACCTTCTGAAGTCTCCAAGGATTCCCCTGTATGTCCATGTGGACCCACTGTTTAGCTCCCACTTCTAAGTGAGAACATATGATATTTGACTTTCTGTTTCTGAGTTATTTCATTTAGGAGAATGGTCTCCAGTTCCATCCACGTTGCTGCAAAACACACGATTCCATTCTCTTTTATGACTGAGTATATACAGCACATATTCTTTTTTTTTTTGAGACAGAGTGTCGCTGTGTCACCCAGGCTGGAGTGCAATGGTGCAATCTCAGTTCACTGAAATCTCCACCTCCGGTTCACGCCATTCTCATGCCTCAGCTTCTGGAGCAGCTGGGACTACAGGCGCCCACTACCACGCCCGGCTGATTTTCTTTAGAGGGGGTTTCGCCATGCTGGCCAGGCTGATCTCAAATTTCTGACCTCAGGTGATCCACCCACCTCGGCCTCCCAAAGTGCTGGGATTACAGGCGTGAGCTGCTACACCCAGCCCCACGTATTCTTTATCCACTCATCTATTAATGGATACTTAGGTTGATTTCCCAACTTTGCTATCATGAACAGTGTTGGAATAAACATAAAAAGATGGGATGCTTCATGAATTTGTATGATATCCTGTGCAGGGGCCGTGCTCATCTTCTCTGCGTTGTTCCAATTTTAGTGTATGTGCTGCTCAAGCGTCCACCAGGACTGTTGGGTTCTATGTGAACTAACTCTCCTTTTGCCTCTTAGGCCTCAATATTCTTGCCTACTAAATGGGGTGTCAGACTACATGATCTCCAAGATCCCTTTATGGAGTACATAATAATTAACACAGGGAGGTGGAGAAACAGTGTGTGCAGAGGTGGTTGGGCCATTCAGTGTGTGACAGAGGCTGGTCTCTGCAGTGTGGGTCATAGTCAGACATGTTCACAGGGCAGGGCCGGGGAGGCCACTGGAAGCCAATGCCAGCACAGAACATGGAAAGCCCAGATGCCCAAGGTCGCCAGGAACAGGATATGTCTACCAGAGGGGCTGGAGGGTGAGAGAGAGAACACTAGGCTGGAGGCACCCGTGCCTTCCCAGGGTGGACTCTAATGTTTCCACTTTGTCCCACTGACATTGGGGAGCCTGGAAGGATTCTGAGCATGGCATGCGGGATGAAAGTGGCATTGCCATGGGGGTCTGACTGCTCTTAATGAGAATGGCCCTCAGATGGGGTCTCCTGGTGCCACCGGCATTGCAGTGTCTCCGGGGATTTTCCCATACTGGAAGGAACGAACAGGTAAAGAAGATTGAGGCAAAAGAGGAGAACCTCAAGGAACCTGAACCTATTGGATTTTCTACCAGGGGGATTTCTATCCTAACTTGCCATTGCTAGCAGCACAGAGGTTTTGTGCTGTTCTTGATGCTTAGGAGTGATGTAACAGACTGGGGCACCTGGAAAACTCAAGTCAGCTTCTTTGAGAAACCTCTACAGAAAAATCAAACAACACTCACACCCAAAACAGCCACCACAAACCAGAACACCATCCTTTTTGCCCACAGGGGACAAGAAGGAGGGGGTTTTCTGGTAGTCAGATCCTTGATTTACCAACTGCCTGAATTGAAGTCATTCTCAGAAATAAAGGCGCAAACTAAATTGCAAAGGGGAGGCAAGTCTTTAACCCTAAGCATTGTTTTGGGGAAGACGGATCGCTTTGCCTAACTGGAGGGTAATAAACATTTCTTCCACAGCTGTTGAAACGTTTATACCCTTCGCCATTGAGACAAGAAGACTGACAAAGAAAGCAATCGAAATGTTAACAGAAGGACTGGATAATGTTATATTGACTTCTTTGGAATTACTAACCTTCCATGGAAAGAGAATGGCATCTTCTAAAAATTAAACATTATTCTAAGTCTAGGACACACTTCTTTCAAGCAGCCTAGGTAAGATGATTTAGGAAGTTAGAAATGCAAACATTAGCTCAATAGATACAAAACAATTGAGTCTTATCCTTTCCATTTTTCTGATAAGGGAAGTTAAGGTGAAATGTCTAACTAATTCTCACCAGAAAGCAGGAATGCAGGGGAGAATTCCAGGAAAGAAGCCTTCGATCATTGCACACCAGGACGTATGGGCGTTCCCTCTGCACTGACCTGCGGGCAGTTACAGTCCCCACGTTGAACGGTGGTGGCCTCTGCTTACTCATCAGAGGCTGCCTGGCTTTCCAAGCTTACTCCAGAAACTTGTAGAGATTTGAGAAAACGCAACCACCTCTGCTAGCAAATTAGTCCCTGGGACCCCCTGGGTCTCCGGCATTTCAATCACCTCCCACCTTCTGCCAGCATCTCTGCTGAGTTCCTCTCACTAAGGGCCTGCCACGGAAGGCTGCTCTACACCCAGTGCTGGTCCCAAATGCTCACTCAGCTTCGGCCACAGCCCAGGTCACCACCGGCCAGGCCTTAAGAGTAGGATGCAATGAGTCCAGCAGGCAGATTTAGCAGCAGAGCTTCTGGGCACCTGCCTTATGCCGAGCCACAAGCTCCACAGAGCTGAGCTTTGTCCTCTTATTGTCACTTCTAGTCCCTAATAGGGGCTCAGCAAACATTTTCTGAATGTGTCACCAGAAGAAAGCCTGAATGCATGCATTAGAGTTGGAAGTGAGAGAGAGGGAGGGGGAGTCATGGTTACTTAAGGATGATTTAGAAGAAGGGCCTGCCTTCAAGGAGCTTATAATCTGGTGGTAAGAATAAGAAAAAATTATAATATAAGGCAGTATAATAAATTAACTGCCTAAAATATAGAAACAAAGATAGGGATGATCTCATTACCCTTTAGTTCATACATTGCTTTAATTCTAAATCTTGGGATATGGTTATAAGATGGTATTTGAGCCAAGTCTTGCACTATGGATAGGAATTCTCGCAAGCTGGCGTGTGCTGCCTTCCTTTAGCCCTAGCCAGTGGCAGACATCACTAATTGATTTCTCCATGATAGTTGATTACTGCAAGGCAGGGAAGGAGATACCATGTCTGAAAGTGCCTGTTCAATGTCTGATGCAAAGCAGGTGACTAATTCAAGTTCTTTTTTTTTTTCCTCTTCTTCCTTTCCCAGAAAACCAAATAAGGGTCCCAGTGACACTTTGCCATGGATGTCCCCACTGTTGGAATTGCTGTCAATGTTATGTGTTTAGTGGATGAAAACCCAGTTCTAAATGGCATCGCTAATCAATCATGGCTTGCTTTCCAACTGAGCTATACACTCCTTCTCAACACAGGGCCCTGAACTTACGTCTCAGGCCTAGGAGGTGCAAATGTGTTACTTATTGCCCCACCCTGTTCTAGATTATGAGCAGCCATTCTAGGACCCGGGGTTCAGAAAAAGAGGGATTCCAGAGGAATGCACAGTCACTGGTAACTCAGGGGCTTTGATGCAGTCCCAGGCATAGGATGTTCCTCCTCCTCAGGGTTTGACCATCAGCGTGTCTGCCCGCACCCAGAGCCATCTTCCTCCATCCCTCCTACAGGTCAGGGAGAAAACTGAGTCCTCATGCACTACACACGTATCATTGACAGCAATTCCAACAGTGGGGACATCCAAGGCAAAATGTCACTGGGACCCTTATTTGATTTTCCGGGAAGGGAAGAAGAGGAAAAACAAAAAGAACTTGAATTAATCATTAGCTTTGCATCAGGCATTGAACAGACATGGTATCTCCTTCCATCCCTTGCAGTTCTGAAAGGATTATTATATGTATTCTATCGTATCATTATGTATCATGGTTTTTTAGCCACTGGTGTTATTGATAATGCCAGTAACTAAGTCAACCTGTTTGACCAACAACAAATTTGGATGTTTCTGACTTTTTTTGGTAGACTTTTGCTGCTACTGTTAACTGCTCAAGGTATTCTAATAGGCACTTAGACCACACCTATGGTTAGGAGTTCTTTGCAATTTGCTGTTCAGTCCCTAAACAGCAAGCAGACATCATATGGTCTCTAACAGGATTTGAATACCACTGGATTCTTTTGTCCTCTTCTGATTCCCTATTATACTCTTGCAAGTTCAACCAATAGCAATCTTTTGAAGTTTATAACTTTCTTAATTTCAAAGTTTTCTTGATGCCTAAGTAACAGGAGGTTTTCAAGGTGGAAATGCTAAATAAGTATACAATGCACAGTATAAATAACACACATCCAAGAGTATCCAAGACTTCAAAATCATTTGTATTAAGCTAGACAGCAGCTGTGAGGGTCTACCCTTGTATGATGTCCTATTACAAATATCAGATTAGAGGAAACTTGGGGAGTGAGGCCTTGTTCATTCATACTGGGTTTTATTAATTTTTCCTCCCCAGTACATTCAACATGAGACCATCTGAACACGCTCCAGGGGCACTCCTGTGCATTCATGCAACTGTTCTCATCAAAGGAGAAAAAATACTTCACCCCATTATTTTATGTGGCTTATCATCCAAAATACTTCCAAGAGAGTTTCAATCCTTAAAAATTTATAAGTACTTTTCATTAGGACGCTATTGTTTGATAGAATCGTAACCTCCTTCTGACACCTTGCTTCCCTAAGTAAAAATGTAATAACAACACTTACAACAATAACAACAATACAACGGCAATCATAGTAATGGCAAACACCAGGTGGTCTGCACTTTCTATAGGCCAGGTGTAAGGCTGTGTGCCTCATCTGCATTCTGTCAACGAATCTTTTTTTTTTTTTTTTTTTTTTACACAGTCTTGCTCTGTCACCCAGGCTGAAGGGGGGCGGTGGTGCAATCTCTGCTCACTGAAACCTCCACCTCCCAAGTTCAAGCGATTCTTGTGCCTCAGTCTCCAGAGTAGCTGGGATTACAGGCATGTTCCACCAAGCCTGGCTAATTTTTGTATATTAGTAAAGATGAGATTTCATCATGCTGACCAGGCTGGTCTCAAACTCCTGGCCTCAAGTGATCTACCCGCCTCGACCTCCCAAAGTGCTGGGATTACAGGCGTGAGCCACCACACCTGGCAATTCTGTCAATGAATCTTTATCAGAGTCCCATTTTAAAGATGTGCAAACTGAGGCTGGGAGAGGTTTAGGCAGCTGGCCTAAAACAATGATAAGTAACACATGGATCCAGGACTTGACGACAACAAAGTCAATATTTTTCTTCCTCTCTTTAAATGGACTCCCTTTCTTGTTTTTCTATAACCCAGATAAAACATTCCTCAATTGATTGATCCTATATAATTATATACACATACGTTTTACTTCTCCAGTGTTTTAACATCTAAGATCGTCTACAAGTTCTATACATCAGTAATTATTTCATTTCATGAAATGGGAAGTAGCAGTTTTTTTCATTTGGCAGCTTGTAAACTCAGTCAGACAGAATCAAATCACTTCCCTTAAGCTCACCACAGGCAGGTAGCCTCATTACCTAAAAAAGAGAACAAAAAAGAAAAAGAAAAAAAGGTTCCCTTCTGCATGAGCCTTCCACAAATGCATTCTGCATCTTTATTGCTGCTTTCATTACTTGGCTCTCGTTAGACTTTTCCCCCAGATGTTCTTAATTTGGGGGTTATTTTCCATTGCATGTGGGCCCTTCAGTACTGTAAATATTTGACTTCAATATTTTCCATAGCTTGAAGAACTTTACAGTGGTCACTTCAGACATGGTTACAGAATGTTCTCTGATCCCTTCAGGCTGCTCTGTAAATTAGAAACCTGGTAGTTGATATCTTGTGGGCTCCACACACCATTTTTTCTCAGACTTTGATGTCTAAAAGTGCATTGCGTCATTTAGGCCTTAGGCACATACAGAGATATCCCTGAAGCACAGATCAGGGTGGCTCATATGAATGAATTTTTTCCTATTAATTTCTTCTTTATGGTGGGATCTCATGTTAAAAATCATATCGTAGATTTTTTTTTTTTTTTTCAGATGGAGTCTCGCTCTGTTGCCCAGGCTGGAGAGCAGTGGCGTGATCTCAGCTCACTGCAACCTCCACCTCCCGGGTTCAAGTAATTCTCTGCCTCAGCGTCCCGAGTAGCTGGAATTACAGGTGCCCTCCACCATGCCTGGCTAATTTTTGTATTTTTTAGTAGAGACAAGATTTCACTATTTTGGCCAGGCTGGTCTTGAGCTCCTGATCTCATGATCCACCCACCTTGGCCTCTCAAAGTGCTGGGATTATAGGCATGAGCCACTGCATCCAGCCATATTTTAGATTTTTAAAAGATCTCTGCCAGTGGTCTTCAGTGGTACCATCTTGATTCAGCCTTGAATACAAATCTTTCTTATATGAAATGCCCTAAACCCACTCCCTCCCAATCCTAGACTGTACTTGCCCTCTGCTCGCCATTTCTTCCACCTCATCCTTCTCCATTGTCCTGCCCAATTGAGGCTTTCCCTATGATGCCTTCCTTCCCAACCAACCTTCCCTTGGGTCTTTTTAAATTAATATGTACTAATAACCACGTTAATATTAATACATCATGTTAATCAGCAATAAATCAATTTTGTGTCATCTAAGGACATATTCGCATAACTAATCTAACTATTAAAAATTACATTTATTTGAAGTTACACAGGTTTTTCACATGTATTTTGCACTGATTTACGAATTGAGAGCCATGAGGGACAACAAAAAATATCTTTCCATATTCATTCTCAGAAAGCAACTGTTTCATTTTGGTATTACATATCATATTGCAAGAAAATAACATTCTCTATCACGTGAAAAAAAGAAATGCTATAAATTAAATCATCAGTGGACTTGAAAAAAGGTGCTATTAAGGCATGTGGTCTAGCTTGCCAGTATAGGAATTTTGCTAGTAATGTGCTGTCTCACTTTTTTTTTTTTTTTGCAAGATGTTGATAAATAACACGTTTATAAATGGCTCGCATAATGGATTTTTAACAACTTCCTTGGGAAATAATTTTATGTTCCCATAAGATTTTCCTGCTATGAAGCTTTTCCTGCCACTTGTTCTAAATTTCCTTTTGACATATTTGATGGTTCAATAAGGTGTTGGTTTCATTGAGTGCTATATATCACCAGCGTGGAGCTGGCGTAAAGGGTCACGGCTCTTTACAATGGTAAAGGACCGAAAAGTTTGAAATTATATGAACCACGTGGTCACTAACTTGTCTGTTCAAATTTTAAATTGACTATAAAATATTCTCAACACTTTTACATTGAAAAGATTCAATTTGTGTGACAGTATATTGAGTATGAATTTGGGGGGTTGACTATCTTTGTTTTGTTTGTTAGAAATGCTCATGTTAGGGCCAGACATGGTGGCTCATGCCTGTAATCCCAGCATGGGAGGCCGAGGTGGACGGATCACCTGAGGTCAGGAGTTCAAGACCAGCCTGACCAACATGGTGAAACCCATCTCTACTAAAAGTATAAAAATTAGCCAGGTGTGGTGGCGCGTGCCTGTAATCCCAGCTACTCCGGAGGCTGAGGGAGGAGAATCACTTGAACTTGGGAGGCAGAGGTTGCAGTAAGCCGAGGTCATGCCACTGCACTAGAGCCTGGGCAACAGAGTGAGGTTTCGTCTCAAAAGAAAGAGAGAGAGAGAGAGAGAAAGAGAGAGAGAGAGGCACAGAGAGAAAGAGAGGAAGGAAGGAAGGAAGGAAGGAAGGAAGGAAGGAAGGAAGGAAGGAAGGAAGGAAGGAAGGAAGGAAGGAAGGAAATGCTCATGTTAGCTGTTTATCGCTGGACCCTCTGGACTATCTTCCCACTTGAGGTGACACAGGTGAAGAAAGCTGTCCACCCTAGAGCTGGAGAAGCCACCTTTGACGGCTGCCCATCTGTGGCACTTCCGACCTTCTCCCTATCTGCCCGCTAGTGCTCATGGTAATACTAGTACCTCTGCCACCCTCTGCTGCCACCATCAAGTAGTGGCATCTCAGTGGTTGCTGGTGACGTTGGGTTCTCATCTTTCTCTCTATCCGGTAAGATAATGCTTTTATCGTTACATGTTTTTGTTTGATTTCTTTCCTCCATTGGATCTCCTCTGGGAGAAGGGGTTGGGATTTGGGGACCGTACCAAAATAACTCTTTCAGTTTTGCATTTTCAGGACATGAAGTTGTTTCCTCAAGGAAAATGAAAACCAGGTCAGAGAAGGTTCCAGTGGACCCCCACACTGTAACTGAAATGTCCCTGCTTCCTCACACCTCCCCCCACCAGCCTCCTCACTCGTGTGATTTTTCTCTCAGGAATCACTCTGTCCCTCTGAAGTTTGGCTTCCTTCCCCTTCCCCCCAACTCTTCCAGGTCAGACACATCTCTACATCTCTGGGGTCAAGCTTCAGCATTTCCTATGGAGCTCCTGGGCCTCCTTTAAATTTAAAAAAAAAAATGGCTGTGCATTGGCTTCAATGTCCCCAAATACCCACAAGCACATGCATGGATTTGCCAGCCCAAAATCCAGAAGGGGCTCTGGAAAGTGAGGAATCACCTAACTCCGTGTGCAGTCTGGACCAGGCTGCTCTTCTGAACCCAGTCACACGTTCGATTAAAATCTTCGAAGAATATAATTCGAATGGACAGATATCAAAATGTGAATTGTGATGTGGGTAGTGTGGGTGATATTAACACTTTTCCTTTTTACTTAACAGTATTGCCTGACTTTCCTATAATATCATATTAGCATTTTGCAATAAGCTATTCATTGTAATTGAGATATGGGGGACTGATACAGGCAGTGGCAGTGAGAATGGAGAGAGAAAGAAAAAGATTTGAGAGTATCTAGAGAGTGCTAGGCCTGGTGACCAAGAGAGTGACCTGGAGCTAGGGAAACACCAATCCAAACAACTGGTAGACAGCGCATAAATACTGAAAATACAGAAGGGACGTGTGGCAGATGCCAGGGTCTCCTCAACATCCTTTCTTCCTCTCCCACTGTTCAGTAACTGAGTTCTTTGGGGCAATGGACTCCATGTCAGTTCTACAGGTCCCCATCCCACCACAGGTCCACGTCAAGCAGCCAGATCTCATCCACCTGATGTGGTTCAACTAGCACAGTTCTGAGCCATTCAGCAAGTGATATTCCCCTGGCCACACTGCTCACTTCAAGGGTGATCCAATCAGCATAAAGCTCTAGATTTGAGCTTGAGAATTGTGGGAAGGCCTCCTCCTGGCTATTGTGTGTGTTTAAAGAAGCCCAGGCTGCAATGGCAGCCATCCTAAGGCCAAGAAGTCAGTCAGCCTTGGAATGCAACCAACACAACAGAAGGCCAAGCAGCCAGAGAGGAACAAATTGGATCCCTGATGGCAGCATGGAGCCACTGGATTTGCTGACCCAAAGTCCTTCCCGCTACTGAGCTTTCCAGTTTAATGAGCTAATTAATTGCCTGATAATTTAAAGTGTCCTGGCTAATTCAGAGCTGGCTGGGAATGGGGTGGAAGATGAGAAAGACAGCTGCTAAATCCCTGCAAGATATTCAGGGGCCATGTCCAGGAAGCAGTTAAAAAGTGGAACTTGTACCTTGAACTCAGGATAGAGACTTAGACTCAGAATGAACTCGGGAGTTACTAAAATATGTATCAGTCAGCTACTGCTGCATAACAAACTACCTCCCCAAACTCAGAAGCATGTGAGATGGTCAGGTGTGGGGGCTCTGCTCATTGCTGCTAAGCTTGGCTGGACTCAGCCTCCACATGTTTATTAAGACTCCCAAAGCAAATCACATAGTTGAGTCCATCTTCAGTTGGCTGGAGAATGTATATTCTGCTTCTGCTTCAAAGTTGTATTGAGAAGGGTGTGGTTTCAGGAAGAAATAAAAGCTGTGGAACAATGTTGCTCTCCATCACATGGTGCCGTTCCAGGTGAAGCCCTGGGTATGGATAAAATACCCTGAAGAAAATATCAATGAGATAAGGGGACACCAATAGCTATGGAGCAGAAGATGGGCACATAACAAAGGTTTTAAAGAGAATCTTCACTTATTGATTGTATAGCTATTTATTGAGTGCCAACTGTGAGTTGGGCTCTGTTTCTATTTCTGGGGTGGGAAAGCTATCAAAAAAAACCCCTGCATCATGAAGCTTCTATTCTAGTTAGACATTGGGGAGACCAACAATATACAAGATAAATAATAAAACATGTAGAATGTTAGTTATTAAGTGGTAGTAAATGAATATTTAAAGCAAAGAAGAGAAGTGGCTATGTAGTGATGGGAAGGGGGTGAAATCGTAGTGTCCCTGGCCAGAGAAGGATGCACTAAGAAGGTGCAGTGAAGGCTCAAAGGAAGTCAGGGAGGAAGCCATGCAAATGCCTTCGGGAACAGAAGGAACAGAATGTGCACAGACACAAAGCAGGGGTGTGTCGCGTGTTCAGGGCATAGTGCACAGGGCAGTGTGGCTTGAACAGAAGGAATAGGGAAGAAAAGTAAGAAATGAGTCACAATGACGGAGCCACTCACAGCCTCGCACGTCATGAGGACTTTGGCCTGGATGGAGTGAGTTGGTGGCCAGTGGGGAATTTTGCTCAGAGGAATGACATGATCTGATTGTAACAGGATCCCTGTGGCTGACTTAACTGACAAAACTGATATTAATTTTACTGATGTTGACAGAAGGCTATAGCAGTGAAGAGGGGAGAGGGCAGGGGAGCCAGATCTGCAGGAGGATCATTAAAAGGCTATTGTGGGAAGCTGGGAGAAGCTGATGGGGGCTTGGAGCAGAGTGGGTTAGTATGGGGGGAGAATGTGACCTGATTCTCAAGCTAACATGATCTGCTAGGGAGTTTCATGTGGGGTGTAAGAAGTAGAGAGGAATGAATGTTCACTCCAATCTTAAGCAATTGGAAGAATTCACTGAAATTGGAGACAGATTTGAAGAACAGATTTGGTGGAAACATCGGAAGATCTAATTCAAACATGGTGAGCTTCAGATGCCCACTGAATGTCCGAAAGCACCAGATGTCAAGGAGAAGCTCAGGTGTGCCAGTCTGGAATTCAAGGGGAAGGCCAGGGCCAGCAAGTATATTTGCCAGTGGTCAGGATATAGATGATACCTACAGCCAGGAAACAGCATGAGGTCCCCTAGGGGTGCGTGAGGACAGAAAAGAGAGGGGCTCAGAGGACTGAACCCTGATGATTACCACGAAGACCAAGGATTACTGCGACATTCAAGGTCAGAGAGATGAGGAGGAGCCTCAGCTGTGCTTGGGGGCGGGGTCAGCTGCAGGGTAGGGGCTGCCCAATCTCAGGAAGCTGGAGAGCATTTCCGGGAAAGAAGAGAGAGGCTCCAACTGGATCTGAAGCTGATGGGGAAGTAGAGTATGACGAAGGCCAAAATCCTCCTTTAGATTTGGTGCCAGTGATGATCTTAGTCAGAATACTTTCAGGGTGCGGCAGAATCAAAGCCAGGCTATGGCTTCTGAGATTTCAGGGGCTTTTGGAAGAGGAGGAAATGGAGGTGGTGAACTTGGACAAATATTTAAGAATGTTTGCTACAAAAATTACAATGATGACGACCATAGTGATGACGATGATGGTCGCTCACTAATATCTATCATCTAAACACTTTACATGCATTGAATCAATGGAAAGCAGCAGAAAGAGATAAGGCAGTGTCTGACACTAAACGGGGTCCCAGAAAGGTGTGTGCCTTTGGCTGTGGTGTGTGTGCAAATATCTGAAACCACAGAGCAGGTGGACAGGCTGAAGGGAAGGAGGTGGTGAGAGAAGAAGCAACAGACACAGGGAGGAGGGGATGACCGGAGGCCCCAGAGCCTGGATCTATTGGATGGAATTCAGAGGGACTCACTTGAGTGAAGGAGATGCACTCTCTGTACCCAAAGGAAGAAGGGAAGAGTGACAAGAGAAATTTTATTAACGTATTAAGAAGGAGGCCAGGAGGAGGTGAGGTCGTTTGGAGGAGAGAGATGAACAGGGTATGGGAGATACTGAGCAGCCACAGATGGCCCCATTGGGAATGGAGACCAGATGGGCTGTGTCTACCAGAAGTGCCGATCGGCCTGACAGCAGGGGCCCCAGGAATGTATGAGCAGAGTATCGGTGCTGAGAAGTCACCAGAGGAAAAAGAAACTGAAGGGAGAAACACAAAAGAGGATGGAGTGATGGCCCACAGTATCAGGCTTGGCAAGGATGGGAGACATGGAGTGAGGGAGAGTGAGGAAGGGAGGAAGGATCTGAGGGAGCTCACAGAGGAGCGCAGTTTGCGCAGGGACAAGAAGGAGGCATGGGAAGCCCAGGGCGCATTCATTTCAGGGTTATTTGCTGAGAGGCTGCTGTGTGCCGTGCACTCCCTCGGAGCCCTAGACCCATTAGGAGGTGGCATTTAGAGTGTCCTAGGGGGCAAGAGCTGGAGTCACAGAGTAGATGAGTTTGCTCAGGAGACCATGAGTTAAGAGAGAGGAGACTCAAGGGCAGAACTTCAGGGAAAACGTCTCTTCCATGAAAGGGGTGAACAGGAGAAGTTGTGCCAAAGCCCCAGGGAAGGAGGAAAGCTCTTGACCCCCCAAACTCTACCCAACCTGCTATCTGCCCACCTCCATGAGCTCCATGAGTGAGCCCTGAAATGCAGGGGAGGAGAGAGGTTACAGGGCGAGGCGACTGCATCTGACCACCTGACTGAGGAATAGTCTTCCCCTACAGGAAAGGCATTCTCCCCTTCTGAAGGTGCAGCTTAGAGAGGGAAGGACACTTAGGAAGCAGTGAGAAATTGGATATGCAGCCACCAAGCCAGGGCAGCTGAGTCCACCTGGTGGCCGGTGGGTGATATGAAGGCAGTACTATCATTGCAAGTGATTTCAAGAGAGGCTGCAGCAAAGTTATCAAAGATGGTCAGTGTTCATGACGGTCATGGAAGCTTCAATTTGTGTAGACTGGATCTTTTACTAAGTTCTTTCAACATCCTTCACCTCATTTGATTTTCACCATAGCCATGTGAGACTTGACCCCTCAAAGATGGGAAAGTTGGGGCCAAAAGGAGATTTAACGAACTCGCCCAAAGATGCACAGCTGGAATGAAAGTTACATGAAAGTGACCCTTTGCAATGGGAGCATCAAGATTGTTTAATTTATTGTGCACGGTCCTCTTTTTTTATGCTATGTGAAATGTCAAGAATAATTTCCTGATAATCAACAATGCTCATTTCTTTGTTTCTTTCCCTTTTACTGCCTTTTCAGAAACTTTGCTCATGTCTTTTGGAAGCTTCTATTCCAATGAGTCTTTTCCAGCTCTCCATTATTGGCAAGGTGTGAGGGAACTAGTCACTCCCCAAAGACTACCAGAAAAGTTCATTTTCTAGTTGAGCTGGGAGGTGCACCTTAACCACGAACACGGAGACTTCCTCTGGTTTCACATGGAGGCCTCCCGCCTTCTTGTGTATGTCAGTGGGGCAGTTACTGAGTTGGGTAAAGATGCTCTTACTGGCCATACAGGGTATGTTGAAGAAATGAAAATACAACCTAGGTAAGCATTGAGTTCATTTCAACCAACATTTTCTAGGTGCCTAGAATGGGCGCTGTTTGGACAAAATGGTGCATGGGGATTCAACATTCCCAAGGTCAAACAAGAAGGCCCAGGTCTCTGGGTAGCAGTCCAGGGACAACCAGCACCACCACAGATGGCTTCCCAGGCAGAGGGGAGCAGCCTGGCACAGATACAATAGTTATGCGCTTTTAGGGACACGCACTCCTTAAAAACTGAAGGCAAGTATGGAATCTCCAGGAAAATGTACATGCGTGAAAACTACATATAATTTGTGGAGTTTTCTGACAGTCAGAAGTATTTCCTGTACCTCAGACTAACAAGCCCTTAAAACCTGGCCTTTTTTTTTTTTTTTTTTTTTTTTTTTTGAGATGGAGTCTCTCTCTGTTGCCCAGGATGGACTGCAGTCACATGATCTTGGCTCACTGCAACTCCCGCCTCCTGAGTTCAAGTGATTTTCCTGCCTCAGCCTCTTGAGTAGCTGAGATTATAGGTGTGCACCACCACATCTGGCTAATTTGTGTATTTTTGGTAGAGATGGGGTTTCACCGTGTTGACCAGGCTGGTCTTGAACTCCTGACCTCAAGTGATCTGCCCACTTCAGCATCCCAAACTGCTGGGATTACAGGAGTGAGCCACTGTGCCCAGCCAAAACCCTGCTCTTCTGAACAAACTCAAGGACAAAGCAGATACGTGGCAAATTTCAGCTGTATATCCAGAGTTCACCGTCCACTCTCTATGCCTGTTTCTGCAGCCCTTGAAGGAAGGCCATGACGGCAGCTTATAACATCAGTCTCACCCCCACTTCACCCCACCCCACTCCTTTCCCTGAAGTAAACCCTCCCCCCGTCCAAGCCAAACTCCAGCGCTCACCCTTCCTCTGGGCCCTCATAGCATTTTGTTGACACTCCAGTTAAAGCCTTGCTTCCTTGTCTACCTGGGTCTCTCCTTAGGAAACTGTGAGTCCCTCAACAGCACAGGAACAACACCATGTCCCTTGTACTTCCCACTGCCTGGCAGCCCAGAGACACTTAGTAAATACCACTTGTGCCAATGGATGCTTAAATGGCTCAGGCACCAATTTTGATTGTTTCGTAATTCTCCAATGTGATTAAAAGTCATTTGCTGCTTCAAAACTCGGAGCGAAAGTTATTTTACAAAGGCCTGTTAAAATGACACAGTGGTGCATGGTCTAATGAGTCCTTTTGTGAAATTTCCTCTGGAATGTGAAGCACCCCAATGTTCTGAAAGCTTGCTGAAGCTCTTCTTCTGAAAGCCAACTGTGTCTGCTTCTCATGGTAAAGTTTTACAGTAGCCTTTGGCATAAGGTAGTTCCATCCTACGGGACCCAAGCCAAGACGTAAGCCCCCTGGTTTAAGGTTATATCTCTTTTGTGCACTTAAAAATGTATCAAGCGAATAGATCACATGGTTAGTGCTCTTAACACAGTAAAAAATGGGGAGACACAAAGACATTTGTGGAGGCAATAGGTACATTTATCTTGATTGTGATGATTGTCTCAGTGGGTATGAACGTATCAAACTCCTCAAACTGTGTACATTAAATAAGTGCAGGTTTGTATATTAATTTTAAAAACAACTCAATAAAGCTGTTTTTTAAACAGATATTTCTCATACAGGCAGGGCCTGGGGTTAATGGAGGCGGGGGCGCTGAGATGTGCTGGGAGGGAGGAGGGAACAGGAAGGGCTGGGGGAACAGGTGGCCCTGAGAGGAGCTAGGAGATTTGAGGGTGAGGGAGAGAACTGGGGGGCATGGGGTGCATGGTGAGCCCAGAGTCCATTGTTTAAGGTGCAGAATTTAAACTAGCCATTATCAGGTAAAAGTATTTCACAGGTGGTCAAAAAGGTAATAACATCTAAGAAGCAGATATGCCATTCAATAACCAAGTTTTCTGAGAGCTTCATCAGGTATCTTGAAACTCAGGAAAAGGAGGCATGCCAGCTTTCAGAGTGGAGGAAAACAAAGTGGCATTTGGGGTGTGCTGAAGAGGTATGGGGACACTCGGGTCCCCATCTGGACCAGTCCAGGGAGGGGCCTTGGGGGGCTATCCTGGTCAAAACAATACAACAATCACAAAAGTCAAGCTGGTGCAGGAGGGCACGAGGCTCGGGGTCTGGAGTGGCTGACTCCTCCGTGGGGTAGGTGGTGCCAGGTACCCAGCCAGGAGGGCGTTGCCACAGGGCTCCCCAGGGGCAGTCAGACACCCAAGAAGCAGGGCTGGACTGGTTCAGTGCTTTCTCCAAGGTCTGCTTCGAGGTGATGGAGGCCTGGCAGCAGCCCATGGACCCAAGCAGGGCTCCCAGGGAAGTGGCTGCAGGAGCTGGGCAGGGTCCCAGGCCCCACAGAGAAGCCTGGCTCCTCACCCTCGGCCCACAGAGAAGGCCGGCTCCTCACCCTCGGCCCACAGAGAAGGCCGGCTCCTCACCCTCGGCCCACAGAGAAGGCCGGCTCCTCACCCTAGGCCCACAGAGAAGGCCGGCTCCTCACCCTCGGCCCACAGAGAAGGCTGCAGCATTGCAGGGAGACCCAAGCAAAGCCATTCCTGTGGGACAGATGCTGACATTAACAACAAAGGCAGGAACTGAGACCCAGATGGCACTCAATCATGTGGCACTCATTCCTGCAGCACTCACTCCTATGTCACTCACTCATGTGGCACTCACTCCTGTGGCACTCACTCCTGTGGCACTCACTCATACGTCACTCACTCCTGTGTCACTCACTCATGTCTCACTCCTGTGTCACTCACGTGTCACTCACTCCTGTGGCACTCTTGTAAGCCAGGTACTCTTCTCCATGCTGGGCATGCAATGACACATTGAACTCCTAACAATCCTGTGAGGGAAGTGCGAATAGCATCAAACCCCTCGCATGGATGAGGAGACTGTGGCAGTGAGAGATGAAGTAACTTGCCAGGCTAGTGTTGGTGGAGTTGGGATTTAAACTCAAGCAGCATGGCTCCTGGGCTCATCCTCTTAAACCCTATACTGTATTTTCTCATGGTATGGGGAAAGAGGAAGGAGGCAGGGAGTTAAGAGCCAGAGGTGGGCATGTTGGCTGAGCCTGGGTTTAATTCGCTCACACACACACTGCCAGCAGGGGACGTGGCCCTTGTTCCATGTCCTGGCCTCAGGGCAGCAGTCCCATGGATGGATTCTGAGCTGGGAAAGGGAGATGTAGGAGTTGCTGGAGGTATGTCTATGACTCTATAAATGGATGGTCTGAACTCCCTCCCAGACAGAGCGAAAGTCTCGCTGTGTGAGTGTCATGGACACGGCATGTGCACCCCTGGAGCCCAAGTGATGTTATTGCAACAAAGGTCAGATTGTGTCCTATTTAAAAGCTTCTCCTGGCTCCCCATGTCACTCAGAAAGCTCCTTACCATGACCTGGAGACCCCTCTGACCCCACGTTCTAACTCACCTCCCTCCACTCCCCTCACTCTGCTCTATCCTGCTGGCCACCTAGCTCCTAGCTCAGGGCCTTTGCACATGGCACAGTCCCTTCCTGAAACTCCCCTCCCTTGCAGAACTGCATGGCTTACGCCTTTACTCCCTACTGGTCTCTCCTCAAATGCCACCTTCTCAGGAGGTGCCTTGGACCAACCTGTGCCAAGTCACCTTCTCCTTGCTCTGCTTCCTTACTCCATGCACCAATGCCATGTGGAATGCACACACTACATACAACACCATGAGGGGTCCACACACAACACTGTGTTGGGTATACAAACAACACCAGGTGGAGTCTACACACAACACCATGTAGAGTCTACTTATAACACCATGTGGGTCTACACACTACACACAACACTATGTGGGGTCTACACACAACACCATATGGAGTCTACACACAACACCATGTGGAGTCTACACACAACACCATGTGGAGTCTACACACAACACCATGTGGGGTCTACACACAACACCATGTGGGGTCTACACACAACACCATGTGGGGTCTACACACAACACCATGTGGGGTCTACACACAACACCATGTGGAGTCTACACACAATACCATGTGGGGTCTACACACAACACCATGTGGAGTCTACACACAACACTATATGGGGTATATACACAACACTATGTGGGGTCTACACACAACACCATGTGGAATCTACACACAACACCATGTGGAGTCTACACACAACACTATATGGGGTATATACACAATACCATGTGGAGTCTATACACAACACTATATGGGGTATACACACAACACCATGTGGAGTCTACACACAACACTATATGGGGTCTACACACAACACCATGTGGAATCTACACACAACACCATGTGGAGTCTACACACAACGTCATGTGGGGTCTACACATGATACCCTGGTGAAGTGTACGCACAACACCATATGGAATCTACACACAACACCATGTGGGGTCTACACATGACGCCATGTGAAGTCTACACACAGCACGATGTGGAATCTACACTAACTGGTTTGTTTGCTTGCTGTATATCTGCACCCCCTCCGCACATCACGAGAACTTAGGTGGCATGAGGGCAGGAAGTTGGATGTGTTCACTGCTGTATCCCCAGATGACTGCGGAGTGAATGGAATGAATGAACACAAGCGTCCTCCCCAGCTGCACATCTAGAGCAGAAGGAGCCCCCCTCAGTTGGCCCCCGGGGTGCCTGTATTGAGGTTCTCTCTGTGGATGCCAACCATACATGGCTGATGAGGCTCCTGACAAAGCCCAGTGGAGGTTTTGGTTGCCTACTCCCCCTCTTTTTTAAGCTCTGTACCAAAATTGCTTCAGATCATCAGATACAGGCCCTGTTCCGATGTGGTTAACTTTTCTCCAAAACACTTCATAGAAGCCGGAGTCAACATCCCAGCTACAGCTCCTATGGAAGTTCAAAGCAAGAAACAAAATTATGTCCACTTCTAGAATAATGATGTGCATGTTTTGTTCTCAGTAAACTGCTGTAGGCTTAACATGCATCAGCTTTTCCAAGCTTCCCATCTGGCCTACCTACTGTGTAATTGCCATTTTTAACAGTAACATATTTTAACTGTATCATGTCTATCTAATGGAAGAGATTTGCAGTGATATTTACTCTTTGGTCATATTGTTATGATGATGAATAATTGGGTATGGTAACATCAGAAGATTAAATTCTCTCTCTTAATGGAAAATTAACTCTGAAACCAGACATTCTAGAATTTCTGTTTCCTGGAGCAATGGTTCCTGATTTGTCTGCAGCAGACCCCCAGGGGACACTCCGAGCTGCATCCTTCTTCAAGGAGTCTCACAGTCATTGCAGGCACCAAGTACGTCCTGCATACTAACAGTCTTGTGCACCAAGGCTTGACTGTCATGTAAATGTGTCCTCACAGGACTTTGAGATCAACAAGTTATGACCTCACATACACTTTTGACAGTAGGTATTTTTCAATCCAACTGCACCTATTATCATGCAGAAGGCTCCCAAATGGCTAACCTCAAAGGGATCTGTGGGCTGTATAAGATTTAGAACAACTTCTCCATAATTTGGAGTCTTTAGGAGAATACAATATATTCTAATGGAGATATTTATCATCAGAAGTTCACAAAGACATACAAAACAAAAGCTCAGTTGCAAGACATTAAGAGAGAGTACAAATAGCAAGCAATTAACTAGGAATTTTCTTTTGTCAAGTTTCCTCCCTGATGTGAAACTCACTTCATGTTTAGCTTCAACCTCTTCCAAAAACCCAGCAACAATACAATAAGTTCACTCTCTGCATTGCCTTTATACTGTGCTCCTAATGCTGCACTGGCAACTTTACTGCTCTCTTTTAATTAAACCACAAGGGTTGCAGGAGAAACGACTTCTGCAGGCATTGTAGTCACACTGAGGGGCTTCTTTAACTGTCCTCTAACTCTCTGTGTTGGCCTCTGAATAAAGCTACCCTCAAATGGGTGGACGGTCAAGTACTCCACATGGGGGTCTTAGTTCTAGAAGGCACAGAGATGACATGTGGGAATTCCAAACACAGGCAGGAAGAGGGAAAACGCATGGAAGTGATTTTAGTGCCTAATTTTGGCTCTCTATACAAGTAGGACAAGATTGAACACAGCTGAAAAGGAATTGGCACTGACATTTTATAGCAACTCATTTAAGACCATTGCTAAATTCATAGCAACCTTTGATATTCAAGACCTATAAATATCAAGATGTGTGCGTGTGTGCACGTATGCGTGTGTCTGTGTGCATGTGCGTGTGTGTGTCAGACCCCACCATTTCACCATGTGTGCATTGCTGCAACTGTCGAGCTTGGTTTCAGCCTTATATAACCCTGGTGGGAAAACCCAGCTACAGTGAGGCCAGTGGCTTCTCTACCAGGACGGGAGAGTGGAGAACCAAACAGGTAGGTAGAAGTATGGACCCAGCCCCTCCCCTTTTCTCAATACAGGCCATTTTTATCTGTCTATCTAATTTGTTTATTCCTTTATCCATATATTTAGGTGTGTACAAAAGTTCTGCTGCTCACGAAGTTTGAAATCTACTGCTCTAATCTAAATTTTCAATGATGCATAAATAAATTGCTTTACTTGCGTCAAAATGCATTTATTTTGTGAGTGATTAAAAGGCCAACTATATTGCAATTAATTCTAAAGGCTATTTTTAAGAATGAACTAATGGGGGCCTATACATGTTGCAGCCGTCCAGGGCTTTTTTTAAGCAATTAAAGCAACAACACAAATCCCTTGGTGTCCTGGAGAAGATGGGATGGGTCAGAGGAGAAGAAGCACAGGTGGTAGAATCCAGGTACCTGGCCCCACCCAAGTCCTCACCCTAACACACTAGTCCAGTGGCCTTGAGCCAGCATTTGATCACTGCTATTATGCCTGTTGTGCTGGGGGTGGAGGAAATGGGAATGATATTGTCAGTACTCCCAATGCCAAAGGATGGTTGAGGGGACCAGCATGATCTACAAGCTTGTTTTCAATTAATATTTTCAAATGTAAGTTTGGGAGGCGACAAACATTCAAGCCAAAGCATAGGATATGCCTGTTTAATGAGAAAGACATAAAGAGAACATTAGGATTATCACAAGAGGGGCTTCATACGGGGTCTAAAACAGAACTAAATTCTAGCAAGCTAAAGATTGTTTCTGGATGCGCATGGTGGCTCACGCCTATAATCCCAGTATTTTGGGAGGCCAAGACTGTTGGATCACTGGTGGAGTTTGAGACCAGCCTGGGCAACCTGGTGAAACCCCAATTCTACTAAAACTACAAAAACTAGCTGGGCGTGGTGGCAGGTGCCTGTAATCCCAGCCACTCAGGAGGCTGAGGCACGGGAATCACTTGTACCTTGGAAGCGGAGGCTGCAGTGAGCCGAGATGGCACCACTACACTCCAGCCTGGATGACACAGCAAGACTCTGTCTTGAAAAAAAAAAAACCCTGAAATATAAAAAGTAAAAGATTGTTTTCCTAAGGAAATCAAAAAGAAACGGTCATGGGGTTATGTTGCTAGGAGAGGAGGAAAGTGAAGGCAATTTGTCATCCGGAGAAAGAATGGACTTCTGCTTGACATTGCTAGCTCTGTTTTCCCTTTGTTCTTTTAAATAAATAAACAAAGCATAAAGAGAGGAAAGCCCAGAATTCCGAAATAATTTAGAATAAGCAAAGGGAGACAGACTCCAGAGACACCCACAGCCAGCTTCCTAGCTGGCCCTCCGAACTTGTTCCCAACTTTTCCTGACGCCTCCGCCCTGCCCTACTGCCCCCACGGCTCTTTCTGCAAGGTGCCAGGGACTCCACCCTGGGGAGGGTCTCACGTTCCACATGAGTGGCTCCTCTTTGCATGTTTCCTAATTAGATCTATTTAAATCAGGAATCCACCGCCTTGTGCAATTAGGCATCTAATAATTGTTCAAAGTTGACGGTAATTTTTATAAGTTTGCCAAGGTCATTTAAGCCTAATGATCTTGAGTTCAATCCAAACTCTAAGTAATGGCTCATTTACAGTTTGGATGTGTTCAGTATACAGTAAATTGGTTTCTTCTTTAACTGCACTGGTTTGCTAAGATATTTCTGTCAATAATTTTTTAGTAATGCCCTTTTTTGAGTAATGAGATTCTGAGACCATGGCCTTCAAGATACTTGGATAAGGTTTACTTATGTAATTGTATTTTATCCTCCATACAAGCCTTTTTATCCCTTAACATTATTTTTCCTCATTGTTTCCTTAGAATGTTCATTTTTTTTTCTTTTTTCAGTTTTATTTAACATCATTATGCCTTTTTTCCTCCACCCTATGGAAGGTACTTTTTACACCAAAGCCTCTGTCACTAGCTATCGATGATTGGAAATGTGACATCCAGCGTGGACATTTATCTTAACAGAATCATTAATTTACAACAAAACGCTAAATACCAGTCCCCTCCAGGAAAAAGTGAAGCAGACTTTGCATTCCTTAGCTTTTTTTTTTCATAAAAGGTATTTTAGATCCATTTTACTGTATGAATCATTTCTCTTCCAAATCCAATATGTTAAACGATTTCACAGTATAGCATTTATCAAAAAAACCTACATCTTGGCCGGGTGCAGGGGTTCACACCTGTAATCCCAGCACTTTGGGAGGCCGAGGTGGGTGGACCACCTGAGTTAAGGGGTTCGAGACCAGCCTGACCAACATGGTGAAACCCCATCTCTACTAAAAATACAAAAATTAGCCAGATGTGGTGGTGCATGCCTGTGATCCCAGCTACTTGGGAGGCTGAGGCAGGAGAATTGCTTGAACCCAGAAGTCAGAGGTTGCAGTGAGCTGAGACCATGCCACTACGTTCCAATAGAATGCAGTGCTACTGTCGGAATAGGCGACAGAGTGAGACTTCATCTCAAAACAAAACAAAACAAACCTACATCCTGTGCCAGGTCCTAGAATGATTCCACAACAGTTGTGGTGTCCCCTGCTGGGTTTGACCCTGTTCTTTATTTCAGCTAGTGTCCGCAGCAATGACTCTCAGCAGCTGCTTGTCACAGCGAAAGGCGTGCTTCGTTCTAGCAGCTGCACTGCATTTGATGTGTAGGACAGCCCTAGGGGGGTTGCTATTCCCATTCCACAGATAAAGGAACTGACGGTCCAGAGTCACATAGTGAGAGCAATGAAGCCAGGATTTAGACTTCTGTGGGTCTGAATTCAAACCCAGCCACTGCACTGTACATGTACGAGCTTCCCCTTTCGACCACGTGGAACTGACTTTGTACACTCTTGGAAAGCAAACAAGTCTGACACGACCTCCTCACTTTGTCCGTCAGTGCTAGCAAAGGTTTCTTGAAGTTGCAAAGCTGATTTTTGCAGCCTCGTGGGCACCCATTTGAGGGGGTTCACCTAGGCCCAGAGCCCCCTCCTCCTGGTGGCAGCCCCATGGATCTCCCCTTCGTAAGGCCCTTGTGAAATCTGAGAGCAGAGTTCTAAGCAAGAATTCAGAGAATCATCTCCCAAACCCAGAAAGGCCAGACTTATCCACCCCAGGGCGTCTGACCTTCTAAATTCCAACCTTTCACTCAATTCTGAGCTCCAGAGACTACCTTGATTTTTAGTTAATGGAAAAGACAAAACAGAACAAAGCAGCAGACCTGCAAGAAGTAAGAACTTGCTTCATGGAATACTTTGTCGCCTTAGGGGTGCTGGATGCTATTTATACCCCCATTTTTAATCATGTCTTTAAAAATTACTGATAAGGTTTAAAGCATTTGCCTGATGGTATGTCAACACCTCCAAATACATAATTTCGCCTGTGTCAAAGAATCGGGGACTCCACCCCATCAACCCCTAGGATGCTGGCTGACTCAGCACCAAGCAGAGCCAAGCTCCCAAAGCCGCAATGTTTAAACAGGTGAAAAATTATGCAAGCCAGGTTCCAAAACTGCTCCCCTTATTAATCCATCCGAAGAATATTAACATTAGGTAAACAACAACCTGCATTTTTGTATTTTGCAGCTAGACACTTTTCTTTCTCTACTTCCAGAAAATAAGAAAAAAAAAAAAGAACAGACCTTGCAATAGACATAGGTTCATAGAAAAATGAGAAGGCAAGGGGCATTTAGAAGTAGCAACAAGTTGAAATTTTCTTATATGCCTCTGACAGTGGTAAGGTTATGTTTTTAAATTTTAAGTAAAATTGTTTAGATACATTAATGTTCATTAATAGGAATTGTGTTCATTAATAGGAATCCTCCTGTGGCCAGAGCCCAAGAGAATTTCTTCTTAAGAAACTGATCAGAGAAGGAAAAGAGCCTTCTCAGGTGACTGCTTTCTCAAAAAAAAAATTTTTTTTTTTTTGAGATGGAGTCTCGCTCTGTCGCCCAGGCTGGAGTGCAGTGGCGCGACCTTGGCTCACTGCAAACTCTGCCTCCTGAGGTCGAGAGATTCTCCTGCCTCAGCCTCCCAAGTAGCTGGGATTACAGGCATGTACCACCACGCCCTGCTAATTTTTGTATTTTAGTAGAGACAGGGATTCAACATGTTGGCCAGGCTGGTCTCGAACTCCTGACCTCAGGTGATCTGCTCGCCTTGGCCTCCCAAAGTGCTGGGATTACAAGTGTGAGCCACCGTGCCTGGCCTCAATACCATCTTTTTTTTTGAGACGGAGTCTCACTGTCTCCCAGGCTGGAGTGCAGTAGCGCGATTTCGGCTCACTGCAAGCTCCGCCTCCCGGGTTCACGCCATTCTTCGTCCTCAGCCTCCCAAGTAGCTGGGACTACAGGCACCCGACACCATGCCCAGCTAATTTTTTGTATTTTTAGTAGAGACAGGGTTTCACCGTGTTAGCCAGGATGGCCTCAATCTCCTGACCTCGTGATCCGCCTGCCTCGGCCTCCCAAAGTACTGGGATTACAGCCGTGAGTCACCGCGCCCAGCCCTCAATACTATGTTTTGACAAAGAAGACTGACCCGTGAAAGGCCGACCCTGTGGAGCTGATTCTACTAATCATGCCTACTAAGATGGTGCTCAGCCTATCACTTCCACCTGATATCTCAGGCAGTTCGTTAGATCAACGGACTTTTTATTTATGACCTCAGAGGAGAGGGACAAACTTGAACTTCCTTCATAGACCATCCCCCCCCCCCCCCACCCAGTACTCTCCTTTCCTCTCTAACCATCCCTCCTTCTTTATCAACTTCATGGTGTGTGTGTGTGTGTTTAATCTGTCTACATACAGGTAGGAAGTGTCATCTTTCGGGGTCAGCTAAAACACTTTTGGGTACTGATGAAGTTCCAGGCACATTCACCTTTGCCCACAGCTTCTGAGTGCTGCCTCTTCAGAGGCACCTAATGCAGCTTCAGGCCTTGAGGCCTCTCCAGTGCGAGCCACGCCTCCTGCACCCCGGATTCTGAAGGAGGGGGTCAAGTTTCACTCCGGATTCTGGAGGAGGGGGTCAAGTTTCACCCCGGATTCTGAAGGAGGGGGTCAAGTTTCCGGGCAGGCCCCATGGAAGCCTCATTCATCTGGCTCCAGGTGTGCAGGAAGCATCCCCTCTGTCCCAGGCAGGAGAGCGGGGTAGACAGCAGGCCGACAACTCTCCCTCAAGGAGCCAGCTCACCCTCTTTGCCCCCTGACCTGGCCTCAGATCACACAGGTTCTGGCTCAGGATAATGCTGGGAAAAGACACTTCATGTCACATCATGTCACTCCAGTGATCTGTTCTCTCCTCTACCTTAGGAAATGTGTTCTCGGCTTGGTTGTGTTGTTCTCACCTAAAACTCTGAGACAGAAAATTCTCATTTTAACACCCTATGATTGGCATGGATATCAACTAAGTGTTAAGAGCAGATGGTAAAAGAAGGTTTAGAGTTTCACATCGTTTTTGCATAATTAAATTAAATATTTATAGACATCCCCTAAAAAAGAGGTGTTAAAATGGTGTGGGTAGTGGAGTTATGAGCGATTTCTCCGTATGTGACAATTACTTTTCACAATGGACACCTTTAGAATGACATACAGACGTGAAAATGTGGTTTTTCAAAACATGAAAATAAAACACAGAAAAGGCTACAATGCTATTAAGGCTACACTACTCCACCTTGAGTGATTTCCTTTGAAAGGAAAATGATTCTCATGAATTCCCATGGTCGACAAATTCTTTCATCATGTTACTTAAATATGTACAAATATAAAACTAGCTATAAAACCCGTATTCACTAGCAATGTGCATTTACAGGGGGAACAAAAGAAAGGCCCTAACTTAAAAACTAATAGAATTTAAATCAACGATACTCATTTGATATGACAGATTGCATTATTTGGCTAAAATAAAATTGCTAGTTCTGAGTTGATTAGAAAATGATGTGTTGGTGGCTTTCTGTTGACTTGTCACTGCCTGGAATGTGTTTTTATGTTCAGCTTGGTGGACCACTGTTTGCATCACCAATATTATCATTGTCATAATTTATGCTTTTTATTTTTTACATATTCTCCTGGTTATGTTTAACTGCCAATACACTCTGTTGACAGGCCAATCATTTTAAAATATATTCCAAAATGCAATCATGAAAAATAAAAATATGTCATTGAATGAAAACGTCCTTGTGGGCCATCTCCTGCTACATTGACTGCAAACTGACTGTTGCAATTGCCTCTGATGAAGTATATGAGGTTAGGACCCGGCAGACGCATCCCTGGGAGGGGAGAGTGTTGGGCTGACAGCGAAGGCCCAGGTCCTCTTGGCTCCACCGCCAGTGTGAGGGGAGGTCTCAGTTCACCCAGTATGCTTTTCTGTCTAACCTCTGCTACCTTTATTGCTTAAGTAAAACATGACTTCATTTGGCCTTGTTGATGCAGCGGTATCACCTTAACATTAAGTATGCCTCTGCTGCTATTAATCCAGGACAATTAAAGAAAGCATCCGTTTGCAATACTAGGTCTTTTAAATTCTGTCAGATCAAAGTCTTTGCTCACTAAGTAACTTAAGAAAGTGAAGTCTTGGTCTATAAAAACGTTCTACCAAATGATCTAGGAGAAATGTTGCCCTCACAGCTGGTTAAAGAATTCAACTTGACACAATGAGAAACGGGGAAGGATGCTGCTGTTAGGACCTGGTACATTTTTTGAAACCACAGGGCACTGAAGTGGAGGCAAATGTAAGTGGGACCTTGAAATAACGTGACAAAAGTCATTGTCCTGATAATTGCAAGAAGGCCTATGATCATTTTTTTCAGTAATCATCAAAATGGAAAACATAATGCAAAATTCTCATGGAGAACTTGCCGGTGGATGTGAAATTTGCACAGAATCAATTTTTTCAGCGACACAGTCCAGTCATTTGACAGTCCCTGGTGTTGCCTGGCTGGTGGAGAGGTCACTTCAGTCTCCGCCCCACCTTCACAGGGTGGCTTCCCTGTGTGTGTCTTTAACTTGATCACATCTGCAATGACCCTATTTCCAACTAAGGTCATTGTGTTAGTCTGTTTGTGCTGCTCTAAAAATTATCAGAGACTGGGCAATGTATGAAAAACAGAAATTTATTTCTTCTAGTCTTTGCTGGAAAGTCCAAGGTAAAGATGCCGGCAGGTCCAGTGTGTGGTGAGAGTCCATTCCTCACAGATAATGCAGCCTTGTGTCCTCACACGGGGGAAGGGGCAGGAGGGGCAAAAAGGGGTGAGCTCCCTCAGTCAAGCCCTTATATACAGGCATCTACTTCCCTTTACCTCCTAAAGACCCTATTTCTTTGTATTGTTACATTGGGGATTAAGTTTCGACAGAAGCATTCAAACCACAGCAGTCACATTCACGGGTTCCATGTGGACGTGAACTTTGCGGGGGACACTATTCAACCCAGGACAAAAGTCCATACGTACTTCCTGAGCACCTGCTTAACGTATGAGAAACAATTGTACGTCTCTTGATTTCCCAAATTTCATATTCCAGTGTGAAAGTATAAGGACACATACTCGTACTATCTGGACATGAAGGTCAGCTCTGTTCTCAAATTATTAAAGAATATATTATCACTCTAAAAGCATGCTACTTTGAGGGAAAAATAGAAGAACTATTCATTCATTTCTCATTCAATTAGCATTTTTAAACACTAAGATACATGCTTTGCATGTATTTTGTGGGGAAAGAGTTAAGTATACCTAAGACAAGGTTGTTGGCTCTTAAACCACTGATGAATCCAGTTTTGTCCCAGACCTGGCCCTCATCTCTGCTACAAAGCAGCAACAGCCCATTCCAACTCCAGGAGGAGACATTCCCTTTCATCCTCCCACTCTAGGGCAGCAGGAACTTTTTGCAAAGAAAGCAGGAAAGATAGCGAGCAGAGAGCTGCTTTGTCTTTGGGACTGGTTTGCAAACAGAACCTCTCAAAGCAAACTCTTCCCCTGGAAAGTTTAGGATTTCTCCATGGGACAGAAAAATAAGCCTTCCTATTGTCAGATAGGTAAGGCAGTGAAATGGTTTTCCTTCTCAAAAAGGAGTGTCCCTCCTTTGCCATCAGAAGACTGTCAACATTGTCTTAAGCAGGTGAGACGAAATTTTAACAAGAGGGAGAAATCGATCGAAGAGAATGTTTTCCACTTTGGGTGAAACTTACATAACATTCCCACAATTTATGAGGTGTGCCTTGTCCATGTGTCTCCTCTATCATATTAATCACTTAATGTTTTTCTGTAAGTTGACTCATTTGAAAATTTAAATACTTTTTCCCATCCTAGGCAGTAATATCCATGGGAAAAAATTGATTTAATGCTCCATTTATATTTTTCAAATTCAAATTAAATATATAACTAAAAAATAAAAAATATTCATCCATCTGTCATGTAAAATCCTCCCAACTAGCACCCATGGGATATGGCTGCACATGAGAAATACTGATTTAATGTAAGCTGAATGGCGATGAGTTCCCACAATGAGCAGTGATGACTCTGGACCCAACAGGAAGAGAATGTGGTCATAGGAGAGGAGGATGCCAAAGGCAGTCAGTGTGGCGGTCAACCACACAGAACTCTGCAGCCCTGCAGACCTGGCTTTGGTTCCAGCTTCATTACTGAACACAGAGCCTATCTTGTTTAGGCCTCAGTTTCCTTTTACACACATTTGGAATACTATCTCCTAACTCACTGTGTTACTGTGAATGTTGATATTCACTCACTCACAGACATTTATTGAATGCTTTTTATGGGGTATCAGGAACTGTGCTTGGGTCCTAGTTCCAAGCAAGAACCCCAGTCCATGCCATATGCATGTTTCAGCAATCATCTCTAAGTTACTTGTTTAGTAAATCTCTGTATATACACTGTTATCCATATGTAATGTAGTTACTTTCAATCAATGTCCTTATTTCTCGTTTTCCAATTAAAGAACTGCAGAATACCTGGGCATGCATGGATCCTACTCATGATCAGATACTAATTGTAATGCAGACTAATTTCTGCCTGCATGGAGCTTCCCACCTGCTAGGGGAAAAGAGACATAAATTAACTAATTTCAAAAGTGCATATATAATTACAAAGTGGGAAGAGTCCCAGGAATAGAGATGGCATTGAAGAATGTAACACAAAGAGTCCTAACCTGGGTTAAGAAATCAATGAGATAATGTATATGAAATACTGTGAAATAGCCCATTGTCCATGTTAAGCTGGCGATGATGATAAAACTGAAACAAGAGTTGGAATTCCCAGTGTCTGATCCACGCTAGGCTGAAGGCATTGCCAGTGGTCCAAGGAAGAACCCCACTCAGTCTATCTGCATGGATGATCAGTCATCTCAATTTGAAGTTACTTGTTCATAAAATCACTCCATATACATGGCCATGTACAGTACAGTTGAAATTTATTTTAATTATTGTCTTTATTTCTACTTTTTCAATGAAAGAACCACTTTGTGATATGGTCTATACAAGAATGCCTGGACAGTGCAGACTGTACAGATGATTAAGTCACTACACTAATGCTCAGTGAGGACTGACCCCAATAGAGGATTTAGGTCATGTAGCAACAGATGGTACATTCTCATCAAAACCTAGAGTGCCTCATCAACTGTCCAATGGAACACTGTGGAGTTTGCTGGAGATATTCCAAATGAATGCACATTACATGCTTCCGTCTCCGTTTATCTTGCGCAGTTGTAGGGTGATCAATCTGATAACGTAATAGTGATTTAAAATATTTACTTTTACCATGACATATCATTTATTCAACTGTACTTCAAAGCATCACCTGGATGCTCCCATGTTGCTGCCGTAATCATGCAAATGTAAACATTTGGATTGTGATTGGATGACCTAATTACTTTGACATTTGTCATTTATTTTTTAATTTCCCTTTCATTTACAAAGGCACGGGAAATGCAGTACTTGCCAAAAAATCACTGCGTACATCCAAAGGGGGAATTGATAATATTTAATGACTTCAGATTTCCCTGCTGCTGAGTCCATATTCTCCACTGTCAGCAGCAGAGCCAAGAGAGGAAATCACAGAGGAATCTTTGATATCAAAGAAAAGCAACTTGAATGGCAGGGAGGGAGATAATGGGTATCGGTTTCTTAGAAAAGACAGGAGTGACATAAACTAGGACATGGAGGGTGGAAAGGAAGCCTGGCCTCACCTCACATGCCAGAACTCAGTGTTTACTTTATAATAATGTCAAATAAGCATCCCTGATATCAGACACCCCACAATTGTGCACTTTCTTTTTCCTGGGATATGTTTAGTTCCTTTACAAGAAGATGAAAGTGAACCAACTTTTATAGGAAAAAAATCTGAAAACCTAACAACCTGTCCTTTCAGTGAAATAATCAAAGTAACATTTTTGGTTTAATACATTTTCCCAAAGAAATCTGACAATATGATGCTTACACAGTTTTCTCGACACTTTTTTTCAATGTTCATTATTTGAATGATGCTGTTAAGAAGCCGACCAAGGCCCAGGAAACACACGCAATTTATATAACTTGCATAAAGGGAATTTGTGTTAATGAGACTTGAGAACTCCAGGAAGATCTGCTTCCTCTTAGAAAACTGTGCCGTGTTCTCCGTCATTCATGTGTTCAATTATTGAACTAACATTTGGGAAAACAGGTTAGTCTGGCTGGAGATGATGTTTTGTGGATCCCCTGCGCTTTCTCTCAAACTTCCTAGAGCCACCTCAGCTCTCCTCACGCCACTGTTACCACCTCTGCCTTCAGGGTGACTCAGACATCTTTGCTTACCTGGTAGCAGGCAACAGCCTTTAAGAAGGGAAATGCTCACATGGGCAAGAAACGCCAATTGCTGCCGGGTAGTAAAAGAAGTTTCAAAAGCGCAAAGGAAAACATTCAAAAGAATTCCCACTGAAGCTCCCCGGACCAAAGAACCTTGGTATATAACATTACAACACTGAGCAGAGACCTGATTTGCAGAAGGACCATCATGACTCCTAAGAACAAGCTAGATTGGGCTTTGTTTTCACCATGTTCCATTTCAAAGTTTCCCAGAAGATTATAATGTGTCAAGGTTTTTTCAGAAAATTTCGGTGCAGTGATCTCGTAGTTTTTCTCATGTGAAGCAATACACCCCCAAGGATGTCAGATAACAGAGGCATCAAGGAAGTTTACCCTAAGAAGTTAATGACGGGCTGCGCTGCTACTCATTCCTAGAATACTTGCATTGACTCGTAAAAACCACAAATAGAGACGGAAATCCTCCCCATATGGCGGGGTGAGCAGAAGTTCTTTGGAACAGGTGGAGTAGCCTTTCAGCATCCCCAGAAGGGACCTGCATGAGGAGCATTTCAAGCATGACCTGAGAGGAGCTATGTAGGAGAAGGGGGATTGATTAGGATGTCCATGAAGACAGCCTGCTGCAAAGGGCAGGCCAAGGGTAGTTCCCTAAGGAAAACAGGAAGACTGTTACCAACAGGAGTGGGGAAGCAAGGGGAGAGCAGATGCTCCCCACAAAGATGGTGCATTTTCTAGAACATCCTTTCCCCTCCTGGAAGACTCTCATCTGAGTGCTACACTTGAGTCCCACAGCCTTTCGAGGCGGGAGAAAGGGAGATGCCTCAGTTATGCAGACGACAGGGCAAAGGGAGCCTGTCTCCATAGCATCGCTGTCCCAACAGCAAGCACGGCAAATCTCCAGGGTCCAGTGTCCTGCAAGATTGAACTCGAGGGGAGAGCGCCTGGAGCATTTGGTTTACACAAGAATGTCTAGGAGACGTTATTGGAAGTCAACATCCCTTCCAAATTCCTCCACCTGTAGAGGAAGCAAGGCCGCAGCATGGATGATGTGAGACAGAAAAGCTCTCCGCAAGAAGCCTGTCCCCAGCTCATGTGCTCACACTTACTGAATAGTCCTCACAGCTCTGTCTAAAGCTCTCACTTACTTTTGAGGAGATAAAAGCCATCAAAAGCCAGGAACTTAAAACATGTTTGAAGAGTCACCTTTACCATGTGGCCTCTTGGGGGTGTTTTGAAACCCTCAGTCAGCTCACTAATTTCAGAGAAAAAGGCCTGGGAATTCACTGCATATTTCTTGTTAAGTGGAGTCAGTACCTGAGGACAAGAGGGAGGTGCTTCCTTCCCCCAAGGATTCGGACAGAAAGAAAATCCTCTGAGGCTTGGGGAAAGAGAGGGTCTAGAAATCCGGCCTGGGTCCTCCTGGGAATGTCCATGGTGTCGTTGCTCAGGGGCTGTTTGTAATCTCAGCAATGCAGCACCAGAGATTGTGACCACAGTTACGAAGGCTGCTCTTGAGTCTGAAAGAAACTGTGAGGCAATGGAGAAGTCAATAGACCCGGTGGCCTTTATCCAAGGCTTTCCAAGAACGAGAGATGTTAAATAAGGCAGACACCAACACTGGGGCTACTCATTAGCTGCTTTCTATTAAGAAGTGGAAACAGGTTTTTAGTGTTCACCATCTCCACTGAGATTTTTCCTGAAACCATGTTCACTTCCCCACTTCCATATCCCTCTCATTCCCAGGTCCACTAATCCTGAGAAGGAGGTTCCAGCTAGCAATCTCTAACACGGAAATATCACTTAAGAAAAAATTAACCAATTGCTATGCTGGTTTATTTTATCCACTTATTCTAGCAATATTTGGAATCACTTCTTATATTCCAGGCACTGTGCTACTGTTTGATGGTATCCAAATTTGAATAAGATACAACACTATTTCTAAATGTCTTTAGCATTATAGAGACATTTAGAAAATGCTGGGGCACTGCAGTCACATGCTAGAAGAGCAGAGAAGAAAGCTACCTAACTCTATTGGTTGGGTGGTGGTCTTGGCTGAGGTTGGATTCCTGGAGGAGGTTTTGTCTAGGCTGAGTCTTTAATGTACCTCATCTTTTAATAGGTAATAGATAGATCAATGGCAGAGGGAACATGAAAAAGCATAGAGACGTGATTTAACATGGTATGTTTGAGAAACCTCAAGAATTTTGGTGTTGTTGAAGTGAAGAGTTTGAGGCAGTGAGTCGTGAGAAATAAGGATAGAAAAATTTATACAGGAGCCAGAAGTTTGAATGCAAGAGCTTCTCAAAAAGGCTGTGTGAACCCCCTAGGTATGGAGCTTCTATGGTAATAAGCCAGGGGGAAGAAATTAATACACGGCCATTAGGAGTAAAATTTAAACTTTACTGAAAGACTTAAAAGAATCCCTGAACAAATGACAGACCTGCATGTTTATGAAAGAGAAGGCACAATGTCACAAATATGTCATTTCTCCCCTAATCAATCCAATGCAATTCTCACTTACAGTCCTGGTGGGCTTTTCTTTGTGAAACTTGAGAAACTGATTCTAAAATTCACTTTTGATGAAAAACTAAGACAGAGGGTATCATGGGCTGAATTGCATTCCCTCGAATTTCCTATGTTCAAGTTCTAACCCCTAATACCTCAGAATGTAACTACATTTGGAGATAGGGTCTTTGCAGAAGTTAAGTTAAAATTGTGGTCATGATGGGGTGGGGCTAATCCAATATTGATGAATATTATAAGAGAAATTCACAAACAGACACATACAGAGAGGAGATGATGTAAAGACACAGGGAGAAGGCCATCTACAAGCTAAGAAGAGAGGCCTGGAACAGATCCTACCTTCATGGCCCTCAGAAAAAAAGCCAACCCAGCCAACACCTTGATCTTGAACTTCCAGCCTCCACAACTGTGAGAAAATAAATGTCTGCTGTTTAGAAATTTCTGTTTTTTATGGCAGCCCTACTACAACAGGGTTTATAATGGCAGTCCTAGCAAACTGATTCAGAGGGTCTTGTGCAATTGCTATTGTGAAACTATACAATTTAAACCGCCTAATATTAGTCCCATGATAGACAAACAGACCAGTGCAACAGAATAGAACATCCAGAAACAGGCCCATTAGAAAAGCAAACATTTTAATCTGATAATACTAATGCTCACACTTTCCAGGCACTTGGTATGTACCTTGGCAAAAACGGAAGATACACATCCCTTGTTACCCAACAATTCTCCCTTTGGATGCCTATTCTAGAAAAACTCTCATGTGAACAAAAGGTAATGTGTGTATGATGCTCATTTCAGTGCTGTCCAACAAACAACAACAACGAAAACCACCTAAATGTCCATCAAGAGAAAAATGGAGGGGCAAATTGTAATATAGTCACTTGATGGAATTGCTTTTCAAATCTGAAAAAAAGTCTTTATTCACCTTTGTTTTTGAAAAATATTTTCACTGGGTACAGAATTCAAGATTGGCAATTTTTTCTTTCAGTACTTTTAAAATGCAGCTCCAATGGCTTCTCACTTGCATTGTTTCTTCTGAGAAATCTGCTGTCACCCTTATCTTCCCTCCTCTTTATTTTGTCTGTCTTTTCCTTTTGTCTTTTTCTGTATGACTGCTTTTAAGATGTTCTCTTAGTCATTGGTTTTAGCCAATTTGGTTAGTATGTGCTTTGGTGTAATTTACTTAAGGTTCTCTGAGCTTATTGGATCTATGGGTTTATAATATTCATCAAATTTGGAAAATTTTGGCCATTATCTATTTAAATGTTTTTTCTGCCCCCTTCCCTTTGGTGATTCCAATTACATATATATTAAACCACCTGACATGATTTCACAGCTTACTGATGTACTGGAGTTTTTTTTTCTGTACTATTCCCTCTTTGTTTCATTTTAGATAGTTTCTACTACTAGATCTTAAAATTTACCAAGCTTTTCTTCTGCAGTGTCTAACATGTTGCTAACCCTGTAATTTATTTTTTGTCTTATACGTTGTATTTTTTTCATCTCTAGGAGTTTGTCTTGTGTCATTTTTGTATCTCCCATGCTTTTATTTAACTTTTTGAACATATGGAATACAGTTATTATACTGATATTTTAATGTCCTTGTCTGCTAATTTTAACATTGGTGCCAGTTCTGGGTCAATTCTGATGGACTGACCTCTCCATTAAGGGTTATATTCTTCTGCTTCCCTGAATGCCTGGTATTGAGTACTGAAAGTTGCTGTAGTCCTTTCAATATTATTGAGCTTTATTCTGGGATGTAATTAAGTTACTGGAAATAGATTGATCCTTTTGAGTCTGGCTTTTAAGATCTTCTAGGTAGGACCACAGCAATGCTGACTCTATTTCTACTTATTCTCCACTGATTAAGGGAAGCCTGTCTGTGTATTCAAACCAAATGTCCTGTGAATCATGAAGCTCTTCAGTCCAGCTAATAGAAACAGGAGCTGTTCTCAGGCCCTGGTCAGCTCCAGTTACTTCTGGTCTTTTTGGGTGGTTCTTTCCCCAAAGTTGGGAGGTTTTCACGTGATCATGAATACTCACCAGAACCCTCAGTGGTGACCCTCCGCACCCTCTGTCTGCCTCCCGATCATTCTTTCTGTACAGCGCTCTCCTTGCTGGCATTCTGTCCTGTGAGCTCCTCCTGCCTCTTGGATTTCTCTATACTCTCAGTTCTGTCTCCTCAACTCAGGGACTCCACTGAGCTCTGCCTGGGTTCCCCCTTCTCTGAATAGGAGCCTAGAAACACTATCAAGGAAGACAGGCTGAGCAATTGGAGGCCTCATTATTGTTCATTTGCTGTCACAGAGAGTTCACTGCCCTTCATTGTTTGATGTCCAGCGACTTGAAAACATTATATCACATGTTTTGTCTGTGTTTTGATTGTTTTGGGGAGGAAGGTAAATAAAATCCCCATCACTTCATTTTGTCGGAAAAGCAAGTGCATTTGATAGAATATTGCAGCTTTCATAAATGAACTAGATTATTAGGATTATATGCAGTGACACAGATCCTGACATTAAATATTGAGTAAAAATAATCCAATTTGAAGAAAAATATATTCTGTCTGAAAAAGTTTACTTAATTTCAAAACGTGCAAAGGTATCCCGTATACCAGTTTTATATAGAGAAACATAAACATATGTATGAGAAACACCTAAGCCAACACAGGGGAGGTGATGCATCAGGAAAGAGAAAATTGGAGGAGAGGACCAGGGGATAATAAAATGGGGTTTGAACTTTATCTATAATGTCTTATTTAAAATAAAAACATCAAACAAACATCTAAATATGTTAGTATATTAGCATTACTTAGAGCTGATGGCTGGCTAAAAGAATACTCCCTATATATTTTTAAGTCTCCCAATTATTTCTTAATTTAAAATATCTGTTATTTAGGTTATTAGCAGCTTCTGCTGCCGAGAATAGATATTTGAATTTGCCTTTCGGGCTCACCACCCTGCTCACCATCCTTGCTCACATTTGCATAATTAAACGGCTCACAGAGGTGTCTTCCTCAGGAAAAAGAAAACCTTCTTCTAAGAAGGAAATATCCAATAATAGAATTCTAAGGAGGTAAATTGTTGTGGGTGGTTATTGGAGAGGTTTGTTTAAGATGTAGGCAGAGTTCTAAATTCACATCTGCAAAATAGAAAAATCTGTTTTGATAAATACTCATTTAGACTGACCTGTGCATATCTATTACTGCTCATTTTTGTGCTTTCAGTGAAATTAGTGGTGTATGTGTGTGTGTGTGTGTGTGTACATGTGCACATTTTCTTGTTCAAGGATAACAGGAATAGAGAACCTCAAAGACTCAGGAGGATTTGTAGGCTCCACTCTCAGGGTGATATAAGAAGGCACTGAATTCCCCTGCTGTCCATTTTGTAATATTATTTAATGTTAATTCACGAACACCCCAGTGCATGAATTGCTGTTAGGGCTATTGCATGATTACCTTGGGGGGCTAGTCTACACCCCTGTGAGAAATGTCATGTTTCTCTTGACGAGAGTCAGCGGTCCCAGTGTCACAAGTGACAGGAAGAGGCCAATCTAGGGACAAAAAGCAAAGAATTGCATAATTTGTTTGTGGGAGCCTTTGCCAGTCTGGTTTGGACTCAAAAGTAAACAGATGTTCTGAAAATTCACCAATGGAGTCCATGGGCTCCTGCCATGTGGAACAGGGAGAGGAAGCCTTCAGCCGTCGGGCTCTGAAGGTAACATATGCATTTCTCGTAATATTTTTCCCTTCCATTAACTCACAAATTTCCATACAATTTTGAAGCTACGGGCTGATCATTGCTATGCTTTGAAGAATTAAGGGCAAGTGTATTCCACAGTCAAAGCGGGCCATGGAGGACGCCGTGCACCCAAGGCAGATCCCAGCTGGGCCCTGTGGAGCCGTGTCCTCGGGAGAGTCACGGAAGCAGAGGCAGCAGAATGGCATGACCAGGAGACTCGCTGGATGATCGCGGCGCCCACTCCTGAACACACGGGGCAGCTGTCTCTGATACTTGTCAATGTTACTTGGAAATAATTTGAGAAGGGCTTTTTTGGGCAATTAAATGATTAGGCATCTCTCATGATATTAACAGCTCATTATTAACTGAAAATGTGGTTTCATTTTATAGTTGTGGGTTGGTGAGGAGCAGATATGTGGATGCCTCTCTGGGAAGGAACAGGAGACGAAGACTGAGCGTTAGCGCCCTCGTTGCTCTGCGGCAGGACAGCGCAGCCTTTCTTCTGTTTCACACAAGCTGATGGGATGCACACTCCATGGTGAAAACAGAGCCAGGTGGATTCGCTCCCGTCACAACCCTTCCTTTTCTCCTCAAGAACCATGACTAAACTTTGCTGATGACAATATGGGACCGCAGGTGAGGGATGGTGTCATCGTTTCCCAGGCTTGCATCTTAGATATTTACAAAGAAGGAAAGTTTGGCACTTTAATACTGATAACACCTTATTTGTGTATGGCCTATGACAGCTCCGTCTTTACAGGCAAAGGCAGCTGAGAAGAAAACAAGAGAGGAAACAGGCAAAGACAGTGTTTGACAGACTGAAGGAAGAAGGATGAGGGGGCTCTTGAGAACTGGAGAAATAAATAGCAAAGCCATTCTCAATCGAGGGTTATTCAAGGAAATAGCAGCCACACTCGACATTTCAAACAGATGAAATCTAATACAGGAAATTGCTTAAACAGGTACTGGGCAAGTGGAGTCTCTAAGCAGGGGATGGCAGACAATGGGAAGACTAGCACAGTGGGCAGCTGCTGCCACCATCTCAGTGCTGGGCGGGTACAGGGAGGAGCATCCTGGCAGCACCCGGGGATCCAGGTCACCCAGTAAAAACGGCAACAGAGGCAGGAAAATCCAGGCAGGGCCTGAGCCATGGAGACACTAAGTTGTAGCTGGAGACTCCACAAGAAGAACAGAAAGGAGATGCAGCCTGGCTCTTCCCGGCCTCTGGCCCACCAGTCTCAACCAAATTCTTCCAGGATCTGAAGGGCAAGGGAGCTGAGAGGGGGCATCTCGTGTGATGGTGATCAGAGTAGGGAAGGGGAGGGATCAATCCAAAGAGTGAGGTTGCCAGATCAAACACAAATGCCCAGTTTGAATATCAGATAAACAATGAAAAATTTTTAGCATAACTATGCCTCATGCGATATTTGGTATTCAGTTATACAAATATTTATCCATTGTTTTTCTGAAATTCAAATCGACCTGAGCACCCTGTGTGTTTATTTAAAAATCTGAGAGCAAATGGGGAGGTAACTGGCACCTATGGCAATAAATGCTAACAGGGGCCCAGAATTCTCCCTGGCCCAGAGGGTTACACCCACGAAGGAAAGGGAATTTTGCAAAAGACTAAAGGTTCATTCCAGGAAAAAAATGAAAATTAGGGGAGGGAGATGGCTGAGGAGTTAATACATCAAAGTCTTCAAAATACCTTACAGTAAAGATCAAGGACAAAAGGATTCCCACAGATGCTGGAAAAGGAAGCCTGGGGCTAGGGGATGGGATTGTGAGTTTGCACTCAAGGATCCTGATTATGAGTCATGTCACTGATTGAAGCCTGAAACCAATTAGAGTCAAAATTATGCTTGGCCTCAAAATGAAAAATCTGAGGCATGATTTTTGAAGGATGAGAAAGCACAAGCTTTTATTGGAGTCTCTCATCACCTTGCTGTGCTGTGGTGGGAACTGGCACAAAAAACAGGAAGAATTGGAGAAAAAACCATCACCCTCTGGATCCCAGGAGATTCTCGGGAGTTTGGATCAGTGACGAGTGCTGTCATCTGCTCTCGGGAAGGAGATTGTGGGGAGATAGTCGCTAACTTGGGGGTATTGGATTATCAATGGGCCTGCGGGCACGTGGGGCTTTCTTTGGGCATATTGTACCCTCCTTAAACACTCACACACACACACTCACACATACACACACACGCTCACACACACACACTCACACACACACACTCACACACACATATACACACATTCTCACACACACACTCACACGCACACTCACACACACACACACACTGGAGGCAGAAAAGGTAACTTGGAAATGACTCACACTGCCTGCCCAACCTGAGCAGATGGTATACCTCTCACTGGGGAGCAGTTGTAGCACCTCAATTTTCAACCCTCTCTCTACCATCAGTAACCAACACCTTAAAGCAAGGAAGGCCTTGAACACACTTATAACAGTTATTGAGGACTCATTTGTTTTGACAGCAACTGAGGCAGGACTGACGGGAAAACTGTTGTATCAGTATTCAGGAGTGAACTATTTCTGCATGAAAGATGTACTTCTGCTACCTCTTGGTTTTCAGTTACAAACACATACATGTTCAATGAACAAGAGCAGGCACGGTTAACTCCAAGAGAGTTGCTCTGCCAGAAAGCTTTCTTGTCTACCCCAATTTTCATATAAAAATTCAAATTGTGCAAGAAGTTTAGTGACCCGAAAGCAATATGGGCTAGTTACCCACAGCATCAGAGGTTAAAAATGGCTGCTGCCCTCAGAGGTCATGCAATCTAAAGTGAGGTAAGTCTTCAGTAAAGTGAGTTAGGAGCTGACGGAGCAATGAGTGGGAAAGCTGCATGCTGAGCTTGTTGTAGGATCGCAATTTAAGGTAGCAGTTCTGGGACAAAGAACTTTAGGAATTGAACCTCCCAGATTTGGATACCTCTTTCTAACTCCAGACTCTCGTGGGGAAACAACTCCACAGGCTGACAGTTCTGTGAAGCGTCTTCCTGAGGCTTCCTATTTGTTTGTATCATATTCAAGTGCTGCTGCTGCTGCTGTTACTTTACAATCCTTGGAAACAAAATACACATAGATTCTGAATCCACATGCTCAACGTGGCTGCCACTAGCCACCCGTGACTACTGAGTATTTAAAGTGTGACTGGGGCAACTGAAAAACTAAATTTTTAATTTTAATTTTACTTTAATTAATTGTAAATTAAAACTGGGACTTGATTCAGTTATTGGAAAACTTTGAAGTATCTTTGGGGACACTTGGGCGTGTGAATTTAAGTTTTTAACTGCAGATCTTATGAAATTTAAATACAGATCAAGTAGTTCTAATGAAAATTTAGCATCTGCCTTGAGATGTAAAGTAAGTAGAAAATACATACTAGATTTTAAAGATTTGGTAGGAAAACTATAAAATATATCATTAATAAGCTCATCATGTAATTGGTTACATGACGAAATAGCATTTTGGATATATTGGGTTAAATAAGTTATAGTATTAAAATTAATTTTGCCTGTTTTATATTTTCTGTTTTTAATACAGCTACTGGAAAACTCAAAGTTACTATGTGACTTACATTATATTTCTGTTGGATGAAACTTCTCTGAATTCCCATATCTTCATATGCTCTGTATCTCTATGAGCTTAAATGTATAGAGGCCCCGCTCTCTACCTCAGCCTTCTTCCCTTATAATCTCCCTAGAACAGTTGGGTACAAGTTGACTGGGAAAAAAGTGAGGATAGAGATGAGGGCGGCACGTGCAATCACAGTGGGAGTATGAGGTGGACAAATGGACTTGTCCTCTCAGCCAACCTTTTGTTCCCTTCACTCTCTCATCCCTGGTAGGAAGAGGATCTTCAGTAACACAGAGCAAAGAAAGGCAGACTTTGCAAACAGAATGCAACGTCATGATTATGAGAGAGCCATTGTGTGCATGAGAAATGTTTGGTTCACCCCAAGTGACTCGCCTTTAAGACCCTGAAGGGCTAGAACATTTGCTTGACTTCTAGATCATTGCCCTGATGGTCCCAGGGGCCAATGGTCTCCTTCTCTGTGCTCTGTGAGAACCTCTGGCCCCCAATGGAAGGGAGCCTGAGAGCGATGCATGTATGGGAAACTCTGGAAGGAATGTGGGGACAAGAGAGAAGAGGGAGGAGGACAGGACAGAAGGGACACCCAGGCATTGGCCTGGTTCCGGCTGCATGTGGCGGACCGGATGAGACATGTATCTCAACGGGGTGCACCGTCTTCCAGCCTCTGTGCGTGTCTGCGATTGTGCCTGTCTAGAAGCTAAGTTATTCTCTTTCTGGTGACAGATATAGCAAGTACAACTCAGTGCTTTCATTAATAATCTATAACTCTGACCCCTAAAATAGGAATTTAATTGATGTTTCCCCCAGTTTTAGCCAAAAGACAGCTGTCTAACAATATGAGCTAATGCTTTAGAATAAACTTGGCTAGGCGTTCCTAGCTTGGTTTGTACAGTTCGATTCTCACGGCTTTTTGTGGAGGCCAACCCATTGCCAATGTCCACTTCCACATTTCCAGTAATAATGATAGCGGCTGGAATATGTAGGGTGCACAAAAGACTGTCAAAATGAGACTAGGCCTCTAATTAAGCCATACCATATCCATCCCATTAAGCTGCAAAATCATGAAGCAGGAAAGCTGGTTCTTACTATGTGAGCCTGGGAGCACAGTGACAGTTGGAATGGCATGGAATGAGGTGCACGTGGCCAGCCAAGGCTTGCTTCTGCCAGACTTTTTCCCCTATGGTCAGAAAAGACAGGGGCCAAAAACCTGAGAGATGAAATAATCCATTTTTTAAAAATCCAGACCACTGGCAGGGAGATTACATTATAACCCAAAAGAGTAGTTAACATATTAGGGTCTTTGTTTATAGAACCTCACGGAGCCATGTGACAGGACGGGAATGCATTCACTGGACTTGCATTCCAAAGAATCTGCTTAACACCTAGGTGTTGGGGTGTTGCGGGTCCTTGGACATGGCTTAATTTAACAGTGCTGGCAGTGGGGACGTCACATACATCTGTACTCAGCCTGGAGCACAACCTGGGAGAACCTGCCCAGCATGTTTTCTGGGGGCTGGGCAGCCTGCAGAGGGAGGGGGCTATTGGAGATTGGGCAAGCAGAAGGCGACTGCTGCAAACCATGCTGGGGGCAGCACTGGTTGACCCCAAGGTGGGTAACATGAAGCCCAGCTCAGCCCCTACCCAGAGGAGTTGGCAAGGGCTGTGAGCTCAGGTAGGCTGGCATACCCTGCCTCCCCCCTCTCTCAATCCCATCCCCGGGAGATGTCAATTCCGGGGGCACTCACATTTCTGCCTAGAGGAGGAGCAGAGGGACAATAAGACCCCAGTCCCCAGTGGCTGGGGGCTCCCTGGTAAACTTCATCGCGGTGGGGGCAGCGGCGTAGGGAAGGGGCACAGACTCTCCACTCCCCGAGCAGTGCCGACCTGCGACCCCACGGATGACAGGCAGGCACCTTGACATACTAGGAGAGCCAGACCCATGCCGTGGTGCTCTTAAAATCTCTTAAAGGTACAAAACAACATGTATTCCTTTTTTTAAGAAAATAGTAAAACACAAAAATCATTATATATTATACTTAAAGTATAATAATAATGATAATAGAGAAATAATAAAACAAAAAAAATCATCTGTAATCCCATCACACAGAGAGAACCACTGGTAAGAAGTTTTATGAAACATGACATTTTACTTTGTATTTACTGTTTTTCACCTGTTATTTTCATTTCAGAACATTGTTCTATGCCATTGGGTATTTTTCAATATTACCTATTTAATAGAGATATAGTGCTCATTTTCAGGTATGCATAAATCCATCTCTCTATTGTTTGGGTTTGAAGTAGACTTCATATTAAATATATATATATATATGTGTGTGTGTGTATATATGCATGTATATATGTATTTATCTTGATGTCAGCAGATTTCATTGCTGAAAAGAATTCCTTTTCTATTATTTCCCATGATTTCCCTCTCCCATTGCATATGACTTTTCAAATCGTTGTTGATATGATTTGCCTCTGTGTCCCTGACCAAATCTCATGTTGAATTGTAATCCCCAGTGTTGGGGAGGACCTAGGGGAGGTGAGTGCAACATGGAGGCAGAGTTCTCATGAATGGTTTGCCACCGTCTGCCACTGGTACTGTATAGTGACAGAGTTTTCACAAGATCTGGTTGTATAAAAGCGTGTAGGCTGGGAGCAGTGGCTCACACCTGTAATCCCAACACTTTGGGAGGCCGAGGCAGGTGGATCACTTGCAGTCAGGAGTTTGAAACCAGCCTAGTCAAAATGGTGAAACCCCATCTCTACTAAAAATAAAAGAATTAGCTGGGTGTAGTGGTGTGCACCTGTAATCCCAGCTACTCGGGAGGCTGAGGCAGGAGAATCGCTTGAATCCAAGAGGCAATGGTTGCAGTGAGCTGAGATCATGCCACTGCACTCCAGCCTGGGTGACAGAGCAAGTCTTCTTTAAAAAAAAAAAAAAACAAAAGTGGGGCACCTTCCCGCTCTCTCTCTTCCTCCTGCTTCTGCCAGGTGAGATGCCTGCTCCCTCACTGCCTCCACCATGGGTAAAAACTCCCGGAGGCCACCCCGGAAGTAGATGTTGCCACGCTTCCTGTACAGCCTGTGGAAGTGTGAGCCGATTCAACCTCTTTCCTTTATACATTACCCAGTCTCAGGTATTTTTCTGTAACAGTGCAAGAATGGACTAACACGGTTGTGTGGCCATGCTTCCTCAGCTGTGGCTTATTGACTGTTAAATATTTGCATGGAGCCACGTTTCCCACAGGCTGCTCCCAGCCAGCGGCTGAGCTAGGCAGGTCCACCCTGGGGAGAGGTTGGGGCTGGGTCTTCTGGTTCAGGCTTGAGGATGCCCCGTGGCTTTGCAGAACTTTCCTGGGGCCACCTGCTCGCAACCATCCCTCCTCTCTCCTTCACTGGGGTCAGACTCACACCACAGTCTGAAGGCTATTCCAGCTCCCCCCAGCTTCCCCCCAGTTTCTCTTAGGCATTTTCCCTGATGAAATGGTTGCCTATTTGATCCATTTCTTTGCACCGCTTCTTAGGGGACCTGGGGTAAGACTACCTGCTTCCTACTCCTCGCCAGATCGCCCCTGTGGATGGCTGTTCTGCAGGAGGGGTCTTGCCTTGCCTCCTCCGCCGTCATGGTTTCAGGGTGCTGGGAGCTGTCACTGCACGGAACACATCCCGGTTCCCAGGCTGCCCGAATGTGAGGGCGCCTCCCTTCTTCATCTGCATGGTGACTCCTGAGGCCGCGTTCCTGGGGTCCTCGGCAGCCCCTCCTTCCTGTCTCTGTGATGGTGCATCTTGGCTGAGGTGTAGAAGATGGGGAAGTGAGCGGGCTGAGAGCAAAGAGAGGTGATTGATGGAAACGAGAAGAAAGGCGTTCTGCTCAACTCACAGAAGCAGCCAAGGAATGGAGCACAGGCGCTGCTGAGTCCCCCCGGAGCACAGGCACAGGTGTCTCCATCGGGGACAGGGGAAAAGTTAAAAACACAAACAAGAACAAAACTTTGTGTAGGTGGTCTCTGTGCTGGGACACAAACTGAGGCCCTCTGCGTTTCACACCGAGGCCATTCATGGCATCGGGGTCCTTTTGCTCCTCTCAGGCATCCCTTCTTCCCAGTTTCTGCCTTAAGGAAAGGTCGTCATCTCTGTTTTTCTCTTGCATTGTTTTCACCTTTATCTGTGGAAAGTTGGAAAGACTGTACAGGCAGCTTTCTCCAGATGACAGGTGAAGCAACAGCCGTAGGAAAATCTACATCCATCTGAAATTGTAGTTTCTGCTGAGGGTTAATATTTTAAATGGAACCTATGAGCCCACTGTAAAGCCAAGCCCAGCTCAGTAGTGGAGGAGCGTCTACAGGAGCCATGAGGCACAGCATTTTCTAGTTCCTGCCCAAAAACAGAAAAGAAACTTTTCTCTGCAGATTTTGTCAAGGGGTTCTGCGGGCAGTTGCACTTTCAACTCTCATTTGCCCATTAGCAAATGGAAAAATTATAATCATGTGAACTATTTTTGTTTTGTTTTTTAAATGTTGAATGATGTAGCAGTGTAGGTAAAATCCTGCATTTGGAGGCCAGAACTGTAAAAGCCATTTTTGAAAGGAAGACAGTTCTCGACAATAAGCATCTTGATCTTGAAACCCTTGAGGAGCAGGGACAGAGCAGACAGTGCAGGAACAAGAACAGCAAAAGAAAATGAGCAAACCATACTGGAAAAGCAACCCTTGACCAGCCCCGCCGGCTGTGAGCCATGTGCCAGGTGGGGTCAGGGGAGAAGCTCTGGGTCCTGCCTGCTGTGTTCTGGCCGCAACCCCAAGCTGTCCGTGAGGGCTGCACCCCAGAATCCGAGGACGTGAAAACATGGTTTTGAGAATCCAAGGACGTGAAAACATGGTTTTGAGCCCTCCTCTGGTGAGGAAGGGATTGGCAGACTCTCAGATCATGCCGAGGCTGCTCTTGTTTGCTGTTTCATGAATGTGTGTTTCGTGTGCATGTTGAAAGGAGCAAACTGTGTGTCGCCTATGAAACGGGTTTGGTTCTTCAGAAGAAATCCTTCTGGAGTTCTCACAAAGCTCCAAGTTATCCAGAAGCCCCAGGGACCAAACACGCATTCTGGTTGGAACTGTGATACCCAGATGGGCCAGTCGTGGAAATGGAGCTCGTGGAAGATGGCCTCGTGATGGCTGGTGGAGCAGGAAGGATGCCAGGCAGGGCCCCCTTGAATCAGCCTGGCCGAGAGAGGTGGGCAGGATTCAGTGAGGATATCTCACACTGCACTGAAATTAATACTTTATTTACACACATTCACACATATACAATACACCAAGAGACAGAAGAGGGAAAAAACTATGATAATTTGCTGTTTATGTGAGTTTCTACACGGATACAAAACACTCTTGTATGCAAAGTTCACAAGGCCCGGGCTCCTTCCCAGCGCACCTCTGCCCCGCCGGGCTTCACCTCGTGTCCTCACGGCAATGCGCTGGGCAGGGTGAGTCCCACATCGCTCTCAACAGCTGAAGGGGAGCTGCTTGTCTTGGCAGGACCTTGAGAGTTAATGACGCATGTAATAGTGTGTGGGGAAAGTGAGAGACGATGGAGGATCGTGCGGTACAAAAAAAGCAAAAATATGTGTTATAGAAATAGAATATTTTTTGTATCAAACTGAAATCCTCCCTATCCTGAGAATTTCAGGACAACAACAAAGTCACAGGTCACATCCTGAAGGACACCCTGCCGGACTCTGGCTTTACCCCTCTTAGTACCCTGGGGTGGGGGTATCAATCTAGAAAGCCACCTATTGCAGGGCGTGTGTGTGTGTGTGTGCGCGCGCGCGCACATGCGCGTGTGTTTGTGTGTATTCATTAGTACTTGCAGTCACTGTGAAGACACCAACTGTTCTGAACAAGACTTTCCAATAATGAAGGGCGAGCTTGCCTGAAACAAACTAGAAAAACACCATAAAAGAAGAAAAGGGAAAGCATGCCCAGGAGAGCCTCAAATGTCTTTTGTCCATATTGCTGTTTTCGTAAATCCGGGGTGAATAAAAAGCTGGCACTCTCCGGGTTTTTACTGGTCCTGGAATTCTTTTGTGGTGAGCACCACCTTGTGGTCTGCCTTTTGCATTTCCCAAGAACACGATGTCACGGTCCCAGGCTTGCTGAAACCTGGTTACCACACTCGGGCTGGCCTCTCCTCCCCAGCCTCCCACGTCTGCTCCATCCCACCCTACCAGACCCTTCCCACTCGAGGGCTCAGACCCATCTCAGGCTTGCCCCAGTAGGCTTGTCCCACTTTCTGGAAATAAGACTGAACATTAAGTTGCTGGCCTGAGCCCAAGGCCCAGGTGTCTTATTACGGCTGCTGTGCCACTCACACGGTCTCTCTGGGGCCACCCCTGGGGGACCATTGCCCTACACAGTGCCCACACACACAGTCCCTCCATATGCCCATTTTGCTCAAAATTTCTCTCTCCTCACTCCTACATCCCCCTTCAGCAACTTGCTGGGATTTTTTTTGGCATAATGTAGTGGGTCTGGCCAATCCCCAGAACAGGAACCTTCCCAGCAGCCCGCCACCCCTAGTCTACGATCACCGTCAACTTCAACCATAAACACCTGGAGCAAGGAAAGCGTTGCCCCACTCCCTGGGAAACTCCGCATCCCTCCACATAAGGACCCACCCTGCACCCGGGGGCACTGGAGGCGTCTCAGCCAAAGCGACTGCAGATGCTGGCGTAAATCCACGTCGGACAACCAAAGGTGCCTCGCGGAGCACCGCGATAAGCTCTGCCAAGGCCTGAAGCAAACAGGTAGAGCTGGGGTGTCATCCCAGAATAAAGCACAGTCAGAGAACAAGACGAGGAGACGGAGGAAGGAACCGGAACGAGGTGGCTGCATGCACTGGGTGTAAGCAGGCACTTGGGCTCTTGGTGTTTAATTCATTCTCATAGTAAGCTTTGTGAACGACTATTTTCCCATTGTACAGATGAGGACACCGAGGCTCACGGAGGTTGAAAATGTGCTTGTTTATCTTGAATTTCCCTAACACGATCAGCTTGCTATAGGTACTCAAGTTCTACAAGCTTCTAACTCCTCCCATGTAAAGCAGCAGCCAAGCTGCCCCACCAAGGCCCCCAGTTAGACACATCTCTGGGCATCTTTCCTTGAACTCTCTTTGTTACCACCTGCTGGTCACAGAGCCAAGGAGGGCTGCACCCCCTTCTACCACGGCTGCAGATGCCCTCTGGGAGAACATTCGGGGCAGACTCCTGAGGACCCCAGCGTGTGGAGCACCTGTCCTTGCTGTGGCCAGGCTGTGCTCCATACCAAGGTAGGCAAACGCCCTGTCGCCCACGGGGCATCATACCTGGGAACCTGGGCACACGCGAAAACTGCTCCATCACGTTCTGCCCACAGCCCCCTCGCCAAAGGGCTCAAGCTATGGGGCCACTTTGAGGCAGGCACAGCTTTCCCCTGTACCCCTGTGTGAATCTTTGATTGCTGTAACTAATTGCCATAAACGTTGTGGTTTAAAACAGCACAAGTTGATGCTATGTTCTGCAGGTCATTAGTTCAGTACAGATCTCATTGGACTAACATCGAAGTATCGGCAAGTGGCATCCCTTCCCGGAGCTCTGGGGAAGGCCCGTCCCTGCTCCGTTAGGTTGCTGGTTGAACTCAGTTCCCTGGGTTCCCTGGGATTACAGACGTGCGCCACCACACCCCACTAATTTTTGTACTTTTAGTAGAAACTGGGTTTTGCCTTGTTGGCGAGGCTGGTCTCGAGCTCCTGGCCTCATGTGATCCACCCACCTCGGCCTCCCAACGTGTTGGGATTACAGGCATGAGTCACTATGCCTGGCCTCCAATGGACTAGTTTTGAAGGAATCTCAGGATTTGCAATCTGCTGGAAGGAATTACTAGTGTCATTAGGGACCTCCCTGAAATCGCACACAATGACAGCATGGCACACGCTGACCCCGACTGAGCTCACGATGGCAGTTGTTTTGGCTTGGCTTCTGTTTAGATGGGAAGCAACTCCCCGTGGCCCTTGGCTGAAGGTTCCTCCTGGAGTTGACCAGCACCCCCTGCAGGGGATGAACAAAGCTGACATCTCATCACCCCAGTTCACACACAGTTAAGCCCCACTGATCCTGGGATATAAGTAAAGGGAAGGCAGGACTACTTTAACTTCCCAGTCTCCTCTGATTGACCTGATGAAAAAGTCCTGATGTTAAGCTCCCAGAAAAGGGTTTTCGGTGCTGAACTTGAACTGGGCACACCACCTACATCCTGTGTTCTGTGTTCACAAACACAGAACACATTCGTGTCTCATCTGTGCCTCATTTGTCTTTCCCTGCCCTTACTTCCACGTGAGAGCAGCCACTTGTGATCCTGTCCATTTAAAACAATATGATCACAGGCCTGGGGCGCCAGACGCTGGACGCAGAAAAGAAAAAGACATGATAAATAACATTTAAAGCACTGCAAAGTTTGATTTTCATGTCTAATATCTGCCCCTGGAGATTCTGCTAAATGTCTTTTTCCCCTCTTCATAATCCTTACGATAACAACTTTATTTGGGAATTAATCCAGATTCCCATTATTCATTGAATTACACTTTCCCAGCATGTAAGTTCCTCCCTGGTTGTAAGTTACAAAGTCTTGGAAGCTACATTAACTCTCTCAGGCCGCTGGGATGACAGGAAGGTATTGCTAGTCCTCATGTTTCAGAATTGTTTCTGAAAAGCACTAATGTAGTTTTAAAGGGTTTCCAAATTAAAACTAGAGTGAAAATTGACCACTGGGAGAATCCTATTTATACTATTATATTATGGGGTGCTTTAAATACACTTCCGTCCAGCCTACTGCCATTGGCTCTAATATATAGAATGGGCGTCTATACAGAATGCGCATCCCTCTTGCAGTAGCACTGTGGAAGGGTTAAGCACCCACACTCTGAGGTCAAACTGTCCTGGTTGAAATCTTGACTCCATCCCTCACTAGTTGTGTGACCCCAGGTAAGTTACATAACTCCTCTGAGCCTTGGTTTCCTCATTTGTAAAGTGGAGAAAATAGCATCCACTTGATGGGGCTGCTGTAAAAGGATGAAGTAATACGGTGCAAGAGGTGCTGAGACTGCTGCTTGGCAAACAGTGGACATTTGCTGAGAGCTTGCTGTGCACCAGGCACTGTTCTATGTACTTTACATGCATTAATTCATTGAACTCGCTCAACAGCCCAGAGGTTGGACATCATTATCCGTATTGCAGGCAGTGACCACTCTACAAATGTTGGTTGTCATCCGCTGATCTTGACTCCTAAAATGCATTCTCTTGGTAACTGCATCCACACTTAAGTTGGGAAACACCCCGCCCTGTCTCTAAGCCCAGTAATCGACTCTGGGCGGGGTTGATTACATGACCTAGATCTAAGCCAATCAGAGCATCTCACTACCCTCGCGGCAGTGATTGGTCCACGTGGGCACATGACACCGCCGGGGCTGGACTCCCCGGAAAGAGCCTCTCCCTCCTTCCTGCTGGACTAGCCTGAGAAGACGCGAGGCAGTCGCTGCTGCAGTACTGGGCGGAGGGCCTGTCTGAGGTGGAGCCAACCTCGAGGAAACTGGGTCAACCATGGACAAGGACACACGAGCTTGGTGACGTCATGTGAGCCCACGCAGGAAACCCGCCTGCAGCCGGGACCCTATCTTAGCCCATAGCATGGGGGCTTCTCAGGGAAGCACTGCGGTGTAAGCTTCAGCCCCGAAATGCATCCCCACCCTTTTCCCCCTCCAGGCAGAGCAGAGACCACCGGGGCCTGCTTGCTGCGCAGTGGAGCCCATGTCTTCAAGGCCGGGCTAATCTTCACTGGCCTCTGGGCTCCTTCCAGCTCCACTGACAGAAAGCAAGCAGATTAGATTACCGGGCCAGGTAATCCTAAGGTTTAGAGACTCTTTTGAGGAACCTGCCACAAAGGCCAACCAGAATCCTTATTGCACAACCAGCTACTGACCTCCCTTTAGGAGAACAGGGCTCTAGGACAGGAACAATCACATTTAAATTCTGCAATGAGATTGCTACTTAATCAAACAGCAAGATCATCAAAATCCTATAATTGTATGCATAATGCCACTTTGGCCTACTCACTTTCTGTCAAGAACTTTATTTTCCAATCCCGTAATTAATATCAGTATCATATTCCATTGAAGACCATCTGTTTCACCAGAGCATGTTATCAATCATCTCAGATTTCAAAACTTCACCCTGGTTTGCCCCCTTGATAGGGAAGTGAAAACGTTACATCAACAGTCATCTAAGCTGGCATGTGTGTGGGTGGGCCGCAGGATTTGCTGGTGGATATCAGAAAAGTCATTTACCACAAAGTTCTGCTCACAGACTATTGCAAAAGAAGTAGCTCTAAAAGGAAGTTATTATGTTTGTAAAAACATGAGCACTTTTCTCTTCCTTTGGGCAAATGGAACAGTGTTTTACTATCCACCCAAATTATGTCACCAATGATTGGATTCTTCAAAGAATTCAAATCATGTGGAATGTTCCCAGAGCCTTCTGGGAAGGAAAACTAAATGTAGTCACCTTGACTTCACAGGCTGGAGGGCTGGGTGTGACAGGGCCCTTCAGAGAGCCTTGAGACAGAACCTCAGCAGACGGTGGCAGCTGAAGACCCTGGTCAGTTCCCAAATTGACCAGACACCTCCCATCAGTCCATTCCTGCCTGTGGATGGCCTCCCGAGAACCAACTTCCAATCACAAGGTCATTGTGGATGGTACAGAGTGGGAATGAAGGACTTATTTTTTATTTATTTATTTATTTATTTATTTTTGAAACAGAGTCTCGCTCTGTCACCCAGGCTGGAGTGCAGTGGTGTGATCTCAGCTCACTGCAGCCTCTGCCTCCTGGGTTCAAGTGATTCTCCTGCCTCAGCCTCCTGAGTAGCTGGGATTACAGGCACATGCCACAATGCCCAGCTAATTTTTGTATTTTTAGTAGAGACAGGGTTTCACCATGTTGGCCAGGTTGGTCTCAGTCTCCTGACCTCATGATCTGCCCACCTCGGCCTCCCAAAGTGCTGGGATTACAGGTGTGAGCCATCATGCCCAGCCAGGCCTTACATAATCTTAAAGGCCCCCACCACATTCCTCACCCCTGGCCAGGAGAGTCAGGGGCTTTTCTGTTTTCCCTCTGGGTTAGACTTGCCAAAGAGACCATGTTTTCAATGTCCTTGACCATGATACCTCCAAGACATTCTTGGATGAGTTGAGGCTCAGAAAACAGTACCTCAAAAATATGGCACTTTCGTATGCTGAGGGTTTTTGAGTTAAAGGAAATTAAAAGGCTTCAGAAATAAGCTTTGGAACTAAGGTCTCTCTCCAGTCTCCCTTCATCCCCCTGTCTAGTCTATCTGATCCTCTTTCTTTCCTGAAGCACCAGGAGGGAATTTCTCTGTCTGAATAAGTTTTGCCACTGTACCTGGCCAGAAATGTAATTTAGATACCCTTCCTAGGAATCTCATCAAATAACCAGGAAAGATTAACTACTGGAGAAGAGAAGAGACTGGAATCATCACCATGCCAGACAGACTTTTCATCTGTTCTTCTGAGGACAGCTCCAAGAGATTACCTGGGAGACTTTATCTGCGAAAAAGACAACCTTTGTTCACAGTGTGGTTCTGCCCCTCACCCTCCTGCCACCTGCCCCAGAACTCAGAGGAACTTTGTCCCAGGCTATTATCTATTCTTTGGGCTCACTCATTTTCCTTAGAAATCATTTACTACCTCTCTAAAATGTCCTACAGTCCGCCACTTCCCTGCCCCTTATGTAGAGGGTATATAAGCCTCAACCATCTGGCCCTTCTTTGAGTCTCCTATTTGTAGGGCTTCCATGGCCATATGCACCGTAATAAATGTGTAAGCCATTTTTCTCCTATGAATCTGTCTATTGTCAGTCATTTCAGTGAAACTTCACAGAGGGTGGAAGGAACACTTTCTCTCTACCCCTACAGATGCACTGGCCATATTCCATATCTTTCTTCATCTTTCATATAATATCTGAGAGAGAAGGTAGAAGTTGTCAGTCCTTCTAGAGACTAGTTTTCTCAAAGAACTGAATTCACTTCTACATTCTGCTGGGCAAAGTAAAATGCAAGGTCAGCTCAGGTTCTCAATGTGATTGGCTGCACGTGCACAGGGCACCATCTTTGGAGTCAATTTTTCACAGCTGATGATGATATTGTTCACTCCTTTTTAAAGCTGTATAGCACTCTATTGAGAGACTGTGCCGTGGTTCAACCAATCTTCTATGTCTCAGCAATTAGACTGTTTTCATTTACATATAATGCCTTAGTGAATACAATTGTGATTGCTATTTTTGAGAAGAGGATTGTTGGGCCAAAGGGCAAATATATGTTACCTGAGGCTGCTGTAACAGAGTGCCACAAACTTTGTGGTTAAAAATAACAGAAACTTACTCTCTCACAGCTCTGGAGGCTAGAATTCCAAAGTCAAGGAGTCAGCCAGGTTGTACTCTCCAGGAAGTTTACAGGGAAGAATCCTTCCTTGCTTGTTCCAGTCTCTGGTGTTGCCAGCAATCCTTGGCATTCCTTGGCTTGTAGATGCATCACTCCATCCTCTGCCCCTGTCATCACATGAACATCTCCCCATGTGTCTGTGTCTGTTCTTTAATTCCTATAACAACACCAGTCATATTGGGCTTAATATCCGCCCTAATTCAGTATGAGCTCATCTTAACTTGATTACTTCTGCAAAGACCCTATAAGTAAATGAGGTTACATTCATAGGTTCCAGGTGAGCTTGAAGTTGGGCGGAAACACTCTTCAACCTCTTATAGGAAATGCATGCATACGGTGGTTATATGGTGTCAAGCTCCCCTTCATGGAATAGTACCATGTTGCTCTCCCCCAAGGATGAAAGGGAACAGCTTTGTCCCCAGAGCCATAGCAATGCAGCTTGTGGTCAAGCTTTTGAATTTTTGCCAGTCTGATATCTGAAAACCAACATCTCTGTCTTTTATTTTTTGTTTTGGATAAAGATGAGCATTTTTTTCTTACATATTCATTTGTCCATTGGTGGGGGAAAACCTGTTCATGTGTTTGTCCATCTTTCTAGTGGGTTTTTTGGTCTATTTTCCTCAGTTTTTTAATATAGAATTTGTATGGGATTTTCTATTAATCCGTTTCTGTTGTTCATTTTTATGTGATGTTGTTTCATTGACCATTTAGAAAGAATCATGGCTCACCAACTCTTCTGCTCCACAGAGCTCCCTCTGCTGTGCATTTTTGTGGTGTGTTTTAAAAACATGGCAGCTTGGCTTCAGAAACTTCCTGGCTGTTTCCTTCTTCCAGCCAAATCTGAACCTTCTCTTTCCTGTTTCTCAACTGCCTCTTTTCTTCAAACTGTTTATTCCACCCCTAGATGTTTCTTCTGGGCATGGGGCCCTGTCCTGGAAGAAAGCCCTGGTAGGTACTTTTGAGGATCAATAGGGTCTAGACAGCCCTGGTCCCTTCAAACTTTAGCAGCGACAACTGCAATCACTGCTACTAAAGTTGGCAATGCCCCTCTCAGCTTCAGCTATTGTGCTCAGATCATCTTTCTATGCTTTATGGTGAAAACTTTTGGCTACCTTGGGGTTCTCCCCATCTCGGTCCTGTTGCTTTCTTATGTTATTTCTTGCACAGACACACAAACTTACAAGTCTTCAGGCTGTTAATGGTTTATTCCCATCTACTTATATTTTGATGTTCCTAAGAATGCCTTGTGACCTAGCTTTATTGTTTGTATCATCCATGGCTTTCTGATTCTGTATCTAGGTTTCTATCTATTCTTATGGGGGGATTCAGGGAGTTTCAAAAACTATGCTATCATCAGCATGGTAGTTCCTCACTTGTCTTTCCTCATCTTTAAGAATTCTTTATTAGTGAAATTAACCCAGTGTCTCTGATACACACTGCAGCTACTTTGCACTGTTTTTAAAAGCAGTAGCTATGGCATTTTTTTGGCATACATAGGTGCTATGGTTTGAATATTTGTCCTCTCCAAACTCACATTAAAACTTAATCCCTAATGTGGCAGTACTGAGAAGTGGGGCCTTTAAGAGATGATTGGGTCATTAAGGCTCTTCCTTCTTAAATAGATTGATCCATTCATGGATTAATGGCTTAATGGTGACTTTATAAGAAGAAGAGGAAAAACCTGAGGTAGCACACTCAGCCCCATCACCATGTGATGTCCTGTCCCAACCTGGGCCTCTGCAGAAAGTCTCCAACAGCAAGAAGGCCCTCATAAGATGCAGCCCCTTGACCTTCGACTTCTCAGCCTCCATAACCATAAGAAATAAATTTCTTTTCTTTAAAAACTACCCAGTTTCAGGTATTCTGTTACAGACAACAGAAAATGAACTAAGACAATAGATTTCTTTGCAATGTTTATGTGTCCAATTTTGTCCGTTTTTTCTTTCTTGGCATCTCATCTGGATTTTTTGAGTCACAATGAGAAAGCTTTTCCCCATAGGTGAACTCACTCATGTTGCCTCCGAGTGCTTGTTTGATGTCATCTTTTACACTTACATTTCTAATTCATTTAGAGTTTATTGTGTATCATGTGAGATATGTTTATTTAATTTTCTCTGTGTCATTTATCAAAAAGCCAATCACTTTTCCAGCACTTGAAATGTCATCTTTATCATATATTAAATTTCCATATGTACTTGAGTTATTTCTAGACTTTCTATTCTGTTCCATTGATGTGTCTCTCTAGTCATGCACAAATAACATAAGGTTTATTTTTTAAATGCTTTCATTTTTAAACATTCATTATGAAATATAAAAAGACACACAAAAAAGTTCAAAGAGTAAGACAATGATGACCCATGTACCTATCACCTAATTTAGGGAAGAAATAATTACCACCACAGCTGAAACCTTAGTAAACCAAAACTAAAATTCTAAGCCCCCCAACTGACTGAATTGAATCCCCCTCTCAGCTCAGGGCACTCCAAAGTAAACCTGAATAACTGGTTCAGGCCATAATGGGAAGGAGGTTCAGACATGCCAGATTACATTCTCCTCCCTTTGGAATTCAGGCACAACTAGCCAGCATTAACATTAAAACAGGAATATTAAGATAGAAAAAACAGACTCTTTGTAGCAATAAAATAACCTGACTCTAGTATACCATCACATGACAGATAGCAGGCACTGAAAGAAATCAAAGCATTTTACCCCAAAGTATATTCCTTTGACATATTTTTAATAGCCCTGGAAAGCTGTTTCATGTGGGAAAAATCTACATTCTATACAGAATCATCTCCCCTTTTCAGATCTTTTCCTGATCCAGGAGAGAATTAACTAAGAGTTTGCACCTTTTAAGGCCTAATAAGAGACATATACCATCTATTCTCCATAATAAGAACCTTGATCTCCACAGCTCCTTATCTTAACCTGGTTACTGCTTTCTGTTGATTCCAGGTCTTTAGGTAATACAATAATCAATTGCCAATCAGAAAATCTTTTCATCTATGTATGACCTATAAGCACACCCCCACCGAGCTTTGAGTTGTCTTACTTTTCCAGACCAAACAAATGCATATCTTACCTGTATTGATTGATGTCTCATGTTTTTCTAAAATGTATAAAACCCAACCACTTTGGACCCATGTTCTCAGGACCTCCTGGGGCTGTGTCACAGGTCATGATCCTCACATTTGGCTCAGAATAAATCTCTTCAAATATTTTACAGAGTTTGACTCTTTTTCATCAGCACCATTTTGTGTACCCTTCTCCCAGAATATCAGCAGAAATACTGCTGGGGAAGCGTACAATGAATCCTACCAACAACCATATATGTGATCTTGGAAAGGGATCCTTCCCCAGTTGAGCCTTGAGATGAGACCACAGTCCCAGACAACACCTTAATCACAGCCTCGTGAGTGACTCTGATAGAACACAACTAAGGTACACAAGGATTCCTGAACCGCAAAAAGCATCAGATAACCTATGTCTGTTGTATTAATCTGCTAAGTTTTGGGATTGATATGCAATCTTAATTGACATAGAAATAGACTAGTAAATTCTAGAAAACCCCAAGAGAACTAAAGGAATTCCTCAAGGCAATATGTTTCACTCCAGTGTGAGGGCTGAATGTATTTGCCACTGTATCCCAGCAGTTAGTAAAGTGTCTGGCACTCAGTAGGTGCTTAATAAGAAAATGGCTCCTGGAAAGAGAAGAACAGACATGGGTGGGAATGAGTAGAACCTGGAATGGGGAAGTAGGCAGAGTGCATCCCAGTGTGGAGGCCATTTGAAATTGAAAGGGTTATCAGGAAGAACATGGATTCACAGTGTGGCCTCAGATATTCTGCTGCGACTGGGTATAAAGTCATTTCCAGGCTGCCTCTGGCACTGATTCCCAGGAGTTTGGACATAACTGGGGTGAACACTCATTGGTGCTGTGGGGCCTCCTCAATCTGTGCAATGCTGCTGAGAACATGGGCTTTGGAGTCAGAGAGCCCTGAGTTTAAATCCCTGAGAGTTGTGTGACCTTGGGATAGTTATCTGACTTCTCTGAGCCTCGGTTCTTCATTTGGTGTCATGAGTATTGCAGATGAATCAAATGAGGTAGCTTAGTAAATGGTCATTCAAATCCAGCCAAATCCAGTTTAAAAAGCATCCTCAACTCTTATCAGACAGGTATCTCCCAAGATATGCAACAGCCTCAAGCTGGTTCCTGTCGGCCCCTCCTATGGCCATGGAGGTTTTCTATAGAGGCCAGAGACTCAGTACCCCTGGGGCTCACACACCCCTTTGAGAAGGCCATGAATGCTGTGGAAAGTGATGATGAACAAAAAATCTTTCCCCTGGCGTTTCTGTAGGGACTGGACTGTGCTCCCTGCAGAACGCCCTTCCCAATGCAAAGACATAGGGGTGCCCAGAGAAAAGCCTTCCTGATACCTTCCCCTCCTACTCTCCCGGGAACCTCATCCAGTTTTCCCAAGGATGCTTCAGGCTGATCATGACCTTTCCCCCAGCCTCACGGACAAGGACGAGGTCCACTCGGCTTGGACCACCTAATTCAGGATGGAGCCAAGAAGCGGATGCAGCCAGAGGAAGCCTGGCAAGACTTAGACAAACATACAGCACCTGGAAAGGGACTCCCTGAAAGCACACTTAAAGGGACTGCCACTTAAAAACTAATTTTGGGGAAAAGGAAAAATAAAGAGAGGAGGAAAACTTATGCCCAACCCAAGACCTGTCCGCGTTCCCTCAGCCAGTGGGGAATTTAGGATCCTGCACGGTGCCACACCGCCCCCTGGTGGGAAAGACTGAGATTGCACCGACGGTCTCCAGGTGTCCTTGTCTGGCTTGACCCTCTCACCTCTACTTTGGAGGGAAGAACATCGGAAATTCTTTCCCAAGACTGCATTCCCTCAAGTTAAGTATAATGCTTGATTTCTGCTATCAAAGGTAAAAAAGACATGTCTTAAAACCCTGTATGAATAAGGTTGTGGGACATCCCAACCTGGCATTCCTATAATTAACAAAAATCGCCATTTATTTGCCCATGTCCTGAGGCAAGAATAATCTAATGCAATGCTTAAGACAGCCTTACTTTGCAGCCTGGCTGTTAACCATAGTTTTACAGGTGCAGGCATAGACTCAGAGAGGGGCTATGGCCTTGCCCAAAGTCACGCGGTCAGTGCCAGGATTCTCAAGCCCGGGGTCTCAAACACACCGCTATAAACAGCCTAGGAGAAACATGACCGTCTCTGCTTGGTTCCCTCAAAATACACGATTAACTCTTTTTGATTCCCAACATTGCTATGTTTCTTTTCTCACTGAATATTGGCTTTCCATTAGGCAACTCCAAAGCCTAGTTTTTCTAGGAAAGTATAAGTCATCCCTTTGAGGAAGCTTATTAATCACATACTGTTTTCAAGGTGGCTGGGCTAGGCACTGTGGGAAGAGTCTACTGGCAGGAGGCTCACATTAACCTGAGGTGACTTTGGTGACTCTGACATAAGGCTACACTGAGATGCTCTGAGCTTTGAAATCAATGTGTGTCGCCAGTATAAGAACAGGATTAGGCTTAGGGAGTCACTGTGATACAGACGGGCTTGGGTGCAAAGTGTACCGGGAGTTGGAGAGCTCTGAGTAAGCAGAAGGCAGGAGAGGGGAGGGACAGGCAATGCTCAGGATTAGGGCCCCTGATCAAGCACACGGGACGTGGCAACCACAAGAAATCTGGGGCAAGTAGTTTGGCAGCAGCCTTCATTTTAGCACAGAAATGCCGACAGGTTTCTTCTTGCACACCCACTCTGATCTTTTGGTAGAAGCAGGCTGAAGTTATTTGTTGGGAGGACTCTGAAGCCATGCCCAGGCTCCATGGGAAAGTCGGCTGTGATTGACTAGTGATGTCTGCCATGGTCAGCATCTGGGGTAGTGGCAGGATTCATGCCAGGAATTTGCAGTTTCTGCTTCTAAGAGGGCTACCTGCACACAAGATAACTATGCCAAAAGACTGGGCATGGAGGAAATGACCTAACACAACAGGAGAAAATCCGAGAGAATGAGATAAGAGTACTAGAGCCTGAACCCAGTGGGAACGGATAGGGTTCTGGGTGATTCTGTAGGCATGGAAGAATGTGGAAGATAGAAGTAATCAGCATAAACAAGTAGGAAGTATTGCAGGACAGAGAACAGATGTCTCAGGCAGACATATCAGATGATACTGGGGAGGGCAACTATAAAGAGAGAAGGGGACTCCTTGGAGGTCGACATGGCTGTCCTGTCCCTGGCTCTCCTGTCCCTGGCTCTCCTGGCCCAGCCCCTGAACTGAGATCTGAGAGAGCAAGTTGTGATGGGAGAGCAGCATCTGGACATGCTTTTGTCCTCTTTGTCAGAATTGCCATGGGAGCTGAAAGCATCAGCCCATCTGATATGCTTTGGATCTGTGTCCCACCAAATCTCATGTCTGATTGTAATCCCCAGTGTTGGGACTGGGGCCTGGTGGGAGGTGGTTGCATCACAGGGGTGGGTTTCTCATGAATGATTTAGCACCATTGCCTTGGTGGTGTTCCCGCGATAGTGAGTGAGTTCTCCTGAAATCTGGTGTTTAAAACTGTGTGGCATCTCTTCACTCTCTCTTGCTCCTGCTCCCACCATGAGAGACACCTGTTCCCCCTTTGCCTTCTGCCATGATTGTAAGTTTCCTGAAGCTTCTCCAGAAGCCAAGCAGATGCCAGAATCATGCTTCCTCTACAGCCTGTGGAACTGTGAACCAATTAAACCTTTTTTTAAAATAAATCATCCAGTCTCAGGTATTTGTTTATAGCAGTGTGAGAACAGACTCATACAACACCCTACTGCTTGAGTCATAGAAGGCAAAAGGAAAAGAGCAAGGGTGGATGGAAAACAAGGAAGGCAAAAAAGCAAGGTGAGATCCTGTTCTCAGGGAATAAATTCAAGAAAAGGGAGCACACTTAGCATTCATTCAACAAACATTTATGGAACACATGCTATGTGCAGTGCTCATAATACACCAAGCTTCACTGAGCGCACAGAATTAAAATAAAACTAGAAATCAAAAGCATAATGACCTGTTCTATATTTCCACTCACGCCGTTAGCCACGACACATGTCCTGACTCAGGAAACAGCTAATGAGTGTGAGAGTGGCCTTCAATGATGTCATGTGCCTGGAAGCCACCCTGCTCTGGAAGCACCATCGCTCTGTTCCCGTGTCGCTGCGTGCCTGTGCTCTTCCTCCATGCTTTATTTATAACCCCTTTGCCTTTGCCTCTACCACTGCCATCATTTTTTGCAGCTTTTCTTTATTCCTCCAAACTTCCCCTAACATGTATTTGCCCTTAGCTCCAGGGCCCTTCTGAAGTTTTGCAAAAATGTTCTCTTTTATTATTCACTTGCCAACACAAGCATTAGTAAAAAGGAGGAGAAAAAAGAAAGAAAAGTGTCCTATTTTTAAAGTTTGAATTGTGAAAGTTGTCTAAGATTAGAAGAACAAAATCTTCATTGATTTTATAATATTATAAGGAGATACTTTTCACCCATAATCTAGCTCTTTAAGTTTATCGTAATGTTAATTTCCATGTTCCCTTTCAACATTTCCCCATGAATCTAGTCTGGATTGTGATATATAATAACCAAGAGGTATATACAATATTATTTTTCATGTTTCTTCAAAGTTATTTCAGAAACACTACTTTTATATAGACTTGATATTTATGCATTTAATAGCTATTGTACTTCATGCTGCTGTCCCATCTTTAGCTGTAGCTTATTTCCTCTTTTTAATAACTTCCTCAGGATAACTTCCCAGAGCCAGAATGCTAAGTCCAAGGCTAAGACTGTTTCATTGCTCTCATTGTGTACTGCTACCTGCCTTTCCAAACTGGTAGCATCTACTGCCACTGGGGATGACGTTGCCAAGAGATCCACCGGAAAATTCGCTGGTCATGGATATGAATGTCTAGTGGCAATGGTCCATGGCAGCACCCCCCAAACTCCAGTTCCTCCAGAGGACAACTCATCAGAATTAGTAATCTCCTCTAGTCTGCTGAGAGTTCAATGCCTCAGGAATAATAATAAACGTCTCCCATTCTTTCCCTATCTGTTCTTCTCACCCCAGTGGCCCCTGCTCAAAGAGTCAGCCACCCATGCTGTGGGCAGGGTTGGTTTCCACCCTGAGCAGAAAGCCAGGACTCCTGGCCACCAGGAGAGCTGGTTCAGGGCCGGCCTATTTCTACAGCTGCTTTCCAGTAACTGACACAGATCCTTGTTGGCAGAGCCATCGTCATTGCCTGGGGCCCATCCTCTAGCCTCAGGTCCTGCTGCCTCCAGCCAGGTGATCCATCTGGAAATCTTTCTCACTGATATCCATGAACTCTCCACCTCTTGCCTGCCTGCCTGGCTGGACTCTAAACCTGATACACTTCATGGCTGCAAATGATCTATGTTGACTTTTCTTCTTGAGGGTTTGGCAGGGGCTAATGTCACATTCCTCTCTTCTGTAGGTGACCTTCCTGCATGGGGCTTCCAGGGGTTGGTGACACATGCCCTGCAGCACAGAGGCCACTCTACCATCGCTGGGGCCCCAACCACACTGTCACCACACTAGGTGCACTGAGTGTCTTCCATTTGTCTCACCCATCCACTCTCCATGCTCTCCTCCCCATTATGCCTCAGAAGGCCAGCTGTATAAGCAACTGCTGCAGACTTCCTGCCCTCAGCTTCCGGCTGCGCTCAGCCAATGGGGAGCCCCAGCAGGCGATCAGAGGGACAGAGGGGAGGAAGGTCCTCTGAGTATTGACTCCTCACTCCCTCACTCCCTGGTTGGCCCTTCAATGAAACATCAGAGTCCCAGCCAAACAGTCTTTGCTGGGCTCTACTAAATATTCCCTCCGTTTCTCTTATAAGAATTCATCCACTGAAAGTTGACAATAGTACAAACATCACCACAATAGAAGTTTAAAATATTTTCATCACTTTGGGAGGCTGAGGTGGGCAAATTGCCTGAGCTCAGGAGTTACAGACGAGCCTGGGCAACATGGCGAAACCCTGTCTCTACTAAAAATACAAAAAATTAGCCAGGCGTGGTGGTGCATGCCTATAATCCCAGCTACTTGGGAGGCTGAGCCACGAGAATCACTTGAACCTGAGAGGTGGAGGTTGCAGTGAGCTGAGATCATGCCACTGTACTCCAGCCTGGGCAACAGAGTGAGACTGTAAAATAATAATAATATTTTCATCACGCCAAAAAAAAACCCCAGATACATTAGCAGTAATTTCCTATTTCTCCTGAACATCCCAGTCCATGGCAACCACCAATCTGCTTCTCTCTATGGACTTGCTACTCTGGACACTTCATGTAAATAAAATAATACCATATGGGCTTTGTGCATCTGTCTTCTTTCACTTAATATATGTTTTCAAGATTTAACCATATTGCAGCATGTATCAGCACTGCATTCCTCGTTATGGGTGAATAATATTTTGTTGTATGGATATACCACATTTTACTTAGTCATTCACCAGTTGATGAACATTTGGGATTTTCTTCTTTTTGGCTATTATGAATTAAGCTTGCTATGAACATTCACTTACAAGTGTTTGTGGGGATATACGTTTTCCTTTCTCTTGGAATGAAAATGGAATATACCTATATAATATACCTATGAGTGGACTGCTACATCATATGGCAACTCTGAAAACTTTTGAGGAGTTACCAGACGATTTTCCAAAGCAACACCATGGTATAGTCCTTCAGCAGGGCATAAGGGCTCTCGTTTCTCCAAATCCTCACCAACACTTGCTGCTGTCTTTTTATTATAACCACCCAAGTAGGTGTGAAGTGCTATCACACTGTGGTTTTGATTTGCATTTGCCTGATGACTAATGACGTAAAACATCTTTTCATGTGTGTTTGGACATCTGTCTTCTTTGGAGAGACGTCTGAGCAAATCCTTACTCCATCTTAACATCAGGTTATTTGCCTTTTTATTTTTGAGTTTTAAGAGTTATCAATATATTTTAAATTTTAAATTCAAGTCTTTTATCTGGCATGTGACTTGTAAAAATATTCTTCCATTCTTGGTTCTTTCCACATTTTGATGGTATCTTTTGAAGAACAAAAGTTAAGTTTGATAATGTCCAGTTTATCGATTTTTTTCTTTTGTTCCTTGTGCTTTCAGTGTCATATCTAAGAAATCAGTGCTTAATGACTAGACATAAAGATTTATCCTATTTTTTTCTAAGACTATTAGTCTTAACTCTTAGTTAGGTCTTAGATCTATTTTGAGTTAATTTTTGTAGGTAGTGTGAGATAGAGGTCCAACTTCATTTTTCTGCAGGTGGATATACAGTCATTCAACCTTCATTTGTTGAGAAGACTGTTCTTTCCCCCACTGAATGGTCTTGATACCCTGGTTGAAAATCAATTATCAATGCAAGGGCTTATTTCTGGATCCTCAATTCTATTCCATTGATCTTTATGTCGATTCTTATTATCCATTTACCGAAATGTCTATCCAATGTTTATTATTGTAGCTTAACAGTGGGTTTTGATATCAGAAAGTATGAGTCCTCATAGTTCTTTGTTTTCAAGATTGTTTGGGGGTATTCTGTGTCCCTTAAGTTTTTATATGAATTTTAGGATGAGCTTGTCAATTTTAGCATTGCAATCATATATAAAGTCTTCCACTCCATGAACAAGGGATGTCTTCCATTTACCTAGGTCTTTAATTTCCTTCAACAATGTTGAGCAGTCTTCAGAGTTTAAGTTTTACACTTCTTCATATTTATTTCTAAGTATTTTATTCTTTTTCATACTATTACAAGTGATATGGTATGGCTATGTCCCCACCCAAATCTCATCTTGATTTGTAGTTCCCATAATCCCCATGTGTCATGGGAGGGACCTGGTGGGAGGTGACTGAATCATGGGGTCAGTTACCTCCATGCTGTTCTTGTGATAGTGAGTGAGTTCTGAAGATATCTGATGGTTTTTATTTTGCTGCTGTTGTGTTGTTTGTTTGTTTGTTTGTTGCGACGGAGTCTCACTCTGTCACCCAGGCTGGAGGGCAGTGGCATGACCTCAGTTCAGTGCAACCTCCGTCTCCCGGGTTCAAGTGATTCTGGTGCCTCAGCCTCCCAAGTAGCTGGGACTACAGGCACGTGCCACCACGCCCAGCTAATTTTTTTTTGTATTTTTAGTAGAGACAGGTGTTTCGCCATGTTGGCCAGGCTGTTCTCGAACTCCTGACCTCAGGTGATCCACCCACCTCGGCCTCTCAAAGTGCTGGGATTACAGGCGTGAGCCACCGTGCCCAGCCATCTGATGGGTTTTATAAGGCAGTTTTCCCTGCTCTTGCTAGCTCTTTCCTGCTGCCGTGTGAAGGTCTATGCTTCCTTTTCACCTTCTGCCATGATTGTAAGTTTCCCGAGGCCTTCTCAGATATGCGGAACGGAGTCAATTAAATCTCTTTCCTTCACAAATTACCCAGTCTTGGGCAGTTCTTTACATTAATAGTAGCATGAGAATGGACTAATACAACAGGTGAAATTGTTTTCTTAATTTCACATTTGGTTTATTCATTGCTAATGTACAGAAATAAAATTGATATTTGCATGTTGATTTTGTATCCTGCAACCTCACTGGACCCAATACTATGTCAATCAAGGTAAATGACCAAGGCAAGTCTCAATCATTTTAAGGAGGTTTATTTGCCAAAGTTAAGGATGTGCCTGAGAGACAGGTCTATGCCTTTCTCGAGAGATGATCTTTGAGAGCTTCAATGTTTAAGGGGGAAAGGGTGGGATATTGAGAAATGCACAATTTTCATGTAAGAGTGGGTTAGAGGAAAAGAGTCATTCATGTCTTTGGCTCTGTGAATATACGTTTTTACTTAAGATATCGTAGATGATAGGGCAGAGGAAAAAATTAGATATGAATTTGTCTCAGGTGGGCAGAGGGATAGCTTTGAGTTCTGTCCTACGTCCTCGCACCTGTGAAGATAAGCTATTAATTTACATTGCCATGGTGAACTTTAACAGAAATGCTTTAGGGTAAAGATCTTGGCGCCCACAGAGGAGGTGTGTAGCTTTTCATGTGTGTAGCCATCTTATTTAGGAAACAAAATGGGAGGTAGGCTTGCATGACCCACTTTCCGGCTTGACTTTTCCCTTTGGCTTAGTAAGTTTGGGATCCAAAGATTTATTTTCCTTTCACAATTAGTTCTACCTGTTTTTTTGTTTGTTTTTGTTTTTTGGTGGATTTCTTTTTTTTTTTTTTTTTTGAGACGGAGTCTCCCTCTGTAGCCCAGGCTGGAGTGCAGTGGCCGGATCTCAGCTCACAGCAAGCTCCGCCTCCTGGGTTCACGCCATTCTCCTGCCTCAGCCTCTGAAGTAGCTGGGACTACAGGGGCCCGCCACCTCGCCCGGCTAGCTTTTTGTATTTTTTAGTAGAGACGGGGTTTCACCGTGTTCGCCAGGATGGTCTCGATCTCCTGACCTCGTGATCCGCCCGTCTCGGCCTCCCAAAGTGCTGGGATTACAGGCTTGAGCCACCGCGCCCGGCCTTGGTGGATTTCTTATATACAAGATCACGTCATCTTTAGTAGATAGAGCTTTACTACTTCCTTTCAAATCTGGACGCTTTTCATTGATTTTTCTTCTCTAATCTCCCTGGCTAGAACCTGTAGTACGTTGTTGACTAAAAATGGCAAAAGCAGACTTTCTTGTCTTCCTCCTGATCATAGAGAAAAGCCATCAGTCTTTGACCATTAAATGTAATGTTAACTGCAGGTTTTACATAAGTGCCTTTTATCCGTTTGAAGACATTCCCTTCTCTTCATTAAGTGTTTTTATTACTAAAAAAAAGTTGGATTTTGTTTTATAAATGTATTCTGCATCTATTGAGATGAACGTGTGTTTTGATCCATTATTCTGCTGATATGGCTTATTACACTGATCGATTTTTGGATGCCACAGTCATTACTCTGGCACATGGCAGGAGTGGTAGCCTTTGGTCTTCTCAGCTTTTCTACTGTACACAGAATATATGTTTACCCTAGAAAGCAAGCTGCAGTGAAGGCAATTAGGACCCCTGCTTCCGGGCCTGTTATACCTAGTGCATAGTCTCCACCCATGAGTGGGAGCTTGGTGGAGGAAGGCAGCCTCCTGCCTCTTGGCCACACTTATCTGGAATTTGGCCTTAAACTTGGAGTTGGAGTGGATGAGAAATGCTTGCATCCTTTGCCTTCTTGTGAGACACCTTATCCCTTGTTTGAGAGAAGAAGGGAGAGTGAGCCCCATCTTCTTGACCACATCCACCCACAGTGGAGCTTCTATCAAGCTGAGCTAGGTGTGGGGCGGGAAGGAGCAGGTTGCAGCTCAAATGCCACACACTCTCTCTGTTCTTACCAAGTTGTGATATATTTTATTGAATTGTTTTTTCGTTTTTTATATACCTTTAAGATAATTTCCAGAAACTTTTAAGTTTTCTTAGAAATCATTTTCTCCAATGATGGCTGTTTCAGTGGGGAGTGTGTCCACAGAAGTAGAACTCCCCTTCATGTACTTTTTAAACTCTAGGGGTGGTAACGATGTTACACTATTGCGAGCCCTGGGGTGCTATCCTTTGTAGTTTTCCAATATCTTTGTAAATAGCCATTTTATTAAATTTTCCTCAAATTGCCCAATCTGAGATATGGTTTGGCTCTGTGTCCCCACCCAAATCTCATCTCGAATTGTAATCCCCATGTGTCAAGGGAGGGAGGTGATTGGATCATGAGGGCGGTTGCCCCCTGCTATTCTCCTATTCTCGTGATAGTGAGTTCTTATGAGATCTGACAGTTTTTTGGTGTTTTTTCTTTTTGTTTTTGTTTTGTTTTGTTTTATTTTGTTTTTGATGGAGTCTCACTCTGTCGCCCAGGCTGGAGTGCAGTGGCGTGATCTCGGCTCACTGCAACCTCCACCTCCCAGGTTCCAGGGGTTCTCCTGCCTCAGCCTCCTGAGTAGCTGGGACTACAGGTGCCTGCCACCATGCCCGGCTAATTTTTTGTATTTTTAGTAGAGATGGGGTTTCATCGTGTTAGCCAGGATAGTCTCAATCTCCTGACCTCATGATCCACCCATCTCAGCCTCCCAAAGTGCTGGGATTACAGGCGTGAGCCACCGCACCTGGCCAAGATCTGACAGTTATATAAGTGTTTGAGAATTCCTCCTTTGCTCTTCTCTCACCTGCCTCCATGTAAGATGTACCTGATTCCCCTTCTGCCATGATTGTAAGTTTCCTGAGGCCTCCTCAGCTGTGCAGAACTGTGAGTCAATCAAACGTCTTTCCTGTATAAATGATCCACTCTTGGGTATTTCTTTATAACGGTGTGAAAACAGATGAATACACTAAGCATTCCATGTTTCTTGCTGCAATCCTGACTGACACAATGGGAGTGTTCTGAGCACAGAGGTGACCAGGGCTCATCCTCCGTTCTCCTCTCCTATGCTTTGTCCCACACTGGCCGACTTATCCACACCCCAGAGCTTCAAGAGCAGGTGCATGGGCCCAAGAGCCCCAGGAGGGGAGATGGGCCACTTGATAAATGCTTGCTGTGGTTTCTTCATGACATGAATCAGACAGATCATGTAGCCGTAGACCCAGCTATGGAAACTGTGATCCCGAAGCAAATGGGCAACCAGTGTGAAACTGGGGGGAGCACACCTGAGGCCCTGTGACATCACTTCTTCAGGGACTTTATTCATAATAAATGACTCTATAGTCCCCAGGAGCAAATGGAGCAGAAAACTTTGAAAGGGTAGAAAATAGGACCAAAAAACATCAAATTTCAGAGTTTTGAGTTAGCCATTGTGCTAGTCCATTTTTGTATTACTATAAAGAAATACCTGAGACTGGGTAATTTATGGAGAAAACAGGTCTACTTTGGCTCATGATTCTGTTGGCTGTACAGGAGGCATAGTGCTGGCTTTTGCTTCTGGTGACGCTTCAGTAAATTTCCAATTATGGTGGAAGGTGAAGGGGGAGCAGACATGTCGCATGGCAAGACAGGGAACAAGACGGAGGGGGGAGATTTCGTGTTCCTTTAAACAACCAGGTGTCATGTGAACTGCCAGAGGGAAAACTCACTCATCACCAAGTGGATGGCACTAAGCCATTCGTGAGAGATCCATCCCCATGATCCAATCACCTCCCACGAGGCCCCCCTCCAACACTGGGGATCACATTTCAACACGAGACGTGGAGGGCACAAACGCCCAAACTGTGTCAGCCATCCTGGTACAATTTCCAGCCTCCTCCATCACTGTGCTTCTCCCAGAGAAGAGTTATGGAAAAAGGGTCCGCCTGCACAAGGGGAAGACCAGGGGCAGTAACGGGTCTGAGACCCCCATCCTCCAGCTTTCGGAGTGCACGCTTCCCTTCAGCATGCTGACCCCATCCCTCATTGCAAGAGCAGAGAGAAACGCAGTCCTTGCCACGACAGCGCCAGCATCTCCAGGAACAGAGGGTCCCTGTGGGTGCCTCTCATTGACTTTCTTGTTTCTTCCCAGTCTCGACCCCTCTTCTGAGTCACACCTCCGGAGATGACAGCCTTTTACGCCACACTGCCCTTTCCTGTACCCTTTCACTTCTCCCATTTACTGTCAAAAGTCTGGGGGGAAAGGTGGCGCCAGCACAGTACAGTGACAACTTAAAACTGAATGTCAACCATCACAGCCCTGAAGACGCTTCAGTGCTTCACTGCCACTTGGAGTTCCCGGTGTCCAGACCAGGGTCTCACCTTAGACCCCAACTGCTCCCAGAGACTCCTCTCTGCCCCACAAAGACTCTCTTCCTACCCTTTCTGGCACCCAGGCTCCAACTCCCAAATTCCCGTACTGGTCTTCTAAAGAACAGCTTGGTCCTTTAAGTGACACCCCATCTCCACCTCTAACCTGTGATACGTATCAAAAGCCTCACCGGGATTTTCTATTCAGCGAAGAGCCACCTTTGTAGGTTTCCACCTCTTACAGGCCCAAAGCACCTGCCAAAGCTTTCACATGATAGTTTTCCCTTTAAATGATCAAATTGCCAAGCAGCGTTTCTACTGAATATTTCTTTGCCCCAAAAGGGTTAGAGACCATATTACAAGCTTCAAAATCCTGCTCTTCATAGTTCTGTCAAATGATCTGACAATCATACTACCCTGAGTCCTTCCTTCCTTGCAGCCATGGATGAAACTCCGTTGCTTTATTCCTCCAAGATCTCTCTAGTTCTGCTAACTGCTTATGTGCCCTTCTATTTAATGTTGGCAGTTCCATGAGGAACACTGTAGTGTTTTGTTTTTTCTTTACATTCCATTCAGGGAATTACTAAACAATCATTTCCACACAGAGATGTTGTGGATTACACAAAAATAATCAAAGATGGCTGTTTCTGTCTTGAAATGCTTAATAATTTTATCTGTAAACTTGTGGTTTGTAAGTGAGGTCCACTAAGACAATGGAGCATGAGCCAGGGAAACAGGCCTCTACATGTGGCCAGTGATGTTCCATACAGCATTCACAATGCACCATGCACACTGAATTCCCTGTGGACCCCTGATGTTGCAAGGCCAGCAAGACTCAAAGTGAGCACAAGGTACTCGTGCTGTATCTACAACTGAGTGAGCTGGGTGCTGAGCCCTGAAAGGCCACACTTTTCCCCTTAGAGCCTAAACTTGTTTCGAAGGCAGAAAGAAGGCAATGATGTCTTAAGAAACATGAAGGAACCATATTGTGTTAGTCAGGGTTCTCTAGAGGGACAGAACTAATAGGATATATATCTATATCTATCTATCTATCTATCTATCCATCCATCCATCTATCTATCTATGTATCTATCTATCAAGAGAAAGAGAGGAGTTTATTAAGTATTAACTCACATGATCACAAGTCCCACAATAGGCTGTCTTCAAGCTGAGGAGCAAGGAGAGCCAGTCCGAGTCCCAAACTGAAGAACCTGGAGTCCAGTGTTCCAGGGCAGGAAGCACCCAGCACGGGAGAAAGATGTAGGCTGGGAGGTTGGGAGGGTAGGCCAGTCACTCTTTTCGCATTTTTCAGCCTGCTTTATATTTCTAGCTGCGCTGGTATCTGATTAGATGGTGACCATCTAGATTAACAGTGGATCTGCCTTTCCCAGCCCACTGACTCAAATGTCAGTCTCCTTTGGCAACACCCTCACGGACACACCCAGGATCAACACTTTGCATCCTTCAATCCAATCAAGTTGACGCTCAGTATTAACCATCACACATATCATATCTTTTCTTATTCGTGCACTTCTTTATATTAAACACCTGATTATGCCAAAAGGCCAGTCCATGGTCCTTTTGCCTTTCAGTCCTTCCTTACTCAGGAGTGAGTCCCAGGTCGAGAGTGGAGGTAGAATTCGTGCATATAAAGTGCGATGAAAACAGGTAAGTTCACTTTGTGCAGCGTGGTTCTGGTAAAAACAAAATACATACGCATGTATAAGCTATGAAGTACAAATTGTATCATTTCTGTGATTCCACATATGAGTTCAGTGCACTTATATTAGTATTTAAAACTGGCATTGCACAACGTAAAGATGAATGGTAAACTTCATGCTAACAATTTAAATCTAAATTTTTCTTGGAATGATATTAAATAACCCATAAGAACACTATGAAAAGAGAGAAACTGAGAGGAAAGAGAAAGTTTTATATTTTATGACCTTAAAGTCACTTTCCTTCTGTTTTTTGAATAAGGAAGCTCTGCACTTTTTCTCTGAGACCCACAAATTATGCAGCCAGCCTTGCAGCAGGGAACAATCAAAGCCTCTTTCCTGGGGGTCTAGTGAGGGATGTAAAAAACAAGTATGTTAATAAATAATATGCAATATATAATGTTCGCTAACAATCAGTGCTGTGCGAAACTAAAACTGAAGAGGCCAGGATGGCTACAGCAAGCCGGGGGAGAGCTGAGAATTAGCCGTAAATTCTGAGCGACGGGAAGGGCCCTGGATTTTAGGGCGTTGTGCATAAGAGTAACCAGATCTGCTCTACGTTTCAGGAAAAAAAAAAAATTCCCTCTGGCTGCGGTTCCGAGAATAGCCCGGAAGGAGGCAGGGGTCCCGGCTGCAGAAGCGTGGTTCCGGAGTGGGGGGTGTGCGGGGCGGGCCCGGGCGGGAGACGCTACCCAACAAGCAGGTTTGGGGAGACTCGAACCTTACATTCCGAGTTTTTAAGCTTGTCTCCTCAAAGCGGGGAACTCACGAACGTTTCGTGAGCGCCTACGGTATGCAGGGCACGGAGCGGAGCCCGAGGGTCACCGACTTGACCAGGACAGCCGAGCAGCTGCAGGATCCGTCGTGTTCCCCAGCAATTTTAATATTTAAAAATGCGCTACTGTTGCTGTTGTTTTCTATATATTGGATGTCTTCGTGAAGAATCCTCAAAAGTGCAACGAACTCCTCCCTGCCAGGGGCTGGCCGTGCGCTCTGAGCACAGCTTCCAGCCAAGCCGGCCAGGTCCTCCAGGGCACCGAGAGAGCCGGCCAGAACGGCGGCGCCCTATCCCGGCCGCGGCAATGTCTGACGGCGCCCCGGAACTGACGATCTGGTACGCAGGGTCGCTCGGCGGCAACGGCGGCTTTAAACGTCATCGCGGGCGCGACGCCCGAGGGACGGTCTGGGGTTTGGCTGTCCGGAAGGTGCGGCGGCGAGACCGGCCGGGAAGATGCCAGTGGCGGTGATGGCGGAAAGTGCCTTCAGTTTCAAAAAGTTGCTGGATCAGTGCGAGAACCAGGAGCTCGAGGTAGCCCTTTGCGTTCCCTGGGAGAAACTGCGGAGTAGTCTTAGGCCCCGGGGCGGCACCAGTTTCCAGGGTAACGGGGTCTGAGGCTCGCGGGCTTTGGGAGCTCGCGGGGCGGGCGCGGGAGGTGGACGTGTGGAGCCCTGACCGTCGCGGCCTGCTGCGACCAGGCCCGGTCTCCCCTAAGTCACCGGGACCTTTTTGTTATATGTCTTCAGCTTGTGATCCCGAAAACCCTGTGCATCTTTGCTCCAGCACCTATCGATAAGCTCATATTAGTTAGACATCTTTCATTCCCAGTATCGGGTTGGGAGAGAGTAGTAATGTGGATTTTATTAAAGATCTTGGTATGTACACACACACCAACACACACACCCCAAAGCACACACACACACCAAGAAAGATGTGACCATTGTAACCTTCTCTTAACTCACAGAGCCTTTCTCGTAATGTTGTCAAGTAAGCTTGCCATTTTGTCTTTAGTAAGACAAGTGAAAGTTATGCAGCTGTTAAAGTTAACGTTTTTTTTAGACACTTAAAAGCGTTTATATCATTAGTTTTAAAATTAACTAAAGGAGACAACGTCCAGAAGAAGCAGCTCACTAATAGACAATAGACACTTCCCAATTGAGTTAAAATTGAAAGAATTGTCTTTGCAACGCAGCTGTGGTGATTTTCTGTCTCTTATTCAGGACGCTTGATGTAATGGGCAGAATCAGAATGCTTCAGGAATCTGTCGAAATTGTTTCTTATACTAGTAAGATCATTTAAATGGGAATTTGAGAACTGGGGAAGGGGATCCTCTTACATATTCTTGAATGTATAGAGAAACTGAGGCCCAAAGGGAGATAAATCAAAGCTGATGACGAATATAAACTTAATACTTAGGATTTTCGTGTTTAATACTTCTCTAAGGTGTTTCTAAATCTATACTAGGACTATAAGATTATTTATAATCTTAGACTAAAAAGGCTTACTTTTTAATTAGCATTTATAAAATATTATTTCAAAAATGAAAGTTAAAGGGTAAATGAGGTTTTTTAAATTTTGTGTTGTTTTGTTTTGTTTTCATTTTTGGCCTTCTAGGCCCCTGGAGGAATTGCTACACCCCCAGTGTATGGTCAGCTTCTAGCTTTATATTTGCTCCATAATGACATGTAAGTACGTTTAACCTAAAGCCAAGAGCAGCAGGTTTCTCAAAAGTTACATGGAAATATTTCTGCCCTGAAGTAGCACCACCAAACATAGGCACAACGAGCTACCTCTTTTATTATAATAACTATTACATCTATTTCCTATTGAATCATAGCTTAATGAATTATGATTAGGTCGTCATTGTCTTATATATACTTTCTAGAAAACATTTCAATTTATTATGAGAAACTATGTCAGTAAATTCATTTAATCTTTGTCTTTTTAAAATACTTTTATGATCTTTATTTACTTCATATTAATAAAACAAAAGAAGTGGAAAGAGAAGATTGCAGCCAAGAGATTCATTACAAACATGTATGAGATTTGAAAAGTTTTTTAAATTTTTAATTATTCCTATTTCACGTTCACATGGAAAAGTCAGAAAGCATAACTATGCTAGGCCAGGCGTGGTGACACACACCTGTAATCCCAGCACTCTGGGAGACCGAGGCAAGTGGATGGCTTGAGTCCAGGAGTTTGAGACCAGCCTGGGGGTTATAGTGAAACCCTATCTGCTCTAAAAATACAAAAAATTAGCTGGATGTGGTTGCGCATGCCTCTAATCCCAGCTACCCAGGAGGCTGAGGTGGGGAGAATTACCAGAGCCCAGAAAGTCGAGGCTGCAGTGAGCCGATATTGCGCCACTGCACTGCAGCCTGGGCAGCCAGAGTGAGACCCTGTCTCAAAAAGAAAGCGTAACTGTGCAAAAAAAAAAAAAAAAAAAAATCTCCTATAGTTCTCCTGTAGACTCACTGATCATTCCTGATAAAATTTTATTTTAAATTGTTCCAAAACCTTTCTTTTATATCTTTTTAAAAACTAAATTGAAATTTTTATTACACATGTACGTTTGGTTTTTTATTTTTTGTAAAACTATCATTATATGTTTGTCATAGTTCAAGCCTCCAAACCCATACAAACTCCTGCCTCAGAAGCTCTGTACCCACTGGTAGGAGGGACTGTGACAGGGAGAGAAGTGTTGTGTACCAGGCTTATTGTCAGGGAATGCTGGAGCCTTCATAGTACATAAATTTGTTTACTTTTGTATCCGAATAAATCATTTGGGCCGTTCTATACGTCCTTGTGTTTTTAGTGTGCTGTTGCCTTAATTTAGGATATGGATTATTATTTTTAAAAAGTTCAGTAGAAATGGCAGAATATTACTTTGGTAAAAATATTTCATGTCCTTTTTATCTGGAAAACTACTATTGTTTCCCCAAAACAAATTCATATAACACTAAATTTTACTTTGTGTTATGTAAAGTATACTTCTGAATGTTTGCCTTGGGACCTGATAGTTTTTAACATTTACGGAGATGATTATGTTTTTAATTGATTATTCTTCTTTGTGGTGGCGTAAATTAGGAATAATGCAAGATATCTTTGGAAAAGAATACCACCTGCTATAAAATCTGTAAGTATCCTTTAAACCTGCCTTACTGCTTTAATGTAATGACATTCCCTTAAATGGCAACGTTTTATAAGTTTCTGTTTTCTGTCTGACGTCCTAGAAATAGTCATCAAACTAGTATTAAGGTTTCAAAATAAATCTTCAGAGTCCTCTAGTCAGAAATTTGAATTTTGCTGGGATGATGTAGAATTTGTGCCCAGTTCCTACTGATTAGATTTCTTGAGACAATTCTATGTGCAGCTTCCCTAGTTAAACAGCTGAGCCAGTTTAGATGAAGGAAGGTCCTGGAGGTGGCGGAAGCAGCCGAGGTGATTTTCAACCGGTTTATGTTGCTTCCTGTAATGGTACTTATTTTGAAACTGCCATTGTTTACAAGAATATTCTAAGAATGATTCACAGCAATAAGATTATTTTTGCTAATTAAGATTTTAAATTTCTTATTTTGGATGGGAGATTAGAAGAAATAGCCTGTGAAAAGGTTCTTCCAAAGTGGAATGAAGTAAAATTTTAATGTCAGATGATTCCATGTGTCTAACATGAGTGTAAAGTGAAATTTTTAGCATTCTCAGGATATTACCGAGAATTCATCTCAACTTTTGTTCATTGTCGATATTCATCAAGAGATCAGATTAGTATTTTTACTTTTTTTTTTTTCCTCACACATCCTGTTAAGTAAGATTGGAATATTCCTCAACTTCTTTGGCTAAATAAAGAACAACTATAAATTATGCACTTAAGTTTCAATGATATTAGTGGAAGCTCTATCCTTAGGCTACAATGTGTGACATCTTAGGTTGACAGTCTCTATTAACCATTTTGCTATTACTTTTGACCTAAATATCTATACATAATATATCTATGAAATACAAAGACAGCACCTTTAAAAACAATGCTTAAGCTAATTAGTCCCCAGGCTTAATTCTGAAATGGTTTTGGACTACTTTCTCATGCCTTAATTTGCTGTTGTAATTAAAAATGTGTATCAGGCCTACAGATAAATTTTACCTTACTGCTCATAGTGTTTGAAAACCTTTTTGATAGTGATTGGGCTGAAAAAGTAATTGCATCTTTTAAAATAAATGTTTTAATGATGTAACTAATAAGTTTTTATATCATTTCTGGTATTTTGTTTTAAGATACAATCATTGGTACATTTACAGAGTGAATACCCTCTAAGGCAATAATATTTATTGCAGGCAAATTCTGAACTTGGGGGAATTTGGTCAGTAGGACAAAGAATCTGGCAGAGAGATTTCCCTGGGATCTATACAACCATCAACGCTCACCAGTGGTCTGAGACGGTCCAGCCAATTATGGAAGCACTTAGAGGTAGTGTTTCTTTGTGATTAAAAATGAAATTAGATGAGACTTGGTCCCTAAGTGCTGCAGTGTTGAAGTAATAAATCAGTGGTGTGTGTTTAAGTAGATATTTTTGATAGGTGAAAAGAGCAGTTTTCAAAATTTTTCAGATTTGCCCTAATCATGCTTCTTCATTTTTTGTTGCTTGAGATTACATTGGCTCCTGTGCCTTTGTTGTTTCCTAATTCTAGATGGAAATTGCTCATCAGTTTTAAGTTTTTTTTTTTTTTTTTTTTTTTGCTGTTAAAATGAGATGTTGTAGTATTCTAACAAGTTTAAGGTATGGGTTTGTAGAGATGTGAAAATAGAGACTGCTCTTTGAATTATGTCAGCCTCAGCCTTTGATAGGTGTTGTCTTAAGCTTCTGGATTTTGTAACTAATCGGTTTAATACATAGATGCTCAAATGCATTTTTAATTGCTTTGAAAGATTACAAGCCTGGTGTGACAGAGCACTGATCCCACAATAAAATCTCATTCCCTGCCTCTCTACGTTCTCCCTCCCTTAACATTTGCCCCCAGTCGTCCTGGTTCACTCTTTATAAAATTGTATAATCTGGTTTTACGTTGTTGTATACTCTTATTTCTTACTGTTACCCTTACTTCCACAGTTAATATCCACCTTCAGTGTATGCCCTCCTGCTGTGGAGGAAGTCAGGGAGCAGGAATTTTTTAATAACTGTTCATCATTCTGCTACGGGATATCAGCTTTACAGGGCAGCAGACAGCAAAGATTGTTTCTGAGATGCACATAATTCCCTTGGCATGGTAAAATTCTTAGCAGCATAAAACAGAACAATGTAAGTGACAAAACAGAAGGCAGCTTCTTTAAATGTGAATGAAATGAGCAGAATCCTAAGGCAGGCAGATAGATGGGAAGGGAGGAGTGTGGAAGAAGATTGCACAGGTATAGCAGGGGCAGTTTCAGAAAGTAGCACCGGAAACCTCTTCATATAAGGCCTGAGGAATTGGTATTACAGTGGACTTTCATAGTATCCTTGTGAATCAGCCTTGTGATTGTGGTGGTGCGGTCACAGGCCATTTGCCTTTTCCCAGTGTTACACAGCGGGTTCATTGGCAGGACTGGGCTTGGGGCTCTTTACTCATTCAGCAAGCATTCTGTTGTGCACCGGTGGGATCTGTAGTTTTATTCCTTCCCAGAGCCTCCTTTCACTGAATTCCATGAGATTGAGAATTCTTGGAAAGAAGTTCAGTAGACCCAGGAAAGGCTATACAGCATACCATGTGGGAGTTTGAACTCTGGATCCATGCTTCTGGAGTTTAAATTCTGATTCTTTCACTTACTGGGGTGACTCCTCAGTGTCTCATTTTCCTCATTTGTGAAATGTGATTAGAAATAGTACTTTTTCAGGTTATAAATGAGTTAATATATAATCATGTACCTTATTCTAAAGTACTACAATATTCCTGAACATATCCTGAGACTTTTACAAATCTCCAGATTCATGAATGGTACTGTGGTTTCCTTTGTAAAATGCAGCCAGGTCAGGATAGTCTCTTAACAGATTGGTCTTACTGATGAATTTAACATTTTGCTTCTTAACATATTAGAAACTTATTTTCTAGCTAAGATCTCTTTCCATTCTATTCTAAATTAGGCACAGTCCTATTAAACTGAAAATGACTTAACTGAAGAGAAGCTAGCGAAAAGTATTTTTGCAGGAAACAAGGGCTGAGGAAGTACCCAGGAACTAGGGAGACAGTAGCCATTCTCATCTGAGGCCTGAAAGGGCAAGGCGAGGGGCCAGTGTTTCTGGGGCTGCCCCACGGGATGGATACAGAAGGTCAGCTGGAGCAAGGCGGGGAAGGGACATAGGAAGTAAATTCCCTGACCTTCTTTCCCAGCCTGTGACCTGATAGACCCCCATTTGCCAAAGCAGGAGAGCTCAGGTGCCACAGGCATTGGTGGCCAACCTCCCTGGCTTACAGCATGGCTGGGAAAGACAGAAGGGGATTCGAAAGGATGGGAGTGACTAGCTCCTCTTCCCTTCTGTCTCCAGCACAGGCAGAGATGGATGAGCACTTGAGTATTTGTTGAACAACTGAATTTGCATTCTGTTAGCATTTCTGTTTTCACCAAAAATGTGTTCCATCAACAACTGCCACAGATGTTAGGTGCTGGCTCAATTTATTCCACCTTCCAGCATGTCATTCTGGGGCCTGAGGTTACAGATTTCACAACTTGGGGATCACAGAGTGACTAGTTGGAATGTAGATGTGATTTGTGCCAAGTGGATATTGCAGCCCCTGAGACTAAGAACACTTAGCCTTTATTTTTGCTTCGTCAACTCACTTCTGCCTCCCATTGCATGTTTTTCTTTCCTTTTCCAGTTATATCTTTTCACTTTTCTCTCCCTTTTGTTTATCTCCTCCATTCTTATTGTATTTCTGTTTTATTCCCCACTCTGAAAATATGATCAGAATATTTGAACTGAAGTAAATGTTTTTGAAATATGGTTGGCTTACCAAATGAATATAGTTTTATGGTGTATACTTTTGTTTCTCTAAAAAATATATATTTCTTTTACATTGTTGGCTCCGTTCTTTTCCATTGAATGTCTGCAGCCTTAATAGAAAACGTTTCTTGGTGTTGTAAAGTCTGTTAGGTTACAGGCTGGTTAAAGGAAGGAAGGAACCTACAATAGTAAGTGTAAAGCCACAGAATGAAGAGCGGACAGACAGTGGCGGAGTGAAAGCTGGAGAGGATGTCGGGCTCAGTATGAAGGGAAGGCACGGGAGTGTCAGCAGTTTTTAAGGAATCTGAGAAAACAAAGCCTGAGTGTTGGAGTTGTGCCCCATTTTGGTCCTTGTGATACCGTCAACAAGCATGTATTTGGCATAGATTTCACTGGAGATGCTAGATGTTTGGGGGACTATAAAGATAAGAATAGCCCTTCCTGTTGAGAAGTTTGGAATAGAACTGAAAAGAAGCGGGTAGGTGGAACAGTGTCTGCCGCGTAGGTGGAAAGTTGCTTGTTAAAGTAGAAGTGTAAACGATACTGCTGAGTTTAGAGAAGGGCAGAGATCGTAATGAATTATAAACAGACTTAGGAATGGTAGAGAGCAGACAGGAGGGCATTTCAGGCCACGGAACAGCGTAAACCAAAATTCCCAGTGGGAGAAGGTGTAAGACTTGTCTGAGAGCCAGTGGACTAGTTTGGCACAACGGGCATCTGAGGGAATTGGTGTAGTTTGACAATGTCCCAGGAATGGAGAGAAGATTTTAAATACGTTAGGGTGTTTGTTTTACATACGTCCACTGGCCTATTAAATATGGAAAGTAAGACCCAGCATATTTCCTAAGCATGTGGACAGCCAGGTGGAGGAGCTCTTGCGTTACCACAAAGCACTGCACAGGAAGAAAGGCCAGCTGGTTCCACAGTGCTCAACTCTGCATCACTCCGGAATTGATTTATGTGGGTATGTGAGCCTGGGGACAATCCTAAATGCCATTTTCAGGAAAGTTTTTGTTGCTGGTGGTGTTTGGCAGTCTCTTCTTAGACTCATTCTTTCAGGGTGGGAATTTAAGAGTTTGAACCTTAATTCAGTCAAGAGTTTGATGCAGACTTGAAGAGTGCCTCAGTTACAGGATCTGTCCTGTGACTCCCAGGTGTGGTCCTGTATTAGAGACATTTTTGAAAAGGACAGCTGGTTACACAAATCAGTTTTCTGCTGCTTTGATTCCAGCATTTGTGAATGAAATAAGATAAGTACATTTATACCCCCATTGTGTAAACGAACTGTATTTTCTTAGGGTTAGAGCCTTGTGTTTAGTAACCCTTTTCCATCTTTGTAATTTTCATTATCTGAGATTTTTCATCCGAGAAGAAGTGTAAGAAATGTATTTTTTTATTCAGCAATATTTGAACCCCCTTTACATACTGGACATATATATTTGTATCTATAAGCACAGAAATCTTTGGGTTCATCTGGTCTTGCTTATGAAAACTGGACAAGCACAGTGGTGTGATTTAGCGATGTGTGTTGAAAATACCTGCTCCCCTGGTTCACTCTCTGCCAACCCTCCACTCCCACAATAGATGCAACAAGGAGACGCGCCTTCGCCCTGGTCTCTCAAGCGTATACTTCAATCATCGCTGATGATTTTGCAGCCTTTGTTGGACTTCCTGTAGAAGAGGCTGTGAAAGGTATTTTTGGCTTACTTTTTACTTTACAAGGAAAATGGAAAATGGAAGTGTGAATTGTAGGTTTCTCAGTCTCCTCTGAAACGCTTGGAACTGAATATGCTTTTGGAGTCCAGGCAGTGTTTTTTGAGAGGTGATATGAAACAGGCGTTGTGGAACACGCAGCAGGCACCCTGCAGTCAAGCATATTAACAGTTCTGTGGCAAGCAAATGCGTGAATATCCACACAGGTGGTTACAAAAATATGTCTTAATTGGCCTCTTTACTCATATCTGGAAATCCTTACTTCGCCCTTATTTGGTAAAGGCAGCATCATCCCCACATCCCTTTTCAGCCCATTTTCCCTGCCATTTCGGACCCATACCTTAGGCGCTTGCTCCCCACTCACACCTACCTGCTGGTCTCTCCAAATGTAACTTCGCATTTTCATTTCTCAGCTGATGCCCAGACTAATCCTTCCTCCTGCTCGTTGCTATAGAATATTGTATACACCTGGCCGGGTGCAGTGGCTCACACCTGTAGTCCCAGCACTTTGAGAGGCCAAGGCAGGTGGATCATGAGGTCAGGAGTTCGAGACCAGCCTGGCCAACATGGTGAAAACCCATCTCTACTAAAAATACAAAAAATTAGCTGGGCATGGTGGCAGGCACCTGTAATCCCAGCTGCTTGGGAGGCTGAGGCAGGAGAATCATTTGAACCTGGGAGGTGGAGATTGCAGTGAGCCAAGATTGTGCCACTGCACTCCAGCCTGGGCAACAGAGTGAGACTCTGTTTCCAAAAAAAAAAGAATATTGTATACACCTTGTTGCATTGTTTTACCATGATTGACATTTTTGATTCTCCAGCTACAATATGAGCTCCATCGAGCACCACATCCTAAATTTCCAGGGCCTAGCATAGTTCTAGATACATGAAGATAGGTTAATGCAAGTTCTTATACTAAGTTATTAAATACTTTTATTTCTTCTTTTGGCTCTTAAAATGGATCCATCATTTATTTTCTATATATAGCATACTTCAGAGCTCATACTCTCAGCTGACCACCTGGATGTGAATCCTGGTACCACCCATCCCTGATGCTAGTGCCTGTGTGACTTAGGACAAATCACTTGAATTCCCTCAGCTTCATTTTCCATACCTGTCAAATAATGGCCCTATATCCCACTTCATAGAGTTGTGGTGGTTACATAAAATGATCCCTAAAAAGCACGTAGTCTGATACCTACAGGTAAACCTTCTGTATATGGAAGCTGTTTTTATTGTTGCCATTTTTGTTATTACTGATATGATGATCACAAAAGGCACCATATGAGTTTTCCTTATGTTTGTTTCAAATAATACGGATTAGGTTAATACTGTAATGTATTCTTGACAGAAAACTAACCATCTTTTAATGATTATAGCAGCCTAATAGAGTAAAATGAGGCTTTGATACCTGTTTCAGAAATATTTCAATAATAAGTTTCCATGCTCTTTGTGATATACCTTTCTAGTAAAAATGCATACGATGGGTTATACTAAACACATCAGGTCTTCTGTACAACTAATGTCATGGACAAGTTTTGGATTTTGTGGGGTGTTTTATTCTTTCCGCATCTTTATGTATAATATACTTTTTTAGGTATATTAGAACAAGGATGGCAAGCTGATTCCACCACAAGAATGGTTCTGCCCAGAAAGCCAGGTAGGTGGAGCTTTCACCCATTTATGCAGCATTGAACTCTTCTAAGACTGCTTCAGGTTTTCAGGCTTTGATTTTTGATAATTGCATATAAAATTCTGCTATACTAACATAATGGAAATAACTCATTTTAAATAAAGCGTCAACAGGGTAGAAAGAATCTTTTAAAGATCGTGATTTGTTTTCTAACGTCAGTTATTTCTAATGATGGAAATAACACATTTTAAATAAAGCATAGTAGACAGGGTAGAAAGGATCAGCTAGTTTAAACTCTTAAAAATGTATTTCCTGCTGGAGAGGATGTGGAGAAATAGGAACACTTTTACACCGTTGGTGGGATTGTAAACTAGTTCAACCATTATGGAAAACAGTATGGCGATTCCTCAAGGATCTAGAACTAGATGTACCATATGACCCAGCCATCCCATTACTGGGTATATACCCAAAGGATTATAAATTATGCTGCTATAAAGACACATGCACACGTATGTTTATTGCAGCACTATTCACAATAGCAAAGACTTGGAATCAACCCAAATGTCCATCAGTGACAGATTGGATTAAGAAAATGTGGCACATATACACCATGGAATACTATGCAGCCATCAAAAAGGATGAGTTTGTGTCCTTTGTAGGGACATGGATGCAGCTGGAAACCATCATTCTTAGCAAACTATCACAAGAACAGAAAACCAAACACCGCATGTTCTCACTCATAGGTGGGAACTGAACAATGAGATCACTTGGACTCAGGGAGGGGAACATCACACACAGGGGCCTATCATGGGGAGGGGGGAGGGGGGAGGGATTGCATTGGGAGTTATACCTGATGTAAATGACGAGTTGATGGGTGCGGCCCACCAATATGGCACAAGTATACATATGTAACAAACCTGCACATTAGGCACATGTACCCTACAACTTAAAGTATAATAATAATAAATAAATTTAAAAAAAAAATGTATTTCCTGTATATAAATGATTTTATATAGGTGTTTCATGGTCCTTCTTACACCATAGTTTTTACTAAATATTAATCTCCATCCTTTTATGGAGCCATTTGTAACTGAGCTTATCCTTCATATCGAAACTGTTGTCTGTATTTAAAAAAACCTTAAATATTCAACTGGCCCCCTTTTCTGCTTGCTCTCAAGTCATACGGGCACTTTTCCTGTGGCTTCCACTTTCACAGAGTTAACTTCTCTAGCCCTCCTTTTAAGGCCTTAATTTCTGTGACCTGCCCTTGTTGTCATTATCTGAATTCCCAGCCCCTCAGTCTTGCTGTTAGAAGTGAGCCACACTCCTTCCTGCCTGATAGTTTCTCTTCCTTCTGCTGACCAAGAGTGTCCTTTTCTGCCAGGTCTTTAGAGCCAGGCTTAATGCCCACTTCCACAAACCCGCCTGCATCCACGTCAACCCAGATTTCCTTCCACCTACTCGGAATGCCTATGTTTAGACATTGTTGAACATACAGTAAAGGATTCTCAATGTGCTCAGTCCTTTGAGTTACAAAGAGTGGGAAGACACGATCCCAGTCAAGTGAGATAGTGGGGAAGAGTAATATAATGAAGACTTATAATAGAGGACGGTTATTATCCCTGTTTGAGAAATAAATGGCCATAAATGCATGTTGTGCTGAAAATCGCATGTTCTATGAAAGGTCTTTACAATGACTTGTAAATTGAGCTGTACATTTTTTTTTTTTTTTAATTTAGTTGCAGGGGCCCTGGATGTTTCCTTTAACAAGTTTATTCCCTTATCAGGTATGTATTTTCATATGCACATTTTTTAAATGTCTCATTGTTCCTAATTTCTTTGTTGTAGTATATATATGTATATGTGTGTGTGAGTGTGTGTATCTATTTCTTACCTTGTAAACAGAGGTTAAATTTCATAAATGTGTAATAATACATCTGGTTACAAGAGTGAAACTGGGCTCCCCCAGAGCTTGCCTTGAGACAGTGGCCTCCTCTGGGCCAGCTGCAGAGCCTTCTTATTCTCACGTTGGGGAGACCCACCAGAGCTGTTCACCAGCAGTTATTCAGAAGGCATCCTGAGTAACTTAAATGTTGGAATGTAAATTCCTTGAGGTTCTTTGTGGGTTTTTTTTTTTTTTTTTTTTTTTTTTGGTTCATTGACAATTTAATATTCTTCAATGAAGCCTGGGACATGGTAGGCACGCTAATTATTTCTTGAATTTAATGTTGCATGGGTACGGATGTTTTCAAGAAGAGCTGTGATCTTTTAAACGAGATGTTGCTTGATGAAAGTGTCTTTAACCTTTACATAGAATACTTCAATAACAACATCAGACATGCCTTTACTACCAATTAGGTAAAACCATACTCAAAAAAGTTGAGACTTCTTGACTTGCTTTTCAAAAATGTCCAAGGCTCTATGATGTAAGATTTTGTCTAAAACCAGGACAAATCTAAGAAAATTAACTTACTGTTAAAAATGGAAGGCATTGGGGGAGATAGGTGTTGGGGCCAAAGCTTTGTTACAGTGGTATCTAACTTGAAGTGTGTTTATTCTTTAACATACAGAGCCTGCTCCAGTTCCCCCAATACCCAATGAACAGCAGTTAGCCAGACTGACGGATTATGTAGCTTTCCTTGAAAACTGAATTATCACTCTGAGTTCAAGATTCATCTTCAGAATCCTGTATACTGACAAATATCGAAATGTAAAGTTTGTGTTTTCAGTTTATTGGATGGCTTAAGCACCTCAGCATTCCTTAGTGAGTATGTGATAAAATACATATAGAATATAAAATATACTGTATACATTTTGTCCTTAAACATTATGCTGAATAGTTGTTGAAACAGTCCTCATTTTGTAATACTTAATAATCTGGATGGAGCCCGTCAGTATTACAGTTAGTTTGTTTTCTGGTGACTCATAAAATAAGGTTTCCTGTTTCATGTAGAATAGTGTTTGTCAACTGTCTTTTGTCTGCCCCAGCACATGCCACACTCTTACCTGTACCATTGGTTGATAATTGTCATGACTCATTTGGACTTGAAGCAAGACTGTCCCCAGGCACAGTATCGGAATCCCTGGAGATTATGATTCACTCTTTTTGGAGAATATGCTCTCTTTTCACCCCCACCTCCTAAGAGCCACTAATGTAAAATACAGAAATATAGCTGAGGAACAAATAGACCATTTCCATACTAAACCAGTTTGTTGACTTTAGATTTTTTCCAATAGTGTGAGTATATCCATTGCTGGCAGTGGAGGGCTTGCCATGAAAATGCAACTTATTTAAGACATTCATGGGACGTATTAACTTATGCTGTCTCCTTTTAGAAGGGAAAACTTAAGTGTGGAATGCATTGTATGGGCAAAGAACCTATGAAGATACATGATACACTTTGTACAACTATCCTGCAGCCCATTGGTTGCTTATATTTATCTCTTGGCTCAAGTTCTGCCCTTTGGAGAAATACTGAGCAAGTCTTTCATTCTATGTGTGACAGCCCTCTGAATATTTGAAGTTATTTGTTGGAACTTCAGGTTATAACGGCCTTAGTTCATTTATTCTGCATTTGTTCAATAAATATTTAACTGAATTCTTCAACTATTTCATCTAAGATAGTTTCTGGAAATTCCACTCTCTCAATCTTTCTGTGGACACAGTCTATTTTGTCATTGTCTCAATATGAATCTCTTAAATAGAAATGAGCTGTATGGTGAATCTGTGTGGTGATAATTACATAATTTATTTATTTTAAATGCATTTTAGTGGCTATTTCAGTTTTTCTTAACATATATGGGAATACTTTTTGAATTGCAATTTTATTTAACCTGGATAGGTAAGTCATATTACAATTCCTTGTTTTACAGTTGAGGAAATGGAAATTTAAGAAGTCAGAGGATCAGTAGAGTGGTCAAGAGAATGACAGTGCCAGTTTTTTTAACTTCTAGGTATTAAGTACAAACTGTATCCCTGGTTATTTTTTAAAAGTAGATTAAAGTCAATCCAAATGTTCATTAGTAGGGAATTGTTTGAATAAACAACAGTGTAGACTACGCAAGTGTAAAAGGAGTGAAGATCTCTCTACTAAACTGGAATGATCTTCAGAGAGAGAACATAGAAAGCACATGTAGTTTATCTGGTTATTTTGAGGGTAACAAAAGGAGAATGATTACAATTATATATATGTACATATTTCCTTATATTTCAAAATGAAGCAATTGGGGGATATCTACAAAATGAATAAAATAGTTCCCGAGAGAGGAAGGAGAGGACAGTGAACTTCTACATGGAGAAAAAATAATCTCGAATAACTCAAACACAGTAGTTCAATTTTACATTGTCAGTAGGATATACACCAAGGACCAAAAAATCTTAGATTCATGAATGTGGTTTTTCATGATTAATTTCACAAAATCTTGATATCATTATTATTAAAAGTATATTATAGATTAGTAATCATGTAACCTTAGACCCCAGTCATCTTAAATTTGACACGAAAACCTCATTATATGCTTTCTTTTTCTTTGTAAACAGTAAATATTTCCCACTCCTGTCTACATGAAAAGGTCTAGAGTGATTACAGTTCAGTAACCATGAGCACCACTAGTATCCAGATTGTGTTCTTTCATTTTCATTTGCAATTAAAAGGAATAAGAACTTATTTGCAAAACTGCTACAAGATGTCCAGGATTCAAGGAAGCTCTTAAAGACTTGGGATTCTGTCAAAGGTTTATACAAGCCAACTTGAAGGGATTTCTACAGGCCATGTAAAAATGAGACAGTTTGAGCATGAAATATTTGTATATGTGTCTATTTTTAACTAATAACTTTATCACTGTATAAGAAAGGCAGGCTAAGTGCTTGATTTCACTTCCCTTTATTATCAATTTTCAGGACAAATTGATATCCTACCAATCTCTAAAGCCACAAAAATTGAACCTGTAGGGTAGTCAAAAAGCTCATGCTGGAAAATTCCACCTAATAAAGATAAAAATTAGAAAAACAGTACTTGCAGCCCTTAATGAAACAAAGAAGGGATCGTGGAAATATATATCAATGCTGTTGAGACCACAGGGTAAGAAAATGAGATTGAGCATAAAATACGTCCGGTACATCCATCAGCCTATCTTTGTGCTCGGGCTATTTCTGAGCCAGCAATCTGCATACAAGTGTAGCCTGACAGCACCGTGCTTCGGATCCATTGAATATCTCTACAATTTTGCTCTGGGACTTACCCTGGCACTACTATCAGGATGCCCACACAGACCTGGGTAAGAGGGCGTTAGCCCCACGGGCAGCCCTTCAGCAGTTGTGAACATGACAGGCTGAATAAACACTCTCTTCCTTGTCTCAGGGCAGACTAGTTCCGACGTGCTCTATACCTACTTCCTCAAAAAGAACCCCAAAAAGATTGAGCTGTGGTGTCCCATGGTCATAAGCTCTCTAACACAGCCTTCGATTGTTTTTTCCTCTTCCTTGTTTTACTTTTCCTGGTTCCCTGTCTCTTGTTCCCAGAGATAAACAGAAGTGATCTGTCTGCATACCTGTATATACCTATGCTGTTCTGCCTTGGGGCGGGGATCGGGGACCTAATCAAATCAAAGGGAAATGTATAATACATGAATCAGGTTGAAAGCACCTGTATTTAATTATATACATATATACACACACATATATATACACATATAATTGAAGCTTTACATCTGCTACTTTACGTAAAATGTGAGAATTAATGGAACAAGTTAAACATCCCACTAAGAATCAGCCAGTTCCAGAATGTGGGAAATTTAACAGGATTAGTGAGTTTGCTTGAAAAATAAATGACAAAGTCAGGGGGTGGTAAATATGAACATTTCTGCTCCTGGGTTGAAGGGCCTTGAGGCCAACTCAGAACTGTGTCAATAACTGTAATAGGTGGATACCCACATTTATCCCTTGAGAGGCATCAGCCCCTAAATCAATGTGGAATGCTGAGATTTGAGAGTGCTACAGTGAGGTCATGTGCAGCAGTTCTTTGCAGGTCGGTGGCGGTGTTTGCTTATTCCACTGGGCACAGCAAGATTCAAGATTTGCCTGGTGAGGGGTCCGCTGCTGAATAACAACCTGTGGAATTTGGGCACTTTCAAAGGGCTGGGGTGATAACAATGGAGACTTGAGAGGGCTAAACCGCACTGTTTACCCTTCAAAACATTTGGTGAACTTCTAAGCTGCCTAGGGTGGGAGACCAAAACGCAAGTCAAAAACCTTGAGAAACAATTCCATTTTCCTGGAGTCTTGCTATGTCAGCGCTCCATTAAACAAGGTTGGTGGGTGGGAGAAGAAGTAGAATATTAGGAAAACTGCTCCTGGAAAACAGGTCAATATAAAATACTAAGCTGAAGTACAGAAATGAAACAGTGAAACTTAACTGGCCATTGTGTTGGAGACGTGTGGTACACGGCAAAGCGATCTACCATTCATCTAATTGGAATCCAAGGAAGAGAGATAATATAGAGTGGAAAAGTAGAAGTACCAGCCCAGAATTTTCTGAAAGTGATGAGAGAAATCAAGCCACAGATTCAAAAAGCTCAGAAAACCCCCACAGAAGATAAATGCAAAGAAAACCACACCCAGACAAAAATAGTAAACTACTGAAATCCAGCGACAACGAGAATATATTAAAAGCACAGAGGAAGGACTTGGGGGGCATTGTCTTCAAAGAAGTAGTGGTAAAGCCAGACAGTGAAATGGCATTTATAACATGTTGAAAGAAAAATAAAATCCTAACTGTTGTATACAAAAGATACTCTTAATATTCCTGTGTTCTTACATTTAAAAGTTGGAAAAAGATATACCACTGCAAATACTAACCAAAAGAAAGTTGGTGCATCTTTGAAAGTAAGAGTTGGCCCTCCATGTCTGTGGGTTCTACATCTGTGATTCAACCAACTGTGGCTCAAAATTATTTGAAATTTAAAAAAAAAAATACAGCATAACAATTATACATTGCATTGTATTAGGTATTAAATCTAAAGATAAAGTATACAAGAGAATGTGTATGGATTATTTGCAAATACTGTTATATAGAGGACTCTCATTTACAGATTTTGTATACTCGGCGGTCTTGAAGCCAAGTATATCCCCTGTGAATATCCAAGGGTGATTGTATTAGACAAAGTCGACCTCAAGGCAAGAAGCATTGTTAGAGATGTAAAGTGATTTTTAATGAAAAGGTTTGCATATAGTTTCCTTCTGTAACAAATTACCACAAACTTAATGGCTTAAAACAACACAGATGTATTACCTTACAGTTCTGCAGTTCAGAAATCTGAAATGGGTCTCGCTGGGCTTATGTCAATAGGGCTGCATATTTTTCTGGAGGCTCTAGGGGACAAGCTGTTACCTTGCCCTTTCCAGCTTCTAGAGGCCACCCACATTTCTTGGCTCATGCCGCTCTTTCTCCACCTTCAAAGCCAGCAACATTGGGTAGAGTTATGTTCACCCTGCTTGCTCTCTGATTCTCTCTTCTGCCTCCTTTCTTCCACTTTGAAGGACTCCTGTGATTATATGGGGCCCACCTGGAAACTCAGGATATATCAGTCTATTTTGAGATGAGCTGATTAACAATCTAGTTCTGTCTGCTATCTTAATTTCCTTTTCCCATGTAACCTGAGATTCTACAGATTCGAATATAGACATTTTTGGAATATTCGAATATAGACATTATTCTACAGAGATCAGTCCAAAAGGCAACAGGATTATGTAGCAATTCTAATTTTATATTCAAAATATAATCAAGTGGAAGTTGACAGAACTAAATGGAGAAAAGTCATCTATAATCATACTGGAAGACATACCACTCATATTAGCTGATGGCATGAACAGCCAGTATCACAAAGAATATAGAAAAGGTGACAGACTTGATCTAATTGGGATACATAAAACACTAACCAACGATGACAAAATGTAATTCATTTTATGCTGTATAAACCATTTACCAAAACTGGACACATAAAGGACCATAAAGCCCTAATACATTACAAAGAGTAGAAATCAAAATGAGTGCATTCTCTGAAAACAGTGGGATTAAGCTAGAAATCAATGAAGCCATATGGATTACTAGGAAATCTGTAACTGCTTAGAAATTATGTAGTTGTCCGGGCATGTGGCTCACACCCGTAATCCCAGCACTTTATGAGGCTGAGGCAGGATGATCTCTTGAACCCAGGAATTCAGAATTCAGGACCATCCTGGGCAACATAGACCCCTGTTTCTACAAAAATATAATTTAAAAAAATCAGCTGGGCATGGTGGTGCATGCCTGTGGTCCCAGCTACTTGAGAGGCTGAGGCAGGCGGATCGCTTGAGCTTGGGAGGTCAAAGCTGCAGTGGGCCGTGATTATGCCACTGCACTCCAGCCTGGACAACAGAGTAAGACCCCGTCCCAAGGAAAGAAAGAAATTATGTAGTATACTTCTCAATTACCTATGAGACACAGAAGAAAACATAAATTAGAAATATTTAAGGAATTCATCCAAGGCTAAGATTGGAGATAACGTATAGACTTAAAAGCAATTACTAGAAAAGAGGCTGAAAACCAATAATCACAAATCAAATTCAAATAAAGTTGGAGGGAAACATTAAGACCAAAAATCAATGAAATAGTAAATAAAAATATAATAGAAATAAGTCAACAAAACCACAGATTGGGGCTTTGAAAAGAAACAAAATTGTTAAGTCTCTAGCAAGAATAATAGGGAGAAAACACAAATTATACACAGCAGTAGTGAAAAAGCAAAAATTTGGTAATAGGGCTGGGTGTGGTGGCTCTTGCCTGTAATCCCAACACTTTGGGAGGCCGAGGTGGGTGGATCACTTGAGGCCTGGAGTTCAAGACCAGCCCGGCCAACATGGCGAAACCCCATCTCTAATAAAAGAAAAAATACAAAAATTAGCCGGGCATGCTGGAGTGCGCCTGTAGTCCCAGCTACTTAGGACGCTGAGGCACAAGAATTGCTTGAATCCAGGAGGCAGAGGTTGCAGTGAGCCAAGATCACCCCACTGCACTCTAGCCTGGGCGACAGAGCGAGACTTCATCCCCCCACCAAAAAAAAAAAAAAAGCTGGTAATAGGATTTTGTGAGCAATTTTATGACAAGAAAAAATTATGTGGACAAATTCTTTGAAAAATGCAACTTAGAGAAATAAAACCAAGAAATAAATCTGACTACGCCTATCTGTCAAAGAGAATGACTTGGCTACTAAAATCCTCTCCAAAACACAACACCCATATAGGGTCACTGATACATTTATCCATGCATTTAAGAAAGAGCAATAATTTTACACAATTTATTCCAATTAATAGAATACAGTAGAAAAATCGCGAGCTGACTTAAAGAGGCCACAATTTTAAGAGAAAAATACAGACCAATATACTCATGAAGATAGATGTAAAAATCCATATCCAAATGTTAGAAAATCAAATCCATCAATATTTCAAAAGACTATTATGACCAAGTGGAGTTTATTCCAGCATTTAAAAGGCAGTTTAATGTTAGAAAGTGAGTGTAATTCACCACATTAACAGAAAAAAGGAGAAGGATCATGCAGTGATTTAAAGAGATGCAGGAAAAGCATTTGATTCAACACTCACTCATGATTTACAGAAAAACTCTTCATAAATAAAAATAAAACAATGTCTTTAATATAATGAGTATCCATGGAAAACCTGTAGCAGATCTCACACATAGTGGTGAATTACTGAAAGCTTCCCACTTTGTACTGAGATCAAGACAGGTATATCTGCTGTAATCACCTGTATTCAAAATTGTACTGAAGACCCTGCCTGGTGCCAGGTGGGAACCCATGTCCCCAACAAGATAGAATCAAGTTTTAGCTGATACCATCACTGGCTGACTACAGGGCCCTCAGACTCTGAATAACCCTCAGACTTTAGGGTTAGTTGTGTGCAGACTTTAGAAGCTGTGGGCCTTGGGTGCACCCCAGTAATGCAGTCATCTCAGCTGTTGAGGGCTTCTGGTGCCATCCAGCTCTGCTTCAACCTTGGCAGCCATGGAATTCCAGTCATGGTAGTCCTGGTCTTAGTAAGCCCCCTAGCACTTCAACAGCTGAAGAAATCATGGGCTTAAGGACCTCATTAATAGACCTGCCTTCTATCTTTGGATAAGCTAACTGCTGAAGAACACTCTCAAAAACAAGTCCAGTTGCAAAGCCTGCATTAGGTGTCTACTTCAGTGTGAAAACATGAATGCACAGCCATGGGAAGAAGAATAATAAAGGAAACATGATGTCATTAAATGGACAAAATAAGATGCCATCGACTGACCCTTAGGAGATGGAAATGGAAGAATTGCCTGATAAACAATTTAAAATAGTTGTTTTAAGGAAGCTCAGCAAACGTATAGACAATACAGAGAAACAAATCAAAAATGGATCAGAAAATCTTTACAGAGGAATTGGAATAATAAGAAATAATCAAACAGCAATCTTGGAGTAATAATATAATGAACAAAATGAAAAAGGCAATAGAGATCATCAACAGCTTTGATGCAATAAAGAGCATCAACAGAATTGATCAAATAGAAGACAAAATCTGTGAATTCAGACAGATTAATTGAATATATATAGTCAGAGGAGAAAAAAGAAGAAAGAAGAAGCAAGAAAGCTTATGGGATAACATCAAAAGAGCAAATATATCAATGTTAAAAAGGTACTTCCTCAAACCTTGAAAAGGAGAAAGGGGTAGAAAACTTACTTAAGTAAAAGCTGGCTTCAGAAATGAAGGATAAATGAAGACTTCTTCAGACAAACAATAGCTGAGGGAGTTTATCACCATTAGACCTATCTTACAAGAAATGCTAAAAAGAGTTCATCAAGTTGAAAGAAAAGGACAATAATGAGTATCACAGAAACGTAACTGAAATTATATAACTCACTGGTAAAAAGTAAGTACACAGTCAAATTCTGAATACCCTAATAATGTAATGGCAGTGTGTAAATCATTTATCGTTAGTATGAAGGTTAAAAAACAAACCTATTAATAATAACCACAATAATTTGTTAAGGAATATGCAATATAAAAAATACATATTGACATGAAAAATTCAAGATATGGGGGCAGTGGAGTTAAAAGTGTAGACTATTTTTCTTTTTAGTGATCAAAGTTATGTTGTTATTTATTTGAAAAACTTGTTATAAGATGTTTTTTGTAAGCCACATGATAACCACAGAGCAAAAACCTATAATAGATACATTAAAAATAAAAACCAAGGAATCAAAACTTACTACTAGAAAAAAATCACTTAGCCACAAAGGGAAACAGTAACAGAAAAAGAAAGGAAGATAGTAGCTACAAAACAACTAGATGACAATTAACAAAATGTCAGTACTAAGTTCTTAACTATTACAATTTTCCTGGATGTAAGTGGATCATTCACCAATTAAAAGACAGAGTAAAAAGACCCAACTATATGCTGCCTACACACAACTCACTTTACCTGTAAGGACACACATAAACTGAAAACGAAGGGATTAAAAAAGATATTCCATGCAAATAGAAACCAAAAGAGAGAAGAAGTAGCTACACTGATATCAGATAAAATAGACTTTAAGTCAAAAACTGTGAAAAAAGATAGAAGGCCATTATATAATGATAAAGGGGTTAATTCAGCAAGAGGCTGTAACAATTGTAAACATGCCTGCACCCAACATGGGAGCACAAAAAAATATAAAGCAAGTATAAGTAGATCCAAAGAGATAGATAGACTGTAATACTTTAATAGTAGCGGATTTCAACACTCCTCTTTTCACAATGGACAGGCCATTCAGACAGAAAATTAACAAAGAAACATTAGATTTAAATTGCACTCTGAAGCAAATGGACCAAAGAGGCATTTACAGAGCATTCCATTCAGCAGCTACAGAACACACATTCTTTTAACTGCACATGAAACATTCTCCAGGAAAGATCATGTGGTATGCCAAAAGTCTTAACAAACTTAAGAAGATCGAAATCATGGCAAAAATCTTTTCTCACCACAGTGGTTTAGAACTAGAAATCAATAACAGGAGAATCCTCAGAAATTTTACAAATACACGGAGATTAAACAGCATACTCCTCGACAGTCAATGGGTCAATGAAGAAATTCAAAGGGAAATTTATTTATGTATTTAGTATTTATTTTATTATTTTATTATATGTTTTTGAAACGGAGTCTCATTCTGTCGCCCAGGCTGGAGTGCAGTGGTGCGATCTCAGCTCACTGCAACCTCCGCCTCTAAAAGGGAAATTTAAAAATGTCTAAACACAAATGAAAATGAAAACAGAACATACCAAAGCCTATGGGACACTGCAAAAGCAGTTCTAAGCAGGAAGTTTATAGCAGTAAATACCTACACCAAAAAAAGAAGCGAGGTCTCAAGTAAACAATCTAACATTGCACCTCAAGGAACTAGTAAAACAAGAACAAACTAAATCCAAAATTAGCAGAAAAAAGGAATAATAAAGGTCAGAGCAGAAATAAACTAGAAGTTAAAAAATACAAAAGCAACAAAATGAAGAGTTTTTTTTAAAAGATAAAACTGACAAAACTTTAACTGGACTAAGAAAGAGAGACTACTCAACAAAATCAGAGATTATAAAAAGGAGGCATAACAACTGATATCACAGAAATACAAATAATTCTAAGAGACAAGCATGAACAATTATGTACCAACCAACTGGAGAACCTAGAAGAAATTGATAAATTCCTGGACACATAACAACCTACCAAGATTGAACATGAAGAAGCAGAAAATCTGAACAGACCAATGATGAGTAAAGAGATTGCATAAAAAGTCTCCCATCAAAGAAAAGCATTTGCTGCTGAATTCTACCAAACATTTAAACAAAAATTAGTATGAATCGTATTCAAACTATTTCACACAATTGAAGAAGAAAAACTTCAATTTTGGTATCAGCATTGCCCTGATACCAAAATCAGACAAGGTTACAATAAAAAAAGAAAACTACAGGTCAATATCCTGATGAACACTGATGCGAAAATTCTCAACAAAATACTTGCAAGCCAAATTCAAAAGCACATTAAAAAGATCATGATCAAGTAAGATTCATGCAAGAGAGATGCAAAGATGATTTAGCATATGCAAATCAATAAATATGATACATCACATTAAAAGAATGAAGGTTAAAACCTATATGATCATTTCAATACACGCAGAAAAAGCATGACAAAATTTAACATTCCTTCATGATAAAAATTCTCAGCAAATTAGGTATAGAAGAATGCACCTCATCACAATAAAGATCATATACAACAAACCCATAGCTAACAGCACACTGAACGGGAAAAGCTGAAAATGTTTCCTCTAAGATCTAGAAGAAGACAAAGATACCTACTTTCACTACTTCTATTCATCATAATACTGGAAATCCTAGCCAGAGTAATTAGGCAAGAGAAATCAATAAAGGCATCAAAATTGGAAAGAAGGAAATTAAATTGTCCCTGTTTGCAGGTGACATAAACTCATATATAGAAAACCCTAAATATTTCACTTAAAAAACTGTTAGAACTAACAAATTCAATAAAGTAACATGATACAAAATCAACATACAAGAATCAGCAGTATTTCTGTACACTATTAGTGAGCAATCTGAAAAAGAAATCAAGAAAGCAATCCCATTTATAATAGCTACAAAAATGCTTAGGAATAAATTTAACCAAGGAAGTGAAAGACCTCTACAGTAAAAACTACAGAACATTGATTAAAGAAATTGAAGAAGACACAAATACATGAAAGGCATACTGTGTTTAATGAATTGGAATAATTAATATTGTTGAATTGTTCATACTATCCAAAGTGACCTACAGACTCAGTGCAATCCCTGTCAAAATATCAATGACATTCTTCATAGAAATAGAAAAATCAATCTGAAAATTGATGTGGAACCACAATAGACCTTAAATAGCCAAAGCAATCTTGACAGAAAAAAGAAAAAGCTGGAGGCATCACACTATCTGACTTCAAAGTTTATTACAAAGCTATACTAGCCAAAAACTCATGGTACTGGTATAAAAACAGACACATAGACCAATGGAACAGAACAGAACCCAGAAATATATCCACTCATTTATAGCCAACTGATTTTTGCCAAAGATTCTAAGAACACACCTTGGAGAATGGACATTCTCTTCAATAAATGGTGTTGGGAAAACTGGATATTCACATGTGGAAGGATGAAATGAGACCCTTATCTCCACCATATAAAAAATAAAAAATGGATTAAAGACTTGCATGTCAGATCTGAAACTGAAACGATTAGAAGAAAATACAGGGGAAATTCTTTATGACATTGGTCTGTGCAAGGATGTTTTGGATAAGACCTTAAAAGCACAGGCAATGAAAGCAAAAATAGGGCTAACATCAAACTAAAAAGCTTCTGTATAGCAAAGGATACAATCAACAGAGTTCAGCGATAACCTGTAGAAATGGGAGAAAATACTTGTAAACTATACATATGACAAGTGGCTAATATTCAAAATACACAAAGATCTCAACAACCAAAAACAAATAGCCTATTTAAAAAATTGGCAAAGGATCTGAATAAACATTTCTCAAAGAAGACATACAATGTCCAACAGATGTATGAAAAAATACTCAACATCGCTAATTATCAGGGAAATGCAAATCAAAACCACAAAGTGATATCACCTCACCCCAATGAAAATGACCATTATCAAAAAGACAAAAGATAACAAGTGTTGGTGAGGATGAGGAGAAAAGTGAATGCTTAAAAACAGTTAGTGGGAGTGTAAAATGGTACAGCTTTATGTAAAATAGTATGTATGTTCATATCCAAAGGAGATGAAATCAGTATGTTAAAAATATCTGCCCTTCTGTGTTGATCACAGCATTGTTCACAATAACCAAGATATGGAATCGACCTAAGTGCCCATCAATGGATGCACGGATAAAGAAAATGTGGTATATATATATATGGAATGGAATACTATTCAGCCATAAAAATTGAAATTTGTGACAACATTGATGAACCTGGTAGACATCAAGTTAAGTGAAATAATAAGCACAGGAAGACAAATACCTCATAATTTTGTTCATACGTGGAATCTAAAAATGGTGATCTCATAGGAGTAGAGAGTAAAATGGTAGTTACCAGAGCCTGGGGTAGTTAGGTAAAGGTGGTCTGGGGACATGTTGGTCAGAAGGGCCACACCTTAGGAGTGGGGCTAAATTAGCCCTAAATTAAAGGTGAAAGGATACATAATTACTATTAGATAGAAGGAATAAATATCAAGAACTGTGTTGTACAGCAAGGTATATTGTATTCTTGAAAAATGTAAAAAGAGCAATGATATGTGCTATCACCACAAAAATGATGACTGTGTAGCAAAAAGCACACCTAACCCTCAGATCCTTGCTTCTAGAAGCATTTTCCACTAAAAGGAATTAGGGACTTTCACTTTGGCTCTGACGGACTAATAGGATTCAGAATTATCCTCCCATCATAAATTTTAAAAATGCATGCAGTATAGGAAATGATTATTTTCTGACATTAGACAACTGGAAATACTAGACGTAATTCTGGAGAGAGGAGGAACAAAGACGGTAAGCCTTACAGTTTTCTATGTTTTCTGCCCGGGGGCAAATAACACTGCAGCTCAGCAAAGTGCAACTCAAATAGAGCCTGGCAATCTTACTAACTGAAGAGCATAGATTCAAAAGGCTGAGGGAGCTAAGATGTGTATGGTGGAGTTTGATAAAGGGTGGGGGACTAGTCAGAGAAATAGTTGTACATATTTGCATAGACATCTGCTTGAGTCTTTGGTTGAGTACCAGTCTGCTCATGTGTAGGATGAAATCCCATGAGGTGGGCAAGAATAACTTCCAAGGAAAGAACAACTACTGGAAAACTATGAGAAAAAAAATTAACAAAGAGCTAGAAATCATTCAAGTTCCCTTCATTTATAGTAAGAAGACCTCATTGACTAAATGGAGTGTTCACTAGAGACTCCAGAAGGGCCACACCTTAGGAGTGGGGCTAAATTAGCCCTAAATTAAAGGTAAATATAGAGCTTCTGTACAAAAGTTTAAAAGAGCTTCAAAACAGCTAAATCCACAAGTTACATAATTGGTTGCCAGAAAAAGTATAACAGTCTTTGAAGACACATTTCAAAATTCAGCATTCTACAACCTAATCTCACAATGCTCATCAACAGATAAAAAATTATTAGACATTATGTGGACAAGAAAAATGTTATAACTAGGAGGAAAAATCACTTACTAGAAACAGACATAGAAATGAAAGGAATGATGGAAATAGCAAACAGAGAGGAGAAAACAGATATAATAAATATACTTTAAGTGTTTAAGGATGTAAAGGAAGACATAAACACAATGAGTAGAGAAATAGAAGAGATATAAAAGATCAAGGTGAAACTTTTACAGATTAAAAAAATACAAGATCTGAAATGAAAATTTCTCTGCACTGTATTAATGTCAGAATAGATCCTACAGAAGAAAATATGAATGAATTATAAGGAACAGGATATATCTAAAATGAAGTTTAGAGGAAAAGAAAGAATTAAAATGAGTGGGCTTGTAGATTAATATCAAGAGGCCTAATACAAGTGTGATTAGAGTATCCACAAGCTAATATGAAGTAAAACTCTTTGAAGAATTAGCCAAAAATTTCTCAAATTTGATGAATAGTACATAATCTCACAGATCCAAGAAGTTCAATCAACCCTAACTAGAATAAACACAAACATATGTCATACAAAAGTACATGATAAAATTGCTGGACAACCGATAAAGAAAAAAATTTTAAAAAATTTTAAAGAGGTTGCTGTCTCTTAGAGTAGCAGGGGATACATTGCATAAAAAGAAAGATAAGAATTTACAGATATGGGCCGGGCGCGGTGGCTCAAGCCTGTAATCCCAGCACTTTGGGAGGCCGAGGCGGGCGGATCACAAGGTCAGGAGATCGAGACCACAGTGAAACCCCGTCTCTACTAAAAATACAAAAAATTAGCCGGGCACGGTGGCGGGCGCCTGTGGTCCCAGCTACTCGGGAGGCTGAGGCAGGAGAATGGCGGGAACCCGGGAGGCGGAGCTTGCAGTGAGCCGAGATCGCGCCACTGCACTCCAGCCTGGGCAACAGCGTGAGACTCCGTCTCAAAAAAAAAAAAAAAAGAATTTACAGATATTGGAAAGTATGCAAGCAATGAGATAATGGAATGACATCTTTAAAGGCCTAAAAGAAAACAACTGTCAAACTAGAGTTCTAAAGCCAGTAAAAATGTCCTGAAAAATTAAGATCAAAGGAGAAAAACAACTTTTTTTGACAAACATAAACTTAGAGTTCATCACCAAGAGATCTGCACTGAAATACATGTTAAAGGAAGTTCTTCCAACTGAAATAAAAACGTATCAGGTCAGATAAATTTAGATCTATATGAAGGTATAAAGAACATCAGAAATAGTAAGTATGTGAGTAACACGTCTTTATTTTTTCATTGCTTTAAAAGATAGCTATTTGAAGCAAAAATGATGTAGGATCTTTAATATGTAAAGGTAAAATATGTGACAACAGTAGTGCAAAGAATTGAAGAGGGAAATAGATATATGCTTTTGTAATGGTCTTATATAGTAAGTGGTAAAATACAGTAAAGTTAAATTATAATAAGGTAAAGATATTGAAGCCTAGTGTGAAATGTCCAATATGGTGGCCACTAGTCACAACTGACTAAATTTAAATTTTAATTAATGAAAATGAAATAAAATTAATTATTCACTTTCTCAGTTGCACCAACTACATATCAAATGCTCATTAGTCACATGTGGCTACCATATCTGAGAGCATAAATACAGAACATTTCCATAATTACTGAAAGTTCTACTGGACCTCACTGCTTTTGAATAACTACCAATAAAGAAAACATAGATATAACAAATAAGTCCAATAGTGGACATAGATAAAATAATAATTTAAAAAACATTCCATTCAAAGTAAGGCAAGAAGTGAGGAGGAAAGGAACTAAGAAAAGATGAAACAAACAGAAAGCAAATAGCATAATGAGAGATTTAAAGCCATCATATGAATAATTACAAGCACTCTAACCAAAAAGAGGTTGTCATACTGACTAAAAATGCAAGACCCAATTCTATTCTGTGTACAAGAAACCTATTATACTTAAAAAGAGTTAAAAGTAAAATAAATGAAATTACATGTTTCTACTAAACAGAAGAAATATGGAGTGGCTATGTTGATATCAGATGAAGTCAATATTGGGACAAGGAATGTTACAAAGGATAAAGACAGACCTTTCAAAACAATTAAGTGGTCTGTTCATCAGGAAGACATAATAATCCGGAATGTATATGCACCCAACAACAGAGCTTCAAATATACATGAATCTAAAACTGATAGAACCGAAAAGAGAAACCAACAAAGCCACAATTACAGTTGGAGATTTTAATACTTCTTTTTCAGTAATTAACAGAACATTAGACAGAAAATACATAAGGATATAGAGGACATGATCAACACTATTACCATGCAGACCTAATTGACACTCCACCCAACAACAGCAGAATACACATTCACAAAGATAAACCATATGCTGGGCCACAGAGCAAGTGTCAATACATTTAAAAGGTTAGAAATCATGCATTATGTGTTCTCTGATTGTAACAGGATTTAATTAGAAATCAATAGCAGGAGATATATTTAAAATCCCCAAATATTCAACAATTTTAAAATGTACTTCTAAATAACCCATGGGTCAAAGAAGAAATTACCAGCATAACTAGGAAATATTTTGAAATGAATGAAAATCAAAACAGCCATAACAAAATTTGTGGGATTAAATCCGTACTTGGAGTGAAATTCATGTTTTAAAATGTTTATTTTATTAAAATAAAATGTAAAATCAATTATATAAGCTTCTATCTTAACAACTTAGAAAAAGAAGAGCAAATTAAGCCCCAGACAAATGAAAAGATGAGAACAGAAATAAGCAACATAAAAACCTTACAAATAATAGGGAAAATCAATGAAACCAAGCCTATTTCTTTCAAAGGACACAGGACTCCTTGGAGAAATGGTTGGTTTCAGGTCTGTAAGTAGAGAACCTCTTAACACAGCTTGTGCCAGAAAGCAAGGAGGAACTTAAAGAATTGGAAGACATGCTAACAGGACACTAGAACCAGCTTGAAAGGGGATCCCTCTGGCCAAATTAGTGACAGATTGAGCTTCAAAATAAATGATAGTTAAAGATTATAACCTGTTCAATTACATAAGAATTCATTATTCCATATGGATGTAAACAAATAGATAGGGATGAAGAACGGTTCCAACTAACAGATGTAGAATGAATGGACTTGCAATGTCACCACTGGGAAACCATCATGATAATAATACAGGAAAGGTTCATCACTGGATGTTAAACTAGTGGGTTAAGGCTTGGGAATTAAGAATATTTACAGACCCAAACTCCCTTCCCACAAGTATTTTCTAAAGAAGAAAATTTTAGTGGATGACCCTTTTAACCAGGTTAACTTTACCAGTAAGGGGTCACTTCAGCATCATGTCCTTTCTACTACAAAACACTGAAGAGAACACTTCAATTCTGTGGTATCCAAGTCCAAAATGTAAATCCTGAATCTAATAATGAAGCAGCATCACACAAACCCAAAATGAGGGATATTTTACAAAACAACTGTGTTGCATTCTTCAGGAATGCCAATTTCATGAAAGACAAAGAAAGATTGAAAAACTATCCAGATCAAAGGAAAGTAAAGAGGCACAGCTCAACACAACGCTATAACGCACATGATTGGGAAATTAGCAAAATCAGAATTAACTCTGTAGATTAGATCAGGAGTTGGCAAACTATAGCTTGTGGGACCAAACCAGGTCAATGCTTGTTTTTGCAAATTTTTTTTTGGAACACAGCCACACCCATTGATTTATGCATCATCTGTGGCTGCTTTCACACTACGACAGTAGAATTCAGTAGTTGTAACACAAACTATATGTTCTTTAAAGGCTAAAATATTTACTATTTGACCCTATATGGAAAGTTTTCCAGCCTTTGCATGAGATCATTTCATAGTACGCTGATTTTCCTGATTGTGTTGATTTTACTGTGGTTATAAAAGAAAATTTCCTTTTAAGAACATAAACTAAATTTAGAATATATGCATATATATAATTTTGTACATATATTTATATATATCTGTTGGATGTATAGGTCAGTAATAAATAAATTTTAAAAGAAGATGATTTCATCAGTGAGAACACTGAATTCTTAACATTGTTGGGCCTTCATATTATTAACATATATGACACATTCATTACATGCAGTAACACTTGAAAAAGTCTTCTGAAGATTTTTGTCATCCTTACCCTTGATTGATAATTATTAAATTAGAACCATTTAAAAACAAGATGACTCCAAACTTGTAACTATTATTGTCTAGTACGTTAATCCTAAATCTTTGAAACATTCATGTAGGGGGAAAGATGCAGATTAATTTTAGACTTTAAGTTAAATGCGCATGTTAAAATGTAAGGTTAACATCTGTTTCTGCTAATATAGTTAATTAAACGTCTGGAGAAAACCTCCCAGTCTAGAACAACTAAAATGCTATTTAAAGTATTAAAGTTATCTTTAAGTATACATTGATGAGCTGACAGTAAAATAGGGACATTCTCAAAGGCCAGAAACAACTATACTCTAGCACTGTAGACTGCGTTTGTTGTAGGGGCACCTACCAATTTTGATGGCCTAGAACCTCTGTTATTTGGGGCCACTGATATGAAGGGAGCAGGAGACAAAACCTTATGTTTGATGAGGTAAGTAAGATCACTCAACTCACATACAGTAGTACATCTTAAAGATAACACCCTGGAAAGATGAACTAGAGAAAAATCCTTCCCTTCCAGAAGATTCTGCAGTAGGGGAGCAAGTAAGAAGTAATGGGAAGGGGATATGAGTACACAAGTCTGTCTTCAGAAGGTTGGCCAGAAGCAAAAGCAAATATCTGACAATATATTTAGCTCAATGCCTGAATGAATTGCCACAGACAGGGTTCCATGAAAGATGAGTTCACAATCCAAAACTAAACAGTGCATGATAAGTAAGCCATTACGAATAAGAATCAGCATAAATTAAAAGCCATAGAATTAAAGCCTCAAAGATGTTGGGTGTGAAATTATAATTATAAAATGAAAATGTTTCATATGTTTAAGTACATGTTTCATATGTTTAAAACATGTTTAACAATATGTTCATTTTATAAAACTATTTAAATTTTTGTTTAAGTTTTAAAAATATTTTTAAAAGTCAAGGCATTAAAAGTATGAACAGTGAGCAAGAGACATCAAAACATACCTGGCATATATGAAAAAGAGTTAACTAGAATTTCTCCCAAAGAAAAACAAAATTAAGATTTCAATGGGTAGGCTATAACTGGCTATTTTCAGATTTAAAAGTTTGTGGGTACAGCAGAAATTTATTGGTCAGTGAAAATGGTAAATTTGATAGCACATCCAAGCAGGTACAATTACAAACAGCTAACCAGGTGACCTAGACTTCCATACCTCTGTTGTACCTACACCTCTCTCTCAACTCACATGTGTAGTTTTATGGGAGGTTTCTTCTGACTTGCTGATGGAGGAAGCAAACACGCAGGCCTGATTCACAAACAGGTCAGCTTGACACGTTGATACAAGCCAAAAAATGCACTGCTGACGTATTTCAAACCCACTCAGTGGTGGACATAAAAGATAGCAATGAGGGGAAATACTCCAAGTGGACAGATTTTTGAGCCGTACGTTTGGCCATTCACTTTGAACAGAGAGAGTATCAGCCAGCAGAATGGACTTTAAGATAGCGGCAAGTGGCTAGGCTAGTGGATCGGGGGCCTGAAAGGAGAAAGATAAGAAAATTGGAAACAAAGAGGTCTGGGAAAGAGATCATGAATGGACTTGTAGGAGTGGGCACACAGTAAGTAAATCTATGTGTTTCACATTAATGCCCACCAGAAAACACTCACCAGACAGGAAACAGTCATCGATCGAGTGGACAAGTTAACTTGTCTTTTGCCTATGAGCCAGGTTGTCTTCAGTCATCCCTGTGTTGGCACAATGGGCCCATAAACAGAGTCATAATAGTAGCAGGAATGGGGTTTACACATGGGCCAGGCAGCGTGAGTTCTCCATCACCAAAGCTGATCTTGCTTCATCCTCGATGGACCTGGAGTCACTGGAGAGTGATGTGAAGCCATCAACTATGACTCTGTTCCAGAAGGAAACTAGATACTGCTCGGCAGCACTGAAGATACCATTAGTTGGTTATATTGGCCCCATCTATCATAGGAAGGACAACATGACATCCTTACTGGAAATGGCACCTACTCCAGGTATGGGTTTGCCTTACATGCACCGTGAGTGCCTTCTCCAGTACCACCTTCTAAGAACATATGAAAGTCTCATCTATTAACCGTAAATCCTACAGAGCATCACCTCAGTCCAAGAGACCCATTTTATGAACAAGGAGATGTGACAATGGGTGCATGACCATTTCATTGATTTTAAGTTCTCCTTACACTGAAGTATCTAGCTTAATAGAATGGTGGAATGGCCTATTCAAGGCTCAGCTCTTGTACTAGCATGACTGGCTGGGATGCTTTCTTCCAAGTGATGGAATATGCACTAAACTGAACCACAGCCAATATGGAGTTGGGTCCCCAACAGCTAGGTGCAGGGGCATGAGAAGAAGCTCAGTTTAATACCCTCATCATAATTCCCAGAGTTCTATTTGCAGTATTTTTGCTTTTCATCTCAAGTCGTAAGAACATTTCTCACTCTCTACTTTTTGCAAGTTAAACTCAGAGCAACTATCCATAACTGATAAGGAACCAGATGTTTTACAGCCCTGTAAAATCAAAGTTACATTCCCTGAGAGGGCTCGATGAAGGTCAACTGGGCTTATTAAAGAAGTTGTTCAGAAAGATAACAGCAATCATTTTGATATTTTCCAAGTTTTAGATAAATAACTTTTAACACATGTCCTAGAAGGAATGTTTGCAAAAGGAAAGGCTGTTCAGCATGAGAAGAAAAGATGGGTGGGGATCATGATTGTCTTAAGATATTGTACTAACTGTCATGTGGAAGAATTTTGTTTATTGCTTCAGAAGGCAAGATCAAGAAGGTTAGAAAAGGCCAGTTTTGACTCAATACAAAGAAGAGTTATTTAACTGCCTAGACCAGTACTTCCCAATAGAGCTAGAAGACACACCACATATGTAACTTTAAATCTTCTGGAAACCACAGTAAAAAGGAGAAAAATAAAAACAGATAAAATTAATTTTAACAACAATCTTATTTAGCCAATCAAAAATATTATTAGTTCGACATGCCATCAATGCAAAAATATTAATGAGATATTTTACATTCTTTCCTTCATACTATGTCTTTGAAATCTCACATGTACTTTACACTTGTGGCACAGCCATATTTGGACTTCCACATTCCAAGTGCTCAGTAGCCACACGACTTGTGCCTATCAGTTGGTGGTGGTCCAGATGGTCTCAGATGGAGTGAGGATCCCATCAGTCAGATACCATTGAAGCCAAGTTCAATAACCACTGATCAAGGTGATTTTGAAGAAATGTTCAGGCACTGGTTATGTTAGGGACAGTTACCGGGACTCCCCTCCCCTTACTTATCTCCACCTTTTATAGCAAAAGCAGGAAGAACGGAATTCACCTGATAGCATCCATACCCTCTGCCCCTCCTCCACCCAAATGATAGCAGCAAGGACAAATATACCTCCTGGAGAGATTAGCAGTTTTCCAGGAGTCTTCTAGCTTTTAGTGTGTCTGGGGGATTTTTACAACAACCCACAATTAAACTCTGCATTGAAAAGCAAGGGGAAGAAATGCATCTATTGCCTCTTAGCTGGACAGCCTATGAAGTGGAGTAAGGACCTCCTTGTTAACAAATGCCATGCCTGGATTTTCTCTCACCTGAGAATCCTTGCTATCACTGCAGTTGGAGACAGGTAAGGGTTTGCCTGTTTGCTAGAATCAATAACTTTGAGTAATCTGCATCACATTTGTGGTTGAGCAAAGTAGTAACTTTCCTCTGAATTTGTTGCTTCTCTAAGTAAAGGAAGCTTTCAAAATTAGTGGAAAAGATTATGTAGTTGTATTCAAATATCTAAAGACAAGCTAAAACCAGGGTGGACATTTTATTTCATGTAAATGATTGATGATGTTCTCCTGGGTCAATTGAGATAGCAGGAAGCCAGGAGTCTTTGGATATCTTTTTTAAAAATGAGTGGACTTGAATGAGCATGTTGCGTGCACCCACCTGAGCCGCATATGTGCATCCTGAACGTGAATCATGATATTTTCTCCTGGGTGGAGCTGCAGGAAAAGATTTCATTCTAAATGAAAGAGGAACTGGACCATTTTTAACTTGTGAGTCACATGATGGGAGGAATTGCCAAAAACAGCTTTGATTGAATAATATTCTCCTAATTGAGCACCTGCACCTGATCTCTAAGAAGAGCAATTCAGGACAGAGGGCAAAATGCCCAGTGCATAATAATGCATAAGGTAATAAGAACCTCTTCATGGCTATCCTGTGTCAGTTAAGTAACATGGTTTGAAAACTGAATTAGGTTGTTTGTGAGGTTGAGCAGTGAATGAGGTCAATCGAATTAGGTCCAAGAAATTCCAAATCTGTTTGGGAGCCTTAAGCCTGTTGGATGCCTCCCCTTATAACCCTGAGTTTTCGCCGACTGGTGCACAAGATTTTCAATGTATTTCTGTCATAAAACACAAAGCATGTAAATGGAAATATGGGAGTGTGGTCTCAACTGCTTTAACTTTGCCTGAGGCAATTTAATATGGACCAAGTTCAAAAGATTAGGAAGCTTTAGTTTTCAACATTATCTTACATTGTCAACATTATTTTGGTTAAATGTTTTGATGCTGTGTCTGGTGTCTTTCATGTGACTGGTGCTGTGGATGTAGATGCAGGAATCTGTGCGGGGTGGCTTTTCTGTATTTCCACCCATCCCTTCCTCAAGGTAGCAGAAGGGCTCTGACAAGGAAAACCAAACACATGGGCTTGACGCTGTGTTTGAAAACCCTCTTGAGTTGAGATGTGTAAAGCATGTGCTCAGCCAGAGCCAAACATCTGCTTGATTCTCACTCCTCACTGTCACCCGGTGTCTTGTTGTTTACAATGTGCTGCCATAACTCACTTGGAGTGGAGGGTCATTCTGCTTCATTCCTTGAATGTCCGATCACCATCACTGCTGGCTGAAACCCAGTCCCTGCAGAGGCTTAAATAAGTCCTTTTTAAGGGCTGAAGGAGCGCTCTTGAGTTATTAGATATTTTTGAAGAGAGGTTTTCTTCGTGTTCTTGCTTTTTAAATAGTTTGTTTGGCCCTTGAGCCATCAGTTCTTTTGTCATATGAGTGGAATGGATAAGTTTACTAAGACTTGGCAAGGAAGAAAATCTTCGGGGAATTAGAGGTTGAACTCCTAATAATTAAGAGCAATTTTTAATGTTTATCTTAAGTTTAGGGGTACATGTACAGGTTTGTTACATAGGTAAACTTGTGTCATGCGGGTTTCTTGTACAGATTATTTCATCACCCAGGTATTAAGCCTAGTACTCATCAGTTATTTTGTGAGGATGAAGAGAACAAAAATTATTTAAACAACCCAGCCAAGGTGTTATTTTGGGGGCTTGTCACACACTTGTAACTCACCAGTTTAGATAATCAAATCCACGTGTATGCTAAATTTAAGCAAAAATTAAAATATACAAAACCTAACAAAATTATCCTGGACATTGACTAAGAATAAAAGCCGGTCACCTGCAGTGTTGGCATAAGGGAATGACTGGCGGGTGAGCAGTGCCATGGCCCCTCTCCCCTCTCCTTGGAGAAGTGCAGTGGCTTTAGCTGCAAGTTCCAGCCCTGGTCCAGCCTGTTAATATCATCAGAGACAATTAGGTTGGCCCTGCATATTCAAACCATGTGGCCCTGGCTTTGACTGCCACATAGGATATGAGAGCACCCAGCTCTCATCAGGAAATTAATCCCAAGCACTCTGGTATCCAGATTTTATGAAAGGTTCGGCTGTGAAAAACATTCTCAAAGTGTGCTTCCTGGACCACAAGTTGGGCATCGCCTGGAAGCCCCAGTCCAGACACACTGAATCAAATCTGCATTTAACAAGACCCCAGTGATTCTTGAGCACACTGATGCTTGGGGCGGCAGCTCTGAGAATTACAGTCTCTCCACTCCAACCCACACTGTGCACTTGCTTGGGGCCTGTGCCTCTGGGAGGCAGTGTGAAAAGGAGGTGGAGAAAACCCGCTCATGTATTCTGTTGAATATGAAAAGGGCTGTACTCTGTATCACCAAGTAATGTTTTAAGTGAGAAATTGCTCTCTGATATGGGTGTCAAGAGAGGGTCTTGTGGATACTGTGTATCTTACAGTTGGTTACTTCCATCATTTTGCCTTGGCTTGTAGAGAGCTCAACACTAAATACAGAGCCCGGCAAATGTTCACAGGCAAGTGGCATTCATTTTCCTTGTTCAACTTTCCAGCTCCCCTTTCCCTCTATTTACTGCCCCCACACCCAGCCCTTGTACTTAATTCTCTTTCTCTTGAATGTTTTTCAGTAAATACCTTCCATATTTTTTTTTGTAAAACACGTGGGAAATATATTAATATATTAATGCCATTAGTGAAAACTAATGGTCGTCTCTGATGGTGATAATGGTGATGTATCCTCAAGTGAAAAAAGAAGTTTTTGTGAGATTTCTCAAAGAACCACATGCTAAATTTGTCAGCCCCAGCCTTTGGCCTTCGTGTCCACCCTGACAGCAGCTCCTGGGAGTCAGGTGTGAACATGCCATGTGCACCAGTAGGTTGTGGTCATTTGTCCTTTTGTTATCAGAAGGGGAAGAGAGACTCCAACTCTGAGAGCTGGTGGTTTTTTGCCTGTGTATGTATTGCTTGAATTAAGTTCTTTATTTTACTTTAATACACTGCTGTGTTCTCAATAATGTGACTTCTTCCTCACAAAACTATGGGACTGTGTGTCTCCATTTTGTAAATGGCAGAAGCAAGGTGTTTGCTTGCCCAGGTTCCCACAGTGGCATGGTGGAGGCATCAAGGCAAAGCCAGTGACCTTAGTGATTTTAGTTCTCTCACCAAACTGACACAGAGGAAAGAGATCAAAGAGCTTCCTTGAGCCTTTCTGAGTGAAGCCATGAATAATGATGATCAATTGGACATGAAACTTTAGAAATAAAACAGAAACATCTTGAAATCCTTAGTATCAAACATTCAGATGAAAGGAGCATATTAAATGCCTCAAGAATCCCATTCACTGGGCCCAGTAATTTGTCTCTTAGTCATCTTTCTAAAGAAGTAATCTAAGATGTGACAAAAGATTTTGGGAACAGGAATAATCATTACTGTGCTACTTAAAAAATGAAAATAACATTTGTAGAGGAGGCAAAACTCAATGGCTTACAACAAAAAGCTTTATTCTCATGCTCATGGGTGAGCACAAGAGGCACGGCTTGGCTAATGGGGCAGGATGTGGACGGCTCAGCTTCAGCCTAACCTTCAGCAGGACTTGACTCTGAGCTCAATGCTGGGTTCAGTTTTGTTCCACAGTTATCTGGCTACATTCTTCTCCCAGTGGATCAGTCATGCACTGAAGGGCAAGCTAAACCTCACAGCCCTGTGCCAATCCTCCCCTCACAAGACTGCTGACATCCCATGCTCCATGTAAGCACAGGAACAAGGGAAAACCCCACAGGGCAGGGAAGTATACTCCACTCACAGTGGGAGACAGAGGCAAGTATATATTTGACATTGTATGCTCCATGCAAGCACAGGACCAAGGGAAAAGCCCACAGGGATGGGAAGTAGACTCCACTCATAGTGGGAGAGAAAGGCAGGTATATATTTGATGAGTGATCATAGAAATATAACAACTGTGACTGTACTGGCACACATTGTTCTTCAGTGGAGTACCATGGAAGGGGTTTATTGGTACGTCAGCATGGCACACGATTTTGAAATCAGGCAGCCCCGACTTTGAGTTCTTGCTCTGCTATTAATATTGACTAGCTGTGCTCATATGTATGTTCCTTAACAGTCACTAAGTCATAGTTTCCTCAATTGCTAAATTGGGTTGTTGTGAGGATTAAATGAGAAACATGTGGAGCTCTTAGCCAAGTGATGGGTTCTTAAGAAGCAGCCAATAAGTAATGATAACAGTTAATATTAGCGGTGGCTATTGGAAAGATATTTGAGATTCAGTGATGAATAAAATCACTGTAAATCTAGAACCCTACCATTATCTAAACTATCAATCTCTTTTTATTGAACAATTTCAAATTTACTTTTGATAAACAATTTTAATATGGTCAAACATTTATCAGAAGCAGAAAAGTCATTGTAGAGCACTTGAATTATATTTAAAAGTTCAGTGGTCTAAACTGGCAATCTAAGATGATTGTGAAATAAAGGCATTTAAAATCCTCCTACTTGCTTGTGGTGAACTACCGTACCAGTCAGGATAAGCTAAGCCATGCTGCGCTAACAAATGGCCTGCAGATCTTGGTGCTTTACACTAGCAAATGCTTCTTTCATGCTTCTGCTGCTTGTCCACTGGGGGTCAGCAGAGGCCGTCTTCTCTGTCAGCATCACTGTAGGATCCAAGCCACCCAGCAGCCTCTCTGTGTCACTCAGCAGAGGGAGAAGAGACCTGGAGAGCCACGTGCTGGCTCTTGATGCTTCTCTTTGGAAGTGACACTATCACTTTGACATATGTTTCATCAGCCAGAGAAAGCCAGCCGTGGCTGGCTCGTCAGAGCCAGGAAGTCTAATCCTCCTGAAGCAGAAGCTCTGCAGAGAGAGGAACTGAATATACTGAACATAATACAGTAGACAAGAGAATGTGTGTGACTCTGAAACCATTAAGGGAGTAAAAGGACAAAAGAAGGAAAGAAAAAATGTGGAAAAAGAAACATGACCATTAGAAATCACAACATAAGGAAGTATCAAGTAATCAAAGCTAATGAGCATTCAATAAATATAAAGAAACTAAATTCACAAAACAGACTCTCATATTGGATGATAAAACAAAATTCAAATATATATATATTTTACAACAGAAACGCATAACATGAAATGACAAGAAAATCTGAACATTAAAAGAAGAAACGTATATATCCCAGATCAAGAATCAACAAAAAGGAAGTGTTACTGTATTGCCAATTAAAATAAGCAAACAGATTTTTCCCAAGAAAATACACACTTCACCTATATTCTCAAAATTGTTGGCAAAAAGTTAATCATAGTTGTGGTAGGCAGAATAATGATCCCTAAAAGGATGCTGACACCCTAATCCCCAGCAAAGAAGCCCATGACATTTGGACTAAATAAAAATGTTAACCAGGAAGACATGAGAATTTAAAATGTGCATTATTAGACAGTATATTATCAAATAAATGAAGGAAAAAAACTCATATAATTACAAAGGGGCACTGACAAATATGCAATCATAGTTGAAATACTTGTCTCACATTGATCTAAAGTCAACCCTTTGTGGCGTTAATTCCCCCAGCATCTCTGGCCTGTGCAGATGTGGGGCCGAGTGAGTCCAAAGGCCTCTTGCCTCAGGAGCAACACGAAAGCCAGGGCAGGTCTGGGCAGTATAAACAGAACATAAGGAAGGTTCTGTGAAGTTGGTCCAAGTTCCTGCAGATAATCCATCTTGGCGGCAGGGACAGATGAGGCCAGGAGAATCTGAAATGGGTACAAAAGCTGGGTAAATCATGAACACACACAGAGCAACAGCAAACTAGGGACAAAGAGAGGGACCCCTGCCAACAGGGACTCTGAGATCTGTGTCTGAGTCCAGTCCCTGACATCTCTGACCTTGGAGCCTCTGGTTAACTGAACAGTGGCCCACCAAGATGTCCCCATCCTAATCCTGGAACCTGTAACTATGAGACCTTACCCAGCAAAACAGACTTTACAGATGTGATTAAGTTAAGGATCTGCCATGGTCTGAATGTGCCCCCTCAACAGTCATATGTTGAAACTTATTCACCAATGTGGCAACATTAAGAGATGGGGTCTTTTTTTTTTTTTAATTTATTTATTATTATTATACTTTAAGTTGTAGGGTACATGTGCATAACGTGCAGGTTTGTTACATATGTATACTTGAGCCATGTTGGTGTGCTGCACCCATCAACTCGTCATTTACATCAGGTATAACTCCCAATGCAATCCCTCCCCCCTCCCCCCTCCCCATGATAGGCCCCGGTGTGTGATGTTCCCCTTCCCGAGTCCAAGTGATCTCATTGTTCAGTTCCCACCTATGAGTGAGAACACGCGGTGTTTGGTTTTCTGTTCTTGTGATAGTTTGCTAAGAATGATGGTTTCCAGCTGCATCCATGTCCCTACAAAGGACACAAACTCATCCTTTTTGATGGCTGCATAGTATTCCATGATGTATATGTGCCACATTTTCTTAATCCAATCTGTCACTGATGGACATTTGGGTTGATTCCAAGTCTTTGCTATTGTGAATAGTGCTGCAATAAACATACGTGTGCATGTGTCTTTATAGCAGCATAATTTATAATCCTTTGGGTATATACCCAGTAATGGGATGGCTGGGTCAAATGGTACATCTAGTTCTAGATCTTTGAGGAATCGCCATACTGTTCTCCATAATGGTTGAAGAGATGGGGTCTTTAGGAGGTGCTTAAGTCATGGAGCGGAGCCCCTCACGAATGGGTCAATGTCCCTACAAAAGTGCCTTTTCATCTCTTCTGCCACGTGAGGACACAGCATTTGTCCCTCTTTCCCTTCCACTGTCTGCCAAGTGAGAACACAGCAGCAAGAGGTCATCTTGGGAGCAAAAGGGAGTTCTCGCCAGACACCACATCTGCCAGCACCTTGGTCTTGGACTTTCCAGTCTTTAGAACTGTGAGAAATACATTTCTATTATTTACAAATTACCTAGTTTATGGCATTTTGTTATAGCAGCAAAAATGGAATAGGATAGGGTCTTAAAATAAGGAAGACCCTGAGCTATCCACATGGGTCATCTGCATAATCACAGAGTTCTTTATAAGAGGTGGCAGGAGCAGGTGGAGAGAAATGAGAATGCCACGTGATGATGGGAGCAGAGGTCAGAGCAATGCCCTTCAAAGACAGAAAAGAGGCCATAGGCCAAGGAATGCAGGCATCCTCTCTAAACCATGTCAGATAAAGAAGCTGATTCTCCCCCGAAGCTTCCAGAAGGAAATGGCCCTGCTGACACCTTGACTTTAGCCCAATGAGACTGATTTTGAATCCTGCCCTTTAGAACTGTAAGAGAATAAATGTGATATTGTCAAGCTGTTGCATTTGTAGTAGCTGTTGCTGCAGCACCGGAAGCTCATGCAGAGCCCTTTCTTTGATTCTGGGAGCTACATCTGTGCCCTTCCTTCTTACTTAATAGCAAGTCAGTTCCTTTTTTCTGTGTGTTGTTTGCATTGCAGAGAAGGGAGAAGTCCTGAACTACAATCAGTCTGGACTCTGGAAAGTGACAGAGGCAATGTCAGATGTCTCAGGAGCTGCCCCTGAGGGGCAGGGCTGCACCACAGGCTGCCCAGGGAGCCAGTGCAGAAAAAGGGCAGCCCTTTGGTTGCCTCCTCTGCATCTCATGGTCTTGCTTCCCCTCATGCAGGTGACCCTCACTGTACATCTGACAGAAAATGCACTCCTGGGAGCAGCTGCCCCTCTTGTAGTGAAAAATATTCCTGGAGGAGGCCACACAGGTGGAGTGGATCTTGGAGGGATGGGCCCGACCCAGCCTCCCTCAGTGTGTGGGGATGACATGGGTGGAGGCTTGTCTTCCTCTAGAGAGGGTTCTGGGGTGAGAAAGATGAGCAGGGACTGGAACTAGTTACTGGTCTTCAGGTTCCAAAAGAAACCTCTGAGATAAGCTATTTGGGGTCATTGCTGCAGGTTTGTTCCTAAGTGTGCAGGGACATTCAGAGTGGGAAGAGTTGGCTTTCTGGTGTGGGGACATCAGGTCCTCTGACTCCTGCTGTGTGTATGACAGACTTAAAAAATCAACGTGTGTGTGTTTATAAAATGATGCAGAAAAATTACAGTGTCTTCTAGTGTCTGAAGCACGGCTTCTAACAGCCTTGGCTGATTTATACTTCAACTTTCAAAACCATCTTTGGGAACCCAAGTCTTTATGGTTTTAGAAAAACAGCTTCAGACACCCGATGACTCCTCGCATGATTTTCCATTCATACTCCCCCAGAGCCCTGATTCCCCAACCAGTTCCAGACGTCTGAAAAGAGACAGGCGTGCTTTGATGGCGCACTTCTCCAGTTGAAGTTGCTCTTTGGTGTTTAACTTAGAGTAGGAAGAAAGATATCTAGAAAGGAAACCCATTGTTTTAAACATTTTTAAAGTAAAAGAATCACTATCTGAACTATCTTGCCTGCCATCATCTTAATCTTAATTGCCCTTCCATCCCTGCGCGTTTTACATATAACAGATCACTCTTGCCTCCAGAGCTACCCTGAACTGCTCTAACTAAGCCAGCCTGCTGTAAGCAGAGCACCCCTGACAGAGGCCTCCCAGTGGTCTCTGGAGCACCATCTGCTGCCCTGCTGTCCTGACGTGAAACCATGCTCCTCCGTGAAGCTGTGCTCCCTCAGTGACATTGGTCCTGCTGTCACCCTGGCCTTGGGCAGATATATTCATCCACCTCATCTCCTGTTTCCCAAATCCAACATAGTACAGCAGAAGCCAGTCTACATATTTTCATACAATTTTGTTGAGAGTTCAGGGATAATGGTAGAAAAATACAACCCAGAGTTTACCTTACACTGACGTAAGGGACCTTTTCTCCAGATCCTTTCAAAGGCCATCTGGCTACCTACAAACACTTCACAAGGTCTCAGACATTCAACCTGATACAGTGGCTGGACCAGGGGAGCTCTGCCCAGCTCCATGCTATTGTTTTTCAGGCTCTCCCCACCCACGGTCCAAAGGTCTTGGGTCCATTGCCACAGAGCCGCTCTGCCCCTTCAGAGACTGATGCATGCATAGAAAACCAAAGAACATTTCCTCCAAGCTCCTGCCTCATTCCCATGTGGGCTTTTAGGAAATCCAGGGCTATGGAGAGCACATTTAGAAAGCTACTGGCTATTTACATGCAGCTATATTCTCCCTCAAAAGGTACACTGGGTTTGCTTTCATATCTTCAGCCAAAACAGCACATTTGGTGAGCATCTTCTCTTTTGCTAAGAGGCCCATGAGCAACTTTTCTGCCTGCTGAGGAGCCTTATAGGCTGTTCTGCGTCTTCTACGTCAGGCAGGTGCTTGGCCTGGCTGTGGAAGTCCCCTGGAGTCCTCCAGCTACTGGCCCCGACAGGACCAGCCACACGCCCCTTACATTTGCTCCTAGCAAGGCTCGGCAGCCAGGCTGAGAGGCTATTCCAGCCCTCTCTTGGCCCCTTCTCCTCAGACCCTCACCAGGGGCTGGCAGAGTCCCTGGGCTCACCCCATGCACATTGGCAAGGCTGAAGGCTCGGACAGGAGATGCCCTTTCAGAGTCACCGACTGTTACGTGCCAGCCACGCGCACTCCGACCTCTCCTGTCACCCCAGCACCCTTGTCTGTGTGTCTTCTCAGAGGACAGGAAAGGAGGGAGGTGCCTGCTTGGAATGAAAGCATAGACTTTTTCCATCGAAGTAAAAGTGCTGGGATGCTGGATCCACAGGTCTGTTTATGGGCATAGAAATGCTTTGTAAATAGTGCTGGTGTGTTGAATCAGTTGTTCAGGGAGCCCGTGCTCCTTTTCCTATCTCCAGGGATCTGCGTTGTATGGAATTTGGCTAACACCAACCTGAATATGATCTGCCTAAATCACAGCCTGGCTCCTGCTACAGCGCTTTCCTTTCTTTCTCTCTGTAACTCAGATATGCAAACATTGGTAAGAGAAACCAGAACCGGGAAAATGAGAGCAATGGTTGTGTGTAGACGCCAGCATTTGTCACCCTTGAGGCAAGTGTCCTCCTTCTCCCTGTGCTCTTTTCTGCCGGGGGAGCAAAAGTTTTATTGGAGAAACTAATCATTGAATTAACTTCAAAATACATTCAGAACCTTTGGCATTTACAAACCCATCCTGTAATTAAAACACAAATAACTGAAGGTTTTTCCATTGCTCAAAAGTATTGGTTAATTGAATTATTTTGTTGCCATTTTTTGTGTCTAGTTTGGTCTAGACAAATATTGGGAGAGGCAGTAAGTACTTTGTCTGTTTTCTAACTTTATAATAGAATTGAAGAACCATTGCATATGTGAATTTTACACTCCATGTATCCTTAATGTCAATCCCCAAAAAGAAATTTGCTGCACTTGGGAAAATTGAAAATTAAAAATGCCCAAGTCTCAAAATGGATTTCTTCAGTATTACAAGAAAAAAAGATAGAACTGGTGTTTTTGTTTAATTGGCTAAATTTTTCTAGCACAAAAAAAGATTTGTTTTTTCAAGTTTGGAGTGCAAGCCCTGAGCCACTCTGGTGTCATCCAAATTCTAAATGTGCTCATGTTCAAATAAATCGAGACATACGTACATACACGTGTTCACACATCTGTGCATGGAAGCACTGACTGCATGGCAGAAATCATGAATCAAAGCTCCTTTCCCTCCCCTGTTTTCTTTCTTTCCCTGCAAGGTCTTTTCTTCCTGTTGTGCCCTTGCTGGCTGTGCGCTAAAGCACAACCTGAAGCCGCACCCTCTCTGGGACAGCAGCCCCCTCAGCAGGCCTGGTGCAGGTGTGAGTCAGCACTGGGGGCTGGTGGAGCCCACCTGAAAGCCTCGTGGCCTCAGCTTCACTGTTAGGGCAGATAAAGCGTTTGTATGGGCACCGGGCTTGAACCAGCTTCTTGTTTTCTTTGAGACCAGGACCCCTGCCTAGTGCAGCCTCACACTTCTGTGTGAGTGGCAGCCTCTCTCCAGTCCTGGATGTAGGAGGCCCCGTCTGGACCCTGGGAGCTGCGACATGGGCCCTGTATGCCCAAGGCCCACATACAACATGGGGACACCAACTCCCCACGGACGCTCCCTGCACACCCTCCCTACATGCCCCTCTCTGTATCACTAGTAGAGAAGACCCTGCTTTCTTTCCACTCTTTTCCCCTGCATGCCCCCTGCTGCCTGAGAAAGCCCCTGGAAGAAACCCAGCTTCTTGAAGTGCTTAAATAAACAGGAGGCTGTGATTCATTCAGCATGAGGTGGCGGGAGGGGGAGGGACCCTGCCAGACCCGTCATGTGGTGCCTCTTCCTCCTGAGCCTCTGAGTCACAGGGCAGCAGGGGTGGCGTCCTCAGGGATGAAAGCTGAGGAGGCTGTGAGTGAGTGAGTGCATGTGAGTCTGTGAGTGTGCGTGTGATGTGTGTGTGTGAGTGCATGTGAATCTGTGTGTGTGATGTGTGTGAGCAAGTGTGAGTGCATGAGTCTGTGTGTGATTTGTGTGAACAAATGTGGGAGTGCTTGTGAGTGTGCATGTGTGTGGGTGTAAGCGAGTTTGTGAGCACATGTCTGTGATGGATGTGAGTGCAAGAGTCTGAGTGTGTGACGTTGGTGAGTGTAAGCAAGTTTGTGAGTGCATGTGAGTCTGTGTGAGCAAGTGTGTGAGTTCATGTCAGTGTGATGTTTGTGAATGTGAGCATGAGGGTGCATGTGAGGTGCATGTGAATATATGTGAGCCTGTGTGTGATATGTGTGAGGAAGTGTGAGTGCATGTGAGTGTGCATGGCATGTGTGAACAAATGTGTGAGTGTATGTGAATCTGAGTGGGTGTGATGTGTGTGTGTGTGTGTGAGTGCATGTGAGTTTGAGTGTGAGTGGTATGTGAGGAAGTTTGTGAATGCATGTGTGGGATGCATGTGTGAGTTTGTGAGTTCATGAGTATGTGAGTGTGCGGGTGATGTGTGAGCATAAGTGCATGTGTCTGTGCATGTGATGTGTGTGTGAGTGCATATGAGTCTGAGTGTGCGTGTGATTTTTGTGAGTGCAAGCAAATTTGTGAGTGCATGTGTCTGTGTGATGTGTGAGCGAGAACATGTGTGAGTGCATGTGATGTTTGTAAGTGTAAGCAAGCATGAGTACATAAGTCTGTGAGTAGGCATGTGATGTGTGTAAGCAAGTTTGTGAGTGTGTGTGATGTGACTGATTGTGAGTGTGAGTGTGTGATGTGTGTTAGTAAGTGCATGAGTCTGCATGTGATGTGCAAGTGTAAGTGCATATCAGTCCGAGTGTGTATGATGTGTGTGAGTGTAAGCAAGTTTCTGAGTGCATGTGTCTGAGTGTGCATGTGATGTGAGGGTAAGCGAGTGTGAGTACATGAGTCTGTGCGTGATGTGTTTGAGTGTGACTGTGTGAGTGCATGCATGTCTGAATGTGCATGTGATGTGTGTGAGTGCATGTGTCTGAGTGTGCAAGTAATCTATGTGTGTGAGTGCATGTGAGTGCATGTGATGTGTGCGAGTACATGTGAGTCTGAGGGTGCAATGTGTGTGCATGTAAGCAAGTGTGTGAGTACATGTGAGTCTGTCAATGTGATCTGTGTGAGAGTGCATGTAAGTCTGTGATGTGTGAGCTAGCGAGTGCATGTGAGTCTGAGTGTGGGTGTGATGTGTGTATAAGCAAGTTTATGAGTACCTGTGTCACTGTGTGTGATGTGTATGAGCGAGTGTGTGAGTGCATGTCTGTTAGTGTGCATGTGATGTGTGTGTGACTGTGAGTGCATGTGCGTGTGTGTATGAGTGTGCATGTGATATGTGTGTGTGAGTGCATGGATGTGAGTGTGCATGTGATGTGTGTGTGAGTGCATGAGTCTGTGGTGTGTGTGTGACAGTGAGTGCATGTGTCTGAGTATGCATGCAGTATGTGTGTGTGTGAGTGCATGAGTCTGTGTGCATGTGATGTGTGTGAGTGAAAGACTGTGTGATGTGTTTTAGTGTGTAAGTGCGTGTGAGTCTGTGCATGTAATGTGCATGAGCAAATCTGTGAGTGCACATGAGTCTGTGAGCACATGTGATATGTGTGAATTGTGTGTGTGTCATGTGTGTGAGCATCAGTGCACGTGAGCCTGTATGCAGGTGGTGTGTGCGTGTGAGTACATAAGTCAGTGTGCATGTGATGTGGGTGAGCAAGTGCATGTGAGTCTCAGTGTGTGTGATGTGTGTGCAAGTGAACACGTGTCAGTGTGTGTGTGTGAACAAGTGTGTGAGTGCATGAGTGTTAGTGTGCATGTGATGTGTAAGTGACTGAGTGCATGTACGTCCGAGTGTGTGTGATGTGCAAGTTTAAATGAGTGCATGTGAGTCTGAGTGTGATGTTTGTAAGTGTAAGCAAGTTGCTGAGTGCATGTTCGTGAGCGTGAGTGGTTTGTGAATGTAAGCAAGTGTGTGAGTGCATGAGTGAGTGTGCATGTGATGTGTCAGTGATTGTGAATGCATGTGAGTCTGTGAGTGTGCATGTGATGTGAGTGATTGTGTGAACACATGTGTATGCATGTGATTTGTGTGAATGAGTGTGTGCATGCACATGAGTCTGCATGTGTGTATAATGTGCGAGTGTGTGAGCCCATGTGAGTCTGAGTGTGCATGTGATGTGCAAGTGTCAGTGAGTGCCTGAGTGTGCATGCAACGTTTGTGTATAAGCTAGTTCGTGAGTGCATGTGAGTGTGCACGTGATGTTTGTGAGTGTAAGCAAGTGTGTGAAGACACGTGAGTCTGAGTGTGCATGTGATGTGAATCTGTGTGCATATCATGTGCATGAGTGTAATTGTGTGCATGTGTGTCTGAGTGTGCATGTGATGTGACAAATGTGAGTGAATGTGAGTCTGTGCATGTGCATGTGATATGCAAGTGTGTGTAAGTGCATGAGTCTGAGTGTGCATATGATGTGCGAGTGTCAGTGTGTGCTTGTGAGTCTAAGCGTGCATGTGATATTTGTGAGTGCGTGTGTGAGTGCATGTGAGTCTAAGTGTGCATGTGATGTGTGAGCGAGTGCATGAGTGTGAGTCTGTGAGTGTATGATTCTGAGTGTGCATGTGATGTGAGTGTGTGAGTGCATGTCTGTGTGTGATGTGTGAGCAAGTATGTTGAGTGCATGCGAGTCTGTGTGTGATGTGTGTGAGTGTGAGTGAACATGCTTGTGTGTTGAGTGTATGGAAGTGTGTGTGAGAGTGTATGATGGGTACATGTGCCTACGAGTGTGTGAGTCTGTGTGTGCATATGTGCATTTGTGTGTGCAGATATGTATGCATATATATGTACCAAAGGGTCTGTGTGAGCAAGTGTGTGTGAAAATCAGAATTTGTGCATAAGAGCCTACGTACACGAGTGTGTGTAAGAGTATGTGCACCTGTGTGCACGTGTGAGAGTATGAACAAATGTGTTAGCATGTGCGTGTCTTTGTGAGAGTCTGTGTGCGTGTACCTCTGTGTGCATGTGTACATGTGTGTATGTACACACACATGCTTCCTTCTTTTTCCTCTACCTTCTCCCAAACTGCTTTCTCAGGGAGAGACTTTGAAACAAGATTGTTGCCTCTGGCTCCCAATTTCCATCAGTTCTACAGAATCAGTGGTCACAGGGAGGGGGGCCCTGCTCCCCTCCCCACCATCAGCCCTGCCTCCTCTGCCAGCCTGGTCCGAGTGGGTTGTGAGACTCCACAAAACTGTCTTTTTTTTTTTTTTTTTTTTTCAGGGGGCCACACCTACTTGTTTGTCAGGAGTTATTCCTTGTTAATTCCGGAGATATTTATAAAAGTCTCAAGTTCTATTTTCCAGTTGGTTGAAGCTGTCATTTCGCCTTGATTAGGAGAACTAACGATTTCATTGCCCGCGATGTGACTTTTCTCATCTACGATGGTGAGCAGGAGAGATGGGCACACAAAATGAAGAACAGAGGGCAAGAAGAAACCCCACACCCTGAACTAGGAAAAGGTGTTTAGTGAAGGCATTACTGAATGCTTCCAAGTGTTCTGTCATTGAGTCCTCCAGGAAGCCTCTGGCTTAGGTATTCTTTTATAGATGGAGGAAACTGCCTCCACCCCGTCCCCACGCCTAGAAGTCAGGAACTCGACCTCACACAGCTGGGGAACAGTGCAGCCAGGATTCTAAACGCCCTCTGTCAGATTCTAGTGCATTCTCTTTCCCCAATACCAAGTGGTTTCAAATAGATTTAAAGTATTAAGAAAATATATAGCTTTATCTTTTTCATAAATTTTACAGGAAAAACTACCTTTAGCACTACGGCATGACCCGAAGCTTATCTGGTGAAATAGCCTTTGGCCATGGAAGCAGTTATGGGAAGATCGACCTGAAATCCTCATTTTGCCTGCACTCACTGTTGCTCAGCCCCTTATTATAGAACAGATCCAACGAAAGTCTGTAATATCATAACTAAAGTTTATTTGTCCAAAGCCTTGTGAACTCTCCACCATTGGCAACAATGCCTCTAAATCAGTGGCTCTCAACTAGAAGCAATTTTGTCCTCCAAGGGACATTCAGCAATTTTTGGAGACATTTTAGGTTGTCCCAGTTGGTGGTGGAGGGTGCTACTGGCATCTAGAGAGTAGAGGCCGGGGATACTGCTGAGTGTACAGGACAGACCCTGCCACAAAGAATTATCTGGCTCAAAATATCACTGGGGCAGTTCCTTTCTTTGTCTGTTGGTTGGCTGGCATGAGGAACCCAAATGATGGGAGCCTCAACTCGGGTGGAACTCTTACAGTGCCCTCTCGTGGAAGCAGAGCCTCCAGTCCAGTGGAGACTGAAGTTGCAACTCTACAGGAAACGCAAATTCCCTGAGTGGTGGTGAGAAGGACAAAGGCCAAGGACCTGGCATGGGATTTCAGCTGTAGGCTTGGCCCATATGGGGCTGCCAGGGAGGCAGAGCCTGCGTGTGCCATCTGTTTCCTCCCAAGAACCCGACTGACACTAAGCCAAACTTCTCACAGAGCAGTTCCCAAAGCACAGAGCACCAGAATACATTTCTGTTAAACAGCAGGAAGAGGCCAGATCTGGGATTCCAAATCCTTGATCTAAGGGTTGCCGTTCCCCTATGGTAGTTTTCCAAAGTGGTTTTACCAATCTCCATTCTCATAAGCAGTGGATAAAAGTTACACTTGGTCTACATCCTTGTCAACATTTAGTATTGTCTATTTTGTTTTTTAAATTTTATTCATTCTGATGGATGTACAGTGTAACATCACAGTGATTTTCATTCATACCACTCTAACAACTCATAAATTAGAGCATCTTTTCAAATGTTTATTGCCATTGGACACTCTCTTCTGTAAAATGTCTTGCCCATTTTACTGTTCAATTGGTTTTAGCATTTTATTATTATTGATTCTTCAGAGCTCTACATAAGTTCTAGATAATATTTTTTGTCAGATATATGGAATGCAAATATCCTTTCCCACCCTGTGGGTTGCTTTTTTACTCTTCATATGTCATTCATCTTAATGCTTATATGCTGGAGTTTCTTTTTGTTGCATTTCTGGTTTATCTTCATTGATTCTTGAATTTTATGTCTTCCTTTTCCCTAGGTTCCTCTTTTATTTTGCAGGAATTTTTGCTAATGACATTTTTCTCTTCTCATGAGCTACATATAGAGGACAATATTCTGATTTTTTTACTGTTAACAGGTCTTTATTTTGCCTTCCTCCTTTATTGGTAGTTTCATTGGGTATGTAATACTTTAAGAATTCTCTTTTTTTCAGATTGCATCAGTGCAACAGTCATGAAGAAAGAACAATATCTCCTCAAATCTTATGTATAATATATAGTTCACATTTCTTAACCTTGATTTATTTTCTGTAAGTTTTCTTTTGTTTCTTGAAAGAGCTCTGTTTCATATAGGCTCAAATTTCCCAAATGGGTGCACTGTTTGTCATTGTTCCATCTGTCAAAACTGATGAGTTTTCAATGCTTCTTTTAGCCTTCCAGAGGGAAACTCATCTCAGGTAAAAGAATAAGAAGCTTCAAAAATTCTTGACCTCTCTTTTTGGTATTTTTCATGCAATTTGATGTGCAAGGTGGGAACAGCAATTAGTCAGCAGGAGCCAGAACTTGGGAGTCTTGTGCCAGAACAGTTTCCTCTCTGGTTGCCATTGGCCCTGGACTTCTGTAGCCAGCTGGGGTGATGAGCCTTTATCTCCCATTGCCAGCTGACTGGTCAGGGCAGACTTCAGCAGCAGCTGACACAACAGATTTGCTGTGCTCCACTTGGGGCACCCTCCCCGCCTTTCTCTACAGGTGGTTATTGTAGGCTGAGGTTGCCCCCAGCCCAAGGCTGCAGTTGAACAGAAATATATCCCCATTAACTGAACCACAGTAATCTGCAGCACCCCTAGAGAGTGTAAATGGTGGGAGAATCCACCTTTCTCTCATCTCCCCCTTCCTTTTTCTGGCACCATTTCTTACTGCAAATCATCACGAATTAGGAATGTGGGTGGCTTTTTTCCCCTACTTCTCAATGGTCACAGAGTATTTTTTCTGTTACTCTGTTAGGTCATGTTAGTGGGAATTTGATAGAGTAATGAATATCAAAACTACAAAAGGTAAGGACGTCATCTTGAGCAAGAAAATTAAGTGGAAACTCAGTGACAGAAATCATCTGTAGTTTTAAGTGTATGCCAAACAGTAAATTCAGAGACTGGGACTAAATGCAATTAAAGTCCAACATCTAGACTTCTGCTCATTGCTTCATCTTATGATAAAACCCGTAGCCAGTTGGAGCGTCTCCCTTATTAGCTCATTCTCAACTTGTCTGTACTTTATATTTTACTGAAGTGATCCAACAGCCCTGGCTTAATCATTCATGACACTGAAGCTGACGTTCAGCTGGGAGAACTAATTGAGCAGCTCCTAATTCAGCTGTAGGAACTCAAAGAGAAATCTCTGAAAATGTCTTGATTGCATACTCTTGTGAGATTCTAGACTAACTTTCCTAAGTGTGCCTATAAATGCCAGCTTGAGTTCTTTTTTAATCAAGATAGCATGTCAAAGATTTATATGATTAACTCAGTTTGACCTTTCTCTAGTGAATCCTGTTGACTTTAGATGACTATTAGCTGTACGGCTCACCACTAAAATATAGTCCCTCCAAGCTAAGTTTACCCTGAGAAAAATGTAGTCCCTCCAAACTACGTTTACTCCCGAGATTTTAAAATAAACTCCATTTTGTTAGTTTTAAGGAAGAGACCAACCCACGTGACCTCATGAAGGACAAAGTATTGTTAACATATCAATTTTCTCAAAGTGATTAACAAAAGCAGATTCCCAGTGGAAAAAAACTGAAACTACAAAATCATGTCAGTATTTATCTTTAGGAAAGAAAAGATAAAAATAGTCAAGAAAGTGATATTTTATCAAATTATAATGAGGGGATATTGGCATTGTCAAATAATGAACTATATATATCAAAGGTATACTGATTAAAATATAGTGATACTGGTGCAAAAAAAAACAAGAGAAAAAGAAGAGGAAAATCTAAAATCAAGTACACGTATGTATTAAGGAGAAGAGAGAAATAATAGTTTAAATTAGTGGAGAAAAGAAATACTATTCAATAAAGGGTGCTTGGTAAATTGTTAAATAACATAGCCACAGCAAATAAATTTGACAAGGATTTAAAATAGTAATTAATTTGGTGAAGGTACCGAGAATAAAGACTCAAAAAAGACCATCTTTCTGAAGGGTGTTGGTATCCTAAACAAGTAAATATTTATTAATACTATACTTACAACTTTAAGACTCCATCCAAATAGAGATATGAAAATATCTACAAACCAGAAACAGTCATTTTAAAATGTTATCTGTAGTAGGAGAAGATTTCTAACAATTTAAATGTTCAGCAATAGAAGTTTGAGTAAGTCAAGTTGTCAATCCGTAAAATGGAACAATATGCAGCCATTAAAGTCACGTTTTAGATTAATGACGTGGGAGTATGGTTTCAATAAAGTGTTGCTATGGATGTCTCCGGGGGAAACAGTACGGGGGTTTTTTATTTTCTTCTTTGTGCTTTTCCGTGTTTTTGAAACATTATACAGTGAATATGTTTTGCTCCAATGACAGTTTTGAGGAAGAAAAAGAGCCATGTGTATAGACAGATAGAACGTTAATTGATGCAAAACCAAACAAGTGAAGACATTTCTGAATAAAAAAGAGACAGTTAATTTTTTTTACAGGTGGAGATAATTTGGAATTTGTGATATGTATACAAAGTTAAAAACGAAGGAACAAATAAACGCATTACTTGTTAAGCAGGTAAAAGATCTTGGCAGTCAGAAAAACCGACTGACCACTATGGTGCTGCTTACCAGGGCCCCGGGAGGGCACAGGACTTCTTTAATTCCCGTCCAAAATAGATGCCTTAAAAACCTGTCACCTCTTCAAGATAGACATGAAGAGAAAGGAAAACAGCCAATTTCTGTAGGCCATAGTCTTGTGAGGAATGATGTCTTTGATGATTTTCAATGTTAAAATGTCTTTAACACATAATTTATTGAAAAAAATTGTATCTTGTAAAAGGGAGGGGAAGAAGTAAAGCTAAACAGTATTTGGTTGTGGCAGCAATTAATTGTTCCTATCACTTTTTGTTTTCTTTTTTGGCTTTTTATTTTGAAATAATTTTACACTTGTAAGACAATTGTAAAAATAGCACAAAAATTCTATCATACTCTTCTGCCAGCTTCCCCAAATGTTAATACCAAGATAATCAAGAGTTCAATTATTAACATGAGATTAATGCTGATAAAACACTGTTAACTAATCTATAGGCCTTATTCCAATTTCATCAGTGTCCTTCCTGTGGCCTTTTGCTGGTCCCAGATCCAATCCAGAAGCCCACATTTAGTTGTCAGATCTCCCTGGTCCTCTCTAATCTGGGACAGTTCTCAGTCTTTGCCTTCTATAATCCTCACAACAATGATGAAAGCCCATCTGTTATTTTGCAGATATTTTCTTTGTGACACTGAAATGATGCATTTTTGCCAAGGGTACCCCAGGAGCAATGCTGTGCCCTTCTCAGTGCGCTGTGCTTAGCAGGTACATGAGGTCAATATGTCTTATCAGCAGTAATGGTAACTTGATTTGGTTCAAGTGGTGTCCACTAGATTTCCCCATTGTAAAGTTACTGTTCTTCCCTTTGTAATCAGTATCTGGTTGGGGGATACCTAGAGGCTGTATAAATACTCTGTTCTTCATCAGTCTTTCACTCACTAATTTTAGCCTCCACCAAACGACCTTTGCCTGCAATAATGAGTACTATGGTACTTGCCAAGTAATGATTTTTCTATTTCCATCATTCTTTCTACTAGAATTCTACTAGAAGTTAGAGCTGAACTTCCCCTTCTGCCTGTTTATTCAGTTATTCTTTGTATTCGTGTGGACTCAGGGGTGTTTTCTAGATTCTAGGAGTTGTCATCTGTTGCCATCATTATATATTTTGTTGCTCCGCGTATCCCAGGCTCAGTCACTGGGGAAGCCTTCCGGTTGGCCCCTGTTCTGGCATGGCTCTGTCATTTTTGGATCCCTTTCTTACTCTCTAGCACCACCAAATGTTCTTGGCTAATCTTGCACATTGCCAGTGTCAGCCCTGGTGTCAGCCATTTCTCCCAGGAGCCCTGGTTCCTTTAACTGGAGACCGTTAGAGTCCAAGACCTGGGCACCAGGTGCGTTCACTGCTGCCGAGGCGTCACTGCTCCTCGGCCCTCCCTTTTGTCCTCAGGTCCATTTGTCACTATGTGTTCTGCCTTGGACCCCTTGACATTCTGCCTGTGTGGAAAAGGCGAGACACGCTCCTGTCCCTTTACTGAAGCTGTGTTTTACCTCCGTCCACTGGAGTCAGAGTCCAGTAGTGCCACCTCTCCTGCCCCTCTTCCCCACTTTCTTGCGTTCCTGCCACTCTAGGTCCAGAGTACAAAGTACACTTGACAAATCTCATGCAGCTCATGGGAGCTGAGTGGGGCCATGGTCCTAGTGATGGGCTGCCCCAGGCTGGGGTTGTCCATCGACCAGAGGCCGTGGCCTGAGAGCCAAGCCGACGGCCACCTGCCCCTCTGCCTGTGGCTCAGCTCCAGCCTCAGACACAGCTCTCAGGAAGGGGAATGATTTGTCATGCTGAGAGAAAGCTGTCCTCATCCGTAGGATTTAGGATGGCTCAACTGTCAGTGAACTTTAGGTTTTTTGTTTCTCTGATTTGCTTCAGTTCACCTGATTAAACAATTATAAACCTTGGGCTTGGGAAGGAGATTTCCATATTGAAATATGTGGATGGATAGTCCCATGACACTGTGCATCTTGTGGTGTGGAATTGTTTTAAAATAGCAGCTTGTTTTTCCTTTTCTCTCCACTGTGCTTAGGTGAGGTTGCCCAAAGCTAGCGAGAGTGTGTACAATAGGCACCTTCATACACTGTTGGAGGGAAAAGACATCTGTTCAATAGTTTTTGAAATACATTTTGCAGCACATTTTGTGGTATTCAAAATGTTCATATGCTTTTGCTCACTAATTTCTTCTCTTGGAATCTATTCTGAAAGCTAAACCAAAAATATAAAAAAATAGGCAAAGATTTATTTCAACATTTTTATAATAATCAACTTGAGTAGGAAAACCTTGAAATAATCATAGGAAAGGTGAAAAATTATTACAAATGCACTTGATCGAATATTACAGAGTCATTAAACAGTTTTCCCAGTACATTATATTAGTAACATGGAAAAGCACTTATGATATAATATATTAAATTTAAAAAGGAAGATCCTAGGTTAGTTGTACATTTGGACAACATGCACACACACACACGCACAGTTACTTATGAGTACTTAAAAGACCAATGGGGAAAACCAAAGCATAAGTAGTAGTTCTGATATAATGATTTGTGTATTTTTCTTTTCCTTCTACATTTTGTATTTTGTAAATCTTCTTGAAGGAGCCCAAACTACTCTGATAACACAGTGGATAAAATAAGGTTTTTAATTTCTTGTAAGAATAGATGTCTTAGGGGTATTAAAGATTAGATTTAATATTTAATTTTAAAATAATTGTTCTTAGCCAAAATGCCATCTGGCTAGCAGAATTATCTGGAAAACCTTTCCAAAATACATATCTGCATATCCAGCCCTCATGTGCACCCAATACACATGCATGTGCACATGCACATACACAGGCACACATATGCACACACGCACACACATGCATACACTCACAGATACACATGCACACATGCACCCATGTTCACACACACGCACACATGCACACACATGTTCACATACGCACACACATGCACACGTATGCAGACACAGACACACATGCACACACACATGCTCGCACACACATGCACACATGTGCACACACATGCACACATACACATGCACTTATGCACACACACACACACAAAAGCACATGCACACACACACAGTCACTGGGACTAAGACCCACAGTGCTTGTTCCTCACTGCAAGGTTGTATCACCAAGGAGTTGGGGAACTCAGCGGAGACAGAGGGTGACCTTCCTCCCAGGGTGGGGGGACACAGAGACAGACCAGGGCTCATGCAGGCCTTTACTAATAATCCTACCACCTTTGTTTAAAAAATATAAAGGAATATTTGGAAACAAAAGAAAAGAAATAAGTTAGAGTCTTACCTGTCTAGAGGGGCCAGTTTGCATTTTTTTGTGTATTTTATACCAGTGTTTTTGAAAAACATATATCCTAGCCCTTAAAACCAACCCCCTCCCCATTCCTTCCTGTGCTTGTGAGGACTGTGGCATGGTGCTTTGGTTGTCGCCCCTTGCGCTGCTGGGGCTGGGTCCAGTCCTGACATTTTTTAGGTGTGTGAATTTGGACACATTCCTTAGCCTTTTCCAAGTTACTTGTCACTATGTTTTTGGAATAAAATATGATGATAATAGTTTCTATAGTATTCATAATATTGTAGTGAGGTTGAAAACAGATACCCATGTAAGACACTTAGAATAATGTCTGGCCCGTGGTGAACACTCAATACCTTTTATTATTAACATCATCCCTTTCATTATTATTATTAAACAAATAGCTGTACTCCTAGTAGAGGTCACAAATGGCGGTCCTGGGTTAGGTTTGCAGATATGTTTTGGTTGGCTCTCACTGTGTTTTGTTTTGTTTTGTTTTCTGAGTCTCGCTCTGTTGCCCAGGCTGGAGTGCAGTGGTGCGATCTTGGTGCACTGCAACCTCGGCCTCCTGGATTCAAGCAATTCTCCTGCCTCAGTCTCCTGAGTAGCTAGGATTACAGGTGTGCACCACCACGCTCAGCTATATTTTTTGTATTTTTAGTAGAGTCAGGGTTTCACCCTGGTCAGGCTGGTCTTGAACTTCTGGCCTCAGGTAATCCACCAGCCTCGGCCTCCCAAAATATTGGGATTACAGGCGTGAGCCACCACGCCTGAGCCTCTCACTGTGTTTTAAAATATTAATGAATTAACAACTAAAAAGCAGGAGACTTCACAGAAAATGCCAGATTTCTCATTGCTCTTGAAATACTGTGAGCATCTGACGATCCTGAGCCTGTTTTCCTGTTTGGTGGAAACTGGCAGGAGCTGGGCTGCTGCAGTGTCCTGCAGAGATGCGTGGCCCTCCTGCTGCTGTCATTGCTATTGATGGCCCTGTGTCTGTGGGACATTTATAAATGTTCACCATCATCCCTTTACCAAAAGATGCTCTTTGATTGTGAAAAACAGGGAAGATCTAGTCTGGAAGGTCAGGCAGCTGCACAATGTCAAGTTAGTGCTGAGTGTGGACAGCCAAGGATGCTGTTAGCTGAGGGAACAACAGTGGAGATACTGATTGAGAAGTGGGCTCAGACTGGGAGCTAAGTGTAAGAGGACAGGGCTGGGTTGGCGCCACAGGCAAGGCCAGAGCAGGTCCCAGGTCCAGCCTATCAATCCAAGTGCAGCCGGGAGAAGCCTGACTTGTAAGGGATGGTCCCCAATAGAGGCCTCCGGGACTCATTGGACAGGCTCTGGAATTCCTAGTTCTGAGAGAAGGGCCAGGAAGTATGGGCTCAGCTTCAAGGCCTACAAACTAGTCATTTGTTCAAAATGGTCATTAGCGAGACCTGCAGTGATCCTACTCCTCTTTAAGCCAGAGGGCTATGGAGGCCAGACCTACTCTGCCTCTTTGAGCTGGCCCTGGTGGTGATGGGGTCTCCTTGCATGGCTGAGAAGACCATGGGCTTGGGGAGGCAACAGATGATTAGGCCAGTAGGGCATGGCCACTGGGGTGGGGATACAGCCATTGGGGTGGTCACAGATCAGGAAAGAGTGAATTGGCTGGTATAGGGATTGAGCCTGAGACTGACCTCATTCACACTGAGACTTCACAGAGCAGACCATGACTCCCAGAATGTTACTCTAGTTCCTTAGAGACCTACGTGCACTTCCATAAATGCTGCATCATCGTGGGTTTCCTGACACACAGGTTCCAGTAGATTGAGGTGGGAAGGAGAACAGGCTGAGTGATCCTAACTGCAGCCCTCCCCAAGGCCAAGGCCACTGACTCATGTTCCCACAGGCCATCTTTTCCTTGGTTTCAGGGAACTGCTGTTGGCTAGTAGCCCTTAGCTGTGGGCGGGAAAATTGCATCTTCAGGACATAGAATACTTACACTCTTTATTTATGTATCCTTTCTAACCACAGTGAAAGGCAAAACCATCTAGAGAACTAGAGTTTCCAACCATGGCCACACCCCAAGTCTTTGCCCCCAGGTCCCCATGTTCTCTTGGGAGAGCTGCTACTTTGCAGCCAAGTGGAAAATTGGTGTGAAGTCAGAAAGGCCCTGGGCAGGGCCGCTCCCAGCTTCTCTCCTCTGTGCCAGGCTGCCCAAAACTCTGGTCTCCATCCCAAATTAACTTACTCATCAGAGGAGATACTTTTACCATTAAAAATCTCCAATTCATGATTCAAGATGGCAAGCTCATAAGTCAAACTTTCTCTCTCCAAAATTCCCGTGGAAAATGAACAAACATAGGAAGAGTGCTGAAAAGTGAACCAGTGCTGGGAAACAGAGAAGGTTGATCTCCACAGGCAAGAAACTTCAGGAAGTGTCTTCAACATACTGCATAGATGGATCGGATGGAAGGAAGGATGTACCAACTGGTGCATATTGGGCATGTATTGGCAAACCCCTCCTGGGAAGAAAGTAGAGGCCCCAAAGAGCCTCGAGCTTGGAATGCTAGGCTCCTAAGGGCATGGGATTGTGTAACAATTTTGGAAAGGTCAGTGGGGTTTAGCACATGGGTGGGTGGAAGCCGTGGGTGCTCTGAGTGGCTCAGCTTACATCAGCTAAGGCACAAATCACCAGTGGGGGACCCTGAGAGCTGTGTTCTGTTTCCTACTGCATGATGCTCCCTATAGGAGCTGTCCTCTTCTTCCCACAGTCTACCTTCTTAATTCAGACACAGACAACACCCTCAAAGGCACAGCAGCATAGAGGTGGACTGGCAGTGGGGCAGTTATCTGACATGGCAAGGGCAAAGATGGCAAGTTATCCAGAAGCTCATAGGATAATACCCCTTAGTTGGTGACATGCCATCCTTCACCTGTATGTATCCTGAGGAGGGGCAGATTGTGGTAAGAAGACTGAGAAATAGGAAAGGATATATTTAGATCCTGAAGATCATCTTAGATGTGACTTAGAGATAGCAATGCATCCATTCTTGTGCCAGGCCAGCCACTTACCAGCTGTGTGACTTTTGGACCTCAGTTTCCTCATCTGTTAAAATAGGTTTAATCTCAGCACCTACTGCACAAGATTTTTGTGAGGATTACATGTGATGTGTGTAAGGCACCGTAGCTTAGCGATTTCAGGATTACTACTTCAAACCAGTTCCCCTAGATTCAGTGCTGGGCACTGAGAACCCAGGCAGAGGTAGATATTTAAATAGTAAAAAAAAAAAATAGTATTTGTTAAATTTGTTGTTATTATTCATTTCAGTTATCTGATGCTACAAAACAAATCCTAATGACTTACCCCAAAATGTAGGGGCTTAGAACAACAAAATATATTTATTACCTCACATGGTTTCTTGCGGGTCAGGAATCCTGGGCACCTTGGCTGGGTGGCTCTGGCCTGAGCTTTCTGAGGAAGGTTCATTAAAATGTCAGCCAGGATTGCAGTCATCAAAGGCTGGAGTGGGGCCAGAGGAGTCACCTTCAAGGTGGCTCATTTGTGTAGTTAGCTAATTGGTGCTGCCGGTTGGCAAAGGCCTTGTTCCTCCATGTGGGTCTCTCCATGAGGCTTGGGCTTCCTCAAATAATGGTGTCTTGGTTCCAAAGGTGAGCATCCTGACACCCAGAGAGAGAAAGAGAGAGAGAGAACTCGCAGGAACATCAAACTTCTGCCATACTCCATTGGTCAAGCATTCACAGTCTCTGCCCAGATTTGAGTAGGGGAAACTAGACCCCACATCACATTGGGAGGGATGAAATGGGATAAATACATGTGAGTACAAATATGTGTCCTTGGAACATAAAATCTGATACATTATTGTTCTTCTTCTTATTAGAAACTGAGAGAGAAGCTTCATACCCATCTTTTGTAAAAGTTACTGGCAGTCAGAAACTAGTCTTGTCTGTCCCATGTGTGAACAGAGGTGGACCTTTCTTGCCAAGCTCCTGCATTGATAAACAACGTCTGGAAATTTTTTTTTTAATGAAAATCTTGGCTGGGTTAGTGAGGGAGCATGAGAAACAGAACACAAATATCAATTCAATGATTCATCACATTTATATCATATTGCAAAATTCTTGCGCTTAAAAAAACTGGCTGTGAAAATCAATGTCATAGTTACCCATGATATGTGGTTTTAAAGGAGAATAGAGGTGGAAGCACAGACTTTAGAGTGTCTGGAGGGAATCTGCCTCACTTGGATTTATGGTCTTGTCTACTCCATCCTCTGACCCTATTCAACCCCTTACTCTCAACGTATGACCTCACATCCTTCTTCTCAGAGCAAATAGGAGCCATCACGTGGAGCACTCTCACCTTTGCACCACCAAAGCCACACTCCCCTTTGTGTCTTTTTTAAAATCTCATCTTCCTTTTCCCCACTACAATGAAAGAGTGGTGCCTCCTCTGAGTGCGGCTAGCTCCTCTTCACCTGCTCTGGATCCCATCCCGCTTCTTCATTCCAAGTACCATTAACATGTCGACCCCCACCCCTGTGTGTCTTTGACATTTTGCTTCTATTTTCCCCTTTTCGACAGTTCATGCCATTCCTATCTTTAAAAGCACCCATGAAATCCCCATCAGCAACACCAATCAAAACTACTACCAACACCAGTACAAATAATCTTCTATACAGGCTCTACCCCCCACCATTCCCATCTCATTCCCCGCAGGTACTGGCTTGTCTTCCTGCTTCCTTCACAGATAAACTTGCCCCAAACAATTGTCTTCACTTACGATCCCCATGTTCTCACATCTCACTCCTTCCTCAGTTCACTTCAATCTAGGTTTTGCCTACATAACTTCACTGGAATTGCTCCCGCTGTTGTCCTCGGTCAATCCAATGGACACATCTGTTGTCCTTCCCATGATGCTGGGTCTCTCTGTGGCAGTCTGTGCTACTGATTACACTTTTGTGTGTAGAAACCATCTCTTATCTAGGCTTCTGGAACTAAACACTCTTGGTTTGCCTTTTAGACAGACTCTTCCCTCCTCTGCTTAACCATTAAGTTTTGCGGTTTCTCAGGTACCCTGTTAATAGAATCTTCTCCTCTCACTTCGAATAGTCTGAGGAGAGACGGATTGAAAAAAAGTGAATCCAAGAAGTTCAGACCCCAACAGTATTCCTCTCTTTGGGGCACCTTCTCCTCTGGAGATTCTCCTCCTCTCCTCACCCTTCACCAGCTCTTCCTGAGTCGGCTGAATGAAAGCATTTGAGGGGGATAGTAGGAGTACATATTAGGGATCCCTATTGTGGGCACAGATTGAGTCAGCCTTTTTTCCAGTTTTATCAATAATACAACATATTTTTTATTTCCACCTGACACCGGTGCCTTATCTCTTAAACTTTAAAGGAGAAGAAAGAGTTATTGTTTATGGTTGCATTCAAATTCCAACATATGTAATTACTGTCTGGTTGCCCTTCCAGGCAGTCAACTCCATGAGCTCAGAGACTATCTCTGTATTGTCCACTCTGATTCCTCAGCACCCAGCATAGCCCCCAACACATTTAAGGCAGTAACACTTTTGTAGACTATTTCAGTTTTCAAAACAAATTTGCATAAATATTGCATTTAATTTTTACAGTAATAGTATTCTGCACTCCCATCTTCCCCAGACCCACTTTGAGTTACGGATTAAAGTCTGAGAGAGATTAAACAATGGAGGTTGAGAGCCACTGAACTAATAAATTTTCCAGGATGTAAAGAGAAGTGTTTCTAAAATTAATAACAATTTTTCTAAGTCCTGGTGTTTCCATAATTCTTATACAACTTGGGTATGCGATTGGATCTATATGAAATGTTTTAAAATAAATCTACAATTAAGAGATTTGCCAATGTGCTCAGTAATTTTCAGATTTGTCAGCTCCTTCATTTCCAGAATGGCAGAATGAGGAGGTTGTCAAATCTTCTCCCCAAAAAGTAATAATAAAACTGAACAAAATGATCAAAAACAACCACCTCAGGACTGAAAATTGACCAAAGCCATACAACACATTGAGAAGCATTTACTCAAGGTAAACTACTGAACCTCAGGTAAGAAAAATAGTGTGTGATATTTTTAAGCCTGGGACTACTTCATTTTCCCATCCCCCAGGTTAGTCAATGCAGTAATTCTACCAGGGAAAGCATACCTTAAAAACCAGCACCTCACCTGCTAGAGGTAGCTTATCTGGTTAAAAGCTATGCACAGAAAAACCCCATGCTCAGATGTGTTGCTGAAAATAAATAGAAATCTCAGTGGCAAATGAACAGGAAAGGAAATGTCATGGCTAGCTCAAAGTTTAGATACTGCTTGAAGCAACAAGACTGGCAGGTTAACCAGAAATTTAACAGGGAGGTCCAAGTCATGAGACATTCATAGTGGGCTTTACTTTGATAAACTTCTCCATATACCTGAAAATATGGAAGGTTGTGCACATGTGCAAAAGTATGAGCATGTTCAGGAAAGAACAGAGAGGGCCCTAGCTATCTATACATCCTTGGTTGAACAAGAAGTTTGAACACATACAGACACAACATGAGATGGTCCTGAGGAAAGTAACAATCAAGAAGACATGTAAACTGCCTGAACTTTGAGTGCATCTCAAACCCATGAATAGATCTGTCAGCAAAGGTTGGAAAGCTTACTGGATCAAGATGTTTGAGTGCAAATTCTGACCAATAATTACATGATCACTGTGCTCTGCTGAACAGGGGATGACTCTGAGAAAGTCAAGCTTCAAAATAAAAACAACAACAGTGATTTTTAAAAACTTGAGCAGAGACATTAGCAGCCACACACTGATGGAGAGACAAACTAAAAGATTAGTCCAGGAAAACCACTAAACAAAAAAACAAAGACAGTACCAAGAACAATACCCAAGATTGTGGGAAAACCAGAATACAAAGTTGCTACAATATATTATTTAAAATACCCAGTTTCCCACAAAAATATAAGAGTTGCAAAGAAACAGAAAAATGTGATGCATATATAAGATAAAAAGCGGTCAGTAGAAACTATCTCTTGAGGTGCCCAGGTGTTGGTGTTAGCAGATAAGGACCTCAAAACAGCTATTATACATATGTTCAAGTAATTTAAAGTAAACCATATCTAAAGAATTAAAGGAAAGTATGATGACAATGACTCATCAAATATAGATTATCAATAAAGAGATAGAAATTTTTAAAAAGAGGTACATAGAAATTATAGAGTTGGAGAGGTCAGTATCTAATATTAAAAATGTACTAGGGGAGCTCAACAGCAGAGATGAGATAATAGAAGAAGAAAGAATCACCAAACTTGAAGATGGATCAATAGAAATTATCCAATAAAAATAATAAAGAAAAATGAACAGAGTCTCAGTGACCTGTGGGACACCATCAAGTGTACTAACATACACATAATGGGAATTCTACAAGAAAAGCAGAGCGAGAAAGTTACAGAAAAATATTTCAAGAAATAATGGCCTAAAGCTTTCTAATTTGGTGAAAATCCTTCATCTACCTAGAGAGGCTCAATGAACTTCAAGTAGGATAAACACAAAGATCCACAACTAGACATATAGTCAAACTTTTGAATGCCAGTGTCAAAGAGAAAATCTTGAAAACAGAAAGAGAAAACTGACTCATCATGTGTAGAAAAATTATAATAAGATTACTAGCAGATTTCTCATTTGAAACAATGGAGACCTTAGGGTAATGGGATGACAGGTCCAAAAGTTTGGCACACAAATAAAGTCTGTCAACTAAGAATTCTGTATCCAGCAAAACTATCCTTTTCACTCTGTTGCAATTGTCCTTTACTACATTAAAGATTTTAATTTTTATAAAATCCAAATTATTTTTATTTTTATTTTTTGATCTTTGCTTTTGATGTCATATTCAAGTAATCATTGCCAAATCCTATGTCATGAAGCTTTTCCCCTATGTTTTTCTCTAAGAGTTCAAGAGGTCCTTGGTTAAGGACCTATGGGGTCCTAAGGAAGTATGGGGAACACTGGGTTGAATATAACTTAAAAGACTCTTTACCATCTTTCTTCTCAGCCTCATTAATGTACATGTTAGAGCATTGGAAATATTAGAGGGGTCTGTATTATCAGCTGATTACAGGGCCACAGAGGAGAGGGATGATAAATCAGTGCTCCATGAAATTTCAGCCCAAGAAGCACTGTACAATATTGCCCTCTGGATCATTCTTACATTAAAACTGTACAACCTTAAGAGGCAGCCACTGTTGTTATTTCTAATTGATGAAGAGGGAGCTGAGTCTTCTAGAGATTAGTGATTTGCTCATTCTCACCACTAAGTGCAGTAGCCTGGCTCTAAAGCCCAAGGCCCTAAATTCTATTCCTGCAGATTCTCCTCTCCCACCTCAGCGTAGGGCTTCTGGCTACTCTTCTCCCAAGACCACTAATCAGGACCCTCTGTGTGGTCCCAAGGAGCAGGCTGAGCCTCCTATCTCCTTACAGATCTTGTGTCCTTTATAGTCCATCTCTGGAAACCACTTTGCTCCACCAAACTGACTGCAGAAAGGGAAGCAGACTCCCTATCCACTAAAGAGAAATGAACCAGAGTCTACTTTGTACTAAGGCTTTATTGTCATCAACAGCTGATGTCAGTGAAGCATTTACTATGAACCTGGCACAGTGCTAAGCCCCAAGAGTTATGACATCTGCAGTTCTGCTGTGAGGTATGTGAGGGACAGGGAGGTGTCTTAGCTCATGGGGCAGCCCAGCTCTACCAACCATTACCTTAACCCCATGTGTAGTGAAGCAAGGTCTCAATCTTCCTGATCAGAGGTTCCTTTGTGCAGACAGGGGGGTTCAGCCAAGCCAGCCAGCGTGCACTCCTCCATCACCCACAGGGAGGCCTTCCTGGGAGCACACTTGCCCTTCCTGCAACCCATACTCTTTCTTTTGTTAACAGTTTCCTTCTTCTCCTTTGGGAAGCTCTCCTATGCCATGTGCTCCTGGACGGACTGTCCCTTTGTGCCACCTGCACTTCCTGCCACACCCAGGGTCCAATCACATTATCCTTTCTGAGGTGTTGACATTGAGCAGAGGCACAGGGTCAGGGTGGGGAGCTCACTTCTCTGACAGCAGCACCTGTAAGTCTGTGCCCTGGCTCCTGTTGAGGCCACTTTTCACATTTCTCTTATTATTATTATTTGTTAATCAGCTAACATTAGTGGCATTTAATGGTAGCTGGCATTGTAGGAAAGTTCCACAATAAATGCAGGTGGAATAAATAATTGAGTTCACTGACTTATGGAGGAAGGGACTCTGCAGATTTCATCTTTCTTGAGTTGCTTCCACACTGACTTCCGTGGGCTGGTCACCAGCCCACCATGACTCTGTGGGAATAGAAGAGCCTTCTCAGACTGCATGGGGAGGCTCAGGTAGAAGCACTTGAGCTTATTACTAGGCCTCCAGGGTCTGACAGGGTAAAAGAAATAGGAAAGAACGTTCCTTAGTAGCTGACATTGACTTCTGGGCAAGTCTGACTTAAACAAAAAAAAACAGAGTTCAGGAGCAAGAAGGTAGCAAGTTTCACTTCTCTTCTCTCAACATAAATACATGCATTTAGCTCCTCTCCTTGTCCTCACCATTTTGAAAGAACAAGTTGATTTATGAGAGCACTGGAAAGTAGGCAGATTTGCTCTGGGTGTTTGCTGAGGTGGGTGTGGAAAGGAGAGAGCATGTGTGGCTGGCGTGGGTAAGACTCCGAGGCGTCTGGAGCCAGTGGGTTAGAATGTCTGAATCAGACTGAGCCACAGCATGGCTTCTGCAGTGAGTAGTGGGGCTGGGTGCTGGCCCCATCCTCTGCTGGCAACCCTAAGAGGGCCATATTTGTGTGTGTGTGTATGTGTGTGTGCGTGTGTGTATGTGTGTGTGTGTGCATGCGTGTGTGTATGTGTGTGTGCATATGTGTGCGTGTGTGTATGTGTGTGCGTGTGTGTGTGCATGTGTGTGTGCGTGGACGTGTGTGTGCATGTGTGTGTGCATGTGTGTGTGCATGTGTGTGTGCGTGTGTGTGTACACGTGTGTGTGCATGTGTGTATGTTTGTGCATGTGTGCGTGTGCATGTGTGTGTATGTGTGTGTGTGCATGTGTGTGCACATGTATGTGTGTGTGCACGCGTGTGTGTATGTGCGTGTGTGTGTGTGCATGTGTGTGTGCGCATGTGTGTGCACACACATGCGTGCTCATGCCTTACTTGGCTGCTCCTCACCGTGGGAGTGGGAGGGAGGGAGAGAAATACTCCCCACCCCAAGAATGACTCCTTCAAAGCAGCGCTCACCTTCTCCTGAGAGCCCATTCAGGCAGCCTGTCAACGCAGATCTATGCAGGAAGATGTTTCTGTTTGGTTCTATTTGGTATTGTTTCCAGAGCTCTTCATAATTTCAGAGCAAATGTCTTCTCCACCACCGCTGCGTGGCCTGTATTTCCCAGACTAGTTCTGTAAGAGGAACTTTAGCAAACGTATTTAGGAAGTGTGTGTTGGAGCAGAAAATGCAGGGGACAGACTGAAAACCTTCCCAGGAAAGCTGAGCCAATTGGAAAGGAAATCCTTCTCCCATCCTGGGAGTCCTGAGACCAGCTGGGAGGAAGAGGAGTAACCCTTTCACATATCCATGTCCCAGGGCTGTGGTCACCATCCAACCTGCATGTGGCCCCTGCCAGGGATGCCTCACTTGTCCACAGCCTCTCCTCTCAGGGTTACAGACCCCACTAGGACTCCTGCAAATGACTGGACACAGGGTACACACTGGGACAGGCCAGTGACCTGACCCTGTCTGTCCCGGCTCCTAGGCCTGAGCTGGTCAACCAGTGTTTCCCTTAAGATGTGAATTAGAGGAGGCTGGAGGATGAGACTGGGTCATGGGTGCCTCAGGAAAGGGCTGTGAGTCCAGGCCTGGAGGCCCAGGCCAGGTATGTATGATCCTGAGAAAACCAGGGATGTGGGGGTACAAGGGCCATCCAGGAAAAAGAGAATGGAAGAGAGGCTGGGGGAAAGAGGCCATGACCATGTTGCATGAGAACCAGATGGACAAATGGACAGGTAACTCCAGATCCATGCGCCAGGCACCCAGCAGTCTTGGACTGTATCCATGCATGCCAGGGAGATGCCCCCGGTTCCCAAGTTAGCTTGCAACCTAAAGAGCCGTCGTCCAAAGTACAGTATTTTTTTTTATTCTCACAACCACCTGGTAGGCAGCGCTTATTACTCCCATTTTATACATGAGTAAGCTGAGGCCAGGAGAGGGGAAGGTACTTGCAGGAGGCCACAGAGCCAGTGAGTGGCATCACCAGGAGCTGACCCTGTGTCTGCCCAACCTTGTAGCGTAAGGCCCACCCTCATCTCTCCATTCCACCTTCCGTAATCACCTCTCTTCCACTGAAACTCACCTGGTGGGGGTGGGGAGTGCAACTGGGCACTCTTGGGTTCTACAGGGTTTGCCTTGCTTTTCTGTCCCCAGTTCCAGTTTGGACATGTAGCCCAGTGACTCTTGCATCTTTAGTTACAACGACAGGCAGAAAGTTGCCCAGAAAGTTTGTTGCTGTGAGGTTCAAAGCACACACTTTTGTTGCAGGTACTTAACCTGCTTTCAGGCCACAAAGGCCATGGAGCGGCAGCTGCCAGGGAGAGTGGCTGTCCCTGAGTGCTCCAGCCTGCTGCTAGGGAGAGTCTGGGCTTCAGAGCAGGGTGGCCAGGGCAGGGCAGGGAGGCTGCAACTGCCACCCTCCACGGTGGGTGGGCGCCTTCTTTCGGGGAAGAGCTGGGAGACCTGGCTGGACTCCCAGGGATTCTCCAGAATTGAGAGGGCTCCCAGGCTGGAATCACCAGCTCTTCTCTTTTTTCTTTCCACCCCACCCTCACCCCCAGATGTGGCTCATTTCAGGACCTTACACAACTTATTCGGGAGTACCGAGATTGCTCATATTCTGTGCCAGCAACCTCTGGGCTCCCAGAGGATTCCCCCCTCCTAAGAACCTTCTCCCCAGGCTCACAGATCCTTTGAATCTCCACAGTTCTCTACTCACAGCCTGTCCACCCCACCTTCTCATAGTTTGCCCTCCTGAAAATACTTGCTTCACTGGCTCCTCCTTATTTGTCCCACCTTAAATATCTGCCCAGTTTTTCTCTACCTTCTCCTGGTCTATCCCTTTTCTCAGATGCAATGTGGCCTTGTGAATTAGTCCCCAGCCCCAGGGCCTGAGACTCCCCACTGCCCACAGACTCTGAGACCTTGGGCCTGACCATGCCCTCCTTTCTAAGTACCCTGCAAAGACTTTCTGAAGTCCAAATCTTGCAACTGAATCCCATTGGGAAGATGAGAAAGGAAATGGAGTTGGGGTGGGGCTCAGAGAACTAAACCCTTATCTTTCATTTTAGACACTCGGTGGAAAGATGATGTCTAGTGTTGTTACCCAAGAGATACCAAAGTGAGCATGTTATTTGGAAATTCAAGAATAGAAGTATTCAAAGGTTTGGGTGAAGGGATACTTAGTTTTCATGCAAACCTTGTAGAACTGCCCGGCCTCTCTAAATTCTGTTCATGTACAATATTGACCAGAATTCAAACTAATTCTTGAAGTGAATTGGAAGAGAAGAGGGTTTAGAAGAAGGTTCTGGCCGGTCAAAGCCAGATGCTGCCATGTGGAAACATGAGCCTTGGATAGACAAAGACAAGCCAACAATTCTGATTTACACACGAAACATCATGATTTTCAAATGGTGGCCAATAATTCAACAGAGACTTGAAAAAAATGTGAAGACCACAAACAAACACCCCAGGCCTGCAGGCCATATGCCCCTCAGGGTGCCAGGGTAACACCTCTAACAGGCATGCTCAGACAACATCCGCATTAGTATCCTGGGGCTGCTGCAACAAATTACCACAAACTTGGTGGCCGAAAATAACACAGATCGAATCATTTGTTCTGCTGGCCTGAAGTCCAAAACCAGTTTTGTCAGAGGCATTGAACCAGAACGACTCCATCTTGAAGGAGAGCTGGGTGAAATGAGGCTGAGATCTGCTCTGCTGCATTCCCAGGAAGTTAGGGATTCTTAGCCACAGGATGTTTACGGTTAAGGGAACAAATTAACAATGTTTACCCAGCAGACCCAGGACTTCACAGACCCAGGAACTGCCCCAATGACCCAATATCTTAAGTACAAAAGCATTCTTAGTTTAAGAATGAGTTTACTTTAAAGATATTAATATAGAGTCTTGCAGACGACAATAGTTACACAAAGACGAATAATCCTTTGTCACAAGCCCTTGTAGTAGAGCACATCGCCCCATGATTTCCTTGGCTTTGTTGTCCTATATATAAACAAGCACCGTACCTAAGGTGGGTGCCTTCCTCCTGTTGCTTTCAGGAATGCTCTGCTCTATCTAGGGAGTAGACATTCTCTTATTCCTTTACTTTCTTAATAAGCTTGCTTTCATTTTACTTTGTGGACTCGCCCTGAATTCGTTCACTTGAGTGAGATCCAAGAACCCTCTCTTGGGGTCTGGATCTGGACCCCTTTCCGGTAACAGTTTGACTGGGCTGAAGTCCAGGTGTCGACAGGATTGATTTCTTCCGGGGGCTCTAGGGAGGATTCATTTCCTTGCCTTTTCCAGCTTCTGGGGGCCACCTGTGTTCCTTGGCTTGTGGCCCCTTCTTCATCTTCAAAGTGCATCACTCCAATGTCTGCTCCGGTGGTCCCATTTCCCCTCTGACTCTGACCCTCTGGCTTCCCTCTTTATAAGGACCCTGTGATGACACAGGGTCAATATTCTAGGACAATCTAGGACAATATTCATTTCAAGAGCCTTAATCACATCTGCAAAGTCTTTCTTCCATGTAAGGTGACATTCAGATTCTGGGATTAGGATGTAGACATCATTGGTTTGGGGGGGCATTATTCAGCCTTTCAAACCATGGGTCTTGACTGCTAATGGGTCATGAGAACAATTTAATGGATCATAAATAGCATTTTAAAAAATGTAATAGAATAGAATAATAGAATAATCAGAGGCACCACATTGGATACAGGTAAGTGCTGCCTTGTGAAATTTATCTCAGGAGTACTCATCTATAGGTCTACATACTCAAGCACATGTGTCTACAGGGTTCCAGAGCTAAAGGTTGGACAACAGTTGGAAAAACATGGCTGTAGAATACCTGTTGAATCACATTGCCTAGAGTGACCCAGTGAAGACAGAAGAGAACTTGGAGTGAGGCAATTGACCATGCCTTCCCTCTGCTGTGTGACCTTTGGTAAATCAATTAACCTCTCTGAGTTTGTTTCCTAGACTGTAAAACAGGGTTATTGTAATGATCAAAAGAAAAAAAAAAGTGAAAGTTCTTTGGAGACGTACAAATGTCAGGCAAGGTGGTTAGTGTGGTTAGTCTTTGAGAAGAAGTGAATTGCCTTGAATGAAAGGGGTCTTATATTTGCTGTTCCCTTCACCTTCCACATGATGGCATCCTTGAAACACAGGGAGGTTGCTGGAGGTGGCCTGCTGTGGCAGCTAGAAAAAGGTGCTGAGGATGTGGGGACATGCATTTCAAACTTTAAAGGGCCAGGGTTTCCGCATGAAGGGTCCTCTCATGAAAAGACTATATTGATCTGATTTCCTTTTCCCTTCCAGTGGCAGATCCCCTCCTGACATGCAAGCTCTTTGCCAAAGAGGCGTTTTCTAGTCCTCAGAGCAGCTGCACATCATTATAAACAGTCCCTAAGTAAAGGATTGGCCCTGGACCCTGTTGGGTCAATTAGCCCCTTTCTCGCCTGGTTCTTTCACCACATTTCCAAAACGCCCAGTCTCCCACCACCCAAAACAGACGAAGAAAACCCTGGTCCCCGCGCTCAGAGTTACTACCTTTTATTCATTTATTTTTTTTAAGAGATGGGATCTCACTATGTTGCCCAAGCTGGACTCGATCGCTTGGGCTCAAGCGACCCTCCAGCCTCAGCCTCCCAAATACTTTGGATTACAGGCACCTGTCACTGCACCTGACTTTAAAATCACTGCCTCTCTTCCTTCCCTCTGCCACCAGATTTCCAGAAGGAGCAGGACACTCTTGCCTCTGCTTCTGCTATTTATTGACTCTGACTTTCAACCCACAATTCCACACACTGAAGCTCCTTTTCTTCATGGCCTCCTAATGGCAAATTCCACATTTTCATTCCAATTTCTTCCTGTGACTTCTCTGCTGTGCATGGTGTTGACCACTTTCTCAGAAACTCTGGGTTTTCCCAGCTTCACCCGGCCTCAGGTCCTGGCTCCTTCCTCTATCTGCTCACATCCGGCCTCTCCCCATCAGTCCCTCAGCTCCATGCTCCCTCTACTAACCGCCAATCATGCGTCCCTGGGTTCTGTTCCCCACACAGGTGCCCTAGGCAATGGGACTTGCAGACCCACACTCTGCCCCAGCCTCTTGACATGCCCATCAGAGTCCTCATCTGCCTTTTGAGAGACAGGGACCCTGGCTGAGATCACAGTATCTCCATGTACCCAGACACCGGGATCTTAGCAAGACAGGCTGTCTGCTCAAGGTCATGAGAAAGTGGCAAGCAAAAGAGAAGGGTGGCCTTCCTCAGGACGGGCCAATCTGAAGGAGTCAGAAGAGTGGGGAGGTATGAGGAGCTCTATCCTGGGGCTGAACAGAGGCTCACAGTGCAGCCAGGAAGTGTGACATGAACAGTTCAGGCTGTGCACAAAGACGGGGAGAATGCTGGAGGTTTCTTACGGTGACAGGAGTTTCACACACCTGCCTTATTGCTTAGCCTTTGTTTCTTCTCAGGGACGAGCAATGTGATTCAGAAATAAAACTCACTGTGTGGCTGTTGGAGGGGGTGGCACACAGGCTGCCTCAGAGCCAGCACAGGTGAGAAAGTCCCCACAGGACTCAACAGCAACGGGTTTGCAGCGATGGGTGGCGTTTCTTCTGCCTTTACCCTGGGCCGGCTCCTGGGAAGTGCTTTCTGAGGGCTTCCTGTCTCAGTCAGTCTTTCCAGTAACTTCCGGAGGCATCATTACCCTCCCCATTTTACCATGAAGGAAACCGAGGCTCAGAGAAGCAAGGAAGTTCCCTAAGGTCACACAACCAGCCCAGAGGATCAGAACACAAGCCCAGGGTACGCAGCTCCGGGAGATAATGAGAAAAGCACCTCTGACTTGGCTTCAGGTTGTACTGAGCACATCTGTAGGCCATGTACACATTTTTTTTTTTTTTCTAATGCAGGTTAGGGCTTAACCGGAACTTAACTGGAAAGTTCTGTGCACATCTGTATACACAGAAAAATGAAAACTTTAGCAACCAGCTGCATGTCCCAGAGACAATTTTCCAAAGATAAAAGACACTTAGTGACTTCACAAGCACGGCACTGTGATGTCCCCTCCCTCCCCCTTTCATGAAATTCAGATGTCATTAGAGAGGGCTCCTAACCGTCCCTACCACATTGGCCATAGGATGCCTCACTGAGGGGATGCGGTCAATCATCAAGACCACGCAGTGGTTTGTGTGCAGAGGCAGCTACCCAAGGGAACAAAAAATAAGAAAAGACCTAAAAGTGGGCCTGCCCCAACCTACAGACAGGGAACCAGGTCTTTGTTCTGCTTCCTACAGGGAAGCATGCCCTCGGGGGTGGGTCTGCGGTGTGAAGACAGCCACCTCCCCACTCCAGGGTCTGCGGCTGCAGGTGGGGGAGGAGGCTGGGAGGAGGCCCTTCCGCACTTCCAAGCTGATCAGCGCAGCGTGAGCGCCAGCGTGCGAGTGGGCGCCGCATCCAGACGGTTTCCATTTCCCCAGATAACCACGGAAAACATGAATCAGGCCGGCCCCGCGCTGGCCCAGCTGCAGTGTGGGGGCACACGCCGGTGAGTCACAGGCTGTGCTGCCAGCGCTGTTTTTCACATTTCTGTCCAGGGAACAGTTTCTCACTGGACGTTCAGTTTCTTTAGTCCTCTCTTCCCCCAGAAAGTTGCTCAGACTCTGTCCAAGGGCTCCCTGTGCCCGCAGTGAGACAACAGCTTTCCTGCTGCCGGTAACACTGAAGAAGGCTGATTGCACAGCTTAGGGGACAAGGTCCCTGCAAATCAGGGACACGGAGTGACTCCTGGTCCTCAGCACAGCCCCTAGAAGAGGGCGCCTTGCAGACCCATTTCACACATGAAGGAAGCAAGGTCAAAGCCCTGGCCCGGCCGCTCATCAGCTTCCAGGGCTCTGCCCTCGGAGTCCACGCTCTTAAGCAGGGTGGCATCAGGCATCCCTTCCCCAGCTCACCGAGCACAGTTCCCAAGCCGCCGTATGCCGCACACGTCCCGGCTTCTTCCGGTGGCGATGGCCACGGAGACGCGAGTGTTGTCACTGCTGAATGCAGCAGAAGGGCTAAAAGTGTCCACTCAGCCCAGGGCAGAAGAGCACAAGGTTTCCCCAACCTCGAACAGGCTTCATAGCGTCCCCAGACCCCGTGCCCTCCTTAGAGAGGGAAGGATGCCACCTCCCTCAAGAGCCACTGCCAGGCCTGTTTCTGTACTTTGCACATATTGTCACCTCCAGTCCTACAACAGCCCTCGGCGATGGGCACGCTCGCTCTCCCCACTTTACAGGTGAGGAGACTGAGGATCAGAAAGGATAAGTGAGCGGGCTGTGATCACTCAGCTACTGAGCGACAGGGCCAGGATCTGAACAGAGAGCTGGTGGCTCCAGGATCTGCAGTCCTGCTGAATTCTGGCGTTCCTCCCTCCTCTGACCCTCCAAGGCTGCCTGCACCTGTGGCAGAGAACACTGAGCTGCCTTTGCATAAATGCACTCACACCGTGCTCTGCTTTTCCACGGGGCCGTTTTCTTGCTTGACTTGGCACAATTCACATGCACATGCCACACAATGACAGACCATATATAAGGAGGTGGTCCCACAGATTATAGTGGAACTGAAACATTTCTATTGCCAGGCCCCCCGGGGCTTTCTGAGTACAAAAGGGCTGCCTATTTTTTTTTTTTTATCAGAGCCATTGCAACATTGTAGCACAATGACTGTATTTTTTAAATTAATTTAACCTAAGTGCACAGTGGTTGGGTTAAAATCTACAGCAGTGTACAGTCATCCCCAAGGTCTTTTTTTTTTTTTTTTTTTTTTTTTTTTTGAGAGGGAGTCTCACGCTGTTGCCCAGGCTGGAGTGCAGTGGCGCAATCTCGGCTCACTGCAAGCTCCGCCTCCCGGGTTCCCGCCATTCTCCTGCCTCAGCCTCCTGAGTAGCTAGGACTACAGGCGCCCGCCACCGCGCCCGGCTAATTTTTTGTATTTTTTTAGTAGAGACGGGGTTTCACTGTGGTCTCGATCTCCTGACCTTGTGATCCGCCCGCCTCGGCCTCCCAAAGTGCTGGGATTACAGGCTTGAGCCACTGCGCCCGGCCCCAAGGTCTTCCCATTCACCAGCCACTCACTTGCTGACTTACCCAGGGCAATGTCCAGTCCTGCAAGCTCCACTCATGGCAAGTGTATACCATTTTTTATCTTCTATACCACATTTTTATAGTACTTTTTCTACATTTGGATATGTTTAGATACACACACACAGCATTGAGCTACAGTTGCCTACAGTGTTCAGTACAGTAACATGCCGTAGGACTTTGCAGCCCAGGAGCAACAGACTACACCATATAGCCTGGGTATGCTGTAGGCTACACCACTTTTTGGCACCAGGAACCAGTTTTGTGAAAAACAATTTTTCCAAGGCCCAGGGAGGGTAAGGGGGAATGGTTTTGGGATGAAACTGGTTCACCTCAGATCATCAGGCGTTAGATTCCCATAAGGAGCACACAGCCTCCATCCCTCACATGCACAGTTCATAACAGGGTTCACGCTCCTATGAGAATCAAGTGCTGCCGCTGATCTGATAGGTGGTAGAGCTCAGGAGGTAATGCTCGCTCACCCCCTGCTCACCTCCTGCTGTGCGGCCCAGTTCCTAACGGGCCACAGACTGGCACCAGCCCGGGGGTTGCAAACCCTGGGCTATACCACCTAGGTTTGTGTAAGTCCACTCTAATGTTCACACAATGATGAAATTACCTAAAATGCATTTCTCAGGACACATCCCTGTCTATTATTTATGTATTAAATCTGAATGGTGAAATACTATATAATGGTGTGATATGGTGTGTCTCTTCCCAACTCTCTGTCAATGTTACACGTTGGTAGCTTAAAATCAGCTGTGGTGGAAGTATTTACACCATGGAAATTGGCAAACACTACAAAGCAGGTGGGGTTTTTTCCCATTTTTCTTGGAGAACTGGTTCTTAAACATTTATTAGCACCCCAATGGACATAACATGCACGCAGTATCTTTTGTATTCAAAACAGCATTTACAATATCATCCATATAAGTAAACATTGGATAAAAAGATGACTCTTAAATCTAGAAATCTAGACTTTTGGAAAGTCTAACTGAAGATTATAGAATTGTAATTGAAGGTTGGGAAAATAAATAATCCTCACAGCATTCCTACAATTCACCTTGGGAAGTGAATGAGAAAAGAAACTAACTTTTATCTGACGAGTGAGAGTCCTCTTAAATTATCAGACCCAGAGAGACATGAAGATGAGACAGCAATCACGTCCTTCTCCCCACTTAGAGCTATGTCTTCCCCTCTTGAAACTGCTTGGTACCTACTACAGGTGGCTATAAATTAACCTAATAATGCTGCAGCAGACACTATAACCCACACCCTGTAGCTGAACAGTGGATTGTCAATTAACCCATCAATGTGATTTCTGTAAGCCAATGATAATTCCAGACAAATGACTTTGCAGGCCACTTCCTGTCCCCCCACCCCACTTTTTTTTTTTTTTTTTTTTTTTTTTTTTGCCTTTAAAAACCTGCTTGTGACAAAGGCCTCATGAAACTCACATGCAAGGTAATTTGTGATTGAGTTTCCCAGGCAGCTGTCCTCGCTTTGGCTCAAGTCAACTCTCAACGACATTTTATACCTCAACCTCTTCCTTTGAGGTCAACAAGATCTACCCTTTCAAACGGCTCTTGAGTCAGCCCCAAATTGGGTGTGGCTGCAGCATCCTTTTAGAGGGTCAGACTTCCTCAGTGCAGATGAATCAGACCAGAGGTACATCGTGTTCAGTAGCAAGAAAGTGGACCGGGTTCTGGGGTTGTCCCTTTGAAAGACTCCAGAGGAAATTACAAATTATTTTTCTGTGGGGCCGCCCTGAAGGGCTTCCTGCCTCCACTCTGGACACCAGTGGGCTTTAGTCATAAGACTCACCCAGTTGGTGGAAACTGGGCACACAGAAGTATGTGGCCAACTTGGAAAAGGCGATGAAGACAATTCTCGCTAATGCAAGAGCAAAGAGATAAATGAGGACAGAGTAGCTTGCAGCTGGGAGCAGGAAGCAAGGCCAGGCCCTCGGGGCTTTCTGAGTACAAGACAGCTGCCCCCTTTTTTTTTTTTTTTTAAAGAGAAAATGCTAGATAATAGGATTGGAGTTCTTTCAAGGTGCCTTCTTTACAGCTTTTGTTGTTTTGAGAAAAGCCCAATTTGTTTTGTTTTGTTTTGGAGACAGGATCTCACACTGTTGTCCAGGCTGGAGTGCAGTGGCACCATCACGGCTCACTGCAGCCTCGACCTCTGGGGCTCAAATGATCCTCCTGCCTCAGCCTCCCAAGTAGGTAGGACTACAGGTGTGCACCACTACACCCAATATTTTTGTGTTTTTTGTAGAGACAGCATCTTACCATATTGCGCAGGCTGGTCTCGAATTCTTGGGCACAAGCAGTCCTGCCTTGGCTTCCCAAGGTGCTGGGATTACAGGCATGAGCCACTGTGCCTGTCCAGAAAAGCCCAAATTTAACAAAGCCTCATTCTAAATTCTCAGGTGTTTCTTGATGACCCGACCTGTGTAAGACAGTCACAGAGGCCTTACAAGGTGCTGGGGAGTCCTGGGGGAGCGAGGCAGGAGGAGAATGCTGCCTGCATGCCCTCAGTGGGTACGGCCAAGACCAGGGTGGGGCAAGGCAAGGATGGCTGGAACAGGAAGCAGGTACAAGTGGCCAGGCCTGACCACCCGGGCTCTTTGGGAGTGGCCAGAAAATTCCTCCTGAGAGCAGAGTCCAGGTGTTTGGGTCCAATCCTGATTATCCGCAGACCTTCAAGATCCTCCAGAGCACTTCTGTGTGGCCTTGGCAAGGTTCCCTCAGAGTGTGGGCTGGAAGGAGATGGAGAGACATGGCTTCCCCTTCGGGAGACAAAATAAAGAGCTCCGTGCTGACCAGGGAAAGGCTGGTGCAGGTTGCTGAGGCTGGCGGGAGGCCCCGGGTCAAGCCTTGGTGGGGCCTAGATCCGCGGTCCTGACCGGTGCCACCACAGGCCAAGGCCAGCAGTGAGGCCCAGAGACTGAGCCGATAGCTGTGATGTGGAGGGGTCTGTGGTGTGGGGAACCTAAGGGTGCAGAGGAGAACTTCAGGCTCATAAAGAGAAATGGGAGGTGCAGTTCTCATGCAGGCCGGTGGGACGGTTCCCACAGAGAAAGAAAAATGCTCCAAACGATTTAAAATGTTTCCTTTGATTATTTTGAATTATGGATGATTGTTAGTTTCTTCATTTTATATTCTGTTCTATCAGACTGTTTTGTAAACCACCAAAATGAGGACTAAGAGTCATTTGTTGGGTGAAGAGAGAGGTTTGGAGGAAAGGGCGTGGGCTCCCTGGGAGGTTCCCTATGGGGACTCTAATCACAGACACCTTTGTACCACTTTCCCACACCCATGTGGTGGCCCATCCCTAGGTTCTATGGAAAATGGAAAAAGATGTGCCACATAATGGCTCATTTTAATTAAGAACTGGCCCAGAGAGTTTAGTACAGAAACTTGGAACAAATAAATGATGCATATCCAGCCAACATCACATGAGAAGTCATCAGGAGGAATCAGGAAACAGCAGATCCAACTTTGACCCAGCAACTTCACCGCAGGGTCCAAATGCTGCACACTATTTCCCTCTGGAGCCTCCTCAGCGTGTCCAAATGACGAAAGACCTCTCCCAAAAGCCTAGGATCTGGAGGAGAGGCATGATGTGTCCAGAGGGATGAGAGCATCTGGCAGGGCAGGAGCAGGAAAGAAGCAAAATGAGATTGAAAAGCCAAAAACGTCTTCTCCCTCTGTAATGGGAGCTTTAGGAAGGAAGGTGGACAGGACACCCAGGAGTCCCTTACTAACGAACAGTGGGGGCTGGGATGGGAGCCTGGTGATGCCTGGACTTTCTGTGGCTCTGTGACACGGACAGCAGCTGCCAGAGGAGGGAGGCCAGGCTCCATGACAGCCCTCAGCTTGGGTGTGCAATTTAAGAGGTGTTCCTAAAGAATCTCCTGTCTTCCAAAGATCTGCTTCATGGATGATGGTAGGGTCTGAAACCCCCACTCTAGACACTCCTTTGAATGAGGTTACTGGAGAGCCCTCCTGCCTGTGATCATGCCACCTGGAAGGTCATCTGTCCTCATCTGGAGAAGGGTGGTTGTCCCAGAATGGAGCGAGTTAGTACCTGCCCCCAACGGGGCATGATATATGTTTTTTAAAAGCTTAGTTTCGAGAATCTAGGCTGGTAGTTGTGGGGCTTCAGGGAGGGCCAGGGAATGCCAGGGAAGGAGTAAAAACAGGAGCAGTGGTAGATCCAGGGCATCCTATTCAACAATTTCAGCAGCAGGTACACTAAGGCTACATACAGTATTTATAGGTCTGATGATGTTTGAGAACTAGTTGAAAACCTTTGAAAAACTAGTTTTGTTTGATTGTTCCATTTTTTAGTGCCTTATCTTAAAATTTGGGCATCTGGAAAGATGAGAAGTAGTATCTCACCATGTTTTAATTGACAACTTGTGAGGCTACATATCTTTTCAAAAGATTGTTAGCCATGTTGGTATATTCTGCTGTCAAATGACTACTCATGCTTTTTGTCTGTTTTTCTATTAGAGTGTTTCTCTTTCAGTATATCTGTTTCTATCTATCTAGCCATCCATCCATCTACACCTATTTTGAAGGATTTCTTTATAGAATCCAAACACTAATCTTTGATCAGATCATAAATGTTTTATGTAGCGTCCCTTAAACAGTGACTTAACTTTGGCATTTCCTTGTTGTGAAGGAGTTTTCAATTTCTAGTTAGTCAGATTGATCTTTCTTTTTCTCTGTGTGTTTTCTTTAAGAAATGTTCTTTTGCTCTAAAGGTACAGTATTTTCTTAGAGTCTCTTCTAAAAGTTTTCAAGTTACACGTTTTACATTTAAGTCTTTTATCTAATTGTCCTTTCTCCATTTTCTAAACTTTCTGTTCCTCTCTCACTGATCTTCAAATACCATCATGGTCATAACTAAGTTCCTATATGTGTGTGGGTATCTTTCTTGGCTCTTGGTTCTGCTCCATCAGCAATATTTATATTTACCGAAGTCAGAAACTCACTGTTTTAAATGCTAGAGCTTTATACTAGGTCTCAATATTTGGGTGAGTCCTTTTTGTGCACTCTTTTCTAAATAGCTTGGCCATTTGGGGCTATTTACTATTTTTTTTTTTTTTCCAGAAGATGGAATTTCACTCTTGTTGCTCAGGCTAGAGTGCAATGGCATGACCTCAGCTCACTGCAACCTCCACCTCCCGGGTTCAAATAGTTCTCCTGCCTCAGTCTCCCACGTAGCTGGGATTACGGGCACCTGCCACCACGCCCAGGTAATTTTTTGTATTTTTAGTAGAGATGGGGTTTTACCATGTTGGCCAGGCTGGTTTTGAACTCCTGACCTCAGGTGATCCACCTGCCTTGGCCTCCCAAAGTGCTGGGATTACAGGCGTAAGCCACCATGCCTGGCCTATTTACTTTTTCATGCAAACTTTAGAATCCACTTGTCACATTTATTAAAAACCCTGTTAAGAGTTTTATTGCCCTAGCATTAAATTTACACACTAAGCTGGGAGATAATTTGAATCTTCCTCTCTGTGAATATAGTTTTTCTCCTTCTCTGGTTTTCTCTCCCTCTTTCCATTTATTTAAGGCATGTTTTATATCCTCCAATGCAGTTTTGTTATTTTCTCGCCGAACAGCTTTTATTTTTACTTATTCCTTGAAGCTTTTGAGCTTTATGTTATCATGAGTGCAATCAGTATTTAACTTTGTCTTTTCTGGTATGCAGGAATGCTGTTGCTTTTTGGATATTGATCTGCTGTCCCAGAGCTTGCTGAATTCATCTTTTAAGAATAATAGTACATAGAATCTTTTAATTTCATATGTCAGTGATTATTTCCTCTGTCAATGATAGCAATTTGGTTTCCTCTTTTTCAATTTCTTTGCCTCTTATTTAATTTTTCTTTTGCTATTTCAATGTCTGGAACTTCCAGTAAAATGATAAATAGAAACTGAGACAGTAGGATAATTTTTTTTTTTTTTGTCTCTGACATTTCAGGGAATTAAAGAGAATATTTCCATAGCCTCACCATTTGATGTGGGGTTTCTTGTGATCTCCTAAAGCCTTGACCAGGTTAGGGAAATTTTCTTGTGTTCCAGGTGATAAGTTTTACTAAATGTATTTTCTATATATATTGAGTTGATTGTATGATCCTCCCGTTCCATCTGATACTGTAGTGAGTTACATTAATAATTTTGTAATGTCTCACTATCCTTGTAGTACTGGTATACATATCACTTAATTATACCTCAAAAAATATTTCAAACACATTGCTGGGTTTGGTTTACTAATGTGTCATTTAGAGTCTTTGTTTTCATGTTCATAAGTGAGATAATTTCTTTTATGTCATCCTCATCTGATATCAGTGACCTAACTTATAAAATGAGCTGGAACATGTTCCCACTCCATCTGGTTTCTGGAACAGTCCAGAAGACAGGGATAGTCTGCTCTCTTCATGTTTGAGAAAACTTCCCGTAAAATTGTTGAAAGTGAGACTGGCCCGTATATTTCTTTTCTCATGCTGTGTTTTAATGTTGAAATCAGTATGAGCCTCTTTTAAAAGCGAATTTGATCCATGTTTATGGACACTGATCCCATTTAATCCTACCGTCTGGTCTGTGGGTTCCTAACTTCCCTCTTCCACTCATCCCTTTCCTGACTGCTGTGGGACGGATGGAATCTGCTTTTCCCCGTCCCACCTCCACATTTGTGCTTCCTTTCGTGCCTTTATCGAACGCAGCATGTGTGCGTGTGATTGTTCTCATTTAAGTCTTCGCTTCTCTTATACTTTCACACTTTCATCGACTCCATTTCTCCCTCTCTCTGTGCTACATTCAGAATGATTTCCTTAAATCTTTGTTTGCTCCCTTTTTTTCTAATCTACAGCTTAATCTTCTCATTGAATTTTCTCTTGAATGACTATATTTTTCTCAACATCAGCAGGTTTATTATTTGACTTCTTTTATAAACCACCAGCTTTTCCTTTATGATTTGTATGTCTTCTTTTATCTCTGTAATGTTTATAAATACGCCATTTTGGGTCATCTTTAATAGATTGTCCTGTGATTTTTATTTCTTAACCATTCATCACAGGTACTGATCCATCCTCGGTGGTGAATTTCCTTATGTATTTCATATTTTTAATTGTGAGTTCATGGTCAGTGGGTGTGGCTGCATCTCTGAGTCCCAAATCCACCAGCTAGGAAGCTTTCCTGGCACAGGATGTTATTTGCTTCAGGATCTAAGAGGATTCGCTGGACACAGACCCATTATTCTGTTCATTTCTAGGCTCGGGATTTGAGGTGATTTCCCAGGGGGACAGCTTTTCCTCCACTGGAGAGTAGTCTTCCTTGCCCTCTGCATAGGGAGCAGAGTTTTCCTAGGTCCCTTCTTACAGAAGAACAGCCATTCAAGGGCGCCTGCTGCATGCAGGTATGTCACTCCTGTCTCCCCAGCCAGAATGCGCCCACAGTCCTGTCTCCTGCCCTGTATGGGCGTGAAAACTCAAGCACAGTGCTCAAGCCACTTATTTACACTGCCCCAGCATTGGCTGTAGAGTGTCATCTTAGCTTTGAGCCCTCTTTACATTTGGGGCATCGGACACTGCCCCTTCTTGCTTTTAAACATGGCTGTGCATTTATTATGTACATTTTCTTCTCCTGATCCAAAATCCTTGTGTGCAATAGTGGAGGAGAACATGTCAGGCTGAGCGACCTTGCTTCCAGGTGTCCTTCCATTTACTCCTTAACATCCTAGAACCTGTATCCATCTGTACCATTCTATCTGAATGGTGGCAGACCTGAAACACCAATGACTCCCAGCCACTAAATTCAGCAGCCCTGTGCTAAGCCTCCTGGTGGCCGGCCTTTCAGCACCATTCCAGACAGTGGCTCCCTTCTGAGTACAGTTTTCGCAGGACTTCCACAACACGCCCTCATTTCCCTCTAGTCCTGCAGGCTGGTCCTGCTTAGTTTCCTTTGAGAACTCGCTTGTCTCTACCAGTTATCTAATACCTGACTTCTTGACAGTATCAGAGAGTCCAGTGATTCCTTTTCTTTTCTAAATGGCACAAAAATAGTCAAGAGCTACCTACATGTTTCCGATAATTGTAAGAAATGTTTTCATTGTGAAGCCATCTACAGATACATAAACTCTGCAAAAAGACATGGCTGCTAGAATTACATCCTAACAAAAAATAAGGTAAGAGAAAACAAAAAGGTTAAGTTGAGTATATGGGTCAATAATTTTTCATTTTTTTCTTTCTCTAAGTTTTGTAAACCCGTTTAATGGACTTTTTGGTCAGAATTCAGGTGGAGTTGCGGTTTCCTGACATAATCTCCAAGGCTCCAGCAAACGTCTGGTGGGTACTATTTCCACTCCCTTACAGCCTCTCTCTGGACGTTTCTCTCTCGATCTAGATGTTCGGAGGTTGATGTGAGAGTTGAATCATCCACTCCCTCTGTCTTGTGCCATGGGATGTCTACGTGGCATTTAAGGACTCTCCTTTCTCTGCCCACAGCCCAAACTCTCTCCTGAGCTCTGACCTCCCTGGAGGCACACGCTCTTCACACCATCTGCTCTCACACTCTCAGAAGGCCTCTTTCTTCTGACCTGGATGTGTCCTGCTGTTGCCACTTTCTGATTATAGTCTCATATTTACCTCCTTATGTTAAGTCCTGACGTTCACTAAGTGATTGCCCATGGTCTGGGCACCAGAATCTCAATTTTAGAGACTTTTAACTCCTGTTTTTATTCTCTTATCATCATTTTCTCTCCTGGGTGATCAGGTGCCTTTTGCTCTTTTAATCTAATTTCCAAGGTTTGTGCTTAGAGGAGTTACATTAGAAACCCACTCTGGCAAAATGAAAGGCTATCAGAGAGCTCTGATATCCTACAAAGGTCTGCAGAACCAGACTCAGGCAGAAGCCAGGAGAGGTTTACCATGTCTGTATGTAGATGGAACGGAGAGAGACATTGTTATTTAATGTGAAAACTTGTCTATAGCCACTCATTCCTTTTAGTAACAGCAACAACATCCAAATCTGTAGGGAGATCAATTTTGTTTTTTTAAAAAACTTTTATTTTAGGTTTAGGAGTCATATTCAGGTTTGTTATGTGGGTAAATTCACATCGCAGGGGTTTGTTGTACAGATTATTTCATCACTCAGATACTAAGCCTAGTACCCAATAGTTATATTTTCTGCTCCTCTTCTTCCTCCCACCCTCCACCCACTAGTAGGCTCCAGTGTCTGTTGTTCTCCTCTTTGTGTCCATGAGTTCTCATCATTTAGCTCCCACTTATAAGTGAGAACATCCATTATTTAGGTTTCTCTTCCTGTGTTAGTTTGCTAAAGATAATGGCCTCTTTCTCCATCCATGTACCCGCAAAACACATGATTTCATTCTTTTTCATGACTGCATAGTAATCCATGGTGTATAAGTACCACACTTTCTTTATCCAATCTGTCATTGATAGGCATTTCAGTTGATTCCATGTATTTGCTATTGTGAATAGTGCTGCAATGAATATCCACATGCATGTATTTTTATGGTAAAATGATTTCTATTCCTCTGGGTATATACTTAGTAATGGGATTGCTGGGAAGAACAGGGGTTCTGTTTTAACTCTTTGGGGAATCGTCACACTGCCTTTCACAATGGTTGAACTAATTTACACTCCCACTGACAGTGTATGAGTGTTCTTTTTTTTTTCCGCAACCTCACAAGCATCTGTTATTTTTTTGACTTTTTAATAATAGCCATTCTGAGTGATGTGAGATGGTATCTTATTGTGGTTTTGATTTGTATTTCTCTAATGATCAGTGATATTGAGCTTTTTTTCATATACTTGTTGGCCGCATGTATGTCTTCCTCTGAAAAGTGTCTGTTCATGTCCTTTGCTCACTTTTTTATAGGGTTGTTTGTTTTCTTGTAAATTTGTTTAAGTTCCTTATAGGTGCTGCATATTAGACCTTTGTCAGATGCATTGCTTGTATATATTTTCTTTCATTTGTTAGGTTATCTGTTTACTCTGTTAATAGTTTCTTTTGCTGTGTAGAAGGTCTTAAGTTTAATTAGATCCCATTTGTCCATTTTTTCTTTTGTTGCAATTTCTTTTGATGTTTTCATCATGAAATCTTTGCCTGTTCCTATGTCCAGAATGTTATTACCTTGTTTGTCTTTGAGGGTTTTTATAGTTTTGGATTTTACATTTAAGTGTTTAATCCCCTTGCGCTGATTTTTGTATATGGTATAAGGAAGGGGTCCAGCTTCAGTCTTCTGCATGTGGGCAGCTATCCCAGCACCGTTTATTGAATAGAGAGTCCTGTATCCACTGTTTTTGTCAGCTTTGTCAAAGATCAGTTAGTCATAGGTGTGTGGCCTTATTTCTGGGCTCTCTACTCTGTTCCATTGATCTATGTGTCTGTTTTTGTACAAGTGCCATGCTGTTTTATTTACTGTAGCCCTTTAGTATAGTTTGAAGTCAGGTAACATGATGCCTCCAGCTTTGTTCTTTTTTGCTTAGGATTGCCTTTGTTATTCAGACAGTGCCCCGTCCACTTGCAGAGATTGGGACAGAGTGTAAGTGGATAGGAAACCTTACAGACGCCCATCACTATGTCTCACCAATGTCAAAAAGGGGCCTGTATAGGCCATTGTTTAGCACAGAATGAATAAGACTTTAAATATGCACTATAAACTATGCAGTACATGTGATTCCACGTGCAGGAGAGGGTACAGAACTTTTGTAGGGAACTCAGGGGGAAGGGACCTCAAAATAGTAGATGTTAAAGTCTTTGAAGGAGAGAGAGGGCTAAGCAACAGGATATGCAATTCCTCAGTTGTCTGATAATTAGCACATCTGCTAATCTGGGTGCTGTTTCAGTGACAAGGGTGAGTGGAAACCAAGGGGAAAGAGCTGTGTGGTATTTGACACAATAAATATTTATGTAAATTAAAAATACACTTGCAATGCAAAATTACACATTTTATAATAACACACATAAACCATAGGATGCAGATTAGGGAAAACAAAATAGTTTAACAAACAGGGCAGGAGAATAAGATAAATTTTTTAGTGAGGAAAAAGGGGTAGGTGGATGGATGGACAAATGGGTAGACAGGAAAAAAATGGGTAGACAGGTAGACAGATTAAGTAAGTGGATAGATAGATAGATAGATAGATAGATAGATAGATAGATAGATAGACAGACAGACAGAAAGACAGAGGACCCAGCATAGACCACTTATAATAGTGGTCCATAAACGAAAGAGTAATTAACTCAAACTTTTGCACCTGAGGATTAAGAGAACTATTAATATATTTGGGATAACAAAGCAGCTATTCCCTGAACTAATTAGGTGAAAACTGAAGCCTAGAAGCAGAAGGAAACATGGTGTCCATCCCCCTTTCTCACCGAACTCCCAGACTGGCTGGGAGGAACATGGACTTCCCAACACATGTGGGAAGAGGCCCCAGCCAATTTTATTTGAATCCCAAAGGAAAAATTTCCTCATCTGACATCTGGTTTTCATGTCTGTGTGTGTGTGTGAGAGAGAGTTTGTGTATGTGAGTATCTGCATATGCACGGAAGAAAAGCATGAATGGAACATTTGAAACTATTAAGAATGGTTGTCTCAGGAGAGTGGTGAGGGGTTGGGGAAGGGATTTAATTTATATTTTATATTCTGCTTAAAACACTTCCAAAGAACAGGTATTACTTTTGCAATAATTTCACATCCACTCAACGGATACATTCATTTCTGGGAAGTATTTCTTCATTTTGGTTGCAACATTTGGACATTGTTTTGAGTGTTTAATAATGAGTCATTAATTTTGCTCTCTGACCAGTAAAGCACCTGAGCAGAGAAGAGTAAAACGATCAGCATTCCAGCCGTCTGCCCACATGTGGCTTTCCTTAACAAACTTTGGTATCTTATCTTAAAAATAGCCCTACCCTGGCCGGGCATGGTTGCTCACACCTGTAATCCCAGCACTTTGGGAGGCTAAGGCGAACGGAGGAGGTCAGGGGATAGAGACCAGCCTGGCTAGCATGGTGAAATCCTGTTTCTACTAAAAACATAAAAAAGTAGCCAGGCGTGGTGGCGTGCACCTGTAATCCCAGCTACTCAGGAGGCTGAGGCAGGAGAATCGCTTGAACCCGGGAGGCAGAGGTTGCAGTGAGCCGAGATCACGCCATTGCACTCCAGCTTGGGCAACAAGAGCAAAACTCCGTCTCAAAAAAAAAAAAAAAAAAAAGAAAGAAAAAAAAAGGCCCTATGCACAGTTTTAGATTCTGGATATCCAAGACATTAGATATTGCTAATATACACCATTCGATCTGATCAAGCTGCTTGAAATCCTAGAATGATTTGAACTGGCACAACAGGGGTAATACAAACGGGGTTTTAAATATCTCTCATTTCAAAAATTCCTGTTGACAATTTTCTTGTTGAAAGATCATTCTAATGTAGCATAAGAAAGCAGATTCTGACACTCTTTGCTTATTTCTTCAGACAGTTGTGCTGATATCACATTCAGTAGCCGGACTTTGACTTTTTTTTCCATTTTTGCCCTTGTTTATCCAACACTGAATTAGGAGTCAGAGGCTGAATGAACTCAGGAGCATGTGGGCTGGTCATCCAGGGTTCCCCTCCTGTATTAATAAAGCCGTTCCTCCCTCGCTGCAAACCAATATAGACTCTACTCTCAGTACTGTGGCCATGCACGATTTTCAGGCCACATCAAGACTTGCACAGCCTCTGGGTTTCAGTGAGAACAGAACCAGCAGTCTTCCTGGACTTCTTCCTCCTACACAGCAACCAGGAGCCAGCTGATCCTCTGCGTATCACAGGCTTTGTCGGGTTGTAAAACAAAACCCTAATGGGTATCCCCCACTGATATCATGCAACACCAGATGGTGTCATTTGATCAAAGAATTTTGCTAACAGAAATCTCAGATTTCTTTCTAAGCAAAATGCCTTGACTTTGTGACTGATTGTGCAAGAATCTCAGGAATTGAGAAAACAGCATCTGCGCTGCTACAAGACTGCAGCTTTGGATCATACTCCTCTGCTTTTAGTTTATTCTCTGTCTTTAACTTCAAAACGTATTTTACAGCTCAAAGAGTTGCTTACTATTTGTTTCCTAGAACCTCAAAAGTCATTAGTTTTTTTTAAAAGTCACTGTGCTTTTGTTGGAAAACAACCTCAAACTTGAATGGCTTCATGCCAGTAGTTGAAAATATTTTACAATAGGCCACTTTCTGGAAAGTCTAATAAAAATCATACTGAGCATTTTTATTCCATTTTACACTTGTAGAGCATTATCACAATTTAAATTATCTTCATCCAGCCCATATAGCTTCATATTGCAGCCAGCAAGGAAGTTCTGCCCACAGTTTACATTTATGACTTTCTTCTGAACTGTAGTATCTATGTTACTGTTTTCATCACTACTCTTTTTTTGCACATTTTACCACTTTAAAAAAACACAGTAAATCTATGTGTTTTGACAAATGTGTACAGTAGACTAACCACTACCAATGGTCAAGATATAGAATATTTCTCTTGCCATAGAAATAGTCCACCATAGAAATACTTCAATTTCTCTCAAGCCCTTTTCTGCTCAATCCTTCTCCCCATCCCCAGGGCTAGCAATTGCTGATCTGTTTTGTCCTTATGGTTTTGCCTTTTCCTGAATGTCATGTAAATGGAATCAGATTTGTAGCATTTCAATTCTGGCTTCTTGCACTTAGCATAATGCCTTTGAGATTCTTCTGCTTAAATCAAGAATTCATTCCTTTGATTGTTATCCAGTATTCAGTCGTATGGATGTATCAGAATTTATTTACCAGTTGAGGGACAGACACTTTGATTGATTCCAGTTTGGGGCAATTATGTATATAACTTTGATGAATAGCTATTCACTACTGGGTCATCTAGTAAGTGTGTTTTAACTTTAAGAGTTGCCAAGCTGTTTTCCAAAATAACTATACTATTTTTTTTTCTTTTTCCTTAGCATGTCCACCTTTTTTCATGCTTTTGTGGTAAAATACACATAAGATTTAGCATCTTAAAAAAATTTTAAGTTCACAGTTCAGTGGTATTAAATATATTAATAACACTGTGCAACCATCACCACCTTCCATCATCATAACTCTTTTTTTCTGTAAAACTAAAGCTCTATTCCCGTTAAACAATAACTCTCCTTTCTCTTATCCCCTCAACCCCTGAAAACAACCATTCTATTTTCTGTGTCTAATTTTGACTAAGTATCTCATATAAGTAGAATTACACAGTATTTGTCATTGTGTGATTGACTTAGTTAACTTAGCAGAATGTCCACCAGGGACATGTTGTTCATCCATTTTGTAGCATGTGTCATAATTCCCCTCCTCTTTAAGGCTAAATAATAATCCATTGTATGCATATACTACATTTTGCTTATTCATTCATCCATAATTGGACATTTGGGTTGCTCCCATGTTTTAGTTATTATGAATAATGCTACTATGAACATGGGTGTACAAATACCTCTTAAATACCCTGCTTTCAATTCTTTTGGGTGTATCCCCGGAAGTGGAATTACTAAACCATATGGTAATTATATTTCTAATTTTTAAGGAACTGTCTTACTCTTTTCCACAGCAGCTGTATCATTTTGCGTTCCCATCAACAATGCACAAAAGTTCCAATTTCTCCACATCCTTGTTGACACTTGTTATTTTTTATTGTTGTTGTTGTTTTAATGGTAGCCATCCTAATGGGTGTGAGGTGGTAACCTATTGTAGTTTTGACTTGCATTTCCCCTACGATTTGTGATATTGAACATCTTTCCATGTGCTTATTGCTATTTGCATATCTTATTGGTTGATATGTCTATTTAAGCCCTGTTCTCATTTTAAAATCTATTTGTTTTTTATTGGTGAGTTTTAGGATTTCTCTATATATTCTGGATAATAATCCCTTATCAGATATATTTGCGATTATTTTCTTCCATGCTGTTGGTTGCCTTTTTACTCTGTTGATACCGTCTTTTGATGCACAAACTTCTAACTTTCATGAAGTTCAATTTGTTTCTTTTACTTTTGCTGCCTGTGCCTTAGGTATCATAGCCAAGAAATCATTACAAAATTCAATATTATAAAGATTTCTTGATGTTTGATTCTAAGATTTTTTGTGTTTTCAGTCTTACATTTAGGTCTTTGATCCATTCTGAGCTAATTTTTGTATATGGTGTTGGGTGAGAGTCTAACTTTATTCTTTTTCATGTGGATACCCATTTTCACAGCAACATTTATTGAAAAGACTGTCCTTACCCCAATGAATCGTCTTGGCACCCTTGTCAAAAATCATTTGATCATACTTACAGGGTTAATTTCAGGGCTGTCTATTCAATTCTATTGGTTTTTATGCCAGTACCACACTGTTTTGAGTATCATAGCTTTGTAGCAAGTTTTGAAATCAGGAACTGTGAGTCCTCCAGCTTTGTTCTGCTTTTTCAAGATTGTTTTGGCTATTACAGGTCCCCTGAGATTTCATACAACTTTTAGGATGGGTTTTTCTACTTCCTCAGAAACGTCATTGAGATTTTGGTAGGGAATACATTGACTGTGTAGATCACTTCAGGTAGTATTGACATCTTAACAACATTAAGTCTTTTAATCCATGAATATAGTTGATATACTTATGTCTTCTTTCATTTTTTAAATTAATACTTTGTAGTTTTAAGTGTACAAGTTTTTGCCTCCTTTGTTAATTCATATTTTATTCTCTTTAATGAAAATTGTATTCCTATTTTTTTCCAGATCATTCATCATTAATATATAGAAATGCAACTGATTTTTAAGCTGGTATAAGTTTAAATTAGAATGCTAAAATTTAGGATATAACCTTAGGATGTTATCTGTAATCCCCTTGGTAAACAAAAAATAGCTATAGAGTATATGCAAAACAAAATGAAAAAGGAAATTCAACATTTTTACTACAACAATCAATTAAACACAAAATAAGATTGTAATATAGTAAATGATGAACAAAAAAGGCATATAGAAAATAAATCTCAAAATGGCAGAAGTCCCCACTTAACAGTAATTACTTTAAATGTAATTAGATTAAACTGTCCAATCAAAAGACAGATTGGCAAAATTAGGGGGAAAAAAACATGATTCAACTATACATGATCTACAAGAGACTCACTTCAGTTCCACAGACACAAATTGTTTGAAAGTGGAGGATGGAAAAAGATATTGTATGTAAATAGTAATCAAAAGAGAGCAGGGTGGTATTCTACAAATTTATCTTAGCACTAGTTTCACTGTATTGCATAAGTTTTGTTATGTTGTATTTTTGTTTCTATTTGTCTCCAAGTATCTTCTCTTGAAGAGTTTATTTTTAATTAACAAATGATAATAGACAGGAGAAATACATTCTGGTGATCTACTGCACAGTATGGTAACCATACTTTAATAATAATGTATCATATATTTCAAAATTTTGAAAATAGTGGATTTTAAATGTTGTCACCACAAAGAAATAAGTATGAGAGGTGATGGATATATTTACTAGCTTAAGTATTTTCTAATTTCTTTTGTGGTTTTTTTTGGATCTATTTGTTGTTTAAGAGTGTGGTGGTTAATTTTCACAAATTTGTGAATTTTCCAATTTACTTCTGTTACTGATTTCTAACTTCATCCTTTTGCCATCGGAGAATATATTTTGAATGATATCTCAAATAAATCTCAAAATGACAGAAGTCCCCAGTTAACAGTAATTACTTTAAGTGTAAGTGGATCAAACTGTCCAATTTTTAAATTCATTGATACTTAATTTGTGGCCTAACATATGGAATATCCTGGAAAATGTTCCATGTGCACTTGGGAAGAATGTGTATGCTATTGTTGTTGAATAGATTGTTCTGTGTATATCTGTTATGGCTAGTTGATTGTGTTATTCAAGTCTTCTATTTCCTTCTTTATCTTTTGTGTCATTCTATCCATTACTGAGAGTGCGATTTTGAAGTTTCCAACTATTATTGTAGAACTGTCTATTTCTTCCTTCAATTCTGTCAGTTTTTGCTTCATATGTTTTAGTGGTCTATCATTAAGTATGCAAATGTATATCATATTTATATCTTCTTGGCCAAGCTTGGTATGAGAGTCTTAGGATGGCAGACTTTTCATTCCAGTTAAGAATCATTTCACAAAATTTAGAGTTTATATACAGTTCATATGGCATTGCTGGGTTGACATAGTTCTTGCTGACATGTTTTATCTTGGTTGGTTGGATGGTTGGCTGGTTGGTTGGTTGGTTGGGTGGGTGGGTGGTTGGTTGGTTTGTAATATTTCCTTTCCAAATAATACAGAGTCAGTGTTAAATAACAAAAACAAAAACCTCAGTTCTGAAAGAGCTACAGAATGCTAATGTATGAGATTTTGGCTACATCAAAAACTTGGTAGAAAGTAGCCTCAAATTATGTTCCACATGGGCCGGGCACAGTGGCTCAAGCCTGTAATCCCAGCACTTTGGGAGGCCGAGGCGGGTGGATCACGAGGTCAGGAGATCGAGACTATCCTGGCTAACATGGTGAAACCCCGTCTCTACTAAAAATACAAAAAACTAGCCGGGCGTGGTGGCAGGCGCCTGTAGTCTCAGCTACTTGGGAGGCTGAGGCGGGAGAATGGCGTGAACCCGGGAGGCAGAGCTTGCAGTGAGCCGAGATCACACCACTGCACTCCAGCCTGGGAGACACAGTGAGACTCCGTCTCAAAAAAAAAAAAAAAAAAAAAAAAAATTATGTTCCACATGGCACTATCTGAAAGAGGGGGCATAATTTTTTGTTCTGGAAGGAACTGGGGGGCTATAATATCCAAAACCAACCTCTTGATGGCATATTTCTTCCTTCTGGGTTTGATTGTGAACAACTGACCTCCAAGGGAGGCTCAAATCAAGATTCTTTTTATTCTTTCGTTTAACGTCTATCCTGTTTCTTCCAATAATCCTAGGTCTCTGCTAGTATTCATAGCTGGCAAAACAATAGAGGACTATCATTTCTTGGGAGAAATGATGTTGCTGCGCAGTACAAATTTAGTTATAAATCATGAGGGTTTAGTATTTGTCCCACAGTTTCACATTTTGAAATATTCAGTATTCATACTGAATTTTAATATTTGTAGTAATGAAATAGTCAACATTCATAGTATTGTTTTCATATTTGTTATTTTGGACTCTTTGAAACTTAGAAAAAGCAAACACATAATAATGTCTCATCATCCTGTTTCCTGCAAAAATCTTTCATTGATACTCTTCTTATCATTTACATATAAACTATTTACTTTGGGGTAGAATACATAACAATTTCAGAAATTGGTTACTTGTGGAGAGGGAGGGAATGCAGAGGAAGGAATGAGTGTCCTTTAGCTATATCTGTTATGTTTTATTTTTCTACTTGAAGGAAATATGAAGTAACTAAAGCAGAATGTTGGATTAATTCAACTCTGGAGTTGTTAACAAAATCATACCCATTCTACTGGATGATGGTTTAGAATAAACTTGCTAAAGAGGAAATTCACACTCTTCCCTAAATGAGTCTCCTATGCAACAACAACAGGGAAAAGAGAATTTCAGACATTTCTTTGCTTTTTAATTTATAAAATGAAGAATATTTTATTTGGATTTTGTTTCCCAGAGGAGAATAATAAGAGAAGGTCCATATTACTTAAGTTTGGAACATACTTTATTGTATTATGATTATTTGACATCGCTGTATATCTTAACCTGAGTCCCTCTCAGGAAACAGAGCTAAGACAAGGCTTGCATGCAAGTAGTTAGATCAGAAATGTGATCCCAGTTAGCAATGATAGATAACAGAGTAGAATGAACCAGAGAAGGAGGAAAAAACCAATACAGGTGGGATTACTAAGTTGGTCACCATTATGGGTAATTAGGATTTGATCTAACCAGACTCTTCTGAGAAGCCATTAGAATGGGCCTTAGAATTGTCTGCTGGATAGATGGATAGGGGGTATTATGCATCAGCTCTCATTCCCTATGGGTCAAGGTTTTCTCCTGGGGATGTTAACTCAACTGCACTTCCAGGTTGAAGCAAAGGTGAATGCCAGGCACCCACATCTTAGGCCTGTGGCAAAAAGCCAAATAAATGTGATATAGCTGTGGAGGGAGAGAGAAGCCACAGAGGGTGACTAAGAAGTGGGCTGAGAGGGTATGAAGCAGGGCACAGTGCATCTAGTATACTGCCTAACCCAGTGTATGTTGAAGGACATGGCAAAGAAAGAGAAAATGAATAAACTTTTGACTTGGGGTATGATCTGGACATAGACTTAATTAATATCTTGTTTTGACTTATTTCAAAAGGTTCTGAGGACAGCGGAACAGTTACCCCTCAGGTGGGAGCAGGTCTGGTCTGATACGGTGATGTGGACTCACCCATAAGGAAGTTTAGTAGTAGCCTTCTGACCAGCTGTTGTTGAGCCCAGTGGGTGACAAGAGACCAGAATCAGAGGAGTGTAGGGGCCACCAGGAAAGGTTAACCTCTCTCTTCCTCTCCCCACATTTCTCTCTTGGTCCATGGAGGCAGTAAGTTCTGCCTCTGTCTCCTCATTGGAAATGTTGAGGCCTGGGAGTGGGAGAAAGGAAGTATTCTCCCTCTCTGTTACCTCGCTAGCTCCTTTTTAACTGGAGAGGGGTCAACTACTGGGTCAGATCCCAACTGTCTTTGAACACATTTGTCATATGATGAGGTATTATGGATAGCATGTTTGTGTCTCCCCCAGATTTACATGTTGAACACCTCGTCTTCAGTATGATTGTGTTTGGACATGGGGTCTTTGGGGGTTAATTAGGTTATGAGAGTGACATTTTCATGATGGGATTAGTGCTTGTAGGGGAAGAGAGAGCATGCATCCTCTCTCTCTCTCTGCCCTGTGAGCATACAGAAAGAGGGCATCTGTCTGCATGTCAGGAATAGGGGCCCTCACCAGGAACTGACTGTTGGCACTTTGACCCAGCTTCCAGAACCATGAGAAGTAAATTTCTGTTGTTTAAGCCACCCAGCCTATGGTATTTGTTACAGAAGCCCACACTGAGTCAGACAATATGGGTCAGTAGAGGTGGGTAGGCTCCCCTTGCCTCACTCTTCCTCTGCCTTCCTGCCTTGGGAGTCAAGGACATCAGGCAGCTTAGATCAGGGTCCCTTGCTCAGTTCTGCCTCCAAGCTGGCCAGGTGGACTTCAAGTCTCCTCTACAGGCAATGGATGTGAGGTGGGGGCACCTTTCCTAAGCCACATCCTCCAACTCGGTGTCAGTGAGGGCATCCTGGCATCTCATGGGGCTGGGAAAGATTGCTATCTCTGGCTCTCCTGACCCCGTGCTGTTCCCATTGGCTGTGGATCCTCGTGTGAATCATTCCCTCGGAAGGGCCACAGTGGGGAGAAGGAGTAAATCGCAGGATTTGGGCATCACTGTTCATTTTACAGGACTGCCTGTGTAAACAGGTGGTCTAGAATTTAGGAGTTCTGAGTGCTGGATGTCTCTCCATATACATTCCAGACGGAGACATGACTAACATCTGGCACAACTCTACAGCCTAAGGTAAATAAATATAAGGACAGGGAATGGAAATGTTGGTTGACTCACTTGGGAACCTGAAACTTCAAAACAGCTGCTCTTCGTATGAGCAAAGTGTGACAGTTTGGAAAAAATGGACATAATATCAGAAAGGATATAGATTCTTTGAACAATACTTTCAAATCACCTGAATCAGTTGGCATTTATAGAAAACTCTGTCTATTCACTGCAGAACATATTGCTTTTGAATGCATGTGGGTTTTTGTTTTTTTTTTTTTTCCCAAGAAGGACCCTATGCTGGGCCATGAACTAAGTCAAAATAAAAATTTTGAGTGAAATGTTATAGAGCTTGTTTTATGGTCACAACAGAATTGAATTAAAAGTCAATGAAAATAGAAGATCTAGAAAGCCTTAGCATATCTCAAGAAGAAGATGATAGAATTCAGAACTGTGGTTGCCACAGGGAGAGATTAAGTGGAAGGGACATAAAGGAACTCTCTGGAGGATGGAGATGGTTTATCTTGATGAGGTATTGGCTCCACAGGTTTGTCAAAAGTCAATGAAGTATACACTAAAGTTACGTGCATTTTACTGTGTATAAATTTCACCTCGATTACAAAATAACAGGCAACTTCTAGAGCCTTTGCTGACTAAGAATCTGACAAATATCCTATTTGACCTTATGTCTTCATTTGTACCTGTTGTCACAGCATACTTATTTATATTCCCTTTCATCCCCGAAAGTGTCTTGATTTATGCAATAAACCCTATGTTCACTCTGTCCCTGATGAGTAGGTCACTAAGTAGGGCCCAGAGGAGGTAAGATGCTTCCAGTGCCCATTGGAAGTGGGAGAGGTCAAGTTTAGGTCCAAGTTGGACATTAGATGTGACTACTCTGGGAGAGAAGTTGGGCTCGACTTTGTCTGAACAGTGATTAATATTGGGAGACCCAGATCTCATTGGTTTCATATCCATGACTTTGGGGCCCTCACTCAAAAAAATCCAAAGCATGTATTAAAAAAAGTGATGTGTTAGCTCAAAATGAGATGTAAAATTGGCACACAAGCAACATGGCCCCATGTCCAGGGTTGTGAGCAGTGGAAGATGGAAGACTGGAAGGGGCCCAGGGAAGGAGAGGAGGCCTGTGCTCTCCGGCAAGGGTCCACCTAAGCGAGCTGTCAGGAAGACATGAACCATAGGCAGCCCCTAATCAGAGAGAAGGACATGGGATCAGGAAGTGATCTCAAAACGGACCTAGGATTGTCAGAGGAGACACCACATCCTCAAGAAGAGGCAGAACCTTCACAACTGGAGAAGACCCCACTGCTTCTGAGACTAGGACAAGAGGCTGACTACAAGAGGAAGGCGGGAAGCCTACTGGAGGCTGGGTGAACTGGGCCAAGTCGGCGGGGAAGCCTCCAGGGATGGCTGAGGGACTGGTGTGTCATGGGAGCTTTGAAGGTGTGAACCTGCAGGCCAAGGCGCAAAAACGAGGAAATCCAGTTTTAAGCTGTGAGGCGAAAGGCGCAGATGCTGGATTTGTGGGGACTATTTAATCTAATAGAGGTTGGATAACTGGTCACATTAAAGGTTATAATAGATGTGTTCATCAGTAGATGATAATGAGGGGTATATGTAACAGATTTTGCATCTCAAACTTTATAAGCCATGGAGAAAACCGAGAAAGACCCAACATAAACATGAAACCCAGCTGCCCGAGCCCAGGTCCCATTCCCTTCCCTGGGAGCCTCTTGGCTGCTGTCTCTTCCTGAGTTAATCTTACACAATATAGTAGTGTTCTTCAATCTTGACTCATGCAAGAACTGTTCTCAAAGGAAAAATGCTTGCCGACTTTCCAAATGTATCAAATCACTTGCATTTTAATGTTATTTAAATATGCATTTATTAGCATGTTGTTTAAGCACATGAACATGTAAAAATAAAAGCATAGGTACAATTTCCTTATACTTAATGGCTCACTTTCCTTTATAAAACCACATGGACACAATTACGATTTGTGGAAAAATTGTGTGACTCGTTATGACTGAGTTCTTCACCAATTCTCCCAGTTTCCCCATTTCACCTCTTACCCCATTTGTATAAAGGGCTGGGACTTCATTTACCTCACTCGGAACAAATGTGTTACATGCACTGCTCTTATCTCATTAGTTTATAAGCAAATTGAATGCAATTAATAAGATCATAGACACAATCTCAAACATGCACATAGGAAGCGTGTGACAGCGTCAGCATAAGGTGGTTATACACATGCTCCAGGAGATGCTTATGTTCATTTTGTTATGCTGTCATCATCTCAGGTTTCACTAAGTAGGAAACTACCCCCAAAAACTTAGTGATTTAAAGCAACACTTATTCGTTAGCTCGTAATTCTGTGGATTGGCAATTCAAGCTGAGCACAGTTGGGCAGTTCTTCTACTAGACTTGCCATGGCCCTCTCATTTGGCTGTGGTCACTGGATCCTGGATGGCCTCACTCACGTGTTTGGCAGTTGACTGGGATGGCATAAGTCCAGCTTCTAGCTGACCAGCCCTGCCTTCTTCCCATGGCTGCTGAGTTCCAAAGTCAGCAAGAGAAGACAAACCCTAAGGGGACAACCTTTCTCAAGCTACTGCTCATGCCATATTTGCTAGTGACTTATTGGCCAAAACAAGTGATGTGACCAAGTTTAGCTTCCAGGGAGAAATAGACTCTGTCTCTCAATGGGAGAGAGAACAAAACTTTACAGCCATCTTATTTTTTCAATATGTCAAAGTTATAAAAGTAAAATCTTCAAATTAAAAAATATATATTCAGGCTAGGCGTGGTGGTTAATGCCTGTAATCCCGGCACTTTGAGAGGCAGAGGCAGAAGGATTGCTTGAGATTGGGAGTTCAAGTCCATCCTGGACAATATAGCAAGACCTCTTCTCTCTAAAAAAATAAAAATTAAGAAATACACAAATAAAAAGTTTCATAGTCCATTTACGGACTTCTGAAAACACTTTTTTGAACATCCCTCAAAATGAAGATGAGGAAAAGGGGTCCTTATGCAAGGGATCCTCTTAGCGGAAAAGAATGAGCACTTGTTGTTGCTCTGTGTGATGCTCCAAATGACACTTAGAGATTGACAAGTGATCATTAAGATTCAGTAGCATTTGGACTCAAATGCTGCCGTGTAGATCTTTGCTATGTGATATTAGAAAACATAAAGCACAGGGGAAAGTTCTTAATTTCTGGGATGCCACTAAAAGTCTTCAGAGACAGAGGGAAAGCCCCAAACATAGCAAGAGATCAGACAGTTCGGATCACTGATGACTCACTGCTGGAGTCCTCCACAGCTCACGGGATGCCTTGGGAGTTAGGAAAGTCGCGGGTAAGAGCTGTGGGAGCAAACGAAGCTTTAGTGTCATACAGGAGGCTTGCATCTTTCTTGAGGTCAGGTCAGGGAAGCTATAGTTGGATCATTCCTCAGGCCAAGGGCTGTGGGAAAAAAAAATCTACAGTCATTCCTGGAGTTAATAGGTTTTTAATCATGATTTTTTCCAAGACAGAAAAAGCCCAAACCTTGGTGCTGCTTATACAAGAAACCCCCAGGTCCTGGACAGAGATGGTGAGTTCACCGCCAGCTCTGCCCACAGCAAACGCTAGGAAAACTTGTCACTTCCACCTGGGGAAACATGGCCACCCCACAGCCACTGGGTCTAGGTCAGATAAAGGTAGAGTATGAGAAGAACTGTGGCATGTGCTATTTGTTTATCACTAAGCTCTCCCCAGCACAGAAGTGAAGTTTGAGTTATGCACAAAAGTCTCCCAGTTTCTGGGAAATGATCTGCAACACTGCAGAACAAAACATCCAGATCCAAACTCATAGGTTTACAGGTTCAGGGAGAACATGCTCCGAGGTCAGTCGTGTTCTGGATGTCCCCCTCTGTGTCATAACCATAGCCACACGTGTGCTGCACAAGCAGCTGGAATGTCCAGGATGATCTACATGGGAACGACTGTGTCTCAGCAACATCCCTCAGCTCTACCAACTGGGCAGAGAAGTCCAGCACAGGAGAGAGGGGCACGTTGTGGGACTGTGGGTCTTCACAGTCCACTGTGGACATGGAAGAAGCAGCTACAGGACATGTTAGTGAGCAAGTTTCCATGGTGAGCAATGGAAACTCAGCCCCGTGGGGAAGCTGTATGCAGCTTGCCTGAGAGGGCAAGGAGCCTGGGGACTGAACCACCACCTCCCACACACCGTTGGCTTAGGGTGGCTTCCAGGCCTGCCTCGTGCCACAGATGGACATGCTTCTGGCTCATGACTCTCTGCAGGAGGAAGGTTGTAAGCCCCTGCAACAGAAGGCTGTCCATGTGGAAAGGAACAGTGAGGGCTGAGGGAACAGAGGTGGGGGACTGACTGCTTCCGCCACATCCTGCCCAAGACCAACAATGCCCCACTTAGTGACCTTTCTGTCTTGTTGCTTATTTAGGTTAGCTTGTTGGCTAGCTAGTGAGTTGTAAGTCACTGGAGTTTGGAGTCGTACCTGTAGAATAACCTAGCCTATTCTGACTGATCTGCATGGAAATAAATTCAAATGGACTAACTCTCTGCCAGTGGGCACAAAAGAACAAGAGCTTTTTCTTGGTGGAGGTGAACAAAGTGGGTAGAAGTTTCACCTGGTGGACGGGGGCATCTACGATCCAGTGCTGAGAACATTAGCGCAGCGTGGGAGCTACAAGGGTGGACTCAGTTTGAATCCCGGTTCTCCACTTACTAGTGCTGTGTTCTTGTGAAGTTGGCTTTTGTCTCTAGGCTTTGATTTCCTCATCAGCAAAATGCAGGTGATAATAGTAGGTTCTGAAGACCAATTAATATTTGAAAGCATTTAGAGTAGTGTCTTCTGATTAAACGCTTATTATCCAAACAAACAAAGACAGAGACTCTAAGAATGCACCACTTCCCAAGAAGTCCAGAAATTTTGGACCCAGGTGTTGGCCCAGCCTGCAGGAAAAACTTCAGGAGAAACCTGTGTGAGCTGACAGACCTTTCCTGGATTTCCCTTACAGTACACGACCTTTCCCCCTTGGCAATCTAACCAAGAGGCCAAATAATATCTAAAGAAATAATCAGTTAAGTGTAACTTGACTGGCTGTCCACAGTTTGGGGTGCAAGCACCATCCCCTAGCCACTTCTCAGTGTGCACTGAGCCCGTCTGCTGCCAATGACACAGAGTTAATAGCCTCCAAAGAAGTCCATCCCATTCCCCTCATAACCTCCCACCTCCTTTCCCCCCAATTCTCCGACTTCCCCACTTATGTGTTCAGGGATCCCGGAGCAGTCATGTGGTTCCATCCTTGTGAACACAGCAGTAGGGTCAGTTGGAATCAAAGGTTTCCATCTCCACTTGGGTCCAGGCCTTAATTTTCAGGGAATAGTTTCTGGATTTTTTTTTTCCCCTCAAATATGAGAAAAGTAAAGAGAGTTTAGTGGATGTCTCTGTCTGTTTTGCACATCATTTTGCTTTTCTAAGAAGAGGTTACCTCCCGTCCCCATGCCTCTCCTTTGCTGCCTATAGGGTATTTTGGGACCAGGAGTTCAGTTCCTCTGACCGGTTATGGAGGCTCTGCATGCTGTCAGCTCTGTCCAGGCTCTGCAGATGCGCTGCTGTGGACCATGCATCTCTCCGCCCTTGCCGAGATTAAGGTCAACATTCTTAAGTATACTGAGATATAGAGTAAAAGCCTAATGTGAGTCACCTCTGATTCCCTCACCTCTTAGTCACAAAGGGAGTGGAAAGAGGAGGCCCTTACTGAATGCAGTAAGTGGCCACCATTGGTGTACTTGGTAGCTCCTCCAATACAGCTAAACTATTTACACAGGAAACAAAACTTTTTACCAAACCTAACTCAAAGAGGAAATTGAATTGCCTAATTCAAAGGGGAAAGGGGCAATGACATTAAAAAAAAATTATACTAAATGACAGGGAACAGACTTTCTTTTTCTGAGACCAGGTTTTGATAAGGCAGAAGCAAGGAGGGAGAGGGCACGAAACCCTCAGCTACAGAAGAGTGTGAAGCCCGCGGTGTGGACGAGAGAGTGGCACAGATCGCTTGGGATGTGGAGTCATTGTTGAACATGCCAGAGAAAAACACCCACCATTAAGGATTTGTTTTGAGGCTATTTGGCAAGGATAAGCAGCTCCCTATCAAATACTTCCCATCTGCTCCAGTTCCTTTGTTCCAGAAGAGATTGTACCAACACGTGGATTTGCTCTTCTTGGGAGTATTCAAACTGAGGAAATGAAGAGAAAAAAAATGAAAAGATATCCTTACTTCAGGTCAGGAAATAAACTGGCCACTCCTCAAGAATGCAGCCTGATGCTCAGCCCAGCAGTGAGCAGGGCTTCAGTTCCATCTTCCACATTTGAGATCCGTCTGGAATGTGGCGAAGGAGAAGGAGTATGGATTTGAAAAGGGAGTTACACGGGTTAATTTGGGGGGTGTTCAGCCTTCCTTCTTAGGAGCTGAACTTGGATATTTGCTATTAAAATGTTGTTATCCAAATAGAATTTAACCAACTATTCCAGAGTAGTACTTTGTATTTTCATATATCCTAGAAAAGTCTATAAATACGAGACACGAGAGCACCAGATAGCACACCTGTAACTGCAGATCTCAAAGCGACTGCATCCAGAGTGCAGAGTTGAGGCTCTGATGTCACAGGGACCTGGGTTTTCATGCAAACGTTGACACTTTCAGATGTGTTATCTTTAACCAGTTGTGTAAATTTCCCAAGATTTTATTTTTTCACCTGCAAATGGAGGTGGTAACTATGTCCTCACCAAATAGTTATTTTTGAAATTTAATCTGATAATTCATGTACGGGGTCCGACACATCCCCTGATACTTAAGACACTCAATTTCAAACCACGTTGTTGATGAAACTCAACATCTCTTATGTGTATCTTCTTTGACTATGAAGAAATGAGGAAAGAAAAGGATCTATTGGTTTTCACGTTGAGATGGGCGAATAAGCACAGCCGCTGGATGATTTCTGTTTGTCTCACAGGACTCACACCCTCAGTATTTCACTGTTACCTCTCTCTTTCACCCTTAATCCCCTCTGTGCACATCTTTAGAGAGAGCTGTTTGAAAGCCAACACTTACTTTCCAATTTTCCAAGACATGTGATTTATTTAAGAGGCAATTATAAGTAATGTTAGGGACAAAGGTGCTCTTCATGTTGGGTAAATTTTCACTGAGGTCCTGGGACAGTGGTAAAAATGAAATAAGATCATTCTGGCTGATGAGAAAAGCTGGCTGCCTTTAGACATGTTAAATCCCTGGTTTAAAGCAATTTGAGCTTATCTTGGCGAGTAGTTCTTTTTATGGCTTTTGTTCTTGAATTTATTGAGCTTCTTGGGTCTCTGTTTTCACTTGTTTTGATAATTTCTATCCATTTCTTCAATATTATTCTTCAAATATATTTCTTCAAATATTCTTCCAACATATATGTAACTGGAATCTCCAAAGGGGGTTTTGAAAGCTCATTTTGCCTCCCTGTGGTGAAGAATCGGCAGGCATGGGTAAGCAGGGAATCAAATAGACGTGGGTGGGTATTGTATATTAGAACGCTGTTGCAGGAGTTTAGGTGAGCAATGAGCTGGGTGACACTGACCAGGGCGGTGCCAATAGAGATGAAGAGAATTCAACTGATTTGAGCAATATTTGTAAGGCAAACTCATGGCTGTTGTAGTCATGGATGTGAATGAGCTCAGCCACGGTGAACTGTGTATTCTGAGTAGGAGAGAAACTAGGACCAAGCACTCAGCAGTCAGTATTAAATATCTAGGCAGAAGAAGATGAGCCTACAAGAAAGTGAGAAATGTCAATAAAGTCAGGCAGAGAGCCAGAAGAATATGTTATCACAAACATTAAGGAAACAATGTGCTTCCTGAATCACTGAGTGGATGTAATAAAGCAGAAAGCATTCTTTTGACTCCATCTTTTCACCCCAACATGAAAACCTGCCTCTTGACTATACTTTTAGCCCCACAGATTTTTCACTCTATCTGCAGACTTTCTCTCTCTTTTAACGCAAATTCTATGTATGTCTCTGGTTTTTCTCCAGCTCCCTCCCTTTCTCTTCTATCTTCATCTTTTAATCTTAATCTTTTCTCTTTCTCAAAAAAAAAACCTTGCTTGAAATGTTGTTATAGATCTTCAAATTCACAGAAGTCCTTTATCTAATTCATAGTCATAACATTTGCTGAAAAATTAATACACATCAAACTGACAGCTAAAACCACACAGTGTAAAAGTTGGTATTGACTGAAGCATTGAATAGAAACATTTACAGCATCATCTCATTCCGTGGGAGATGATCCTTAAAAAAAGTGTGGTTCGCCTCCTTTTAAAAGGCGGGACAATGAAGACCCAGGCAGCACAACGCACCTAAAATAATACGGTGAACCCATATAAATGCATTTAAAACGAGCAAGTTCTGTCCTGGAGACACCACTTTATGCTTTTTTTTTTAATTTTAAGATTTGCAAAAAACAAATCTTCCTTCCTAAATTTAGACATTCAAAATTTGGTAGAAAAATAAAACTGGATAGAAACAATGGATAATGGCCACAAAAGGCAAATGTATAATGTCAGAAACAATGACAGGTGAACTGAATGTTAGTTGAGGATTCAGATAGTGACCTTCATGATAAATCCTTCCACATAAATGAAGAAAATTGGCCTTGAGAAAAATTGTTTCAGTAAAATGAGAATAGAGAAAAGGAAAAGCATTTAATTTTGATGTATAGGAAATTGAACAAAGAATTATATTTCTAACGGAATTCACTCTAGGAAATAACTATTTCACAAAAAATCCATCAGTGCTCTTGTGACTCTGATTTGAATGTTTCTATTCAAAATATCATCAGGGTAGAAAAATTCCTCAAGTCAAAACCTCATATTAACCCTGATTTATTTGCAGGGAGTTGTGCAAAACGATCTTCTGACCCAAAAGGTTTACTTAGTGATTTTTCTCTTTTATTTCCAGTTTTGTTTGTGCATATTCTCTCTTCCATTTCTGAACAACATATCTGAGTACCTTTTATATGGTTAATGTTAACAATTTGGTAAAGAAATTATTTACACATATGATGTTTTGTGTTTGATAGGAAGTTGAAATATTTCTATCTGAATAAACAAAAAGTTAACTAGTCTGTAAGTGCTCAAAATTTTTTCCACCTGTGAAATCCATCTAATTTTATTCCCTATAAATGCATTTAAGATGGGCAGGTTCTCTCCTAGAGCCACCACTTCATGCTTTTTAAATAGAACAATATTCTCAGTGAAGTACATTTCATAGGATTATGTGGATTGCTTTTAATTCATGCCTTTCTTTTAGTAAGAAAAGAAAAATATTCTCCTGGGCTAAAAACTGGGCGGCAAGTCTGGGGATGATGTTTTCCTTCTTATTCCCTCTGCGATTCACTGTATTATTTTAGGCAAGTTGCACCGTCTGGGGCTTCACTATCTCGCCTTTTTAAAGAAGTCAAATCGCACTTTTAAGGATCATCTCCCCACAGAGGTTGAGAAAATCCAGCACTCATGCTTATGAATACAGGAGATGAACTTTAGGCCTGAGCTTTTCCTCCCATTGGAAATCAGGTCTTGAACGCCCAGAGGGCTGGAATTCTGTCATGGAGTCCCCTGTAGCTCCCCAAGGTAACTGAGGGAGGGTACAAATTTTCCCCTTACTGTTGACTGCGTCCTGGAGCCTGGTGCATGAAAGGCTCTCCCTGAGTGGAGGCAAATCATCTCTGAGGTCAGGGAGGTGCATTTGTTACTCTGTAGGCACCTACTGACAACAGTCCTTGGTCCTGGAATATTGAGATGTTATTTACAATAATTTATGGGCATGGGCGGTTGGAGTGAGGATGATGGAGAAAAGCCACAGGCAGCTCTCCTGGGCCTCCCTAGCATGGCTGGAGGCTGAAGCCCCTCGTTATCTGCCTGAAACCACCTCATCAGGGTGGACTGAAGGATTTGTGTCCTCAGCCACGTCCAGGGCCTTCCTGCAGGTATGGAGTCCCATCTTTTTTTTTTTTTTTTTTTTTTTTTAGACAGGGTCTTGCTCTGTCACCTGGGCTGGAGTGCGGTGGCACCATCACAGCTCACTGCAGCCTTGAATTCCTGGGCTTTAGCAATCCACCAGCCCCAGCCTCCCAGTAGCTGGGATCGCAGGCTGGCACCACCACACTCAGCTAATTTTTCTGATTTTTGGTAGAGATGGGGTCTTGCTATGTGGCCCAGGCTGGTCTCAAATTTCTGGGCTCAAGCAGTCCTCCCACCTCGGCCTTCCAAATTTCTGGAATTACAGGTGTGAGCCACGTGCCCAGGCCACAGTCCTGTGCTTTTACTCTTCTCAACATCTGAATAGAAAGTTTTCTCAGATCTTAGCTCCTCATTGGAGAAATAGCCAAGATTCTGGGATCATAAGGAAAACATTTTGTCCCTTAATAGCAGGACCAGATTGTAAGTCAGTGGGTGTTGCCCTGGCTGGGGAGACTCTTGCGTTCTTGGGTCAGGTGGATGGAGCCTTGCTTCCTGAGAATTGGAGCGAATATGCCAGGCTAGAAGACCAGTGGGAGAGGCAGCCCAACCCCTGAGCAGCAGGCTGTGCTCTGCGCCCGCAGGGCCCGTCCACGTGAGGGCCTTCCCGGACAAACGATCTTCTCTGCTCTCAGCCAGGCAGAGGCAGCAGCACCCTTACAGCTGTCCACGTGCCTCTGGTATTGCCTCAATATCTGATTTCGGTTCTGTGTTTCAGGGTGTCAGACAAGTTGGAAAAATTAATTTCATAGGTTTTGAGAATAAAATGTGTGTTACGACAGAATCCCAGAAAAGAAATAGTTTGGAAGTCGCTCTCCATCTTCAGGAAGCACAAAAGGCCAGTTGCCGACTTATCTTGTTAACAGGAGGAGAAGGAAGCTTCTGTAAATCTAGCCCTGAGGATTTCTTTCAAGGCCAGCTGGCTGGACCTCATAGATGTCTGTTCTTGGACGTATATGCAAGCTCACAAACCAAGCTGTTTTCAGAAAAGTTCAGCTAAAGGCTGACAAATTCCCCTTTTTTATTTCACTAGAGGAAATAGTCTATTTTTCAGAATACTCATAACTAGAAATTTATATATATATATATATTCTGCTGTAAAAGTGGAATCTGTTTTTCTGACTGTATAAAACTTAGAGTGAAGGCAGTGTCTGGCCTCGATCTACGCCGAGGGCCGGAGCAGTCACGGCCCTCACGGCGGGCGGCTCCACTGCCACTGCGGGCTGGGCTGTCCCATCCGCTCGCAGGACTGACTGTTCTTCCTTTCAAGTTCTCTGTGATTAAGACCAGCCTGTGGGATGCGGAGAAGGCGAAACAGCCCCTCCTTGGGAGCTGGCTCCTCTTTCTTACTCCCACCGCCCACGGGCTGGGATTTCCCATGACCAGACCGCGGCTGGGAAATACCGCCCCCCCTGCCTCACCTTCCCCTTCGACACAGCGGCTGGGCAGTGAGGGTCTGGGAGGCATCTTTAAGTTCTGTCCGTGATTTAACTCAAGCAAAACTTGGGCCCCAACTGTCCGAGCTCAGCATGAAGTCCATGCAGTGAAACAGTCCAGAAGTATTCCAGGCAGCCCAAATCTCCCCCATGGCAGTCACCAAACAGCAACAAGAAGGCGGTGCATCCTGGATTCCGGCAGATCCTGAGCACTGGGTGGTCCCGGGTGCTGTAATGCTGAGCTCTGTCCAGAGGGGCCGCTGTAGAGCACATCCCCCTGCTCACCTGAGGTACAAATGCTGCCATTTCCCCCAAAGAAACTCCGGTTCAAATGCTGCCATTTCCCCCGAAGAAACGTGTGGGTAGAGATTTAGGCAATCGAGTCACTCTTTTAGACACTAACCATGCATGGAAAACCTACTGTCTGGCTGGGCGCGGTGGCTCACAACTGTAATCCCAGCACTTTGGGAGGCTGAGGCAGGTAGATCACCTGAGGTCAGGAGTTCAAGACCAGCTCGATCAGCATGATGAAACCCCGTCTCTACTTAAAAAAAAAAAAAAAAAAAAAAAAGTAGCAGGGCAAGGTGGCACACGCCTGTAATCCCAGCTACTCAGGAGGCTGAGGCAGGAGAATTGCTTGAACCTGGGAGGCGGAGGTTTCAGTGAGCAAGATCGTGCCATTGCACTCCAGCCTGGGTGATAAGGCAAAACTCTGTCTCAAACAAATAAATAAATAAATAAACAGCAACAACAAAAACCCACTATGGGATTTCTCAGGCACTGGGAATAGAATAGGAATCAAATCATGTTTAAAAAATCCTCTCCTCTCAACGGAGCTTATATTTTAATAGGAAAGATGGACAATAAATAAAATAACTGAGAACAACAAGCAGGAAAATTGGGTGTGAAGTGCCGGGCAGGGGGTGATGTTTCAACTCCAGCAAGGAAGCAGAGAGAGCCCTCACCCGGGAGTAATTCTAAGCATGCCCTGCCAGGGGGAGGAAGGAGCCAAGCTGCCGGCTGAGAAAGGATGCTCTGGGAGAGCCGCCCATGCAAGGGCCCTGAGGTAGGACTGCACCTGTCATGTGTGAGCAGCCGCACGGCGAGCTCCCAGCCTGAGTGGGTGAGTGAAGGAAGGTTGCAGGAGGTAAGGTGAGCATCATGGGTGCTGGCAGCAGGACGGTGTGGGGCACTGCAGGGGCTTTGGCTGTTTCCTAAATGCAATGGAAGACATTGCTGGGTTTTGAGGAGAAAGATGGCATCACCTGAAATGTGTGTAGCAGAATCGCAGTGAGCGTTGGTTGAGAACAGACTGATGGGGGCAGAGGCAGAAACAGGGAACTCAGTAAGAAGTTTGTAGTTAGAATCCAGGCCACAGCCAATGCTGATGGAGGCTTGGGCTGGGGTGGAAGTGGTGGAGACGGCAAGGTGATCAGATTCCGGATTTGATGTGAAGGCAGAGATGACAGGGTGGAAGTGAGGCTTTCTGGCCGGATCCCCTGGAAGAATGGATTTTCCCTCAGCTGAGAAGCAGAAGGCTACGGGATGAGCAGATTTGCAGGGATAGGTGATGAGGAGCTCAGTTTTGCACTTGTTAAGTGTGGTGTGTGTGTGAGCCCATCAGAGAAGGGGCATTACATAGGCAAGTGCAGACACAGGCAGGTGCGGACACAGGTAGGTGTGGACACAGGCAGGTGGGGACACAGGTAGGTGTGGACACAGGCAGGGGTCAGGGGAAAGGAGCGGGGAGCTAAGACTTGAGAACCATCAGCCCTTGAGCGTATTCCAAGTCCTGAGGCTGGATGAGATCATCTGGGTTTTAGGGGAGAGGGGACAGAGAAGCAGTCTCAGGACCCTGCCCTGGGCCACTCCAGCGATTGTAGATCAGGGACATGTGCCAGGCCTACAGAGGTCATGACTGGCTCTGCCGGCTGCCCGGTTCTGCCAGCTGCCCAGTTCCGCCTGCACACATTTGGCTTTACCTCTCAGGGTGCTTTCTCCCTCTGCGGCCCGCTTCACTCCAGCTCAGCCCCCAGAATGTGAGTGGTGTGAGGACAGAAAACCTTCTCTCTATTCACAGCTGGGGTATGACATGAAGAAGAGCATCCCGCCCGCAGCAGGTCTCAGGGAGGGTTTGTTAGATGCAGTGGTGCTGTGGGGCTAGTCTCCTGGAGGGACTCACCTGCCCCAGCTGCTGGGAGCGTGGGCTGCTGATGGCTCCTGGCCGCATGCCCTGCCGGGGACTGCCCTGGGAGCTGTCTGAGTCAGGGTTCTCCTGCTCCCAAAGGTGTTCCACAGCCAACGCCTGGCAGTCTGGGGACACAGGACATGGAGGCACAATCCCTGGCCCCAGCTGGGACAACCTTGAAAGACCTTCCCGACTGCAGAGCTACCCGCAGGTTTTGTTGGGCTTTATTTGCAGCCTCATCATGGGCCAGCTCCCTCTGTGTCCATTCCTGCCTCCCCTTCGCCTGCGTGGTGGTCTCCTGGGCGCACTTCTCAGTAAACCTTCTTCAGGCAGCTTGGCACCTTCGGTTCTGTTCCAGAAAACCAAGCACACACACTGTATGAAGGAACACACGCATGCTCCAGACCTCAGCCAAAATTCCACCTTCTTAGAAAAGTTTTCTCTGTCTCCCTGCAACAAATCCGGACCCCTGTTAGACGGCTTCGTGGGTCCCTGTACTTTTCTTCCCAGCACTGATTGCTCTGTTATTTGTATGACTTTTTGACTAATGAATGTTTCCCCAGCCCGTGTGTTCCTTGAAGGCAGGGACTAGGTGGGTCTTACCTGGAACCTGATAGAAACTCAGAAAGTATCAGTTGAAGGAGTGAGTCTGCCAGCGACAGACAGTCTAGGTGTAGCTGAGCTGGAGTCACCCAGGAGCACAACCCTTGAAAGGCATCAGGTCGCAGTATGAAAATGCCTGCAGGGTTCGGCTCCCTGGAAAGGCCCCTGCTCTAGCCCGAGACGGGCTTCTGGGGCTCCAGGTGTGGCTATGGGTGGGACAGGGGTGGTGGGTAGGGGGTGTTCCCCAGCTAGCCCTCCCTCGTTCGCCCTGGGGGCTGGCATTTCTTGGCATGCTCCCCACCTCTCACCTGAAATGGAAACCCCCAGTGTGAGGCTGCAGCCACTGGCATGTCACTGTTTCTGCTTGAGGATAAATGTTGGGAAAAAATAGAGGGAAATGGCAGCAACCTCTCTCCAAGGAAAGTGGAGAAACAAAAGGCCGGGAATGTTTTTCTAGAACAAGGCATCAGGGTTTAGTGAGACACAGCCGGACTCCATCTCCGTGGAAAAACAGTTCCGCTGCCTTACTATGTGGGCACTCTCCACAGGTTTTTGCCCGAGCTCTGGCAGGCTCCCAGATGGTCTTCGAGATGCATGTTCAGGGCAGCTTTGCATGGATGTCCTAACGATGTTGCACTCAGGGGCTGTCTTCAATGTCATGTGGCCCCTGAGGCATAGGAAAAGACTGTACAGGAGATAAGCCTAGTTTAGGGGGCAGAGCAAACCTGCTAGCTCTGTCTTCTATCAGCAGTGCAACCTGGAGAAGCCTTTCTTGAGACAGCTGTCTGGCCATCTGAGTCAAGCCTGCCTTCCGCCGGGACCCCTTGGCTCTCAGTGAAATCTGATCCAAGCCCTGGTCCAAGCTCTGATATGTCTGATATGTTGTCTGTGCCCTTCCTCCTCCAGGCAGCATTCCATGTCATAAGATTCCCCCCTTACTGACTACGTGCTGTGCACCTGCCATGCACTTTCCGTCCCTCATCATCTTAGCTGATCTCCACAAACACCTGTAAGGCAGATGATGTCATTATCTCATTGTACAGACTCAGGGGCCGAGCCTCAGACAGGTGAAGCCACATTCCTGAGGCCACACAGCTGGTAAGAGATAGATCCAGGTGGACGATCCCAACGACTGGGCCTTTACACCTTTGATTTATGGCCTCTTGGGATGGCGGCTTGTGTGGTTGCTTCACTGCATAACCTCAAATTCCCACAAGTTTAGTATGTTCATTTAGAGAGGAGGAATTGAAGTTTGGAGCAATTAAGTGGCATATCTGAGACTGCGCAACATCACCTGGGGGAGACAAGATTTGACCCCCCAAGGCTCAAGAGCCTCATTCTTTTCCGTATGACCATTGCAGCATCCAAACGTTCACTCCTTGCTAGGGCGAGCAGGCCCCCTTCTCCAGGCTTGGGTAGAGGACTCACTGTGACCATACTCTTCATGGGTTGCATCTATTCCTGATTTTAGACTTTCCAAACAGTTGTCCAACCAAAGCTTCAAGCTAAAGACCTCAGTGCCTCCACATCGGGATGGATTGAAAGCTACGGACTCTGGTGTAATAGGAGCAGCATCAAAACCACAGTCTCTGCCTCACTGCACCAGAACTGCCGACAATCACAGAGCACTGGAAAGATCCTTCCTAACTGGTTCACCAGCAATTCTACAACCATTGGTTTCTTGCCCCTTAAATGAGCCAATCATCCTCACAAATCAGGCTTCACATGGTCCCCAGCCAAAGAGCTCGTAGTCATGTTCGTGGCTGCTAACTACAGGCTGGTCTTTTTCTAAAGCAGCTTCATTTCTAAACCTCTCTGAATTAAATAAGGCAAGTTTTAAAGAGGTCACTGTGGAACGTTCCATTATTAAAATGGTAATATAATTTCTCTAAGAAACCCATTTGGCTGCCAAATTTACATCGAACTTTCAAAGACGTGCTTCGAATGAACATTGTTCTTGGGATAGATTTCAGAGAAGAAAGAAAGTGACCAAAGCAAAATCTGCCCCAGCCTTTTTAGCTCCTAGGAAGGAAAAGTTAAAAAGCAACTTCAGCTGTCAAATCCCTCTAACAACAGAGGGTCAGGTGGAGAGGTAAGGAGATATAAACAAAGTGAAAGAGCTGGTAGGGGAGGGTGGACCTCAGCGCAGTGAGCACCGCCAGGCACTGCAGCAGATGCATGTCTTTAAAAGGCCTCAGGGAAATTAAATCATGAAAGCTCCGTGTGTAGGTGCAGCTGATTCATTATTCCTGTGTTTGGACAACTAGACTAGTACAATGCTGACCTCACCCACTGGACAGACACCATATCTGTCCAGCACTCACACAGCAGCCCTAGGAGGTGGGAAGTGCCGTCTCCGATTTTCACAGAAGGGTTTTAAGCAGTCTGATAGTTTGCTTTATTGTTCTCAAAGATTTACCTACTTTGCCCCCATCCAGCGCCTTGGGAGGAGTATATTTCCTCACCACATTGATGTTGGGCTTGGCCATGGGACGTGCTTTGGCCAAGGGAACGTGGGCAGATATGAAATGAGCCTTCAATGCTTGAGCAGTGTACTTGGCTCTTATGCACTGAGACCTGCCATTAGAAGAATTTCCCCTGAGTGGCCACCGCCCTGAAGCCTGGACCTTAGAATAAAACATGCGTGGCAGACCTCAGAGCCATGCCCAACTGAACCACAGCGTGAAGCAGGGTTGCCCACGGAGTCCCACGCTATCAGCTAAGCTGCAGTCAACATGTAGATTCATGAGCATGAGGGACATGATACTTGAAATAAACCACAGAAGTTTAACATGTTATCTTATGCAGCAGTAGCAGTTGTTCCAGAAAGGTTGTATAATTAACCAAAGTCAAGGAGAAGTCTGATTCTAAGCATTCAGATTTGTCTAGCTTCAAATCCCATGAGCTTTTAATTTTCCCATGTAGAGCAAACAGGCTGGAGATAGGAAATCAGGACAAGTTTGGGGAACAGTCATCTATGCCGTGCAGCTGGGTACTGAAGTGTACAGATGATCTAAGGCAAAAGAGGAACATTGTACAGGAGATTATGCAGTAGAAAGGTTTGTGGATGAATCTCCCTAGATTTAGGTTTCCAGAGGATGTTCCACATGAACTTTTTGGCTCCTTCTGCCCAGTTAAAAAATCACACTTATGCTAATTCATGTGTTCCGTTAATGAACCTAAACTATTTTGATAGGCAATTCTCTTTGTATTTAAACTTGGCTGAAATTTCTGTTTTCAAATTGTAGATAAAATCCACATACTTCAATGTAAAAATAGTAATATTTTACAGAAATAAGAAAATTACAAAAGGTAGTCTATTACAAAAACTGTCTATTCTCCAACTAGGAGTCCTGTTTGACCCATACCTTTTTCATCTCACCATGTGGAGAAAATGGTGTGGAGGAGGAACTTAGGACAAATAGAAGGACTGCTGAGAACTAGAGCACTTATTAAGCTGAGGTTCAGGGTTAATTTGCTTGTATCTACATTTCCATCCATTTGCTGTGATCTTCTCTTCCTTATGCTCATGACATACATTAAGGAAATATTTATGGTATTTCCATGGCAGAAAAACAGATGTCTCTTGATTTCTACTTTGATTTTTAAAATTCCATTGGACAATAAATGTTATGTGTACATATTTTTAGACATCTCATGAATTTTTACAAAGAGGTTTTCCCATCTGAAAAAGAAATTTAAAATTACTCCTGTGTTCCACAATCTCTAGGTTTCTGTCATTAATTTGCAGTCCTCTGGGGAGTCTGGAGTGGAATTGGAATATTTATTAGATATTCAAACATGACAGGCACTATGCTAAGTACTTTGTATACACACCCACGAGTCATGGTAACAGCCCATAAGGTCTGTTGTATAATCTGGATTTGCAGATGAGGCTCAGAGAAGTTAAGTTGCGCTCTCAAAAATATCACTGATAAGAGGCAGAGCTCAGGATTGAACCCAATTATGTCTGGCTCCAAATTCCATGCATTTTCCACAACTCCAGACTACCTCCTCCCATGCTATTTCCTCCTCATCAAGTCTAGGAGTCAGCAGAAATATTTCTAAGCCTCCAACAAGAAGAAGGGCCTTGTTCTCTGGGTTGGGCACAGGTTTATAAGGATAAGAAAGACTTCAGCCCTTGGGTCTACTCTCCATCACTCATTCTGGACTTAATCCAGCTTGTCTCTGTTCTCTCTGTTTTTAAAATTAGGGCTCTTTTACTATTTATTAGCTAATCTAGTGGAGGGGTGTGTGAGACACTAACTCAATTTGCCTTTTAGTTAGAAATCACACTAAACCTTTGGTTTTAGAGAGGGGAAGCAGATGGGTAAAGAAGTTAAGCAACAGCCCCTGGAGGCTGGAGGAGGGATCTGTTCCTTCCAGGCTTGCTTTCATTAAAAGAGTTACATAATTTAGCTGCATTATCACAAAGATGTGTTTTACAAATTAACCTTAACTGCTTTGACTTAGAGGAGGGAATCTGATCTTTCTTAGAACACGGTTTTCCCAGCGGGATCCCAGTGTCAATGGCACCTATGCTGAGTCATCAATGACTTGGTAAAGACTAACAATCAAACCTAAAAATTAACATAGGGAAAATTAACATTTTCTCTAACAACTTCAGGCACCACTTTTTGTTATTCATGTAATTATAATTTAAAATTGCTCAAGCCAAAAACCCGGGAATTGTTCTTGGTTATTCTTTGTTCTCTCTCCTTGATGTTGTCACAGGATCCTTAGGGTGTTGCTTTGTCAGCCAGAAACCTCTGTGGCTGGTGGTACCTTCTGCCTGAGTGTTGCTCATGGCCACCGGGCTTGTTCTGCCCACTCAGTCCAGCAGGCTGCGCTCGGCCCAAGCTACTGGCCCTGATTCCACACTTGCCTAGGGTGAGCCAGGTGCAGTGTGGCAAGGGGTGTGTGGGCGAGCAAGTGTGGGGTCCAGTCACTGCACACAGCCAGGCACACCAGCTGTTGTGATGGGGCGGGAAGTGATAGCACAGGTGTCAGCTCCATGTGAGGCTGCAGTTAGACTGGATGTACTGCACGCAACTTCTGCTGTGAGCGCCTGCATCTACACAAGGGGAACATGGTGGTGCCTGGAAACTTGGAGATGCCAGGAACTGCAGAGCCCCAAAGAGGGAGTCACAACTCTGGCTTGGGGAGCCCCTAGGTCTGGGCTCCCAGAAGGGTTACAGCTCTTCTTGTCTTCTCATCACCTGCTAATGTGGCAAGCAGGGGGGCTTGTTTCAGCCCTGTTTCTGTTATAGCTCTTTCAGTCCTGCCATTTGGTGGGTTCCAAGTTCTTGTCCCATGTCCAGGAAGAATAAGGTACATGGACAACTGGAAGGTGAGCAAGGTGGAGAGGAGCTTCATTGTGTGACAGAACAGCTCTCAGGAGACCTGAAGTGGGTAGCTCTTTTCTGCAGGCAGGTCCTCCTGATGAGTGTCCAGCTCTCAACGGAGAGGAGACTCACAGTAGGTAGCTCCTTTCCACAGCTGGTAGTCCTGACCTCTGTTCTAGTCTGGCTGAGTTCATGGTTTTTACAGGCTCAGAAGGGAGGAAGTACATGCTGATTGGTCCATGGGTAGCTAGGGGTAGGCCCAGAAAAACACCATCAGTTCTCACTCCTGTCTGCCGACTCTACCTGGAACTGAGAGCCCGGCCCCCATGCTTCAGGCCGTCCCTGATTTGAAGGTAGGGCTTCACCAGAAACCAGCCCCTTTCCACCCAGGAGCCTGTCTGCCTCTTGCCGCCATCAATCATGTTGTCCACAGTACCCAGGGTGTTCATGCCAAGGGGAACCTGCAGACCCATGTCTAGCCACCTTGGTGCCCCCTCGGCCTCTCTCCCATGCTCATCGGTGGCCAAAGTCTGGAGGGGGCCAAGGTGGCAGGGGTCCGGCATGTCAGCACTGTCCTGAGGGTGTGCACACCTGGCCAGGTGGTGACAATGCCCCAGATTGGCCACAACTTTGCTTGCCGGGTGCCGAGAGTGGTGAGAGGCCAGGCAGTGGGAGCAGAGCAGGCACTTCTGAGCCTATGAGAGGAGGGTTTCCTGGGCCCCTGAGAGCAAGACAAAAGAGTTCCGAAGGAGCTGTGTGACTTTTGATAAAGACATGCTGAAATTTACTAACCCACTGTGCTGTCTTTTACTATGGTTTTTTCTGACTAGAATGTAAGCTCAATAATGGCAGGACTCTGGTTTGTGGCCGTTGTTTCCCCAGCTCCTAGAACGACACCTGGCGTACAATAGGTACTTCACAAATGTTGGGGGACATTGGAAAAAAGTCACAAATACCAAAGCCCCCTACTGTCTTAAGTCTCCAAGGTTTTAGAGGGAAGTCCGAGAGCATTCGCCAACCAAACACTGCTGACTGGGAGGCCTGTGCTGCTGGAGCAAGAGTCACCCTGGAGCTAGGATGCTGAACACTGGCTTTCTGCATCCCACTGCCCACTCCACCATCCACGATGTCTTTCACCTGAGCCCAAAGCAGCTTCAGAATCTGAAGCAGACACTGTGTGCTCCTCACCCAGGTCCCCTCAGAAGCCCCTTTTTCCAGGTGATGTTTCCAGGGTCCTGGTCCCAGACTTGCCTCCCTCGTTAGCACCAGCTTCTGCTCACTGGTCGTTGGGAAGCCTCACCTCCAAGCTGTGGTGGCGCCCAGAGACATAATAAGAGGGGAGGTGGAAGGCAAGCAGGGATTGAACCTGCCTTCCTCCTTGTTAGTGACTTTCCTTTGTTCTCTTTTCCACACAGATACAAATGTGTGGGTAGGACTCAGGATGAGAAAACTCAGAGGAGCTGAGCTGACTCCACAGGGACCCTGAGGCATTCCCCAGGCATCTTTACAGAGGATCTGGGTCCCCATCTCCCGCCCTCCGGGAGGACACGCACCACCAGTGAGGCAGCTGGGCCCTGGGAGTGCCCTAGGAGGACCAGTCCGGCTGGCTGGAGAGGAAATATTGCCCTTTGAGGGGGGTTGTTAAAGTTTCTAGAAAGTTCTATGGCCTGCACAGCCCTCCCAAAGCTGGTATACTCAGGCTTATTTCACTGAGGGAAATAAAATTACCCTCTAAACACAACCACAACATTTCCATTTCTTGCTGCTCTAAACTGAGTTGGCCAAGCCTGAGCTCTACTTTCAAGCATTTAACTCTTTAGTGGAAAAAAAAAGTCATCTGAAAACATTCATGCACATGCCCGACTCTGGCTCTGAGCCGTGGGTACCGTCTTGGAACTGTGGGAAATAGCATGTGGTGGTCCCCTGTCTGGCTGGTCCTTCTGAGGGTGGGGTGGGGGAGACTCCATAACCAAGAAGCTGTGGGTGGATAGCTGGAGGTCCCGAGGGTGAGTCACCCGGTTGGCTGCCTTGCGGTCACAGACCTTTGGCTATTGTCATTGCCCCTGGGATGAGTCACACTGAACCTTGGTTCCTCTGGGGCTCTGTGGAGCTGAATCTCTCCCAGTCCACAGGGTCCGGACATTTGTTCCTAATCTTTCACCCACCTCCCACTCTGTAAGTGACTGGAACTTCCCACTGGGGGTGCAACCACAAGCTAAGGACTGCTGACCTAAGGAGGAACTATTTTTGCTTTTGAAGACTTCAACACAGAGGATGGAAGTGTTTATATTGTTGGCATTTGAATTAAGAGCTGAGTAGCCCTCTGCGGACATTATGGGTATTCCATTATCTCTGGGAATCAAATGATATTTCCTCAGCAACTTTGCCAAAGACTTCCAGGCAATTCAAAACCAGAGAACGAAGGGACAAAGAGCAGTTGTCCAAGTTCCAAGGGAAGGGGAAAGCGAACGGGCAGTGAGCTCAGATGGCTTTGCTTTCAGGCAAGGAAAAGCAATCTTCCATGAGCCTGCGATGATAGCATTCCCCAGACAGGGGCCGTGGAGCAGTGACCTGTGGCTCGCAAGCCTCAGGCAGGAAACTCACACTTACAGACCCATCAGCCCTGTCCCATTCCATTTCTCAGGGCCCACACCTTGCCCACATTTAAGATACCCAACGGGCAGTGATGCCTTTTCCATGGGTTGCCTGAAACTCTCAGCTGCGCCTTAACCCTTACCATGCTGTTGAGGCGAAGCAGGGTGGCTAACTGCATCTCACTGTAGGAAGCCTGGAAGCTCAGAAAGCAGAGGCCAGCCCTAGAACTGTTCCTTTTGTGAGCAGCACCAGGCAGGGGCCTGTTTAGCGCCTGTGGGGGGAATGCTAGCCCAGCCAGGTGGAATCTTGGGGAAGCAGGGTTCACAGAAGTCTTTGAGGGGTCAGTGGAAGTCTCCAATTCCTGACTCCAAGGCATGAGACATGAGAGAGAAGGGAGAGAATTTTCTGGACAGAGCTGTAAATGAAGTGGCACCAGTAGCTTCCTCTCTGTAAGGCCACCTCCCAGCCATCACTCCTACTCCTTGAGAGTCAGTTCTTCAGCACTACCAGCTGCTTCTATCATCTGCAAATCACTTTACTGTTCCCATCTCACAAGAGCAGCTTTTCCCTTCAGCAGTTAGCCATTCAGCTGCTGCTTACGCGCTCACGAGAGCTGTTAGTATCACCAGCTTCCTCTCGAGGGCGGACTGAGGCCAGGAGGCCATGCAGCTTCCCAGAGTGTACCCATTTGGGTTGAGATGGAACCAGGATTTGGGGCATGGCAGTCGGTCGCAGAGCCCATCACCAGGCTCCTGAGAGTATCGAGGGAGACCTGGATTGGGCTGGATCCCTTGAGGAGGGAGATCGTAATCCTGCTCCTGTTTTGTGTCTTTCTGTGACCGCTTAGTTTCTGACACTGGCTTTTTCCTGTAGCGTCCTCACCACCATCCCCCCAAATGCAAGTGATCTCCCCATGCTCCGTGCTGGGACCTATCCTGTGTGGTCCTCTTTCGCGTCCTGCAGCTTCCATAACAAATTCCCACACACTTGGTGGCTTAAAATGACACACGTTTATTCTCCTATTATAGTGGAGGACAGAAGACTGTGATGAGGATCAGCGGGCTAAAATCAAGGTGTTAGAATTGTTCTCCCCAGGAGGGTCATGGGAAGGATTCCTCCCTGCCTCCGTTAGCTTCTGGTAACTTCAAGTGCTCCTTGGCTCATGCCTGCATCACTCCAACCTCTGCCTCCATGCTCACGTGGCCTTCTCCTCTCTCTTGTGTCAAGTATCCCTGTGTCTCCCTCTTATAAGGATCTTTGTATTTGCATTCAGAGCCCACCCAGTGAATCCAGGATAATCTCCCCATCTCAAGATTCTTAATTTAATCACATCTGCAAAGAGGGTTATTTTGGGGATGGGGGAAAGCACACAAAGTAACATTCACGGGGTCCAGGGATTAGGATGTGGAATCCTGCGAGGAGGAATTTTTTTTTTTTTTGATGGAGTCTTGCTCTGTGTCTCAGCCTGGAGTGCAGTGGCACAATCTCAGCTCACTGCAACTCCTGCCTCCCGGGTTCAAGCAATTCTCCCATCTCAGCTTCCCGAGTAGCTGGAACTACAGGCACGTGCCACGACTTCCGGCTAATTTTTGTATTTTTAGTAGAGACGATGTTTCACCATGTTGGCCAGGCTGGTCTCAAACTCCTGATCTCAGGTGATCTGCCCGCCGTCTCAGCCTCCCAAAGTGCTGGGATTACAGGTGTGAGCCACCGCACCTGGCCATGGGGAGCATTTTTCGAGTTTACCTCAATCCCCAAATCGATAGCTCCACTCTTGGCCTTCACACTGAACTGGAGAGCTGAATTCTCCCAGTCCACCAGCTACCCCGGGTCAGGAGGGAAAGTCTGGACCTGCCACAGTCCACACCCTCTGCATTTGATTGGACTCCATGTATAACCCCGAGCCTTGATGTCGCAGTGACACTGGAGGACAGGTGCAAGGTGCTGCTCCGTGAGGAGCCGCTGACGTCCCCCGGGGAAGTTTGGATCAGGATAGCAGGTATATGGGACATTCGGCCTCTTGGCTTGATCTGCATAGTCTGTTTCCTTGCTTTGTTCTTTCATTTGTATCACAGACCTCCTCCCGGGGGGCTGGAATTGTCTGCAGGCTCTGTCCTGTCCTGGGCATCTCATGCATAATAATTTTCTTGCTCTCACCAAATCTGGAGGGAGGGAGGCCCTCTCACCACGCATGTGACACTCTTGATATAAGAAACAGCAAAAGGCATCGGGGAAGCAAAATATCCCAGACAGCAATAAAAACTAATTCACTCCCAGCATGGAGTCGGTGTGTCAGGAGGGAAGCGTGAAGGAGTCATTTGCCCCAGTCCCTAGCCACCCTGGCCTTTCATGCACGTGGTGAAGATGCATCTCTCTGCCGCGGTGGGACCCTCCCTGGCCGGCGGCATCCAGCACAGGTGCTGTGAAAGTGGGACGGCTTTTGTAAGTGTTGGGTGACATCTGGGCTTCTGGCTCAGCCACGTGCCAGGAAATGAAGTGTTCCTGCAAGGAAGGGGTTTGTGCCTGTGCACAGGGCGTGGGAGAGATCCTTGAGCTGCGGAGAAGGTCATGCCTTGTGAGACTTGCCGTTCTTGGTGGCTTCTGGGAGCTGTGCAGTAGGAAACTGCACCTGTCTTGGATAGCGTTAGGAAATTATCCGAGTTTCTATGATGAAAGGAAGGCAAACGAAGCCACATATTACCCCACTGGTGTCATTAAAGGTGCTTTCTCTTTTCTTTAGCAAGAATCTAACGTTGCCTCTAAAGGAAACGGAAAATTCTCACCGTAAAGCCTCATTTTGATGACTCCTGTAACTTTGCATGAATGTGACCAAATGTTTGCTGTCAAACCTCACCTCCTCCTGGTTTCTAAATCCGAATTCGTTGTGAACAGAACCCACCATGAACTAGCTAGCTCCTCACTGGAAAAGTCACCAAACCCACAGTGCTGAAAAGCAGTCATTATCACATACGCTTTCGATTCAGATGGGGCTTTGAGTGAAACATGCCCATTCTCGAGTTGGCCTCTCTGCTCCCACATTTGTCTGAAACCAGCACTAAAAATCTTGTAATTCAAAGCTTTTTCTCTGCTTAGCAGCGTTGCCCAGAGACCCGAGGCTGTTCCCCATGGACTGGAAACATGATTCTGCGTCCTACTTTAAAAATCAAAGAGCACACCGGGAGGGTTTCCATTCTTTCTGGGGGAGTTTTATTTTATTAATGATCCTAAAAAAATCAAGATGAATCAAAGGGTTGAGTAACATATCAAATGTCTAGAGAATGGATTCTCCCCCAGCCAGTGCCAGTTAGTGTTCACACAGGCAATTACACAGAGGAGGTAACTGGAAAAAGAAGGGGATGGCTCCTGGATGTGCCCAGCTTGATGGTTTCAGGATCATCCTCAGGGGAAAGGCCTAGAGCGGTGACCGATTAATAAGCTTCAAACCCGCTGGTGATTGAAACAAATCAGAAGCTGCTTTGATAATCGGTTTTACCAAAGGGAAGACACCCCTAATTCTGGGTGAGGAGGAAGAATGTTCCATGCTACTTTAGAATGAAATCTGTTTGAATTGGCTGAGCTTTCTGAGGTTGGCTAGACTTCACAACTCCAAAGACTGGAACACAGGTGTCCTCATTGTTAAGAGCTAGAGAGAACACTTTAGAAAATCATAAGCTTTGTAACAACACACAGGAGGCCGTGGTCTATGTACATGAATATCCGAATGATAAATCTTCAGTCCATTCTCTTCTTCCCAGCGGCAAAACCTCTTTCTCGGTTTCCTTCTAGAAAACTTGGGGAAAGCTTAGAAGGGGACCTTCAGTCGGCGGGTAGAGAACAAAGTCTGGGAGCCTTCTGCACTGACCTTTGTCCCTTCCTCCGCTATCCCGGGACAGTGTCTCATGGCTGCTGTGAACACCGCTAGCTTCTCTGCAGCAGGTGGAGCCTCCGTGTATAAATGGTTCTCACTTTGGGTTCCCCATTGGAATTACTTGGAGAGTTTAAAAAATGCTGATGCCTGGGCTCTGCCTGGGGATTCTGATTTGCTTGCTCTGGGGCAAGACCAGGGTGTGGTGTTTTTAAAAGCTTCCCATGCTTCAGTGGAGCCAGGGTCAAGAACCATTGATTCTGCGCCTCCACCTATAGAGCCTCCAAGTAGGGGTTTCTCCTATTAGACATGCTGTTTTATTTTACCTATCCCGATGAGGGCGCACAGGACCTGAATGTCATCCTGGGAGCCACATCATCAGCACGGCTGAACCCACCCAGGGACCCCTCTGTTGCATGTGGTGGGCACTGCTTTTTTCCCCACACTGAAAGATAAAAGTTGCACTCTCCCAGTGTGATTGACACGTGACAGGACCTGGTGTGTTTCTTCCTGAAAACAGGGGACAAAAAAAGGATAGGGAGTGGAAGGGAATTACATGGTGTAGATAAACAAATGGAAAATGGCTCTGAAAACTTTTTTTTTGTGGGGCATGAGGCGGATACATGTTAGGAAGCCCTATTTAAGAAAACAACATAAAATTAGGAATACAAAGTAGCAAGAGAGCCTTGGGAGGTCCTTGGAGGAGGGGGTCCTGAACCTTCAGCTTTGACCAAATGAGCAGCACAGCCAGGCGATGGGATGGCAGGCAGGTAACACCCATGCTGATGTGAAGGCACACCTTGCACCTGGAGAGCTGTCTGCAGAATATTACACTGAATTGAAAGGGCTACAGAACAGCATGTCAACTCCTGTTTCTTTTTTGTCAAGAGTTGTATGCACACTCAAAGTGTGCTTTTTATAGTCCAAGAGTAAAATGGGGTGACAGTTTCCTCTGAGCGTGGGAACTCAGGCGGAGGAACGAGGTTGCGAAATGGGCAGGGTCATTGCCAAACAGTGTCACTGTCACTGATTAGCTTCGTGGTGTTGTGATTATGATGCATGAACCAGACCAGTGCTCACCATGTGGCTGGAGTCGCCAGCCCTTCAGTCCAGATAAAACTGACATAAAAATCCATGCAAACTGATTGTGAAACTGCTCCTTAGAAAGTTGCAAATAATCCCTCTTTTCTGGACTCTTTTTTGACACAAAAAGAGATGTTTCATCTACCCAGTTGCATGCAACCGATATGTATTATTCCACTAAGCATCTTAATAATGTATTTTCACATGAGGCACCGTGTGCACACTCAATTAGAGACACTCTTCATGAGACTGTGGAAGAGGAGGCAGGAAGGAACAGAGATTTGGACAACAGGATTTCCCCCACTGCATCGACATTCCCAGGAAACACTTGGTTCGGGGGCTGCTGGTGCATTTTGGATTTTCGCAGTATTACATGGAACATATCTTATTTTTGGCAGGATTGTCCCCTACCACCCAGATACACACTGCTTCATGTACAGTTTGCTTTAATGTAGTAAGAGCATTTCTTACATTAATTAAAACTTGTAGCAGAATTTTTTTCCCAGGAAATATTGCAAAATAAGGTCTGTAACTTGGAAAGAGCCATCCTTGTCAGCGTACTACATCGGCCTACGAGTATCATGGACCAGATGAGAACTGTTGTGGCATCCTAACACGTCCTTTGGCTCAGTAACCCTCAGCATGGAGTTTGCGGTGACATGGACAGGAAGCAGCACTCTGTTCCCTGATGTTGGAATATGCTTCAATGTAATGCATGGCTGCTTTCCATGTTCAGAAAAATCCAAAGACTCTGCTCTAGTGGCTTTGGTTTTTATCCTTTGCTGGGATATAGACATGATTCACAGCAGAGAAACACCACAGGCAGTTCTTATAAAAAAAAAAAAAAATCCCCCTGAAAGAAAGAGGAAATGATCTCTGAAAATTGCAAACATATGCCGACAAGGCCAATAAAATACAAGTATGCAGGCAGCAGGGTTCTCCCCACCACAGACTCTGAAGGTCCCTGGTCCCCTTAGCCACCTCAGTAGGCTCTGCATAAGCATGAACATTGCCTTGCATCTTTGCAAACAAATTGGAGATTGTTTTGCTTTTTAAAGTTGTAATTGCAGTGCACATGGCTTTGATTAGTGGTCACATACATGCGCCAAACCTAATGTCATCTGCAGCTTTTGATTGTATTTTCTCCTTTATGGGACTGGAAAAATCTTAGTCTCCAGCCTGGGGATGGTCTGTCTCTCATTATTCCGGAGGCCCCGTGGCTGAGCTGGCAAGGAGGAGGGAAGAGAGCAGAGTCTTCCACCTACAAGTTCTCAGGAGGGCTGGCCCTAGCCCCAGCCTCTCTTGTGTCCCCATCTCCCCTGGTGAAGGCCCTCACCTGCTTCCTCCAGAATGTTCTGTGCCCTTCACGCAGGAAACTCATGGACACCTCCCATGGGAGCAATTGAGGGATCAGTGCACAGACAGCCCAGGAGGGACAGGGCCTAATGTGGAGGAGACACTCCAGGTGGAAGAAGGAATTCCTAAAGACAGATCATAGATGCCAGAATCATTCGCCCCAAGGATGGTGCTGACCTGGAGGGGATTTCTCAGTGCACCCCTCAGGAGAAACACGGAGTTGGGTGGGGGCGCTCTTCGACGGGGCACACAGGAGAGCGAGCACCAGGAATGTTTTTTTTTTTTTTTAATTATTTTTGTTTTAAGTGCCGGGGTCCATGTGCAGGGTGTGCAGGTTTGTTACACAGGTTAACGTGTGCCGTAGTGGTTTGCCGCACCTATCAACCCATCACCTAGGTATTTAGCCCAGCATCCATTAGCTATTTTTCCTAATGCCAGGAAGGTTTTTAAGATGATTCCTTCCAGAAAAAGGCAAATCATCCTCGCCACCACTTCTGACCCTCTTTCCTCTGATCTAGACTATATCATCAAAAACAGTCCATTTTCTTTTAGAAGAAGCAATAAAACTATAACCTCTGGGTAGGGGAGAACATATGTACAGAATAGGATAACAATAAAAAGGCAGGCAGTCCTGACCTGGACACAGAAGAGAAGTGAAAAGAGAGATTCTTTGCAGGGACAGCACCTAAGACCAAGTTCAGAAAGGAGAACGATGACCTAAATTCTAGGAAACATTGACACCCGGTTCAGGGGCAACTGTGGGAGTTAATCAGCCGCACCCCCAAGTCAAGCATCCTGATCTGTGGGCACAGAAGATGCAATTTGAATCGTTTGCTGATTAAAGTCTGTAGCATGTCAGTGAAATCAGATCCAAATGCTGATGAGTAAAGGAAATACAAGGCTATTCGTTTTCACGCATGGTGAAACCAAAGAATTATTTCCACACTGAACATTCTGAATCAGTGATTCTCCATTAGGAAGGAGTTCCATGTGTAAGGTATTGAGCTGAGCATAATATTACATAAGGAGAGAGTAATAAACTAGCGTAACCCACTCCACTTTCTCAAAATACAGACGTGATCTTATTTCCTTTATGTGTCCAAGTAATTGCTTAGAACATTATCTTTTCTACTGCATACTTGCCATGCCTGTCCCTCCTCTAATTATCCTGGAACACAGTCAAAGAGGCTTAAAGCATGAGCCCCAACACCCAGTGGGAAAGGTACATGGCGTCTAGTCATCCATCATCACGCAAGTGTGATCACTGTGAGAAGATGCCATTCACTGACAGTTCAAATTGAGTGTCCACTGCCACCAGCATGACCCTCTCTCTGGTTCACACTCTGTCCGTGATTAGGCTCCAAAGTTGTTACTCATTCATTCACTCAGCATTTACCGAGTCTGACTGCGTGTCAGGCACTGTTCTTGGTTCTGGGGTTGTAGCTGTGAACAAAACAGACAGAAACTCTTGCTTCCCCATTCTAGGGGTTGAGACAGACAAGGAATGGAAGGAGTCTTTAATTTACTTTTAATTACATCCTAAGTATAAAGGAGGGATAGTAAGGTCGGGAAGGGAGATACGAAGGGCTGGAGGGGAAGGGTAATGACACGGAGGAAGGGAGGGAGCTTGTCCTGCAAATACAGCTGAGGGAAGAGCACTGTTGGCTGAGAGAATGGACAGTACAAAGCCACTGAGATGCAGCGAGCCTGGCTGCATCCAAGAAGAGGAGCAGGGCTGGTCAGGGAGCCAGGGAGGTCGCGGGGATTGTTTTTGTCTTTCACACTCGCTTTCAGCTTTGGGGAGCACTGCTATTGTGATGCAGCAGCAGGGATGTGGGGCTGCCAGCTCTGGGCAACGCTCCCTCCCAGGACAATTCCTTAGGTCTTTATGTCTAATGGGGGCATCTCTCAGATCCCACTTCCTTGCTACTGTGAACCCCCAAAATCAGGTCTCAGTTAATTTAGAAAGTTTATTTTGCCAAGGTCATGGACACGCGCCTGTGATGCAGCCTCAGCAGGTCCTGACGACAGGTGCCCAAGGTGGTCAGAGCACAGTTTGGTTTTACACATTTTAGGGAGACACGAGGCATCAATCCACAATTGTAAGATGAACATTGGTTCGGTCTGGAAAGGCGGGACAGCTCAAAGCAGGGAGGAGGCTTCCAGGTCACAGGTAGATAGGAGTCAAGTGATTGCCTTCTTTTGAGTTTCTGATGGACCTCTGCAAAGGAGGCAATCAGATATGCATTTATCTCAGTGAGCAGAGGGGTGATTTTGAATAGAATGGGAGGCAGGTTTGCCCTAAGCAGTTCCCAGCTTGACTTTTCCCTTTAGCTTAGTGATTTGCGGACCCCAAGATATTTTCCTTTCACACTACTAAGTTTTAAAAATATTCTTCCAGGCATGTATTACTCTGCTTGTTTTACAAAGGAAACATAAAGCCTGGGTAGAATAAATAATTTGCATAAGTAATAAGGTAAAGGAGGGTTTTGAATCTAGAGCAATTTATCATCTCTTCAATCCACCAGTCTCCTCTTACTCTGAAGAAGGTCATAGACCAGGAAGCAAAAGATACATTTAAAAATACACTGTAAAAAAGGCCAATACTCAAGGACATACATCTCCACAATTTTCTCTGGAACCTGAGACTAAACAAGAACAGATTCTACAAAAGTGGTTCAGAAAAGCCTTCAGTGAACAGGTGACATACAACAGGAGCCTGGAAGAACAAAGCTAAGATGCACTTTCACCAATCTTATTGAGTGTTGTACTGGAGATATTAGCCATTGCAATGAGGCAAGAAAAATTATTAAAAGAATTAAGGGTAAAGAGGAAGAGGTAAATGCATACGAGTGAAATGACCTCCTCAGAATTATCCCAACAGAGAATGAGAAGGTGGGGGCATGACATCTCCCATGGATTAAGTTACCTCAGTAGTGCCCATCCTTCAGCCCTTCAGAGCTAGATCTGCACACAGCCAAGCAAGCTCCGTAGCATGGGAGAAAGCACCAGGAAGGGGAGGAGAGGGGTAGAGCATGCACAGAACTGACCATAGCTGCAGGTGAGCTTGGAAGACAGAGGCCATCATTGCAGGGTTCCTACTCTCAGGAATAAATGGAAATTGACACCTCTTACTACTATTTAATGTTGCATCAGATGTTCTCATCGCTGCCATAAAAAAGCAAGTGAATAGAAGATCTGGGTATTAGAATGGAGTACAAGGTTCCATTATTAATAGACGTTACAGAACTCCTGTGAAGTAAGCAAGAACACAAATGAATTAGAATTAATGAATGAGTTCAGTATGATGTCAAATTGAAAAACAATATCACCCAGTAGCTTTCCCATATTTCAGCAATGACCTCCTGAAAACAAACGGAGAAAGAATCTATCCACGGGGACATGAAACAAACAAACAAACAAAAAACGGGTAGATGTATCCAGTCTCAGCTGCAGTCCCCATGCTTGCTTTCATTTCTCTTGGGGGAATACTGTATTCAATGTACATTCTATATCCTCTCTGTACTCTGTGGTCATTTTCTATTCTGGCATTGTTTCCCTAAAACAGAATTATACATGAAGGCTCCCAAAATTCAATGCCTCTGGTCAGGTATCCCTTCTTTTTTCAGTGATAATATTATCTGTACTCACCCATCTCATTTAAGCCACAAGTAACAACTACGTCCCGCTCTTGCTCTTGGGCTTTGGGAGAACATGCCCCTACCTTTGACATCCAGGATTAATTTCCACTGGTGTGAAAAACAGGCTGAGTCAGCAGAGCCCTTCCTCACAGCACATCCCAAGGGATAAAAATCAGCTTGTCTGCAGCCCACAGACACTATGCTTATGCACTTTGAATGCATTTCTCTACATATCAACTTGCCAATGCATTGAGAGCTTTGAAAATACCAGACACCCTATGTTTTTTAATCTGGCATTTTTATTAGATATTTACTGCAGAGCCATAATATGGTGAATACACCTTTTAAATATGCATTTTCTATCTGTGGCTAAATGAAAGAAGCACCCCAGTTTCCTTAGCTGAGTAAAAGGAGGCAGAACCACATCATGCATGCATTTAAATCAAGCCATTGCAATGATCTGGAAATAGGTAGATAAAGAAACAATTTAAGGGTGAGGCTGCTGCCCCTCCTCCGGACAGTGTCGTAATTTATGCACTCCCGAGGGTGGAACGGGAGCCACCAAGCTGTTGTTCCCTCATTCGGGCTCAATCCCCGCGTGACATCTTGCTGCACTTTGTGCGAGTTACATGTTTAATGACTCACTGAGGCTTACAGATACAATATACTCTACTCATGGATTTTTGTGAGGTAATTAGGACCTGGTCCTCAACCAAGATGTGATTCCATGTACTGATCACAGACCTAATGGCTACCAACATTTTTTTCTCCTGAGTGAGGTTGAAGCAGAGAGGATGGGGTTCAGGAGTTGGGGGAAGAGTCTTGGACTAGATACCTCAAATGCTAGGAGAACCTGTGTGCATATGCATGTGTGCATGTATGTTGTGTACTGTGTGTGTGACAGTGTGTGGTGTGTGTGTAAGTTATGTGTGGTATGTGTAGTCTGTGTGGCTTGTGTCTGGCATGTGTATGCAATGTCTATGTGGCATGTGTGTAAGGTATGTGTGATGTGTGTATAATACATGTGTGGCATGTGTTTATGGTATGTGTGGTGTGTGTGGTGTGTGTAATACATGTGGCATGTGTGTGATGTATGTGTGGTGTGTGTGATGTGTGTGATGTGTGTGGTGTGTGTAACATGTATGTGGCATGTATGTAAGGTATGTGTGCTGTGTGACATGTGTGTAATATGTATGTGGCAAGTGTGTAAGGTATGTGGTGTGAGGTGTGTAATACATATGTGGCATGTGTATAAGGTATGTGTGGTGTGTGATGTGTGTAATATGTATGTGGCATGCATGTAAGGTATGGGTGGTGTGTGTGATATGTGTGTAACATATGTGGCATGTGTATAAGGTATGTCTGGTGTGTGTGATGTATGTGTGCTACATGTGTGGCATGTGTGTAAGGTATGCGTGGTGTGTGTGATGTGTGTGTAATACGTGTGTGTAAAGTATGTATGGTGTGTGTGTTTGGAAGATGAGTAAAGAAGAGTGCAACGTGGTGCTTGGGGAAAGGACAGCAATGCTTCAGGGAGATATTGCTGATATTTTTGCTTTGAGGGCTGCAGTGTAACCCTCTCCTGTCTTCTACTTTCAAGAAAATAAAGTCTTCAGAGAGGCTTCACTGTTGACCAAGGGTCTGTGTGAGTGGGAAGTGCAACCTGGGGCTGTGCCATGGCAGGGTGACACCGGAGAAGCAGGGGAAGTTTGAACATAAGGGTTTTACAGCACCAAGAAAACTTAGCTCCATTATCTTACACTTGGATGTCTCCCACAGATGAATCAACTGCTTTTCAAAATAGAAGAGACTTATGAAAATGTATCACTTGGCAGACATAGAAAGCAGCTGCTTATCATCATTAATTTTCAATGAATATGTATTAAGCAAGAGGATATAGATCACTGTGTGGGGTTCAGGACATTGGGAAAATACAGTATCCTAGAGACAGCATTAACACAACGCATGACTCAAGGCCGCTCCTGTCATCTACACCCCTCCCGCTCTGCAAGGCTGACTCGGAGCCTCCTGACCTGCAGAGAAGCAAGAGGCACTGCACAGGCCACAGGGGGATGTGATCCGGGAGAGGACATTGGTTGGGGCGGGGGGATGTTAATTCCTCTGAGGTTATGGGCAGGGGAGATTTTCTTGGAGGACATTCATTGCCCAGTGGGGAGGGAAGATTTACAGTTAAGACTATAATGTCTCTAGGGAAATTTAATAATTAAGGAAGGTCCACATGATGGAAATGTGGACCATTTTCTCTTTCAGGCCTTATGGTTATTTTGACTTTACCATAGGGCAGTGCTTATCACCAGCGAGACTGACCAACAAAGCAGCTGTGGAGGGACATTGCGAGTGAGCACCCTGCTGAAGAGAGTAGACATGGCCATCAATTAATGCCCTGTGTTCTCCCATGCAGAGCCTCTCAGGGGCAAAGCTGGATTGTACTGGGCTGGGAAAACAAAAAATAAATATACGGGGAGAGAATGTTGAAGGGTGACTTGCTAACCAGTCAGTTAAATTCCAGGCACAGATTGAGTTGCTTCTGGAGTGGGCAGGGTCACTGTGAGCGCCTACGTGAGCCTCTTCTGCACCTCACAGCAGAAACTGTAAGTTGTGTGTGACTCCTCTTAGGGTCTGGCAGTCACCATTCTCTCTCTCCATACAAGCGCACACACACGTGCTGCTATCACTTTGCCTCTTCTACCATGTGGGCGGTAGAAAATGCTGAGATCCCATGATTTAGATGAGGGCTTAGAGAAAAATATGAAAAACACAGACCAAATTTTCTGACTATAAAGCAATAAAATTAAAGTCGTAATCTAAGTAGAAAAAGAAAGAAAGCCCTGTTACATGGAAACAAACAAACAAAAAAATAATAAAAATTATCCTAAACAACTTTTGCTAAAAGTAAAAATATAAAATAAAATAAATTAAGCATTAAACTCAAGATTTAGCAAAATGATAACTAAATTACCACCCCAAAACTGATTAAATCAGTAATGACAAAAAGACATAATGAATACATGAAAAAGAAAATAATATCTTAAATGAGATATAAAACACAAGCCATTAGGGAAAAACATGAAAAATTAGACTTCACGAAAATGCAAAACATTGTATAATAATAGTACAATACGCTATTGGTACAACATTATACCAAAATGAAGAGAAAAGGCAAGTTACAGATTGTAAAAAGGCATTTGTGGTGTAAATAATTGACAAAAGATTGATATGCAAAAATGTATAAAAATTCTTACAAATCAACCAGAAAAAGTTAAGCCATCCAAAATGACCTCAGGAGGTGAGTAGGTGATCCATGAGAAAAGAAAATTTGGATAAACTTCCTACTAATTGAGGAAATGCTAAGATGTCAATGAGACACAATTGTACTCCATCAGATGGCAAAAACTAATAGTCCTGAACAAGGTTTTGTGATGTGTTTAGGAGCAGAACTTATGCACAGTCTTGCACCACAAGACACCATTTTGCTCAACAACAGGCCACATATACAATGGTGGTCTTAAAGGATTATAATCGAGCTCAAAAATCCTACAGCCCAGTATTTACTATACTATATGTTTTACTGTTATTTTAGAGTGTTCTTTTTCTACTTATTAAAAAAAGTTAACTGTAAAACAGCCTCAGTGGGCCCTTCAGGAGGTATCCAGAAGAAGACATTGTCATCATAGGAGGTGACAGGTCCATGTGTGTTATTGCCTTGAAGACTTTCCAATGGCACAAGAGGTGGAGGTGGAAGACGGTGATATGGACGACCCTCACCCTGTGTGAGCCTAGGCTAATGTGTGTGTCTGTGGCTTCGTTTTTGACAAAAAACAGTTTTAAAAGTAAAAATAAAATAAAAATGTTTAAATAGAAAAAAAGTTATAGAGTAGGAGCATAAACTAAAAATATTTTTACATAGCTATACAACGTGTTTAATGTTTTAAACTAGGTGTTATTAGAAAAGAGCCAAAAATCTAAAAATAAAGTTTAAAAGTTTGTGAATGCCAGGTGGTGCGGGGGCTCACGCATGTAATCCCAGAACTTTGGGAGGCCAAGGCAGGCGGATCATGAGGTCAGGAGTTTGAGACCAGCCTGGCCAACATGGTGAAACCCCATCTCTACTAACAATAAAATAATTAGCCGGGTGTGATGGCAGACGCTTATAATCCCAGCTATTCGGGAGACTGAGGCAAGAGAATCTCTTGAACCTGGGAGACGGAGATTGCAGTGAGCCAAGATTGTGCCACTCTAACCTAGGCAACAGAGTGAGACTCCGTCTCAAAAACAAAAACAAAAACCAAAGAAATTTATGAAGCCAAAAGTTACAGAAAGCTAAGGTTAGTTTATTATTGAAGAAAGAAAAATAAATGTAATAAACTGAGTGCAGCCTAAGGGTACAGTTCCTATAAAGTCTACAGTAGTGTAGATACAGTTATTTCCTAGGACTCACTGACTCACCCAGAGCAACCTCCAATCCTACAAGCTCCATTCAGGGTAAGTGCCCTATACAGGTGTGCCATTTCTTATCTTTTATACCATATTCTTACTGTACATTTTCTACATTTAGTTATGTTTAGATACACGTATACTCATCATTGTATCACAGTTGCCTACAGTGTTCAGCACGCTAACCTGCCATGTGCTTTTGTAACCTCGGAGCAAGGGGTTACACCATAGAGCCAAGGTGTGTAATAGACTGTTCCATCTAGGTTTGTGTAAGTACATGCTTCGATGTTCACACAATGACAAAATCGCCTAACAACACATTTTGCAGAACAGGTCCTCATCATTGAGTGAGGCATGACTGTATATTGTTGGCTGAAGTGTAGTTTGGGAAAACCTTTTCGTGTGCAATTTGGCAATGCAGGTCAGTGTTGAAGATGGGCAGACCCTGTGAGCTGGCAATTCTACTTCTGGTCCATCTGGGACACTATACTTAGGAAATCTTGAAAGTATTGACAGAAAGAAATAGCCCAACCTAGAACTTTATGCTCAGCAAAATTATCCTTCAAAAATTAAGGAGAAATAAAGACTTTCTCAGACAAACAAAAACTGAGAGAATGAATGGCCTGCAGACCTGCCCTGAAAGAAATGTTAAACCTTGATCAGAAACTTGGAACTATATAAAGAAAGGAAGAGTGTTGGAGAAAAAAATAAATGAATCTAAAATAAAATCTTGAGCTTTCCTATTCTTATTCTTAATGGATTAAAAAGATAATTATTTGTTTAAAGTTATAATCATAGCAATGTATATGGTTTTTATAATGTGGGTGTATTAGTCTGTCTTACACTGCTAATAAAGACATACCCGAGACTGGGTAATTTATAAAGGAAAGAGGTTTAATTGACTCACAGTTCCACATGGCTGGGAAGGTCTCACAATCATGGCAGAAAGTGAAGGAGGAACAAAGTCACGTTTTACATGGTGTCAGGCAAGAGAGGAACTTCCCTTTATAAAGCCATCAGATCTCGTGAGACTTATTCACTATCATGAGAACAACACAGGAAAGACCCGCTCCCATGATTCAATTACCTCCCACCAGGTCCCTCCCACGACACGTGGGCATTATTACAATTCAAGGTGAGATTTGGGTGGGGACACAGCCAAACCGTGTCAGTGAGTAATAGAAAGGAATGACAGCAATAGTTGAAATTGGGGATGCTTGGCTACAAGTGACCTGCATTCACATGAAGTGGTATGGTGTTACTTAAAGGTGGCCATGGATTATTTAAATATACATATATAATAAACCCAAGAGCAACTACTAAAAAGTTGTAAAAAGAAGTATAAATGATAAATCACAAGAGGAGATAAAATGCAATCATATGAAATGCTCAATTAAAACCCGAGAGAGGAAGACTTTTCTCCCTTCGTGCTTCTCTGTTCCTCTAAGTCCAACTAAATCCCTGGGTGTTGGATGTAAACTGAATATTAGAAGACTCCAAACAGTGGAGAGAAGACTGCAGATTGGCCGGGAACTTTAGAGCTGTATGGCACTGAGTTCCCCGGGTTTTCTTTTTGCTTCACATATCCAACTTGGTGCTGGAGAAGCTACAAGCTAGAAACTCTAATGGGCCCAGGCAGAAGAGCCCTCCAAACAGCCTGTGTTCTCTAGCCAAAGAAAAGGGGAAAAACTGAAAACTTGTAGTAAATAACTGCTCTTCAGTAGCCAAATATCAGGAACAAAAACCTGTGGTCCTTCTCCCAACGGCGCCAGCAAAATCTGCGTCAGGAACCTAGGCTTCTACCCTGGCTCGCCAAGCTGTAAGGAGGCACCTTGGTCTCCCATGCAGTGGCGGCAAAGAAGGCCAAATGGGGAACTGAGTTTCCTGCCAGCATTGGCAAAAATGCAGTGCTCATTACCTCCCTTGCTGGAGTGGTGTCCAGGGAGGCCTGGTGGAGAGGCAGAACTTTCAACCCCACCCAGAGATAACGGGGCCACCCCTCACCTCCCTTTGTCAGTGGAGGCCACGTGCACTCAACCAGTAACCTGCAGAAGTCAGCATTCTGACTTCTCCCAGTCAGGGAGGTTTTAGTGCTGATACAGCAGGAAGCTAGAACTGCCACCTCCGCCTATCAGAAAAGACCACCCCACCCTCAGAAATGAAAGGAGGCTCAGTGGGTCACCTGTCCTTCTACCCCCCACCTGGCAGGAATGAGGCACCCCCACCCACTGCCTCTGCCAAAGCAGTGTCAGAGGAACTTGCCCAAACAAGATTTCTCAAAGAAAATGCCCAAAATGTTTACGTTTCAATCAAAAATTTCTCAGAGAACCAGGAAGATCTTAAACCGATTAAAAACAACAATAGCTTCCAATACCAAAATAGCAGAGACTAGAATTGTCTGACAAAGATTTTAAAGCAGCCATCAGTAGAATGTCTCAAAGAGAGATTACAAACATATGTGAAACAAATGTGAAACTCCAAAGTCTCGCCAAAGAAACATAAAGTCTCAGCAAAGAAATAGAGATGTAAATCTGGCCCACGTGGACATGCTACATGTCAAGCCAGCATTCTATTTCTGGAATAAATTCCACTTGGTCATGGTGTGGAACACTTCCTATATGTGTTAGCTTTAGGTTTTAGGACATTAGCATCAATATTTATAAGGAATATTGGTCTGTAGTTTTCTTATGATATTTGCATCTGGTTTCAATTAACACAGACTTTATAGAAGGAATTGGGTAATGACCCGTTACATTCTATTTTTTGGAAGAGTTTGTGAAGAATTGGTGTTAATTCTTTAAACGTTTGAGAGGATTCACCAGTGAGGCCACCTAGTCTTGGGACTTGGTGTGTGGGAAAATTTTGGATTGCCAATTCAATCTCTTTACTTGTTATAGATATAGTCAGATTTTGGCCGGGCGCGGTGGCTCAAGCCTGTAATCCCAGCACTTTGGGAGGCCAAGACGGGCGGATCACGAGCTCAGGAGATCGAGACCATCCTGGCTAACATGGTGAAACCCTGTCTCCACTAAAAAATACAAAAAACTAGCCGGGCGAGGTGGCGGGCACCTGTAATCCCAGCTACTCGGGAGGCTGAGGCAGGAGAATGGCGTGAACCTGGGAGGCGGGAGCTTGCAGTGAGCTGAGATCCGGCCACTGCACTCCAGCCTGGGCGACAGAGCAAGACTCCATCTCAAAAAAAAAAAAAATACATATATATATATATATAGTCAGATTTTTTACATTTCTTCTCCATTTAGTTTTCGCAGTTTGTAACTTTTGAGGAATCAGTTCATTTCATCTAGGTCATTTAATGTGTTGGCATACCATTTTTTATAGGATTCCCTTATATACTTTTTAAATTTCTGTGAAGTCAGTAGTAATGTTCCCCACTTCAGCACTGATTTTAGTAATTTGAGTCCTCTCTTTCTCATTTTTGGACAATGGGGGTCAGTCTAGCTAAACTAGATTTCTCTTAGATGCCCTTTAAAAGATTGTGAAAGTCTCCTTCTGCTGCTAACTTGCTGAGTTTTTATCATAAGTGGGTGCTGAATTTTATTAAAAGTTTTCCCTGAATCTATTGAAATAATTCACTCCTCATTCACTTACCACAAGTAAGAAGACAATAGACATGATAGTATGAATGCCATTGAAACATATATATGTAAGTACATTCAAGGACTACTAAATACTGTAGTGGTATTTGACTTTTTAACTCGTGTTCATGGACCATTTTAATTTTTTTAATTCTGTAAAGTGTAAAATGAAATGTGTCCCTTGTTTTTGCAGAGAAGTCTCTATTATGAATATTAGTGATCTCTAAATATATCCACAAGTTCCAAGTAATGCAATAAAAATTCCAGTAGGAATTTAGCATGTTAGTGTGACAAGAAGAGACATAGAAGAGTTAAGAGAACTCTGGGGTGGGGAAAAAGGAGACTCATTTAAATCAGATTTATCCTATCAAATATTCAAGTGCACTATCAAATGATAGTAAAAGAGTATAAAACTGACCCCGAAATAGATAGGCAGATCAATGTAATAGAATGAGAGTGAAGAAATAAAAATATGTATGTCATGATGTAATTTATGATTAAAAGTATCTTTTCAAATGAGGAGAGAAAAATTATTCAATAAATATTTTGGGGACATTTGTAAAAAAAAAATAAAGCCAGATCTTTGGCTCACTCTTAGAATCAAAATTAATTCCAGATGGGTAAAATATTTAAAAGCAAAATACAAAATCATAAAATTATGAGGAATCATTTCTGGTGAAACCTTTAATAATACTGGAGTAGAGTGATTTCAAAACCAAAAAGTATAAAGGAAAAAAAGGGGATTCAAATACATATTATTTAGCAAAAAAGAACTTTTTTTAAACTACACCTTCCCACCTTAAATCAACAGCAATATACTAACGGAAAAGTCTTTGCAGTATATAATAGATAAATGATTAATTTCCTTAATATATAAAGAATTTTTAAATTAAAAAAGATGAATTAAAAAATAGGTAAAGGGCATGAAAAACACTTGAAGAGGTTTAACCTCATGCTTTATCAAAGAGCTACAAATAAAGTTAATAATAAGATAGATGAAGTTACTATCAACTTAGCAACAATTTAAAAGATAGTCAAGTGACATTAAAACTCTTTTTAATAAATATTTCCCCTAAATTTCTATTGGCTTAAACTTTTTCATTTAGACATTACTTAAATCTTTCCCTTTTGTAATTTCTTTCTTTTTTTTTTTTTTTTTTTGCTTTTATGAATAAAGTCCTTTCCCATTCTCAAATTAACATGTACTTATGATTCTTGTTGTTTCTTAGGGATTTCTTTTCTTTCTTTTTTTAACATGTAGCTCTTCAATACATTTAGAGTTGACTGTAGTGTTTAACATAAGGTGAGGACTGAATTAACTCATTTCCAAATACTTCATTATTGCCAGCACTATACGTGGTGCAATCCTTCCTTCCCAAATCCATAACAAAGTGGGCTTTATCATCTACCCTAGATGAGTCTTTGCATGTTGGCCTGTCTTCACCTGTGCTTATATCTACATCTGATTCTGTCCACCAAATGAAGACCAGAGAAGATAACTGCTTTGTCCCAGATCACACAGCTGGTAGCAGGGCGGCACCTGGGTGGGGGCCCTCGCCCACCCCTGTTCCTCCAGCACAGGCTCTCCTAAGCTACATGTCCTCTCAACCAGGCTTCCTCGTACATGGGAAATAACAACCCTTCCCTTCCCCACCTGATCCACCCAAGCTCTGCTCAGAAGGGGAAGTGGCGACCCTCCCGCAGGTGGTGGCGCTCTCTCTTGTTGTGTCTGGCGGGTGTTCCACTTCCCAGGCTCTGTTCTGTGAGTCTGTGTGTCCCATGAGGCTCCAAATGTGCTCCCCTACACAACACACAGCCACAGAGTGGCTGGGGAGATGGTCTGCCTGGCTGGAGAACCCAGGACTCACACCCTTCTCTGCACATAAGGGCCAGTGCCCCTGACTCTAGGAACCCAATAGGAACATAGGTCATTGCTGGACTCGGCCTGCCTGGGTTCAAATCTCAGCTCTGCCACTTCTGGCTTGAATGACCTCTTCTGTGCCTCTGGTTCTCATCTCAAAAAGGAGAATAACAAGCAGACTTAACTCACAGGAACTTGTAAAGGTGAACTCAGTTAACTTGAGTAACTTGCTTAGCACAGTGAATGTAAATGTTAGCTATGGAGGTCAATTTTACTCATTTTATTCAGTTGAAGGGTTGGTATCTAGTGAAAGTTATATTGTTTCTTTTAAAAGATCATGTTTGGTTTTTTTTTCTCTTTAGTATTGAAATTGGCATCTTTGGGAGCTCGCTGTCATCTCTTCACAAAACTTCCCCGTGGAAAGCCAAACTTTCCCTTAGCACGCATGGCAGCGTCTCAGGGAGTACAGCCTGGTGAGTGTAGAACGCAGGTGGTTTGCGGACCGAAGGGAGAAAAAGCAACTGCAGATGGTGCATTTCCTGTTTATAACATGCTTGGGGAAATGACCATTTTTCTCAGGAAGAAAAAAGATTTTTTATCTTATTGGGTAAAGAAAAATAAAAGACCACAGAGACAGAGTATTACCATCACAGCATTTTTGTCTGATGAGAAACCAATTGGCTTGACTACATATTGATTAAACATTCTACATGCCGTTACTCTCTAGACAATAAGAATCTTGGCATAAAATAACTTTGTAAGCAAAGTTCATTTACGGTCAGGTTGGTTTCACCAAAACAATCGTATTCCAATATTACGGTTCTCAAAACTGAAATACCTGGAAACCTCTTTGGGGACCTGCATTTTCGGTGGAAAACAAACTGCTCAGACAAAGCTGCTGGGGCCACCATTTCCCACTGCTTCCTCAGTTTCCCCAAAACTAAACAATCTGGGAGACAGTGTGAAGTTAGTGCATGTTTAATTTGGCTACTCTCTTTCCAGATGTGTATGGTCCAGATGTGTTGAGTCTGCTCTGAAGTTATCAATCAAAAAGCAAACTGACCCGGGGTGGATGGCTGCATTTGTACAGCAGCTGCTGTCACCAGCACCCCCAAGCAATGCTTTCCTAAACTTACATGTCCGGGCAGACAAATCGCTTTGCCTTTTAGTGGCCCATGCCTAACATTTCCCTCCGTACCCTTCTAGATTACCTTACACGGAGGGAATTAGGTTAGGGGATTTGTCTGCTGTCAGTCCCCTTTTTCCTCTGGTTCTATTTTTAGCCTTAGTGGTCTTTTCTAATAGGTCCGAACTGTGCAACAATATATAAAACTAATTGTACTTTACATAAAAATCCATGATCACAGCCAAAATGGAGCAGAGAAGCTCCACACAGTCGTGTGGATTTTTTTATTTGACTAGAAGCCATTCATGTGCATATCTGAGGCATGTGCACCCGTGCATCCACGCACCTTGCATGCACACACACATGCACATACACTCTTCCACTATGGCTTTGAAGTGGCAAGGGGAGAAAGGAACTCTTGGTCCCAAGGGTTGGTCTCATGAAGGAGCACCAAGATGCAACTCATTCTTGAATTGCAGCCAGGACCTCAACTAGTCCCCACAGGAATTCCCCTAAGAAGAATGTGTTGGTCTTACGTGCCATGGGTTGCCCCAAGTCATTCTCGTTTCTGGGGCTGTGGGCTTTTGTTCAGAGAAAACAGGGACTGCGAAACCTTGTAGTTGATACTCTCTGTTCCCTGCCCAGATCTCTAGGTCTGTGAGCCTTGGCTGCCGAGGGCTCACAGCTGCCCATTTCCAGAGAAGTTCCCTTGGGACAGTAACAGCTTCTGGGCCCAGATTACTCTCCCACGCACAAGGCGGGCAAGGGCCAAGCCTGACTAGGACAAAAGCCCAGGCCACCTCCCTCACAGTGGGACCAACTCCGTGGTGCAATTCACACTCCGCAGCTTCCCCTGGGATCAGGCAGAAACTGGACCCCAGCCAAGAATCTGCCTGGCTCCACCCTTCTCCCGCCTTCCTGGCTTCCCTCACTCCTTTTCTGCCCACAGGCCCTACAATAGATCATTTCCACAAGACCCCCCATCTCAGACTCTGCCTAAGAAATCCCTCATCTTAATCACTGAGCCCATCTGGCGTCTTTCTTTTATAAAAGAATTTTATTTTTATTTTAAGTTCCTGGGTACATGTGCAGGATGTGCAGGTGTGTTACACAGGTAAATGTGTGCGAAGGTGGTTTGCTGTACCTATTAACCCATCGCCTAGGTGTTAAACCCAGGATGCATTAGTTATTTTTCCTAATGCTCTCCCTCCCCGCCACCACCCACCAGCAGGACCCACTGTGTTGTTCCCCTCCCTGTGTCCACGTGTTCTCATTGCTCAGCTCCCACTTATCTAGAACCAGAAATACCGTTTGACCCAGCAATCCCATTACTGGGTATATACCCAAAGGAATATAAATCATTTGATTACAAAGGTGCATGCCTGTGTATGTTCATGTTCATGGCATCTTTCATTTAGGTATCAAACTTCCCTCAGTCAGGAAGGACGGTGACAGTCTCCACACCCTCCAGGCTATTGGGACAGACTCTGTTTTTTTCACCCTGCCCTACAACAAAATTATTTTCTGCGTTCACCAAACCCAGGCAAACAGACTCCGCTAGACCTGGAGACTAGGAATAGAAAATGTATATAAATTGTGGTTTTAAAAATTCACTTAGATATGAATAATATGATGATAATTATTTGTTAGGAAAACATGGAACATTAAGACGTTGAAAATAAGTTCTACAAGTAAATGTGCCAGTCAACAAAGATTCATTCGGGGCTCCAGGGTGTCACTTGAGTTGGTGACCATTGTATAAAGTTCTAGTTTGTGCTTGAAAGTTCGAATTTTCATGGTCAATTGTTTTCCTTGAAGTGACAGGCCCACACCATTAATTCTTTTAGCAACTCTCTGCCAAATACTTAAGTCTGAACTATCATCATTTATCTTTCAGTTATTCTTTCAAGTGAAAATGGTGTTCTAGGCCTGGCACGGTGGCTCATACATGTAATTCCAGCACTTTGGGAAGCAGAGGCAGGGGATCATTTGAGGTTAGGAGTTCAAGACCAGCCTGGCCAACATAGCTGTGTTGTATTTTGTAAAAATACAAAAGGTAGCCAGGCGTGGTGGCACAAGCCTGTAATCCCAGCTACTTGGGAGGCTGAGGCAGGAGAATCACTTCAACCCGGGAGGCGGAGGTTGCAGTGAGTCAAGATCGCACCAATGCACTCTAGCCTGGGCAACAGAGGGAGACTTCATCTCACAAAAAAAAAAAAAAGGAAAATTGGTGTTCTGTGAAAAAAGAGACTAGCTCAGCTCACAACACAGACAACGCGTGAGAGCTCTTCTTTGGGGTAACCCTTGTAGTTGGTGTATGGAGGTCTCATACGTGTTCTCCCCATCCTGGCACTCAGAATATTCAAAGGACAGGTCCTCAAAAGTTAAAATTTAATAAAATCAATAATTTTATTGATATTATAAATAAAATTTGTTTATAAAATACTTCTGTGGCAATGGAGAGCTCAGGTGTCCTGGTAGAATTTGATGTCACTGCCTGGGTTCCTGCCAAGGTGCTGGAACCACTGTTTTTGCACCCTTACGGAAAATGTCAACACAGTAGAGAAGGCAAAAATGTCTTAGTGGAGTTTTTAAATAAGTTTTTTATTCTGGGAATATTTGTTATTTTTTAATGTATAATTGACAAAAATTACATAAATAGATGTATAATGTGATGATTTGATATGTGTACACTTTGTGATACGATCACTATAATCCAGCTAATTAACACACACATCATGTCACATAGCTACCATTTGTGTGTGCTTGCTGGAGTACATTTAAGATCCAGTTTTTAAATCATTTTTAAATTTTTTATTTTAGTAGGTTTTTGGAGAACGGATGGTGTTTGGTTACATGAATAAGTTCTTTAGTGGTGAGTTCTGAGATTTTGGTGCACCCACCACATAAGCAGTGTACACCATACCCAGTGTGGAGTATTTTATCCCTCGTCACCGCCCACCCTTTTCTTAACAAATTTCAGGTGTGCACTACAGTAGTGTTAACTGCAGCCTAGATTTACAGAAACATTGCAAAGATGATACAGAGTTTTCACGAACCCCACGTCCCGTTTCCCTGATGATTAACATCTTCTATTAGTATGGGACTTTTGGTCACAACCATTAGCATTAGCTGAAGTCCATGCTTTATTCAGATTTCCTTAGTTTCACCCAATGTTTTCTGTTTCAGAATCCCGTCAAGGATATCATGTGATACTTCCTTGTCGCGTTTCCTTAGGCTCATCTTGACTGTCCATTTCTCAGACCTTCCTTGATTTTGGTGACCTTGACAATGTTGAGGACCATTGGTCAGCTGTCTTGCAGAGTGTTCTTTCATCAGGGCTTGTTGATGTTTTCTCTGAATTAGACTGGGTTTGTGGGTTTTGGGGAAGAAACACCGCAGAAGAAAAGTGCCATTCTCATTGCATCATATTAAGGGTACATACTATCAACCTAACTTCTTCTTCTTCTTCTTTTTTGACATGGAGTTTTGCTCTTGTCATCTAGGCTGGAGTGCAGTAGCATGATCTTGGCTCACTGCAACCTCTGCCTCCGGGATTCACGCAATTCTCCTGTCTCAGCCTCCCGAGTAGCTGGGATTACAGGCAGGCACCACCACACCCGGCTAATTTTTGCATGTTTATTAGAGATGGAGTTTCACCATGTTGGCCAGGCTGGTCACAAACTTCTGACCTCAGATGATCCACCTGGTCGGCCTCCCAAAGTGCTGGGATTATAGGCATGAACCACTGCGCCCGGCCTCAACCTGACTTGTTATTGTTGATGTTGACTTTGATCAGCTGACAGAGGTTTGCCGGGTGATCAACGTGTTTGTCAGGTTTCTACAGTGAAAACTTATCTTCTCCCTTTTCCAAGTTGCACCGTTTGAAAAGAAGTCACCATGTGCAGCCTACATTTAATGAGTGGAGAGTTATGCCCCACCTCCTGGAGGATGAACTATCTACATAAATTATTTAAAATTCTTTTGCATGGGATATTTTCTTAATGTTATTGTGAAAATAATTTTGACCTTGCAGAACCATGAAAGGCTTTTTGGGAAAACCCCCAGAAGTCTGTAGACAATATTAGGGAAGCACCATTCCATGCAATGGAGGCAGGGGTGGATGTGTCTGGAAACTGGGCACTATACTTGCATGTACCTTGATGCTTCCAGGATTCCCTAGAAATCACTGTGGAAGGATCACTGTAGCCACCATTGCTTGACAAGAGCTCAGACTCCTCAGGGTTACAAATTTAATTCCCTCAACCAGGCAAGCAACCCAGACCCATCGAAGTGTGTCTGAAAGGTGGGAAAATGTAAATTGAGGAAAAGAAAAAGGAGACACGAATATGAGTTCGGGCTTACGCATCTGCGGCTTCAGTGACCGTACATTATAGCAGTAACCCTCTGAGGTTAAGTCAACAGAGATTGGGTGTGGCCAGCACATTTGAGTGCAATATGTCTCAGGTTGCGCTAGTTCTCCCCTCTCTCCAAAGAGGAGTTAGGGCATATTGTTCTAATAATCAATGAGATATCATTTTTAGAATTGGAGCCATATATAATATAGGACATCAGATGATATGAGTGATCTAGATGGTGGGACTCTCAGACACCACTTACACACCCATCTCCGATTCCAGAAACCAAGTGATAGCAACTTTGTGTGGGGCCAATCAGCTTCATCCAAGTGCAGCCTTCATCTGAGTGCACCCTGACAATGCCTTGTTCAGATCTGCTCACACATCTCTTGGCTACCAGCCTGTGGCTTCTGATAATGCCAGGGCATGGGATGCCACAGGAACCCCTTGGTGTCCACATATGCATGACTCAGATGTGCAGGATAGTTAACACTCCGCTTGAAAGCTCTTTAAACAGTGGGAGAAAGGAACCAATTAATAAACGTTTCCTACCATCCCACACCACAGCACTGACTCTGAGTCACATTTTCTGTGGCTTCTCAGAAGACATCGTGGTGTTAAACACACGATCTCCCATCGCAGGGGCCAGCATAGCTTGCATTGACTCTCTCTTCTTTGCTGAAATGCTTTCCCTATTTCTTAGCTTTGCTCTTGGGATCTTAATTCCCAGTGAAAGTGTTGATTAATAGTGTTAGTCTCAGGTTTTCTTTTCTAAAGAACTTAGGCTAAGACAGATCAATACAGTGTTGTAACCAACTAGTATGCCTTCCTTCCAAATATTTATTAAGTCCTCCTGTGCAAAGCATCATGGTAGGCTTGGAGACACCTGGGAAAACAATCAGATAAATCATTACAAGTGTAAATGCTATAAAGGAGAAGCACAGAGTGCTTTTAGATTTTGTAGTATCCTGATCTAGGAAACTAAAAAGGGGCTTCTCCACTGAGACCTGAAGAACGAATAAGACCACTCCTGGGAAAAGGCAGGAGAAAAGGAGGGAGTGTGATGGGAAGGGAGACAGCAGATTCCAAGGGCTGGAGGCAAGTGAAGGTATGGTGTTTTTAAAGAATTCAAAGTAGCCCAGCCCTAGCAGGCTAATGGCTAAGCAGAGAGAGCAGACAGATTGGAGAGGGGTGTGATGAAAAAGACTTTGGTGAAGTGAACCAGAACCCAAGCGTGAAGAACCTTGAGCACTTATCCGGCGAGTCAGGGGAAGCCTCTGGAGGGCTCTGAGTAGACTGTGCCTCAAAGATGACTTTGTCTATGGGTGCGAGGAGTATTGGGGGTCAGGATCATGCAGGAAGGCTAATTAGAGGCCCATTCAAGTGATCTAGGCCAAAGATGAAGATGGTACCCAATACAGTGGTGGCAGGTAGGGAAGAAGAGAAGGTAAAAGATTTGAGAGCTGCCAAAATCGGGATTTTTCAATTTTTTGGAAGTTAATATGTGAGATGAATACAATTTGTCAGAAGTTTTACATATCATTTGTATAATTGGTGCAGAAACTTCATTTGCTTTCCTAGTATTTACTGCTATTTGTAATTTTCTTTAGATGAGAAGGATTTTTAATACATTTTAAAAGTACTTAAAAACAATTTTTAATACACTATATAATGTTAAAGTTTTCATTTTCATCATGAAGGTAAAAATGTGAGATCCTTTGAATCAGCAAGATCAGAATTGAATCAGATTTTGCCACTTACTAGCGAGGTGACCTCGGGCAAGTCACTGAATGTTGCCAGGTTGTATTTTTGTTTGTTTGTTTGTTTGTTTGTTTGTTTTGAGATTGTGTCTCTCTCTGTCGCCCAGGCTGGAGTGCAGTGGTGCAATCTCAGCTCACTGCAACCTCTGCCTTCCGGGTTCATGCCATTCTCCTGCCTCAGCCTCCCGAGTAACTGGGACTCCAGGCGCCTGCCGCCACAGCAGGCTAATTGTTTTTTTTGTATTTTTTAGTAAAGATGGGGTTTCACCGTGTTAGCCAGGATGGTCTCGATCTCCTAGCCTCGTGATCTGCCCACCTCGGCCTCCCAAAGTGCTGGGATTACCGGCATGAGCCACGCCACCAGGCCTGTATTCTTTTAAAAATAAATCTGTAGATAGAGTTAATGTCACCTATATTTTGAGTGTGTGGCAGTCATTATTTTTTCAAGAATTGAATAAGATCACGGCTGTAAGGTGTCAGACATAGTGGCTGGTACAAAAAGATAAATGAAAACCAAAAAAAGAGACATCTATTATTTGTAATATTTATAGATCACTAAACCAGAACCTTGCTTAAATCACTATCCCAAAGTAATTCATAGTTTAAAGACTATGGTTTAATCTTCTTTCTGGTTTTTTTGCATTTGTTGGTCCTACATGGCTCACCTGTTCTCATCTCTCCTGGCTCTGGCAATTCCAAAATCAACTTCTCCACTTCCCACTTCCTCTGGTTATCACTGAGGTTCTCTATCCCTGCAGCCTCAACATGCCTGAAAAGCCTGCTCATCTCCTCCCTCTGCCACCCTCTCTTGGCCTCTCCAGAATTACTGCCATTTTTGTACCTCTGCTGCTGCAACTGCAGAGGCTAAGGCAGCCCCAATGTGCTGCTGTCATTGGTGGGAGTTCAGGCGCCCTGGGCTCACGTGAGTTGTTCTGGGTGACACGTACCACCCAGCAGCTTTGGGTGCTGGACTTCCCCAAGCTTGCTCTGCATGTCCTTCCCGAAGTGATTCCTTTTCATTGACTCCCTTGGCAGTAACTGCAAACATTTTAACTTTATTAACTTTATCCATTAGTTGAGTCATGCTTGAACATACAGTGGTACATGGCCAGTATAATTGAGATTTTGGATCCAGTTTTTCAGAAAATAGTATCCATGCCCATAGAAGATGCCAATGGAGAGTCGTCAGCCCTGGAGAGCCAGTGATGGTGACAAAGTAGAACTAGACATCCTGTGAGTTTCCATCTGGGAAAACTCTCAAGAGTTCTTCAAAGTAGTGACTTTTAAACTTTTAGTGAGAAAATACAAATTTTCAAATAAAATTTTATAAAGAAAATACATAAAACAGAGGAGGAACAATGTTGATTAAGTGGCAGAGAGGCATGGTGACCTAATCAGTCCCCAGCCCCTCTCCACAAATAATCCCAGAGGTACCACGAAGGAATCAAATGGCCCATGAACACCTAAAACCATCACTCTGGAGATATAGCAGTCTCCCTAAAAGGCACGGAAGCATGAGCCTAACTAGAGACAGGTGACAGCCAGGTGTAGTGTGGGAAGGGACACAGGGAAGGTAGAGCTCAGCCTCATCAACCTCTATATCCAGGAGCATCTTCCAGGCAAAGAGCCTTTCTGTCCTGTTGCCCTTCCAAACTCATGCCACCCTGATAATTGCGATTCCAGAGTATCGGAGGCAGAGGAGTCTTCATCATTTTGGATTCTTTGGTTACAAGCAACAGAAATAGACTCTGACTTACGTCAACCCCAAAAGGAGTTTATTGGAAAAATAGAAGGGGCTCACAGAATTGAAAGATAGCTGAAAACTCAGGCTTAGGGGGTAATCAGGGAAGTTCCAATGGCTTAGATAGTAGGAGATAATCAGTAGAGTCACCTGGGGGTCCACTCTGAGATGTATCAGGTCCTATGTGGAAGAAATGATGCCCCAAAATGACACCCCAAAGGTTCTTAGGTGACCAAACACCAGCTGTCCACTATAGGATGCCCTAGTGTTTGGGGGAGGGAAGTTACTGGACTTATTGCTAACACGATCACATTAAAACCCCAGCTTTTTGTCCCCAGTCCATTGCTGTCTGCCCCTACAATGTTGCAGTCTCATGGGTAACACTCAGGTCATTTAGCAGTCAGGTGTCACAGGCTGTCCCGGCCAAGACCCACGGAGCTTTCAGCTCTGACCTTGGCCATGTGACATGCTCTTGGGTCTTCTACAGCCTTGACCCTTCTCTGCCCTTCACTCAGGTTCATCTTGTCATCTTCCTCTGGGTGCCCCAATCCCCACTCCATACTCCCAGCCCTTCACAGCTCTTCCTCTGCTCAGGCTGTCTCAGCTGGGAAGACACTTCTCTTGTCCGTAGTGCCACCACTCAGTACATAGATCAAGGCAGTATTCAGTACAGTGTAAATGGCTTTCAAATTCCAAAGAGAACAACACAGCTTTTGCCTCTTTGATGGTGGTAGGGGGTGTGAGATACAACAATTTTTTATTGGGAAGAGATCACAGCACAGCATGCCCTAGACTAGTGACCTCTTTAAAATGTCATCAATGTGACAGACTCCTGACTCTTTGTAGGTTTTATCTTCCACTATCTGGTACAAGTGTGTCTTATGAAGGCATCCAGAGTACTTGTCATTTTCTGCCCGCCAGTTGGAATTAACATTATGACTCATATAAGGGACTAATATATCATACTATGGGTTGCCAAGGCTGCCGTTTCTGGCCCTGTTACAGGGTGGGTCTATCGGGGCTATCAACACATACGCTGGGAAAACTGGGAGCAAGAGCAGGGAGCAGATGTGGAGCCAGACACCAGAGCAGCACGGATGAGCAAATGACTCAAACTGCAACCAAGTGAGGGGCACAGCCAGGAAGGTGGCCGGAGTCCTGACTCCAGGACAGCAAACACAGTGGCAATGTTGGAACAAAATGATGGGACAGACCACCGAGTGCTCCAGGATTCAAATCCTAAAGAAGTCAACAGATGGAGGAAGGACCATGATGTGAGTCTTCCAGAATGCCTCCCTAGACAGACGGTTGTGGGCTTGGGGTCTTGTGACAGCCCAGATGCTTTCTGCCGCCCGCAGGGTAACACCATTGCAAACTGTCCCGGAGAGCTGGAGGACACCTCACTCCCCTGTCCCTCTCCAGAAACTTTTATTTTAAGTTGCAAGGCTCAGTCCCAACTCTCCATCCGAGTCAAAGTTTTTTGGTTTTTTTTTCAAGTGTCTACCAAGTTTCAATGCCACTGAAGCCTTTCATTCTATGTCTAAGAATAGCACTGGGTCAGGAAACATCTTCCTTCTCTCTCACTTGGGGTTACTGACCCAAATACTGGCACTCGAAAAATAGAAAAGACCCAGTTGTCACCACATGGCTCAGGGTAGTCACAGCATGGAAGGTTGGAATCAAGTGCCAAAGGAACAGACATGAGTCAGCTTTAGAACTTTCTGGAAAACTATGCCAAGGAGTTTAGATTTTGTCTCTTTTCACTGCTGCTGGAGGAGATGGAAAATCAACACATATTTGTTGAATGAATGAATGAATGAATGAATGAATGAATGAAATGTTTTAGAACAATAATTTGGGTAATAATGGAGAGTGAATGTGACAAGAGAAGGAAGGAGTGGATGCCCCAGGCAGGCACATTGCTGAAATAACTGCTATGCACTAAGAAAGATGGGCTGAGGAAGGGGGATTACGAGGTCAGGAGTTCAAGACCAGCCTGACCAACATGGTGAAACCCCGTCTCCACTAAAAATACAAAAATTATCAGGGCATGATGGCGTGCACCTGTAATCCCAGTTACTCAGGAGGCTGAGGCAAGAGAATTGCTTGCTTGAACCCGGGAGGCAGAGGTTGCAGTGAACCAAGATCGTGCCAGTGCACTCCAGCCTGGGCGACAGAGTGAGACTCCAACTCAAAAAAAAAAAGAAAGATTGGGCAAGGCAGGTCTGGACTGGGACAAGCACAAGTGGAATTAAAGATGGGGAGGGGTTGTAGAGACCTTTAAGAGCTGGAATTGATTATTGCTTGTCAGGAAGCAGAAGCAGCAATCAAGGGTCTCTCCACATCACGAGGCTAAGTGTGGCAACACCAACAGCAATGGAGACACGTAGGGAGAGACACGTGTGGAAGGCAACACATTAGGTTTTGGCCATGAATGTGCCTAAATGCATATGTCAGGTGGGCGCAGGGGTGGGGCGGTGCATGCTGGGGATCGAGAGAGAGATTGGGTCTAGTGTACCAGGAGCCACTTGATTGATACTAGTTACGGGACTAATATGTTCACCAGAGGATACATTGAATAGAAGTGAGCAAGAAACTCAAGAAAGCATTCCCAATGCCTGGTGCTATTAATCCATCTCCAATGCAACCTTGGCTGCACCATTGTTACTGTCCTTTCCGGCAACATTACATGGGTGGCTTATTAACCTATCTTGGAAAAGAGGTTGTCTGAGCCTGGATTTCTCTCCATCCCACTGCCACGAAAGCAGAGTTTTAGCCAAAGACTTGTGTGCAGATATTTTATTTAAAATGTAATCCCAGAGAATAGAAGTAAGGGGTCAGGGAGAGTAAAGGAAGGAGGAAATGCCCATAATGGACCAACAGTCCATTATGAAAAGTGCACTATAAAGTTGTCGTGGGCAACAGGGGTTCAGTCCCACCCGGACCTAGGAGGAGCCTGCAGAACACCTCCAGAATTGGCCGCCTGAAGACCCAAAGGAAACACACTAAGAGCCCCCATACTACATTGGGTGCCACCAGGGGCATTACACGCCCACACTTCTAGATGCCCCTATATGTTTGTCAAGTGGGGACCTGCCAGGTCCACAGCAACGGAGGGGCTCTGGGGCAGAGATTGAAGGAGGCAAGCTCATGCCTGAGGCCGTAGATGTTAGAAAATGTGACTGGAAGCCCCCACAGAGCTTCCCATCAGAATTACAATCTAAGGGAAGCCAGGAAGGTGAGGGGAGGGAGCCCAGAGGTATATGATACATGGACCCTTTGCATTCCTTGGATCCACTCCTGCCTCACACTACATCCAATTCCACCAAGACAAAACCTTCAGGGTGGTAGTTGAGCCAAAGTCTTCCAAAGACTCAACACACTGGGTTAGTGGAAGAAGGCACAGTCCCCACTGCTGCAATGGAGCCAGAGGCCTCTGTTGTTACTCTTCACCTCGTTCCTTCACCATCCTTTCCAGATCCACTCCCCTATTTCAGCTAACACTTCAGCTGGTCTAGGTTGCTTGCCAGGTCAGATGACCTAAACCTTCCCCCTTGATGGGTCTCAGCATTTGGCTGTCTTTCTTTTTTCAGGCCATGATTGCTGCAATTGCCTGTTACTGTCACCACTGGTTTAGAATCACTAAGGGATGTTCCAGGAAATTCTGTAGGCTCCAAAGCTCCTCTCCCACCCCAGGAGCACCTATAGATCCTGATGACAGACTCAATTACTCCTCCTTACTTGCCTGTGAATCTGTAGGCATGGCAAGACCGAAATGAACAAGTTGTACTCGTAGGCTCTGAATCAGTGAACACCACGTCCCTGGAGGAAGTTCCATCTCAGGGAATTGGCGCCTATGCTTCAGCAGGGTCTGATGTTATAAGAATGAGAAGCACAAATTCCACAGTGGATTACTGGAAGCTACAGGACCAGAGGCAATTCTACTTCAGCTCCTTGTTGCACAAGCCTAAATATTATAGTGAATGGGGAACCCATGCATCAGCTGTGAGCTTACTCCATATGTTGCATTCTGGGGTACAACACCCCTAGGTAAATAGAAGATTCGGTTCTTTAATAGGTTCATAATTCTGGTATGCCAGATGTTCCCTGGTAATGTGATATATGATAAGACCGATAGATTCATAAAGTAGGTTTTTTGATCCAAAGTCATGGTTTTTAGCATTGCATGACAGTAAACGGGCATTCAGTAAACTCTAGAATGGCAGAGTTATCAGAGGACAAGTGACAGACCAAGTCTACTGCAGTTCACCCACTGGGATGATTTCCTTCAACCATTTTTCTTTAGGGGCACCCCGATTGTGGCCACCATGTGGAAACAGTCCTTTTTTAGCTCCCCCAACATTTCCAGTCAACCCATCTCAGGAGCAAGCCTAAGTGGTTTTTTTGGTTTCTATTTTTGTTTTTGTTTTGTTTTGTTTTGTTCTGTTTTATGCATCAGGTGATTAGAACCTAACGAAAGTTATGTCCTGGCACAGGGAGAAGGATGAAAGTTAACTGAGAAGCATCTGGGCCACGTGTTCTTGCATTTTGGTGCCTTCTGGACCTGCTCCCTTATGTACCCTTTCCATCATCCAATGGATTGCTACTGCATTCACTGAATCTGATGACTTGGCGAGTCTGACACTTCCCACTTCAAAATGTATGGTTTGTCCACAGTCACTTCACATCCCAAGACCAGATGCTCTGACCCTACTAAGGCCCAGCAGCATGCCAGGAACTTCTCTTCAAATGGGGAATACCTGTGAGCCACAGAAGGCACAGCTTTGTGCCAGGACTCCCGTGGTCTACACTGCAACTCACCTATTGAGCTTGTAACAACCACAACCCCACATTCTTTTCCACCACAAGCTTTGGATCTACACGGTCAGACAGCCTGAAGGGTAGGGCAGCCTGACCTGTGAACATGCTGCAGAACCCACTCTACTTCTGGGCTTCACTCCAAACTTGCAACCTTGCAGGTCACTCAGTACACAGGTCAAGGCGGTGTTCAGTACAGTGTAAATGGCTTTCAATTCCAAAAAGAATGACACAGCTTTTTGCCTCTTTGATGGTGGTAGGGGGTGTGAGATACAACAATTTTTTATTGGGAAGAGATCACAGCATGCCCTAGACTAGTGACCTCCTTAAAATGTCATCAATGTGACAGACTCCTGACTCTTTGTAGATTTTATCTTCCACTGTCTGGTATAAATGTGTCTTACGAAGGCATTCAGAGTACTTGTCATTTTCTGCCCACCAAATGGAATTAACATTATGACTCATATAAGGGACTAGTGTATCATACTATGGGTTGCCAAGATGATCAAAGCCTCTGCTTACTTTTGTGACTGAGAGCGGGAGAGTTAATATAGCCCTGGGATAAAGGGCTGTCGTGGTGAATACATGACTCCATGCATTTGTCAAAACCTATAAAAATGGACACCACAAAGAGTGAATTTTAACCTATATATACATTTTTCTAAAATCAGCCACATTGTTTGGAGACCCAAAAATGGAATACACACACACAAAAAGTAAATGTACCTAACTTTACCATAAATAAATAGTATAACCACACTGGAGGGGATGGGGAAGAAAAGAACTAACCTAGATAACACCAAAAAAATTTTATTAAGACTAAGAACAAAAAACTAGACACAAATACAGTACTCTAGTTAGTACTTTTGTTTTTCACAAGAGAATGGGTCACCACTCCGAAACCATCTTATGTTTAGGGAACAAATATGTAAATATAGTACAGAAAAAGGGAGCCAAGTGTCTTACTGTCAGAGAAATTAGTTACAAAGAGGTGACAACTAGAATCATCTTTCAGCTATTCTACTGGAATTGGAGGCATCAGTATGAATTCATGGATTTTTAACTGATAGATAAATATAGATGGACGATGGTGCTGATGAAGATAGGCAAAATAAATCTAGATGTATGTTTATGCATGAATGTGTGTACAAACATACATTCCCTAACTTTGAATTGAATGGAAAGGGACTAAAAGCAGTGGCACCACAGGGCCAATGAGCGTATCTAGCACCCAGATCTTGAGTTCTAAACACCATTCTCCAACAAAATAATGCAGGGGAAAGTGGTTGATTCCAGAACTGGTTGATGAGCCTAGAGCTGTTAAGATGACAAACATAAGAAACCGATCAAAAAGGGACAGGGGCAGGTCCATAGGGCACAGATGCCAACTTGAAAGAACCCCCAATGGGCAAAACCGGAACAATTTGAGCAAATATTAAGAGTTATAGCAATAATCATATCCATGGGTCTATATTAATACACATAATTTAATAAATAAATTAATTAATTAGTTAATTGGGGACCACTCTTAAAGAGTTCCAGTTGGTAAATGTGTAAGGAATGAAGGAAATATATAATCAGCATTAGAACAAGTGTTGCAAGCAAGATCCACTGATGAATGCTGAAATTAGTATTTCAAAGTTTGAAGAAAAACAAACTTTTTGCATTGTCTAAAAATATCAACCAGAGTTCTGAAGCTGAACTCTAATTGCATGAGGATCTAGCTGTGAACCTTGCAGAGTATGGCCCACCATGGTGCTGAGTCCTTTGGAAGCCCAGGCAAGTCTTCCACTGCCCTGACACCAGCACCTATTCCTCCAAATATCAGGAAAACAATTTTCCCCAGTTGCCACCACTACAGCCCTGGTAGGGAAAAGAACAATCCTAACTCCTACTGTCATGGCTTTTCATGGAGATGCTAAGTTCTAGGTCTTTGAGCAACCCAGATGAGCAGCATTTTCGGTTTCAAGGCAAGCAGAGAAGCAACGTGGCAGGATCCCCTTCCTGCAAGCCAGTAACCCCGCTCTTAGACTCCCCACAAGATTTCTGACTTAGTAGCTTCTTTGCCTGTGCCTTCCTCCCAGAGGTGTCCAAAAACTTAAAAACTGCAGTGTGGGCCAGGTGCGGTGGCTCACGCCTGTAATCCTAGCACTTTGGGAGGCTGAGGTGGGCGGATCATGAAGTCAGGAGATTGAGACCATCCTGGCTAACATGGTGAAACCCCGTCTCTACTAAAAACACACGCAAAATTAGCCGGGCGTGGTGGCAGGCACCCGTAGTCTCAGTTACTCGAGAGGCTGAGGCAGGAGAATGGCATGAACCCGGGAGGCGGAGGTTGCAGTGAGCCGAGATCGCGCCACTGCACTCCAGCCTGGATGACAGAGTGAGACTCCATCTCAAAACAACAACAACAACAACAACAACACAAAACAAAGAAAACTGCAGTGTGGATGATGGGCAGGGGAAGAAGTTGGCAGCCCATCGCACCTATGGACTTGGCTCCTTCATGCAGAAGCTAGAAGGAAATACCTTGCCTTCTGTGCTCAGTCCTGGGAAGTTATCAGAAGGAAGCTGCAGGATGAATTGCCTGAGGAATTCCTACTCTAGGAAGAAGGGAAACATCCTTCTATAGAAATTGAGCATCTGGCCTTTGAGGTCACCCACACCCCACCTGGTACATAAAATGGCTCTGCTGCCTGTGCTGGCGGCCCAGGATGTGCTCTGTGTACCCCGGTTTCCCAGATTACAGGGCTTTAGTTCAGGCAGGAAGCAGGTTGTATGAGACCAAAGCAGCCCAGACTCTCAGCGGTTGTAATAACCTAGATTTTTACAAAGATATCGACACCCCTAAGACCAGGAGGATGAACATAAACCTCTCCCATCCAAGCACAAAATGATATAGCGAGGACTGGGTCAGTGTAAGGGGGGTGGTCAGGGATGCAGAATCAGAGGCACATGGTATGACATCACTGGAACTACCCAGAGAGCACATCTCACTGACCACACCCAGCCATCCCCATTCACATTTTCTCATGCTTTACCACCTCCTCCTAGCTGCATACCTCTAGTTTGATAACTATTTTTCCTCCTTCGTTCAGCTCCTCCTCTGGATCATGGCTCCCACACTTCATTCTCTACTCCATGCATGAAGATAATAGAGTGGGCTTCCCCACGCCAGCACCCTTTTTCAGGTATGTGGGTCAACCCTGCGTCTTGTCCAGCATTGTCCATTAGAAGAAAGGAACCAGATGACAAAAAAGCATGATATGCTGGATACTTAGGTCTGAGAAAAGTTCCCAGAGGAAGGAATAGCAACAGAGTCAAATACAGTGAAAAGTTCTGATAGGATGAAGATGGAGAAGTCCATTGAACTTGCCTAAGTGGATCTTCAGTACTCTTGAAAGGAACGGTTTTGGTGGAGTGAATCTAGTTTTCAGTGTTTGAGAAATTAATGGCCAAAAAGGTAATGAGGATATCAAGTGTAAAAAGTGACTGTCAAATAACTGAAGGTAAAATTGATGCTAAAAGAGGACCTCTTTTAGAAACAGCCGCAGGCTTTAAAACACTTAGCTGCAGTGTGGAATAAGGCCCTCAGCAACAGGGCACCAATGAATCTCTGACATTTTGGTGTCATCCTGTGAGACCAGAAAGGTGGTTAACCTTTGCTACTCTGTCTTATTTTTCTGTCTATGTAAGCAATAAACTATCTGAACCTAACAATGTCTCATTGTTTCTTTACCAGCTAATCTATCAGCATTGCCTTGACAATATGCTAAGGGGATAATGAGATTGCCTCTCCGTTTAAGTAGTTCCCCTGATCCCTGCTGTAGTTGGATATAAGGTATGGATTACTAACTCCCTGAAATGTCAGAGGACACGTTTCCAATTCTAGAAACCTAGAGGCCTCTAGATTCTTCAGGTACTTGCAGCCTTCAATGAGGAGATAGAATGGTGCTTCTCACTGAGCTAAAGATATTTGAAAAAGAAAATGATATGCTCAGGGCTTTCAACTGTCAGCTCAAGCAGGTACAGAGAGTCAGTATCTCTGGTAAACTTAAGAGAAGTACTTATACTTATGTGTCCATATGACAGACAGAGCTGAAATTTAGCTGTAAATTCTAATCCAGTTGCAGAATTCCAACCAAGCTGGTAGCATAGAAGTGGTAAGTTTCCTGCATTAAGGAAAAGGCACTTATTAATATCTGAAAGAAGTTGGGCAGGGAGACTTGGAGTGGGGCTACTGGATAGACTTAGATTAACGTGGGACCTTGAACTCCCAAATGCCCTTGAGTTTTCTTTCTCAGGAGAATGAGGCCTTTCCTCAAATCTGAGAAGATTACCTTCCCTTATTTAAAGAATCTGTCATTATCTTGCTTGTGGTGGTGGTTGAAACACCCATGCTCCTCAGGACCCATCCTCATTCCCTCTCATTGCCTTCAGGCTGTGACTCATAACGAGCATAGCCCAGGGACAGCTACAAGGTCTTCAGTAGAAGAAAATGACTTATGCACCAAAATCATTGCAATAATTTGTATTGGCAGAACCCCATGGAACACGAAGATTTAAAGGGTATCAGAACGAGGTTGAAATATGACTGGATCAAGCTGAACTTGACAATATGGGAACACTTTTACAAGATTCAGAATGTAATGTTCTAGCTTTCACAGCTGGAATGGCTTTACTAGTTGGCTTTGTTCATTGACTGAAACTTGGTTTTAATGGTGACCTACATTCAATGAGGTCAGAATGTCAGAACTTCTGCAGCTTAGTGGGAAGGAATCCAAACGCTTAGGGAGATGGGGGTAAAGAAGTAAGTGTAGTTATGTAGAACCCACCCATATTGACCGTTTCCTCTTGGACTCAAAGGACACTCAACAAGGAATTGAGCTTCAGCAACCTTGAAGCCTCTGTCACAGCATCCTCTGCAAGAGAGGATGAAAGGAGAGCCCTCCCTTAACATAATAGACTCCCTGACCTGATTTCTATAGGAATGAGAGAATCCCAGTGTGACTGAGGCCAGATAGCAGCACTACACCCTCAAGATCAAGGGCAGCAGTTACCATAACAATTACCATAACAGGCTGTACAATCAGCGTGGTGATATGTTTTGTATGGTAGAGAATTAATAGTCATGGCTAAGTTATCAAGTGTTTCCTATGGATAAAATAGATGGTATCTGTAACTAGAAAAATTCTGCAGCCAGTGAGGAAAATATGGCCGAATTATCTAATGGGAAGTCCTTGCTTCTCATTCAGTTCCAAAACTGAAGGTCTTTAATTGAAGAGACGGTGTCATGACATGGGAAGGAACCTACATCATGGCCACAATTATGTCCTGTAATTTTCTATCAAGTCTTCCCCTCTGGAATCAACATTATTCTAGAGGTTCTAACCAGTGTAATAAGACTGGTAAAAGAAACAAAATTCATCTGGTCAAAAAGGAAAGTATAAAAACATCTTTAGTTTTCTACTTTATTCACAGATGATGTGTTGGCCTACATAGAACATTCCAAAGAATTCTGATTACTAAAAATGGCGCATCTATAAACAAACATTGTGCATGCATACATAAAAATATTATTCAATGGTAAAAAGAATCAAGCTGTTAAGCCATGAAAACACATGGAGGAACCTTAAATGCATATTGGTAATTAAAAGCAGTCAGCCTGAGAATACAACATACTGTATTATTCTAATTTTATCACTGTATCAGTCAAGGTTCTCCAGAGAAACAGAATCAACAGGATGGATGGATATAGATATAGATATAGATATCCATATATATATGTGGATATGGATATATATGTGTGTGTGTGTGTGTGCGTAAATGTACATGTATGAGAAAGAGAGAGAAAGAGAAAGACAAAGACAGACCAAGAGAGACAGATATTTATTATAATGAATTGGCTCATGCAATCATGGATGCTAAATGCCAAGATCTGCAGTTGACAAACTAGAGAAACAGAAGAATTGATGGTGTAAGTTCCAGTCCAAGAGCTGGCAAGATCTGAAAACAAAAAAACTAAGGTTTCATTTTGAGCCTGAAAAGACAAATTTGATATACCAGTCCACAAGTCAGGAGGAGTTGCCTCTTTCTCTACCTTTTTGTTCTTATTCAAGTCTTCACTTGATAGTATGAGGAGTACACACACTAGGGAAGCATTATGTATTACTCAGTCTCTCAATTCAAATATTATTCTCATCTGGAAACACCCTCACAGATACAACAAAATAATGTTTGTCCAAATGCCTGGGCACCCAGTGATCCAGTCAAGTTGACACATAAAATGAACCATCACAGGTCCGCTGTTGTCAACTTGGCACCCATACACATCTTCCTAAATTGTACTTAATCTCCAAATAAAGACAATAACAAGGTCATAATTCTGCCTGACATAATACAATTATCCTGAATACAGCTAAAATCACACTAACCTCTTCCCCGGAAGAGAAGGTTAAGTCCTTTAGTGATGTTTACTTTTCTCCTTGATATGTCATATGATGCATAATTAATAATGCTTAAATATTATGATATAAAGTCAATACAATTTATGTTACATGATAATAGAACAAGAGAGAAAAAGAAAACCAAGCTATTTATTATACACACATGCAGAGAAACATATTTATAACAAAATAAGGAAATACTCATAACAGTTTCAGTCTTTGTTTCTGTAACTGGTCATATAGTCACAGCTGGCTTTTGTAAACACCTTCTTCTACTAACTGTTCTGTATTCCCTTTGCTTTCAGCAAGCACCTCAGCTGGTTGTGGTTCTTTGCCTGGTGGGATAATATAAACGTTCTTTTCTGAAGGGTCTGGGCCATTAGTAGACCTGCCTAGATTGGGTTGTTGTAGTTTTCCATTGATCTTAATCTTGGGGTATGGTAATACTAAGAGATGCCCTAACAGATCTCCTGTATTCCAAATATACTTCTCCTCAACCTCTGTTGTAGAGGAATCTGATTTCCCCTTAGCATTCAGGATCAATTACCCCAGCCAGCACAGTACTTCCCTTCTTTGCCTGCTGATTCAGAGGCACCAGGTAGCATACTCCTTTTGGAGCTAAGATCTCTGGACTAGCAAAGAATAAGGTCATGAGAACAGGAAGGAAAAATTTTACTGGTGAGTTGTGAGGGATAATAGTGAGTGCCACCACTCCCATTTCCACTGTTTGATTCCTGGACCCATGAATTCCAGTTGTGGAAGAAGTAGCTCCATATATTGGTCATGAATTCAGAGCATATAAAGCCTTCTGAGGAATCTTCCCCCAGGCCCAGGACATATTGCCACCTAACTGGTGTTGTAATTGAGTCTTCATAATGCCATTCTACCATTATATCAAGCTAGCTTCTTCAGGGTGGTGGGGAACATTGTAAGACCAGTGAATTTCATAAGCATGGTCCCATTTCTGCACTTCATTTGCTATAAAGTGAGTTTCCTAATCAAAATCAGTGCTGTGTGGAATGTCATCATTGCGGGTAAGGCATTGTGTAAGACCACAGATGGTAGTTTTGGCAGAAGCATTGCATGCATGAAAAACAAATCCATATCATAGTAATTATCTATTCCAGTAAGAGCAAAATTCCGTCCCTTACATGATGGAATGTAAGCAACCTGCTGCCAGGTAGCTGCTGATCATCCTGAGGAATGATGCCATATAAGGAACTCAGAATTGGGTCCTGCTGCTGGACAGTTGGGCACTCAGCAGTGGCCATAGCAAGGTCAGTCTTGGTGAGTGGAAGTCCATGTCACTGAGCCCATGCATCCGCTCCATCCCTGACACCATGGCCAGTTTGTTCATGAGTCCATTGGGTGAGGACAAAAGTGGTTGGGGAAAGAGGCTGACTGGCATCCACAGAATGGGTTATCATACCCACTTGATCATTAAAATTCTCCCCTGCTGAGGTTACCCTTTGGTGAGTGCTCATATAAAACACAAATATCTTCCTTGTCAATTCAGAGAGTTCTATCCATACCACTGTTTCCCAAATTTTCTTGTCCTCAAATTTTCAATCATCTTCCTACTAAGTCCTTAACCATACAGTCAAACAATTGGCTGTAGCCCATTAATCAATATATAATTGCACATCTGGCCATCTCTCCTTCCAAGCAAAGTGATAGACCAGTTCACTGCTCATAGTTCTACCCACTGGGAGGATTGCCCTTCACCACTGTTCTTTAAGAATTCTACAGAAAGGGGCTGTAGTCCTGGAGTTGTCCCCTTTCAGATGAAGAACCATCTGTAAATCAGACTGTAGTCTTCTCTTCCTCTGTCAACTGAGTGTAGAAAATTTCCCATGAGGCTATAGGTGTTGGCTAGGAAACAGAAGATGATGAAATAAGAGAGGAATGATGAGCATTTGGACCACTTCTTCATGCAACTGACTTATGCCTTCAGAGCCTTCTCAGGTCTGGTGTTGTGTATAACACTTCCATTTGATGACTGCTTCTGTGAACATTCAATCTTATGGCTTGGTGGCTCAGATAACACCCAATTCACGATGGGCAGCTCAGGTCTTATGGTAACTTGGTGGCTGGTGGTTAAGCATTTACTCTCTACAAAAGCCCAGTCGCAGATAAAGAACTATTTCTTAAAAGGAGAAGAGTTATCCATGGAGGATGGCAAGGTTTTGCTCTAAACCCTAAGGGCCTGTGCTGTGATTCACTTCTAGAGGTTGCCAAAAGCTCCACACAGCATCCCTATCTGCCACTGACACTTCAAGCCCCATTGAATCTGCTGGATCATAAGGCCCAAATGGCACAGCAACTTGCATGGCAGCCTGGACCTGTTGCAGAGCTTTTTCTTGTTCTGGGCCCCATTCAAAACAAGCAGCTTTTTCAATGACTTGGTAAATGGGCTGTAGTAATGCACCCAAATGAGGACTACATTACCTCCAAAATCCAAAGTGGCCTGCCAGGTGTTGCATCTCTTTCTTGGTTGTAGGAGAGGCCCAGATGCAACAACTTGTCTTTCACTTTAGAGGAGATATTGTCATGTGTTCCACACCACTGAACTAGAAATTTCGCTGAGGTAGAAAGGCCGTGAGATTTCCCAACCTCCTAAATACTTTCCCAGCCTCTGACACACAAACATCATAGAGTCATTGGTGTTTCTCTCTCACTAGGTCCAATCAGCATAATGTCATCAGTGTAATGGACCAGTGTGACTCATCTTGTGGAAGGGAAAGATAATCAGGATCCCTGTGAACTATAACATAGGGCTAAAGAGTTGATAGACCCCTGAGATAAAACAATAAAGGTATATTGCTAGGCTTGCCTGCTGAAAGCAAGCTGTTAGAACTATTTCTAATTCTCATAGCTCCAACATTAAATGCAGAATCTCTGCTTAGTGAGCCCACATCAATATATTGCCCTTCACCATTGTTCTTTAAGAATTCTCCAGAAAGGGGCTGTAGTCCTGGAGCTGTCTACTTTCAGATGAAGAACCATCTATAAATCAGACTGTAGTCTTCTTTTCCTCTGTCAACTGAGTGTAGAAAATTTCCCATGAGGCTTTAGGTGTTGGCTAGGAAACAGAGATGTGAGCCCACATCAATATATTAGGCCTGGTCAAACCTTGTGTTCCTTCCACCATTATCCCACACTCTTAGTATTCTTTCCTGTTTTCCTGTACATATATTTTTTGGATTTCTGTCTGTATAAATTAGAAAAATTCAAGTTTGTTTTTTTTAAAGTAGCACACCTATGCCACAAAGTGTGCATACTTTGTCCCCACCTTCAGGGGCTTGCTGGGACTTAAGTCTAGTTAGAAGTCTAGGAGCAAAGAGGGGTGGTGGGGGTGGGTCCTGAGGAGACTCAGTCTTGTATGACAATTGCCTCAGGAGAGGTCATTACAGTTTTTTCACGCAAAGCAGTGTTAAGCTTCAGATGGAAGTGGAAAAGCTGCTCCCACTAGGGATGGGGAAACCTCTTCCACTGGCAAAAAAAAAAAAAGAATCAAAACAAAACAACAAAAAGAAACTCATCTGAACTTAGAGGCTCAATGCCTCCAGCCTTATCAGGGTCCTCCTACACATCCCCATTCCAACTTTCAGAGTCCTGCTCCTTCCCAATCAATACCTTCACTTTAACAGTGGACATCTACAAGACTGGGAGTTCAACTTGCGTTGTATTAAATAATTCAGCCCGTCACAATATGAGGTTCTGGGCTTAATTTTCAGCAATATCAGCCCTGCAGCTACAGGAGATAAGGGTCTCCTTTACGGCACACACAGAAGCTTTTAGATCATTTTTCTGGGAATTCAAATACCTGATCTGATCTCTTTCTTTTCCCACTTTGTCCAATGACATTAGAAGCAACCAGCTAATCTCATTATTTTTGTTAGTTTGCCAAAAAGGTTCCAGTGTATCATATTCTTGGTCATCAGTATCCTTGCTTTATATAAGTAGTTGATTAGAAGTATCCTATAGTGATATTTTGTGTATCTCTATTGCCAGATCTTACCATGGACAGTCAGTGTTCTCTTTACTACTTTAAAAAAAAAAAATGTTATTTACAGCTTTAGAAAACTCATCCTTAAAATTTTGTTTCTCTAGAATCACTCTCAGGACAAAGATCTGTATTATCCAGGATGCATGGTTATGTAGACATTAGATTAGATTAGATTTATTGTAAGGAATTGACTCATGTGATTATGGAGGCTGAGAAGTCCCAAGACCTGCACTAGGTAAACTGGAGACCTAAGAGAGCCAGTGGTGTAGTTCCAATCCTAGTCCAAAGACCTGAGAAAACTGATGTCTCAGCTCAACAGTCAGGCAGAAGCAGTTTTTTCTCACACATCCTGTTGTTCTACTTAGGATTCATTGATTGGATGAGGCCCACCCCACCCACAATAGGGAGGGCAATCTGCTTTACTGTCTAGAGATTCAAAAGATAATCTCAGCTGGGTGTGGTGGCTCACGCCTGTAATCCCAGCACTTTGGGAGGCTGAGGCAGGTGGATCACGAAGTCAAGAGTTCAAGACTGGCCTCGCCAAGATGTTCAAACCCTATCTCTATTAAAACTACAAAAATTAGCCAGGTACGGTGGCAGGCGCCTGTAATCCCCACTACTCAGGAGGCTGAGGGAGGAGAATCACTTGAACCTTGGCAGCAGAGGTTGCAGTGAGCTGAGATTATACCACTGCACTCCAGCCTGGGTGACAGAGTGAGACTCTGTCCCCTCCCCGCATGCCCCACAAAAAAAAAAGATAATCTCATTCTGAAACACTCTCACAGACACACCCAGAATACTGTTGGACTAAATGTCTGGAAACTCTGTGGTCCATTTAAGTTGACACATAACATTAACCATCATGATGGACATGATGGAAAAGGCAAAATTATCGACACAGCAAAATCTTCAGTAATTTCCAAAGGAGTAGAAGGAGGAGGAAAGAATGAATAAGTGAAGCCCAGGGAATGTTTAGGGGAGTAATACTATTTTGTATAATACAGTAGTGGTGCTTTTATGGTATGATGCATTTGTAAAAATCCATAAACTTTACAGCACAAAAAGTGAGTCTTAATGTATATAAATTTTTAAAAAGTATTTAGGAGGTTGAGCAATCTCGGAAAGAAATGCTGACAGACCAAAAAAGTCTAAATGCATTGCTAATGTATGAAACGACCTCATTGAAGGTGGTAGGTCAAAAGGTGCTGACCTAAGTAACTTTGGAAATGAGTAGAGTACATAAGACTAAAGGTAAAAGGAACCTTATATAAGACTGTACTCTATTTCAAGGGTCCCCGAACCCCAGGCCCTGGACCACTAATGGTCCATGGCCTGTTAGGAACCAGGGTTCACAGCAGAAGGTGAGCAGCAGGTGAGCAAGTGAAGTTTCATCTGTATTTATAGCCACTCTCCATTGCTCTCATTACCACCTGAACTCTGCCTCTGGTCAGATCAGCAGTGCACTGGATTCTCACAGAAGCAGGAACCCTACCAAGAACTGTCCATGCAAGGGTTCTAGGTTGTGCACTCTATGAGAATCTAATGCCTGATTATCTGTCACTTTCTCCCCAAGATGGGACCGTTAATTGCAGGAAAACAAGCTCAGGCCTTCCACCGATTCTACATTATGGTGTGTTGTATAATTATTTCATTATATATTACATTGTAATAATAATAAAAATACATGTAATGCACTTGAATCATCCTGAAATGATCCCCCCTCCCCTGGTTCATGGAAAAGTTATCTTCCATGAAACTGGTCCCTGGTGTCAAAAAGTTTGGGGACCACTGCTATAGTTGATAAAGTTGTTTCCCAAGAAACACAAGTTAACAATTCAATACTGCTGTACATGTCTATTAAAACTGAACAATTAAGTAAATGGATGGCAAATGGCAGGAACAACATATCTCGCTGTTGGAGTGGGACTGCACAGTTAAGCAAGGGAGAGAGGCAACAGTGATGCCTGTGGTAACAGACTAGAGTTGGAGACATCAGTATAACACATGTTATCTTAGTATAGGTATTTACATATAGAACTATTTATTGATATGTGTACTTACATAGATTAGAATGCACACATATATGTCCTTGCTGTGTCGGCTGAGAGGACCTAAAAGAAATGACACCCAGGGTAGCAATCAGCACACCTAGTACTCAGATCTTAGTGTATAATATCATTCTCTAGTGAAAGGAACTAAGACTCCTTAGAGACATGGATGATTCTAGGACTGTGAAGAAAATACACAAGACAAGCCTGGAGCATCTTGTAGTGCCAGAAATAAGAAAACGCTCAAAAATGGGGAAGAATCATTTTGATGGGAATATGTCAAAAGAACACAGGAGTCAACCTAAAGAATTCCCAGTGCCCAGAACTGGAGCAATTAGAGCAAGGAAATGAAGCAGTGTGGTATACACCCAAAGTAGGAAATAAATATCCCTAGAATGTTTTTTCTGTCTGACACAGACTCTCTAATGCACACACACACACACACACACACACGTACACACACACACACAGGTACCTATCTCACCTGGACTTTGAATGGGATAATATCAAGGAAAAAGGGCAGCGCAGCGCTGTGTCAGAGAGCAGAAGTGAATATCCACCTGAGTCTGCCAGCATGAAGAGATAGTCTCTGGACCTTTCTTAGGAAACAGGAAAACCTTCTTATGCCCTGTTAAATGTTTGAAAGTACACACAACAGACTAACTTTTTTTTTTTAAGCCAAAGGACAGGGACGTGTATTTATGTGAGATGACGGCTCCATTCCTGTCAACTGAGGCAAACAGAACTCACTGTCTTCAGCTTGGAAAAACTCATCTAGGGGTTGCATGACATCGCCAACATCCTGAGGTTGTTGACTTTTCTTTCTTTCTACTTGTCAGTGTGGTAGAAGGGGATGCAGAGGGAGAGCAGGACACATGGGACTCTTTTGATTATCATTAGGGACCCTTGAGCCTTGCTGACCAGAAAGAAGACTGCCCTCAGAGATGGCTCCCAACATGGCGCCTGACATGCAATCAAAGCCTAGTCAATATTTGTTTATTGAAAATGGAGAATAGCAAGGGCTATACAAATTATTTTAAATGGTACAATTTATACTAAGGTCTGACTTTGCATATCTGGCTCATTTGATGGACTAATGAGGTCACCAAGATTACCACCCTCGTTTGCTGAAATCCTTCAGTGACTTCAAGAAATTGCCAATTTCCCACCAAAGGAACCCAGCTCCTGATAACTGCATCGCTGCCTGCCTCAGCCTCATCTCCAAACACTCCTTGGCTGGCTCCTCCAGTCCAGCCATCCCCAGCTGCTTGCTGCTCCATGTCCTGGTGGCTTGCTTGAGGACTGTGCTATCTCAGGCCCTAGTCCTTGCACACGGTACTCCTCCTGGCTGGATCTCTCTTCTGTTCCCTGCCCTAATTTACTCCTAAAGACCCTGCTCAAGTCCATACCCTCCAGCAGGTTCCCTGAATCTGTAAGTCCTTTTCATGAGTCACCTTACAAGTAGGTGCTCAATGAATGCCAGCTGTATTGCTGCATTTGTGAAATATAGCCTTGGAGAAGGAAAATGTGATTCTGGCAACAAGGAAAAGTCATGCATTATTTGATCAAGGGGTGGAGCTGTACATGACTTACTGGTTTTAAAAGGGAAAAACACACACACATAAGCATAAGTAAAAGTTGCTAAGGCATTGACTTTCTATTTTTAAATATCATATGGAGTCAAGTATGAATTCCATCACCATCGAGTTAAAGGAATTGTATCTCTTACAGACTATGCATTTCATGCAAGTTTGGATTTAATTAGTGTGTAATTGTAGCCACCTGATGAAGGTGAGACAATGTGAATGAGTCAGCAGGGCACGGGTAGCCTGGTTGTGAAATACAAGTACGGCCACAGGAGGGCTGCGTCACAGTTTCCAGGCAGATGGTCTGTTCCCTTCTGGCTTTGCTTGGTATGACTGGTTCTGTCCTTGCTGCTCATAAACCGGCATGCCCCTCTACCCCCTGCCCCAGTACAGAGCCTGCTTTGTGTTCCCCGCACCTGGGGAACAGTCCCTCCCAGCTCTTATCCGTCATCTCTCTCCATCTTCCCCAGTAGACTGTGAGCTCCATGGGGCACGGCTCAGTGCCTGGCAGCATGTGCTTTTTAAGTGAATGAAATGAATAAATGGGTGGAAAAAAGGGAAAGAAAAATGAATGAATTAGCTCTAGATCATCTTTTTGCATCAGACCCCCTTGATATGCATCCCAAATTCTTCTTTCTCCTTATGCCATTCAGGCTTTGGAATCCTGAAATTTTCCCCATAGTAACAGGCTTGGGGGTGAGGAGCACAGAGGCTGAAGGGTGCATTCTGGAATCACCCACCGGAGGTTTGACTCCCTGCTCCACTCCTTCTTACCAGCCGGGTAATCTTGGCTGAGTACCCAGACCTTCTGAAACTCAGTTTGCCCATATGTCAAACTGGGATATTGATAAGACTTACCTCATGAGGCCGTGGTTCCCAAGCTGTGTGCCAAGGCACCCCAGGGTGCCACAACAAACTCACAAGGGCACCAAGGCACATTGTAAATCTCCAGGAGGAAACATGAAGATGTCTGCCAGTTACTGCATGAAGTCTTGATATAATCATGATTGCAATACTGCAACTCTTGGGTTGGTTGGACCTAAGTACGGAAAACATATTTCTTTTGACCTGGGGCCACAGGGAAAATTTCCTGAGATCCTAAGGGCACTGTAACCTGAGAAAAGCGGGGTCTCCAAGTCATAGGGCTGTCATGAGAATTTAATGGGAAAGCACAGAACAAGCTTGCTACTTGTTAAGTGATCCACAGATGTTAGCTATAATCATTATTTCCCTGTCCTCTGGATAAGTTTCATCATGGAATTCGACTGTTTATCTAAATCACCATTTAAATTACCAGCAAACTAAAATTAAGCAACACAATTCTGAATAATAGCTCAAATTCCTTTATTTTGCCCCAAATTACAAATTGACTGGGATGATTAAATAGTTCAAGAAAAAAAAAAATCTACGTGGGGACTAGGCAGAATTCCTTAGGGCTGTTCCTTCTAGGAAATGAAACCCACAGACATTACCGAAGTCCTCACTGGGCGCAAACCACTAGAAGAGAGTAAACAATCCTTGAGCCTACTACATGGGAAGCTCACAGCAAAAATAGACTCCCTTGAATGAAAGGTAATCCTTGGGAATATACTGCCTTAAATAGTCATTTCAACAGCTCATTGATTGTTACACTCAAATGTCAAGTACTAGTACTCTACTTCTCAAGAACTAAATGTACTGGAAGCAATGTATTCGGTTATCCTAATTTAGTTTTTTTTTAATGGATAGATATCTTGTTTATTTGTTTCCAAGGTATCCACCATTACATTTATTTTTTTTTTAAGCAATTCAGCCATGACTTGGTTAGGGATGAATAATGTAGAAATGTTATGTGTTGAAGCAGGGGTTGCCATGTCATTTTTACAAAAAGATTTCCAGGAATCACTAAGGCCAGAAAACAGCTCCTAGTTCTAAGGACCAAACACCAAACAAGATGTGTTGGCTTTTTTCTTCCAAAGAAATTTCAAACCAATTGCATTCTTGAATCCATTTTCTAATGGAAAGATTAGCCCATATATGAAGTTATCATACAGTGCTGAATGTTGTCAAAGCCCCTGACAATCCCAGATGGAGTCGGGGAAGCTGGCCGCTCACATTTGCGGTGTGCTGGTGAGTCACTTTGGTATTTGGCTGTTGTGCCTCTTTCATTAGCAATGCAGGGATGTCTTTTCCTCCCACATCCAAAACTATTTATTATACCAGGAGCACCAGAAAGTATAAGAATAAAATTCTTAGATTCAGTTTAAATCTAAATTGGCCTTAAATGTTGGTTTATGTTTCTAAATGTCCAAACAAAAAACCCAGCAGGTTCTTGTATGATAAAATACAACAATGAATAGACTGCACACCAAGGAGTTCAGAATGTTTCTCCATCTGAAAAACACTTCTCTACCCATCCTTATGAATTTCAGGAGGTAAGCATGTAACCCACTAGGAAAGACACCCAAACAGTCACAAATGGATAGTGAGGGTTCCAGTATCCTGTGATCCTCAATTTTAGTTCTAGAGCCAGTTCTAAATTTGTAGCCTCTGAAAAACCTTTAGAAATCATGCCCCTCATTCATGGATCTTGAATATCTTCATTTTGTGGCTTGTGTCACTAGGATGTGAGAATTTCGTGGGTGAGTTTTCCATCCTCCTTGTTCACTGCTCTGTCTTCCCTTGTCTTAAGTGAGTGCTCAGTACGCAGTGGTTAAGTCTATCAATCAATGTTCAAGTGCTATTATCGGTTATAAAACAGCTTTTTAAGGTCATTCATTCAGTCCCATATGCATTGCCTTCGTTAATCTTCAGAAGACAATGAGAAAGGGGGTATCATCTCCATTTTACAAAGACAAGGCTAAGATTTGAGAAGGCAAGTGATGGCCCCTGATCACTCAGCTAATAAGCCCAAAGCCCAGGCATGGAACCTCCACGTGACAGGTGCTTTGTTGACATGAATCAAACCATCCCCACTGGACCACGCGTCTTCAAGCACCTTTGGTTTTCCCCATTTGTTTGGATCTAGAGCTTGCAAGAAGCTGTGATCAGAGGCAGAGCAAATGGGAGTAAGACTAAGGTGAGAGGGTGGAGAGGCAGCCTCGCCCCACGAGACTGGGAATCAGGAGACAACTCCCCCAAAAACTTTGTGTAACCTGTTTCTTTTTTGGAAAATGGCAGGACCAGGCCAGATTGTGAGGGATTCCCCAGGGGTTCAGTCTTGCCATCTCCTCACAAGGCTGGTGTCCTTCCAAGATATCCACTTAGAGGCTGAGGAACGAGGCGCAGGAGAGCCTTCTGGCAAACACTCTGAATGCCCAGTGGACAGGTGGGGCTGGCAGTGACCCACTTCCACCCTTCTCCCTCCCAGCCCAGGCTAGATTCACTTCTGAGCAGCCAACTACCCTCCTTTCCCAGACCAGCTGGTACCTCTGCCAGCTTCATCTCCCAAGTCTTGATCACAAAACCCTCCATTTTTTTCAGCCCCGTCTTGTGGGGCTTGCATTCCGTGGATCACCCTTTGAAAAACATGGTTATCGTTATTTTAACGGCCAGACAGAAGGCAGTGGTTTTCGTATACTGAATAGCTATGCGTACGCTGGGCAGGGGAAATCCACAGCTTTCTGCTATCACAGCCTCTCCAGAGCGGGTTCTTCAGGAGAAATGTAGGAGGAAGCTGAAGGGGTGGCCTGCCCCTCCACACCTGTGGGTATTTCTCGTTAGGTGGAACGAGAGACTTGAGAAAAGAAATGAGACACAGAGACAAAGTATAGAGAAAGAAAAAGTGGGCCCAGGGGACCGGCGCTCAGCATACAGAGGACCCACACTGGCACCGGTCTCTGAGTTCCCTTAGTATTTATTGATAATTATCTTTACCATCTTAAAGATAAGGTAGTGGCGGGACAATAGGATCATCGAAGGGAGAAAATTAGCAGTAAGACACATGGATAAAGATCTCTGTGACATGAATAAGTTCAAAGGCAAATGCTGTGCCTTGATATGCATATGCAAACATCTCCACAAACCTCTTAGCAGCATTGCTCCAGCAAGTCCCGCCAGCAAGTCCCACCTTATGCCGTAAGGTGGTTTTCTCCTATCTCAGTAAACAGAGCATACAATCGGGTTTTACACCGAGATGTTCCATTGCCCAGGGACGGGCAGGATTTTTAACCAGCAAGCTGCCTTCAGGTACTTGTTTAACAAAGCACATCCTGCACAGCCCAAAATCCATTAAGCCTTGAGTTACCACAGCACATGTCTCTTGCAAGGACAAGGTTGGGGGTAGGGTCACAGATTAACAGCATCTCAAATACAGAACAAAATGGAGTATCTTATGTCTACTTCTTTCTATATAGTCACAGTAACAGGCTGATCTCTCTTTGTTTTCCCCACAGAAGCTTCAGGCAGTACCATTCCTTAGCTGGAAGGAACTCCAGCCCTTCACATCAGTATTGTGAAAGCTGGGCCCAGAGCGGGGAGGCAGCGTCCCAAGATCACACGGTGAGTTAGTCACCAGCGAAAATCACATTTTCCTCCTCGCACACCACACCCTCTTTTTCCAGGAAAATTCCAGTCTCCTTTGGAAGAATGACAATGCTACAGAAAAGCACATGGATTTGCAGCTTCATGGACATCCCGTGTGAGGATGACAGCTCTTTACTCTCAGTGAGTTCCCCGGGTACACACGCTCCTGAACAGACACAGGATGCACACATGTAAGTGCGTCTGGCCCCAGGTCCACACACGCAGGTGCAGAAGGGGCTTTCAGCTCATCACGAGGGTGTGGAAAGGTCTCAAGGGTGATTCAGGCACATAAATTCAAAATCTGTTTCTTCAACAAGAAAAGCAGCTACCTTAAAAAAAATTATTTTTAAGTAATCCAGATAATATTATATTCAGCAGATGGAGGAAAGTGAAGCCAGGCTTACTGAGAAAAAAAACAACCCTCAGAAATCAAAATCAGACAGCTATGCCCGGTCTGGCTGCCCCGGAGCGGGAAGACCCGAACCTTGGCAGGGCTGCCTGCTGTGCTGACCCGCCTGATAACACAAAGAGAAGTGATTTTCCGATCCTGCATCCGGTACAGCTGTGCGGACTCTGCTCTTCCTACCATTCCACCACGAAATTAAAAAGCAATTTTCTTTTGAAGTTCTGGGGTTTTTTTTGTTTTTTGTTTTTTTCATTTAAGATTACACTTTGAGGTCGGAGAATGAGACATAAGGAATTCACAAACACACACGCATTCGATTCAGAAACATTCCACCCTCCACATCCCCATTTTAAACTGTCCTGAGGCCCATATGGTTTACAGCTTGAGCCGGCTTAGGCTGGCAAGCATTTCAGGGATCTGGTTGACTACGTTTTCCTGAAACAGAGGTATTTTATGCATTAAGCTGATCAACACCGGGGAGAATGGGGCACCCTAACCGCCTTTAAGTAATATCTTATGAAGCTCTTCTAGAATTAGCAGAACAAAATACACCCAGGAATCAAGTGTATAAAGCAATGAAGACTGTGTTTCAACTTGCAATATTGTGAGTAGTGTTGTTTATTCAAGGCAGTGTTGATTTTTATACTTTTTAAGCTTGTGTGTATGTTTTTCTCCTCACATGATTATGGTCTTGTATCAGTTGCAGTTCAAGCAGGAAGCAGAAACCACACAGTAACTTAAACAGGGAAAGTTGAGTATAAATAATTAATAAGTAAAATGGAGAACTGGAGCAACAAGGGATTGGCCAGTGAGAAGTGATCTCTAAAGAATACAGAGCAGCAGATAGAGGGAGGCGCCGCTCTCCGTCCCTGGAGCTGAGACGGATGCTCATGAAAGGGCTGAAAAGATTCAGCCATAGCTCAGTAAGTGGCAGGGAATTTCTGAAGTGCTGTGGTGTTACAACAGTAGAACTTGCTAGAAATGGGCCTCTTTTCTTCAAATTGAAGGAGAGACATTTCCCCAAACTGAAGGGGACAAAAATGAAGAAATTCTTAGCCTTTCCCCCAAATGAGGAGACACATAGCCCTAAAGGTCATTATATTGGTGATGGGCTATATTAATCACTCCTCAAATTCAGTCGTAGTCTCACTCATGTTTTTTGCATACATTATAAAATGAATTTCTAACAACATGTACATAAAATAAAAATAGGAAAAGCGATGAAAATGGTTACCATGTAGAAAAAAATACTTATCTGTCATAAGCAAATAGAACATTTGCAGAGCTTCTATAATCCTTGTTTCTGTAACTTGGCATGAAGCCCCATGTTAGGATCTATAGCTTCCTTCTCTCACTCTTCCATATTCCCCTTGCCCTAAGCCAGACCTTGGTTGCTCCAATTCTTTACAAGGGGGTTAAGTCCTTGACCACCCTGCCTTTTCTTTAGTTTCTCTAGTTTTCTACTAAACTTTACTGTTGGTTAGTTCTTACGTGCAAGTACGAACGGGCACTCGTTGCTCCTGACAGGCTCCTCCCTCCCTCTGCTGTGCAGCAGCAACCCAGTTTCCCCTTGGTCACCAGGATCAACCACCCGAGCTATAAACTCATTCCTTTTGTGACTGCTTGTCCAGTGGCCTCTAGGACCCCACAATGGCCACGTGTAGTCTCTGCTTCTAGTTCAGTAGAGTCATTGCTGTGTCTCTTGATGGGGGGGTAAGTGCTCCTGCATGGCTGTCTAAGATCCCCAAGCCCTCAGAATCCCAGGTTGCTAGGATGGCAATTAATTCTTGGACCCATGGACTCTGGCTATCATGGTCTCTGATTCAAAGTATGTGATGCATACTGTAAGACAGAGTCTTACATTGAAGTACTATTTTATGAGGCTATTTTAGGAATGCATGCAGAGCAAAAGGCACCCAGCAACCAAATATGTAAATCAATGAAGAATGTTTCAGATTGTAATAATGCAAGCAGAATGTTGTATATTCAATGCTGATTTTTCAAACTTTCCAACTTGTATTTTTTTAGAGTTGTTAAAGGATGAAAAAATTAAAGCTAGACAGGAAGAATAAGTTCTAGTGTTCTATACCACTATAGAATGACTATAGTTAACAATAAAATATTATACAGCTTCAAATAGTTAGAAGGATATCAAATGTTATCAACACGATGAGTTTATAAATGTTTGATATGATGCATATGCTAATTACCCTGAGTTGATCACTATACATTACATGCACCTAAAAATCATGATGTATCCCCATGAATATGTACGATTATTATTTGTCAACTAAGAAATCAACATTTTAAAAATCTTTTAAAAACACTATTGCCTATTAAAAAAAGTTGAAAAAATCTATATGCCAGGCCATGTGTTGCCACTGCATTTATTGTCTTATTTATCATCATAAGCCCACCAGGCAGACAATTGTGAATCTCCATATCTTATAGAAAACCAAAAGGTTAAAAGATTAACTTGTTATTTCTATAAGCATAATTAATGTCACAACCTGAAAAAAATAAAGAAAAAAGGAAAAATGGCATCAAATTTTAATGTCTGGTATAGTAACTCCAGATTTCTAGAAACATTTTTTTTAATGATTCTTGCAGCTATTCCTTACAACCAGGTCTTAGAGTTGCCTTTGCTAGGGGTGATTTTATTAGCAGGGATTTAGTTAGAAGAGACTTGAGCCAGACTTCCACAGCCATAACAGACCTTTGAGACATCTTCTCTCCAAAGTCTGAGAATTCCCTAGAGAAACATGCTTCTCATTCTATGTTCTATGTGCTCTGATAAGCTAAGGAAGAGAAAGTATATATATACATACACACACACACACACACACACACACACACACACACACACACATACATATAGACAAGGAGTAAAAGAAAAAAGGAAAGCAGAAAAAAGAGTGATGTTTGCAATATATAAATTATTTTCATATGCATTGCTAAATATTCCCAGCTGTGCAAGAATGGATCACTTCCAGGAAGATAGAGCTATAAAACTGTAACTTCCACCTCAAGTCTGTCAGAGACCAAAACTCTGTTTAATCTGATGGTTGTTTGTTTGCTGGTTGGTTGGTCGGTTGGTTGGTTGGTTTTGGTTTCTGGTTGGTTGGTTGGTTGGTTGGATGGTTGGTTGGTTTTGGTTGCTGGTTGGTTGGTTGGTTGGTTTTGGTTTCTGGTTGGTTGGTTGGTTGGTTTTGGTTTCTGGTTGGTTGGTTTTGGTTGCTGGTTGGTTGGTTGGTTGGTTGGTTTTGGTTTCTGGTTGGTTGGTTGGTTGGTTGGTTGGTTTTGGTTGCTGGTTGGTTGGTTGGTTTTGGTTGCTAGTTGGTTGGTTGGTTGGTTGGTTTTGGTTGCTGGTTGGTTGGTTGGTTGGTTGGTTTTGGTTTCTGGTTGGTTGGTTGATTGGTTTTGGTTGCTGGTTGGTTGGTTGGTTGGTTGGTTTTGGTTGCTGGTTGGTTGGTTGGTTGGTTGGTTTTGGTTTCTGGTTGGTTGGTTGATTGGTTTTGGTTGCTGGTTGGTTGGTTGGTTTTGGTTGCTGGTTGGTTGGTTGGTTGGTTGGTTTTGGTTGCTTGTTGGTTGGTTGGTTGGTTGGTTTTGGTTGCTGGTTGGTTGGTTGGTTTTGGTTGCTAGTTGGTTGGTTGCTTGGTTGGTTTTGGTTGCTGGTTGGTTGGTTGGTTGGTTGGTTTTGGTTGCTGATTGGTTGGTTGGTTGGTTGTTGGTTTTGGTTGCTTGTTGATTGGTTGGTTGGTTGGTTTTGGTTGCTGGTTGGTTGGTTGGTTTTGTTTGGTTGCTGGTTGGTTGGTTGGTTGGTTTTGTTTGGTGGCTGGTTGGTTGGTGGGTGGGTTGGTTTTCCCACCCCACAATCCTGCCACTGGTACCATACATGGGACTCTATAAATGGAGGTCTACACAGTTGAATCTTTCAGGACAACTTTAAATAAAATATTTAAAAGTGAACGTGAGACAAATTTGGGAGGCAAGGAGATAGGTGGCTTATAGGCTAAAATATTAAAGAAGTTATTGTTTTGTGCCCTGTGGATTTTGCAGCAAGAAAAAAAGAGGAAGAGACCAATAAATTTTTCCAAAACCATGGTTACAGAGCGTCAGCAACAGTAAGAACAGAGGGTAGAAAGTTGTGGTAGGAGAAGAAAACCTAACATGCCAGCCCCACCTCATTGATGAAGAGTCAGTTTCTAGCACTCAGCCTCAGCTCATCCTGTGATGATAAAATTAATCCTTTATGCTGTGCAAAGTCACTGAATGGGGCATCTACCTCTACTCTGGAAGGATCCTTTGAAGCTGTGGGTGCCCAGAAACCTTGGGGATAGCTAATGAATTCCTTACTCCCGAATAAGGAAATATGACTCTATCCTATGAGCAGGGGAGACAAAACAAAGGTGGCAAGGTGCCCTGCAGGAGCTGCTGACCAGAGCACAGCTGACAGCCTACTTGTAACCTCCCTCCCACCCCATAGTGGGTGGCCATTCTGGTTGTGGTGGAGAGCAACGGGTGAAGTTGCAGAGCTCATTTACAGCCAGGAGGATCCAATGTCCATTTTCACACACTGGTTTCTATGACTGAAGGTGACTAAACAACACCTTTTAGAGGTTATTATTGTGAAATAAAGGATTGGAGTTGATCTTTATAAAATTTCTCCATTACACCTGCTTATGGGATGCATTAGTCATTGTTCATAATAGTAAAAAATGGAAAAGACTCAACATGTTTAAATAAATTATGATACCTGGTAAAGAGCATTAGATAGAAATTTAAAATCATAATTTCAAAGTGAAATTCCATATACCTAGTGCCCAGATTTTGGTTTCTAATATCACTTTCCAATAAAAGGAACCAGGACTCCTTAGAGAAATGACTGTGTATTAGTCCATTCTCACATTGGTATAAAGAAATACCCAAGACTGGGTAATTTATAAAGGAAAGAGGTTTAATTGACTTGCAGTTCCACATGGCTGGGCAGGCCTCAGGAAACTTACAATCATGGCGGAAGGCAAAGGGGAAGCAAAGACCTTCTTCACACGATGGCAGGAAAGAGACTGCTAGCTAGAGCAAGGGAAACTGCCTTATAAAACCATCGGCTCTCATGAGAACTCACTAACTATCACAAGAATGGCATGGGAGAAACCGCCTCTATGATCCAATCGCCTCCCACCAGGTCTCTACTTCAATGCCTGGAGATTAAAATTCAAGATGAGATTTGGTTGGGGACACAAAGCCTAACCATGTCAGTCCAATTTCATGAAAATACACAAAATAAGCCTGGAGCATCTTGTAGTGGCCTAAAGTAAGGTAGTGCTCAAAAAATTTTAAAAAGTAAAAACAAATTAACAATGTGGGTTCTGTCAAAAGGCACAGGAGCCAACCGTAAGAGCTCCCAACTGTACAAGCTGAAGAATATGAGCATCAAAAATCACATAATATGGGATTATAACCTAAAATGCAAAATAAATATCATGAGTCCATACTGATACAAATAAATCATTGAATCAAAATAAATGAGACAGGAGAGGCAAGTCTCCTATACAGAAGAATTCTAAACAATTTCAGTAGATGCTTCATCCTCAAGAAGGTGAAGCCTACATCCCCACTCTAAAAGTGCTAGCTGCAGATAGTGACTTTTTTCCAAAGGGGACAGAATGGCAGGGGGGTCAGGGATGGGGAAAAGTCACTTTACAGTAAACAAACATGATCTCAGCCAGATAATCAAGGTCAGCAGTAGTAAGTCACGTTGATAGTATGTGCCTTTGACATGATGTGATGAGGATGGCACCTTATGTCTGTGGCCTTCCTCCCAAAAACATATCACTTCAGTCTAATCAAGGGAAAAACTCCAGACAAACCCCAATTAAAGGACATTCTACAAAATACCTAACCAATACTCCTTAAAACTGACAAAGTCATCAAAAGAAATCAAAAGAAAACAGACAAGGAAAGTGTGAGATATTGCCATAGCTCAGAAGATCTCTTGGAAACGTGATAACTCAATGTCATGCGGGATCTTAGAACAGAAAAAGGACATTAGGCAAAGACTGGGGAACTCTGAATAAAGTGTGAACTTTAGTTAATAATAATGTGGTTCATTAATTGCAACAATTGTACTATTTTAAGGTGAGATGTTACCGTTAGGGGAAATGGGGTGCGGGGTATCCACTATTCTGAATTATCAACAACAGGCCTTGTGTTCAGCATTGCTGATCACAAGTGTGAGCCTTCCGAACACAGGGGTAACCTTTGCAGGATGGCTTTTTCTGCCAATATAATGACAGAACTCTGGTATTTCAAGGTCATCCTTTAGGACTCTAAGGTATCCTTTAGTTTTCTATGCTAAAATGGAGTAACAGTTCAATCACTTCTATTCATACCTTTTCATTCCCACTGTCATATAAAGAGGAAGACAAACTGAAAAATGTCAGATTGTTTTCATAACGTTTTAAATCAGGAAATCATTTTTGGACTTCAGCTTTCAATGCCACAATTTGGAGGCTATCATTCGGGCAGAGCAAAGGAAAATGGGTCGACAGAGTTCCCAAATCTCATGTCAAATTGCACTTCCCTGTGTTGGAGGTGGAGCCTGGTGGGAGGTGATTAGATCATGGGGCTGGATTTTTCCCTCACTGCTGCTCTTATGATGGTGAGTGAGTGCTTGCGAGATTTGGTTGTTTAAAAGTGTGTGGCACCTCCTGCCTCTCACTTCTTCCTCCTGTTTTGGCCATGTGAGGACAGACCTGCTTCCTCTTCACCTTCTTCCGTGATTGTAAGTTTCCTGAGTCCTCCCCAGCCACTCTCCCTGTACAGCCTGCAGAATCGTGAGTCAATTAAACCTCTTTTCTTTATAAATTGCCCAGTCTTAGGTATTTCTTTATAGCAGTGCAAGAATGGACTAATACATGAGCTGTATTATTCTGAGTTTTTCAAAGACAATTTTACAATATATGAACTGAATCACAAAATTGGGTAACAAATGGCTAATGTCTGAGCAGAGGAAAAAGATTACAAGTGTGAGATGGATTGTTGAATTTATGAAAAAGCTGAGTCTTGATCCCAAGTTCTCTATTAAGGACAGAAATTTTTTTACCGAAAAATGTTACCTTTTAAATTTAAAACATCTTTTTGGCACCATGCCAAGGCTAAAGCACCTGCCCTTCCTGTAGCACAGCCAAGAGGGACGTTGCACATCTAATTCCACAATCCTGATGCTGAGTGGCCAGTGGGTTCAGCACAGGCATACATGAAATTTGCCGAGTTAACCACACGTCCATGGCACATGTCTGCTTTCTCTGTTTAGCACAAAGCATTTTCTAGGACATGCCACAATGGATAACCCAATTCCCTTGTTGGAGAAAGTATTGTCATTTTGTATTGAACTTGTTGGATTGGCTAGTTACCCAGCATTTAAAGCAACTATTGGAGGAGCTAACATGTGATCACATATGTAAATTTTGGCTAGTCTGTGTTAAACATTAAGCCTTATCTCAGTATTTCAAACTAAGTCACTGCTCGAAGATCTGGTCTTCCTTGCACAACAGATTCGAAAGTGTTTACAAATATTCTCACTGACACCTGAGCACATTGGTCTTATTGGGGAGCATTATTTACATCTGGACTCTCATCATTACAAAAAATAATGCTTCAAATGATTCACTTTTCCTTATAACTTGTCATATGTGTTCTTAGCTGTGTCTACATGGACTGAACAGTGCGGTTTCTAGTTAGGTTTACATTTCCAAATACTTCTGTCTATTCAGAACACACAGTTTCTACTGCACTCACAAGACACTCTTTTATGAACTTGCCCTTATGTCTGGGCAACTGTTTTTCATTTCAATCATAAGTTTATTTTTCAATCACATTAGTTATTGAATTTTCTTTTTTAAAAACAAAGTCTACGGAAGTGTTCTTTTTTATAGTTTGTTAAATTTTCCAGCATGCATCTCTTCCTTATATGGAACATACACCTTCTTGCTGTATTTATTTTATATTAATGACAATGTCTTAACTGAATTCCTTCTACACAGATGTGCTTTGTTTGTAGAGTAAACATACCCAATTATTTTTCACTTTTACACATCAATTGGTTTACTTTTATTATTCTTCTTGGAACCTATAGTCTTCTACCTTTTTTATGTTTGTGTTTTGTATAGGGCACAAGAAGGATATAAGAAATATTTTCTTCCCCATTTACTGCAAGAGAAATGGCCCATAAATGATGATCCTTGGCAACTGAATACGCAGTGCTGGGAAACAGTAGAGGGTGGTGGGGACTGCAGGGAACAAACAGCTCATGTCTCACTCATCAGCAACTGTGGCTGTGGGGGAACGTGGCTCTGTGTCTACTGAACTTTGCCAGTTTTAAAGAGAAACACAAAATCAAGATTTTTGTGATTTTTAACCTTGCAACGAATTTCATGATAAATTGAACCCAAAAAATGCCCACCATGTGGACCAACTTTTTTATCTGCAGAACAAATCAAACTTCTTGGGGCAGAATGTGGCCAGCAGGCCCTGTGTTTGAGAGTCTTTCGTAGAAAAACGATGGCGGGAAGCATGCAGACACTCAGGTGGGTGCAAGCCGCGCACAGTGAGTCACCCGGGCTCCTCCATCAACGCATCCTCTGAGAAGAAGTTCACACCAGCCTTTGCAGCTACTGGTTTGGGCACCCGCCACAGCACTGACTCACAGAGCTGACGATCCCTCCACCAGCTCCCCAAGGCCTCCAGCCCGCTCCTGGGCTTCTCTTGCCTCACACCATCTGGCCTCTAGGGTCCAGCATCCTGGGTCTTTCAAGCCAAAGGTAACAGAAGTATCTCATGTCCTGCCTCTCATTGTTGTAGATGAGGAGACTGGACCCGAGAAAAGCTAGAATACTCACTCACAGCCACCTAGCATATCAGGGTCAAAGGAAAAATCAGATCTGTCCAGAGTCCCTGACTTTCTTTAACTCCTCTCCTAGAAAAGAGGAGCGTGCAGGGTCACATGTGACCAGAAAGCGTGTCTCAGTGCCCGTGGATTCACATCAGCTTTGTGACGCTGTCAGGAATTCATTTCCCATATAAAGAGTAGAGAAATGTGATACTTGAAATGAACAGGTAAGGGAGGCTACCAGGAAAACTATTTCCCAAAAAATGTTCTAGTTTCACACTAGACCTACAAACTATGTCTTTGTTTCTCCAACTTAAAATACATTAAATAAAATATCTTAAATAATTAAAGGTATTAATACAAAAACATAAATTACTACAGAAGACTTAGCTGACTTTATAATATCCAAGGGTGACAAAAACCTCTCAAAACAAAATTTCAGGCAAAAAACCATAGAGAAAATGATTTTCTACAAAAATTATGTTTTGCATATCTAGAAACACCATAATCAAGTTTAAAGACAAATAACTAAGTAGGAAGAATTGCACCAAAATAAATGGCAAAGGTTTGATATTCTTGCGTCAAAATCATTTATAAATCATGAAGGCAAAGATAAATATATACAAATTCTTTAAAAGGCAAACTATTTGATGACAAAGGCAAAATGCAAGGGAAAAATAAACACATGAAAGATGTTTCATTTATCAAATTTAAAATAATTAAGATGATCATTTCCAAAATACTGGGTAAAAAAGGAAAAAAGATGAATGAATGTTTTGGTTGGCAAAACAGAGAAGTGGACTTCACTGTTCTCTAACTGGGAGAAGGCAATTTGGTTTAAACCTTGTAGAGAGCAATATGGTCACCTGTCCTCTGGCCCAGCTGAAAGCCTCTAGAAAATTAGTCGAAAAGGTAGTCAGTCATGGAGGCAAAATTGGTCACCACCTCACTGTTGAAATAGTGAAAAACTGGAAGAAGTCTGCATGACCAAAAATAAATAAATAAGCCATGGAAAGGCCAAGTAATGGGATTCCATGCAAACGTTACAGGAATTGTGCTGATGGAGAGTCAGTTGAGGAAAGAGTTCCCCTCCAACATTAAGTAGAAGGACAATGCATTTGGCCCTTGAACAACACGGGTTTGGACTGTGCAGATAGGTTTATGCATGGATTTTCTTCTGTCTCTGCCACCCCTGAGAAAGCACAAACTACCCCTCCTCCATCTCCTCCTCCCCAGCCTACTCCATGTGCAGACGATGAGAATGAAGACCTTTAGGATGATCCACTTTCACTTAACAAATCATAAGTGTATTTTCTCTTCCTTATGATTGTCTTAATCACATTTTCTTTTCTCTAGCTTACTTTAATAAACGCAGTACATAATATATAAAACATACAAAATATGTGCTAATTGACCTTGTATGTGATTGGTAAGAATTCTAGTTAACAATAGACTACTAGTAATTAGGGTTTTTGGGGGCTCAAAAGTTACACTCAGATGTTCAACTACCCACGGATCAGCACCCCTAACTCCTGTGATGTTCGAGAGTCGACTGGCACATCCATATATGGACAGACACTTGAAGATTTTACAGCAAATATTAATGATGGAAGTGATGGGTTATAGCCTATTCGATGGCATGGAAATGAATGTATATTTTTTTAGTAGAGACAGGGTTTCTCCATGTTGGTCAGGCTGGTCTTGAACTCCCAACCTCAGGTGATCTGCTCACCTCAGCCTCCCAAAGTCCTGGGATTACAGGTGTGAGCCACTGCGCCTGGCCCTTAACTTGTCTTTTGTACTCCATTCTTCCAGTCTTTCTTAAGGAATAGTTGTTACTTTTATGATAAACATATTGTTAAAAATAGTTTTTCTCTCCAATTCTTTATAACAAAATGAAATATCCTTGGGAAAAGACACAGACAAAATATCCATAATCATGTGAAACAAATCATTTGGCTTATAGGTTTATAGATTTTCTTTTCACCAAATATATTGTTTTTCACGCTGTACATCATGAATCTTATTTTCCTTGATATTTAGTCATTATACTTCATCAGCCAAAAAAAAAAAAAAAAAAAAAAAAAAAAAGATTAACAATTTTCTTTGGGAAGACCATTAAGGTACATAAGGACTTTCTATGCTTTTCATCTTTACACATAACAACAGGACTTTTTTTATTCATCTAAAATCGACAGAAATGCCTGAAAGACACTTTATTCTGGAACAAATAAGGTAAAAACAGTTCTATTTCTGTTCCAAGTGACCTCATGCAGTTTCTAAGGTAAAGAGCTGATTTCTATGGAAATAGCTTTTTCATAGAGCCCTCTGGCTGTCCAGGTTCAATGTCATCTCTATACTTGGTGCACTTTTTGGAATTGTTAGGAATGAATGATGATAAGTTTGGATCAACTACTAAGTACTGTATGCCAAAGAAAATATCTCAGAAGCTGTCACGTTGGGTAAGGCCTTTGCCTCTTCTGGAAGTTTCCAGACCTCATCTCTAATGTATCAAGGACAACTCTTTAAATAGCTTCCAATTGGACACCGTGGATCCAGCGTTGGCCGAGCAGTCAGTGCTGGTGAGCAGGGATTTGGAAGGAGGGGCCTCTTCACAGAACGCAAGGAACTCCCAGAAGCTCCTTCAGTGGGGGATTTGGGGGACCCTGAGAAGACCCTGCCTTCTCTCCTTCACCTCTGCTGCCCCCTCCTCACTTTCCTCTACCCCTCTGGGACCCTCTTCCCCTGGTGCCCAGAGACTTGGGTCTGCCCTCGTTCTCTGACCCTGCCTCCTACTATGTCCTCTTGGGCAGGCTGCAGGGGACAGCCTCACACTTGCCCAGACCCCTTATTTGCATGTGATCCTAGAGAGGCAAAGAGCTCAGACTCTGGGTCCACATTGCCAGGTTCAACTCCCAGCTCAGCCCAAAGCTGGTTGTGGGATGTTAGGAAAGTCAGTCCCCATCTCTGTAAAAGGAGATCATGACTGGACTCCGCTCCACAAAAGCAGTGTTGGGAATAACAGAGCTAGGCCATGAACACACTGAGCCCACAACCTACACATGCGGAATCCTACCCTAGTTAGAAGAGTCAAGCATCCTCATTTGCAAGGTAACTACTGATTTTTTTGGGGGGGGGGATGGACTCTCGCTCTGTTGCCCAGGCTAGAGTACAGTGGTATGATCTCAGCTCACTGCAACCTCCGCCTCCCAGATTCAAGTGATTCTCCTGCCTCAGCCTCTTGAGCAGCTGGGACTACAGGCGCCTGCCACCACACCCGGCTAATTTTTGTATTTTTAATAGAGATGGGGTTTCACCATGTTGGCCAGGCTGGTCTGGAACTCCTGACCTCAGGTGATCCACCCACCTTGGCCTCCCAAAGTGCTGGGATTACAGATGTGAGCCATCGTACCCGACCCTGACATTCTGTATGCATCATTAGGTAGCTCTTACAACAACCCTCTGAGACTGAGATTACTGATGTATTATCTGTGATGTGAGGCCAAGAAAAGTTCTCCGGCGTGTCGGTATTCCCAAAGGCAGGAGCTCATGGATCCCAGGCATGCCTCGCCCCACACCTCTGCTCTTTTCCCTGTTTTCCGTGTCCTTCAATTCAAACAATAAAGAGGCTTCCTAAACATAACACCTGCCCCAAGCACAGCATTGAGTATAAACAAAGAAAACAACCATCAGTCAGCCGGATGCAATTACCATGTGATTAAATGCTTTGAGCTGTAATATTTATTCACTTGGATAATAAATAATCTCAGTTCTGTGAAAAGAAATCCCAATTAATGAATATGTAAATGAAGCCACTGAAGACAAATAACAGTCTTATGTTTGAAAGGATTCAGTAAATATTAGTATTTCTCCCTACGAACATAGGCAAAGGGGCTACTCAGTTTCCTAGGACTTTTTCACTGTGCTTTCATCTGTAAAATGCTGGTCACAACACTCTGAATTGAAGTTTGAATTATTTTTCCATTCTGGGTGGTTCCCTGCCAAGTGGGAAGGAAACTGGCCTGGAAGTCTCTGTTGTGGCTCCTACTGGCAGAATCCTTGGTGGTCATGCGTTCTGCCTGGGGAGAGGAGGCTAGGGCTGCTCAGCCCCTGTCCCAGAAAAGGTCATTCCTCTCTCTCACCGTTGCCTTCTCTGGAAAGATGGGGACATGCCTGCAAATGTGTCCTGAGGGTGAAGGCACAGGTATCTTGTCACTCCCAGGAGTAGGCTCCGACTCTCCCTGACTTGCGTTTGACCCTGGGCCCCTCCACCTCAACAACTCACCTGCAAAGTAGCTGCCATCCTATCTTCATTGGTCTCCGTAACTATTCCAATGTCCTGTTAAGACTGTTTCAGTGCATGTGCTCTGCAGAGTTGACAATTGCATATCCATTTCTCACCTAGCCTGCCATCTACCATTATTCCTCCAATGGCAAATACTGCTGCCAGCTCCAGTGGTCAGTGGGGTCTGTGCTTAGTGCTGTCGTGTGCACAGTAGGAGGGTGCCACCTGTGCCCCCCACCCACCTCCCCTGCTCTCTAGCAAGTGAGACCTGGACTTTACTATCTAGAAGAGCTGAGGAGATTCTGTTCAGCCCTCAGTGGCATTGGAGGGGAGGGTCTGAGCTCATCTTCAGCAGAAAGTGAGCAGCAGAAAAGATGGGGAAACCTCTGTGTGTTCAGGTCTCTGTGGCAGAGAATCATTACAACTGGGGGATCTAGCCCTAAGCCCAGCAGTTCTGTAGATAGAGGGGAAATGGGACTGTTTTGCCGTGAAAAATGACATACACGGAAGCACCAGAGCAGATGAAGATGCAGTATAAGGACCAGCTCCCACAGTCATTCCAGGGTGGGCTCCTGCTATGCTGGTCAACCAGGGAGCAAACGCCTCTGAGACACAGGGAAATAGAAGCCCACTGGACCCCGTCTCCGTGCAAATTTCAACACCTGGACCTACTGGTTCGTGACAATAAAAGGTCTCCTGACATGTGAATGCAGCTTCTCATACACCCCAAGGGACCCCATACCCTGGCTTCTCAGGTGGCTGGGAGCTGAGCACTTTGCCTTCAGTGCATCTTTAGAGCTTTGCAGCCTGGGAGAGGTTGTTCCCAGCACACAGCATGCAGCCTCCTGTTGAAAACATCTATCCTCCCATTCACTGACTCAGCAAAGACAAGAAAACCTACCAAGTCTCAGGGAAGATTTGAGAAACCAGTTTTTGAGCTGGGGTTTGAAGGATGAAAAATCTGTCAAAGGAAAAGCACTTGCAGAGAGGAAGTGTTTGAATGAAGGTGAGGAAGTGATTGAATGAAGGTAAGGAAGTCCAGAAACGGCCAGTGGGCCCGGCATGTCTCACCACAGTCAACAGGTACAAAGGTCATGGTGAGAGATGGTACTGAGAATGAGGCAGCTGCCTGAGCGGGGTCCTGAGATAACCCTGATGTCTGGGGAGAGACGAAGGCATGGTGACCACAACCTGATCATGACCACTAGTGTCAGTGAGCCTGGGTGAAATCCAGATTCAACATTTACTAGGCTGCATGCCCTCGGGCAGCTCGCCATCCTCTGTGTGACTGCGGGCAGCTTGTCATCCTCTGCGTGCCTTAGTTTCCTCATTTGCAAGATGGAGGCGTTGGGAAGGAAGGACAGGGACCCGGAGAAGTGCTGTGTCTGACTGGTGGCGGCCTCCCTTCATTTTCCAGCATTTCTGCTCTCTTCTCCCAATCCCTTTCCCTTTTATAAATTACAGTTTACAAACATAAACACCAGGCTAAATAAAATGAAAAATCACATATAAGATGTGAACAAATAATAAAATAATGTCATCCAGTAGTGAAGTCAGCACCCGAAATGCAGCCTATGAGCTTACACTTGACAGACGTGAGACTAGATAGGGTACTGTGCTTGCCAGTAGCAGAAGGGAGACACTTGATCAAGGGCATGAATTAGAAGATCCCTCAGGAGAAAATAAACAAACAAGTCACTTTCACAGAAATGCAGGTATACCTGGTTTTCCTTCTACAGTTAGTCCTAGGTTATCCATCTGTCTGTCTATCTATCTATCTATCTATCTATCTATCTATCTATCTATCTATCTATCCATCCTCTATCTACCTCCATCTGTCTATCTTTTCGTCCACCCATATGTCCATCCATTAATCATCTATCTATGGATCTGTCATCTATCTATTTAGATCTCCTGATTATCCATCTATCATACCCGATTTTCACGGGAGATGTTGGATCATATTTAATATCCAGAAACTCCTACACTTAACATACTTTTAACTTGTGAAATTTAATAGCTGTGAACACAGCTGTGACCTGGAGCACAAAAATGCCAGCTCAACCCTCTACCACAGGTATGATGATAGTAACCTTTATCGACGGCTTTAGACTCAAACATGACAGAACTTAAGGGAGGGAACCTGTATTTGTTTAGAAGACAGGACTGCATGCACACATGTTTTCCTAAATTACAGCTCAAAATTACGTGGTTTTAAAATTGTTCAGATACAGTGATTAGTTTACAGTTATAAATCCTTATATTTAAGTTCAGGTGAAAACATAGAATAATGACCTATTTTGTTTCAAGAACTTGTGTTACGATATAAAAATGCTCACGAGAATTCCATAGGTTAGACAAATATGTGAAAATGTACACTTTGATCAAGCTGAGGAAAGAATCTCGCAAGTTGAAGTCTGGATCTCTGAAATAAGACAGTCAGACAAAAATAAAGAAAAAAATAATTAAAAGGAATGAACAAAACCTCTAAGGAATATAGGATTATGAAAAGAAGCCAAATTTACAAATCACTGGAATCACTGAAAGGAACGAGGAGAAAGCAAACAACTTAGAAATCATATTTCAGAATATCATCCATGAAAACTTCCCCAACCTTGCCAGAGAGCCCAACAGTCAAATTCAGGAAATACAGGGAACCATCGTAAGATTCTACACAAGATGATCATCCCCAAGACACAAAATCATCAGATTTTCCAAGGTCAGGATTAAAGAAAGAATGTTAAAGATAGCTAGAGAGAAAGGGCAGGTCACCTACAATGGGAACCCCATCAGGCTAACAGTGGACCTCTCAGCAGAAACCCTACAAGCCAGAAGAGATTGTGGACGTATAGTCAACATTTTTGTTTGTTTGTTTTTTTGAGATGGAGTCTTGCTCTGTCACCCAGGCTGGAGTGCAGCGGTGCGATCTCGGCTGACTGCAACCTCCGCCTCCCGGGTTGAAGTGATTCTCCTGCCTCAGCCTCCTGAGTAGCTGGGATTACAGGTGCATACCACCACACCTGACTAATTTTTTTGTATTTTTAGTAGAGATGGGGTTTCACCATGTTGGTCAGGCTGGTCTCGAATTCCTGACCTCGTGATCCACCTGCTTTGGCCTCCCAAAGTGCTGGGACTACAAGTGTGAGCCACTGCACTTGGCCTCAACATTCTTAAAGAAATCTTTAACCAAGAATGTTATATCCAATCAAACTAAGCTTCCTCAGAAAAGAAGAAATAAGATCCTTTTCAGATAAACAAATGCTGAGCGACTTCATTAGCGCCGGATCTGCCTTACAAGAAATCTTGAAAGGAGCACCAAATCTGGAAAGGAAAGACCATTACCAGCCATACAAAAACACTCTTAAGTACACAGACCAGTGACACTATAAAGCAACCACACAAACAAGCCAGCATAACAACCAGTTAACAACACAATGACAGGATCAAATCCACACATATCAATACTAACATTGAATGTAAATGGGTCAAATGCCCCCATTTAAAAGGCACAGAGAGGCAGTCTGGATAAAAAAGTAAGACTCAATTGTATGCTATCTTCTAGAGACCCATCTCACATGGCTCAGAATAAAGGGATTGAGGAAAATCTGCCAAGCAAATGGAAATCAGAAAAAAAGCAGGGGTTGCAATTCCAATTTCAGACAAAACAGACTTTAAACCAACAAGGATCAAAAAAGACAAAGAAGGACATTACGTAACAGTAAAAGGTGCAATTTAACAAGATGATCTAAGTATCCTAAATACATATTTACCCAACACAGGAGCACTCAGATTTATAAAGCAAGTTCTTAGAGACTTAGCCTCTCACAGTGTAGACTTAGACTTAGACTTAGCCTCTCACTTTAAGAGATTTAGCCTCTCACACAATAATAGTGGGAAACTTCAACACTCCGTTGACAATATTAGACAGATCGGACAGATCACTGAGGCAGAAAATGACCAAAAATATTCAGGACCTGAACTCAACATTGTACCTAATGTATGTGATAACCCTCTACAGAACTCTCCACTCAAAAACAGCAGAACATACATTCTTCTCATCACCACATAGCACAAGTACTCTAAAATCAACCACACAATCAGACATAAAACAATCCTCAGCAAATGCAAAAGGACTGAAATCATACTAAACACACTCTCAGACCACAGTGCAATAAAAATAGAAGTCAATACTAAAAAAAAAAAAACTCTCAAAACCATGCAATTACATGGAAATAAAACAACCTGGTCCTGAATGACTTTTGCGAAAATAATAAAATAAAGGCAGAAATCAAGAAGTTCTTTGAAACTAATGAGAACAAAAATAAAACATACCAGAATCTCTGGGACAAAGCTAAGGCAGTGTTAAGTGGGAAATTTATAGCACTAAACACCCACATCAAAAAGTTAGAAAGATCTCAAATTAACAACCTAACATCACAACTGAAAGAATTAGAGAAGCAAAAACAAACCAATCTCAAAGCCAACAGAAGACAAGAAATAACCAAAATCAGAGCTGAACTAAAGGAAATTGAGACCTGAAAAACTATTCAAAAGATAATAAGTACAGGAGTTGGTTTTTTGAAAAAATTAATAAGATAGGCCACTAATTAGACTAACGAAGAAGAAAAGAGAGGAGATCCAAATAAACACCATTAGAAATGACAAAGGGGATATTACCACTGACCCCATATAAATAAAAATAACCATCAGAAGCTATGATGAACACCTCTGTGCACACAAACTAGAAAATCTAGAAGAGATGGATAAATTCCTGGACACATACACCATCCCAAGACTGAAATAGGGAGAAATTGATTCCCTGAACAGACCAATAATGAGCTCTGAAATTGAATTAGTAATAAATAGCCTACCAACCAGGAAAGCCCAGGACCAGATGGATTCACAGCCAAATTCTACCAGACATACAAAGAAGAGTTGGTACCATTCCTACTGAAACTATTCCAAAAAATTGAGGACTCCTCTTCAACTCATTCTATGAGGCCAGCATTATCTTGATACCAAAACCTGGCAGAGACACAACAAAAAAGGAATACTTCAGCCTAGTACGCTTGATGAAGATTGATGCAAAAGTCCTCAACAAAATACTTGCAAACTGAATACAGCAGCACATAAAAAAGCTAATCCACCATGATCAAGCAAGGCCTCATCCTGGGATGCAAGGTTGGTTCAACATGTGCAAATCAAGATATGTGATTGAGCACATAAACAAAACTAATGACAAAAGCCACATGATTATCTCAATAGATGCAGAAAAGGCTTTTGATAAAAATCAACATTCCCTCATGTTAAAAATTCTCAGGAAACTAGGGATTGAAGGAACACACCTCAAAATAATAAGAGCCTATCTATGACAAACCCACAGCCAACATCATACTGAATGGGGAAAAGTTGGAAGCATTTCCCTTGAAAACCAGCACAAGACAAGGATGCCCTCTCTTACCACTCCTATTAAATGATCCCTATTTGCAGATCACATGATCCTATATCTAGAAAACTCCACAATCTCAGCCCAAAATCTCCTTCAACTGATAAACAACTTCAGCAGAGTTTCAGGATACAAAAATCAATGCACAAAAATCACTAGCATTCCTATATACCAACAACAGCCAAGTTGAGAGCCAAATCAGCAATGCAATCCATTCACAATTGCCACGAAAAGAATAAAATACCTAGAAACACAGCTAACTAGGGAGGTGAAAGATCTCTACAATGAGACTTACAAAACACTGCTCAAAGAAATCAGAAATGACACAAAAAATGGACAACATCCCATGCTCATGGATAGAAAGAATCAGTATCATTAAAATGGCCATACTGCCAAAGGCTATTTACAGATTCAATGCTATTGCTATGAAACTACCAATGACATACTTCACAGAACTAGAAAAAACTATTTTAAAATCGTATGGAACCAAAAAAGAGCCTGAATAGCCAAGGCAATCCTAAATAAAAAGAACAAAGCTGTAGGTGTCACACTATCCAACTTCAAACTATACTACAGGCTACCATAACCAAGACAGCATGGCACTGGCACAAGAACAGACACACAGACCAATGGAACAAAATAGAAGGCCCAGAAATAAGGCCACAGACCTACAACCATCTGACCTTTGACAAAGTTGACAAAAAAAAAAGTGATGGGGAAATTACTTCCTATTTAATAAATGGTGATTGTATAACAGACTAGCTAAATGCAGAAAATTAAAACTGGATCCCTTCCTTACACTACATACAAAAATCAACTGAAGATCAATTAAATGCTTAAATGTAAAACCCAAAGCTATAAAAGCCCTGGAAGACAACCTAGGCAATACCATCCTGTCCATAGGAACAGGTAAAGATTTCATGATGAAGACACCAAAAGCATTCACAACAAAAGTAAAAGTTGGCAAATGGGATCTAATTAAATTTAAGAGTTTCTGCATGGTGAAAGAAACTATCAAGAGAGTAAACAGACAACCTACAGAATGGGAGGAAATATTTGCAAATGATGCAACTGACAAAGGTCTAATATCCAGCATCTATGAGGAACTTAAACAGATTTACAAGAAAAAAAAATACCATTAAAAAAGTGAGCAAAGAACATGAACAGCCACTTTTCAAAAGAAGACATACATTCAACCAACAAACATATGAAAAAAAGCTCAGTATCACAGATTGCATTAGTCCATTCTTATATTGCTCTAAAGAAATATCTGAGACTGAGTAATCTGTCAAGAAAAGAGGTTTAATTGGCTCATGGTTCTGCAGGTTGTGCAGGAAACATGATACTGGCATCTGCTCAGCTTCTGGGGAGGCCTCAGGAAACTTATAATCATAGCCGAAGGTATAGGGGGAGTGAGCACATCACATGGCCAGAGTAGGAGCAAGAGAAAGAGGGGGATGGTGCAACACACTTTTAAACAACCAGATCTCATGAGAACTCACTCACCATCACAAGAATAGCACCAAGGGGATGGTGCTAAACCGTTCATGAAGGATCCACCCCCGTGATCCAGTCATCTCCCACCAGGCCCCACCTCCAACATTGGGGATTACAATTGAACATGAGATTTGGGTGGGAACTGAAATTAAAGCCATATCACTGATCATTAAAGAAATGCAAATCAAAATCACAATGAGATACCATATCACACCAGTCAGAATGGCTATTAATAAAATGTCAAAAAATAACAGATGCTTGCAAGGTTACAGAGAAAAGGGAACGCTTATACACTGTTGGTGGGAGTGTAAATTAGTTCAGCCATTGTGGAAAGCAGTGTGGGAATTCCTCAAGTTGCCAAAAACAGAACTACCATTCAACCCAGCAATTCCATTACTAGGTATATACCCAAAGGAATATAAATCATTCTACCACAAAGCCACATGCACGCAAATGTTCAGTGCTGCACTGTTCACAATAGCAAAGGCACAGAATCAACCTAAATGCCCATCAGTGACAGATTAGATAAAAAAAAATGTGGTACATACACACTGTGGAATACTATGCAGCCATAAAAAATGAGATCATGTCTTTTGGAGGCCATCATCTGTAGCAAACTATACCACAGGAACAGAAGGCCAAATACTGCATGTTCTCACTTATAAGTGGGATGATGAGAACACATGGACACAAAGAGGGGAACAACAGACACTGGAGCCTACTTGAGGGTGGAAAGTGGGAGGCGCCTACTTGACGGTGAAGAGTGGGAGGAGCCTACTTGAGGGTGGAGACTGGGAGGAGGGAGATAATTTTTTAAAAATTGGGTATTAGCCTTAGTACCAGGGTATCCAAATAATCGATACAACAACCCCCATTACATGAGTTTACTTATATTAAAAACCTGCACATGTACCCCTGAACCTAAAATAAAAGTTCCAAAAAAAAATGAATACTTAATATCACTGAATTTTACACTCAAAAGTGGTTAAAGTGGTAAGTTTTATGCTATATATAATATTCTTTGCTGCAATAAAAAGCATGTATGTTGACAGAAAAAAAATGTACACTTTGACGCAGCTTTTCATTTTCTCCAACTACCAAATGCCTAAGCAAGAGGAAAACTGCCGCCATTGTGCTGTGTTTAGGGTAATGGTGGTTTTCTACTCATATTCATCATTTTAATAATCGAGTAGTGCTTTAGATCTCTATTCTGTCAGTCCTAACATGTGACAGAAACTAGAATATTCTCTCCATACATTTTTAGTAAAAAGCCGAAGATTTTTATTGTTAAAGGTGAGAGTAATACAAACTTAACAAATTCATCATATCTGTTGAAATGGGCTCACTTTTTCCAGTCTGTTCCGTGAACTAAAGTAAGGGAAGAGACCACCCCCCATATTGTCTTATGCCCAATTTCTGCCTCCAAAGAAAGAATAAGTAAAAACTAAAAAGCAGAAATGAAATCCACAGGCAGACAGCCTGGTGCCACTCCCTGGGCCTGGTTAAAGATCGACCCCTGACCTAACCCGTTATGTTATCTATAGATTCCAGACATTGCATGGAAAAGCACTGTGAAAACCCTGTCCTGTTCTGTTCTGTTCCGTTCTGATTACAGGTGCATGCAGCCCCCAGTCACATACCCACTGCTTGCTCAATCGATCATGACCCTCTCAAGAGGACTCCCTTAGAGTTGTAAGCCCTTAAAAGGGACAGGAATTGCTCACTCGGGAAGCTCGGTTTTTGGAGACGGTGAATTTTACCAAAGCTCCCAGCCGAATAAAGCCCTTCCTTCTTTAACTCAGTGTCTGAGGGGATTTGTCTGCTGCTTGTCCTGCTACAAAATTACAAAGCTTCGCTCTGGGTTTTTGATTGTTCCCTTTTGCCCTGACAACTCTCGCTTGACTACTAGGCTTTCTGAGTGATGATCGGATTCTTAAAGTCCCTTAACAGGATATTAATCTTATAGTATTGCATTGTAATTGCTAACAGGCTGCCTGGCTCAGCTTGAGTTAAGCTTCGACTCGTTTCCAAAGGAGGCAAATGAGGCCAGGGCTTGGGAGCATAGCCCCAGCATGGCTGCCAAAATGCTGGCCAGTGATTCATTTTATGACCTACCTTTAAGCAAGCAATTTTAAAGAAAGAGGGATGCTTCCTGCACTATCGTTTTGAGTATAACCTAGTCACATTGTTTCAGAATTGTTTTGTAGTGTATTTAAATATGGAAAGAGCCTTCGCTTCATAGAACATATTACACTTGTAACCTGTATTTGCATACCTAAGTCCCAGGCCCTTTGCTGGAACGTTTTTACTTGAGATCAGAGCTGGGGAGCACTCTCATTTTACCTCCTACTGCACCTCAGATGTGATGGCTGTTTGGGCTCCACCGTTACCTCCCCCGCAGTCCACCCTTCACCACAGCAAGAGCATGCATGCTCCCTCCAAGTCAGGGGACACCAGGCAGGATGGGGAGAGGGAGGTGAGAGCAGAGACGGACCTGGGCTAGAGCTGGCGGGGCTTTGCTGTGAATGGGATGGAAGGCTTCCCACTCTGGGGAAAACCAGGAGAGCGTGGAGTCATGGAAGCTGGGAGAAGAAAGGTTTTAGAGGAGGCCAAGGGTACTAAAGTCCACTGGTAGCTTAGGTAAGTCGAGGACAGAGTCATGGCATGGAGCGTACTGGTGGTGGGGAAAAAGGACATTGCCGTGGGGTCAGAGCCTGATGACAGCAGTTTAAAGAGAGGCTCGAAGGAGGGGTTTGGCTGAGACATAGAGCTGAGAAACGAGAGGGAGCTGGGTAATCTGCGGAGTTCAAGAAGCTTGCTGGTGATGTTGTTTGTTTGTTTTAGGACGAGAGCTATGTAGGAGTATGTGGCTGATGGGAAGGACGCAGAAGACAGATGCTGATACTACAAAAGACGGAGATGCTTGTAGGGTCAAGGTGCTTAGGACAGAGAGGGAGACGCAGAACACAGGTTGGGGGTCTGCATTTGGTGTCAGCAGGGACACCGCTGCCAGGTGGAAGGGGAGCCATGGAAAGAGACAAAAAGTCTGTGGCTTGGTGGGGACAGAGGACATAAAGGAAGCCAGCAAGCCAAAGCCCCTCATTCCAAACACCAGCTTTGGAGTCCGTATGGGCTGGCTGTCCACACGGTCATTTGCTCTGAGACAAAAACTTCACTACACATTGCAGAAAAAAATAAGAAGTGAACTTTGTCCCTGTGCTTTCTGCTGTCCTCACTCTGACAGTCCACGGGAACCTTGGGCAGAGTCTTGTCTGCATTTCGTGTGGGCATCTGCAAAGAAGCTCGTGACATGGTGGGACCCCAGCGACACAGAGCTGCAGAGTCTGGACTGCAAAGGCCTTCAGGCTCGAAGTCGCTCGTTCACAGAGTGGGAAACTGGAAGAGCGGGCCAAAACTAACTGAATGGAATTTTGAAGGGATTAATGTACATTTCTGCTCTGGAGTTTTTTTTTTAAATAAATGTTACACATGTTTGGAATGAAGGGAAACGACAGCCAACTGTGTACGTGTGGGAGCTGATAGGAGTCGGGAAGCCACAAAATTAATACAGTAATGAAAATGTCAGAGACCAGCCCCATCATCCCGCAGTATATCAGATTCCCTCAGTGAATCATCTCGGAGGAAATGCCTTCCGTAGTACCAAATACAAACCATGAGAGTCAACCGTGGTCTGTAGCTTGTGGGAATTTCTTCAGCTACCCACACTGATGGCTTGGATGACAAATCAGCCCCCACAGGCCACACTGGGCCCAGCGGCCAGTTGAGGCTGCTTACATCTGCCTCGGCTCTGAAGACCTCCCTCTGGAAAATCTACATCCTGTGCACTTGTATTTACTGAAGCTTCTCCATTTTAACTCCATAATCAAGGCCAATCATTTTCATATCAATTTTTTAAAAACCCCAACGCAGGGAGAACAGGGCTGTGCCAACAAGAAATACTCAGAAGTCATGTTTCTACTTAATGGTAAAATAAGGACCAACAATTCTTGTGTTACCAACCTCACCACGTTTCCAGGTCAAAGGAAATATACCACTGGCGTCTTCGCAAATATGGACGTTTGCCAAAAAGCATATTTGGGTTCATATAACACCTCAATGAACTGGATTAAATTGGGAATGGGTTTCTGGTGAAGTGAATTTGTTTTAACCTATGTTAAAAGCTTCCTAAAATGTTTGTTTACCTTTTTACTTTGGTAACACCATCTAGGGCATCTCTCAGCCCCTCCCAGGTCAGGGGACAGACAGGAATGAGTGGAGCTAACCCTGAATGAATATTGGCCCCCTTAATAAATCCACTTCATTTCTGATCAATGCCTCTCCTCCGAGACAAGCTCCATGACGACGGGAGCCGTATCTATCTTGGCTTGGATGGCAAATCAGCCCCCACAGGCCATGCTGAGCACAGTGGCCGGGATAATTAGGGCCCAATACAATGTCTTCATTCAGAGGGTGTGTAATAAATATGTGTCATGTGAAAAATTTTCTGATGTTAGCCTTGTTTTAACTCATTTTTCTTCTAAAATATATAACAGTTCATAAAATGGATATTCTAATTGATTGGTTGAAATAATTTAGCTTTACCATCTTTGCACAATAGTAATTAATTTTCAAATGGAAAATCAGAATATTCAGAGAATGACCATCTCCCTGTCTACATAAAATCAAAGCACAAAGTGAATTAAAACATTTTAAAAGAGACAAATCCAAACATCCCACACCACAGTGGGAAAACTCAGAGGCTCTCACTGGCTTTGGGCAGGACTTGGGTGCTGTTGGCAAGAGTGGGCAGGGGACTGGATGCCAAGGTTTGTCTAGGCAAGAGAAGGGTCGGGTTTAGGATGAAGTACAGAAAAGTCCAGGACAGGCAGGGATTCCCAGGTGAGCAAATTTTAGAGGCCTAAAGGAAATTATCTGCATCTTCTAACATCATGCTGTCAAATTAGGGAAATTATTGTATCTTGGTAGCAACTGGAAACAAAGGACAAAAGCCTTGCCCTAAAGTGCACGTAAAACGAGTCCTACCTTAGCTTCTTACTTAATTCCCTTTGCTAATAAGGGTTTGCTGTAAAATGCAGTGTCATTTTGTGTCCAAAATGATCTGTGGCATTGAGAACATCAGCAATGATGGAAATGATGAGCCTCTGGTGGAGTCTTTGGCACATTTCCCAAGAGAGCAAATTGAATAGAACTGGAGGCCGCAGTGACCACAACCCAGTCAGAAACGCAGCCACTTCTAGATGGTAGGATTTCTCAAAGACAGGCTGGTTTGGGCATAATCCCAGGAAATGAATTTCAAAGTTCTTCAACCTTAATTTGGAAATCATGTCTCATCTTGAGGACAAAGGAGCCCACACACAGAATATTGGATTATAGGATTTACAAATCCAACCATTGTTTAAATGACATAAAGCTTACTAGAGCTGCAGCTTCAGTTATGTCTGCATGCTTCATCACACGCACTTATGGAGCACTGATTAACTGACAAACACTTAATCCTCCTCGGTATCTTGTAAACTAAGGCTTGGAGACATGAAGTGACTTAAATCCTACAGCAAGTGACCACGGAAAAGATTACAACTCAAGTCTTCAGGCTTTACTTCAAAGGAAATGTAATCTGCCTGACAATCATGTTAAATTACCTCCCATACTAGAAGATGAATTTCATAAGGATAGGGATTTTTGTCCATTTGTTTACTGGTGTATCCCCAGCACTTGGGACACAATAGGATGTTCAAATATTTGTAGCAGGAAAAAAGGAAAGGAGAGAAGAAGGAAGATGAAGGGAGGATAGGAGAGGGAGGGAAGGATAGAAGGAGGAAGGAAAAAAAGGAAGGAAGGGAGGAAGGAGAGGGGAGGGAGGGGAGGGGAAAGGGGAGGGCAGAGGAGAAGGGGGAGGGGAGGGGAGAGGAGAAGGGGGAGGGGAGAAAGGGAGAGGAGGGGAGGGAAGGGGAGGGGAAAGGAGGGAAGGGGGGGAGGGGAAGGGGAAGGAGAAGGAGAAGGGGAAGGCGAAGGGAAAAGGAAAGAAGAGGAAGGGAAGGGGAGAGAAGGGGAAGGGAGGTGAGGGGAGGGGAGGGGTGAGAAGGGAGGGGAGGGGAGGGGAGGGGAAGGACGGAAATGTCCCATTTACTCATGTGCATTTACATGGAGGAGCAGAAATGCCAAGAGCTTTATTCATCTGGGAACACCGCATTAACTCCGCAGCTGTGACTGAGCTGTGTAGGTGGAGGAGACAGTGTCTGTCTGTCTACCCCGGAGCAGAGTTGGGATGAGTGGTGGAGCCTCTGATGATGACTGGGTGTTTCTAGGTTTTCAGTTTCAGCCCAAAGCCTCCCCTGTCTGTCTGGATCCTAGATGAAGGCCTCAGAAAAGAGAGGCTTTCTGTCTGGCCATTTTGTAACAATCCAGGCTGGGATGAGATTGACAGTTACCACCAATACCCCATCATTCTCATTTCACTTTTTTTTTACTCAACCTAAAAGTGATCCTGTTTAGTGTTTGAAGTAATCCAATGGTAATTGCTATTATATCAGGAAATTTCACAGAATTATTTGTAGCAAATGCTGGCAGATGATCACATTTTTGCTGTACTGCCTTAGCAAATTCCACCATGCAGTGGGAACAACTTCATTATAGCCAAGTAGTGAGCTACTTGTGCAATCAGGCTGGATATTTACATTTTTGAAACAGAATTGGGCTGTATTAAGATGACCCATCTAGAAGAATTGATGTCTTGTACCTTTTCTTTTTTTTTTTTTTTTTTTGGTAATTCTGATTGGTGTTTTCCATTTGGAAAGACAATATTTTTATCACATTTTTTCATATCACAAAGGCATTTGTATTCAATGACAACCCACTTCTAATGGTATTATGACAGATAAGGTAGTGTGTGCCCAGTGGCTGAGGAGAAACATCCAATAATTTTGGATATACTTTAGTACGTGAAATGCATAAAATGGATATAGACACATGGTGGTTTCCAAAAACAGCCACAGTGGCACCAACTTCCAACAATGTCTGTGACTCACATCTTTAAAGGAATGACATTTCCACTTTGATGAATCATATCTGGACTATCACCAATGAGTTTTAATAATCTATTTCTCTAAGAATAATGCTTTCCTGATGGAAATTTAAAATTTTAAACTTTGTACGGTACTAGATATCTAGCTGCAATTCCTGTCCGTGCTATTTCTTAAATCTCTCTGCAATTCCTGTCCCTGCAAATGGGATCTGCTCTGTCCCTATGCAAATGTAGCACAGCAGATTTCATCAGAATCCACACTTTACTAAAATAGAGCAGAGAGCTGTTTAGGATCTGCCCTGCACCCCTGTTTTGCAGCCTCAACTCTTGCCTCTCCTCATGCAGCACCCTACTCTCCCATGGTTCTTACTAATCTGTAATTGCCCATATCAATCCCTGCTCATTCTTATGTCTTTGTGTTATACCTGCTATTGCCCCTGCCTCGGTCATGCTTCTTCATCGGTGTAACTCCCTCATTTCCTTTAAGCCTATTTCTTCTCCCCACCCCCAAGACAGGTTATCAGGGCCCCCGTCTGCTCTCTCAGGACACCTCAGCTTGCAGGATGCATAACCCCAACATTGTCTTCTCAGCTCCTCGATAGCCCCTGTCTCCTTTTCCACCTCCACCTCTTCTAACCCTAAATGCTGTCTCTGAGGACCACCTCACCCTGTTCTTCACACTAAACTCTGCCTGTGCAATCCCATCTGTGTCATGAATTTAGACACCATCTATGAACTGAATATCCTAAAACTCCATCTCTAGTCCACACCTCTTTCTGAGAGCCAGATGCATAAAATCCCACTATCTTATTGACAGCTCCGCATAGGTAGGTGACTAAGTGGCACCTCAAACTCAATGTGCTGAAAGCATGAGCTCATCTTCCACCCCAGTTCCCAGAGAAACCCTGCTTCTCTCCTGTGGCACCACGTTGGTGAATGCGATCATCATACAGCCTCTTGCTCAAGACTCAAATCTGAAGGTATCTGTGACTTTTCTCTCCATGTCCAATATAGCATCACTTTTACGAATTTCTTCAATATTGCACATTCTCTCTCCTATACTCACAATTGTCTGTGCTGTGAAACTTCTCCGATTGCCTCCTCACTGGTCCCCATCCAGCTGTGTTTGTCCCCTTGTCAGTCCATTCTACCCATCACATCCATAATCATCTTTATAAAATGGAAATCAATCCACATCACTTTCCAACATGGAATCTCAGTGGGTTCTACTCCACTCTCAGGATGGAGGCCAAAATTCTCAGTATGGTGCATAAGTTCACCACCAGGCCCAGCTTTCTCCATCAGCTCCCACCACCACTCTCTCCACTCCAGACATTCTAGGTTGCTTTCAATTCTTTTTATTGACTTTTTTATATTAGTTTTAGGTTCACAGCAAAATGGAGCAGAAAATATGGAGATTTGTCATATACCTCCTTCCTCCACACAGTCCTCCTCATTATCAACATCCTCCACCAGAAAGTAAATGTATTATAATTGATGAACCTACACTGATACATCATTATCATCTGGAGTCCATAGTTTACTTTAGGATTCACTCTTGGTATTGTGCATCCTATGAATTAGGATAAACGTATAAGAACACATATCCACCACTACAGTGTCTTACAGGGAACAGTCTTACTGCTCTAAAAGTTCTCTGTGCTCCACCTATCCATCCCTCCATCTCCCTAACCCTTGGCAACCACTGATCTTGTTCCTGTCTCTATAGTTTTGCTATTTCCAGGATGTCATATAGTTGAAATTATATAACAGGTAGCCTTTTCAGATTGGCTTCTTTCAATCTTACAATGCATAGTAATATGCCATTAAGTTCCCTCCATGTCTTTTCATGGCTTGAAAACTAATTTATTTTTATTGCTGAATCATATTCCTTCGTGTAGATATGCTGCATTTATTTATCCACTCACCTACTGAGGGACATCTTGGTGGGTTCCAAGTTTTGGCAATTATGAATAAAGCTGCTATAAACATTTGTGTGTAGGTTTTCGTGTGGTCATAAGTTTTTAACTCCTTTGGGTAAAAAACAAGGAGCCCATTATGCAATCATAAGTGTGATGGTTAATATTAGGTGTCAGCTGGATTGGATTGCAGGATGCCTAAATGGCTGGTAAAGAATTGTTTCTGGGAGTGTCTGTGAGGTTGTTGCCAGAGAAGACTGGCATGTGAATCGGTGGACTAGGAAAGGAAGACCCACCCTCAATGTGGCTGGGCACCATTCAATCTGCTGGCAGCGCAGCTAGAACGAAGCTGGTGGAAAAAGGTGGGATAAGTGGGCTGGCCGAGTTCTGGGTATTTTTCTTCTTCCCGTGCTGGACACTTGCTTCCATTCCTCCTGCTCTTGGACATCAGACTCCAAGTTTTTCAGCCTTTGGACTCTGGGACTTGCACCAGCAGCTTTCCGGGAACTCTTGAGCCTTTGGCTTTAGACTGAAGGCTGCACTGTTGACTTCCCTGGTTTTGACGCTTTCAGACTTGGACTGAGCCACTACTGGTTTCTCTCTATCCGCAGCTTGCTGATGGCCTATCATGGAACTTAATCTTATAACCGTGTGAACCAGTTCTCCCTAATAAACTCCCTTTTATATATACATATATCCTGTTGGTTCTGTCCCTCTGGAGAACCCTGACTGGTACAATATGGTACCCATGTTTTGTTTTTTTAAGAAATTTGACAACTGTCTTCAAGGTAGCTGTGCCATTTTGCATTCTCACCAGCAATGAAGGAGAGCTTCTATTGCTATAAATCCTCACCAGAGATACGCAAACACAAGAGAAAGACATTCCAGACATCAGACAGTTGAGAGAATTTAAGTTAAATTTTGTAATAACCTTCTGAGGGCCAAGTGTTGGCTAGCATGTCAGTACCTGGATTCCCAGATACAAAAGGAGGTTGCACCCACTTGAGAACTCTTCTCCATGGACCCCCATCTGGTGCTCATTAGTGGATTGGGGGTGGGGTTGAAGATCAGAAAGAGAGCTTCGTGGATGGTACAGGACTGTGTTAGTTTTTTCTCACACTGCCATAAAGAAATGCCTGAGACCGGGTAATTTATAAAGAAAAAAGGTTTAATTGACTCACAGTTCTGCACGGCTGGGGAGGCCTCAGGAAACTTACAATCATGGTGGAAAGTGAAGCAGGCTCACCTTCTTCACAAGGCAGCAGGAGAGACAGAGAGTGAGAGCAGGGAAAATGCTAGACACTTATAAAACCATTAGATCTCATAAGAACTCACTATCATGAGAACAGCATGAGGGAAACCGACCTATGATCCAATCACTTCCCTCTGGGTCCCTCCCATGATACATGGGGATTACAATTCAAGACGAGATTTGGGTGGGGACACAGGAAGGTCTGGCATATGGAACAAAAGCCTCAGGCCCCTTTGGGAAGGGCAGAAAACCCTGTCACTCCCCCAGGGCATAAGTGAAACCTCATTGTACATCTGGGAAGAGTGAGAGGAAAACTCATCTGTCCATGGGAGAAGGTCAAGAAAGAGTTCATGCCAGGTGCAGTGGCTCACGCCTGTAATCCCAGCACTTTGGGAGTCCGAGGCAGGTGAATCACCTGAGGTTGGGAGTTCAAGATCAGCCTAGCAAACATGGTGAAACCATATCTCTACCAAAAATACAAAAAATTAGCTGGGCGTGGTGGCAGGTGCCTGTAATCCCAGCTACTCAGGAGGCTAAGGCAGGAGAATCTCTTGAACCTGGGAGGCAGAGGTTGCAGTGAGCCGAGATTGCACCATTGCACTCCAGCCTGGGTGACAGAGTGAGACTCCGTCTCAAAAAAAAAAAAAAAAAAAAAAAAAAAAGGAGTCCTGGGCCCAGGATTCTATAGCAATGTTGGTAGGTGCTGCCTGCTGCTGGAAATGATACAAGGTGGCTTGGCTGCCATGAGGAGGAGGGGAAGGATTAATGAGAGAGACCTTTCCTCCAGACCCAAACACACAGGGTCTGCCTAAGAGTGAGGCACAACAGAGGACAACAGAGAACCCCCCATCCCCCCCTCCGCTAAGCTAGAAAGCACTGAGAAATAAGCAATTGCAGTTTACAAAGGGCCGAGACCATGGTTAGAGAGCCTATCTAAGGATCAATCTCACAGAGAAGGTAAAAGCAGAGCAGAATATTGAGAAACACCCTCTAGCACCCACTCAAAGCACAGGGGGACATTAGAAGAATTTGAAGCTGGTGGTGCATAGCTGGTGGTGATATCCCCAGCAATAACAACATCAGTTTGTAGGTTAACTCCTGACAAGACTGACTCAACTTTCACACTAATAGTTTATCAAAAGAAAAAGTATTTTCATTTCCAGGAATAAATTCTATTGACCTCAGACTTTTCTGTTCTATGCATGATGTCTGGCATTAGATCAAAAATTATGAGACAGGAAAAAAAAAAAAAAACAAGACAAAAATAACCCATTGCCAAGAGACAGAAATAGAACCAGACTCACAGATAACCAGATGTCCATACTATCAGACAAAAAATTAAAAATAATAGTGATTAATATATTAAAGACTAGTGGAAAAGGTCAACAACAGGCATGAGCAGATGACAAATTTCAGCAGAGAGAGGGGAACTATAAAAAAGCATCCAATGGAAATGCTGGAAATAAAATAGTTATGAAGAAAATAAAGGTGGTATATATATGCGCCATGGAATACTACTCAACCATAAAAAAGAATGAAAGAATGTATTTTGCAGCAACTTGAATAGAACTGGAGGCCATTATCCTAACTGAAGTAACTCCGGAACAGAAAACCAAACACTGCATGCTTTCATTCATAAGGGGTGGCTAAGCTATGGGTATGCAAAGGCAGACAGAGTGGTGAAATGGACATTGAAGACTCAGAAGGGAGAGAATGGGAGGGAAGCAAGGGATAAAAAGTCACCTGTTGGGTACAATGTACACTATTTGGGTGATGGGTATGTTAAAAGCCCAAACTTCACCACTATGCAATTCATCCATGTAACCAAAAACCACTTGTACCCCCAAATATTTATTTATTTATTGGAGTAAATAAATACAATTTAAATTAAAAAAAATAGAAAGCCTTTATCAGGCTTATTACTAGACTCAACACAGGCAATGAATCACTGAACTTACAGGTGACTCAATGGAAATCACCAAAATAAAACACAAAGAAAATAAAAGAGAGGGAAAAATAGAGCAGGAAATGAAAAGCCATGGGACATTAGCAAAAAGTCAAACATAAGTGGAATTGAGATCCCCGAAAGGGAAGAGAGAGAGAGAAGAAACAGAAATATTTGAAGAGATAGTGGACAAGAATTTATCAAAACAGTGAAAGATGTTAGATCACAGATCTGTGAAACTTGCAGAACCAGAAACGAGACAGATAATCACTGAGGGGAAGAAAAACACCCCTCAATACGTTATATTTGAACTTCTTAAAAACAAAGACAAAGATCTTGAAAGTACCCCAACACATTACCAACATAAGAACAAAGGTAAGAATTTATAGGAGACTTCTTATGAAAAACTGTGCAAGACAAATTTCAGAGAGAGAGAGAATCCTGACTGCCCTAACTGACTACCATCGTCCTTGTTTGAGCAAAGTTCTGTGTGTCAAGCTGTCCCATGGCTGTGGCCAAGGGACTACACCTGCTTCAACTCAAGCACAGTGTGAATCTCCCCTGCGGTGCCTCTGCATGTTTGGACTTTGTTACCCTTATTTGATAAGGAACCACTGATCATGCTGAAGTTGTTTCAGAAGAAAATGCATGTATTGATACATCAATTTGATTTCCAAGCTGAGTCAAGTGAAGATATATTATAGAGTCAACTGACCTGGGGACCAAGGAACAAGCCAGAAAATATCAAAATCAGGACACCCAGGAAGACGAGGCCTCCAAAGAGCCCCAAATGCCGAGGTCAGCCTCTTACCACACATTTCAGACTCTATGGAAAATAACATGGAGAATGAAATGTTGTGATACCTCAGTGCTTGGAGTTTTATTATTGTGGGGTTTGAAAGTAAAGGGGAGAAAAATATGGGTCATAAAGACCTGTTTTTCAATTCCATTTGTACCCTATATATTTATATCGATAGCGCTGCACCCTGAGTCTTTCTACATTTAAGAAGCAGTCAAGGCAGTGCTTAAGAATCTGTTCTCAGACCATGGCTCTGCCTCTTAACAGCTATTTCACTCCAAAAACATTGCTTTACCTCTGAGTCTGTTCCTTCGCTTTCAGAAGGTCATTATGGGGATTAAATAAGGTAATTCAAGGAAAGTGCTCAGCATGATGCCTGGCACACCATAAACACCCAATAAATTTTAGTCACCATTAGCTGAGTTATTGTTTTTGTTTATTATTCTCATGATTATTTGGTCAGGGTCACTTTGATCAAAGCCAGGGTACAATCTGCTGTTTCTCCATGAGTGCCTTATTCTTTGGGTCTCTCCAAAGCCCAAGATACATTCTTCTGTGACTTTTCACCATCCATTGCTCATGCTCCTTTACGAGGTTTGAGAGATGAGTGCCAGCTCTGTATTTGGGAGCCGCTGCACAGACCCGGAACATCATGTGCTTTCCCCTGGGCGCGGCCAGGGAGAGCTCGTCTACTCCCGCATGCTACTCGCCAGCTTTCCCCACTTCGAGGGTGGAGCACAGTGGCTGAGCGTGAAGTGATCAAATGAGTGTTTACACCAAAGCACTCTATGGGTCTATATCAATATTTCTAAGAATCGTTTCATTTATGGAAGTTATCACCCAGCTGACCTGTTATCATGCACACCGGCTTCACTGGCAAGAGCATCATATTCTAGATCGGGGCTTAGCAACCTTTTCTGTAAAGGACCAGAGAGTGAATATTTTCAGCTTCGCGGGCTACACATAATCCTGTTTATAATCTTCTCAATTTTTGTTACAACTTTAAAAAAATGCAAAGCAACAACAACCAAAACAAAACAAAATTTAAAAAAAAAAAAAAAAAAAAAACCCTGTGGACTACACAGAGCTTGTGGGCCAAACTTCGCCCACCGGCCATAGTTTGCTGACCCCTGTTCCGGATATCTGATGTGCTTTGTATTGGACGGTTTGGCAATAGGAAGAATACACACTTAAATTTTCTTCTCTTTGCCAGAATTGCATTAAAAGTCAATCTTCTTTTTAGCTTTCAGGAAACTGAACTCTTGCAGAGATTTCATTGGAAGAGAACCAGGATTTCATTGAAATATATTTTGAAACACATTGTGTATATTGAGACACATACACAGACACGGTCTCTGTACTCCAAGTAGTTGAAGTCAACAAATGTGTCTGAACTTTTTTAGCTGGTTTCCATGGGAACATAGACGAAAACAAAACGTATATTCTGAGGAAGCTTTCTGGCTGAGGAAACGTTTCCTGAGTTAACTCTGAAGGGTGTTTTATTTCCATGAGTGACGGCTTGGCTGATTCTCTCCTCTCCCTCCTCTTTTCTGTCTTCTCCTCCTCCCCTCTCTGTGTGTTCCCCGCGCCACATGTGCCCTTGTGGGTCTGCGTCCCTCTCTGCACCCGCACCCCCTCCATGCTGCCGCTCCTGGGCCTCTGGATGAAGCCTCCGCATCTGGTTTCCATCTCCCCGCGCCACGGGACTGAAGCCCGGCCGACCCAGATTTCCCGTTCATAAATCATTACTCATCTGGAGCCCAGCCAGGAGCACTTCAGGGACTGTTTACTCAGCACGTCTCCTTTTTCAGAAGAACTGCTTCCCTTCTGTGTCGTTTCAGGTCTGGCTGCCATCTTCTACGTTGATAATTTTCTCCATTTTTATCTTTGAAAAGCAGACAAGAGAAGAATTCACTGTGATAAGGCATGTAAATGAACTGTATCAAACGTACAGCTGGGTCAAACATAAGAGTTTATTCCAATAAAAGTGGTGAGAAAATCGGAAGTACATACATATTGTAGTAAGAACATACGATATTTGATATTTTAAGTAAACTTTGCAGAAGTAGAGGGAGTTAACACATAATCATGCTATGTGCCAGGTAATACTTGAAATGTTAATTTAATTCTCACAGCAACTCTACACTATAGGTGCTGTTAACTTTATTTTACAGATGAGGAAACTGAGGCACAGAAAACATAGCTACTAATAACTTGCCCATCTGTTAGTAAGTGACAGTCGTGTGACAAGGACACAATCTGGCACCAGAGTTTCTGCTCTCTCAAGCAGCTGATTCAACTGCTTCTTAGTCTCTTCAACTGTAAAATCAGTTCCATTTCACAGATAGGGAAACTGAGGCACAAAGAAGTTAAGCAAATGAAGCTGTAGCAGCTATTTTCAAATCTTTCCAAACTGTCTCTTTCCTTAGTACTTCCAATGTGTTTTAGTGCTGTACTGCATGTGTTTACAGTAAACTCCCATGAAGTTCTAAAATTCCTCTATGTGGCATTAAGGTTTCCAAAAACTACTTTAATTTTTCCATTTTTCACAGAAGCATGTGACATGCATAGATTTCTCTTAAATGATTTATAAGAGAAATAAAATGAATGTCAAAATGTTTTTAACTAAGAACTGAGTCAATCAGATATTTTTCCTATGGTCATAATGCCAATGACTTCAGAGGAATTTAACTATGAAAATGTAAAATAAGGTAAAGGGCACTGAGTGCTGTTCTAATTTCTGAGTCATATTTTTGGGAAATAATTAATATAAAGAATACTCAGTGACCGTTTTCCATGTTTATTCAGTGCTAAACACCATGCCAACTGCTGGGAGAAAAGAGACACATTAGGTAATTTATCTTCCTGCAAAGAGTGACACTTCAGTGGTAGACATAGGGTTAGAATGAGATTCTTGTCAATTATTTTGTAGAAATGCAGATTCTTCAAATGTGAGGGATCAGCTGGTCTGTCACCATCATTGTCAACTGGCATGTTAGTGGGGTGGGGTGGGGAAGGGGGCTAGGTTGTGCTGTAATAACCAACAACTCCAAAATCTCAGTAGCTTAATCCAGCCAAATTTAGTTTTTCACCAACATTACCAGTCCTGTATAGGACAGCAGAGGCCTCTACTCCACACAGTCACTCGAGGATCAAGGCTGATGACGCCTCTACAGTTTTGTACCTAAACCGTCAAAAACATGGGGCCTGCATAGAGAGATTGAAGAAAATAGCATGGCTTTTTATGATCTCAACAGGAAAGAACACTCATCTTTTGTCCTTGGCCAGAATTCATTGTCTGGACCCACTATCTGCAATATGAATAGAATATGTATGAGAGCTGGTGAATCCCACTGCGGGTTCACAGAAATGAAACTAAGGCTCAGAAAAAGGGAAATATCAAGCCTGCTTCCTAGCTTCATCAACTCTCCACTCCCTAGAATTGAAGTAAGAGAATACAAAGCCTTTAGGAACAGTGACAGTTAAAACACAGATATTCAATGAGGGATAATTGGATAGAGATATTGATTCTGATCTATATTGTAATGAAAATATATTACTTATCAGAAGCTTACTAAGTTTGAGTCCTTGGCATGTATTTTTAAGCATTTTGAATCCTTAAAACAACCCTATGAAGTGAAGTGATTTGCTCAGTGATGCACGGCTCGTAAGTGGCAAATCTGCACTAGAGCACTAGCCAATCGGACCCCAAAGCCAGTGCCATTAACTTGTATGCAATGCTGTCAACAATTATCCCATGCAGTGTGAAAACAGTGATGCAAAAGGTTTTGTGCATTTTTTATATATCATTGACATCAATGTTACCCCCTCCTTATCTCCAACGCATGCCTCAAAACTTGGATTTTCCTGCTACACTGCTCTTCCTTTCCTCAGTCTTTCTCTTAGTTTGCAAATCCTTTCCATTGATTTGATTTCCTTAATATAATTTATGCCACATTTACTGTGTCCCAGGTGGATGCATATATCATGGTGAAGCAAGTGCATGAAGAATAAACAGAAACTTATCTATTTATCTATTTATACTGGAAGACAGCCCCAGATGGTGTTTAGTCTATGCATCTCATATTTAAATTCCATAAGGCAACTCAGTAATTGTCAAAAACATTCCCCTATTGCTTAGCGGTTTCTATTACTTGTAGGCAAAATATTTCTAACTAAGAAAAATCAGAAATTAATTGCAAGTAGCTGACCCAAACATATGGAATTGACTGAATTTGCAGGGAGGAGGGTGATGATAGTTCTCAAGATTCCTCCATCCTGGGAAGAAAGCTGGTAATTCCTGTTAAACCAAGGGCCTACTGAGGCCAATGCTTTAGAATATTTTTTGGCAAATGTCACAGAATCAAGATGTGTTGACTTCCTCTTACAGCCTTTAGTAAGAATCTAAAGGAGAATATGAGCTTTGGTCCAAGGTTACTGCCTGGAAGCAAAAATGAAAGAAAAAGAGAGAGGCGGAGAGAAATAACAGCAGGGCAAGTTTATTATTTGTTAAGGGAAGTCCTTTCTCCTGATTTCCAGCAATATAATACTGCTAAATTCAGATATATAGGCCATTTGCAAAACTTAACCGTTCCTAAAGCTAAAGTTGATGTACCAATAAGTAAAATAAGAGATCCTTGTCATTAGAATGAGGCTCTCTGGGAAGAGTCAGAGGAATTCAGGATGCTATTAATAGCTCCACTGGGCCCCAATCAAACACAGCTATCTCAGAGCATTTGTGTTTGTGGGGCTCCTACCTGGGTTCTTCCTTCATCATCAGCACCTCTCCCCTCTGCCTAAGATTTTCAAGGTTGACTCACATCTTCACTTCCTTCAATTGTCTGTTCAAATTACTTATTTCCAGGAAGGTCTTCCTCAACACCATTTAAAAAACACAAACACACATGAACATGCACATTACTCTCACTTCTTCTGCTCTGCTATATTTTTATGCTTAGCACTTATCACCACTTAACATAGAATATATTTCTTTGCCCATCTCTATATATTATTCAGAGTAGGTCAAACTGATGTTATACCAAATAGATTCAAGCATGTAATGTCTCAATAGAGTGGGCTTTGTTTCCTGCTCACCTAGTAGTCCTAGGTAGGTACTGAAGTTGGCAGGTTGATTCTCTTCCATGCAGTCATTCAGGGATCCACACTCCTTCCATTCTGTGGCTCCATCATTTCTGAATCCAGTAAACAGAAGCTAGTAGTCAGGAAGGAATATACATGGAGGTGTTCATTGTCCAGGTCTGGAACATAAAACTTTTGCTCGTTTGGTTGGAAAGGACTTGGTAATTTGATCATACATAACTTTAAGAAATATTGGGAAATAGAGTTTTGGTGTGTGTCCAAAGTAGAAGAGACTGGATTTTGCTGAACAGCTTGCCCTCTCTATTCAGCGTCCTTCCACTAAAAGGTAAGCTACTTGAAAGCAGAAACGTAGTCTGTTTTGTTATATTTACAATGCCTACAGCAATGCCTGGAACATAGTAGACATTCAATAAGTTCACATTAAATGAAGTTGAAAAAATGGACATAAAATGTGATTTGAATGTACCCTGAGAAGGCTGGGCTACAGTCCAGGGCACATTAGGGACAAATTCAACTATACTCTCACTTCTGTTTATTTTTCACCACACAAACCTCCTGCAAATTATTAAATTTAGAACTAAAGAAATTAAAATGCCCCAAAGCTCTGGGCAGTTTTCTTTAGCGGGCCATGGTGAATAAAAATCATAATTATCCAACAATTCTGGCATTGAAAACTTATAAACGTACTCCTCACACATAAAAGAGAAAGGAATTTTGGTAATATTAAAGGTAGTTATGTCACCAGAAAACTCCCAAGCTTAGCTAAGAGGGTCTTGAGATTTTTCCATCACTCTCCAAGATGAGTAGCATACAAATACATACACACCACAGGAAAACACTTCTTTTTCTCTCTTAAGCCTGGCCCAGAAGCATACTGGAATACAGAAATCATTCAATCAGGCGGAAGCTGTGCCCACCAGACAGACTTATTAAGGAGTTCAGTTCACATCTAGGGCAACATGTCAACAAGGACGCATGTGTCACTTTTTCTATCCAGAATAAAACAGCCTGTGCTCGGGACCTTCGACCAATGTACAGTGCGGGTAACATTTCCACTTTGCTTTGTCCCCACTAGTTTACACCAGATGTGATGGACAGTTATGCCCAGGTTGCAGGCTGTAAGGACATACATCTGGACTGTATCAAGGCTGTGTCTGGGGAGAAATGGTTTTTACCATTTTGGTTTTTACGTTTTGGTACTATGTACTATCCTGTACATAGAGAGCTGCAGCCGCTCTCTGGTATTACCTCCAGATGCAATGACTGGTGTGTGTGTGTGTGTGTGTGTGTGTGTGTTTCTGATTATGTGTGTGTGTCTGTCTATATGTGTATGTGTCTGTGTGTGTGTATGAGTGTGTACACCTATGTGTGTACTAGGCAGCCCAGCAGTGGACTCTAGACTAGACCAGACAGCTTGACCAGCACCACTTCTCTAGAAATTGTCCTTTCCGACTTCATGTCTAAAACACCAAAAGCAACAGCAACAAAAGCCAAAATTGACAAATGGGATCTAATTAAACTAAAGAGCTTCTGCACAGCAAAAGAAACTACCATCAGAGTGAACAGGCAACCTACAGAATGGGAGAAATTTTTTGCAATCTACTCATCTGACAAAGGGCTAATATCCAGAACCTACAAAGAACTCAAACAAATTTACAAGAAAAAAACAAACAACCCCATCAAAAAGCGGGCAAAGGATATGAACAGACATTTCTCAAAAGAAGACATGCACACAGCCAATAGACACATGAAAAAATTCTCATCATCACTCGCCATCAGAGAAATGCAAATCAAAACCACAATGAGATACCATCTCATACCAGTTAGAATGGCAATCATTAAAAAGTCAGGAAACAACAGGTGCTGGAGAGGATGTGGAGAAATAGGAACACTTTTACACTGTTGGTGGGATTGTAAACTAGTTCAACCATTATGGAGAACAGTATGGCGATTCCTCAAGGATCTGGAACTAGAAGTACCATATGACCCAGCCATCCCATTACTGGGTATATACCCAAAGGATTATAAATCATGCTGCTATAAAGACACATGCACACATATGTTCATTGCAGCACTATTCACAATAGCAAAGACTTGGAATCAACCCAAATGTCCATCAGTGACAGATTGGATTAAGAAAATGTGGCACATATACACCATGGAATACTATGCAGCCATCAAAAAGGATGAGTTCGTGTCCTTTGTAGGGACATGGATGCAGCTGGAAACCATCATTCTCAGCAAACTATCACAAGAACAGAAAACCAAACACCGCATTTTCTCACTCATAGGTGGGAACTGAACAATGAGATCACTTGGACTCGGGAAGGGGAACATCACACACCGGGGCCTATTATGGGGAGGGGGGAGGGGGAAGGGATTGTATTGGGAGTTATACCTGATGTAAATGACGAGTTAATGGGTGCTGACGAGTTGATGGGTGCAGCACACCAACATGGCACAAGTATACATATGTAACACACCTGCACGTTATGCACATGTACCCTAGAACTTAAAGTATAATAATTTAAAAAAAGAAAAAGAGAAAAAAAAAAAGAAAGAAATTGTCCTTTCCTGTTATCCATGCAGTAATCTGGTTAGGGTGAGTCGGGACTTGACCCATACTGGGCAGCTGGGCCAATCAGTGTTTCCCCAGAAATTGGAATGAAGGAGTCAGGTAGCTGTGGATCTCTATCCTAGTGGTGATGTTTTCTTATTCAAGGAAAGTATTAGAAGGTCCCACAAGGTTGGGGAGGAATATGTTAATTGCTGTTGCAGATTTTTTGTGGCAGCTAAATGATGCTGAGGGGAACCTCACAAATAAAACTGTCTTGGTAGTAACAATGATGACTATCTTTTTGCTGAATATATATAATATGTCAAATAGGGTATTAGGTACTTTACTTGCAAGAATCCTGGGAAGTAGATATTATTTCTTTTGTTTTGTTTTGTTTTATTTTTTGGAGATGCAGTCTCGCTCTCTTGCCCAGGCTGGAGTGCAGTGGTGTGATCTCCGCTCACTGCAAGCTCTGCCCCTGGGTTCACGCCATTCTCCTGCCTCAGCCTCCCAAGTAGCTGGGACTACAGGCGCCCACCACCATGCCCAGCTAATTTTTTTTGTATTTTTAGTAGAGACAGGGTTTCACCATATTAGCCAGGGTGGCCTTGATCTCCTGACCTCATGATCCACCCGCCTCGGCCTCCCAAAGTGCTGGGATTACAGGTGTAAGCCACCACGCCTGGCTGATTTTTTTTGTATTTTTAGTAGAGACGGGGTTTCACAGTGTTCGCCAGGATGGTCTCTATCTCCTGACCTCGTGATCCGCCCACCTCAGCCTCCAAAAATGCTGGGATTACAGGCGTGAGCCATCGCACCCGGCCAGAAGTAGACATTATTTCTATCTCTACTTTACACATGAGAAAACTGACTCACAAAGGTCACACTAACCCAAATGCATTAGTTTTTTAGTTGACGGTTAACAAATATCACAAACTTAGTGACTTAAAATAGTACAGATTTATTACTTTACAGAAGTCTGGAATGGCCTCACTGAGTGGAGATCAGGGTGGAGCAGGACTGCTCTTCCTCCTGGCAGCTCTAGGAAAGAGTTTCCTCCGTACTTTTTCCTTCTTCTAGAGGCTGACACATTCCTTCCCTCAGTGCCCCTTCCTCCACCTTCAGAGCCAGCAACAGAGCCTCTCTCTGGGTTTGCTTCTCTCTGAGCCTCATACCTTGCTCCCTGAGCCCCTCTTGTTTTCGTCTGTTTCCTCTCCCACCTTTAAGGGCCCATGTTATTACATGGGGCCTGCCAGATAATCCAAGAAAATCTCTTGCTCTGCTGTTTAGCAAATTTAATTTCATTTGCAACCGCAACTCCTTTTTGCTATGTAATGTATCATATTCACAGATTCCAGGGATCCACATGCGGATGTCTTCACAGGGACATTATTCTAGCTACAGCACCAAGGTTGCCAAGTTAGCCAGTGGCAGAGTTTGGATTCAAATACAGTTTTAACTAGAACATTCATACGCATAGCCCTCACATTCTCCTGCCTCTCAACTCACTACCAGGCTGCTTTTTCTCCCCCTTGAATGACTTCTTGAGACACTTCGAGCATCCCTGCATCCAAGCCTCCTCATTCTTCAAAGCTCAGCGCGACTTTCATCTCTGCCATGGAGCATTTCCTGAGTAAACTCTCCTGTGAACATCAAAGTCATGTGGTCCACAGCCCCTGTGGAGGCTTCCCTCCCCAGTGCTTACACAGTCTGGACTCAAACGCATCTGGAATGGAGAACCACCCCCAGTGCTGCAGAACCACGTCATTTTCTATCATCTACCCACCTGGTTTTCAGCAAGAATAATCTTTCTTCCCTAGGAAAGCTTTTCACAAATACCAAGGAAATGACCAGTGACCTCTCACCCTCATGTCTTCTCTTTGCCAGGAGAAAGAACTTTGTTCCTTCAGCCATCTCCGAAGGCCAGGGACTGGCACTTCCTCCACACTCTTGGCACACCGCCCTGTGCATCCTACAGTTTACCCGCAGGCCCCTAAAGAGTGGCAATTCCCCATATGTGCTCTAATCAAGCCTCCCCGATGAAGGGGTGGCCTGCCCCTCCACACCTGTGGGTATATCTCATCAGATGGGACGAGAGACTGAGAAAAGAAATAAGACACAGGGACAAAGTATAGAGAAACAACAGTGGGCCCAGGGGACCGGCACTCAGCATACCAAGGACCTGCACCAGCACTGGTCTCTGAGTTCCCTCTGTTTTTATTATTATTTTCACTATTTCAGCAAGAGGAATGTGGTAGGAGAGCAGGGTGATGATAACGAGAAGGTCAGCAAAAAAACAAAACAAAACAAAACAAAAAAAAAAACCGTGTGAGCAAAAGAATCTATGTTATAGTTAAGCTCAAGGGGAGGTACTATGCCTGGATGTGCACGTCGGCCAGATCTATGTTTCTCTCTGCCCAAACGTCTCAGCGGAGTAAAGACTAACAAGGCAGCATTGCTGCCAACATGTCTCGCCTCCCGCCATAGGGCAGTTTTTCTCCTATCTCACAATTGAACAAATGTACAATCGGGTTTTATACCGAGACATTCAGTTCCCAGGGGCAGGCAGGAGACAGTGGCCTTCCTCTATCTCAACTGCAAGAGGCTTTCCTCTTTTACTAATCCACCTCAGCACAGACCCTTTACGGGTGTCTGGCTGGGGGACGGTCAGGTCTTTCTCATCCCACGAGGCCATATTTCAGACCATCACATGGGGAGAAACCTTGGACAATACCCCGCTTTCCAAGGCAGAGGTCCCTGTGCTTTTTGCAGCGCATTGTGCCCCTGGTTTATTGAGACTAGAGAATGGCGATGACTTTTATCAAGCATACTGCTTGTAAACATTTTGTTAACAAGGCACGTCCTGCACAGCCCTAGATCCCTTAAACCTTGATTCCATACAGCACGTGTTTTTGTGAGCTCAAAGGTGGGGCAAAGTGGCTGAGGCAAAGTGGCTGGGGCAAAGTTACAAATTAACAGCATCTCAGCAAAGCAATTTTTCAAGGTACAGGTAAAAATAGAATTTCTTATGTCTTCCCTTTCTACATAGACACAGTAACAGTCTGATCTCTCTTTCTTTTCCCTACACCCTTAAGTACCGTGTTTGTGTAAACTCATGTGAGATCACACTAGCTTCTCAGTGGGTGTATCACAGTGCAAATTAATTTCAGATTTAACTGATTTGCCATTGATTAAAACTGTTAAGATATTTGCAGCATGCTACCACTAAAGAACTATTCCTTTGTCCTATATTGGGAAGTAGTTTATGGGATTTGGGGTGGGTGGACGCAAATAAAAGCATTTACACTTATGCATATTAAAATGTACTTTTTTTTGGTTTTGAGACGGAGTCTCGCTCTGTAGCCCAGGCTGGAGTGCGGTGGCCGGATCTCAGCTCACTGCAAGCTCCGCCTCCCGGGCTTACGCCATTCTCCTGCCTCAGGCTCCCTAGTAGCTGGGACTACAGGTGCCCGCCACCACGCCCGGCTAGTTTTTTGTATTTTTTAGTAGAGACGGGGTTTCACCGTGTTAGCCAGGATGGTCTCGATCTCCTGACCTCGTGATCCGCCCGTCTCGGCCTCCCAAAGTGCTGGGGTTACAGGCTTGAGCCACCGAGCCCAGCCTTATTGATTCAGGCTTCTTCAATCAAGTTCTCTCCACTCTCCCTCCCACTACCATGCCTCCTGTAATAGAGGAAATGACAACTTCTGTATTTCTGTTCATGGCACTAATAAAAATGCTGAACAGTCTAGAATCAGGGACAGAGTCTTAGAAAACAAGATCAAAAGCCTTTGGGTTACTGAGTCAATGATTCCTTTGGACACCATTAGCCAGTTAGTAATCCTCCTAATTATCCCAGCTTCTACCCCACACTTCTGCAGTGTGTCCACAAGTAGATCATAAAAATCTTGTCAAGTGCCTTGATGAAGAACAGACGCTCTGTGTCCACTCCATTTCCCAGGGCTACTGCTGTGAAAGAAAAGAGTGAGATCGGTGGCTAGTGACAGCGAGACTCAGCTCTACTTATTTTCCTCAGATCCTCCGCTGAGTGGAATGCAGTCATAGGAATGATCTCAATGTAGGCATCTCACCCTAAACAGCAATGTTCTCCCACAGTGCTGGGGGAAACACAGAACCAGAATCGTGCGGTCCTGCAACATGTCCACTTCATATGCCTTTGGATAGGGCCCCAAGCTGCCTCGGTTTCCTGTCAGTGAAATGAACCTGTCTCTACCTGCCTCTCTGACTCATGGTGAGTATCAGTTTAGCTGAGGTCATGCACGTGTGCTTGAAAACCACACACACACCCTCCAGTGCTATGAATGTCAGGCAATCGTAGCATGGTTCAGTAATATCTTTTACGATACTTCAGAATCCTCAACCTTCTCAGGAATGCTATGCATCTGGGTGCAAACCTCAGGGAAATTCTAGCTGCAAAAACTTCCTTAAAAACCCACCTGGCCAGGCATGGTGGCTCATGCCTATAATCCCAGCAATTTGGGAGGCCAAGGTGGGTGGATCACCTACCTGAGGTCAGGAGGTCAAGACTAACCTGGCCAACATGGTGAAACCCCCATCTTTACCAAAAATGCAAAAAATTAGCAGGATGTGGTGGCAGGCGCCTGTAATCCCAGTTACTCAAGAGGCTGAGGCAGGAGGATCACTTGAACAAAGGAGGCAGAGGTTGCAGTGAGCCGAGATAGAGCCACTGCACTGCAGCCTGGGTAACAAGAGTGAAACTCCAAAAAAACAAAAACAAAAACAAAAACAAAAAACACATACCTACTACATATGGACAGTTTTGAGGTTTTGAGGTTAAGGACAATTCATAGGACCAAAACAATAACAATACTAATCCCAAGAAAATGTTAATCCTGCTTTGTTTTAATAAAACAAGTTTCATACTCCACAAGCCAATTTGTACTTATGAAAGTGCTTAAGCCATAGCCCTACCATCTTTGGAATGGTCCACCAAAGAAAAGAATTAGCCAGCTCTTTTCTGGCTTTTATCACTTCACTCCTGTGTGTGCCTGTGCTCAGAGCTATGGGATACACTAAAGCATCATCCCTGGTCTCAGAAAGATTTGTCAGGAGAACTTCTGCATGTCCAGTCACACCACTACTCAGTGCCATCCTATAACCAAAGAGATGACCAACACAGAGGATGAGGCTGCACTTCTCAACCTCCCACCTGAACACACGCAGGACACAGGACATATTGGAAATATGGTGATGGGAGAAGACCAGTGTTCCTCACGTACCAATGACTTAGCTACGCCAAGTCTCAGAGCTTCATCTCCTCAACTGTAAAGTGGGTTTGTCGTACCAATTCACCATTGTGCCCTCTTCACCACTGTACTTTCTTCATAGGTCTGCTCAGAAAGTCAAGTGAAATAATACATATGAAATTGCCAATACGAAAGCCAGGATACACCACAGGATTTTTCCTAACACAGCAGCAGATGTTGTTCTTGAGATGAATCATGGCTAATTCATGCAAGACCAGCTTCCGCGGATGGATGGAGCTGCCTTTGATCTTGAGCTTAACGTTTGTCATGATATCAGAGATCCCAGTCATTAAATCTCTAGTAGATACACTTCTTAAAATAAAACCCTCTATGATGTATATGTACTTACATAATATATATCCATGAAAATGAACTGACCCTGTCTGGATTTGCAGTAGCAAAATTCCCAAACCTAAGATAAGAAGTCATTTAAAAGCAGAGTGCAGTGAGAATACTCACACTTAACTAAAGTTATAAATAACAAAACCACAGTAGCTTCTAGCTTTAATGTTAATATATATAATATCTTTTGATAATGAGGAAATATAGTGTTCTTCAAGGGTAAAAGCAAATATTCAGTAGAGATTTAAAATTTAAAATTATATTGAACTATATAGTTTATGAAGAACATTTCTCTTACATTGGCTCAATGAACCCCTTTTCCAATGAGAAAACTGAAACTTAGAGAGGTTAAGCAGTTTCCTCGGCACCACACAGATTTTCAATGCCCAAGTTGAGATTCAAACGCAATCTGTCTGACTCAGAATCCCCTGCCTTTTCCCACTAAATTCAGACTCTGTGCAGCACACCAAGCTGCTGCCAATTTCTAAACTCGCCTCTTGCCATTTTCTTCCCTGTTACTGAAAATGCCTCCCTGGGCCCACACCACTGCTGTTTCCCTTTTTGGTTACTATCAAGAGGACTTGGGCACAAGGCACGCTAGGCTAGCATGGCTAGGATCTAAACCACACAGGCTACAGCGAGAAATCAGACAAGACTGGAAGAAGCCAGGAAGACCCATGTCAATGTCCAAATGGGGAAAGCACATTCGGGCAGGTCCAGACAAATGAGGCTCTCGAGGAAGAGCCATCGCGTCAGCTTGGAAGTGGATCAGCTCACACTCAGGATGGGAGGAGCTGATGTTCTCAGACGATGTGGCTCAGGAGATCTGCAGACAGGGACTGGAGCAGCAGAAGAACCAGACCCAGCACTCCCGGTGGGAGCAGGAGTCAGGCAGGGATCAGGGCTCAGCCAGGAGACTGGGGATCAGGCTGAGCTGGAGTCTCGGGTTGAATGGCAGCACCAGGCAGAAGGAGCTCTGCCACATGGAGTAGGTCACACTGGATGTTGGTGAAGCAGGAATTGGACATCTGGCAGAAGTACAAGTCAGGGCCCACAAGCCGATGAGCAAGGACGCTGACACGTCCCCTGTGCTCGTTATCATTACTATTAAATAATTGAATGTTGAGTTCCTGCAAGTTGCCAGGGGCCATGCTAGGTGGCTTATATGACAGTGAGTGAAGAACTGACGCCATCACAAAGGTGTACAGGCTATGAGAGGATATCAGTGATGGGCAGAGGGACGGTGGGAATAGGGTAAGGTAAGTGAATTACTCACCTTGGGCATAAAATTTAAGGGGGCACAAAAAAACTTAGCAATCAAGATGAGTAATATTTTAATGCAATATTTTAAAAATCAAGATAAATACAACAAAATCTGAAAATATTAAAATAAAACAGGATCTGGCAACAAAAAGATACAGGGAAGAAGAAAATATCACCTACTTTTCTATAAGGTGTGGGTGGGGGGCACTACTGTAATAAGTTGTTTCCTGCTTTTAATACATATATATCTGCAGGTATGTGAATGTACAATGAGGATGATGGCGCTATCCTTGGTCCTTGATTCACAGTCACATTTCAATCAACCTTTATCACTCAAAAGTGTTCTCGGTTTTGTATTTTGCTGGTTGAGTTGAGCAGCAGTTGATGCTTCTAACCCTGAAAACTCACTACAGCTAACTATATTTCTTGCTCTCACTGCATGGCCACAAGGGAGCTCTTCCCAATATAGTCTTCAAGCAGGTGATAGTCTGTTACTTATATGTGGGTGTTTTACCATGTTTTTAGTGTATTTCAGGAAATTGTTTGGGAGGTTTGTGTTAACATGTAATGCATCATATTTTCTTTCTACTTAAGTGATGATAAATAGGCCCTGTTGTTATCATTTTCATTCAGAATATCTGATTTTCAGGAATGAATCATTCACTTAAGTGAAAGATGCCTTTAGGCCCAAAAATGGCCAGCCTAACTCAATGTAACTAATCCCTTGCAACTGTAAATGCATTCACTTCCTCCAAAAAGGAGAGGTCCAAATCTCTTTGGGCACTAAACCCAGCTGCAGGCCTGGGATAGCTGTGTGCCAAGTGTTTCTATGGTTCTATTAGTATAAGTCCACCTCAATATTATGCAAATTATGCACTAAAGGTAGTTTAGTCTCCATCAACACACTTCATGATATGATTTGGCTATGTCCCCACTCAAATCTCAATTTGAATTGTATCTCCCAGAATTCCCATGTGTTGTGGGAGGGACCCAGTGGGAGGTAATTCAATCATGGGGTTTGGTCTTTCCTGTGCTATTCTTGTGATAGTGAATAAGTCTCACAAGATCTAATGGGTTATCAGGGGTTTTCACTTTTGCTTCTTCCTCATTTTCTCTTGTCACCACCATGTAAGAAGTATCTTTTGCCTCCTACCATGATTCTGAGGCCTCTGCAGCCACGTGGAACTCTAAGTCCAATTACACCTCTTTCTTTTATAAATTCCCTAGTCTCAGGTATGTCTTTAACAGCAGCATGAAAACAGACTAATACAGTAAATTGGTACTAGTAGAGTGGGGCATCACTGAAAAGATACTTGAAAATGTGGAAGCAACTTTGGAACTGGGTAACAGGCAGAGGTTGGAACAGTTTGGAGGGCTCAGCAGAAGACAGAAAAATGTGGGAAAGTTTGGAACTCTCTAGAGACTTGTCAAATGGCTTTGCCCAAAATGCTGATAATGATATGGACAATAAAGTCCAGGCTGAGGTGGTCTCAGATGGAGATGAAGAACTTGTTGGGAACTGGAGTAAAAGTGACTCTTGCTATATTTTAGCAAAGAGACTGGTGGCATTTTGCCCCTGCCCTAGAAATTTGTGGAAATTTGAACTTGAGAGAGATGATTTAAGGTATTTGGCAGAAGAAATTTCTAAGCAGCAAAACATTCAAGAGGTGACTTGGATGCTGTTAAAGGCATTCCATTTTATAAGGGAAGCAGAGCATAAAAGTTGGGAAATTTGCAATCTGACTATGTGATAGAAAAGAAAAACCAATTTTCTGGGGAGAAATTCAAGCCAGCTGCAGAAATTTGCATAAGTAGCAAGGAACCTAATGTTAATCCCCAAGACCATGGGGAAAATGTTTCCAGGCCATGTCAGAGATCTTCATGGCAGCCCCTCCCATCACAGGTCTAGAGGCCCAGGAGGAAAAAGTGGTTTCCTGAGCCAGGGGGCCCAGGGTCCCTGTGCTGTGTGCAGCCTAGGGACTTGGTGCCCTGTGTCCCAGCTGCTCTAGCCATGGCTGAAAGTAACCAACATAGAGCTCAGGCCATGGCTTCAGAGGATGCAGGCCTCAAGCCTTGGCAGCTTCCATGTGGTGTTGAGCCTGTCAAGAACTGAAGTTTGGGAACATCCTCCTAGATTTCAGAAGATGTATGGAAACACCTGGACGCCCAGGCAGAAGTTTGTTGCAGGGGCCAGGTGCTCATGGAGAACCTCTGCTAGGGCAGTACAGAAGGGAAATGTGGGGCTGAGCCTCCACACAGAGTCCCTACTGAGGTGCTGCCTAGCAGAGCTCTGAGAAGAGGGCCACCATCTCCCAGAACCCAGAATGGTAGATTCACTGATAGCTTTCACTATGTACTTGGAAAAGCCAAAGACACTCAATGCCAGCCTGTGAAAGCAGCTGGGAGGGAGGCTGTACCCTGCAAAGCCACAGGAATGGAGTTGCCCAAGACCATGTGGATGTGAGACATGGAGTCAAAGATCATTTTGGAACTTTAAGATGTAACTGCCCTGCTGGATTTCGGACTTGCATGGGGACTGTAACCCCTTTGGTTTGGCCAATTTCTCCAATTTGGAATGCTTGCATTTACCCAATGCCTGTACCCCCATTGTATCTAGGAAGTAACTAACTTGCTTCTGATTTTACAGGCTCATAGGCAGAAGGGACTTGTCTTGTCTCAGATGGAACTTTGGACTAGGACTTTTGGGTTAGTGTTGAAATGAGTTGAGACTTTGGGGGACTGTTGGGAAGCCATAATTGGTTTTGAAATGTGAGGACAGGAGATTTAGGAGGGCCCAGGGGCAGAATGATATGGTTTGGCTGTGTCCCTACCCAAATGTCAGCTTGAATTGTATCTCCCAGAATTCTCACATGTTGTGGGAGGGACCCAGCGGGTGGTAATTGAATCACAGGAGCTAGTCTTTCCTGTGTTATTCTTATGATGGTTAATAAGTCTCATGAGATCTGATGGGTTTATCAGGGGTTTCCACTTTTGCTTCTTCCTCATTTTCTCTTGCCACCACCGTGTAAGAAGTGCCTTTCACCTCCCACCATGATTCTGAGGCCTCCCCAGTCATGTGGAACTCTAAGTCCAGTTAAATCTCTTTATTTAGTTAATTGCCCAATCTCCAGTATGTCTTTATAAGCAGGGTGAAAACAGACTAATATGCTTCATATAAAATATTGGAAGAAAATACGAAGATACGATATAAAAATTAATTATAACACAGAGATATATGCATGGCACACAAAAAAAAAGATACTAGAAAATGCTTCAGTCCTCATCTCTGATCATGAGGCGACAGCTAATGGCCAGGACTTTCCTCCTCTACTGTCTGTTCTGGAGTCCCACTTCCCTAACTTGGCACCTAAGTTGGTGGTTCCCAGCCAGGGAGGAGCCTTAACCTTCATGGCCAAGGGGTATGAGTCATTGGTGGTTCTGCCTCTGTGGAATTGTAATAGTCTTCAATTAGCCTTAATCACTGTGCTTGGCGGTTCAGGGAAGCATAGCAGGAAATCCTGTGGGCTCCAGCCATTCTCCTCTCTACCCAATTTGAAGCAAATTAGTTATTTGCCCTTGAGGGTCAGGATCAATCAATCATGCAAGCCCCATAACCCACTTCTTTGCTGATTGGTTTAGTAGCAGAATGAACCCTGAATAGCCAAGTAGCAGTATCACTTCCTAATCAATGAATGGAACCATTATTGTAAGAACTAGTAGAAGCAGTCCTCCCTTTAGCATCTTAGAGATACTAAAATCTCTAAGATTCCAGTGTCTTGGGAACAAGAAGAAAAATAAAATTGTAACTGGACTATCAGGAATAACCCTCTAGGAAATTCCATGTCTCCTTCCATCTCTTTGTGTTTAGACCCATAGTTATGAGTTATGGAAGAACCAGCACCAGTATATTGGTCTTTGGCTAAGAGAATATAGGTGCAGCCTACAGGACAATGCTACAAAATGACATGGTGCTGTTCCCCAGCTGATGCAGACCTGAGTTTTTAGTAAGCCATTTATGTTAGTCATTAGGAGGTCACATATATATTTGGTTCTCCTTCATCACACCCTGGAAGCTAATTTCATCCTTGTGATGACTTGGCCAATGACATATAAGGGTATGTATTAACTCACACCAGGGTAGGAACTGCCATATCTTTTTTCCCCTTTCTTAGTAACTGTGGAAGCATTTGTCAAGCAAAGCCTCCATCAGCCTGAGTGCAGGCTGGGTTGGACCTGAAGGGTCAGTGAGAAATAAGCCTTTGTTGTGTTTGGAGTTGCTTATTACTTCACAATAACCCAACCCATTGTAACTGATTCACTATTTCTTCTACAAGGTCAGTTGCTCCTAGGTCATGGGTACAGGATAAGATCAACAGGACTTCATTTACTGGAAAGTGATTCCCTCAATTAGAAGCAATGCTGTGTGGCATCCCAGGACAGTGGATAAGGCATTCAGTAAGTCCATGGATAGAGGTCCAGACAGCATGGTAATCAGTAGAGGCAAACCCACATTTAGATTAAGTGTCCACTCCAAGTAAGACAAATCATTGCTCCCTTGTAGTGGCCTGAGTTCAGTGCTATCAACTCCCACGGGGTCATTGGTCAGTCCCCAAGGTGCCAGGTCAGGAGGTCAGGGTGGTCATGGTTGCTGGCAAATCGCCCATACAGCAGCAGCAAAGGTGAGGCCAGCTGTGATGAAGCAGAGTCCGTATCACAGGTCCCACTCATAGGCATCATCCTAAGCTGCAGGGTCACATGGTTTTTTGAGCCCATGATCGCTGGAGAAAAGAAGTTGACAAAGATCCCAGGCTGAGTCATCCCAACCTACTGTTTATTGAAGGAACCCCCTGCAACTTTCAGATGGAGTACAGATATCCTCAGCTGTGGGCTCATTTCACAAAGACCGGTCATTTTCCCCAAATCTCCTCTCTAACCCCCCTGTCCTATTCTTTTTGAGTCTCTGGCTCCTGTGTCATAGCCCATAAATCTGCATAGATCCTCATCTGCTGCCATTTGTTGACCCCTGGTTACCACAAAAGCAGTAAATGTGAGAAGGGCAGGGTACCTAGCATGTGACCCTTAGTTGTTATTTTCCTCCCCATTAGGATTACTGCATACAAGTGGACAGATGCTTGCTCAATGTTCTGCCTTTGGGAGCTCCTTTCCTTCTCTGCTGTCCTTCAGGATACCCCAAGCAAGGGCTTACCGTGGTATCAGTCAGCTGTCACATGGTGTTGGCAAGTCTTGCCTTCACTCCACTGAATGGTGGAGCGATGCTGGCACACCTGACTTGTGACTAGCTGGGCTGGGTCACATCTGGCTTGTGACTGGTAACCTAGATGGTGTGGCCTCTCACGCATGTCAGGAGCTGTTTCCTAAAGGACAGTCCTGCATGCTCAAGGAAATGTGGATTAGCTCCAAAATCCTGAGGAACTCTGCCTTGACCCCACCAGTCACGATTTGCCATAGGTTTCGCCCAGTTTCCTCACATCCATGAAGAATTTGAGAAGGGTTCGGTGGGCTGGATCTCAGAGACATGTATGGGACCCACAGCAGGTCCCCATGTGCTAATTTCATGTGTGTGTCTTACAACAAACTACAGAATCTTTAAAGAAAACAAGGGAATAGTAGTAACAAATTTAAAAAAGAATACAAAGCCTGAGGTTTACAAAGTTAATTTTTAAGGAAATGAAAACAACAATTAAACAACCTAAAAAGCTTTTAGAAAGTGAAATGCAGTAGCATGAACTGAAGGTATGGACAAGAAGAAGCTATTAAAAAAGGATTCAAAGGTTATAAAAATAAAACTTCTCAAGGATTCAAGAGAAATAAAACAAAAATAGTGTTGAGACTCATGATTATGGAATAAAGCTGAAAAGAACTGAAAGACAGGGATACAATAAGATGACAACTTCGATTCCAGTTCCTACTTGACAAAGATCTAAAAGGACCCTCTGAATGGTTGCGATGGACCCCGTGACTTCCTATGTAGTAGGAGACCAGGTGACATCAAGTTGGCATCAAATCACACACCTGGCTTCCGGCCTTGCTCAAGCTAGGACATGGAAGCGGTGGTCTTTACAGCAGAGGCAAGTTTGCCCTCTGCCGGACTTTGGCTCAGAACCACAACTGTCCCTGGATACACCCTAATGCCCTGCACTGTCCAGCAGGCAGCAGCAGCTGCCCCTTCTCTCCCCATACTGTGCACGTGTGCTTGGCAAGAGGCTCTCTGGGTCTGTGAGGGCCGCACTTGCAAGCTAACCCAAACCCTGCTCTCAAAGACATCAAGGAATAATAAGGAACGACAGTTATGTGCAAAAACAGCTGAAACCCAAATGTCTACTTTCTTCACCCCACTAGCCTCCAGCCTTGATCTCCCATTTGCATGGAATGTTGTTGTTTTGGTCACAGTCAACTTTGAACTCATCGATCTCACACTGTGCCCGCTTCATGTAGTTTTATTCAACATGTATGGGCGCACAGGAGGCAATGCCTTACATATGCCACACACTGGAAAAGTCCCCACCGCCGCCCATTCACTACAGAGTTGCCTGGCACCTACCACTAAGTGCTTCTTACTGCTGCAGTTGGGCTCACTGAGCCGGTGTGGAGATTGGCATGGAACCCTTGAGATGCACTCATGGCATCAATGCCACTGATGAGGAGAAAGAAGTGGGCTGGGCCAGAGAACAGATGGGCTATGGTGCGGTTGCATGGAGCCTAAACTGATCTCAGACGAAGTCCTGAGAATGGAAGGGCTTCAGAGTTGACTCAGTTGAGGGGGCCATGACTTGGAACCCACTAATGACCAGTCACTGGACACAGGCTGCCTCCAAGGAAGGGGCACAATCTTGGGTAAGACCTGGGACCAAGGGTAATGCTCAGAGAGGGAGTCAGCTGGAAGCCACCAGCAGTCACCACTCCTGGCAGTGAAAAAATGAGTGTCCTATCCTGAAGGAGGGTCTGGATAGTGCACCACAGCACCCACTCCACCCAGCCTCCCTGGTCTTTCATGGCTTTCTATCTGTACTTGCAGAGCACCCCTGGGTCACACTTGTGTGTATGTTGGCGGGGGTTGCAGGGGAGAAGATCTTAACCGTAAGTGCCCAGTTCAGTGGCATTAAGTACATTTATATATTCACATTGCTGCATAATCACCACCTTCATCCATTCCCAGAAGTTTGCTCATCTCCCCAAACTGAAACTTCATGACCATTAAACACGAACTCCCTGTTACCCCTTTATTTTCAGCCCTTGGAAACCACTGTTCTACTTCTATCCCTATGAATTTGACTATTTCAGGTTGCTCCCATAAGAGGAATTGTGCGGTATTTGTCCCTTTCTGACTGGCTTATTTAGCTTTCTTCTCTTCAAGGTTCAGCCAGGTTGTAGGTAGCATGGGTTAGAATCCCCTACTTTTTTAAGGCTGAATACTACTCAACTGTGTGGATAGACCACATTTTGTTTATCCATTCATCTATTAATATTCAGGGTCCTTCTTAACATAGTGGAGTTTCTCCTGGTCTCTCCTTGTATAAATATTTATACCAATTGCTACCAAAAACACACACACACACACACAATACCCTCCTCATTTCTGAGTGAACTGTAAGTATCAGTGTTCTCAGCAACCAGGTTGCAGGGGGAGGCAAAAATTGTTCTCAACCAGAAAATATTCACTGAAGAGCTGACCACTTACCAAATTAGCCCCCATGCCATCCCCTCTCCCTGCTTAACACTGCAGCTGCCATAACACAGTCAAGCCGTGTCAGGCACAGCCATTCTCTTCCTGATTGGAGGAGGCTATTAACACAACAGAAATACAATGTAAATTAACTGCAAACTTCTTCAAAGGATGTAAGATTTCGTGTAGTAGGTGACAGTCATATTAGAGGACTTCTGGAGTCACAAAGTCTGGTAGAATAGCTATCACTGAAAAGGGAAAAGTTAACAAAATCGGTGACATTATCAGTGACTCGCAACAAGACATCTTAAACATTTAAGGGATTAAGAGAGGCCTTGGAAAGATACGATTAAATCCCTGGAGCGTTTTGACAAGTGTGACTCTCTTCACGAACTTGCCAGAAAGTCAAATGAGAGGATGTTTCATACTTATCAAGCAATATCATGGTCTCGTGTGAAGTGTAGCCTTAGCCTGACCTACTAGATATTCCAAAACAATAATTGTTCAGCAGGATTGTTCTGCCTTAAGGAGAAGTTAGGAACAGGTTAGAATAAATTTTCAAAGAAATAAAGAAGAAAAATTCTGAACTTCTAACCTAAAAAAAATACTTTTGCTAAAATTCAACATTTATTACTAATTGTAAAAAACTCAATAAATTAAAAAAGAAAAATATTTAACATAAATATATATAACATAGTATATAACATGATTGCTTAACATCTAAATTCAGAATCTAATATCAAAAAACAATGGATGAGACATTCTCAGTGAAGACAGAAATGCTTAGTAAGAAAAATAAGAGCTACAAATGTTGGAAATTAATATCAAAATACCATTTATAGCAAAATGATATGATAGTATACCAACAGATGGTGCTGGGACAATTGATTGATAATTTGGAAAAAAATAAAATTCCTACCTTAAACCTCCCACCAAAAACAGTCCACATCTCAAATATTTAAATTTAAAATTAAATAAAATTTAAATTTAAAAATACTAGGAGAAAGTATGGGTGACAATTTCTTATGATTTTCCATGTGGTTATAAGTAACAGAAAAGATTTCAAGCTCAATGATATAGAAAGTGAGTTCATTATAATTTATGATATTCTCATTGCTCTTTCTGTGAAAGGCCCGCATGAGACTGAATCAGACCTGGAGTGCTTTGGGAAATGAAGATGGCTTTGCTCTCACCTCCCTCCCCCTCTCATCAACCTCATAGCAAGTCCAGGACTTTTGCTGCACAGCTTCTGGGCTGCTTGCATAACTCACAAGCAGCCTTATTAGATCTCCTAGTCCCTGCGTGTTTCAACCAAATAAGGCACTCCTCCAGACCCTAACAAAAAGAAAAGAAGCCTAAACTCTTGGGTGGACACCAGTGGCCATTTCTCCCACGCCCCTCACAAGGTAAGAGGAGGAAACGCTCACGTCTGGGCATCCGGTCGCGAGGGGCGCTGTTACGCCATGGTGGTGCTGCGTCCTGATGTTTGGGATATTTGGCAGCCTCTCTTTTTCTCCTTGGCAGGCCACTGAGAGCTGCGGTTGACCCATTGGTTTTTGAACCCAAGGATGACCTGAGTGCTGAGAGCGCTGGGTCCTCAGTTCACCCACTTGAGGTTTCCCTGGCAGCGGAACCCTGGTGAGTTGCCTCTCAATTTCAGGTTGCGGTATCCACGTATGAGTCACAGCCTGACATCTCTGAGCATCAGCCACTCCTAAGCCCGACTGCCTAATATGACTATTGAGATTCAGTTTGCTCCTGGAAATTACCAGTTAACCCTCGGATTTTGTCCTTTGCTATGGTTCATTGAGCAAAACCCGGCTCCTGGAGCCCACATTATTAGGGGAGTGGGGTGGGGATGTCAGGGGTCCATTATCAGAGAAGAGGCACGGGGGCTGAGTAGACGCCTGAACTGCATCCACTCTAGTGTTTTCTAACCTGGAATTCAAGATGGCGTTTATAAGCACAGCAGTAGAGATGAACTTTCTAAGGGAAAAAAAATTAAAAGGTATGAGTTCAGAAAAATTTAAAACCATGTAAATAAAAGGAAAATGATAAGTACTTTAAAATTAGTAATATTTGTGAAAGTAACTCAATCAGTAAAGAAATCTTTAAAACAGAACAATAAATAGGCCAAAAGAAAAACAGTCTGGGCACGGTGGCTCACACCCGTAATCCCAGCACTTTGGGAGGCCAAGGCTGGTGGATCACCTGAGGTCAGGAGTTCGAGACCAGCCTGGCCAGCATGATGAAACCTCGTCTCTACTAAAAATACAAAAATTAGCTAGGCGTGGTGGCAGGTGACTGTAATCTCAGCTACTCGGGAGGCTGAGGCAGGAGAATTGCTTGAACCCAGGAGGAGGGGTTGTGGTGAGCTGAGATTGCACCACTGCATTCTAGCCTGGGCGACAGAGTGAGACTCCATCTGAAAGAAAAGAAAAGAAAGGGGAGGGGAGGGGAGGGGAGGGGAGGGGAGGGAAGGGCCCAAGCTCTTTGTCTGACTTTCAGATTGGGTTAAATTCAAAAGCAGCTGTGTGACTAAGGGCAATTACAAAACCTCTGGGAGCCTCTGTTGCCTAGCTACAAAATGCAAAGCTCCCATGAGTACGGGAAGAATTAAATGTGACACTGTGAGCCAGGCATGGAGCTGAATCCCTCAATCCCCTCCATCCCGGAAGAGCTATAGAGCTATTGTTTCTGTTGCTGTTGGGTTTTTTGTTTGTTTGTTTTTGCTGTTGTTGTTTTTGTTTAGAACAAATTGTTTAAAATTTTAACTTCACTGGTAATTTTAACCAATCAAAATAATGCAACATCAATTTCACAAATCAAATTAGCAGCAAAGATTTAGTAAAATGAACATATTTTTACATGAGAGACGAGACATTTAAAAGACCATTAATGGGTCGGGTGCGTTGGCTCACACCTGTAATCCCAGCACTTTGGGAAGCCAAGGCGGGCGGATCTTGAGGCCAGGAGTTCGAGACCGACCAGCCTGGCAAATATGGCGAAACCCTGTCTCTACTAAAAATACAAAATTTTAGCCGGGCATGCTGGTGGGCATCTGTAATCTCAGCCTCTCAGGAATCTAAGGCACGAGAATCACTTGAACCTGGGAGACAGAGGTTACAGTGAGTTGAGATCACACCACTGCACTCTAGCCTGAATGACAGAGCGAGACTCTGTCTCAAAAACAAAAACAAAAAATTATATAAAAAATAAAAGACCATTAGTGGGAGTATAAATTGGTGTAGCTTCTCTAGCTGGCAGTTTGATGGTGCATCCCAAAAGACTTAAAAACATGAGCCATCTTGGACACACATATTTCATTTCTTATCATTTGTCCTGAAGTAACAAAAAGAGAACTGGGTAAATACCTATGCAAATGTTATTCTTCACTATGTTGTGATAAAAGTGTGCCATCACTGTGTAGTGAAAAAATAAAAACGACACATGTGTCCAAGAAAATGAGACGATGTGACTGTGGTACATGCACACCTAAGAAAGATCAGGAGTTTATGAAAACCAGGCTGCAGAATCAAAATCAGTCACAAGAAACACAACCATGATCTCATTAGGAAGGACTGCCGAATACTGGACACTGCTGGCCACATTCTTCTCCTTGATGTTCTCTCCTACCCCCACTCTTGGTTTCCAGAATCCACCCTCCCGCCTCCCACTTCCTCTCTTCCATTCTCCTTGAAACCTGCTGAAGGCCCCATCCCTGTGTCCATCCCAAAAGGCAGACGTTCCCCAATGGCCCTTGCCTCTCTTTGCTCACTACACATTCTCTCTGGGTGACAGCATTTGAATCCAAGGCTTCAGTGTTGTAGGGATTCCTCCCGAATCTCTAACATCCAGCCAACTTTCTCCCCCTGTTTGGATGAATGGATCTAACTGCTGGCTAATTAGGTTACACCCTATAAGGACTCAAAAGCAGGATGCATTATTTTCTTGACCATTGCATAGCTCATCATATGTCCCCTGTCTCAAGAACAGTTCCACCATCCACCCAGACAGCTGGGCACCTTTGTCGCTCAGCCCTCTCCTCACCGGACACATGTAGTCAGCCACCAGCCTGGATCCCCTCATTGTCTCCTTCCCTTCTCTTCAATCCCCCACCCCTTCCCGTGCCCAGGGCTACAGCCCTGAGGAAAGCCTTCACATCTCTCTCTACAGACTGCTCACGGCCTCCCTGCTCCACTTGACATAAACCTAATAGTTCATTATAAGGGAAAATGGAGAGTAGATTGTCCTGGATACTGAAATGCAATCGTGTCCTCTGCTTCCCTAAACCTGTAGTCAATGTTCCTCCCTCTGTGTGGTCTTAAACATAAACTCCTTTGCATGACAGACAGGGCCCTTCAAGACCTATTTGTCAGCTGTCAGTCCTGCCACATCTCCACTATCCCAGGAAGGTCCCCAATGACAAAAGTCATGCCCCTAAATAACTCCCTCTCTCTAGAGATGTCAAGCGTTTGCACATGCCCAAGCACTCACCATGCAGAGGCATCTCGTCCTTTCAGCCTTGCTGAAATGCCAGCACCACTACTCAGTCTCCCCAGGTGCTGTTGAGTAGACTTGAATGTGTTTCTCCTCAACTCCCAGTCTTCACCCTCACCTCAACTGGAACAAATATTATCTTGTCTTTATTTGCCTGTGCATCTTTCTCTAAATGCTATTTAAGAGCAAGGACCAAGATTTTTCATTTTCTTATCCCCACTGCTTTTCACAGTGCGCGGTTCACAGAGGGCCTCTCGATGGCATGCATGCCTTCATCAAAGCTCCTGTCATTTTGCACGGCAGTCATTGTTTATACATCTGTTTCCCCTGCTAGGCTGGACAGACAAACTCTAATGCATTCATCCTCGTGGATGTACATCCCATAGCACAGACCACTGCTTGCTAACTACACACCAAAATGGTTACCAGACATTAAAACTTACACATATGCCTGTACTAGCATGATCGTTCTTGGATCTGCTTGGATTTTTTAATTACCAGATAGGATGATGACCAGTATAGGCCAAATCTCCAAGGCTAGTTTGAGCTGGAGGACCTGGCCTGAAGCTTTCCTTCTAGAAGCTGCTTTCTTCAGGCTCTCCATTTATGGAAGCTTCCTCGGCATCTGGTGCCTAATAAAGCTTGGTCTCCTCTTTCCTCATGGCACGGGTTCAGCAGCACATCTACAAGACACACCTGCATTGTGTCAAGAACTCTGCTTATTCTTCATAGAAACAGCCTACTTAACACAACCAGACCTTCAGACAACTCCTGCCACTCTCACGCCTAAACACCTGTGCATTCGCTATAAAACCTAGGTCTGTCATCTGTACAGTCTTTCTGTTGGGGTCACGCTCAATGATCTTTTGGTCAAGGGCAAGGGTGTTCATTCCCAGGCCAGATGAAGCTTTGCACAGCACTCTACAGAAGACCAGACACAGAAACGTGTACTTAGCGGCGCATTTAACCCAGTGCCTCTAAACCAGAGATTGCAAACTGGTGGCTCAAGGGCTGGATTTGCCCAGAAGACATTTATTTGACAGGAGTGTATTCAAGTCTTCAAACCTGAATGCCTTTAGGATGGACACATCTTCTTCATTTGCCTCAAGCCCCAGCAGTCCCTAGTGCCTTGCTCCTCCTCTGCCCAAGAGACCCATCCAGTCCTTGAAGACACAAGACTGTGACTCCGCCTAGACCACGAGCTCCAAAAGGACCCCAAGGGACTGAGGCTGAGGGTGGTCTCTGAGCCATCATCACAGTGGCTGCTCTGGCTGCCAATACATCCCCAGTTATTATACGTTTTGCCCACTTTGAAATTGTCTAGTGAGAATCCCACTCCTGCTCCTGGAGCCTATAGGAGGCCTAAGCCTCGCACTCAGGGAGGTCACAAAGCAAGTGACCCCAAGGGGCTCCAGGATGGTGCCCTTTCTCTGTAAATCAACAATTAATTTGGGTTGGGGTTTAAGTAACAACTTCAGCCAAACAAGGGAATCAGCCGAGTCCTGATGAGGCTCCGCACTCAGTGCCTCCGCTTCCACAGAAGACAGCCAGGCTGCGCGGCAGAGCCTGCCCAGCTGCACCCCGCTATTTTTAGTGCTGCTCTCTGCCACGCTGGCGAGTCTGTCCTGCTCAGCGGCAGGCAATGCGTTCCATGTGTGCAGGCTGGAATGCAGCGGCTGAACCAAGGCCAGCGGCAGAGCCTGTTTCCTTAAAAGGCAAGAGAAATTTGGATCACACGGCCACAGGGACAGGAGCATGGATCCTGGGACGGGAACAGATTTCCATCCTAGAGAGCTCTTTAGGGGCGAGCGAACTAACAGAAGTCTGCTTATGAACATGCCGTAGGTGAAAATGGATTTTTATCTTGAAATTCAAATAAGGACAGGGGTTTGAGCCGATTGTTCCATTGCATTCCGGTCGTCTCAGGAAAAGCGATCCCTGTGTGATTTATTTGTGGCAGAGACTCTAGAGCCACTCATATAAATTCCCCTCCAACATTTACTTCACAAATCAAAGCAGTTTGGCCAGCCGGTTACAGCTTGATGCTAAGCAGACCCAGGCCTTAGCTCAAGCTTTTCCCAGGGCAACCTCGTGGACAGAAGCAGTTTTCTGAGTATATCCTTAAACAGACTAGAATAGAATAGAATAAAACAGAATTCGAATATATTCTAATTTGAGACCTTGATTCTGAATATCAGTAAGCACGCATAAGTTGTTTCTGGAAATGGTTAATATTTATCTTTCTTACCCTGAAGTTGTGTCTTACTCTGAGTAGCTCATTCCCCCCATGAGGCGGGAAATTCAACAAACAACTCATTGTGTATAGATAAGGGCCAGGCAATCTAATGCCAAAGTCCTCTTTTGCCTCACGGAAAAACAAAGATAGAGACATTTTTGAGGTCCTTCTGCGTAGCCCTAAACATGTACTCAACCTTCGTACTGTTTTTCAAAGCACTGTCCTAGGTCACAAGCATTAGACCTGGCCCAGGAATTAATGAAGGACACCAGCAAATGAAGAAGGTGGGAGAAAAGTGTGGCTAGGATGATGGGCACAGACCCCCAGCCTTCAAACCTAGAGTCAGCAAAGTCATTGTCCAGTTGAGGCAGATGGGTTGACAGTCACATAAGGACCCAGTTTTCCTGTCCCACAGTGAGGAAACCACAATAGACTTTACGTGTCATTAAGTCTCATTACTTTAAGTGCTTCCCTTAAACAAAAACTAGAAAGCTTTGTTTCTGTTGTTTTGCCTCTTTTGGAAGCTATCAAGGAGGTTAGTTGGGAAGGTGATGCCTATACCATAGAGTGAACTACAGGCTCTTAAATGTCACTGATGACTGTGTGTCATGGCTGCACACACATGTACTTACACAGGCGCAGTGATGGACGCAGTCCTCCCACATCCTCCCCACCAGAGCCCGAGGCCCTCAGGTTCCTGTGCCTCTCCACAGGAGTGGGTTTATTTAATCTAAGAGGGATTCTGTTTTTTTTTTTTTTTTTTTAGTCTCGCTCTGTCACCCAGGCTGGAGTGTAGTGGCATGATCTGGGCTCACTGCAATCTCCACCTCCTGGGTTCAAGTGATTCTCCTGCCTTAGCCTCCCAAATAGCTGGGATTACAGGTGCACACCACCATGCATGCCCAGCTAATTTTTGTATTTTTAGTAGAGACGGGGTTTCACCATGTTGGCCAGGCAGGTCTCAAACTCCTGACCCCAGGTGATCCACGGATTCTATTCTTATTCCCAACACTGGCTTAGAGGCATGCGACCCATTTCCAACCAATGGAATGCCAGGGGACATCTGCAGGGGAGCTTTCTGGAGAAAAGCCACAGAAAGGATGGTCTTGCTTCTTCCTTTAAATATCATTGTGTCCACATGAGACTGTCTTGTTACCAACCTGAGAGTGGAGCCCAAGCTGAAAATAGCCCAGAGAGATGGGAACACCTGGGTCCTTGATGGTGTCTTTGACTCCTCCCACAGCCTGCGCTCTGGATTTCTGTGAAACGGGGACACCCAGTGACTTCATGGTCTAAGCCAACACGAGACAGGGTTTCAGTTCCTGGCTGCTGAGAGCATCCTAACACACTACACACCACAGCCCCAAGAATACTCTCTCCTTCCTGCTCTCTGTTTTCTAAACCATGAGCAACATTCAGCACAGGTGATTGTTCTGTTCTTTTTGACACAACTTCTCCCAACACTGTCCATGCATGACACCTGTCTCTACTGATTCTCTTCTTATTTCTGCAAACACTCCTTCTCAGCCTCTTTCATCAAGCCTGTCTTCTCTGCTCAACTGCCAGGGCGCAGAGAGGCCTTTCCTGACTCCCTGTCCCTCTTCATCTACACTCTCAAACAAGGAAATCTCACCGTAAATCTAGGCTTCGAATATTGTATATTTCCAAACTGCTGAATGTATATCCCTAGCCCCACCCTCTCCTCTGAACTTCAGCTGCCTTCCTCATATCACCACTTGAAAGTTCAATAAACATCCCAAGTTCTAATACGCGTGACAGAAGTTTTGATTGACTACCCCGCCCCCTGAAAGAATCACATGTCACACCCAAGACTGCCTGGCTTAAAGCTCGCAGTGGCTTTCTATCACATTAAAGTAAAATCCACAAGCTCCTTAGTTATGAAACAGTTATGGGATGTGACTTGGCCATTCTCTCTCAGACTTCAACTCCAAAAATTTATCCACTTATTTGTTTGGCTCCAGCCACACTGGCCATCTTGCTGTTTCTCAAACATGTCACAGTCATTTCTCTACCCAGGACCTCAGATCCAGCCCCTCTCTGGATTTGGAATCGTCCTTCAGGTCTTCCCAAAGGTGGCTGTCTTAGGATTTTTTGTTGTTTGTTTTTTGTTTCTTGAGATGGAGTCTCACTCTGTTGCCAGGCTGGAGTACAGTGGTGCAATCTTGGCTCACTGCAACCTCTGCCTCCCGGGTTCAAGTGATTCCCCTGTCTCAGTCTCCCTAGGAGCTGGGATTACAAGCATGTGCCACCATGCCCAGCTAACTTATTTTTATTTTTATTTTCTGTATTTTTATAGAGAGGTTTCACCATGTTGGCTAGGCTGGTCCTGAACTCCTGACCTCAAGTGATCCACCTGCCTCGGCCTCCCATAGTGCTAGGATTACAGACGGGAACCACTGTGCTGGCTTCTTTTTCTTAATTTTAATTTTAGTTTTTAAATTTTAGCTCATAAATCAACTCTCAGAAAGGCTTGCCTTAAACACGCAGTAGCTCATCAGACAGCCTCCACGGCAGCTCATATGTCCTTATTTACTGAGGGTTTTGTGTGTTTGCCACCTACTTCTCTTGCCATGTAAGGAACACAAGAGGAAGAAGTGTGTGCTGTTCACCCCTGTGTCCCCAGTGCCTTGTCTAATACCTGGCACATGTTAGGTGCTCAGAAAATGTTTGTTGATTAAGTGACTGAATGAAAGACTGTGTACCAGCCCAGGCTCTAGGCTGCACGTGACAAACTTAATCTGGTTAGCATACGAAGAAAATTGACTTATGGGAAAAATATGGAGTAGTTTATAGCAACAATGGGAAGGCTAGCAAATCAGGTTCAGTTCCACAAATGGAAAGGAACAAGGGAGTTGGGCAGCCCGAGCCATGGCTGAAATTCACAGACACAGCACAGGCTCTGTGGCTCTTGCTGGAGCCCCAAAACCACTGGACACTGGCAGGGCCCTTTACCAGACGTTTTCTGACCCCCATCTGGTACAATGCTGGGCATGCCGTGGGCTACGGTTTAAGAGCTCAGAAGCTGTGCTTAATGCATGAATCACCTCATTTCTTTCCATCAGAGTAATCAGGAGTGGACAATGTGTCTCTATTACCGTCCTCATCTAGACAACCCTTTCTAATCAACTTCATGTTCAAGGCACTTCCACTTCTATAGGTTCATGTTCAAACTGGCTGATTGCTGATGCTGTTTATGCCTTGCTCCTCGGCCCACCTCTGAGCCCCCATGCAGCGGTGCTGGCTGGTTCCAGGTGTGCTGACAGCACTCCACCTCAGTGGCCCACATCGCTCTGCTTCTCTGCCGAGGACTTTTCTAGCAACAGTGTGTGCAGGGTAGCCTCAAAATGCTGGTGTGTAATGCCCCCAGGTCAACCCCTGTGAGTGTCAACTTGACTGGATTGAAGGATGCAAAGTATTGCTCCTGGGTGTGTCTGTGAAGGTGTTGCCAAAGGAGATTAACATTTGAGTCAGTGGCCTGGGAGAGGCGGACCCACCTCAGTCTGTTTGGGCACCATCTAATCAGATGCCAGTGCAGCCAGAATAAAGCAGGCAGAAGAACGTGCAAGGACTAGACTGGCTGAGTCTTCCCGCCTTCATCTTTCTCCCGTGCCGGATGCTTCCCGCCCTGACACATCAGACTCCAAGTTCATCAGCTTTTGGACTCTTGGACTTACACCAATGGTTTGCCAGGGGCTCTCGGGCCTTTGGTCACACACTGAAGGCTGCACTGTCAGCTTCCCCACTTTTGAGGTTTTGGGACTCATACTGGCTTCCCTGCTCCTCAGCTTGCAGACGGCCTATTGTGGGACCTTGCGATCGTGTGAGTCAATACTCCTTAATAAACTCCCTTTCATATATACATCTATCCTATTAGTCCTGTGTCTCTAGAGAATGGTGACTACTACAACCTCCACCCAAAAAGAGATGAAGGTCAGTCCATAAACGCCCAGCTTTCTGTTCCTCATAGCATTCTCCCCAATTTCTCAGTGGGTTTTCAGGGGGACTGAGCCACAGTTGCTCTCAAGGATAACATGCTTTTTGTTAGTGCACCATCCCTTGACTTGCCCGCTTCTTTGTCTTGCTTCTCAGTGGCCTCATTTGTCCTTCCCACACACCTTCCCAAACAAATGACTGCAGCCAAAACTTGGTCAGGATCTGCTTTCGGGGAACTCAAAATAAGGCTGGTTTACAAATGACGAGTCAACCCTTCAACAACAGCTCCTATCAGACGTGACTGTTTTAAATGGAGTCCTTCAAAACAAATATTCTTTCCTAGATATACAAGTTCCACCAATTTCTTTTTATTTTGCTATTTCTGTTTCTAACATCTCATCAAATTCATGTAAATGCTGGGAATTTACTATTCTCTTGAAATCAAACATGCATAGCCAGCTCCCTTTGCAGATGCCCAAATACCTTCTCTTAGATGACCTTTTTGCAACAGCAGCATGATTTTCACAGAGACATCTGACATAGGCAGGAAAACAATATCAGCTTTCCAGGTTGAGCGATACTTGAGTGGTGTCCCCATTGTGCACAGAGGCCCTTGAATCGCTGGCCTTTTCCCATCACTCGTGACCAAATGCCTTCAAGCTTTGACAACTGGATTCCAAAATACGACTTCTTTGGTGTTTTGGTCTTTAGCAACTTTATGCCCGCCATAAATTTGGGTCAAACAATCGGGAATACCATGGAAAAGGATTTCTGAGCTGGCTCTGCATGGAGTCTCGGGAATGCTGAGGGGTGGCCCAATGCTGGAGAGCATGATTCCAAGAAAACAAGAAGACCCCAGGAATTCCGTGGCTCTTACAGCGGCTCACCATCAGTATTCAGTTCCCAGGGAAGGGGAGGCAAGGGCAGCAGCCAAGCTCAGACCCAAACTAAACCAAAGAGGGATATGGCAGAGGGCAGCCTCTGGACCGGGCCCCCTGGCCCGGCAGCGTCGGCAGCCCCCAGCTTCTCTGGAAGCCACACCCAGATAGGTGGAACCCTGAGAGCCTGGCTCAAGCAGAGCAGCTAGGTCCCGCTGGAAATCTGACCACCATGGAAATTTGGCAAGAAAATACGAACCATCTCCTAAAAATGAATCTCCATGGGGGAAGAAATTTAAAATGATTCTTGAGGGTTCAAAGCACTGGCTTTCTACAAAAAGGCTGGCACCCATTCATAAGTGCTGTGATTTCTTTTTAATCATGCAGAAAATTGTTAAGAGGGAATAAAAGTAGAAAGCACTTGTATTTAAAAACCCAGCAAAGCTGCTGCTGAAAGGATTGAGATGTGCTCATAGTTGAGCAAAAAGACATCCTCGTGACTCAGCCTTGGAGCCCAGGCAGGCCATACTCAGCCCAGGCCACCTTCTGCGCAAGCCCTCAACACGTGCCAGAGTCCCCAGCTTCTCCAAGTTCTTCCCTAAGCCAGAGCAGCTCAGGATAATGAGAAGAGATGGAAAAGACTACAATGAAAGGAAGGAGAAGGATAGAGACTCGCTATCCGAGAGTGATGGAAGGTCTTGGGGAGGGTCATGCAAAGGGCATGCTTTGTTTCGGAAAAGACACATGGCTCAGATCTAACTTCCAGAGAAACAGCCAGAAACATCTAGAGAATGGCAGTGAGGGTGCCACAAGAGCCAACCTTGGAGCTCTCGAGGGCTTCTGGGTCACCGTGACTTGCCCAGATCCTCCATTAGAACATAGCTGGGTGAACTGGACCACTCTGACCCTCTGTTTCATCATCTCTAAAACTAGAACAATGACCACTACTGAACGGCACCACCTAAGATGTGGGTAAAACACCTAGTACAGCACCTGACCCACAAAGGCTTCTGGATAAAGGTGTGCTGTGTTCGTTAAGGTCACACCAGCTGCTAGAACAGCCCAAGACCTCAGTCTCTTACCTCAATAGAAGTTTATTTCTTAGTCACAAAATCCAAAACAGGTGTTCTTTATTGGCAGGTCACCTTCCACGGGCCAGGCTGGAGGCTTCCCCAGAGAGAGCTGAGCGGATATTAGGATCAGGGACATGTCAGGGTTCAAGGAAGGACACAGAGTCCTTAGCATAGTCTGGCAGAAGACATGTCTTGGGAAGACAAATCCACGAGCTGTCAAGGGGTCAGGAATCCTGCAGCTCAGATCATGTTTTGCAGAACCCTAAGTTAGGACAGATGATGCAACGAAGGATTTTGTTTTTTTTGCTCTGTGGGAATAAATGGAAAAACTGCTCATCCACCACCTGAGCACCTTGCCTTACCCCCAAGTTAGCAGAACACACAGTTTAACCAGCCACTCACTTGGACTTCCATCACTTCCTGCTTCTCCTGACTCAGGTGAGACAGTGGGTGTGATTGTCCCAGCAACCTTGAGCAGCCCAGGGACACGTACAGAGAAGCAATGCAAGGATAGAGTGAACCAAGAATGGCAGGGATGGGCGTGCTGGCAATAGGAGGTGGAAAGGGAGAGAGGGTTCCACCTCTGGAGCCCTTGGAAGTGAGTCTCCCAGTGATGGGCCCTGCTCCAGTCTATTGTAACATGCCTTGAGCAGACCATCTAGGTATGTTACAAATATTGTGTCCTACTCCTGTACCTTGGGCCTGACTACTCCCCCAGGTTCTACACATGAGTATCTGCAGGTCTTTGCCAAGAACATTTTCTTACACCACAGAAGGCCCCTTTGCCAGCGTGCCTGCAAGCCAAGAGGACCAGAGCATGAATGCCTCAGTGACCCGTGGAAACTTCACCCCAGCTCCTTCACCCCTCTGCTGGGCTATGAGGGGCAGTGCCACAGGTGCTCCCAGGGTTTCCCTGAGGGATTAGGCTCTGGGCACCCACAGTGGACGCTGACTATACACCTCTTAACAGTGCTCTCCCCTTCCTTGTCTCACTCTCCATTTCTCAGCCACTCTGTGACTTCCTTCACCTCCCAAATAAACCACTCACACCCATATCCTTAGTCCCAGGGGCTGCTTCCAGAGGAACCCAAAAAGGAAAACCAGATTGCGATGCTCATTTTAGGTCCATAGCAGATCAAGTCAATACGGGGGGATCCCTTGGGAAGTGCAGCACTCGGTCCATCGCTATGGGAGCTGGGCCCAGAGCCCTCTGCTGCTCAAGTTCCTGTAAGAGGCTGGTGTTGGGTGCCTGGCAGATTCCACTCTCCCAGGGCTGGTCACCAAGGGCCATCGCTCGGAGCACACTGACCTGAGCACACCATGGTAGCTGCTGAGATAGAAGAGGACTGGGGAGGAGGTCATGGCGGCCTTGTGAGGACTAAGTGGCGCTTCTGAAAAGGACCACACTCCTCTCTCCTTTCCCAATAGACCAACTGGCAAATTCATCCCCTGATTTCACATAGAACAGTTTTGCTGACACCCAAGTTTCCTGTAATTCTACCCTCAGCACTTGTCAGGACATATGTATTTTATTCAATAAGTTGTTTCCTTTGTAAGTGGAACTCAAGTGCCACCTGAACATGCATTTGTTGGTTTCTTGTATTATTTCTGAAGAAAGAAAAAGAAAAGTCTTTAAGAAAAACAAAAAAATGAAAGACCTTGTGCTTTGTCTTTGAGACTCCAGGAAAGGGGTGGGGGGTCGTGGGGAAACACTGAATCTCTCAGCCACTGCAAGAGGGAGCAAATCAACCCCCCTGGGAAAGGATCACTGTGGAGAGGAAGAAGGGAGGAGGCTGAGGCTCTGGGGGCAACCAAGAGTTAGAGGAAAAGATGGAAGCCAGACTAGCTCTGAAAATCAGAAACACTGCCGGGACTCAGCAGCAGGAACACCTTCCACCTGGCCATGGAGCTCTGGAGTGTGTGGGGCTGAATCCACAAAGCGGGGGATGCTTGTCTCTGCCGGGTCTCTTTGCACACTGGCTGATAAAGCTCTTTTGCCTCCTCCACTGGAAACAAAAGGGTGTTGCCCAGGTCCATGGGACCAGAACCAAGCCCAGTGTCCCCAGCCTAGGGGTGATTCTGACAATCGCTGCTATGGAAACAAGACAGCCAAGAACGCCACACTCAGGAGACTTTCAATATACTTTATTAAAAAGTTTCTTTGTATAAATTTCCTAAAAATTTTAAAATTAAAATTAAATCCCCTCCCCCCTGCACAAAAAAAAACCACACACACACAACATTAGAGGAATGCCAAAAATATTCTCTATTACAACTTTTTTTAATTCTTTAATTGAGGCATTGGTCCCAACGGTGCACATAGATTAAGGGATTTTGCTTCCTTCTGAACTAGATCATTTGTTAGAGGCTTTAGAAAAAGAAAATTAGCTTGAAATCTAATCCAGGAAATTGGGGGCAGGGAATGAAAAAGTTGGTCTCTTGTTTCTCCACGATACACAGGCTTCCCATCTAAAGTCATGCTTAACTAAAAGGGAAAAAAATGAACCAAGCAAAAGTATATAGAGTAGCCGTGACATCTGCGTTATTTTCTAGACTTTACATTTGCCTGCAACAGGCATAACATGAAACTCCAGAGGGAATTTGAATTGATAGGAATGTTCACATAAACACCAGCAGTGGCTAACTGTTACACAACATTCAAAGTATTCGAGAGAACTGCCTGGAGACGGAGAGCGAGGGTCCACAGACACATTAGCACCATACTGATAGGTCATGCAGCAGGATGTTCCCTCCCCAGTTCGAGTGTAAATCAAAGCATGAAATGATACAGTGCAAGGGAATCTACACCCGGAGCTTCTGCAGAGACGAGTTGGCAACGGCTGACTCCTTCTTCTTCAAGAGGTATATGATGTTGGCCAGCCACGCTTAGGTTCCCATCACATTGATGACTCCGGGTTTGGCGAGCACTGAGCGTCGAGAGAGGGGGTGGGTGGGGTGGGGTGAGGTGAGGAGTCGAGAGAGGAGAAAAAAAGCCACATTACTAACCCAAAAGGGCACTGTCATTACATGACACAGTCCCGCAGCCTCTGGTTTCCATCACCTGTCTCACTTTTCTACTCAGTACCATTAATGGTCCTCTGTGACCTTGTTGGCCTGGGGCCTGGGGATGTCTGTGAAATCTGATTCCATTCTTTTGCCCTGCACCATCTACCAGGCCTTTATACGAACTGAACTCTCCCCATTCTGGCACTGACCCCAGGGTCTGTTCAAAGTGTTTATTTTATTACCAGTTGAACTGCACAATATAATGGAGATACTGGATGGCCCCCGTGACAACATTGTTATTTATAGGAAGTAAAATTATTTAAAGATAAATTTGTGGGGGTTATTGATCTTTGGTGTTATCTGTAGCTGTTCATTATATTATTTTCGCAGGAATCATTTTTGGTGCAATATTTTACAAATAACAGCAACTTAGTAACATTTCTGAAGAATGACGAGGGACAAGTATGTTTTTAGAAACCCAAAATAGGAATTCAAAAAGAAATGTCATGGGTTGTATTTGAACCTCTTACTTATCTGAGGATACAATTTATCTTCTTTTTCATACGTATTATAATTGCACTTCTACTATTTTTCAAGGTGACTGATTGCCCTGAATCTCTTATCTTATTTGCAAAAGCCGTAAACACAAGGAAGAATCACTTACCAGGAGCGCAAACCTTTTCACATTCTGTCTGTGATCCAAATTTGTTTTCGTTTCCACCACAACCTCCATACCAGAATCTTGCACAGCTTTTGGTGTTTGGATCATAGTACCATTTTAATATGAAATCCCTGCAAGTTCCTTCGTCTTTTGGCAACTTGCATATATCTTTAATAACAACATGAGAAAAGGACATTAATGAGAACATGCGTGTTACTCTGCTCCCAGTGCCGGGGCTGATAGTTTGATGAACCTACTGTGGGTAGAAGGAGAAAAAGGAAGAGCTTCCTTCCAGGTGAAAACTCCCTAAACCTGCTCGAATTTCCATTTCCTCACTGCCATATGGACACAGGAATCACTTACAGCATTGTGAGAGATAGATGAAATTGTATCAATGAAAGGGCTTCATAAACAGCACTCAGAATCCCAAATGTTGGCAACGGTTATTGAATAATTTTAAATGAAATGAATTGTTTTTCTCCTTTCCAATCACTGGGCCATTTGCCCTCCAAATCCTTCCATGTTAAATCCCCAGAAAAGAAACCGAATTTTAAAACCTCAGGGTTTTATATTTCTTGGCAAAAAGGAAATTCGATTCTGTTGGAATATAGTTCAAAAATAAGGTTCTACCTTTCATTATAAGCCAAGTAGACTGAAAATTAAAGGTAAAGCACAAAAGAAAATCCTTTATGAGTGTGTGTGTGTGTACGCATGCATGTGTGGTAGCCAAGGGCCTTTGTGACCTGCCAAATGAAACACGTAAAACAAAGAGCTAGCACTGATGTAAAATTCATGACGGCAAAAATGTCACAGAGCAGAGCTATTCTGAAGAAGAGAAGCATTCTTTTTCCAGTTAAGGAAGTTTGTGTTTTAAATGCACACGTCTGATGTAGCCCAGCTGCAAAGTAAAGCGAAGGTCCCCTCGACGCCCGGAGAGAAAAGTTTACAGTTCACACACAGCGCGACTCCTGTTTACAGAGTTTTCTGGCAAACTCCAGATTGTTCTGGGAAAGAGAAGTATTGATGTCAACTGTTATCTGTAAATTTGAAAACGTAAACCTTCTTTCTCCAAAACTCCCTGGAGCCAATAATTCTGCATGTTCCTGTGAGTAGCTAACAGGCTGGAATTATCCAGCTCTCCCCACAAAGGGCTACTTCTCCACCTCCTTTGTCCCCAGTGAGACAGGCTGCTCACAGCTGCGGAGGTGGTGAGCATCTGTGCTTCAGATAGACACCAAAAAGGACAAAGAAAACCTAAGTCTTCAGTGGATAATCATAGTTTGGATCACCCACGATGGACCAGACTCAAAGGTGCATAGGACTGAGGCTCAGAATTGGTTTAAAACATTTCCTGGTTGCTGCTGTCACCCAAATGCCAGGCTGGTGGCTGGTGGTTCCACAGTTACAACATCTCCTAGTCGCAGACCCTCTCAGGGCCCAGAAAGCCAGCGGTCCCCCAGAGAGCCTTTGAAGACTCCAGGAAGTCAGAATAAAATGAAGACAATTTACAAAAACAACCTTCTTTCTCTCAAATATGCCAATAACTGAAGGAAAATGCCTGGCTTTCAAGGAAGGTCCTGGAGGGAACTGACAAGGCAAAAGGTTATTTAACCATCAAAACTTATTCCTCATTTACCAGTGGGTTCCCTGTTAGAGTGAGGCCCGCGTCAGATGATCTCCCTATTCTTCCTTCTTTCCCAGAGTGTTGGCCAATGGACCCTATGTGCTCTGTTTTATTTGTTTCAGGTGCACTTCAGTCCTGACCATCTGTGTTTAACTGTTCAGTTCCCAGTCCCCTGGGCTCTGCTGAACCAGTCACGAGAGGTCTGCCCAGACCCTTGGACACTCAGCCCGTGGACGGCCTCGCAGCAGCGTGCTCCACTCCCAGTCTGATGGGCTTCTCCAGCTTCCTTGGATCTCCACCCTAACCCTCTAGTTCCACACCATGGCACTGGCGTTTTCTGCCCTTATTTCAGTGAGAGTCACTGTTGAGACTCTAAGATTTACTAGTGGAAAATAAGGACACTGTTACTGTGGACAAGCAGATATTTGGAAAACCAAGAGAAATATATTAGTGAAGTGAGAACCCAACACTATTCAGAGACAAAAACCTGGACTTCTCCACTTCTGAAGTATGAAAATGGGGGATTTCATGTTCTTAAGAAGCCTTCTAATGCAAACTCCACATCATCTTGACTTCTGAGACCCATCGTTTTGGCTGGACTCTCCTCAGCTATGAATGCATATGTTAAAGCAACTGTTTTAAGCAAAAAAGAAGAAGAAGAAGAAGAAGAAGTATTTACGTGTCCTGGAGTACAAAGGGAGATGGCTTGCCCTCGTTGAAGTTAACCTGGACTTTTCCCTCGAACCACCTGTCTTTGGATGCAATGGCTGTTCATCTTTTCCCTCTGAAATGAGTTTGCCCCCCAGGCATAACCTGTAGGAAGCTAGAGCCTTCTCTTTATCTGAGAGGAGTGCTTGGTTGAGTCTTCCTTAATTTGCTCTTCCTTACTATTGAGAACCTAGTGGGAGCCTAAAAGACAATAGGGACTGAAAAGTATCCACAACCTTCCCCAGTTTCCTAACCTAGAATAACAATGTACATAAGTTTGCTTGGAAAACAGAGAGGTAAAAGGCTGCCTGACGCAGACCACTGTCTGCTGAAACTTCCTTACTATTGGTCATTGGGCTTCAGGAAAGCATCCAACTAGAAGAGAGGAAATGGAGGCAAGCACAGTGTTAGGTTAAGACCCTGTTCTGGGAATCCCACCTGTTCCCGGAAGCCACAGGTGCCTATCTAGAACATCCTAACAACAACCATTCAAAAACAGTGGGGTGCAAGGCACCCTAAGCACCACCATCCATTTTTGTAATAAATATTTGTGGGAGTGGATGCACCTGTGCAATGCATGCACCTTCCCACAAGCAATAATATTCATAGAAAAAAAAAATAGGAAGGCTGTGCACTGGGTCACTATTGGTTTTCATCAAAAGCCAGCAATGCTGTCACAATGAGAATCGTGTAACATATTTCTCTGTACATCCTGAATGAATGCTTGACAATGCATATCTATTAACTTTATAATCAGCAAAAAAATATGTATCCTTCAAAGCGGAAAACATATTGATTGGCAAATCTTGTCTTTTTCATAGTTTGATACTCCCATAGTGTTTCAATGCATTTTTAAAGGCATCAGCTTTGACATTTCCCAAACATACTGATTTCCAAATCACTATGTAAATACTTCCTTGAGCAAACTGAAGGAAGGCAGACTGAGAGGTGTTTACGCTGCAATCATCAACATGTTCCTCATCAGTTTAATGGTGCTCAAAACAAGAAAATTCAATCACCTTCTCACTCGGCATTGGTGTTATGGTATAAAGTACTTCCAAACCTTGGATGCAGGTATGATTTGCCTGAACCAAAACACTTTCCGCCGTCTACATTTTGAGCATTGGTCAGTTCAAAGGGTACCAAGGAAACTTACTAAATTTTTAACTTACTTAATGTATTTATTTATTTAGAGACAGAGTCTCACTCTGTTGCCCAGGCTAGAGTGCAGTGGCATGATCTCAGCTCACTGCAACCTCCACCTCCCAGGTTCAAGTGATTCTCCTGCCTCAGTCTCCTGAGTAGCTGGGATTACAGGCATGAGCCACCATGCTCAGCTAATTTTTGCATTTTTTAGTAGAGACGGGGTTTCACCATGTTGGCCAGGCTGGTCTCGAAATCCTGACCTCAAGTGATCCTCCTGCCTCGGCCCCCCAAAGTGCAGGGATTATAGGTGTGAGCCATCACACCCGGCCAATTTTTAACAGCTACAGAATGTAGCTGTGGTTAACTTTTGGAGCCTTTACTCTTTCAGATCTTGACCAACAGACTTCTATTTTTTAAGACTTCAGGATAAAAAACATCCCTTTGGTCTCATTGTAACCCCTACCCGGCAACTAACCAGAAAACATCCTTACACAGCAATGAACAACAGACAGCCTGGAGAGGACCATTTCCCAAATCCCTGTAGCTATTTAACTTACTTCAGCCATGGGATTAGTTTGTTCTTTAAATTATTATTAACATAAAGTCAGATATTTTACCCAAATATACCATTTTATGCTAATCAGTGATATATATTCACATGGAACATGGCTAACCAAATACTGTATTCCATCCAATATAAGATATCTTAATTTTATGGTGCACTATTATTTTATGTTCCACTAAGTAACACAAAATACTACCAATAAACCATGATATGTCGTTGTCAATTCTAAGTCACATTTCAGTTTCAGAAGTGTCTCAATGGAAAAAAAAAATGTGCATCTTAGAATCAATAAGTAAAATGTTAGTAAACACAAAATGATGGTTCCTTCAAGGGTGTACAATTGGCCCGGTCATGTCTACTTGGACAAAATGCGATCAGTTCTACAGATTGCTAATTTCAAGAATAAATGATAAAGGACATGATGATTTGTTAGTTATTTTGTCTAGTTTCTGCATTGACACTTCTTTAACACATGTGATTAAGCCAATAATTTAGGATTCATTTTGTAATATTGCAAAAAGAAAATTTTAACTTAGATTTTTGTTGTTGTTGTTTAGAAACTTCAGAGAGTCTTAGCTTTAGTAGTAACATGCATAGAAAATATCTATCCAAAGCTTCCTTAGCTAAAAATGAGAAGAGAGAAGAGGGAGGCGGTAACAAAAGCCTAAAACCAAAATTAGCAACCACATAGCACTGTCAAAATCAGCAGCGACAAAGCCGGTGGTAGAAAGGCCCAGCACACCCACGCTTTCAGGAGGCCATGGTAATGAATGAAAGATCCATTGCTGCTCCGTGCCATTTACAGGCAGCAGATGTGTGACAGAAAAGCGGCTGGAGTATAATTCTTTTAGATGCTGAGCAAAGCAAAAAGCGGAGTGAGATTTTTTTGTGGGGGTTCATTTGGTTTTATTTTTTAAAAATACAAATATTAAGCATTTAAAATCAAATCATGTAATATTGCAAAGCTGGAATCCTGAGTGGTTGCCCTCAGTATATGATGCCCTAGGTATATTAACGGAATCAAGGTCTGTTAACAGAATCAACCTTCATGTCAAAGGCAAGAGTCTCCTTGCCACACACCAAATAGGGCCAGACCTTGTGGGGACAAAAAATCCCCTAACCAGACGGCCCTCGGACAAAAAAATCCCCTAACCAGACGGCCCTCGCATTACACGCCTGACTCAAACTCCTGATAAACAAGCGTCTATTCAATGTTATTGTCAAAATGGGCACACATTAACATATGCAAATGAAAACCAGTGGTAACACTGGTCCTCTCCTCTTCCCCTGCCTTAGGTGCCCAGGACTAGGAACCTTTCCATTTCAGAGTGTTTCTGCCCACACATTCCTTCACAGATTCAAACACAGGTCACCAGGTTCCCAGAATCCAACGTGATAAACTATGAAAAATACGGGTTCTTAAGACAGCATCTTTTATTCACAGAAGTAAAAAAGCAAACGATAGTGCCTACTATTTAATACTAAGAAATGGACCCATCTCTGTCAATGTTTCTAATTAATAGATGCTGCAGAAAGCAAGAGGAATTAAAATGCACACATGTAAATATAAAAAATATATTTGTAAAATTTCGTTTTGCCTGAATGGTCTGGAAAATGTATATTTGGAGAAATAATGCATCTTGTGGTCATTGGAATACGGAGGCAAAATACACATGCAACTCCTGAGTGAGCATGCAGTTACTATTTTTTTAGGTTATTTAATAAAGAGTGATTCATTGTCACTCCTTTTGCTATATCCAAAAATATATAAATCATTAAAAGATTTTCCCCCCGCCCCAGGGGAAATGGTTAAAACGACAATTACAGGAGACTGAGGAGGGGAGGGAGAGAGGTTGGTAGGGGGTGGGGGGGATAAGAATTCCTCTCCTAATTCTGGTTATCCATTTTGAATTTTAGACATTTTTAAGTAAATGTCCCATTTATTAGGTCGGTGCAGAAGTAACTCCGGTTGTCACCATTACTTTCAGTGGCAAAACCGCAATTACCTTCACACCAACCTAATAATTCAAAAAGAGCTCTCAAAAATGGCATGCCTGTGTGTTCACCAACATGCATTCATCAGGCCGAGGTATGTTAAGTGCTTGTTTTGTTACTATGAAGTAATTAAGTTTAAGAGATCAGAGATCAATTATGCAGGGCCTTGTTCTTTTTTTAAAAAAAAAGTAATTTATGTCTTCACTCTGGGCGGGAAAACACACATATGCCCGTGTACACACATACATACACACACACACACACACACGGGAAATGGTGAGAGGACATTCACATCCTGGGTCTGAGGGTTATGCCCCAATTAGTATGAAGGAGAAAGGTTTTATTTAGATTCATCTGTATCAACTACCTGTAGCCTTGAAAGAAACACAAGCCCCAATTTCAAAAACTCTTTTCTCTTTATCACAGGTAGACAGGCGATCTCAGTGTTAAAGGTCTGGATCAAAAGCAACTCGATCACAACTCAATATTTAAAAAAAAGAAAAGAAAAGAAAAACAAAACAGCCTAGCCAGACCCTTGCTTAAAGGTTTTGTTGTTTATATTAACTAGGCACTGTTTATACAATCTTGTCCCTTCTGGACCACACATAAGAGAATCAAAAACATCCCCAAATCTTGCTGTCTAGTTTACTCAGTATTGATCTCTGATCTCTAGTTTACTCCAAGTCATTTTCTCTCAATGAAGCACTAAACTGGCTAAAAATTTTATATTTCCCACACCGTATTCAGGGTGAAGTTAACCATTGAGTGAGAAATGACACATGCAGATTTCAGCAACTTTGAAGTTAGAGTTGAATCTGTCCTGACCCGCACCTCTGGGGGAAATCTACTTTGTTCTTTGTGGCTTGTTCTTTGAGCTCAGGCACCATGGTGGGGTCGCCTAACAGGCTCACTCAACAAACGCCTTTAAAATCAATTACAGAAATGAGCATTGTGAAGAGAAATGCTTTCCTCCTCCTGATGGTAGATGATACACCAGAAAATAATGAACTGTCCCCTCGTTAGCAGAAAGTTTTTGCTTCAGGTCTATAAAACAGTACTGTATCTAAATTCCCATGGAATCTCCATTTTTTATGCTAGTACCATCATTCTTTGCTGAACACTCTTCAACAAAGCCTATCAACTCTTTTAATAATCAGTTTCTCACGGATGAACAAGCCAAGTCCACATTCTGCTGAATGAGAGATTCCAGGCCTCTCAGAGTTTCACTGCCCAAGAACAAAAGCAAGTAACAGCTGTCAGTTCCTGAATTACACTAACCAGTCACTAACTTAGCGTAGACCATGCACACACTCTGGGGCTCAAGCACATGAGAGAGGGTATCACAGACTCACACACTAAGCTGGGGTATGTACTTAGGATGTTAGGACCAGAACACCCCGTGGGTCAGATTCAAACCCATGCATTTCATGGATTCCAGCCAGATTTGTCTTGTGTTCTTCTAAGCAGGTTTTTTAACTTAGATTAAATCACTGAGTAAATGAAACGTCAATCTTCACAGCGTCACAGACCACAAATCAACTCGAGTCCCAGTATGAGGCACAGGAGAAATGACTAACGGATACGTGAATTCTAGTGATAGCCCCAAAAGCACCTCCCATCTATTTTTCACTGAGTCTGGTCACAGGTAAAGTAAGACTTCATTTATACCTGGGATCTTGCAGAATAAGATGACGTTGGGCTGCACAGAGCTGATGTGGACCTTTTCCCCATAGAAGTCATGCCTGGGCTAAAACTTAGAACCCAAGAAGGTAAATTGGAATCAAGTCTTCCAGAGCTTTAACATTTTGGGATGGGTATTTTCTTAGTGCCATTAATGGACCTAATAGTTTCACAACTCACCTGTTTCAGTGAGAGCCAACGGTTCTGTGCTCACCATTAGATTGATGGTTGAACTAGAAGCTGACCTTGCTGGCTGTGGAGGTGGGGGCTGAGATTTCTCTATAAAAGAAAAATACATGCAACTCGTAGGTAAATCAGAAACTGGAGGGCTTGGGAATCCTTAGTGACTGATACAAGGTTGCCCGCTGTGATTAATGTCCTATGTGGGGGAGCGGTGATTGAAAGAGAGATCCGAGACATCTCTACATCCACCACTTATGCTGTGGGCTGCAAGTTGGATCCACATGCTAATAAGCAGCTGGAGGGGATCCCTGAACCTCCGAACAAATCCTCTCCCCTCCCACACAGCCTCTTCTGCTGCTGTCCAGGAAAATAGAGCCCTAGGGTTAACTGGATCTTTGGACTCATATCTCTATGGGCCTAATCCAGGGCATTGGTGGGAATTCCCTTTCCTCAAGCTGGTTCCTCGATCTGAATAGCATTGGCCTGAAGAAAACAGGAGCCTTCCCCTTCACATTCCTAGAGCAGTGGGGGTCAAGAAGAATGGGAGGGGGGATCCCAGAAGAATTTAGAAAGATGAGAGAGGGTACCATGAATAATTAAGAAAAGCTGGGACAGTACTCAAATGCAGGCCTCAGTGAAATGGGGGAGCCCTGGGGACAAGAGCCAGCCAAGGGCAGAGCCCAACTATGGTGAGATCAGGGCAGGGAGACTCAGCTATGGACATCCTCCACCCCTGGGGTGGTGAGACTTCAGGTACAACCTCCATTACTCCCTAAGGGGCCAGTGACTGACTAGTGTTTCCCTGAACATGGAAACCTGGACAGGGTGGTGGGCAACCAGGAGCCCTCGCCCGGAGATGTGGCCATGTTTCCCAGGTGCAGTGTTGGAAAGGGCTGTGCTCAGGTGACATGGATCTGGCTTCCTCCATAAAGTGGCCCAGGACCCAGAGGACTGCATTCCACATGGAATCCCATTTTCCATTCTGTGTTTTATAAAGTTAGGGTGCCACCAAAGCACCCAGGCTGAGTTGTTTTGGTTTTTGTTTTTTTTTTTCTAATTTGTGTTTATTTCAGAATAGATTCAATAAGTAAGTGTCTCCTTTGTGTCCTATTTGATACTCTACATAGAAATCAGGTACTGACTTGTACCAATCATGTACTTACTTGTACTGAAACTTCCATGGTAGGTGGCTCTGACCTGAGACCTCAGGTAGCAGACCACGGCCACGTGGTACATCTGCCCAGCGAGCAGGCCTCCGACGACGCGGTCCGTGACCGTGAGATTCTGCTTCAGAACCAGGGACTGATCATGGGCTGAGGTGATGGTGAGGTCATAAAAATAAGGACTGGGGGGCTCAGGCCTCTCCCAGTGGAGTCTGGCGCTGTTCTCTGTGATCTCAGACACCTGGACTTCTCGGGACACCTTAACTGGAAGATAGATCAGAGTGTGAAGATAAAAAAATAAAACCCTCCATGACTGTTGTGCATGAGCGAGAGAGGAAATCTGAAAGGGGTGTGTTAACAGACAAATTGACTTGAAATTTAGGTGAGGTGGGGAACTAATTTCTTGTTCAAGCCCCTAAAAAATATTGCTCTTATAATCTATCAGCATACATGAAATGTGAAATTCACAGTAATGAAAAATCTCATCATTCATCAACTATCTTTTTTTCTATTAAAAATCTCCACTGTTAAGAAGATACTTTGGAAATACAAGCCCTGCATACTAATCATAAGTTGTGTTTGCTACAAAATGAGCCCCATAATTTAAAATGTATTAAATCATAAAATGTTAGGGTATGACATGAAATTCTTTTAAAGGAATTCTGCTTTCTCTCTTTCATACTGCTCATAAAATGAAGATAATTTCCGTTTTATCATGGGCCTTCCTTTACAGCTTGTGACATTCGGTAGTGTCTTCCAGTGTCTTCTTTAATAAAACGATAAAATAACATACTCTTGGTCTCATTAGAGTCATCTACCTTTTGTATCTAATTCAGTCTGAAATATATTAAGTTGGTGCAGAGTGCTTGTCGGTTTTGCTATTACTTTCAATATTTTTCTCATGGTCAGTATGCGCATAGATTTCAGCCTTGGGGAACGACTGATGGTCCAGGCTCTCACTTTTCAGGCTATTGGACTGAACACCCAACATTGCCACAGCACACAGCTTAGGGCCCCTTTTCTGTGGGTATGAGGCAGGGACAAAGTTTGCAGTTGCAAAGGGCTCCCCCAGACCTTTTCAAGTCATATTCTAAGGTAGGCAAGTCCGGCTCCAAACACCAGCCCAGAAACAGCTGCCTTGCTGCCTAAGAACCAACTGCAGGCTTTTTCTTTCTGTCTCTCCCACTCCCTAAATAGGGGTTAAAACCCTATTTTGACGTGGAACATTTTCCCTTTCGTTTAAGACAACTCAGTTTCCAGGTGAGGTGAGCTGTGCCCCCACTGACATTCCAGAGAGAATGAGAGCTTCCCATCCCTACCCCAGGACAGGATTGAGGGCACAGGATGGGGCGTGGGAGAAGGCAGGCGGCAGAGGCTGGAATCCCTAACCAACACCTCTTAAAATACATCATCCAGATGTCCAAGCCCAGATCAAGGACTGTATTCTGAGTGTGTTACATGCAGGCTTTGAGGAACACATGCTGGAGCAGTAAACGAGGACGTCACAAGACGGCAGCCCTAGCAAGGGCTTTCTTACCCACGGGCTTAGTGGTGGCTGGCTTGGTGGCAGCTGGTTTGGCTGCCTGTGGCCTAGGGGCCTCAGCCTTGGCCGCCACTTGTTTTGCGGCAGCAGCAGCAGGGGGTCTCACAGCTGCTGGCTTTGCTGCTACAGGCTTCGCTGCCGTTGCTGGCTTCACCGCGACCGGGGGTCTAACAGTGGCCGTCTTTGTGGCCACAGGCTTGGCAGCCGCAGGTTTTACAGGGGCTGGTTTCGCAGGGGCCGGCTTTGCAGCAGCTGGCTTCACAGATGGCTGATTTACGATAGTTACAGGCTTTGTTGTGGTGGTCACTGGCTTCGTTGTAGTCATCGGCTTCGTGGTCGTCACTGGGTTGGATGTAGGACTTGAAGTAACATTATTTGGAACATTTCTGTTAAGACAAATTAAATATTACCTCTACTTTTGCCCGCTATGTAAAATAAACAAAGACATAACCCCATGAACTACATTAAATTTGTTTTAGCAAAATGCATGCAATAGTTTTTACAGATTATGTATAGTAGTGCATATATTAAATTCCTTCTTTTAAGGATCTGTGCCCCCCTAAAAAAATATATGAAACAGCATATTGAAAAATAGAATCATTAAAAATGAAGCTTATATTGTTCTACAAAAACATCTTTCAATTTATAACATAAAGGCTGAGAGAAAATAAGAGACAATAATAAATAATATCCAACAATGTTATCATTATAGCAATTAACCAACCAAAACATACACCAAAAATTAAATGAAATCAGTAGTTAGCTACTTACATTATAAGAAAATATCTACTCAATCAAATGCTATGTTGAGCTGGAAAATTATGAAGTTAGCATGTACTATTTTGCTCCACGGCTTCTTATTGGGAGTATATATATATTTTTTTTACTTGTCTTTATTTTTGTGTATGTGTTTTTCTTTTTTTTTTTTTTTACAATTTCTTGATCCATTACCAATATCTAGAGAGAATAGCAACCTAATCAAACAGACACAACAACACGGACCCACACTTCGTAGCTTTCTTGATCTTAGAAGAAAATGTATTATTTTAGCATCATATCTTGCTACATGTCCTAGGAAGTAATAATATATTTTCAAGTTAATATCATAAGACTTCAAATACTAGGTTACTTCATTCCTTCTGTTTTCCAAAAGATGAAAGGTTAAGTCAATTTTCGGGAATGTTTCAGAGAAATAATAGGAACCATTAAAGCCTAGAAAAATAATGGCTACAAAGCTAAATGAAGCATCCGGTACCATGATACAGGTCCTAGTTGCCTTAGCAATGATATTCATTCTTGCTATGCTGAGATTTAAAGCCACTCCTTCTGAGGTCAAAGGAAAGAGCTGAAGGACTTAAGTGGTGATAGAGAGAAGGGTCTGCAGTAGGAAGAGATGGGCTCTCTTTCCCCATCTTGAGAGTCAGCCAGTAGTAAGCCAGATAGTAATTTTCCAAGGATCATCTGCATTCACATCTCATCTGTGCATGAAGTCCAGAATCTGCAGAATCTGCACTTCCCTCCAAAGCATGACCCACTGTGACATTCTCTTAAGGAGCACACGTTGCTGACACACTACAGGAGCTCAGTTTCTGTGGCCACACCGCCCTAGCTAGCCCTTTGTCACATGGCCCCACTGCCCTCTTTGCTCCTAGAGTTGGCACCCGAGATGGAGCAGGGCACGAACCATGGCACATGGGCCAGGCAGCAGCATCAGCATGGGTGCCACAGTCCTGCCCACTCCCATCCCTCCCCTCAGTCTTCATAGTGGAACATGCACATGGCTTCCTATTATTACCATTATTACATGTTATCACAGCATTAACAATTTTAAGAAGACATGGAGTCCATTTTTTGATGTATCCAATCCTTCTTTTATGTAACCATTTCACACCAGATACAGCAAATTGTTTGGACATACGGTCTCAATTACCTACCTTCTCTCTGCCCATGCCCTTTACAATGTAATGTGACAAGTCCTTCCATCAAGCCTAGTTTTTCACCCTTAAATCTAGGTTAGCCTTTGGACATGCTTTGGCCAATAGAATGTGGCAGAAGTAACAGTGTGCCAGTTCTAACCTAGGTCACAAGAGGCCTTGCACACTTCTGTCTTCTCTCAGGGAACCCTGCCAGGTCGCCTTGTGAACAAACCCAGGCTAGCCTGCTGAGAATGAGAGACCACATGGAGCAGAGATGAGTCAGCCCAGCTGAGACCATTCTAGACCAGCAGCTCTATAGCTGACAAGCAGCTGACCACAAACATAAGGGAGCCAAGTAGAAAACAGAAGAACCACCCGGTTGAACCCAGACAAAAATTGCTAATCCACAGAATTACAAACTAAGTAAGTGGTTGTTGGCCAGGCACAGTGGCTCATGCCTACAATCCCAGCACTTTTAGAGGCTGAGGCAGGCAGATCATTTGAGTTCAGGAGTTCTAGATCAGCCTGGACAACATGGCAAAATCCCATGTCTACTGAAAAAAATACAAAAATTAGCCAGGCATGGCAGCATGCACCTGTAGTCCCAGTTACTCAGAAGGCTGAGGCACAAGAATTGCTTGAATCCAGAAGGCAGAGGTTGCAGTGAGCCAAGACTGCACAACTGTACTCCAGCCTGGGCAACACAGCAAGGCTGTGTCTCTAAATACATTAATTAATTAAGTAAATAAATAGGTGGTTGTTGTTTTAAGCCACTAAGTTTTGAGTAGCTTGTTATGCGGCAAAAGCTAACTGATAAAACAGATTATTTGAGAAGCATGACCCACATTAGCTTTGAGAAGTCACATTTTCTGGATTTCAAGGTCCTCATCACATAAAGTCAGGAGTTGGTTGGAGGACCTGGGCAATCCCTGCAGCACTATAATTTTTAAGACAATAATTATAATCACTTACATTTGTTTGTGACCAAACTTCACAAGATTCTTTGTGGGTTGGTCCCCTTGGAACCAATCACACTGTTTCCTGATATCTGGGGACAAGTAAAAAGCATTTTCGCCTAAAGAAAAAAAAAAGAAAACAATTGAACTGCATGCTAATAACATGAAAATTAAAAATAATCTGTTAGCGAGTTAAATGAATCACATAACATTTATTTAGCCCAAATTATTGTTGAATTAACCATATCAGACAAACTATGTCCAGTGATTTTAAACATAAAGTATGATGGCATTTGATCCATGAAACATGGTAAGCCAATATGTTCTATTTGGCAATATTTGGGTGATTAAGTTAAAAATATATTTATTCAATGTGAGGGAGAAGACAGGGATAGAAGAAAAATCAAGTGGAGAGTCTGACAAGTTCTAGTCTCTTGAACATCAGATTATAATCCAACAGCTTTCATATTTTCTCAATGCTTTGTTGAACAAAGCTTCTGTTTTTAATCTTAGGAAGACAGGAACAGTGACCCGTGGGTGAACCTGCTGGCTTACCTTTGCTTCACATTTTTCCCTGAGTCTTTTGGGTGCCAGACCTTCACAAATGTGAATACCGTTTTCATAGACCTCAACATTCCCTTAAATAATAAACATTCAGTATATACATGTTTATTTATACTTTATAAATCTCCCTCATTTGTTCCAAGCCTTGCCTGTACTGACCCTAGGCTGCACACTATACACAGGCTCTGGAAACTATAATGGGCTACAGCTCCTCAAAGAGCAGTCTAGGGGACCACAGACCCACAAACAAATGATCCACAGGCCAGGTAAAGATGCCCTAAGTAGGGTGTCCGGATTAACCATGAGCAGGCCTTGGGAGCAGGAGCCTCCACGGCGAGCAGAAGCCATTGGAAATGAGCTTTGAAGATGAATATGGGTTTGCTGCTGAAGTGCGGTGGAGAGCATTCCAGGGAGGGGGAGCCCCATGAGCAAAGGCCCAGTGGTATCCAAGCACAGGACTGGTGGCTAAGCCAAGATCAAAGCAACTCTTTCTAGAAGCTTTCCCCAGTGCCCCCAACATAAATCACTTTTTTTGCGACATGCCAGCCTATTATGTCATGCATAATAAATGCGCATTTGATCCATTTGCCCACCCTCTATGTAAACTGTTAAGGACACCAAGAGTGCCTTATGGCTAGGAGGTGCTCGGTCAAATGTGGTGGGATAAATGAGTCAATGAGAACAAGGACTCTGTCTGCATGTTCCCTGCTTACTCTGGCTCCTAAAAGCATTTGTGGCATATGGCAGGTGTCAATATATGTTTGTTAAATGAATGAACCAGTTCCAGTCAACACATCGGTTGTCTTTTCCATGACTGTTCCCACACTCCTCCCGGCCCAAGCATAAAGCCAGGCCAGGGCACATGCTGTGCCACTTAGGACTTACTGCTGACGAAGGATGGCAACAGCCTCCCGAAGCGCATCAAAGGTTCCTCGTTAAGCTCAGTGGACTTGTCCACTAATTTGAAGAAGACATCATTTGGCTCACTGGCGAAGGTGTATACCTCCTTGATGTTCACCTTCCTGCCAATGCCCAGGACCACGAAGAAGTAGCCCTTGCATTTGGCCTGCAGGATGACTCTCTGGGCCTCCTCCAGCTGCTCCTCCTGCACCTCGCCCGTCAGCATCAGAACCACAATTTTCAGGTCCCGTGGGTTTGGAGCACTTTCAAAGACATTCTCTATGGTGTATTCAATGGCACTGCCCAAGGCCCTGGTTCCCTGCAACTGTGTCATTCCCCTGCTGAGGAAGTCCACCAGCTTCTCCTTGGAGCCATAGTCAGTCAGGGAGAATTCCACCTTCACAGGCGACACGCTGGCATTGCCCATGGACTCATAGGGTGCATGCTGCACAACGGCCACTCTGGCAAAGTGCTGGGAGGCCTTGGGGTCTGGGCTCATGTCCAGTTGTCTGACCAGGTATGCTATGTACTTCTTCATCTCATTGAACTGGAACAGGGTGGTGGTCTCAGCGCTGTCTAAGATGAAAGCCATGTCGATGTCCACATCGCTCCCTGCCGCTCTCCTGTCCCTGAAGGAAGGCCTCCAACTGCCAAATCCACAGGATGGGTCAATGTTGCAGATGTCTAGAAAGAAGCATGGCAGCCCATTTATTCTGTGACACCCACAGCAGGATACACAACTCATCAATCTGCTGGGAGCCTTGGGTGATTAAAATGATCCCATAAGATCAAAAGCGGGCTGGGCTCACGCCTGGAATCCCAGCACCTTGGGAGGCCAAGGCAGGCGGATCATGAGGTCAAGAGATCGAGATCGTCCTGGACAACATGGTGAAACCCTGTCTGTACTAAAAATACAAAAATTAACTGGGTGTGGTGGCAGGTGCCTGTAGTTCCAGCTACTTGGGAGACTGAGGCAGGAGAATCGCTTGAACCCAGGAAGCGGAGGTTACAGTGAGCCAAGATTGTGCCACTACACTCCAGCCTGGGCGACAAGAGTGAGACTCTGTCTTAAAAAAAAAAAAAAAAAAAAAAAAGAAGCAAAAAGGACCAAAACCAAAACCAATTTATATCTTGCTGCCTTGATTTGATTACGGCCAGATTTCAGTTTCCATCACCTAATACTTAGATGAAACAAATCAGTAACATCAAATCTTTGTAGTATGCCACGTGCTGGCATTTTTAAAAGAAAAGAAACATTATCTTACTTTGCCACTCCTTGAAGAAATATGTTCTAGAATGTCGCTAGTGCCAAATATTTTCATTCTAGATTCTAATGTCAAAACTTAAGCAGAACCCACCTCCTCCTTTGCTAACTATAAAATGAATTATCCCCCATCAAAGAGAAGCTCTGTCTTGGGAGGTCCATTTTTAATACAGAAACTGCTGCAGTAGTATTTACACGGGTAAATACGAGGCTTTGTGAATCAACTGAACTCAAGCTCTTTTTACAGATCATCATTATTCTCTCACTCTCCTATGGATATTATGCTTTGCAATTGCAGCTGAGCAGATCTTCCTGTTAGATAAACAGCTTACCCAAGCAAACATGACACGTGCGGACATTCTCCAGGAAGTCTGTGAGGTCTCTCCCCGCAGGCAGGACAAGCGCATGCCCCACTGCTGTGTTATTGATCTGGTTTAAACAAAAGAACAATTTCAGTAGGGGCGTACATGATCAGTAATATCTGAAAATATGGCAGAGGAGTAAATCAAAGCCACAACAATAAGATAGATTAACTTCCCAACAGGGCAGTATTGGGAATATCTTCTCATTTGGGGGTGGGGCTGGACTCTGAGTATAATAGAAAGACATAGGTTTTATGCTAATAGGGTGAGCTGGAGTTCATATCCCCTTCAAATGGGGTTCAGCTTTTTTCAGATGTAAAATGGGGGTAATACCTTCCTAATGCTGTCATTTGGAGGGTTAAATTAGATAATAAATGTTAGTACCTGGTGTACCCTCTGGCAAATAGTAGGAACTTAATCTTATCGTTATTTTTAGCACCAATGTGGGAGCTCCATCCCTTCCCCACCCTCTCAGGTGTGGTTAAAGCAAGTAACAAAATCACTCCCAGTGGATGCAAAGAGTCCTGTCTATCGCAGTACCTGGCACACGATTAGTAATTATTCATTTAACAAATAACTAGTCTGAATGAATGAGTGAATCGTTATGAACAAATGAACGAATAATTTTTTGATCTTGTTGAAACCATGCTAAGAAACTCATGTGGCTCTGAGTCCCTCAGCCCACACAAGGACAGATTTATGTGAATGAACCCCCAACAAGAGCACACGGCCAGTAGCCCAACTTCAACACTGGATTCCCAATGAACATCCAGTGTGGAAGGAAAGACATCGGCAATCATCTTGCCCCAGCCTCAACTTACAGGTGACAAATCTGAGACGCAGGGAAGCTAAGTGGTGTGCCATTACTTTAAATGGGTGGGGGGAGTGTGGAACCAGGCCAAGGCCTCCTGACTCCTGGCTGGACTCCTTCCTATCCATCACCCATCTGTCTTGAACAGTATCACCAGAACTGCACTGAATAAATATTAATTGATATAACAATTAAACCAGTCAGCCAGGCACGGTGGCTCATGCCTGTAATCCCAGCACTTTGGGACGCCAAGGCAGGCAGATCACAAGGTCAGGAGTTTGAGACCAACCTGACCAACATGGGGAAACCTCGTCTCTACTAAACAAAAAAAAGAAAAATACAAAAATTAGCCAGGCATGGTGGTGAGTGCCTGTAATCTCAGCTACTCAGGAGGCTGAGGTAGGAGAATCACCTGAACCTGGAAGGTTGAAGTGAGCCAAGATCACGCCACTGCACTCCAGCCTGGGTGACAAAGCAAGACTCCCTCTCAAAAAAACAAAAACAAAAACACACACACACACACACAATTAAACCAGTTATTTAATAGAATTACAAGGGACGTTTGGCCTCTCTGTGGGCTGCCCTTGGGGCCTGGCTGAAGAAAGCTTTGCACAGTGGTGTAGATCGGGGTTGCTGAGTTGGCATAATTTTGGGGACCTTACTAAGAGACTGCAGGCCTCCAGGGCCACCCTGGATATTCACCTTCAGAGCTGACTGGGACAGAGTGGAATGGGTATTACCAGCACATGGGTTTCAGAGTCTAATGGACTAGGGTCCTAGCCTCTCATGAGCATCTCACTAACAGCAGGATCTTCCTATCCATGAGGTGAGACAGATGACACAAACCTCACCAGCCAGTTATGGGAAGCAAATGCCTAGTACACATACAGTAAGACACAGCTCAGAGTGTGCACATGGGGCCATCTTGGGAGGAGACAGGACTGATCCAAACGTCCAGGTCCTCCTCACATGTTGAATAAAGCAAACAAGCCATACCACCTTGTTAGTAGATAGAGGGTGTCACTAACATTAGCATCACTAACCGGCAAGAGCTGTCAACCTGTGAGGAGGAACCTGGGGGCAGTGCTACAGGCATGTAGGCGTCCCTGTAGTGCTGGGGCCACGAGGCTGTCCTGGAGACCTCACAAGAGAAGTTCTCAGGCAGATGGCCTCATTGGGGACCTTGTAGGAGCTATGCGACATGAAGCCACCGAGGATCATGGGCGTGTCTGAGAACCTCCTCAGAGCCCCAGAAGAAAGGGAGATGGCAATAGCACCAACAGAGCACAGACCTGCAAAGCGTTGACGAGCTGCCGGTCTTCCTGGCTCGTAAGGAACAAGGGGGTGATCCCCGCATCTGAGAGCTTGAGCACAGCCTCTCTGAGCTGTGGGGATGCTGTTGTGGGCCTGTTGCTGAAGAAAACGGCTACTTTCCTCATTAGGAATCCGTTCCGCACACGCTTAAATGTGTTTCTGGCCACAAATGACATGGCGGTCTCCAGACTCTGCTGTTTGGATGTCAGAGCCACCTGAAGGTTCTTAATCTTGTCCAGGAGGACCGACTTCCTCTTGGAGTCAGCAAACCGGATCTCTGTGGTCACCTCGTTGTTGTAGGTGACTACGGCCACCCGGGCCCCCCGTGGGCAGTTGCTCTCAGCAATGGTCAGGTCATTCACAATACTCAAGACCACATCTCGCATCCGGCTGAACGTGTCTTGGTTGACCCCCTCAGAGGTGTCTAAAGCAAAGGCTAGTTCTGTCGGGAAGACGGGGCACTCCAGGGGCCCTGTGGAAAGTGAAGGGTGGAGGGTTAAAGACAAACCATACTTACTACAAAAGGGAGGCTTCCTTTCCTTAGGAAAAAGTCACCAAAATCAACTTACCATAGCAGCAAGCTAGAAAAGAAACAAAGAGAAGAAAGGGTGAGAGACTACTCTACCATGTGAGAATTTCAAATGTAAAAATATGCATTGTCAGACAACAGAAAACCGTGTACTTACGACATTTATCTTTGATGCTTTGGATGAGGGCACATTGCTTTAAAAGAAAATGAAAGAATATGTAAGGAGAGCAAATCAAAGGCTCATGAGGTAATGAGTCATTCTGGATACATGCAACTTACATCGATGGAGTCACCTCTGTTGCCCTTGGGACCCTGTAAAACCAAGGAAGGAAAGGCTGAGAGGCACAGTAGATGGGGAATTTGAAAAAACAGCCTTTGCTCCCCGCCCCCTGAAGAAATACACAGAGCAAAACAAAGGGTCCCCTGGATAACCTTGATTGTTTATAGCCGCTCCCTATAAACCTGATTTTTTCTCTTGCAAAACAAAAGAGAAAAGATTCTCAGAGCAAATGTGTTTCCCTGGGAGGTCATTTGGCTTTTGAAATAGCCTCAGGTCCTGAAACCAGGAAGCTCACCACCAATCCATGTAAAGCCCACTAGTGAGCTTGGGTCTAGATTCTCCTTCTCTTGAGAAAAGAGCTCCCTCTCACACGCTTGCTTGATACACCCCTGCCGAAGGGGCAGTGAGAGATCATCGAGCTGTCCTGGTTCCCTCCGTGTCTAATGCATCCCAGCTGAATTCCACCCCAAGGAGCTCTAGGGACTGACTCAAGGCTTCCCTCAGCGTCCTATCCCTAAACCTCACCATCCTGACAGTCCAGCAGGCATCTCATGGGCCATTAGTTGTCTTTCCGGGGGCCATTTCTGCCTGCTTAGTCTTCTGCAGGAACTGGCCTAATGTGCTCCCCCCAATACTTCATCTACTTAAAGACAGCAATCAGACCCACCTGACCAGCCTTCTTTTCCCTAATTCATCTAAACTAAGCCCTGAAGAAGGAATGATTTTCCAACTCCTGAATTATCTTTTCCATTATTTTTTGAAACTCATCAATTTCAATATTGAGGGACAATATAGGGAGAAATTCAAATAAGAAAACAAAGGTATTAGCAATAAAGAGATTTGGAAGGGCTGTGGGAGGATGCCCTTCTGGCTCCTGGTGGCGGCGTGACTAGTGGGCTTTAACCACAAATCAGGAGCTCCCCTGGGGATTTCATAGACCAAAGGAAGCATTGCCAAACCAAGACCTGGCATAATTGCACTGCTTCTGCAAGATGCGAGCCAAAGGCATTCAGATTTCTCCTCTTTGGTTTCTCCTCTATACAAACCTCAAATGCACCTATGCCAGGAAACTATAAATTACAACACTCTCTAGATGACAGGATCCCATGAAACCTATTTTTTTTAAGTTTCTTGTTACTCTAAAATTCAAAATCTCTTTGCTGCATCATGATGTCAGAGAGTTGATCTGACAACTAAGCAAATACACACAGAGCACACTTTCTTGTGAGCAAAGCAGTGGTGGGAAGTTTTCAGGGACCATGTGTAAAGCACCCAGCCCCAGGTGGCTGGGTCAGAACTGGATAAATACTTACAGCTGGTCCTGGGTAGCCAGGGTCTCCCTTCTGTCCAACTATCCCTGGAGGTCCCGAATTTCCCTAGAGGGAGCAGAACAAACATGTTCAATTGTGTCAGAAAGTGGAGAGTTTAAGGCTCCTATAGTTGGAAGGGATGGTAAAAGTGATCTAACCCAAGGGACTCCATCACCACGAGAAATCTCTCACTTTAAGGGGCTAGAATGTCTCTTAAATTCAAGTTTAGGGACAAGCAACCTCAACAAAGCCAATGGGAGTCCCCCACCAACTATGGAGGGATTATGTTCTCTGCCAGGCTAAGGTAAGACAGATGCTTTCCCAAGAACCATTAATATGATTATGAAGGACTCCCAGGAGAATAGGTAACAGACAATGAATTAGCTAATGTGTTCAGTGTAGATAATCATCCAATGTTTTAAAGCTCTTTGGGGTATTAAATGATCTGGTTTGACTGTCTTCACTGATCAAATTGATAGGATAATTATGTTTCTTTTCAAACTACATTTCAGGCTGAAAATAACTGTTAGTAATATTTACCCAGATCTAGGCCACAATTTGCTAATTGAAGACTCTGCCATTTTAGGAGAGTGAGTAAACATCCATTGAAAAGAGTAATCTGTCCAGGTGTGGTGTCTCACGCATGTAATCTCAGCACTTTGGAAGGCTGAGGTGGGAGGACTGCTTGATCCCAGGAGATGGAGGTTGCAGTGAGCCAAGATGGCGCCACTGCACTCCAGCCCAGATGACAGAGCAAGACCTTGGCAACAGAGGGAGACCTTGTCTCACACACACACACACACACACACACACACACACACACACACACACACACAAAGAATAAAAAGAAAAGAGCTATCAGGACCAAAAGTAGCTTAAGGAAGAGGAATCTCAGCACCAATAGGCTGAAAAGCCCATGGCCTTGGCCTGACTCGTTTACGAGCCCAGAGGCTTCGGAAGCAGTTACCATGCCTCATTCACTCCTGTTGCCTGACCGTCTGGGTGGGCATGGCCCAAAGTGACTGCACAGACTTCCCAGTCACCCATAATGAGACCTGAGACTGTAGGTGGGTGCTGTGCCTGGAGTGAGCTGGGCTGGCGACCCTGGAGGTGAATTGGAGGAAGAGGAATACACCTGCAGGAGGACAACCATGGACCACAGCCATGGCGGTGCCCTGAGGACATTGGTCTGGGGCTCAGGAGTCCCTTCCTTCCACTCTGTGCTATCCCTGGCCAGGGTGCAAGTGAAGGATAATTGTCAAAGCCTCAGCAGTTAATCACGTTGAAACATCCATTCTCATTCCTCACCTGCAGCCAAGGCCCAGGCAAACTTACCCTTCGGCCTCGGATGCCTTTGGGTCCTGGTGTTCCATTTAGCCCAGGCTCACCGGGGTTACCCTGGGAATAAAGCCGAGAAGTGGCACAGTAAGCTCTGGAACAGAAGATCTCACTGAGGGTCCGTGGGGCCAGACATCCAGCGGACATGTGGGCCACACTTTTCCAGGGCAACCAAGTGGTTAGCTTTGATTCACTTTTCCGGTGGGTCACTAGTATATTTGTGGTATTTGCAGATAGTCTTCATTTATTTAATCAGTAATGATACTATCATATAGGTTATAGCATTTCACAGCTTACAGAGTACTTTGATTGTAGTATATATTATTTAAATCTCATAAGCACCAGGACAAGTATGTATTGTGACCTCCACTTGACAGATGAGAGAGTGTTTTAGGGGAGGAAGGGTCTTTCTCAGGGTAGCCCAGTTAACTGAGTGGCTGACCCATGCCTAATGCGAAGATATTCTGACTCTCGGTCTGTGGACATACCAGAGCTGAATCGTGATGCAGATTTAAACCAACCGGGGATTATTTACCTTTGGTCCTGGGTAGCCAGGGAATCCTCTTTCTCCCTATAAAAGATAAATACATTATTGAATACTCGGTACTAATTTAAATTCATCTAAAATAAATTGACCTTGAAAGAAAGAAATGTCTGCAGAGTCATCAAAAGAAAACACTCACTCAAATACAAAGACAACTTTTAAAGAAATAATTCTTTTAAAACACAACATATCAGAAGTTGTCCTTGGAGCCTCCTGGCAGCAAGGACTCTTGGAGAATCCTCAGCAGATACGTACTTTTTTGCCTCTGCGTCCTTCACTGCCAACTCCGTCTCTCCCGTCATCTCCCTAAGAGTAAGAAATAGATGTGACTGCAGGTCGCCATGCGTGGCGAGCCATAACCACCATCTCTGCCCTACTACTGCCCTGGGAAGTAGATCTTGAGCTCCTGAAATGTTTCCAGACTAAGGTACAGGAGTAGGCACACTTCCTGCTCCTGTCCTATCCTCCAAGGGTGAATAAGACCATTTCTGTAGGCGATGGGCTCAAAGGACTCCCGTAGCAAAATGGTGCTGGCAGACTAACATAGAAAGAACTGCTGGGAGCTTTGGGTAAAGATTCTGTTTGGATGTAGAATCAAAGACTCATCAACCCCGAGAATCTTAGAATTGACAGGAATCTTGATGGTGACTTTGATTCTATGCATCCATGAGCTTTGATTCTATTTCAAAACAAGAACACTGAACTCCATCTCTCAGGCCCAGGTCATATTCCCCCTCCCCATATCCCTTCCCTTCCTTCCAAGTCATTACTCCTAGACCCTCTCCTTTCCAACACCTCCCCCCGGCATGCTCAGATCTGTTCCTGTTGCTCTCTCATGTGGAGCATTCAGAACTGGACTTCATTAATTATTTCAAAACAATCAGAAGAACTTCTGTGAGTTGTCCATTACTATCTCTAACATATGTAGGAACTTGCCACTTAGTTAAATTATAGTTTTCAACAGATATCAACAACTAGAGATCTGTTGACCCAAATTAATAGAAACAGAATCAGGAAGAGATTTCCTTCAATGGTTTGAATAGATTTTAAAGTCTGATTTTTTTCCCTGTGCTTCTGAGATTAAAATTAATACAAACAGATTTGTTTTTAAACTTCAGTTAGTTGAAAAGAAAAAAATGCAAGGAAGAAAAATATTTTAAAGCTTGGGATTAAAGCAGTCAGATCAACCTGGTCCTTTTATATGGTGTTTAGGTGTCATGATTCCTTTTGCAAAAAGTCACAATGGACCGTAGATTTCTGTACTCTTTTGTAATGTAGAAATGTACATTACAAAATTATTGTTGGTGAATTGTTGGGGCGTTTTTAAATAGCATTTGAAAAATGAGTTACTGGGGTAATAATTTCTATTCCTAAGATGTCTCATTCAAAAGAAATTGTTTCCATCTGGATTGAGACCTAATCAAATCCAATTCCTTTTTAACCCAAATGACATTTACTTCTTTGCAGAAAAGCTTCATCTAGTTATGCTTGCAAAGCATTTGCGGGACCTCAGATGAAGGTGGTTTAAGCTTCATTAGCCTCTACATTCCCTTGTATCAGGAAAAACACAGGGGAAAAATACGTCTCTACCCACTGCCCACACCACCTCTCTAACCCTGCCAGTAAAATAAAACTTGTTAATTCGCCATGGATAAGCAGCAAGTTTCACTGTTTCCAGCCATATCCCCAATAACACAAGAAGCAAGGCTAATCTTTATTTGGAACCTTCTCCCGGCTTCCTGCACCTTCGAGCAAAGAGTCAGCGACAACGTGGCCCCGAGCGTGCGTGACCTTACCGTCTCCCCACGAGGGCCCCGGTTTCCAATTCCTCCTTTTGGTCCTGGCTCTCCGGGCTCACCCTAGACATGAGAAACACGGCTGAGACCCTGTGGCCTAAGGCTGGCTTACACTGTGATGCCAAGCCCTGCTTTTACTCTAGGTAAGGGTGCTGCAACATGCTGACTTTACCTTTGAGATTTCAGTGAAATGAATTTCTAAATTGCAACATTCATGTGCAAACTCCTGGAAAATAATCCAGGAGGGTTTGTGTTTGTCCTTTTCACCAGCGTGGCATGGGGGACAGGCCGATGAGAAGAGAGAGTAACAGCTGGGAGAAGAAGGCACAGAAGGCAGCGGACATTGAGCCCAGCACGACACTGAGCCCAGCACGAAACCCGGCAACACCTTCCAGGCAGAGACCATCGTGGATTCACAGGAACTCATTTCTTTTACAGAAAACATGCAGTCTTTCAGACTGGTCATGACAAATCGTAATTTATCTCAAAGCTGATAGAAAGGAGGTTCTCAGGTAGCCTTCATACAGCAGACTTGCTGTTATCCAGAACAGTCAGGGTCGGGGCTCTTGGATGATCTAAATGTGACTAGCTGAGCCGCTGTGCGTGCACTGCCTATGTTTAAAGACTGCTCATTCCATATTATACTGAAACTGTGCCAAGCACTGCCCGGCTGCTCTGATGGCTCAGAGGGTGCTGCACTATCGGCACAAGCCAAGCAAGAGAGGAGCAGAAAAGCCAGCCACTGATGGAGGGCTGTGGCCAGGTGCAAGCCAGCCCTCTGAGCAGGGATGGTTGGTGGCAGGGATGGTAGTGGGGATTATGGTGGGAATTGTTGGGGGACAATAATCCCACTGGCCAAGCCGCAATCAACAGGGGAGGCTGGAGTGGGAACCAGTAGTATTGAAGAGGAGGGACAGACACACTGACAAAAGAGGGAGGGGGGCATGTGTGCCTGGCTGGTCCCTGTCCTCAGGAAAGCTCTGCCTTTCTCAACACAAACCTTTCTTCCCAGGGGACCGGTTCTGCCTCGTTCTCCAGGAGCACCTGCGGCACCTCCGCTTCCCTGGAGCAGGAGGGGAGGAAAGTGTCAGTCAAGTGGTCAACCATCCAAGCAAAGTTGTCTCTGAAACCTGACTGTCCCCGGAATGGAGGTCAGAGCCCGCCAGGGGCATGGGACCTGTCCCGCCTGCAAATCCCAAGCACTCAGCTCTGAGCACAGGGGTACAGACTCAAAGATAAACATGCACAGAAATGGCGTGCACAAATTTAAAACGTGAGTATTACCTCTCAGTGCCAGTTTTCACAAATTAACGCATGTTGCAGTTATTAATATACATATCCTAGGTTCCTGACTGGACAGCAAGCTCCCAAATTTTATGTGACTTTATCCTGCCTCCCTTTTCACACTCACAATGAGCACCTGGTGCACACAGGTTTGTTAAAGCCTGTTAGGTGAATGAATAAACTGATCGAAGAAATTGACTCTTAAAATGTGGTACAGTCTACCTAGCCCAAAAATAACTTAAAATAGGTGGTGAAAAAGTGCAAATCGATACATGTTTCTGGAGCTATTGGACAACTATTTGAATAGCTTTGCATCTATACCATCTTAAATTGTTAATGAACTACAAGTTAAGTAAATGTTTTTTTAAAAAACCTCAAAAAATATGTATTTATCAGCTTTCAAGCTAGAGAAGGACTTTCTAAGCAAGTTCCTGCCCTCTTCCACCATAAAATATTTTTGTGCGTTTATGTAGCAACATATTGAGCTTGTTATCAGTTTATTAGTCATTTTTTGGTAACAAATGATAGGATACCTCCCTCAATATCATCTCAGACATGAGAGAAACTCGAATATGTAGTTCCATGACACCTGATCCTAGCCCAGCAATGACAATGTGTCTCTGCTCATCATTGCTGATAGCTACAATGCATGATAACATCCGCAGTCACAGTAAGTTTAAGGACCATCTTCTGTGCTGAACTCAAGGGTGAACTCGAGGCAATCACTATACAAAATCCATAAGCACAAGGGGCTATCGCCAGGGACCAAAGGTGAAATACCTTGCATAATCTAACCATGTTGGGGGATTTAGATTTTCCATGATTCCATCTCAAGCACATCCCCTGATTTCCACCCAGAGGCCTACGCTTGGAGGGAGCAGAACTGAGACTTAGAGGCCCCTGGAGCACCAAATAAGGAAACTCTTACTTTCTTGGGGTGAAGTATCTAGTCACTGCAAGGCCTGAGGTTAAATCTGGGGTTTGTGTTGCCAAAGAGGAGAGCTAAAGGGAGGTCTGTCTACAAGAGCATCATCCGAGACACGCTCAGCCTGCCTGGCAACGTGCCCTCTGTTCAGCTAAAGAGGGGCCTGGTATTGGGACAGGCTTACCCGAGGTCCAGAAATGCCTTGTTCTCCTATCAGCCCTGGAGGACCAGCAGGACCAGCTGGACCCTGAGGAAGGAAAAGGCCAACGTGAGTGCTAATGAAGTGACTTTCCGTGAGAAGCCTCTGCATGGCATCTGCCCGTCCCACAGGACCCGGAGCCTCACTTCTGCCAGCCAAAAAAGGCCACCCAAACCCACAATTCTCCATCTCAGCTGCAGTAGCAGCTGCCTCAATCCAGAATGTGAATAGGCAAGTGAGCTTAAATGTATACAAGCAACAAGCATTCAAAAAAAAAAAAAAAACGTACGGGAGAATCTTCACAGAAGCATCATTCACAATTGCCAGAAGGCGGAAACAACCTAAATGTCCATCAACCAATGAGTGGATAAACAAAGTGTGCTGTAGCCACACAACGAAGTATCCTCCCACCATGAAAAGAAATGAAGTGCTTCTACGTGCTGCAATGTGGATGAAGCTCAATGTGGAACATGAGCCTCCTTGTTCTTGATTGAGAACATGATGCTCCGTCAAGCTGCACACACAAAGCTGCCTAGTAAATGATTCCATTTATACAAAATGTCCAGAGCAGGCAAATCCATAAAGAGAGAGAGATTAGTGTTTGCCAGGGACTCGGGGTGGAGGGCAATGGGGGGCGACTGCTATTAGGTACAGGTCTCCTTCAAGGCTATGTTTTGAACCTAGACAGAGGCGTTGTTTGCACAGCATCGTCGAAGTACTAAATGCCACTGGATTGTTCACTTTAAAATGGTTAACTTTCCGTGATATAAATGCCACCTAATCATTTTTCCAAAGAACTTACCAGGGTATTTGTGAAAATATCAAAGGACATGCAGTCACACAAGGAAGCACTCACCTGTGCACCTCTGGTCCCCTGCTCTCCCTGAAAGCCCGGCTGGCCAGGACCACCCTTGTTGCCCTTTGAAATAAGAGAAGATGCAGGGAGGGGTCAGGAAGGTTCCTGTCAACGTCAGCTCTTTGCTCTACAGTCATTTCTGGGCCAGGGACTTGGAAAGCAACCAGGGAAAATTCAGTTCTTCCAGAGGTAACAGATGATCAAAGTGGTAACCCCAGGACGAGACGCTAAACACAGGAGTCAGCTGTCTCCCTGAGCTTCTACAGTTGTTCCTCACTCTTGCCTTACCTCTTCTAGGACAGCTTTGTGAAACAAGGATCGTTTAGACCTAAAGCAGGGGACCAAGACACCGGGAAGTTGCGTGTTGCCAATGGCCAGATAAGGTGGGCACGTTCTGGAAGAGGCGCCCGCCCGGGACACTACTGCCTCAATCATGTTTCCTGCACTTGGACCCCAAGTTCCCACTGGGCACCATTTTCTCTACACTCTGCAGAGGAGGCTAAGTTTAAGGAGGTGGCGGAAAGAGGCTCAGGAGCCATGACAGCCCAAGGAGAAAGAAAAATAAATCTCAGAATCCCAAAATCACTAAGCCAAAGAGAAAAGTCAAGCTGGGAACTGCATCAGACAGAGCTGCCTCCAATTCTATTCTTAAATAAGATAGCTACAAAGATTTCTTTCTTTCTTTTTTTTTTTTTTGGAGACGGAGTTTTGCTCTTGTTGCCCTGTCTAGAGTGCAATGGCGCGATCTTGGCTCACTTCAACATCCGCCTCCCGGGTTCAAGCGATTCTCTTGCCTCAGGCTCCTGAGTAGCTGGGATTACAGGCATGCACCACCACTCCTGGCTATTTTGTATTTTTAGTAGAGATGGGGTTTCTCCATGTTGGTCAGGCTAGTCTCGAACTCCCGACCTCAGGTGATCTGCCTGCCTCAGTCTCCCAAAGTGCTGGGATTATAGGTGTCAGCCACCGTGCCCGGTCAGACTTTTCTTTCTTTTTCTTTTTTTTAAGATGCATACCTCCCTCACATTCTGCCTGCAGGGAAATTCCTTGTGGACAAAGGACAGACAGAACTGAAAGTCATCCCTCTGCTGATGGGAGACAAAGACATATCCAATTGCTTCCTTAGCCCTATTTTTCACTAAGCCTAACTAAGGCATAGGTGACTGTTGTAAACTGTGTATTCAGCGAAAGGCTAATCAGAGACTCAAAAGAATGCAACCTTTTGTCTCTTATCTACCTATGACCTGGAAGCCCCCTCCCATGCCTCGAGTTGTCCCACCTTTCTGGACCGAACCAATGTACATCTCACACATACTGATTGATGTCTCATATCTCCCTAAAATGTATAAAACCAAGCTGTGCCCCAAACACTTTGGGCAGGTGTCATCAGGACCTCCTGAGCCTGTGTCACAGGCATGTCCTTAACTTTGGCAAAACAAACTTTCTAAATTGATTGGCATCTGTCTCCGAAGCTTTGGGTTTACAGGAGAGTATTTTTCACTCCTGGACTGGGCGGCATCTGGGCTGTTTGAAGAGAGTCTCCCAAGGGCACTCCATGAGGCTCACCTTAGCTCCGGGGGGTCCCCTTCGGCCAAAGCCACCCTGTGGAAGAAAAAGTCCCACAAACCGTGAGGGGGAGCATGGGATGCTGGGCATGGGGCCTAGAGCTCTTTCAGACTTCACCCTCTTACTCTGCGGTTACTCAGGGGAATCTTCCCAAGCACCCACACTGTGCCAAGAAGCAGAAATCACGCCTCATCAGCCCTGGGGAAACTCGCACACACAGACACCCTTCCTCCACCCTCATCCGGGTGAAGTTTTGCTTCCTTACTACTCCTGTTAATCACCCAATGGAAGTTTTGAGAATTACTGCAGACCTGCCAAGCGAAATAATGACTCCTTTTGGCTGCAAGATCCCAGCCAGTTTCAAATGAGGAATGTGAAAAGGGAATGTCAACCTGTCTATTTTTCTTCCATCTTCCCAACTGTAGTGAGAAGTCATGAAATACATTAATTATAATGGAAGGGAGTCCTGAGTTCTCTAGGTGATCCTGGCCAAACACAACACACACTCGGTTAAGTAAAGTATCTGAAGTGCACACATGTGCACCTAAACGTCTCGTGTACTTAGGTAGGGCTCATGACTTGGCAGCATCTTCCTGGATGCTCCAGAGGTGACCTTTAGTTCAAACATGTGGGCTTACTTCACAAGTAATCCATTAATTTCCACCTCAAAATTGTTTCCTCGGCAGTGGAAAGGTTTGGGGTGGGACTCTATGAATGTCCTGGGCGGTCTTTGCAAAGTTAGGGTTGGTGTTGCAGAGGCTGTGACCCACTAGCTCTGTTGTGAGGCTCGGCCATCTGCTACATCAACCTAGGAACCTCACTCTCCGCTTCCAGTTGACCAGCCCAGTGATCTGCGGTGACCAGTTTGCCATTATTCACTGTAGTGTCACCTGCTTCAGTGGAAGATCTTGGCCACCTTCCATGGAGAATTTCAGAGAAGGGGACACTCTTCTCCTCTACAAAGCAACAATATGGACTGGCCCCTCCCAAAACAGACATGCCAGAGTTCCATGAGAGTCCACCAGCACTCAATGATACATTGCTCAGGCCAGAGGCCGCCTGCGGAGACTCTAAAAAGCGGATGTAGGCATGCGGAAGCCCAGCGGGAGGGACACATTTCAGCTTGGCCTGGGCCTGGCACTGTGGTCCTAAGGGAAGGGGTAGCAGGCCGTTAGGCCACAAAAAGAAGAACTGAGTCCTCAAGAGCCCATGACTGAACCTGAATTCAAATCCAGTTTCTACCTTGTGTGGAGAATTGAAATTAATTGTATGAACTACTCAATTTTAAGTCATTTCATGAAAACAAGGTTTGGCTCTGCTCACACGTTGAGTTGTAATAGCCCATTGTAACATTTGATGAGTATTTCTTCTTTTCCATTATATAGCTTCTTTTTCATTACGTAGCATTATTCAAAAATAATGCTCACTTCCAAGCAGTTGATCGAGGTCTTTGCAATTTATTAAAAATAAATAAATAAATAGTGCTCAAACTTTTTAAAATGATATTTTTAAAATTTCTATATTCTTCTGAATTTTCAAAGCAAAATGGTGCCCGTAGTCCTTCATTTGATTTTGGTGAGTCTCTCCTTTTGAAAGCCCCTCACCCCAGCGTACTCTACTGGTCCAAGTGCCGGCGCTGAACATGCCACTGCCCCTCAGGGCGTGGCTGAGGGCCCAGTTCCCAACACCCAGCCCCAGCTTGCAGCCTTTGTGCTCTGTTCACTTCTGAGCAGAGACCTCTCCTAGGCACCCACCAGCATCCTGAATTTCTTCTGAGGGTTTACAAACTTCTACACCACTGCCTCCCTGAGCAGGGGTCTTACCTCCCAGCTACAAGGAAGACCCTGGAAGCTTTTGGATGACTTCAGAAAGATCATTCACATCACTTTGACTTTAGCATTTCTTCAACAAGACTGAGGATTAGGCATACAAGGAACTATTCTGCTACAGATATTTCTGAAATGTCTTGAAATTGCAAGATGCAATACACCAGAAAAGAAATAAATCTAGTTTTGTTATTTCACTTACAGCATCCCCCCAAAAACCCACAGATAATTACAAAAATAACAGATCTACAACCCCCTCAGCCTTCTTGCCCCTTATTCCCTCCCTCCCCCAGTATTAGGATTTCCATTTGGGTTTCTTAAATATTTAGTTGGATCAAACCTGGCCCGATATTTGAAAGTAGCAAAGATATTATTTTTAAAAGTATCTTTCAGTATGTTTTTGGGGAGAGCAAGAATTGGCGAGAGAGAAGAGATGAGGCACCAAGGAAATTATAAGAATGAAAATAGATTGGAGTAACAACCGTTTCAGAAATCCTTTTACATTCACTCAGTAAAGAGCTGCGGAGTAACCATGCACCACGTAATGTTGGGCAGATCTTAGGGCACTGAGTATTGCTGCAGAGCTCCCCAAAGTTCTAATGGCACTCACATTCTTCCCAGTTTCTCCAGGTCCTCCAGGTACTCCGTCTCTCCCTGGGACACCCTGGTGGGGGGAAAATTAGCATGAGATTCTCAACTGCAGAGAAGAATGTCTAGCTCTGAAATGTTGCACAAGACATTGCAGGGAAAGGGGTCGATTCACAGAGGAAGAGCCCGTCTGCAGGACAGTTGCACACTTTGCCAGATGCATTGGACTTCAGTACACTCCCACCTCTACAAGCCTTTGGCTTAACAAGCACCTTCCGTAAATATCTAAGAGGCACAGATTCTGCTGAAAAGCCCCACTTAGCAAGGGTCACTCTGGTTCCCCACGGAGACTTCCTTCATGGGGACTCTGCTCCTAATCTTAGGCTACTCAGGAGTGTTAAAGGCCACGTCTTTGGCCTCTGTGGCTTCTGATGAGCCGAGGACCATGTCCTTTCTCTAGCCCTCAGTACAGGGAGAATCTAGGAATGTGCAGCGCCCTACCATGGGGCCGAGGTCGCCGGTTTCTCCTTTGGGTCCTCTCTGCTGGCTGTCTTGTCCTGGGTTACCCTGAAAGCGACATGGGAAAGTGAAATGAGCCACATATGGAAGGAAAGAAGCTGCCACTGGACTCAACGGTCAGGGAAATATTAGCAAGGACCTGCATGCCAGGCTCCGAGGGACAAGCCCGTCGGCCACAGCCCATCCAGGTAACATCCATGTAGCTCTTACAGAATCTAATCACGGGATCAGCAAAGCACTCTTAGCCCCAAACAGGGGCAGTGGTTCTTCCCCAGGGAGGAGGACGCCCCAGGCTCACTCTTGCTCATCCTTAGCTACAGAGGCAGGATGGACTGGAGGAGGAGGCTAGCATGTACTGCTCATTTGCTTAACGGTTTTACAGAGCCACAAAATGAGAAAAGCTGCAAACTCTTCTCTTTTCCAAAAGCAAATTTAAAGTGCCCTGATACCACATTTTTGGAAATTTCTCAGATATTTGTATTACAGGACTTGCAAATGATTATCTGGTTAGCAACAGAACAAATACATCTCCCCAAACCCCAAAACTGCAAGAAAAAGACAAAGCACATATTTTATCAACATGTTTTAAAGCAATTTCAAAAGTAGAATTCTTCCTTTCATCTCACATTCCCAACAACCCTCTTCCCCAGGCTCAGGTCTGAAATCGTCAATAAAGAAATCTTCTTTACCGGGTCCCCTCGAATCCCCACGTCTCCTCTTTCTCCTTTCTCTCCTCGAGGTCCTTTATCACCCTAAACAAAAAGCACAAGTGAATGCTAAAAACTAGATGTTTCCATTTTTATCTCACCCTAAAAAATCACATTCTTCAAATCATAAATCTTAACTAGAACAATGTTTACAATTTATTCATTCACCATGAAGGCAAATTCACTTCCACATATTTTTTATTCGTTTAGTAAATCCATGAATATTTATTGAGGACCCACTTTGTGCCAGGCACTGGGGATTTATTTACAACAAAACAAACTCAGTCCCTGCCCTATGGGACGTGATCTCCAAATGAGAAAATGTACTGTAATGTGTCAGAGCTGAGAGGGGATGTCACGGTGCACCCACAGGGGAAGTCAGGGAAGGCTGCCTGGAGGAAACGGGATTGACATATATGAGGAAAGGAAGTAACTATTCCCTAAATGAAATGTTGATATTCTTTCCATAATAGCAGCACTGTGGAAATACACCTACCCTTCTTCCAGGATTCCCTTTCTCTCCAGAAGAACCAGGCAATCCTTTGTCTCCCTGCCAAAGACAAGGATTAAAGGTCACACCTGCTGCAATTTCGATCATAGACTGAGTTGTTAGTTTCTGGAATCTTCAGAACCAAAAGCAGTTTGGACTTAGAGTAAAATCACTTACATCTTCACCGTCTAGACCATCCAGTCCAATTTCTCCTATTTCGCCCTACGAGGAAATAAGGCAGACAGGTAAGTAGAGAAAGCTATTCTGTCAAAGGAAGAAAAGAGAAATGCTGGGAGAGTTTTCCATTTATAAAACAAAACCAAGCTTGCGTACCTTCTCTCCTGGGAATCCCCGAGAGCCCTGGAAGGCAAGAGGACAGGGGAAGCATTAGCTCTTCCTACAGGGCTGGTCCCTTGGGCAGAAGAGGCCGAGGGCTGTTCTCCCGCTCCACCCCATTTGAACGCTGCAGTGTCTGAAAATTTAATATTAGAGTCCCACCCCTTTGGATTCCTCTCTTACCACCACGTGCGGTGTTTTAAAGCTAAAACTCGAACTGAACGCTTGGGTGGTCTTGGCTCCCTGGGTAGGGGGGCGGGGGGCGGGGGCCCAAAACCCAGGGCAAGGAGCTGACTTTGTAACTCTGCAGCCCTTCCCTTCAGCACCTGCCTTCAAACTTCAGCAAACAGAGAAGCAAGTTCACCAGCCTTCAACCCCACTGCTGTCCTCTCAGTCCACTCCCTTCCCCGGCCGCTCCCACGGTCCAGGGCTGGGCCCGTGGGCACCAGCCTCCCCTCCACCCTGACCCATGTTCTTTCCTGGTGAGCATTTCCTGGCTCCTTCATGTTTCCATAGGAAACTATTTCCCCACTCTCAGGTTCCCCACCAGCTGCAGCCCCTACTCCTGAACCCACCCCGCTCAGAACTGCCTTCCCATGAGAGGTCATGGGCTGCTGAATGCTGAGGTCAAGAAACCTGGACCGGTGGCCTCCCCTCCTGGCAGCATCCAGAGAAGCTGCGAGTCACCTGACCCCTCCCCACACTAACACGCCCATCACCCACACCTCACCTTTATTCCTCTCTGGCCCGGGCAGCCCTGGAAACCTTGAGTGCCGTTCACACCAGGCGGACCCCGCTCACCCTATTGTGAGAGACAAAGGCGTTTTGCAAGCTGGAGCCCTTCATCACCCTGTCTCCGCCGGGCTGGCAGCAGCGTGAAGGTACTGTGAACAGCATGCAGCAGAAAGCAGATTGCGCCATGGGGAACGTCGATTGAGGCTACATGAGCCAGGGAGCCTCTTGGGTTCCTGCATGAGGCCTGGCCTGGAACCTGCAGTTCGCTGAAGGAAATGAGATCTGGGAGGGAGGCAGTGCAGACAGCACTGCTCTGCGGGCTAAGAGTGGGCGGCCCCCAGCACCGTGTCTCTGTGGGTGCTGAATCCTGGGAAGACCTACTGGCCCGACAGCTCCTCCAAGTGATGCTTGATTCCCAGTTCTCTAGCCAAGCCCTGCCGGCTGGGCCCTGGTGACCGCACTGTTGCTCGTGAGCCCCTCTGTCCCCTATCCCAGGGCTGGACCTTGATCTAGTGTCCCAAAGCTCGCCAGACAGGCGTCTATCCTGGGCATTGCTCCCATGGACCCTGCTACTGGGGTCTGTCCATCCTCAAGACCCTCGGACACTGATGATCTGATCCAGCACATTCCCTCTGGGGACTGCCCTTAACAGGGTAACCCCTACAGCCCTGGTGAGGTTTCCTACTATGCCCTCACCCCTCAGCTCACTCCCATCTCTACTTGCATGTCTTAATCTAGTAGATACTGGGTGTGCAAATTCGGTGTCCCTCTGGCTCAGAAACCAATCAATTCCTCCCTCTGAAATAGAGTAAGAACAAATCCCACCCTTCATGCCCACATTTGTCATACTTCAATTACCGTACTTAGACATCTGGGCAAAGTTGTTAAGAAAATTAGAAATTAATTTTTCTCCCAAAGGGAAAGCCATCAGCAACTGAACAAACGATGAAATCCACAATGCAATCCCAATGGGTAAGGATCAAGGAGGGCGTGAAATTTTAGGAACTAAAACAACTTTTACTTACGGGTCCACCCTCATCACCAGGATAGCCTCGGTAGCCGTCTTCTCCAGGAATACCCTGAAACATAGTAAATCAGGTCCTTTGTTAAACCCCGTGGTCTTCTTTGTTCTAGAGTAAGGATCCCTGGGTCCCCCCTTCATTTGGCAGAGCAGCACTAAAACTCAGCATGGCTTTCCCTGTTACTGCTTTTCCCCTCACTATGCCATGTCATGATTCTGTCTGTCAGGATCTCAAAGGCTCCTGCTCTGCCAAGAAAGCCTGTTAGTTCCTACTGACTCAGAGCAAATGCTACGAGTGCCGGCTGCCATTGGCAGCCAGGCTGCTGTCAGGGATGCCAGCTCACTTTAACGTTATTTTATGAAATGAAGGACCAAGATGTTAAAGCACAGTTCCCCTTATCCCGTGCAAAAGGAGGGTTCCGCCTGAACCAAATTCACTGGGAGAGGCCCCAGCAGAGTAGCACATGGGGTCTGCCCCTCAGAGCTCCTCCTTCTAACATAAGATATGGTCTCTCGTCTCCTCCTTCATCTCCACACTCTCCTGTTAGAGAAATTACCCCACCAAAGTAATGTTAGACTTCTGATAGTTCATCTCAGGGGTGGGCAAGGGTAAAGCCACCATACCTTTGGCCCAATGCTGCCGATGGGCCCACGGTCTCCCCTCTGCCCAGAGCACTTGCAGGGAACCCCACAGCAAGCTTTCTCGGCAATGTTGTCCTACCAAAAGGAAGAGAAACCAAATGTTCAGATCTCAAGAAACGCCCAGCAGAAAATCACAAATATGCTTTAAGGGTCAAAATCGGATGCGTGGGGGTTTCACAGTGAGAGATGAAGTCCCTCCAGGTGACATTTGCTGGACGGCTGATCAGCAAAGTCAGGAGGGCCCAGCTCCTGGCAGTCAGGGTGCAGGTGGGAAGTCACCAATGGGAAAGGAAAGAACAACCAAAGTAAGATAGATCTTATGCACAATGTCACCTCAGGCTGGACCTTATTTCTAGAAGTTTCCATCGTCACATCTTAACTATAACTTACATATGTTCCAGTTCCAAAGTGCAAAGCCAAGCAAATGGCAGATGGCCAAGACCGAAGGTGGTTCCAGAACAGAAATCCATGACCACCCTTCCTTGGAACCAGGGTGAGAGTCACGGGATATGGTACCAGCCCAGAAAGAGGCTTCCAGAGCAGCCCTGGTGGGAGCAGGCACAAGTGGTCCTGGCCTCAGAGCCACAAGCTTCTCAACTCCGGGTCACACAGACACCCTCTACATTCTCATCCCATCCGGCCCCTGACCTAATGTGAGAAAGAGCGTGCCCAAATACATTTCCATCTGCTAACTAATGGTGGGCACATGCACTTTCTTCCAATGAGGTTCCAAGAGCTTTCCCTTTCTCCCATGTCCCAGATTTGTGAGCTAACTCAACCTACTTCCACCAGTAAAAAAAATCCTGATTCTAGCCCTGCAAAGAAGTAGGGAAGAAAGGAAGGAGCAGGGTCCATTCATCCCATTCTCATAGCCACAGTCCATTGTTGCTACCACCAAAGAACCTCTGAGTTAGGCCGGGTGTGGTGGCTCACGCCTGTAATCCCAGCACTTTGGGAGGCTGAGGCGGGTGGATCACGAGGTCAGGAGATCGAGACCATCCTGGCTAACACGGTGAAACCCCATCTCTACTAAAAATAAAAAAATTAGCCGGGCATGGTGGTGGGCACCTATAGTCCCAGCTACTCAGGAGGCTGAGGCAGAAGAATGTCGTGAACCCAGGAGGCGGAGCTTGCAGTGAGCCGAGATCGCGCCACTGCACTCCAGCCTGGGCAACAGAGTGAGACTCCATCTCAAAAAAAAAAAAAAAAAAAAAAAAACCTCTGAGTTCGCAGCTCAGCCCCACATCTCCCCAGTCTAAACCCAGGAGGTCATACCTCCAGCTGAGAGAGGCTGGCCCTGGGCAGAATTAGAAGCCTCGGAGGTAGCTTCGTTGACACAGAGGGAAACTAGAGAGGACAATTAAAGCACTTCACCCAGAAACAGTCTTTCTTTTCCTGCATGTTCTTGTTTTTATCATGCAAGATTTCAGATGTCCTTGGCACAGTTTCCTGTTTGAGGATGGCCATCTCAATGGTTTGCATCCCAGCAATGGTGTTAAAAGAGGCCATTGCTAAGGGAGCAGAGAAAATGCTAAGGCCACAACCTCAGTGCGCCTAGGACCCCCTTCCAGATCACTGGATTTCCAGCGATTTGCTATCTCCATTTCCAGATTCACAAATGTTATGGCAACAAGGCAGTTCCCAAGTGAATTAAATAAATTTAGTTATCCTCCAGGCACCCCTCCCCCATTCGCCTGATAATAATTAACTTCATTCTCTTGAAATGCCAAAAGGTGTGGTATCTAAACTGGTTTGTGTATAAAGACATAAAAAACTCACAAGTTGCTCCGCTAGTTCATAATCCAAGTCCAGCAAGTTAAGCCTCAGGGGCCTGTCATACATGAACCCTCGCCCAAACTCCAGATGCATTAGCCGCTCCAAGTTGGCCACTCGTTCAAGGCCCACCAGGATCAAAGCGTGGACACCTGCAAAGAAAGACACATTTAATACGGCTCACCTAGGCTGGTGGGAACTGCAATGTCCTTTTTCCTGACTACATTTTTAAAGAAAACTTCAGTGTAAAATTTAGCTTCTAACTTGAATATATTTAATCAAGTTAATTGGCTACTCTGAATAGTTGAAATACTGAAACTTTGGACTCTGCTGAATAATTGTTTCCAGTATGTCAAGAACTAAACCTATTACCAAAACTATAGGAAATGGCATCCATGAAGTATATTCATGCATGAGTTCTCAAACTCAGGCCCTCTGTAACACGAGTATGCTGTGGGAAGAACTGAAATACTAACACCTCCAAAATCAGATAATAGCAGCCTCATCTCCATTGCTTGGGAAAAGTAAGCTAATAAATAGAACGTTCTTAGGATAAACTGCGCCTCTGTAATGGCATCCACTTTCTGATAGTCAGTGCTGCCAAATACCAAAGCAAGCGAACAGTCAAGTATCACATCTGATAACAGGAGTGGCTGCTTTCTGGTCACCTTATGTTTGGTACATCATTGCTTACATTATTTTCTTTGTATTATTTAGGTGTATTGTTATTAAATGTTGAACTGTTATAACTGCAAACCAAAAATAGAGCAATGTATTTTTGTTAGTAATTAATTCCTAGTTTATATGATGAAGATAAATGAATCAATATTTCAAGATCCTTTGCAAACACATCATGCTTTCTGAACATTCTACCACCTGAACAGCCACAACACAGCAGTAAAGCTGTCTAAGTACAGAAGGAATTTTTGTAAGCTCCATCCCACAGCTCCAAGTGGGTGATGAAGGGCCATGATGCTGGGAAGAAGAGTTTCCCAAGACGTGCTGCTCCCTCGGGGCACTGCCTTAGCAGAGAGGTTCTCTCCATCAGAGCAGCACACCTTGCCTCACAGGGGTTAACTTCTCATGTTTAAAAGCCTTGGCACCTACCTTCTTGGCGGAGGTCCTCAGATGCTCTGTGTAAATCAGCCAGATCTCCATCTGCTCCATCAGTAAAATGAATGACCACCTGAAGATAAGAGAGCTGTCAAACCCCATGCAAACGAAAAAGGACTGCTGATAGAAAACTGCTGACTATTGCAGACTGCTGATAGAAAACCGAGAGATCAGCTGTCTCAAACCCTTCGTTTTACACTTAAGGAAACTGAGGGCCCAAGTTGAGGAATGATTACCCATGTTCACAGGCCTTTGATATTACACTTAAAATGGAGAAGTATATTTGAGTGCTTAATTTATTTTTTAAAAAGACAAGCAGCAATGACAATAAAAGCAATTTATCTCATTCTCATATTTCTAAGATGTATTTTCTGCAAATAATGTGTGTGTGTGCATGCATGTGTGTGTGCATGTGTGTGGGTGCATATGTGTGCCTGTGTGTGGGTGCATTGTGTGTGCATGTGTGTGCATGCATGTTTGTGTGCATGTGTGGGTGTGTGGGTGCATGTGTGTGCATGCATGTGTGTGCATGCATGTGTGCGTGCATGTGTAGGAGTGCATGTGTGGAGGTGCATGCATGTATGTTTGTGCATGTGTCATGGGCTAAATTGTGTCCCCTCAAAATTTGTATGTTAAGTCCTAACCCCCAGTACCATAAGAATGGTACTGTATTTGGAGATAGGGTCTTTAAAGAGGTAATTAAGGTTAATGAGGTCATTAGAGTGGACCCTAATCTAGTATGACTGATGTCATTTTAGAAGAGAAGATTAGGACACAGACATGCACAGAGAGAAGGCCATGTGGAGACACAGGGAGAAGACCCCTGCCTACAAGCCAAGCAGAGAGGACTCAGGAGAAACAGCCCTGCCAACATCTCGAGGATGTCAAGCCTCCAAGACTGTGGGAAAATAAATGTCTGTTGCAAAAGCAAGCCAGGCTGTAGTACTTCATGATGATCCCTAGCAAACTCACATAGTGTGTGTGTCTACACAATATATATGCATATATGTACACACATGCATGCATGCACACATACACACAGAGAAATGGAAGTGGAGAACATACCTCACTGGACTATACCTAAACATAAATCAATCACAAATTCAACTCATTCAAGTTAAACTACTGATTTCCAGGATCTTTTTAGAGCTTGAGTAAGACTACCAAAATGAGGAAGATAGTACATGACATTAGATCAGTTAATAAGTAAGGAATTTTCCATATAGGCACTAACAATCCAGTTAAACATGAAGAGGATTTAACTTGGGGGAAGGGGCTTCCTCCTTTCCAGTAAAAATCTGGAAATTGCCCAGGGAGCACCCAAACCAAGGGGCCCCACGGACCTTCACACTGTCCGGCGAGGACTGTCTGAACTTGTTCTGATAGACTTTCAGCGTGTCCGCCGTGAGGACATAGGGGTGCTGGCTGCGCATGTTCCGGAACTTCTCGAGCATCTCTGGCTGGTACTCATCAAAGTCAAAGGCCTCCACCGGGCCCGAGGGCGTGTTGGCCACCACTGACACACGCACGGTGGGCGAGCGGCCGCCGCTGCAGCTGACCCTGTGCATCTGGCTGATTCTGTTCAAGATGGCGTCCACCTTGGACTCTAAGCCTTTCTGGGCCACAAATACATTCTGGTCTCTAGAACCATCAAACCCCAGAATCACATCCAGATTACAAGCTGGAAAGGAGAAATGCAGGTGATGAGTTCTCAGCTGGGGCTAAGGAGATGAACTCTACTTATACCAGCAACAGGGACAACCCAGGCAGAGGACCAGGGCATCGCACTCAAGTGCAAAATGAGATCCTGTGTGTGTGAGCTTTGAGAAGCAATTCAATCCATTCCTCTCACAGACAGAAATGAGGGTGGCTGTTAGGTGCCAAATGATAAGCTATTTTTTAAAGTTGACTTTTTTGGTATTGTTAATTAACTTTGGAGTAACAATACACCATCAGTGTTTAGATTAATCCCAAGGTTGTGCTTTAAATTAAAAGCACTTGAAAATCAAATACTCTGATCTCAAATACTTGATCTAATAAATCTATAAATAGAAACAGGAATCAATAAATCTGAATTGTTTGAGGGACTAAAAAATAGGGGAGAAAAGTAAATCTTACAAAAGCAAAATACAATAGACTTCTATTCTTATCTTGGAAGAACACCCTAGGTAGTGGTGAGGTGGGTGTCAGGACCAGTCCCATTAGGTATAAGTAAATGTATGAGGCAAACAAATGACTAAGGACTCCAGAAGTCAGCGCCAGGGAGCAGACAGCTAAAGAGGCACAAACATCAATAGGAAAGGATAGAAAATATGCATATAATGGGAGTTACCTTTGGCAACGTCAGTCACACCAGGGCACAGGGTTTCGTGCATCGCATCATGCAAAGTTTCTAAAACTTGCTCGCTCAGTTCGGACAGCTCCTGGACGTTGCCCACACGGAATGCCGTGGCGCTGTTGGATGCTATCTTTCCAACCTCCTCCGAGTCGATATTCCTCACTCCAACTGCAAATACTTTGACCCCCCTCTGGGTGAGGGCCAGGCTCACGTCCTGTGCATCTTCCGCCGACTTTCCTCCCGTGATCACAAAGGCAATCTGAGGGACCCGCTGGTCCAGGCGGCTGCCTGCCTCAGGCACGAAGTGGTTCACCCGTAGGTGCTCAAGGCCCACCTTGGTGTTGGCATGTCTTCCCCCTTTGTAGACCACTTTGTTGATGGCGTCGATAATCTGCCTCTTGGTGGAGAAGTCCTTCAGGAAGAATTCGTCAGTGGGGTCAGAGTTGTACTGGACCAGCCCCACTTGGATGGAGTCACCATCTTCATAAACTGTGTCCACGATTTCAGACACAAAACGAAGCACTTCCTGGAAACTGTCCCTTCTGAAGTTGATGGAACCATCCAACAGGAACACAATGTCTGCTTTCTTCTTCTCTAGAAGTGATTAAAGTGAAAATAAGAAGAGATTGGGTCTCCAGATCCAAAGGTAAAATTAAATAACTGAAATAAAACATTCCTAATAATTTATTCACAGTGAAACCTTAACTCAAATCCATGCCTCTCTAGTCTGTAGTTCCTGAATTTGCAGCTCCCAAACATGCTAAATATAAGAAGATGAATGATAAATCCTCTTAAAAAGGAAAGGAGGAAAATTATTTGATGTCACACTCTGTGAAAACTCAGTGACAGAGAACTTCAGTTATCCCGTACAAAATGTCATTGTGACAAGAATTCAATAGGGACCTGGCTTTGACATCTGTGATCTCAGGTGTTTTAGGAAATGCCACTAGAAGCTTCCTTTGTGGTCAAGAATTTTAAACGGTGCCTGGAAGTGAAGAGAGGTGTATTAGGGGCAAGGCAAGGAAGGACCAGGAGAAATAGATTGGAAAATAGGAAGAGATCCCATTAAACCTTGGAGGATGGTCTAAGAGTTTTTTGGGAGCTGGCTGAATATCAGTGATGTCGAGGGTAATCTCTTCATTATAATCAAGCAATTAAGACTGGAGTAGAGAGGAGGAAGTATGAGAGACAGTATGAGGGATGTGAGATGTGCCATGGGCAGTCTGATGGGGAGCAGTGAGCTAGGGAAACAGGCATATGGCTCCCCCTTGAAGAACCAACCCTAATGGTTTGCTTCAGATGTCTACACGGCAATTGCCTGGAGGAGGGGCAAAGAAAAATATGGGCTGGTGGAGAGATCCACTTTGCTCTTGCAGCCCCAAAGGTGAGAACCAGGAGCACAGGGTAGAAGCTGAGGTGGACGGCTGCAAGTCTTCCAGGGAGGTACTCCCTGATGGTCCCACCAGGACAAGGAATGAGGGAACCCAGACTATGGTGGGCATCTGGCCACTGGGCATGGGCCAACTTCAAAGTCATGTTCAGTGGGGCATGGACTGGCTGATTTCAAAGATGCCATCCTATGCTGAGACCCAATGAGTTTATAATTAACTCAGTGCAACACTACAGAACCTTTCAATGGGGCTATGATTAGTCTCAGGAGTGATGGAAGATCAATAATATGCCTCCTTCTGCAATTTCAATGGAACTACTTTTCCAGTATTTAATTTCTAATATTATCTGCAGAAACAACCCAGAGAGAAGAAAATTATTTAAAAATGACTACTGAAATTTTTTAATTTAAAAAAAATGTTGATGTCACATTCTGCAGTCATGGGTCACACAGCATGTACCTGGCCGCGAAGGAGAAGGGGTGGCAACCCCGGGAGGTGCAGGAGTGGCCGCAGAGGTTCCAAATGAGGTCATGATTCTTTCTTCTATGTTGGGAAGCTCTCTGAACTCTCGCACTGTGAAGACCAGTCTGGGGTCATTGGTGATGGTCTGCAGCTCTGCTCTGTCGATGTTCCGGTCTCCTACTCCTAAACTCACAATCCCCGAGGAACGGATCACCTGGGCAAACCTGGACACGTCATCCTGGGATTTTCCACCCAGGACCAGGACCAGGTGTTGGGGCACCCCGTCTTCTATGCGACTCCCCGCAGACTTAACAAAGAGGTTTCTTGCCACAAATTCGAGAGCCCTGCCAGTGTTCAGTGGGGACCCCCCTCTGAGCCTCAGGCGCCGTATGGCGTCCAGCACCGGGGCCTGGGATCTGTAGGTCTTCAGGTAGAATTCTGGGAAGACATCATTGCTGAACTGCACAACCCCAACTCTCACTTTACTGGGGCCAATGTTGAGTCTTCGAACAATCCTGCTAACAAAGTCTCGAATATGTGCAAAGCCATCTGGCCTAACGCCCTCAGAGCTGTCGATCAGAAAGACGATGTCTGCAGCATCACTCTCAACTGCTACAGATCAAAGAAGAAAAAGGGAAACGTTCAGTGTGTAAGTAACCCTCGCCTGTGTTTGGTGTGCACCTTGCACCATAATCTTAATCAACCTTAAAATTATATCCCAAGATGCATGTATTGTTTGTATCTTGGGCTTTTCGAAATTAGCTGTTAAAAATTGGACCTTTTACACCAAAGCAATTTCTGCTTCTTGAAATATTTGAAGTTATCCAAAATGTGTCTTTCTGAATTTACTCTATTTAAATTTTGGCATTGTGGTCTGGGTTACTACTGATTTCTAAAATGTAAGCAGCTTTTAGAAATCAATCCTGGGCTACCATAATCTACAGAATCATGAACTGTTGCTACCAGAAGAGACCAAGGACACTGGGGTCTACATCTTTGTGGCACAAGAAGAGAAACAGCTGAAGCCATAGGTCCTTGCCTTGTCCAAAGCTATCACTTAGCAAGCGAGATCCCTGAGGAGCCCAACACCAGCCCAGCGTGCTGCCCAGGCTCAGCCCATGGGAGCAGGGCACATATAACACAGTGCCATATCCAAGGGGTCACATTTATGCTCCCCAGGCATTTGCGTCCTCGTATTTCCTTTTTGCTCACACATCTTTAGCATTTATACAAAGTTTTTATTTTTCGCTATTATTCCTTCTATTTCCTTTTCTTTCCTTTTTTTTTTTTTTTTTTTTTCCTGAGACAAGGCCTCTTTCTATCTCCCAGGCTGGAGTGCAGTTACACAATCACAGCTCACTGCAGCCTTGACCTCCCAGACTCAGGTGACCCTCCCTCCTTATCCTCCAAGTAGCTGGAACTACAGACATGCACCATCATGCCCATGCCTTTATTTTTAAAATTTCATTTAAAAATTTTTTTTTGTGGCCGGGCGCGGTGGCTCAAGCCTGTAATCCCAGCACTTTGGGGGGCCGAGATGGGCGGATCACGAGGTCAGGAGATCGAGACCATCCTGGCTAACACGGTGAAACCCCGTCTCTACTAAGAAATACAAAAAAATAGCCGGGCGAGGTGGCGGGCGCCTGTAGTCCCAGCTACTCGGGAGGCTGAGGCCGGAGAATGGCGTGAACCCGGGAGGCGGAGCTTGCAGTGAGCTGAGATCCGGCCACTGCACTCCAGCCTGGGCTACAGAGCAAGACTCCGTCTCAAAAAAAAAAAAAAAAAAAAAAAAAAAAAAAAAAAAAAAAAAAAAATTTTTGTTATTTTTTGAGATGGGGGTCTCACTATGTTTCCTAGGCTGGTCTTGAACTCCTGGACCCAAGTGATCCTCCTGCCTCAGCCTCCCAAAGTGCTGGAATTATAGGCATGAGCCACAGTGCCCAGCTTCCCCCACCCACCCTAATTTTCTTTACATTAGTGCATTTTTTTAATATTATTTTTTTGAGACAGAGTCTCACTCTGTCGCCCAGGCTGGAGTACAGTGGTGTGATCTCGGCTCACTGCAACCTCCACCTCCCAAGTTCAAGGGATTCTTCTGCCTCAGCCTCCCAAGTAGCTGGGACTAGAGGTGTGTGCCACCATGCCCAGCTAATTTTTGTATTTCGCGTCGAGATGGGGTTTCACCATACTGGCCAGGCGGGTCTCGAACTCCTGGCCTCGTGAACAGCCTGCCTCAGCCTCCCAAAGTGCTGGGATTACAGGCATGAGCCACCACACCCAGCCTAGTGCCTTTTCAACAATAAAATTAATCAAAAGATCCTGAGAAAGATGAGCCACATTTTCCTGTTAGTCAGAATTTTAGGTACTCCTCAGATGCCATTTTATTAAACTTGTATGTTGCCACTCCACACATTCCAACCTGCCCTTTGCCTCATACACAATTGGTCTATTTACAGTATAAATGCAGCACAGTGGAAGCTGAGCAGCTCCTGTGATGGAGCTGTTTATTCTAAGAAAGAGAGAATCAGCCCCGCATTGGGGAGCTGGTCCAGCACACACGGCCTTGGGGTTCTTCTGTAGAGCACACATGATCTCACAGAACCCCCACAACAGACAAGTCCACTGTGTGATCATGACAGGGCAAGATGAAAATGAGAACACATTGTAACCCTATCTGAACACAGACAAAAAGAAAAACATGGTGCAAACCACAAAAAGGACAAAAACACCCCCTATCCTGGTTAATAAGAGTGACTGCTCTTCTCAGTCTATACCAGGGCCATCCTGCTTCTAGATAAGACTTAAGATACAGCTACATAATCACCTCCGCATCTTGACAACATCCAATCCAGGCCAAAGTTCCATTTCTTTAAGCCTTCCACAAAATGACCTGCCACCAGCTCAAGTCCCCCCAGTCCTTCCCACCACCCTCCTATGGAGATGTCCCATGCTTCGCCACAGTATGCATTCTCCCTGGATTCTGTGAGCAATAGACCCGACCTGCTCAATCACAGGTGTGTCCTGGTGGGGGCTGGCTGGTGGGCATGAAGAACATAACGGTGCTGGGCACAGTGGCTCACGCCTGTAATCCCAACACTTTGGGAGGCCACAGCAGGTGGATCACTTGAGCTCAGAGACTTGAGACCAGACTGGCCAACATGGCAAAACCCCATCTCTACAAAAAATACAAAACTTAGCTGGGCGTGGTGGTATGCACCTGTAGTCCTAGCTACTCAGGAGGCTGAAGTGGGAGGTTGACTTGAGCCCAGAAGGCAGAGGTTGCAATGAGTTATGATCACGCCACTGCACTCCAGCCTGGGCAACAGAGCCAGACCCTGTCACAAAGTAAAAAACCATAAAGGTAAGGGCACACAACCTTTATTTTAATTTAATTTATTCTGAGTACCATGGCCTCTGAGCCTGTTATTTTTCATATGGAAAATACTCCAAGGAGAACTTCCGACACCCGCATCTCACCTGGAGGCGGATAGCGAGTGCTGGCTAGGAGCTGCTGGATCTGCTCTGAGGTCAGGGTCGTGATGGGCGTCAGCAGTTTCTGCTCCAAGCTGGGCAGCTCCCTGAAGGTGTTCACCGAGAACACATATTCGGGGCTCAGTGAGATCTTCACCAGCTCCTCCTGGTCTGCGTTTCTGGCGATCGTCAAAGGGGCCACGCCAAACTGCTTGAGTTCCACCGCCGGGTCATCCACCTCATCGTCGGACTTTCCGGACGAGATGAGGACCAGGAACTGTGGGACGCCCTCTTCGATGCGGCTCCCCAGGGGCCTCTTGAAAATGTTCCTGGACACATACTCCAGGGCACTGCCCACGTTGATCTGCCGCCCTCCCTTGGGCCTCAACCGCTGCACCGCGTTCTGCACTTCGTCCTTGCTGGAATGGGCGTTCAGCAGGAACTCCACCTTGGGGTCATCACTGAACTGGATGACAGCCACCCGGGTGGTGTCAAAGCCCACATCCAGGTAGTCAACCAGCCTCTCTATGAGGGTGCGGATGTGCTGGAACTCAGGCCCGGCACTTTGGGAACCATCGATGAGAAAGACCACGTCCCTCTTGCCGCCAACACCTGCGAAACAAATGTGAGCATGGCTTCACCTTCATCGTCACTAAATTCTTAGCGTTCATGAACCACTGCCCAGTTTGTCATGGAGTCACAGGCAGGGCATCCGAACACCAATCACCACTGTTAAAAGTCCAAGAAGTGGGAGTCCTGAGTGTTTCAGTGTTTCCATGTCAGAGAGAAGGGGAGCAAAGGATGAAAAACCCGAGGGAGGCAGAAACCGGAAGAGCTGCCTCAGGACTAGTGAGGATGGTGCTTTGGAAGGAGGGGACCTGCACTGCAGCAGGTGCTGCTCGGGGACCTGAGGGTCGGCCACTGGGCTTCACTGGAGGCAGAGGCCTTATCAGATGGAGTGACCTCAACTGGAGCACTTGGGGGAGGAGCAAGGATGAATGACAAAGGAGGGTGGGCTCAGAGAGGCTGAAAGGAAAGGAACTTTAGAGTATAGATAAGTCTTTAGAAAGAGACAGGTGCTGCTGACAGGGGAAGTAGAGCATCAGAGAGGGTGTTTATGAGAAAAGAAGCAATGCATTTTATCATGGATGGAACCATCCAGTACCGTGGAGAAAGGGTGGCACAAGAGCAAGAAAGGGAACTGCAGATGGTGCCACTGAGCAGGTGAGAGGAAAGGGAGCAGAGGAAGCGGAGACAGGCCACCCACGGAACCGTGGGACGACGTGGCCGGGGACAGCTCTCTTCAGGTTTACTTGCATTTTCTTGGAGAAATGGGGCTCAAGATTACCAGCTGAGGGTCAGCTGGGTCAGGAGAGGTGTGAGAAAAGCCTCCAAATGGGAGAAGAGGGAAAGAGGGAGGCCGTTCTGGAGCGCAGGAGAGTGAGTGGGCGAAGAGCCACAGGGTTGTGGAAATGTACGTTCCTGACGACAGAAGCTGCACCCGCACTGTGACAATATTCCCAAAGTCCATTCTCGGCAACCTGGGGCCAAGACACAGCATAACAGAGGCCTCCTGCAGGCAGATACGTTTTGGAAATGTTGCATTTCCTGTCTTGTGTTGGAGACACACAAAGCACATTAATTAGGGAGAAAGAACATCTCTTTCACTTTGTTTATCCCCCTGTTGCCCAAATTTATCCTACCACAAATGCTTAGGAACATCCCACAGAAACCTGGTGGGCCACACTGCTCTCTGCCCCGGACACCAGCGAGGAGAAACCAAGTCCCTCTCAGTTGCACCAAATAGTCCTCCTTACCACCCTCATCACCCACTGGATCCTGCGGTGATTTCCTTTCACTTGCTTTTACTCCTTCCTCCGCTCCTCCCACCTTTCCTTCTTTTCTCTCCTCTTGGAAGGGCAGGCGAGTGAGTGGGTACAAGGGAGCAAGGCCGCATCTGCCTCCTTCGCCACTGTGAGCCCCCCCCACCTGAGTATCCTGGGAGAGTGGCCCTTGGAGGGCATTCATCGAGAGGTGGATATATCTTCCCTCCTTCCTTCTCAGCACCAGGGCTCCCACCATTTTTTAGTTTATTGTACCAGGCCTACAAAGAGGGAACAGGAAGAAGGAAATAGAACTATGGTCATAAGAGCCGGGTGGTCTTCCTGCCAGTTAAGACACTTACTTCTCAGCACCAAGCAAAGTCAAAATCGTCTTCACACCTTAGCTCCGGAGATACCAATATTTCAGAGTCTATGTCCCAGCTTGCAGAGTGTCTCTAGTCAGACTCCCTCCTGCCTCACAGAAGGCTGCTGCCAAACCTACCAGGGGAACTCAGGACTGATATGGAACAGGCATTATCAGTTAGACGGCCCCTCCCTTCGGATATCCAGACAGAAGCCTTCATGCAAAGTTAGGGAGTCTGAACTCCAAGCTGCATATATGTCCCTTTTGGAGAATTTAATTTGCCCTAAAACATGAATCTTAGCATCTCCCACCTTGAACCTCTGCCATTTCTGCCCATCGAGGCCAAAAAGGGCATGCGGGTTCCTAAATTTTCCTGTAATTTTAGTTTTCACTTCATACGGCAGGAAAAGCAAAACTGAAAACACCTTGTGGCCCACAGTCCAGACAAGTAGCCCCAGACAGTGACACAGAGTGAGGACGCAAAGAATTCCCTGCGTACCTGGGCGCGGCAGAGGCTGCAACACCGGCTGCAGCCTGCTCAGCTCCTCGCGGGTAAGCTGCGTCACCCTGTCGGAGATGACCTGTTGGACGGTACCCAGCTGGCGAAAGGTGGGAATGGCCACGGCAAAGTCCGGGATGAAGGAGATGGTCTGCATCTCTGTGATGTCAGCGTTCCCGATGCCAATGCCGATGGGCACAGCCCCGCCCCTCTTCAGGACCACGGAGGGGTTCCGCACATCATCCCCAGACCTTTCGGCCGTGAGGACGATCAGCAGCTGGGGCACGCCTTCTGTTATCCTGCTTCCCGCAGAGCTGACCAGGATGTTCCTCAGGACAAACTCCAGGGCAGCCCCGGTGTTGGGGATTGGCCCTCCCAGCAGGGTCAGCTGGCGGACGGCGTTGACGACATCCTGCTGGTTCATGTATGAATTCAGGTAGAACTCAGGCCTGGTCCGGTCGCTGTACTGCACCACGGCCACGCGGACCCGGTCCTGGCCCACGTCCAGGCTCTCCACCACTCTCTGGACGAACTCTTTCAACAGAGGGAAGCCGCTCCTGACGCCCTCAGAGCCGTCAAGCAGAAACACCACATCCTTTTCGCCTGAAACTGGGAGGAGGACAGCCTGGTAACTCACACAGGCTTCATATCAGCGAGGTGGTAACAACTTCGTATCAGCGAGGTGGGCTGTACAACAGCACCCCAAGGATGTCCAAGTCTAAATCTCTGAACTTGAAAAAAGGACTTTGCAGATGTGCTTCAGTTAAGGATTTGGGGATGGGGGAATGACCCTGGAATTAGCCAGGTGGGCCCAATGGAATCAATCACAAGTGTCCTTATAAGACGGGGTAAGAGGCTCAGAGTCAGAGAGAAGATGTAAGGATGGAAACAGAGGTCAGAGAGGAGAGAAGGTGCCAAACTGCTGGCACTGAGGATAGAGGATGGGGCCAGGAGGCAAGGAATGCAGGCGGCCCCTGGAGGCTGGAAAAGGTGAGCAGATGGAGAATCCCTTAGAACCTGTAGAAAGAATACAGCCTGTTGACACCTTGTTTTTAGCTTAGCAACACTGGTTTCCAATTTCCAACCTTCAAAACTGTCAGATAATAAGTTTTTTGGGGGGGGGTATTGGGGGCGCGTGTGAACAGAGTTCTGCTCTTGTCACCAAGGCTGGAGTGCAGTGGTGCAATCTCAGCTCACTGCAACCTCTGCCTTCTGGGTTCAAGTGATTCTCCTGCCTCAGCCTCCAGAGTAGCTGGGATTATAGGCATCCGCCACCACACCCAGCTAATTTTTGTATTTTTGGTAGAGATGGGGTTTCACCATGTTGGTCAGGCTGGTCTCCAACCCCTGACCTCAGGTAAGGGCCCTCCTCAGCCTCCCAGGGTGCTGGGATTACAGGTGTGAGCCACCGCGCCCAGCCTGTTTTGTTTTTAGCCACTAAATTTGTGTTACTTTGTTATAACAGCAATGGAAAACTAATACACCAATATAGGGACCCCTTTTATTTTTGAACTTTTCAGTGCTTGAAGAGTATTGTTAGCTTTCAAAGGTGTATTCAAGAAAAAACTTGGGATGGGAGGAGAGATATGGGATGGCAGCACCTGCACAGCCACTAGCATTTTATTGAAGGGAGGTTTCAAGTGAGTTGCTCTAAGTCACAAGTGGGTTAATGGGAGGAAATGGAACCCAGATGTCAGAGTTACCATCCCAAGCCAATGGCCAATGGGCCCAGTAGTCGAAGGAGAGGCTCTGGAGTCTCCGCTTTTCATCAAAAGGCGTATAGGGGAAGTTAGTCTCTTCACTGCATTTTTATCACCGAATGAAAGTGGTTAAATGAAAAGTCATGGCCGTGTGAATTAGCAGTTGGGGGGTTTTAATGCAGAGTTTATGATGGAAATTTATCTGCCTCTTCTAATCCTTTAATTTTTAATGAATGTAATGAAGGACTGATAACAATATAACCATATGATATGGCTTTTATTATGCGTACAGTAAAAACTTTTTTAAAAAGGATTTTAACCACCGATATCTAAATCTTTGTAACATGTCTTACTATGAAATAATCTAATGCCCTTAAAAATACTCACCCTGATTCTCCTGCGAGAGCAGCTAGAGAATCAAAGGAAAGAAATCTCATATTCTATTGTTCCTGCTGAAACCAGCAGGCGATTAATTTTCCACCTTTCCTGTAAACTCAAGGAGGGCTTCTATCTGAGGACCAGTGGCCAGCAGCCTACCCTCAACTCATGCATTAGAGAACCGAGTGGCAGAAGCAACTAGCATTTCTCTACCGTACCTGGTGCTGGCGCTCCATTGTGCACTGATTTTAAGAGATTCACGATCTGTGGTTGAAGATCTCCAATCTTGGGAAGCGACTCCGCAGCCAGGATAAACGCTGGAGACAGCACGATCTGCTCTAACTCAGCAGGGTCCGCATTCTTGGCTTGGAAGATGAAAGGCACGACCCCACTCTGCTTCAGGTTACTTGCTGGCCCGTCCACACGGTCAGATGACCTTCCCGCGACCAGCAGCACCAGGAACTGAAGCACTCCATCCTCAATCCGGCTGCCAGCAGACTTCACAAAAATGTACCTCTGTGCGTAGTCCAGGGCGTAGCCCAGGTTGAGGGCTTTGCCCGTCTTGATCTTCATTCTCTTCACAAGATTCAGGATCTCAGGCTTACTCTGGTGCTCATCAAAACGGGACTCCACCTTGACATCATCGCTGTACTGAGCCACCGCAATTCGGGTCCCTTCTGGCTTCACATCGAGCTCATCGATAATCTTGTAGAGAAAGTCACGGACAACAGGGAACTGGCCCACAAGATTAGCTGAGCCGTCAAAGAGGAACAGAATGTCTCGCTTGCTCTCTGCAATGAAGGTAGGTTAGGATACAATGAGGGACAAGAGCACAACAGGCACCAAAGTGACTTCAGCCCAGCACCATTTGACAATGGGAGTTAGCATAACTCATCTGATGACCACTGTGCCAGCAAGAGAAGAGAAAACCCAAATTCATACCACTTGTCTTGAAAGTGTCCTATTTCAAAGCAGTGCATATTTACAAAACTAGTGACTAGATCAGCCTATCCCATCTAGCATCGTGCTTCTTCAAGAAACCAAGCCAGGGAAAAGCTCCACCGGGTTCTGTTCTTACATCAGGTGGCAATCACTCCAGGAAAACAGATAGCATTTTCAAACTGTTACAAATAAAAGTATTGAAAACATGGCACTTAATATACTTTTGCTTAAAAAATTGATCTCAATCTCTAGGGAAAAAAAAGGGGGGGTTGATATGAGTCAACCACTCTAAGATAACTGGGTTGCCATGAATCTGCTGTAATTGAATGATCAGATCATTAAATTTGAGGTTACGAGCCAAGACCCACAATAGTGCCCATTATTGCTGTGTGGGTCAGGCTCTTTGTCAGAGCTTCCCAATCTGTTGTAATAAGACAATAGGAAACACAGATGACAGGCCCTATGGTGCCACAACGTGTAATGTAAATATCATTCTCAGTTCAAACAACTCTTAGAGCTGTTTTGATTAGGTTTCAATGGGTTCAGTCTTGCCACTCGTTTGTGTGATGTTAGCAGACTGGTAGATCTAATACAACCATATCTTACCACCATAATAATTTGCAATAATAATAGTAAGTTAGGCTTCCCCTAGAAACCATTTTACCATTGCATGAAGACGCACCCTTTGTTTGTTTTATAACAAATAATTTTCTAGATACAGCAGATGTTGAACATTTAAAAATCATGTAAAAATAACAATTTCAATGTTTAAATAATCCCAAGGCATACTCATGTAAGAAAAATGTCCCTCTCTGTCTCTCTCTACCCCATGGCCCCCAACTCTGGATTCGAACTCTAGAATCCTCATAGTCATTAGAGGAAAAAAATCCTTCTGAATAAAGGGTAAGGCAAAATGGACAGAACGTAAGCTGGATGTTCTAGACTTTCCTTCGTGAATACCCTTTAGACAGAGTCCAACCTTGCTGGTACAGTGTCTCAAGTCCCCATTCAAACTATTTCAATGGAAGGGAGACAATTGTCTTTCTACAGTCCACAATGCTCTTGAGTTCAGACTGGCCAACTACCAGCCAGGGTGGTGCCTGAGGAAGAAGAGGGAGTTCCCGGCAACAGGGGAGGTTTACCTGGCTGGGCGAGTGGTACTTCCTCCACACCTCCACTAACATATGTGGTTAGGGGCTGAATCAGCTGCTGAGGCAAAGCTGGCAGGGAGCTGAAATCATCCATGAGATACACCAGGCTTGGGTTAAAAGCAATCTGCTCAAGCTCTGCCTTATTTGCCTGGCTAGCTCCCACACAAAAGGTCAGGATGCCCGCGCGTGTCAAGGCGTTGGCAGCTTGCAAATAGGAGTCCTCAGACTGCCCGGCTGTGAGCAGAAGCAGGAGCTGCGGCACGTGTTCACGGATCCTGCTGCCGCCAGCTTCCGTGAAGTGGTTGGCATGGACATAGCTTAGGGCTGAGCCTGTGTTCAGACCAGAACCTCCCTGGAGCTGCAGCTGCCTCAGGTGACCAAGGATATCTGACTTGGTCTGGTATGTGTTTAAAGAGAACTCCGTTACAGGAGTGTCACTAAATTGCACTAAACCAACACGAATATTGTCATTTCCAACATCAAGGCTGTTAACTAGGTTCATTACAAAGTCGCGCACATAAGGGAAATTGGTTTTTCCAACGTTGGCTGATCCATCCAAAAGGAAGATGATATCCCTTTTGTTTGCGTGAACTGCAGTGAAGCACAGAAAACAAAGTGAGACATAGACAACCACGGAGAGTTTTATCATGTGTGCCTACAACACGTGCACACATGCCAACATTTAGAACACAGAGAGAGTCAGTGTGGCAAAGCATGCCCGTCTTATAAAATATGGCAGATGGCTGCATATTTTCCTCTGGTGGTGGCTGGTGTTTGTGAGACATATTGGTAGCCGAGTTTACAAAACCAAATTGGCTCAAAGAGAGCTGCAACATCAAAGTTAGAATGTTTACAAACAACAAAAATGATCAGAATCCTTGAAACAAAACACTCCTTCCCTAAAAATGAATTCTATGAAGGTGCTGCATCATTCCACATCACTCATCCCAGACAGGTTTAAGTGTGCCTGGCTAGGTCCTCTGGGGCTCACCTCTATCCACTAACAGAGGGTCTTCCATCCATAGCTCAGAAGCAGTTAGCCCTGGGAACATGAGTTCCTTAAGGCTAAAAAAAAAGAAACAAAAGTAGTCTGGTCTCATATTGAAGTCTTCTTCAGACTTTCCTGTTTGTCATTCTCTACTGGGACTCTTCTATTAGGAAGTCACAGCCTTGCTAGGTAATCATCCAACAAGGGAATTCCCCCAAAGTGAGATGATGGGACCATAAATACACAGTAAAATAGAAAGAGACAATTTGCTAGGCTTGGCCAAAGTTATACACATCAAGAATAAAAAGTATAATTCTCAAAATAGCATATTTGACCCAACACATTTAGCATGTGCCTTTAAAATTTTATTTTTTTATTTCTTCCCTGATGCCCTACTGTAATTTAGACCTCACAACTAATTGTATCCTAGGTTAAGTTGAACTTTGGCTATGAAAGTGTTGATTAAAAGTTTTAAGAAAATTTTTGGAAGAGAGAGAGAAAGAGATGGATTTAGAAGACCAGGGAATGTGAAGAGAAAGCATGTATCCAGGCAGCATGGGTCATGCATCAGCCAATCCTCTAGTCATTGAGTCTGCAAGGAGGGAAAGCGTCATTCTGTGATACTCATCTTCTCTTCATTAAGGATGGTGAATTGTATTTCTTCAACTCATTAGCTCATATATCTGTATAATATCTTTAAAAATAACTCTCCACTGACAATCATATTAAATGAGGGATTTGAAGAACCACTAGGTTTGAACTCCACACTTATCCATTCAATATGTTTCCCATTGAGGGTAATCCCTTAATGAAAGAGAAGAGAGGGATTAAAAACTGAGGACACTGTGCCCTAAACAGCTCAGACTGAGGCTGTTTAGAAGTAGATGGTCAACTCAGGAAAGGAAAGCTACATCCCGGTGGTGGGGAGGAGACTGGACAGAAATCACCAGTAGAAACAGAAGAACACAGGGATCTGACAAGCAGTAAGAACTGAGATGTGACCTCCTCGGCCAGCAGCTTCAAAGACAGGTGGCCCCATGGTCCTACGGTTTAAATCACATGGTTCTTATCAAGTGAAATTTTATTGTATGACGTTTCAAACCATACAATCCTCAATCCAGTGCAAAAGGGAACCTGAAATAAATTGTGTTTGTTGCTGCTGTTTTCGTCACTTGTGGTCTCTTAGCTAAACACAAACACACTTCATTTCGTTTTGTTCTCAAAAGTCCTGCCTGGAGACCACCCCATTGTGTGTCTGAAGCCATCCCCACCATACCTTCAGGGGTTCCAGTGAGGGTCCTGAGAGGTGCCAGCAAGCCAGGCAGCATGCCTTGCAATGGGGCGGCACGGAACTCAGCTGGGATGAACACCAGGGAGGAGTCGAAAGCAATCTCTTCCAGCTCAGCCTGATCGGCGCCCTTGTTCCCGATGGCAAAGGCCATTATGCTGCTTCTCTTCAGCTCCTGGGCGGGCTGGCTGATTTCATCTAGGGACTTACCACCTGTGATCAGCACCAAAAGCTTAGGAATCCCCTCGGCAGCCCGGTAGCCAGCTGAACTTGTGAACAGGTTGTTCCGAACAAAGTCTAGAGCGGAGCCCGTGTACAGGGCCGAGCCGTCCAGGGGCTTCATTTTCCGCACAGCGGTTATGACTTCCCTTTTTGTGGGATGGGTATTGAAATAAAATTCGGGCCTCACAGTGTCTGCGTACTGGGCCACTGCCACCTGGATAAGATCCTGTCCGATTTCCAGCCTCTGGATGACTTTAGCAACGAAGTCTCGGATGGCATTGAAGTTGGCCAGTCCCAGTGCAGACGTGCCATCCACCAGGAAGACTATGTCTCTCTTGTTGACTTCAATGACTGTAGGTGGCAACATTATAAGGCAATTAGAATGGCCTTACCAAGCACAATCAACAATGACTTTCTACAAAGCTAACTCCATTTAAAGGACACCCCCATTTACTGTGGCCAGTGTGACCACAGGGCCGCCCCAAAGGGAATTTGTCCTAACGAACACATAAGTTACAGTTGCCTCCCCACCTGCTGGCTCCCCTTCCACCCTGCCCAGTCAGTACTTTTTACAAAATAGTTGCACAAAACAAATTTAGTTTTAGTAGCCACCTGTTTTGTAGGCTGTCACTGAAAATGCAGTAAGTTCTTTTCTGCCACAAATACACAACTTGGCCAGAGTGAAGCCATTGCTTGAATAATTAAAGAAACCACTGATGTCTGCTCAGAGAACCCTTTGCCTCACAGTCTTGATTTCAAAATGCTCATTGTCAAGTGCACAAGCTGAAAGAGCACATCCCTGTTCTTCTCAGTTCTACATTCCATGTCTTCATTTGACAGGTAAAAGAATTACTTAACATAAAACTTATAAAAAGGAAATTAGCATCAAAGTCAGCAAGTGCTGCAAACATTTTTCACTTAAGAAATCTGTGCTTTGAGCAGGCACAGTGGCTCACGCCTGTAATCCCAGCACTTTGGGAGGCCGAGGCAGGTGGATCACCTGAGTTCAGGGGTTCAAGACCAGCCTGGCCAACAAGGGGAAACCCCATCTCTACTAAAAATACAAAAATGAGCTGAGCGTGTGGGTGGACACCTGTAATCCCAGCTACTTGGGAAGATGAGGCACGAGAATCGCCTGAACCTGGGAGAAGGAGGTTCCAGTAAACCGGGATTGCACCACTGCACTCCAGCCTGGGTGACAGAGCGAGACTTTGTCTCAAAAAAAAAAAAAAAAAAAAAAAAAAGACCTGTTTTTAAAGGTCCTAAGTAATACATTATGACAGTGATAACTTAAAGGCAAACCATAAAACAAAAACATCTCAATAAGACACTGTCTGACAGTGACTGTGAACTGCCGTATCCACGTGTAGGCACCCCACCCATATTGCAAGAACCATGAACTCTATTAGACCACAACACCTAACCCAGAAACCTGACAGAGCTTCCAAGAAGTAGAGGAACATAAATGATTAAACCTGAGATAGGTTGTTTGCAAAAGAGTCCTCCGTTACTATATACCATCAGATAGATTGCATGGCAAATTGATTTTGTAAAAGCAGACAAAGGAAACAAAGTTTGGGATGAAGGTAAGGAAGAACTTTCTAAGAATCAGAGCTACCTTCTAGAACTTATTTTTATTTTTATTTTTTATTTTTATTTTAGGACAGAGTCTCACTCTGTCACCCAGGCTGGAGTGCAGTGGCACGATCTCAGCTCACTGCAACCTCCGCTTCCTGGGTTCAAGCGATTCTCCCATCTCAGCCTCCTGAGTAGCTGGGATCACAGGCACGCACCACCATGCCCGGCTAATTTTTGTTTGGTTTGGTTTGGTTTGGTTTGGTAGAAATGGACTTTCACCATGCTGGTCAGGCTGGTCTCAAACTCCTGACCTTGAGTGATCCACCTGCCTCGGCCTCCCAAAGTGCTGGGATTACAAGCGTGAGCCACCACATCAAGCCTAGAACACATTTTTGAAATACAGTTCATTTCTAGTTGTTTGGACCAGAGGCTGGGAGCATGATACCTGGGGTGAGAATCGCTGATACATGCCTCAAGAAATCGTTTTAGGACAACAGTGCCTCATCTGGGTGCTCACCTGCAGCACCAAGACAAGGTATATGTTCTAAGAGAAGGGTAACATGTTATGCACCAACATCCTTAATACCATAACTCAGTTGCCTACTGGTGTTAACAATGTGTGCAGAATATCATTGAACCTTTCCTCGATATTTCATGGTCATTGCTATGAACATTGATTCTGGGCTTTCCTTCCTTCATTTAATTTAGAATATGCTGTCTCTCTGGGCTACCCCTTTGATTTTGCCTTAAAATATCTTTGCAGATAAAACTAATGTTTAGATGTCTAGAAGACTTCTTATACCTTTGTACCATTAGAGAGAATATACATATGTATATATATATAGATATACACACACACATATATAGAGACACATATAAATTCCATATACACTATACCATGAATCTACCACTCATGTATTTACTATGTGTATCACACATGACAGAAAAATAGACAAATACTCATAAAACAATGACCTGAGAAGCTTCTTGCTCCTATACCAACTGGCCCAGATGGTTATATTATTCTTTATAAGTACCAGCAGTGGCACAACTCTTGGGGTGGGAGAAGATAAATATCATACCCTCCCCTCCCAGGCTTTCCCTCCCAACTCCACGTCTTCCCTCCCCCCCACGTTTTTCCTCCCCCCCAACGTTTTCCCTCCCCTCCCACGTTTTCCCTCCCCCACGTTTTCCCTCCCCCACAACGTTTTCCCTCCCCTCCCACGTTTTCCCTCTCCCCCCACATTTTCTCTCCCCACCCCCACGTTTTCCCTCCTCCTACCGATGCATCACTAAAACTTCTCCCGATGAGCCAGTGGGAAGGACTACCTTCCAGATCTGATGAAACAACTGGCCTAGTCTCCTTGCACCCAACATGGATTCAGCTCTGGGAACCCTGAAATGCACCTCTTGTTCCCAGAGGCTCTGTCGCAGAGTCCCCTTTGACTAGGTAAGAGGTCATTTACGTTTTATTTTTATTCAAGTCGTGGGAGCTCATAACAGATGATATACCTAAAACCATGCTTAGCCAAATACAATAAACACTGAAAAATATTGAGTAACTGGAAGAACAACTGAATTCCTGTGTTTGCTTCATGACTCTGACGCAAGTCACCTAGCCTTTACAGAATCCTTTCATTTCTCTGGGGGCTGCACCATGAATCTCCTCCGACCTGATGATAAAAACCTTGGGATTCTCACAGCTGACCCTTCCGTGAGCCAGGTCAGGGATGCATCTGCACTTCCTTCCACCTGACATAAATATCAACCCAAACACAGCTGTCTTTTCTCTTTCATGTGAGTCTGTGGGGCCTGACTTCACTGCCTTGTTGGGAGATGAACTTGAAGGTCCTGCTACTCCTCGCCAACACGGCACAACCCTCTTCAGCCCTCCTCCCGCGCCTCTCTATGTTGTCCTCCATGCCTCGTCCCTGCGCCTCCATCAGACTCTCCTGACAAAGCCTCCATCAGGCCCGCGGTCTTCCTCATGCATCACCCAAGAAGGGGACATTTCTGGAGAAGACCACACAACCAGGTACCTGCATGTCAGAACTCCAGACCCCCATCAGGAGACCTGTGCCTGCCCACCATCCTCCCATGCCTCCCTGGGAAGTTGACTGTCCTGTCCTCCAGAATGACTGTCTCATGGCTGTGCTCTCTGCTCAGCCCTCTGCCACTGCCTCCACCATGCCAAGGCCTCCTCATCTGTCTCTGAGAAAATAGAAGCCCTCAGAGGAGAGCCCCGGCTCCCACCCCTAACCCACAGCCTACCTGCCTCTGCCATTGGCTCCCAACCCACAGGCCCTGCTCCCTGTGGCTTCTCATCCCCCTACAGCAGCTGCTTCTCCAGCTTCCACGCATCCAGGGAGCCTGAACCTGGCTCCCTGTCAGGCTCCCTGTCCAGTGTGCTCCAGCTACACTGCTTTCTGACAGTTCTGGGAAGAGACCAAGCACCTTTGTGTTGCAGGGTCACCCCTCCTGCTCTTCCTTCTGCCTGGAGCACTCTTCCCCTGCTCTCCACAAGCTCATCTGCTTGGGTCCCATGCCTTCTCAGGGCCTTCCATCCACCTGATCTAAAATTCTCTTCCCCAGTCTTCCTATCACAGCCCTGTTGAGTGCCCCACTGCAACTTATCATGCTCAGAATATTTTGCCTGGACACTAGTTTATATTATTATCTCTTTCCCCATTATCCTGTAACAGACAAGCAGCCACATCTGTCTCATTAAACAGCACCATGTCTCCAGTGCTTGGCATAGTGTCTGACACATGACAGATAGTCAAGGATATTTGTTGAATATTTACAAGTTAATCACTGATATTAAACATGATGTTTGTAATGAAGGTTGAAACTCTACTTAGCTAGGGAAAAGCTGAAACAAGGGTCATGTTCTGCCCATTTTCATTAAAAAGTTGAAACTTCTCCTGGTACAGACATATCTTCATCTGGTGCACCTCCTTTGTCATAAATTCAAGAAATCAAAATCCAGAGAGGTTGCATTTATTTAAGTTTGAAATAAGTTTGACCTGCCCAGGATCACACGACAGGTTCACATAAGACCAAGGACCAGAGACCAGCTTTCCCATCTACAGCCATGTCGCATCCTCGGTGCTTGCAAAACATAGGGAAATGTCTGGGCTTCTATACTTCGGGATGCAAACTAAAAGTATGCAAGCTCAGAGAAACCTTGGCAGGTCATAAATTTTCACTTGACTGTTTTCTTAACTGCCAGAGTCACACAACGGCGCCATGATGGAATGAGCGTGAGCAGCTCCAGGCACCCGGCAGGCAGTCCTGCACGCTGTGTTTCCATTGCTTCTCAATCTCCATTTGCACTCAGAACATTATGCTCAAAATTCTAGTCTCCCTATTAGCTCATCTGAAGAATCTGGGCCAATTTTGTGGTCCCATCAAGTGAGAGGAAAAGCTGGAAAACCGTATGCAGCAAAAGCTAAGCCACACGGAATTGGCCTTTCAAACTTAAATAAATGCTAGGCATAGGCTTCTCCAGAAGGCAATGCTCACATACACTTTTCTTGCTACATCACCAGATCACAGTTCCAATATACAGATTAAGTAGAGATGCCATTGCCTGAGCTTTCTACCTGCAATTTTTATTACAACAAAAGCCGCGGTTTAAATTCATCTGAAGCAAATTTGAGATAACTCAGGGTGAATTTTGTAACCCTTGTAAGGAAATGTGGTGATGTTGTCTTTACATGAATGCAGCAACTAGAGCTAATGATTAGCAAGGCACTATTAAGTAGATGTCAGTTCCTTAAATAAATAGATAGTGATGTTTTTCATCAAGACTTTAAAATGTTCTACTCTTAATTTCATACAACAGTATAGTCTCCAAAAGGGTTATTTTTAAATTATTGTCACTCCTTTATCAAAGGAAAACCTCCCTTTATCAATTGTAATTGATACGATGGGTGAAGCAGTATCTTATTACAATATTTATCCTGTAGACCCAGACTTTACTTATAAAGTTAACATATAAGAGCTGTGATAGTGTGTTATTTCACCCAAGAAAATTTAGATGATTTGTTGCAGATGATAATCAGAGTCTTATAGGAGCCTCGGTATCCATTCATCAATTTTCATTGAGCCCATACTCTGGAAGGACAATGAAGAACAAGGTCTTATATTCAAGGACTGATCTTGTTAGAGCATCCCAGTGTGTAAGCAACACCGGAAGTGAGTTGGGTGTTTCTGGAAACTGTTGGGGGCCACTGTGTCCCTAATTTACCAAATGACATCCTATTGGCCTCACCTAGGTAATGAAATTGATAGGTCTGAAAAGTGACTGATGTCTCAGAAAACAGTTCAAAAGGTGGAGGAGGCTATGTATCCTGATGCCCCCACCACACCTCCTATGTTTGTTAAGTGCGTATTTGTTATGTGACTTGGTTGTTTTTGTTTGTTTGTTTGTTTTTTAAACCACTCCAATTGGCTGTTTTGCCAAAGGCCCTCCATTTGAGCCTGTATCCTAATATTGCCACTCAAGAGAATTCCTCCTACACTTGACAAGCACAGGAAAAAAAAAAAACAAACTTCATAAATATTCCATCAAGCGATTGCACTGTTATTTCTTACCTTCAGAAGTGTAACTCTCAGCACCCTAGCACAAAAGGACTTTGAGGAGACACCCTCACTCCATCCGTGCTTTTGGAAAGACACTGTGAGCACACTTCTAACACTGACTTTTAGAGCCCAGTGCCATGGTCCTGGAGTAACTTTCTCAGAACTGTAATGAGCCCCTCAAGCCCATTTTTAGAAAGACTGGATTATAAGTAGTTTAATAATCTCAAAGCAACAGGTTTGTTGAATTAGCCTTAAAAGCACACTTTCTCAGCAACTCATACTCTCGTAAGAGCTTTCACTCACTCATTGGTCTTTAGTTTTTCCGCACACTGCAACAATCACAAACATGACATCCAGGACCCAGCTCATCAGAGAAGGACTGGACTGTGGGTACTTACAGCTTCTCCTGTGGCGAATCATGCTGGTGCCCACCTTACCTCTACGAAAACCAACACACACAACACCCCACTCCCACACAGATGGTGAGAAGAGGATACATACCTTGTGTGACAATGGTTGGCGGTTTCAAGACAATGTGCCTTTGGGCCACGCCAACAATGTACGGCAGTAATTTCTCCTGGAGGTCCCCAAAGCTATGGAATTCCGGGACAGTAAACACCAAGTTGTCATCGGTAGCTATGTGCTGAAGCTCTGCCCTGGAGGCGGCCTGGGCTCCGAGGCCGAATGAGAACACGCTAGCCTGCTTCAGTGCTACCACCCCGTAGCGAATCTCGTCACTAGAAGGCCCGGCACTTATGAGGACCAGCACCTGGGGAACCCCTTCCTCCACACGGCTGCCCCCTGCCCGGGTGAAGTGATTCTCCACCACGAAATCAAGGGCGAGGCCAATATTGGCCAACTCCCCACCAGCAAACCCGAGGGCTTTCACTGCACCCAGAACCTGGGCCTTGGTGGAGTAGGTGTCCAAGGAGAACATGGTTCTGGGCTCATCGCTAAACTGGACCACCCCCACTCGGATCTGCTGAGTTCCAATTGGGAGTTTCTCAAGGAGATTTACAAGGAAGTCGAGAATGACTGCGAAATTGACACTTCCGGTGTTGTTTGATCCATCAATAAGGAAAATAATATCAGCAGAGTCTTGTGCTTTAAAAGAAAGAAATGCAAAAAATGTGAAAGCATTAGAACAAGTGACCACATGCATTATTCAGTGTTCTGACATGTTTCTTTGGAAACCAATAAGAAACACGAAATATGGGCAAACAAAACACATGTTGATGAAGGAATGTGAAATTCTCTTTCAGTTCTGCATTCTGAATGGATAAGAGGCAACCTCTTAGGAATCATTGTATAAAAAAGGGACATTTATAGCAATTTTTCATTTGTGCTGTCCTCATAGTTAAATTTCCAAACATCATATTCACTTTTCTGAGGGGAGAATCTTGGGTGCATATTCTAGAAATTTGTTGGGAAATGTAGTTGCATGAATTGTCTGCTACCAAACCTACCGGGGAAAATCAATGAGTAGGTTAAGAAAACTTTAGAGATGATTTCTAATTTTTGGTCATTTCCCCTGCCTTCTCAAATGATTAGAAAAAATTTTTATATAAATCCACAGCTATAAAACAGTCACGATTTGGTGATTCCTCAGCCCAGTATGTTGCTCGATGCCTTAAGCAACTCCTGTTTCTTCTTCTTTTCTTTAAAAGCCAAAATGACCTTGTACATGCAACTTTGTGAATCAGAACTCAAACTACATTTAAAGTTTTCACGTAAAAAACACTTTGATGAAATTTTTGTGTTTTTTTTTTTTTTTTCTCAAATGATGTTTAGTTGTATAAAACTCAAATGCAGTTCTGGGATCGGGCAGGATGTTTTGTTCATTTATTTTGTCATTGCCTCTATATTCAGTCACCTAATGCAGAACAGTGTTAAGTAGAATGATATTAAACCAGTCATGACATAATTATCCAACCTTGTTTTTATGACATCCTAAACTAGTTACCTAGAAGGACTATGAGCATCAAATAAACCCCAATCAGAATTCGCCTGGGGTTACACAAAGGACAGAAAAACAGCTGACCAAGACCTCTTTTCTCCCCCATAACGGCGAACAGAGAATTTCCATCCTGATACTGAGAACAGGGATGTACAACAGCCCTGAGGGAGGAATAGGGATCGAGAAATCTAAAACGCAGGGCCAGAGATTTCACAGCCTTAGTTTGAATGTTTAAATTTGGCTGATTTAAACTCAAGGAAGAGCACAATTATTCTAGTCGATGTTTTTGATAACTTAAGTATGTGTTAGGGACAAGAAGAGATTATGTGTGCGCTTATCTATTTATATTCTGGGATTCCAGAAAGATACACTCAGGGTATCGTTTTTAAATGACGGTAATATTACAGGTAAGACCATTCACTCTGATCTCTGATTTTTCAATGACAGTGAACATTTTATATTTAAAGTTAATGTTTCCTTGTGCCAATAAAATTGTTTTTGTTCTCACTGTAGAAAATGATGCAAAGCTTGTCTCACTTTGGGAGTGAGGAGTTCCCAAATTGAGGAGTTCCGCTCTAGTGAAATTACATTCTTACCCGAGCTCTTCTCATTGTGTGAACTGAAACAGAGATTACCAGGGTTGGAACTGCTCTCTTCCCTTCCTAATATACACGAAAGTTCCTGACAATATATTTGCAGATTAATTCTTTGCATAGGGAAATATATTAACCGGGCAACATTGCTATCACAATCCTTCTTATAAGATATAATGAGTAGGATAATTGTTGTGCTACAGTAATTAAGATCTTGTGTTTTTAGTGATTGCCACACAAAAGTTTTATATAAGACTGAGCCCTTGATTAGAGCCCAAAGCATTTGCCACTGTTCAGCCAAAATATACGATTCCTGAAGGATCTTCAAGAGGCTGTGGTGCCAGGGGGTGTGAATTACACAGAAAGCCGTAGAAATGGCCTACATCATTGTATAATACAGAGGCTCCACAAATCCCACAAAATTCCTCAACATTTCCCAGGCTTAAACCAATGACCTCAAAGGACATGGGAGGGTTTGCCACTTCCTCAGCATATCAAAACATTTAAAAGAAGGATTAAATATGATCAATACAGTCAAGTTTTTTTTTAAATGATCCCTAAGTCGCAGGATAACACTATTTCTTCTCCATTTGTAACTTACTTTTGGGTTGAAATTTATAATCGCGCAAGTAAGATAAATGAACCCTGAGGGAAAATCCTTGGACATTCTCTTCTAAAAGACTGAACATCTACAGTGACCGGTCATAGAAACACATTGGATAATTTGTCATCACTGAATAACAACATTATCCTCTTACACACACAATAATGGGACATACAAGGGCATGCTTTGTTATTCAGGAGAGCTGAAGCCTCAAGGACACACAGGGGCCATGTGTGCTTGTGTACAGCAAGGCGGACCAATGACCAATGTTAATGTTACGAGGAATCAGATCTATGCACAATTTGAAAGCTTTAGAGTTGTCTGATTTTCTGCTTCTAGGCTTTGTGTATCACAGCCTCTATGGTGTTTTCTATGGAAAAGTTTTACAGTGTCCAAGGAAAATTCACAGTTTCCTTCGACATCCCTGGAAGCTCTTTTCCTGAACTCACTGGTGTGGGCACAATGCCTTTCTTAGCTCATGTGATGCCTCCTTTCATTAAGAAAAACAAGTTCACATTCTTATTTCCTATGCAAAACACAAAATTGTAGATATATTTTACAAATTTAAAAATTCTTCATCCTTCACAAAGAAAAGAAAGCTGATACCATAATCTTCCCTGTCACCTTTAGCTTTTGTTTAAAAATAAAGATTTTGTATCTCAGGTATATCCATTTTTTTAAAGAATGATAGAGGGATTTTTTAAAACACAACCATTGGAGATTGATTATTTGAGTAGCGTTCATTGACAACTGTGGTGATTGTTCAAATTTTACACATATGTGTGTTTTATAATCAAGAACGTTCTATGGGGAAGTTACCTAGCAGACAGGGAGTAAGAAGAGCAGCCCTAACGAACTGCAATTTCTATAATGCCCTTCTAACTGCCTTTCCAAAAACTATAAGCAGAGATGTACTGTTCTTCCTAGGATTATTATTCTGTGTTTTTGCCGTGGAACATGCAGTGGGACGTGGTACTAGGAGGAATTGCAGAGTGATGTTAATTAGAAAAGAGACATGAACGGATTAATTTTCTGCCCTGGTGCTGCTAGTGGCTTGGACACTAGAAGTCAGAGATGCTTTCTTGGCATAAAAACAAAGGTTTTATCATCTGTGTGGAAACACACGATGTTGGTAGTTTCATTTAACATTCATGGTGGTAATCTCATTGTTTGTCCATTATATAATGGTTAAACATAAAGGCAAACGCAGCTATTTTTGTGAGTATAACAAAACGTCAATAAAAGATGGTCCATTTATCTACTGGTCCCTTTCACTGTTTGTTTGTTTGTTTGTTTGTTTGTTTGTTTGTTTGTTTGTTTTAGACAGAGTTTCACTCTTGTCACCCAGGCTGGAGTGCAGTGTTATGATCTTGGCTCACTGCAACCTCCGCCTCCTGGATTCAAGCGATTCTCCTGCCTCAGCCTCCCGAGTAGCTGAGATTACAGGTGCCCACCACCACACCTGGCTATTTTTTGTATTTTCAGTAGAGACGGGGTTTCACCATGTTGGCCAGGCTGGTCTCAAACTCTTGACCTCAGATGATCCACCTGCCTCAGCCTCCCAAAGTGCTGGGATTGTAGGCGTGAGCCCCTTTCACTGTTTTTTGATAGGTCTTTGTTATTATCCTTATACTCCAAAATGTGATGGATCAGGGAATTAATGATATTGATACTATGGTAACAAACAGTGCTGTTCATTGTAGATACCCTCTTGTCATTTGCTGGTAACCTGAGTGGTTTGGGGTGCTCTTGGGGACACCCACCTTTTCCTGTCATTTGGCAGGACTGATGCCTGTGTGGTAATGCCAGGGGGGAGGCCTGTCATTTGGAAGCAGGGAACACTTTTCAGTGTTTGAACTGCCTCTCACTCCTTCCTATTGAGAAGTAGACCCACTGGGTAAGGGCATCAGCACTGCCAGCCCCGTTAAAGCTGAAATCAGGGGTAACCACTGGGAAAACCATTTTATGAACAAACTGCTGCAACACCCTGGGGCTGGCTAGTTCTGAAACCCTCTTCTTCACCAAGCTCTGCCTGCCCAAGACAGCTGGTTCCTTTCTGCTGACGTCGGGTCATCTCTCTTCAGCTCCTGCTGTCTGAATCCTTGTTATGAAAAACTGACCTCTGGTACTGCTTCTCTACAACTGCTCCATTATTCTGATTGTAATCTTGCAGCTCTTCTGCTGTCCCTCCCATGTGGTCCTATAGAGTGATGTGTGCCTCCAGGCCTCAACTCTCTCTTTCCTGCCCCACCATCCCTGTGTATTCACAAGAGACTGACTCTCCATCAGTCACCTGACATCCTACCTCCTGTCTCAATGGCTGTCTCGGTGGTAACCATTTTTAAAAGTGTAGGAGAAAAGTCTGTTCATAAATCTTGCTTCCTATGATCAGTTCCCCTACGCCATGTGGTTGCCCACTCATTCTTTTTTGATTCAAAGAATTATCCACTTCCTCATGCCTACTAAATACACAGAAGAGTCTCTAACCTTCCTACGTGATTTAGTTACATCATGTTCAGCCTGCATCCACACTGCAGGCTCTGTGGTCATCTCCAGACTTTGAGGACTGTATGGACAATGCTTGTGAGCACCAGCCTCTCTGGTTTCTGTAGTGGCTGGCTGTCTACAGTTCCTACACATCCGAGGACTACACTGAGCACCACTGGAAACTCCTCCAGCCCTGAGATTGGCCCTTGGAGGTCTCCCTATCTACACACCAGCAGTGTCTCTGACTTGCATACTCAGCTGTCTCCAGGGCTCTCCTTCCAAGCCCTGGCCTCTCATCCTCTGGCTCTTCAGAGGTCTCCTGGCCCATTCTAGTTCTCATTAGCTCCCCACACTGCCAGGACACCATGGCAGGCTATTTTAGGAATTTACTAGCCACCACTCTGGATTTCCTTATTGAGAAAATTTTCTTCTGTCCTCTCTATTGTTCCCTTTTTGCAAGTCCCAGTTCTGGGAACTCTTTTGATCCTGGGAGTGCCTGAGACATCTGCAGAAAGGCAGGGATCCACACTAATGGAGATGCCCACTGACTCATAATCTCTGATAGCAACTGGACACCACTGCAAATCAGCAGTTGCTTCCTGAATGTTTTGTGACCCCTCTCCACATCCCTATAGCAGCTAATCAAAAATAACTTCAATCCCTCCAAGACCCCAAGCCCCACTGCTCCCCTCCTTTATTGAGATGATGGATGTCAACTCAACTTGAATTCTCTCTCAATGTGCCTCTTTTCCACCTGAATATCTTGGAAACACAGCCCCTTTTCTCATCCCTTCCCTCCATCTCAGAGAACATGTGTGTCTCCTTTCTGGAGCCCAACTCTCCCCTTGGATTCCTCTCTCATTTCCTGCTCATTCCACCCAGAATTCTCTGCTACCAGCTATCAAATGGCTGCATGGACTGATTTTCTAACAAAGGGGAGGGCCCTCTGCTCTGTCCATCACTAGTGAGTAAACTCTGAGCACTCATCACAGTTGCTGTGATATGGTACAGTTTGAAATTTTACTTGTCAAATTCCTTCCCACTGGCCATTTAGGCACTTAGCCCTGGAAGGAGAGCTAATGGACTTAACTGGTTAAATAACTTGTCGGCCAATTGTCTCTGTACATGCAACAGCACACGACACATCAATGCAATGTCCACGTGCTCTCAATACTTCCAGAGTGGCTCTCATCAATGCCATTAGAATTAGAAGAGTGGCTGTGGGCACAGCCATGATTACCACATGGAGGATAAGTAAGAAGACCAGACCCACAGCCCAAATGCACAGCCTCCAGCTCTGGCTGTCACTAATCATCCAGGACTCAATTCCTTCCAAATTGATCTAGACTGGATCATAGCTGAGGTTTCTTGCAATTCCGATTCTACCAACACTCTTAAGTTAACTCCATGGAGTAGAAGAGAGGAGCTCTCTACTAGTCCATTGGACACAAAAACAGATGCCCTCGCTCCCCTCTCAGTTCATGCACTGTCCAACAGGGAACTTTCCTTAAATGAAACAGATCCCAACACCAGATACAGGGGTTTGATCAGATGCACATCTCACCACTCTGAGGCTTTCTTTTCTAAGGAAGGCAGAGTACTTCGTGGGATCATGATATTAGAATGTGGGTTTTTTTAGAGTGAAAATATTAGTTGTTTAAAAAAAGACTCTTCTTGTACGTAGGTGAATGCCCTACTTGGGGAGAAGACTACGGAAGAATATTCCAAATTAAACCTTTGTTTTTAAACCTGTGAACATTCATCTCTTCCCTGGCCCGCGCACCATCCAAGCTGTTGCTTTAAGGCCAGCAGTTGCCAAGCTCATCTCCCAAGAACAGCAGGGCACGGCGTAGCTTGGTGGCATTGCCATTACCTGTGATGTCTTTAAGGGTTTCCGTGTCCCCAGCCCTTTCTGGACTCACAGATGAATGCACATAGGACACTAAGTTTCCTACTATGTCATGAAGTGAGGTAAAATTCTCTAGGTTGAACACATGCATATTGACTGGTTCACTTGCTATTTCTTTTAATGCTCCTTCATCTGCATCCTCAACTCCAATTGCAAACACGTTAACATCAGCAGACTTAAGTTCCGCTGAGGGCAGAGCAAGGCCGTGCTTCGAGTGTCCATCAGTTAACACTACGATAACCTGAGGGACTCCGTCACCGGCCCGGCTTCCAGCAGCCTTGGTGAGGTGGCTTTGCATTACGTATTCTAATCCTTTTCCAGTCTGATTGGTTCCCCCAATATAAGACATGTTGGAAATATGAGAAAGGACTTCTTGTTTAGTACGATACGTATTTAACAGGAACTCGGTATGTGGGTTTCCGTTGAACTGGACCAGAGCAAAATGGAAATCATTTTCTCCCACAGCTAAGGATTTTACAACATCATATAGAAACTCTCGAACAAGTTGGAAATGTTCCTCTCCAATGGTCCAAGAGGAATCCACTAGAAATATTATATCAGCAGCGGCACCATTTTTGACATCTTTAAGAAAAGACATTGGTTTAGATTTTTCTAGTATGTAAGCAATTACTTCCTATCAGTGCAAAGCCTTCCTAAACAAATTTGGTTTACACTATATTTTAACTAAACACTTCACACCTCACTGGTAATACAGGAAGGTAGACTCACTTACCTGGGAACCAGGGACCTGGGCCCATGCACTCAATAGCTGCTGGTGCCCAGTCACTAGCCCAAGTTCCATACTCAGAGACCACCATGAATGGGCCAGTGGTATGCTCCAGATTGAGGAAACAATTTCCTGGGCTGTCTTTAACTCAAACATGATTCCCTGTGGCAGTTCGAGCCCCAAGACCCACCTGATTAAACCAGAAGGAAGTCTTATCACAGACAACCAACCATCATTTTATAAATTCATTCTTTAGTTTGGAATATGAAACTGGGCCTTGACAAAAAGAAAAAGTAAAAATTGCTATTTTCCATTCACTAACCCCCAATGCTTTGGGTAATTTGCATGAAAAATAAATATAATAAATACATGTTCTTTAAGAGAACCTGTGTAAATGTAGAGAAGGGAAAAGACTTATTTTTTCCAGATTTTTGAGCATGAACAAAAGGTATTCTAATTAGTTACTGCATATTTTTCAGAGCCAGAAAAGTCTTCATAGATGTCAAACATTATCTATCTCATTTCCAGATGAACCCAGTTCTCCCTCAAGGGTAGGAGCTCAGGGTATCAGGCTGTCAGTGGCCCGCCCCAGGAGGTGCCCTTCCGCAGCTGTGAGCCAGGCTTGCTCCTGGACTCTACTTACCTCGGGCTGACCTGATGCCCCAACCCACGTTCTTCTTCCATTGAAGTGACACTAGACTTCCCCCCATCTAAGAGCAACCTGGCCTGCAGGAGGAATCCCTCAGAGGCCCAGCTCTCTGGGTCAGGGAGAGGGAGACCCACCTCAGTCCTTTCCAGCTTGCAATGCATGAAGCATTTCCCACTTTTCTAAAACCCTGCAATCAAATTCCTAATGGAGTTAATTAGAATCCGTGTTTTTAATTCGTTTCGGGAAACAGAAATCTTAAAGATCCAATGATCCTAGATGAAAATGCCTTTCTGCATGTGGAGTTAGAGAGAGAGGGTGATCTTTGTTTTTTTCAGGGAAAATAGTTTTTACTTTCAATCATTGACTTCTGCCTAGTTTATGTGCTCAGAGACCAGCCAATGCCAGAAATGTGGAGAGTCCCTTCAGGTGGTAAAACATTTGAGATACAAACTTTCCGTTCACATCCAATGTAAAAACAAATCATTTTCAAGCCAATTCCAAAATACCAAACCCAAATTTTAATAAAAATAGGTCATCTCTCACTGAAAAGGTCTGTAAACCCTATAACTATCCTATCTGACTCTCCTATAATAAATGGCTTAGCTGCCTTAAAAACATATCTAAGCTCCATGTCAGTGCATGATGCCTAAGATCTAAAATCAAAGAACGCTATTTCTTTTTACAAAATCAGGGACGTTTCTGGCTCTTACCTGCTTGCTGCTGCTGGGCATGTGTTGTGGGAAAGCCTGAGAGAAAGAGGCAAAAGACGGCCACTAAGGGCAAGTGCCGATGTTTCCTCATTTTGAATTTGTCTAAGCACCAGATATGAACCTAAAAGAGAAAATAGGGCAAAGGGAATGATCAGTTTTTGAATCTCATTATGCAAAACCTATCAAAATCCCATGCTTTCCATGTCTTTTTTTAGACTTCCAAGAGGACTTTGTATCTGATTCATTCTTTGAACCAGCAGCAAAAGGATGGACGATAAATAGATAGATAGATGATAGATAGATAGATAGATAGATAGATAGATAGATAGATAGACAAAAATAGATATATATACATACACTTGCACATATATGCATATATAAAAGGAAGGAAGGAAGGAAGGAAGGAGGGAGGGAGGGAGGGAGGGAAGGAAGGAAAAGGAAAAGGAAGGGAAGGGAGAAGAGAAGAAAGTTAAGGGAAGGGAAGGAATGAAGAAGTAAAAGAAAAGAAGGAGAAAGAGAGGGAGGGAGGGAAGGAAGGAAGAAGGAAGAAAGAAGGAAGGAAGGAAGGAAGGAAAAGAGAAAGAAACAGAACCAGAAGAAGAAGAGGAGAGAAGGAGAAAGAAAGAAAAAGAAAGAAAGAAAGAGAGAAAGAAAGAAAGAAAGAAAGAAAGAAAGAAAGAAAGGAAAGAAAGAAAGAAAGAAAGAAAGAAAGAAAGAAAGAAAGAAAGAAAGAAAGAAAGAAAGAAAGAAAGAAAGAAAGAAAGAAAGAAAGAAAGAAAGAAAGGAAGGAAGGAAGGAAGGAAGGAAGGGGGGGAGGGAGGGAGGGAGGGAGGGAGGGAGGGAGGAAGGAAGGAAGGAAGGAAGGAAGGAAAAAAGGAAGGAAGGAAAAAAGAAAGAAAGAGAGGAGGGATGGTGGGAGGGAGGTAAAGAATAGGTAAATTAGAAGTGAATAGTCAGAGCTCTCTGTCTAAGGTGACCTCAGATCTCTTCTTGTTAGCAGAATATAGATCACATGTAATGACACTGCTCATTGTCCTCTCTGGACATTCTTAAACATAGTTCAAAGAACACAATTACATTTTTAGAAAGTAGGCATTCCATAGTAGTTTCTCCACAATCTGAAAATATTCTCTTTCTTTTTCAAATTACAAATGAATGAAAATTTTACCCATTATGAAAGATAGTTTTGATTAAACATATAAATGAGAATTTTTGAATCCAGTGACTATTACTTTGGCCACAGCTAAAAGCTATGCAATTAAACCTTTTTTTCCACCCAAAGTGATGTGGGCAGCAATTTGGACATAGCATATTCCTAAGCAAAGAGCAGAATGGAAATGGGTCAGGAGTAAAGGCACTCATAGGCACAAAAGGTGTCAGGTTTTGACACCCAGCTTAAGTTTGTAAGTCGTGTTTAAAAGAACCTTAGAGGAAAGCTTCAGTTTCTAGAGAGAACAGTCTTTGCCCAAATCACACCAAATGCAACCCAACCACACAGCTGGGACCACGTCAAGCCTTGTCCGTATTCTCTATTAATATTTAGCACTTTTCCTCCACAGAAAATCTGCCATATGCCAACCTCCAATCTCACAATGGAATGAGCCCAGGGTGATTTAATTAGTAAGACTGTGAAGGCAGACCTGGAGGCTAACTGCTCTGTTGCACAGTCTCCCATACTCACGGGCCTCTGGGGGCTGCACACATGATGCCCCACCAGCCAAGTTTATGTTGACATGAGCTCAGTAGGTGCGTTATCAGATCTTTCCCCTGCCAACACCTTCTCTTCCTACCACAAGATTTTGTGACAGCCTCTTCACTCTCCAATCTCCAATCTAAGAGATCAGCTTGGGGGCTGGGGTCTCCCTTAAGACCCCTCCAGAGAGCTACCCTAGGTCTTTCTGTCTAGGCTGAAGTCCCCTTGCCAAGACAGCACCTTTTTTCTCCTCTCCTTGATGCAGGATTCTGGTTTCCCTTAACTTTTTCTTAGACCACAGCCAGGGCTGCCCACAGGACCCTGTGCTCTGAAGGGCCCCATGCTCAGTTTGATGCTTTGATGTTGCTATCTTGGAATTGTTAAAACATTTGAACAAGAAGCTCATTTTCATTTTGCAATGATGTGCATGTCAGTGACTCTTCTTACCCAGACTGGCCAGGGGTTCCCCAGTTAGGAGCTCTCTGGTCAGGGGTTCCCTTTGCAGAGGTTTGGGTAAGAGTACTGGGGAACAAGGACATTGGCAACACAAGTAGGCTAGGATGTTATCAAACCACCGTTTTGGGTGCCATGTTATCAAAAGTTATTCAGCATCTACTATGTGATAATTGCAGTTTTTCACAATTTTTCATAATGTGTCTTATTTATATTTACATTATCCTTAGAGGTAGATGCTGGTCCTCATGCTTACAGGAAAAAATGGGAGTGCAGAGAATAAGTGGCCAAGGTGCACAACTATTCAAAGACACCTTGGTGCTCAATAGCACCTGCCACACTGAGGTTCATAAGATGAGAGGATAAGAAGAACATTTTTATTCCTCCATGAAAACCCCATGATTCCATAGCAACTTTTCAGTCAAGTTCACCAGCCTGAATTTGGGCTTTTTAGGAATCAGAAAAGGAGCCAGTGATATTGGGGAAAGATAAGGTGCTTGGAATCAGATAAATCTGGATCCTGGATCCACCACACCCTACCTCAGGCAGGTGGTATACTTGCTCAAAGCCTCCATTTCCTCCTCTACAACAAAGAGCAATGACAGCCATGCCTCTCTTCCCGCCTTCTGTGAGGAGCATGTGGCAGGCTGTTCAGTAAATGCCTGACGCAGAATGGATGGCAAGTGAACTCTACCTACCATTTTCCAACAACTTAGGTTTCATCAGCATTTTCCAAAGCACATTCCATGGAACACCCATTCCATTAGATGTTCTAGGGGGAAAAACAGGCGTTCCATGAGCAACACAGTTTGGAAAGTGCTGAATACCAAGCTTCCTTCTGGAACAGTTACAATATACAGTAATGTATAGCAGTCCTGAAAAATAAAGAAACCTGCTGTACTTGATTTAACCCAGAATTCCCCAAACATATTCCATCGACTATTCCTCTCCATGCATCTAATTTTGCTAAGTTCTTACTCCTCTGAAGCAGCAACCAAAGGCATCTCCGCCTGCCCAGGCCTCTACTGAGCCCAGGTCACTGGGCTTGCAAATATCTGTTCTCTCGGACTCCGTTAACTGTAAGTGGGACCCATGTGCCTTGATGGTGGAGCTCGCCGCCTGCCTGTCACCAGGTGAGAGAATTAGAATGGGTAGACAATTGACGTTTCCCCAGAGAAACCCAGGGGAAGGACCAGACTCAATCTCATTATCAGCATGAACTTTCATGACACTAGTTAATATTGTCATTTTTTCTTACACTGAGTTTCAGGAAGTACTATTTGATATTGGAAATGATACAGTGTAGAGTACAGTTAAATTAGAAATTCCATTTGATTTAAGAAACTGAAATACACATAATCTAGGGAGATTGAGTTATCATCATCATTTCACTGTTAGGGTTTAAAGGTTAAAAAGAAGTCTGTTTCACAGATTACAGCATGTAAAGGCATTCAGCATCAGTGTGAATGAAAATCAAAAACATCTTTTTCGTTATCAAGTATATGTCAGATTTTGAAATGTGACTTTTTTCATCTTATAATTCTAAAACCCCAAATGCTTCTAAATTGGTTTTATATCCCCTGCATCAGGAATAATTTGACAATTCCCTGAAGAAAGCAAGGGGAAATGAGAGCAAATCAGGCACGTGAAACTGTTCATACAAGACTTTGGAAAGACTGACGAGACTCCATGAGATCTGTAAGAAGTGAGGACAACAACACACCAAGAAACTGGATAAGCTAGAAAAAAATATAGATATTTGCTTGAAATATACAATCCACCAAGACTGAATCATGAAACAATAAAAAAAAAAAAATTCTGACCAGACTTAAAACTAGTACAGGGTTGAATCAGTAATCAAAAACCTTCCACCAAAAAAAAAAAAAAAAAGCCCAGGACCAGATGTCACTCTTGGAAAATTCTACCAAACACTTAAGGAAGAATTAACACTAATCCTTCTCAAACTTTTCTCAAAAAAATTAAAGAGGAAGGAACACTTCCAAACTCATTTTTATAAGGCCAGTATTATCCTGAAACCAAAATCAAAGACATGACAAGAAAAGAAAAATACAGATCAATATCCCTGTTGAACACCGATGCAAGAATTCTCAGCAAAATACCAGCTGACCAAATCAACAGCACATTAAAAGGATTATACGCTATAACCAAGTGGAATTTAGTTCTAGAATGCAAGGATGTTTCAACGTTTGAAAACCAATCAATGTGATACGCCACATTAACAGAATGAAGGGGAAAAATATTATCATCTCAATTAATGCAGAAAACGCTTCGGACAAAATTCAACACTCTTTCATGATTTGAAATAAAAACACTCAACAAACTAAGAATAGAAGAAAATGACTTTAATACCATAAAGAACATATATTAAACACACACAGCTAGCATCACACTCAATGGTGAAAAACCGAAAGCTGTCCCTCTCAGAGCAGGAAAAAGGCAAGTACGATCTCTCTTACTACTCCTATTTAACATAGCACTGGAAGTCCTTACCAGAGCAATCAGGCAAGAAAAATAAATAAAATGCATCCAAATTGGAAGGAAAAAGTATAATTAACTCTGTTCATGGATGACATGATCTTAAATGTATGAAATCCTAAATACTCCAAATATTTAAAAAAACTATTAGGACTAATAAATGAACTCAGCACAGTTGCAGGATATAAAATCAATAAACAAAAATCATTTGCATTTCTAGTCACTAACAACGAACTATCCAAAAAGGAGATTAAGAAACAATCACATTTATAATACCATGAAAAATAATAAAATACTCAGAAATAAACTTAACCAAGGAAGCAAAAACCTGTGCACTGAAAACTATAAAACACTGTTGAAAAAAATTAATAGAGACACAAACAAATGGAAAAGCATCCCATGTTCATGGATTTGAAGACTTAATATTGTTAAAATGTTCATACTACCCAAGGCAATCTACAAATTCAGTGCAATATCTATCAAAATCCCAATGGCATCTTTTGCAGAAATAGAAAAACAATACTAAAATTCATATGGACTCTCAAAGGACCCTAAATAGCCAAAGCAATAATGAGGGGGTGGAAAATAGCAAAGCTTGAGACCTCACACTTATAATTTCAAAAGATATTACAAAATGACAGTAATGAAAACAACATGATGCTGACTTAAAGACAGACATATGAACCAATGGAACAGAATAGAGAGCCCAGAAATAAAACCTCATATATATGATCTTTGAGCTTCAATAAAGCCACATAATGGGGAAAGGATAGACTCCATTGTATAAATGTTCCTCAGAAAACTAAAAACACAATTACCATATAATTCACCTATCCCACTTTTGGGTATATCCAAAAGAAGTGAAAACAGGATCTCAAAGATATATTTGCACACCCATGTTCATTTCAGCATTATTTGTAATATCCAAAAGGTGGAAATAACTTAATGTCCATCAATAGATGAGATGAATAAAGAAATTAATTTATTTCCACAGTATTTTATAGTTTTTAGTGCACAGGTTTTTTTCTTCCCTGGTTAAGTGTGTGTGTGTGTGTGTGTGTGTGTGTGTGTGTGTATACATGTATGTGTATATACACACACAATGGAATTTTTGCAATTATGAAATCAATTATAGATTCCCAAGTCTGCTTTATCACAAAGAGTATTCCAGGATTGTGAAGCTCAGCCATACTCTGAGCATAGAGTATGGCAAAATGCCTGTCTGTATCATTGTAGGTGTATAGTAAATATTTGTTAAATTCATTAACTGCTATTCCTACAGCTCTTCTAGGACTTTGCACTGTTATTACACCACTTATGCTGTAATTTTCTTTATTTCTTTTTCTTTTTTTTTTTTTTTTTTTTTTTTTTTTTGAGACAGAGTCTCACTCTGTCACCCAGACTGGAGAGCAGTGGCATGATCACAGCTCACTGCAGCCTCAACCTCCCAGGCCCAAGCAATCCTTCCTTCTCAGCCTCCTGAGTAAATGGGACTACAGGCACACACCACCACACCCAGCTGTAGTATTGTTAGTAGAGACAGGATTGTATTTTTAGTAGAGACAGGATTTTGCCATGTCTCCCAGGCTGCTCTTGAACTCCTGGGCTCAAGAGATCCTTCCACCTTAGCCTTCCTAAGTGCTGGGATTACAGGCGTGAGCCACGTGCATAGCCTACTGTATTATACTAAGTCTTACACATGCCACATACAAGGAATATTAGTCAGCCTTATAAAAGAAGGAAATCCTTTTATCTACTACAACATGGATGAATCTTGAGGATATTACACTGAGTGAAACAAGTCAGTCACTAAAAGACAAATACATTACTGTATAATTCCATTTATGTAAAAGTATTTAAAGTAGCCAAAGTCTTAGAAAAAGAACTTAGAATGGTGTTGGCCAGGGGCTGTGAGGAGGGGGGCAGTTGTAGTTACTGTTCCATAGGTATAGAGCTTCTGTTTTGCAAGATCAAAAAGTTGTAGATATCTGTTGTACCACAAGGTGCATATAGTTAACACTGCTGTACTGTACACTTAATTATAGTCAAGATAGTAAGTTTCAGGTTATAAGGTTTTTACCACAATTAAAATAGAAATGAGGACAGGAAATATCATTTGCCAGGTTTTAAAAGCATGGGTAACTACCTCTAAAATGTAGCCATCAATTTAACAGGAATGATATAAGTGTAGCCTCTCTTTTTTGAGGTGTGATAGAGTTTAAGAGCTAAGAGGAGAAAAGAACACAACTAAACATCCTAAAGTGTGTCTACATGCCGCTGTATTCAAATAACACAATGTTTGCCCTTAGTTCTAGATAAGATTTGGAAAGAAAAGAAGAAAAGAATATATGTCATGCAAAATGTTAGGGTTTGGCAAAGAAGATCAGAGTCTCATGAAAGTGGGAGAGAATCTAATATGAACATTCAGACCTGGTGCAATCATGGCTTCTGCCCTGACTAGTATCCTCTGAGCTTTGGAATCGGCTCCACCCAGGGCCTGAGCTTTTGTATCTCTATCTTAACCTTCCTCTCTCCACAGGTGCCCCCATGGGCTCTGCAAGTCTTTATGGTTGTCTGTTGTGTCGCACAGGAATTCCATTTTCCCCATATAGCTAATGAAATCAGGGATGAGGATAATCTAATGTTCTCAGCCTTGCCATCTGAAGTTTGATAGCAGAGGAGAGTCTGTCTGGCTGATGAGTGATGTAACTTTGCCATGAATGGAGCAGCGGACTAGTGTCCAAATGGAACACTTAGCAAAAGTAGAGGGAGAGCCACAGAGAGTTATTGAGACTGCCAGTCAAGGACAGGAGCTAAGTGGGTGCAAAGGAAACCTGAAGCTCAGTGCCATGGATTTGCCATGAAATTCCTCCTGCCTGAGGTCAGGCCCAGAGGGAGAAGCTGAAGTCCAAATCATGTGGCCCAGCTATGAGGAAGATGGAACACAGTGTGGGCCCTAAGCCTGACCCGCCAAAAATTGGTAAGATGGAGACAGATGAAGCCATAAACAAGGGAATGAACACCAGGACCCATGTGGCTTTGGATTTCCAAAAAAAAAAAATCAACAAAAAGTACCACCTGTGATGAAACAAATCTACCCTGTGATTCAGACTCTGAGAACTTGAAGGCATGATCTCAGCAGCTAAAACAGAACCACCTGTCAATACAGTGGTCTCTTGGAAATGTATCAACAGTGAGAAAGGAATGCTGTTCTAATGATGCTCAGGAGGCCAGCCATCAACAGAACACATTTCTTTCTGCAACGAAGTGACAGCAATGATTGGTGATAAAGGCAGCATTGCAAAAGCTCAGCCTGATTTTTTTGCCTTGCAATGGTCACTGCCTTTTGGACATGGATATATGTTAACACAATGTAGAAGAGCAGTCTCCAGTGCTTATGCTGTGGTTTGACAATGCTCCCAAGTTTTAGCATAGTCCCAGCACAGCAGGGCTCAGGGACCCCTGACAAGCTGGACTGCCCGTTCTCCTCCCTCCACTTAGGATGACCCTACCCCCACCGTGCTACAGCACCATCTTTGCCCCTTCACTCTCTAGGAATCCCTCAAGCCCATGCAACCCTAGGAACTTTCCAGACCTTTCCACCAAGCTCTACCTTTCTTCCCTACAGTCTGTTAGACCCATTCCTGAGTGTTTCTTAAAAAAAAAAAAAAAAAAAAATTGCAATATCTAATTTTTTGTATGACCTCAATTAAATAATGATATACACTCTAGAATAATATAAAGGTACATTTTATATGTGCTATTCTTGATTCTTTCTATCAAACTTGAGAGTCAATTTTTGTTAGCAAAGGTATAAACTTCCTGCTAGATTCTTTCCCAGGAAAATGTCCTGTTCTTTCCAAAACAAACTGTATTATTATAATTGGTCTAGATCAATGTTTTAATATGGGATCTACAGATTTAAAGAGTCTATGATCCTCCCACAGTTGAGTGCAAAATCCCATCTATGGATGAGGGTTTTTCTGGGGATAAGGGTCCATGTTTGTATGTGATTCTAAAAGGCAGTTGTGCCACTCCTCACACCCCCAAAGTTTAAGCATCACTGCTTCAATTAAAAATTTTAATGCAAATCTTCAGGAAGATCCAGTTCAATTATTTTAAATGTTTAATCCATGTTCAAGAGGCATGATTTTAAGCAGTAATCTTGTTTGTGAATGAGAACACAAGAGAAGCTCTTTGTAAAGCATTCGGCTTTGTAATCCAGGTGGAGAAAATAGGACATGTGATAAGATGAGAGCCGTCCCCTCACTGTTGAGTCTGGGATGGGAAGACTCCTCTGCAGGGAGCATGAACAAAGAGCACGAATGAATTATGCCTTGAGCAGGTTTTGCTAACAGTTTTCTTCACCATTCCCATCCTTCACACAGTGAACACCTTTGAATCCACTGTTTCTGTCACATGTAAAGCATTGAGTGGGCTCACTCTGGAGCAATTCCAAAACTACCTTTCTCATCTTCCAGAGTGCTCAATACAATCTAAATAGTTACAAAATAAAATCTGGGAAGTCTTTCTAAGATATCACTCACTTACATCAACAATTCTGTGGGTAAAATAAACCTTCAGTTCATTGAAAATCGTATGTCAAGATTTTTATTTTCAAGATATGAATCTTTAGAAGAGTAACCTCCTCAATGGAGATACTTCCCATTGGAACACAAAGTAATGGGACAAATACACTGTGCACAGGAATTATTTTATCCAGAATATATCCAGATATTGAGGGAAGAGGAGGGGAGGGAAGAGAAGGAAAGGAGCCCTTCCAGTTCTGAAAGGGACAGGAGATGATGCCTGTAGGACAATGCGTTATCCAGGCTCCACTGATGACTCAGAACTCATGTGGTTCAGCTGAGCTGAATTCCCAGGTGGGAAAAACGCCTTTGGCCCCACACACTTTCCTGCCATCATGCGGGAAGCAGGTCTTGTGGCTCGTGGGCTCCTAGCCCAGCTGTTGAATATTTGCTGATATTTTCATTTGCAATTAACTCTCTTCTATTGTTTATCATGTCCTGGAGTCTCCATTTATAAAAAATGAAATTCCCTGGCAGCAAATTTTGGATAACTTTTTCATTTAGATTATTAAAAGATGTCAAACACCATCTCCCCAAATGACCACCCGCCCACTTCAACGAGGAGGAATGAGGCAGCCATCCTCGCTCATTGGCCGACACCACCCTCCCCGAGGAAGGAGAGAGGAGAGCGCTAGTAACGCTTCCTGGGCTTCTGTCTTGTGGGTGGGACTTCACATCCTCCTCCCCACTGCCCAGTGGCTGATTTCCCTCCATTTTAGGGCTGAGAAATTGAAACCCCAGCAAGTCAAAGTGATTGTTCAAAGCTACCTAGATAAAACAAGGTAGAACCAGAAACCTAACCCAAGTTAGCATTTCCAAAGCTCGTGGGAAGAACCCCAGGAAACCCTAGAGGCTGTGCCAGATTTGATCCAGATCTCAAGGAAACTCCCCATGTCTTTTGGGGAAGAAATAGACTTCCTTGGTGGTGACACACCACAGATTCTATGTCAATAGAATTCGGCTGTCTGCTATCATTCTTTCAAATATGAAAAAAAGACTCAGAATTGGCTGCTTGAGACCTTGGGCTGGAAGGGGTCTGTTCCTTCATCCTAGATTCTGCGTCCTAAAGGCAACAGGTTCAATAACAGACATTTATCACATTTTCATTCTCATCTTTCTATTTAGAATTATTCATCTTTATGTTTACTCTGCCTCATTCTAAAAGGATTCGAGGTACCTTTTCCCGTCTAGTTTCTATCCCTTTGAAATTTAAAAGGATACCTTTCATTACAAAGGTTGCCCTACATGGCCCTTCAACCTGAAATCATATTCAATCATATTCCAATGAATATGATTTCCCAAGCTATTTTGCAATTCTGTAAATTAGTTTTCATTCAGCCTACTCAAAACCTTTTTCATTTTCCACGTCTGGAAATCTTTTTTAAGAAAGAGACGCACACATGCACACAAGGAAATAATTTTAAAACAAAGACTCAAATAAATCCAGAGCTCCCATTTTGAAGCCATTTATTTGGTTTTCTCCAAGCACTGCTTTTTAAAATCAGTCTGTCCCTCCTATCAAGTTCTGGGACTTCTGTTAGTTCCTAATTGTCCTGTTTAAAATGGGAGCACTGGAAATAGTCAAAGACCACAGTGGGAGAGCCGTGCATACTGACTGTGAAATAAAAAGTCAAATTTCAGTAAATTCGAGGCACTCATCCACCCTTGCCTTTGCCACACCCGTTCCTAGACTGTGAGAAGGAGCGCCCATTTCTTTCTCTTTTTCTCACTCTTTCTTGTTTTGCCTGAATCCTGGGAAAGGAGTCCCCATTCTTTACCTCAGGGAGGAAGCTAAGAAAGAATTTATTAAGTCCTGCAGTTAGGGTAGAAGGAGAGTGGAATTTAATATGCTCTTGCTGTTTGAAAGACCCAAAGGAGAATCCTCAAAAAAATCCTTAAATGTTTTGGAACAGCTCCAAGAAATACACCAAATTTTGGTTTTTTCCTGTTTATTTAACAACTTGGATTTCATATTTCTTTTTTACTTTCTTTCTTTTCTTTTCTTTTCTTTTTTTTTTTTTTTTTTTTTTGAGACAGAATATAGGTCTGTTGTCCAGGTTGGAATACAGTGGCACGATCAGAGCTTCCTGCAGCCTCAACTTCCTGAGATCAAGCAATCCTCCCACCTCAGCCTCCCAAGTAGCTGGGACTACAGGTGTGTGCCACCATGCCCGGCTAATTTTTTTAATTTTGGTAGAAACAAGATCTCGCTATATTGCCCAGGCGGGTCTCAAACTCTTGGGCTCAAGGGATCCTCCTGTCCCAGCCTCCCAAAGTGCTGGGATTACAGGCATGAGCCACCACACCTGGCCTTCAAATTTCTATTCTATGGAAATACTCTAGAACAGTAATCTGTTTGACTCAAACTGAATGTGTGTCCTGTGATAGCAACATTTTAAAACTCTTCTCATCAGGCAGGGTAACTAGACCTCCTTTGTCACCTACTGGGGTATTTCGTTACCTACTGTGGTCCTTGTTAGATATAGAGTAGCCAATTTGAGATCTTCGGCTCTTCCCGGTAAAATCTAACAAAGCAACACCTGTCCTGCAACTCGTGGATTATAACAAAGCAATGCAGAAAGAGAGGGCCTGGACATCCCCTAGCAATGCCCCCACTCTGTGAACAAGAGCACCTGTAAGAACATGCCGACCTCCGGCCAGGCTTAGGCCAAGCTCCTCAGAGGTAGATCTCCTTCCCATTACAAAGGCAATTAAGAAACTCCAGATTAATTGCCCAGATATTTGAAAAAATTATTTTAAAACATATTCCTAGCATTCAAGATAATAACCATGAAGCAGAAAGTTCCATATCTGGTGTGATTTGAAAAGCTAGACACCACCAGGCAAATGTAAAACACATTCCACATTCTGAAATATATGGCAGCCAGACGAGATTTTGTCTGCGCTTACACTGCTAATTATAAACATCAGGCAGAGACTAGTTCCATTTCAACGTTAAAGAAGAGGGTGCGTTAGAAAATGCTTCAAGAAATATTGCACAAATGCCCACTCCATTCCAACCCCTTGCCACATGACGCTGCTGGATCCAGATTGGAGCTTGGCACTTATTCCTGTCTCTTTCCTTCTTGGCAATGAACTTGGGTGCTACTGACCTTTCCAAAACTGTGGTGTTCCATCGTAAATGATTAAAAAGGCTGAAAGGTGCTCCCATTGTAAAAAGAAAAGTTCGATATTTTGTTTGTTTTCTAGTCTAATTCATAATCAAGTAGAGAAGAGAAAATTATTCTTGAACATAGAAACCTTTTCAAAAATCAAGTTGGAACACCTGATAAAATATCATCCATGCTGGATTTATTGCAATAACCTGGGAAATTCTACTTCCTTACTGCCTCTGTCAGCAATGGTCAGCCAATCTCTCCCAGCCTCCCTTTTGTGTAAAAGAATGCTCCTTGTCTGTTGCTCAAACTGGCCAAAGTCCTGCGACTGCTCTCTTCCATCTGTTGCCTTGGGCTCTGAGGGGTGATGGGTTTTCTGCAGCCCCAATTAGAAACAGAGCACCCTGGTGCACCGCCGAGCCAGCTGTGGGTTTAGCTGACTTGGCGCTAACTCTGGGTACCAGCCCTGGGCTGCTGAATCAACTAATGAAGATTCCAGAAGTGAAAAACCAGTTTCCTGGAATGGTTTCCCTTGAGATCTGAGTCAACTCCAGCTGCTGTTCAATTTTTAATTTTGAAATTAAACCGAGCCATGAGCTCTTCCTTCCAGTGGCCAATTCCCGATGCTCTGGGTTCCTGAAAATCTAATGTATAGTACACACGGGGGGGTTTACAGAAACATTTCCCATTGTACTTATCCCTGGCCACTCACATTCTCAAAACGTTTCTCTGTATTTCATGAGTTTTAAACTTCAGGAGAGCCGTAGGATCATACTGTGCTAAATGCTGCCAGATCCCTACAAGACTAACAATTTGCCTTTGGGAGAGGGTTTGGCAGAACTTTTCGTATTTGTTTTTTTCTTCTCTCCTGTTTCTTTCCAGATTTTTTTAAACAACAGTTACTCCTCTGCTGAATCAACTTAAAAGAGGTTACTCCAAGGAAGGCTGGGAATGGCAAGAGTACTTTTCTCCACATGGCACCCTAAAATACACTCTTAAAGGCTTGTCCCCCTTGAAATGTCCAGAGTCCAAGATGTCTGTATATTGGAAACATCAGACACTTCTGCTACTAGCTCTGTGGCCCTGTCGCTGGGCATACCTTTCTGAGCTCTCTGTCTTCATCTGAAGTATAAAAGGCATGGAGAAACCATCCACCAAGGTGATAGTTTTTTTGATATTTCAATTAGCCAAACAGAAATTATGTGTTTGCCAACCAGAAGAAAGGGGGCTATGTCTTGGTCATTTTTATTCCCTCCCTGAATCTCAGCGCTCAAGGCTGTGATGCACAATAGGTCTTGTTAAACTTAAGTAAACATGAGAACACAAAGACCAACCAAAGGGTTAGGTTTTTTTGTTTTGTTTTGTTTTGTTTTTATTATTATTATTTTTTTTACTCTGAGCTAGAATTGTCTCCCTCAGGGTCCTAACACTGGTTATCTCAAGCTAACAAACATAAATCTGAGCGTCAGTAATTTATATTTGTATTAATAAATATTTAAGATGAGACATTCACAATTATAGCTTGTGTGAATTTTTTAAAGTATGTTAAAACCCATTGTCCATTAGGGGAAAGTATCAAAGGACATGTCATGAACACCCTTACAGTTCTAAAATCCAGTAATTCTACAGGGATCCACAATGGCGTGAATATGCAAACTTACTTTGGTTCCCAAGCACCCGACTATTCATTTAAACCTCTGTGATTAGATATGGGTAAAATGCTTCCTATAAAATGTTTTAGTTGCTGGATACCCTTGTAATGCAATTGTTTGAGAACCAAGATTGCCTCCTTTGATGGCACAATTTCATCTCAATACACTTACACCTGCGCAGAGAAGAAAAACAAAGCTCTAATGTATGTCCACTTCAGTTATTATGAACAACCACAATAAATATAATAATGATAATCATGTCTGGAAATGTCAGCCCTAAAGTTGCCCACAAGCTCTGTTGAGATGGTCATCACTGAGTCACTGCAAACCCTGAAACCCCACCCAGGGAGACTCCAGGCACCACTTCAGAGATTTTTCTGGAGCTTGCAGAGATACACCTCCCTCTAGAGGAAAGAAAACCAAACTGCCTTTTCAAAAACAGCTAGACCAGGATGAACGTGCTAACTCAAAATTTCTTTTCTTTTTTTTTTTTTTTTTTTTTTTTTTGAGTCAGGGTCTTGTTCTGTCGCCCAGGCTCTGAAGGGCAGTGCAGTGGCATAGTCACGGTTCACTGCAGCCTCAACCTCCCAGGCTCAACCTCATAGCTGAGATCACAGGCACATGCCACCATGTCTGGTTAATTTTTTAAATTATTTTTGTAAAGACAAGGCTTTTGTATGTTGCCCAGGCTTGTCTCAAACTCCTGGGCTCAAGCGATCCACCCGCCTCAGTCTTCCAAAATACTGGGATTACAGAGATGAGCCACAGTGCCCAGCCCTCAAAATTTCATCTCCTTCCCAAAATGGACTATAAGACCAGAATGTATTAAAATTATATTTTTTCAAAATTAACAAAGTGAATTCTTGAAGGGAATATCTCTGCAAAATCAGGACCTGTGGAATACTCCCTGCAAATAAGACATTCATCACCACATATTAGAGGGGGCAAGCAACATCTTTTATTTAAAGAGTAGGATTGTCCTTTCTTTGCACTGAATTTTTACACTGAATTCCACCAAAGTTTTACAGTGGAAGCGGAGAAGCTATATCTAGAAATGCGAGAATGAAGATAACCATTCTTATCTAGTTCATAGCTGTCTGAATTAGCAGGAACCTTTAAAGCTCCCCTGCTTTAAAATTTGGATGGTTTGTGGCTTTCATTTCCTTAGCTAGAGCTAATAGGATTTTCTTTAAATGTCAGGTCCCTTCTCAAATCGTCAGCTATTTATGTAGCGGCAGTGTGTTTTTACTGCCTGCTTGCTGCAGCCAGGACACCGTGAAAATTTGCTCCCTTAAGTCAGGGTGGAAAAGCTGCCTGGTACACAACATCCCCGTCAGATGGAAACCACCTGCGATTCTTCCCCCGAGAGATACTAGATTTTCAGCTTCTTCCGAAAAGAGCAGTGACAAAACTGAACTTTCAAATAAAAATTTTTGCTAAAGCTGCTACTGTGCCTGCAAGGAAGTGTCACGCAATAGTATTCATGACTTGCCGGTGAATTTTAAATCCTAAACATGGAATTTCACATAAAAGTGGGAGGTGATATCAACCGCTGATGAAGTCTACGCTTGATCCAGTTGTCTAAACACTCTGAGCAAGGACACAAATGAAGCCTCGCTGGCAAAAAGTCACCGCCAGCTTCCAAAGCTTCCAAAGAAGGCGGTCTCGTTTCAAGCCGGCTTTAGGCATCCGCATCTATGGGTTCCGTTCCTGAAACTAAGGTCAGGATGAGCAGCCTCATTGGAACCACAAATCAACAATCGACTGGAGAGAGGAGCTTCTTCCTACTTTCTCATCGGGGACGTATTAAGTTCTAGGATAGGAAATCACAAAAGGCACTTATGATAAAGTCAGTGCAATTTGCTGAGTCCTGAACGCTTTAGAAATAAAATGAAGTGCGAAGTGAAGACAGTTTTTCATAAAGATGCCTATCGCGTATCAAAAATATCACTCAGACCCCAGGTTTGGACATTTGCCACACATCTCCTCACCTGTGGGCCACAACCATGGTGGGGTGGAACACACTCCCTGCCAAGCAGGGGAAGAGCGGGGCCAAGGGCTAACGTTCTAGAGGCTTCCCCAGCCACCTCCCAGAAAGGTGCTGTGGCCACACCCTCCAATGCCTGGATAGGAAAAGATAGGACAGCCTCACTTCACCCCAACATGGAATTCCTTCCCAAACCCCCCTCTCCGCTCAGTGTCTGCTTCCTGGCTTCTCTCGACCATGAGTGAGGAAAGGAGAGAAGTAAACCTCTGGATTACAAGAAACCCTCGCCTAAACAAAGAAGTCCAGACAGGCAGCCATTCCTAGATCCTGATCTCTGTAAAAGCCCCGCCTCCCCACCCCAGGCTTTCATCCTCAGCTACAAGCCCACTTCAGAAAGAAGACCATTCAAGTCCCCTCCCTCGGGGCCCGCCACCCCCAGGAGGTGGCCTGAGCAGGGCGGCCAGCCCCGGTATTCCGGTCACAGAGCCGATGCCCCCTCCCACAGTCCACCTCACTTCTTTCTCAGTTCATTGGTAGAGTCTCAGTGAGCCCCAAGTAGTTTTCCCAACTAGATATGAGTGATTTGGGATCCCCCGTTGCTGGCTTGTCTGCTCTCCTGCAATGGGGAAGGATTTCACTGCCATCTCAGACACTTGCACCATGGCCTAGGCAAGGAATTCCACATCTCAGAGCCCCTGGTTGCTCATTTTGAAAACCAGGAAACGACTACGTCCGTGGCTTCTGACCAAACATCTCTTCCATTATCTTTAGCCCAACAAAAACCTCAGAAGTCCCAGTAATGTCATCAACGACCACCCACTCAGTTTTCAATATAGTTTTGCTTAGGAGCAATGTAACTTCAATTTTAAAGCCATTTCGGTTCAGTGTTTTACAGTGTTAAGAATGGGACCCTGGGGAGCTGGGGGATCCCAGGTTAATCATCCACCATCTGTGAGCTCTGAGCACCCTGCAGCTCTAGCACCCTGTGGTCCTCATCGGGGTGAGCTGTGTGTGGGGAGAGAAGCTGGTCAGCCGGGGCCACAGCCCTGCCTCCCCATCCCGTACAGCAGACTCCCCTGCGCTCAGAGGGCTTTGCTCCTGGGGTCTGCACCAGCCACAAAACTGGCTCCTGGGGCTTCCTGTGGAAGCAGATTTTTCTTCAACCATCCCCTAGTCCCTCCCAGTGACTCCACCCATACTTCAATCCCCATTCATTTTCGAACATAGTAGGCCCCTTGAAACAGGTTCCCCAAACAGGCTGGCCACTGTCAGTGAACGTGTTCCATCCTCAGCAAGAGAGGACTCAAGCCCCACCCTGCATCCTCCGGGCCAGGGAACAGCCCTTGGGGCCTCCCAGCTTGGCACTGGCCTCACCTCTGTGCAGCATGGGCTGGCCTTGCAGCCCCAGGGGCCTTGCCTTAGACACTCAGCATGCTGCCCAAATGCCAAATTCCTTCTTCTTCTCTGACCCCTGCAACTCCTTTAAGCAACCTCAAGGGACAAAGTCTCCAACAGAGACATCAGGTTCCTGAAAAGACGAAAGCCTGATGGCAATGACTGAGTGACCCTTTACTTGGCCCCCATCCTGGGCACCAGAGTCACTCCAATCTCGTGAAAGCAGCCAATGTGCTCCACCAGCACCTTCCCGTGGGCGGCCCTGGGCTGAAAACCCACGCAGGTTGTTGCACCCTAACCTAGTGTCACCACCCAGAGAGCTCAGAAAACCTCCCAGCAGAGCCGCTCGGTAGGGAGCTCTGCTAGTCCTCGGCAAAGACGCTTCTGCAAACAAAGCGGATCCCAAATGGGTTTTAGAAGGCAGCGGTAACTTAAATAAATCATGCGCCAAAACACGCTGCCGCCCGGAATGCACAGGGCGCTCGTAGCAGCCACAGACGCACAGTGGAAAAGCGCTCACGCTCTTAGGCAAGCATGACCTTAACCAAGTTAAGGAAACCCCACTGCCACAAGGTGAGAAAGAAAAATCAGCAGAATCTTCCAGAGACCTAAAACACGTACAGAAAACTGGCGAACAGCGTGAACATAAGAGCCACTAAAGCTACCTAGAAACGGTCACTTCAGGTTGAGAGCATTTCCTTCTAGCCCCGAACCTGGAAAAACAGAACAGAAATCACACTCACCCCTGAGCAAACCTGAAGGCGTGTGTGTCCCTGGGCTCCTCGACTCAATTAGGTTTGAATAGGATGCATATTTTTCCCACTCACTCTGTCTCTTTTTCTTTTTGCAGCCTTTCTCCACCAAAAAAGTGGAGACTCAGAGCTGCGGAGGAAAACTCTTGCAGTCCTTGCAGGAGGCTGGAGCCCAGGAGAACTGAACAGCCTTTGGTGGAAGACTGAGCTCCAAACTGGACTGGGGCCAGGGATACCAGTCAGGGCTTCCTCCAGCTCCTCCTCCTCCTCCTCCCCCCTCCCTGACCCCTCCTCTCCCCCTCCTCACTGCAGAACTGACCCAAACTGTAAATGAAACCAGACTCCTCCACTCTGTTTCTTCTGGCCCCCGCTCGGGCTGATGTCACCCTCTGAATTCTGTCTTCACCCTACAAGCGTTTAGCTGGACTCCCGCAAGCCCCAACTCTTAAAAAAAAATTGACCACTCCTACTCGTCACCTTTTGGGCTGGGCCCTTGGCGTCAAAAAGAATAAATGTTGGAATTTCTTCGTGGGTCTCCATGGTTTTCCTGCAATGTTTTCCAACACCATCTGAAAGGAAAACAGGAAATGCAGTCCCCCCCTTACCCTCACCACACCCTCCCATTTCTTCTTGAAGTTTCTGAATTGAGACTTCTACTAATAACCTCCCCTTTCAAATAGAAAAACCAGCAATTAAAATCGCCTTGGTTTTCCGTTAACCAAAGCTCTGTTCACCAATGAAAAGGCAAAAAAAGGAGGCTACATTTCTTTTAGTTTCTATATCTAATGATTCTGATTGTGGAGCTTATAGGCCCATTCTAGGCACAGACAGGGGTAATGAAAATGGTTATCTTGCCAAAGCTTCAGGAAAATTCTTGAGTAAGAACTTCTGTTTCTAGAAAGCTTTGTACATTTCAAAACACTTCAATACACATTCTCTCCTTTATCACAAACATCAACATCCTGAGCCCTTTTAAATAGAAAGATATCTTTTTTTATTAGGTGAAATTGTGGCCCCATTTTACAGATGAAGGAAACAGGCTGGGCACGGTGGCTTACGCCTGTAATCCCAGCACTTTGGGAGACCGAGGCAGGCAGATCACAAGGTCAGGAGTTGGAGACCAGCCTGGCCAACATGGTGAAACTCCATCTCTACTAAAAATATAAAAATTAGCCAGGCGTGCTGGCAGGCGCTTGTAGTCCCAGCTATTTGGGAGGCTGAGGCAGGACAATCGCTTAAACCCAGGAGGCGGAGATTGCAGTGAGCCAAGATGGCACCACTGCACTCCAGCCTGGGCAATAAAGTGAGACTCCAAAAAAGAGAGAAAGTGAAAGGAAAGGAAAGGAAGAGAAAAGAAAGGAGAAGAGAAAGAGAGAGAGAGGAAGGAAGGAAGGAAAGAAGGAAGGAAGGAAGGAAGGAAGGAAGGAAGGAAGGAAGGAAGGAAGGAAGGAAGGAAGGAAGGAAAAGAAAGAAAAGAAAGAAAGTTCCAAGAGAGTAAGTGACATTGTCATTGTCCGGTCTGGATTAGTATCAGAGCTCAAATGACAACTCCAGCCTTGGCCATCCCCAGACTTCTCACTGCTCTCCCATCAGGTGGTCCTTATGAAAAGTCCATTAATGTGAAATATCAAGAGACATCCCAAAGGGTCTTTTTGACTTTGAGATCCTTCTGGACCAAGTTTGAAGAGTGAAGAAATCATTAACTCCTTTCCATGGATTATCTCCCTCCAATTTAGGGAAGAAAGAAGACAGTACCCCGGAGAGAACGGCTGCCCCCTCTGCAGCTCCAGGGCTCCCTTGCTCTCCCATAAAGGGGCCCAACCCATCACTGCACCAAAGGGCTCACTTGCAGAGCACTGGGGTAGGGAACAAGGATGGAACATGAATTATGGGGTTCTTAGGTGAAAACGTGCTGAGCAGAGGCTCCGAGTATAGAACCGCGCTGCCTGCATGCCATGTAGAAGGATAACACGCCCCTCCAGGGGCATCCAGTTCTCTGCCCTCATCCTCTCTGCACAGTGCAGGCATGGACTCAAGCCCCTGCAGAGACCTGGGATACTTGCTGCCACCCCCGTGGTTAGAGTCTGCAAGTTCAGCACTAGGGAGGACTATTTCTCCCAGAACATTGCTGCAAAGAAGACAACCTTTGATTACAACCCCGTGCTCCAAGCAGCTCAGCAAACTGAGGTTAACTGAACAAGCACGTTTTAGGTGTTTCCACTCCATGGTTTCTTTCAAATACAAATACACTCTTTTTCGCAAAATCGCTAGGCACAAGCATTTCTTGGTATTGAAAGTTTCTATTACAGTCGACCTTGTATCCATGGGTTCTGCATCCATGGATTTAACCAACTGTGGTTCAAAAATGGTTTTCAAAAGTGGATGATTGCATCTGTACTGAACATGTACAGATGTTTTTCCTTGTCATCATTCTCTAAATGACACAGTATAACAACTGTTTACATGGCATTTACACTGTATTAGGTATTATAAGTAATCTAGAGATGGCTTGAAGTACACAGGAGGATGTGCATAGGTTATGTGCAAATACTACACCACCTTATTTCAGGGATTTGGGCCTCTGTGGATTTGGGTCTCCATGGAGGATCCTGGAATCAATCCCCCATGGATACCAATGGATGGCTATATTTAAATAGCAAGGGCAAGAAATCATTTAGAACAAGATTTAAAGAAATAAAAGCTCCCATTCAGTAGGAAACCATAATCTTTAATATTTAGCTGCACCTAATCATTGATGATCCAGATCCTCTTCAGCACTGCCCATGGCTCTAGAAACTTCCAGAAACTCGTGGTAATCCTCTCTCATGCTAACAAGAGAGAATTTGGGTTCTATGGCAGCTTTCTTCCTTAGTCACCAGTATGTGGATTTCCACTTACATTTCCAGTTCCTCTCTGCCACCCGATCCCAGGAGGAAAACAACCTCAAAAGTTGGAGCTGCCCTAAATGGCCCGAGTCCTGGATCTAGGCCAGGCCGTCAGTGGGACCTCATTAAGTCACAGAATCTCTTAAATCTGTTTCCCCTTCACTGCAGGCTTGAACTGGCCCTTGGCACCTCTTCCCATTTTCTTCCCATATCTTTTCCTTAACTATACAAGTTAGCAAGTTCAGAACTCCATTTCCCAAGCTCCCTTGTGGCTGTGGCCCTGATGGGGATAAGGCTTCCCCACCCAGATACTCAGGCTGGAAGGTGGCCTGAGGGAGGGTGATTTTCTGTGACTTTGGCTGGCCTTTCTCCCGTGGGCAAGGACAGTGTGGAAGGTCCCATGAGTGCCTCTGCAAGAACCCCTTCATATGAGAGTCAAATGCTAGTGGTTCACTCCCATGCCCTTTCCTGGGAGACTGTTCATGGATGCTGGGAATTGTCTCTTCTGGAGACATTGGGGTGTGTAGGGTGGGTGGAATTCTAAGGTGACCCCCAGGAGTCAAGCCCTTGTGTAATCCCCTCCTCTTGAGTGCAAATGGAAGCTGAGCCCTGATTCCAGCCTTTGAACATGACAAAGATGAATGGTATCCCTCCCTGGATTAGGTTACAGTTGGGTCGCGGGAAGTCATCCAGGGATCACGGAAGACTCTGTCCTAGGAAACGGCAGGGAGAGATTATCTTGCTGACTGCTGGGGTCTGGATGTCAGGTCCCCCAAAAATCCATATGTTGAAATTCTAACCCCCAAAGTGATGGTATTGGGAGATGGGGTCTTTGGGAGGTTATTAGGTCATAGAGGAGAAGATCATCATCCCACTGATTAATGGGATCAGTGCCTTATAAAAGAGGACACGCAGAGACCGCTCCATCCTCCCACCATGTGAGGACACAGAGGGAAGGTGCTGTGCATGAGCCAGGAAGCAGGACCTCTCCAGACACTGAATCTGCGGGCACTTTGATCTTGGGCTTCTCAAACTCCCAAACATGAGAAATCAGTTTCTGTTGTTTAAGTCAAGTTTATGACATTTTGTTACAGCCATCCAAATGGACTAAGACACTGGTCTTGACAAAGTGAACTGCCATCCTGTGAGGGCCAATGGCAAGGAAATGTGGGGGCCTCTGGGAGCTGAGAGCAGCTCCTAACAAGCAAGCAAGCAGTAACCCCAACTCAACAACCACAAGGGCCTGACTTCTGCCAACATCTACGTGAGCTTTGAAAATATTGCCTGTTTCAGAAAGAAACGTATTCTCCCAAATTGAGGTTTTAGCCTCTGAGACTCCAGCAGAGGACCCAGCGAAGCCAGGCCCAAACTCCTGACCCAAGATATTAAATGCATGTTGTTGTAAGTTGCTAAGTTTGTGACAATTTGTTACACAGCAGTTGATAACTAGTACAGGGTTATAGCCCATCTCCCTTGGGGTGGCCCACAACCAGTGATGTCTAATGTGGGATATGACACTCCAGTCCATTGCCTCTGGGCCAGAAAAACTTGGCAAGAGGATTCCCACTGCAGAGCACTCCCATGGGACCAGCCTGACTTCTCAGAACCCACCCCTTGCCTGGCTTCTTCTCCTGCCCTTGTCCTCCTTCCTGCCTTCCTTCTAGGTTTCCCCTGGGAGCTCTCCCTCAGTAATCACTTGCACAGCACCCCATCTCAGGCTCTGCTTGAAGGAACTTGAACACACACACAGTCATAGAGAAGCCAATATGAAGACTCCAGTTTCCTGAATGTTAAGAGGCAGTGGCAGACAGTGTAGCAGACTCAGCATCCGGGTTCCATCACAGTCTATGGGACTCAAAGGGAAATTGCAGCCACAGCAGCAGCGTCTGCCACACCCCACATCCCAGCATCCAGACAGTTGCTGAAGGGTGCCTCCATCTTTATCCTCTAAACCCTGGATTGCAGCTGTGCAGTGCATTCCTAAGTTCAGTCTCTCCAGTACAGGCTCCTGTTTCCCCACCTCCCAGAATGGACCAGAGGGTTCTTGCTGGGATGTCCTGTGAGTTATTCCTGGAGGGCCAGCTCAAGTCCACTCTTCTCACCCTCCCAACCAGCTCCCAGTGATGGATCTGCGATCAGGTTAATAGATTTGCTTGTTGCAGTGAGGCTGGAGTATCATCTTATTGAAGAAGAGGTATGTGAGATTCTAAAATCAGCTTAAAGTAAAATGCTCCACTGAGGCAACTAGGCCTGTTTCAAGACGAGAAGGATTAGAAGCCCAACCAAGGAAGAGGACTTGAGGCTTCCAATGACCCCACAGCCAGAGGGCAACTGGGGTTTTTCATTCCATCCCTGTGCCTGTTTTAAGAATGGAAAGTTGAGCAGATCTCTGGGAATGAGGCCCTAGTGCCTTCTTTGCTACTAACTCACCACAGGTTTTGGACACGTCAGCTAAGGTTCCTGCAACCCGGTTTTCTCTTCTGCAGAGTGAGTGGTAGCTGTGCTCAATAATGTCCAGAATCATCCAGCAATAACCCCCCAGGGATCTGGGCTGCATCAACCATATTCGTCTCTGCCTCATTTTCAGCCTCAACTTCTTTCCCTGCCCCAATCTGCACATTTCAAAGCTCCCACCTCTAGATTCAGACGCACCCAGACCCAGGCTCAGGAACAAGGATGGACCAGCTGCCCCTCCCCATTCCCTAAGCACTTCATATGGACATGTTGGTGTGAATGTTTCCTACTCTATTCTACTGCACAAATGATGCTGTTTCCGCAATTTTTGAGAGTAAAACCAAATAGCACTTCACTTTATGCTACTAAAACATACCAGGCTATGAAGGAAAACGTAGTGCCAGCCATGCACAGAGAGCTGTTGGGCCATGTGTCTAGACCAACACTTCTCTTATTTCAGGAATGTCCATCCCCTACTTTGACCAGGGGTTCAAATGAGAGCTGCCATCTTCCAGAAGAACCTTCTAGCATCTCCTCTACCGGGTGATCCAGAGTTGGTGAGCTCATCCCCAGGTCTGCCTGCTTTCATCTTAGAGCCAGCCGGTCTTGAGCCCTCTCTGATAATACCAGGAGCTGCCATATTTGCTACCATTTGAAGGAAGCCAGCCAAGGACAGCAAAGCAGAGAGAAGTGGAGAGGAGAGAAAGAGAATGCAACCGGCTTCCTGATTCCAGACATCCTTTCTATACTAGTTCAAGTTAAGTTCCCAACACTTACAACCAAAGAAGTCCTGCCTGATGCACTAATACAATCTGTTCAAAGAAGACACATTTCTGAAATAAGTCCTGGACTAGCAGATCAGTCAAGCCATTACACTTATTCCCACTGTAATTCCACAATTTCTTCTGCTGTGGAAAGTGTAGCTATTCTAGATTTTCCTTGACTTTTCTTAAAAACACTTTTCTCATCAAAACAGGCAGGACTGGGAGACCAAGATGGGTGGATCGCCTAAGGTCAGGAGTTCAAGACCAGCCTGGCCAACATGGTGAAACTCCATCTTTGCTAAAAATACAAAAATTTGCTGGGTGTAGGGGCAGGAGCTTGTAATCCCAGCTTCTCGGGAGGCTGAGGCAGGAGAATCGCTTGAACCCAGGAGGTGGAGGTTACAGTGAGCCAAGATCATGCCATTGCACTCTAGCCTGGGCAACAAGAACAAAACTCAGTCTCAAAAAAAATAATAAATAAATAAGTAAAACAGGCAGGAAGGGAAGTCTTTGCCTCTCAGTAGCACAAAAGCCTGAAATATAAAGTAGATGCCAAATATGTTTCCTAAAGCATCAACCCAGGGAGACATGGGCAAGGACTGGGGGTCCTAAAGTGAGTCTTTGAGTGTATGGGAAACACCTTATGAAAATAAACATTCTTGTGAAGAAAAGTCTAACAAACAATTTTATATTCATCTTGAATGATTAATTTTGGGGGGACATGTGAACCCAGACATTTGAGGAGGATGAGAAAATTGCATTAAAGAGAATGTGCCAGCTTTTAGGTGGCTCTAGGAAAAATCGGTGTAAAATTGCCTAGTTAAAATATATAGCATTTTCCTGGCCAGGTGCGGTGGCTCACGTCTGTAATC